>NC_142094.1:48329859-49552359 GCF_054644295.1 Miniopterus natalensis
TTAAGCCATGGCCAGTTTTCTTCCAGACGCCTCTGAAAAAGTGAGCCACTCTTAAGTCTTAGCAAGCACTGAATTCCATTCCACCAACATTAAGCTCCTACCATGTGCTAGGTGTTTTGATGGAGTCACGGATGGTGGGATAAGTCCGAGGAGCCTGCAGGCTAATGGCAGGACAGATCACACTCACGGGTCAGGCTGGGGGAGGGGAACTCCCAGGAGGCGCGGGAATTAAGAGGTGGCTTCTTAGAGGTACAACAGGAGCTCTGGAGCTGGTGTGTGAAGATGAAGAGGGATTCCTACTCAAAGGAATGGGGAAGGCATTCAAGTCCTGTAGAAAGGGTGGAGGAAGCAATATGCTGGGCAAGTTTAGGGAAGAGGCAGCTCGGTGTGATGAAGGAGCCTGAGAATGGGGGGCAGGGGAAGGAAGGAAGGAAGGAAGGGAGGGAGGGAGGGAGGAAGGGAAGGAAGGAGGGAAGGAAAGAAGGAAGGAAGGAAGGAGGGAGGGAGGGAGGGAGGGAGGGAGGGAGGGAGGGAGGGAGGGAGGGGGGAGGGAGGGAGGGAGGGAGGGAGGGAGGGAGGGAGGGGGGAGGGAGGGAGGGAGGGAGGGAGGGGGGAGGGAGGGAGGGAGGGAAGGGAGGGAGGGAGGGAGGGAGGGAGGGAGGGAGGGAGGGAGGGAGGAGGGAGGGAGGAAGGGAGGGAGGGAGGAAGGGAGGGGGGAGGGAGGGAGGGAGGGAAGGAAGGAAGGAAGGAGGGAAGGAAGGAAGGAAGGAGGGAGGGAGGGAGGGAGGGAGGGAGGGAGGGAGGGAGGAAGGGAGGGAGGGAGGGAGGGAGGAAGGAAGGGAGGAAGGAAGGAGGGAAGGAAGGAAGGGAGGGAGGGAGGGAGGGAGGGAGGGAGGGAGGGAGGAAGGAAGGAAGGAAGGAAGGAAGGAGGGAGGGAGGGAGGGAGGGAGGGAGGGGGGAGGGAGGGGGGGAGGGAGGGAGGGAGGGAGGGAAGGGAGGGAGGGAGGGAGGGAAGGGAGGGAGGGAGGGAGGGAGGGAGGGAGGAAGGGAGGGAGGGAGGAAGGGAGGGGGGAGGGAGGGAGGGAGGGAAGGAAGGAAGGAAGGAGGGAAGGAAGGAAGGAAGGAGGGAGGGAGGGAGGGAGGGAGGGAGGGAGGGAGGAGGGAGGGAGGGAGGAGGGAGGGAGGAAGGAAGGAAGGAAGGAAGGAAGGAGGAGGGAGGGAGGGAGGGAGGGAGGGAGGGAGGGAGGGAGGGGGGAGGGAGGGAGGGAGGGAGGGAGGGGGGAGGGAGGGGGGAGGGAGGGAGGGAGGGAGGGAAGGGAGGGAGGGAGGGAGGGAAGGGAGGGAGGGAGGGAGGGAGGGAGGGAGGGAGGGAGGGAGGGAGGAGGGAGGGAGGAAGGGAGGGAGGGAGGAAGGGAGGGGGGAGGGAGGGAGGGAGGGAAGGAAGGAAGGAAGGAGGGAAGGAAGGAAGGAAGGAGGGAGGGAGGGAGGGAGGGAGGGAGGGAGGGAGGGAGGGAGGAAGGGAGGGAGGGAGGGAGGGAGGAAGGAAGGAAGGAAGGAAGGAGGGAGGGAAGGAAGGAAGGGAGGGAGGGAGGAGGGAGGGAGGGAGGGAGGAAGGAAGGAAGGGAGGAAGGGAGGGAGGGAGGGAGGGAGGGAGGGAGGGGGGAGGGAAGGGAGGGAGGGAGGGAGGGGGGAGGGAAGGGAGGGAGGGAGGGAGGAGGGAGGGAGGGAGGGAGGGAGGGAGGAAGGAAGGAAGGAAGGAAGGAAGGAAGGAAGGAAGGAAGGAAGGAAGGGAGGGAGGGAGGGAGGAAGGAAGGAGAACAAGGTTAGAGGTGGATTATGACTAATTAGCCAGAACAAGGACCTTGGTGTTCCACTAAGGAATTTGGGTTTTATCAGACAATGCGTAGGTTGTTGTTGAAGGTTTTTGAGCAGAGCAGGTGGGCTCTGTGCTCAGGTCCGTGCTTAGAAAGATCACATTGCAGAGGATGGGAGGGAGGGGAGAGCTTGGAGATTGGGAAACGGGGCCCAGTACAGGCGATAATGGGACCCTTTAACTACAGCCATGGGCAGGACCAGCTACATGATTTGTGGGGTCCAGTGCAAAAGGGAAATGCCGGGTCCCTTGTCCAAAAAGTATTAGGAATTTAAAAAGAGTGGCAGACATTAAACCAAGCATCGGGTCCTTCTAGGTATGGGGTCTTGTGCGGCTGCACAGAGCACACACCCACAGAGCAGGAGGCTCTGACTACGGAACTGGAAAGGGCAGGTCAGGAGAGAGATGTGGAAGGCAGGGTCCTGGGACCTGGTAATCTGCTGGATATGGGAAGTGAGGAAGCAATCCAGTTGACAGATGACCTTCCTGTTCTGGTTGTCAGGTCACCCCACTCCTTACTGGGCACCCCTTGGATGGCCCATGATCAAATAGCTAACTAATATACTTAAATTTCACCCCCTCCTTCCTCCTCCTGCTACCCACCCAGACCTGTTCCTGCAGGGTCCCTATCTAAAGGTGTCACTATGTACCCAGTCATCCCAGTTAAAAACCATGGGCCACCCTCTATTCCTCTCTATCCCATCCCTTTTGGAAATTTACTTCCTAAATGTTTCTCCCATCTGTGTGGCCTTTGCAGTTGCTGCTATCACTGCCAAGTTCCGGCAGGTCCTTATCAGCTCAGGCCTGGATTACCCACAAAAGCCTCCTATCTGTCTCTCTAAGTCTGGTCTGGACCCCACCCCAACTCTCAGATAAAACATCCATCCTCTATAGGTGCTGCCTCAGGGAGGTCCACAAACGCTCACCTGACCAAGTCAGGGTAAGACCCCTCACCTGGGGCTGCTACAGCCCAAGGATAAAATCAAAATGCCTTAAATGGCACCAAGACACACACACCCCCCGCCGCCCCCTCCCCCCCACCTGACCCTGCTTAATTTTCTAATAAATACCAGAAGTGCCTTAGTCAACCACACACCTCCAGCACATACCATGCTGGGTGTTTTTTTCTTTACCTCAAGCAGTTTCCTCTGCTTGGAATGCCCTCCTCCACCCTCCCCCTCCAAGGCCTGGCTAACCTCAGTTCATTCTTCAGTTTGCCTCAGCTCTCCTCTGCCCTGGGAGGCTTTTTCTCCAGCTCCCCCACCTCGCCTCCCATCCGCACACCCTGGATGGTCTTCCAAACTAACTACAGGAACTTAAAAAGGCCTGTGACTGGGCCAGGGCTCCTCTCTGGGCTGGTGGCAGCAGGAGCAGACAGTGAGTCCTACTTGCTTTGGTGTCCAGCACCTAATCCAGAGCCTGCCCATGTAGGTGCTCCATACTTGTTTCTGGCTCAGATGTCTGGAGTGGGTGGCACTGGTGACAATGGCAGAGGAGCAGATTTCAGGGAAGGCGCTGGCTCTGATAACACCCCCCCCCCAAAAGAAAGAAACCCCTCACATCACATCTTTATTAAGTCCCCACTGGCAGGGCGAGGACAGTGCCTCCGACTGACCGCAGCTGTGACCCAGGGGCAATGCCTGCTACCTGGTGTCCGTCTGATTGCCTTTGATTTCAGAATTTGATTTCTGCTTCCTTCTAAAAACCTCATTCCCCCCTGTGGGCGGTAGACGAGCCCCTCTAGTGGAGGCAGGCTGCTTTCCACGAAGCAGCCCCTCCCACCTCCAGCTGAAATGATTGGTCATGAACACGGGGTTGGGGACAGGTTTCCCTCACAGGTGTCCCTCCAGCCAGCAGAACCCTGGCACAAAGCTGACCCTCAGTAAATACCTGAACGGGTGAATCGTGTCCAGCTCCCCAAGATTGAGGATGGGAAGCCAGAAGCTGCTGGGGACTGGTGGGGCAGACAGCCTGGGATTATACTTGATCCACAGATAATCCCCCAAATCCAGAAGCCACCTGGACAGTTGGCTGGACTGAGCTTCGTCAACGGATGTTTGTTGACGCTGTAGCTGATTTCACGACAGCTTTCCCAGGGTCCAGAAAAGGTTTCCTCAGAAAACAATTATTCTAATTATTATTGGAGTGCGACTGAGTAAAGGACGGTCAGTCCTTTGAGGGCAGACTCCATTTGCAAAGATTAACTGCTGGCTCTTCTCTATTTTTACTTGTAAGTACTTTATTATGGAAAATTACAAACACACAGAAAAGTGGAGGAACAGGGTAATAAACACCCAGGTACCCAATCCCGAGCTTCAACCACCCCGATCTCAGCTCGTCTATTTATAAGCCACCCCTTGAAGCGAATCCCAGCGATCATCTCATTTCACGCGTACAGACTGGAAAGGATCAGAATTCACTTCTGATTCATCTGGGGCTTCGGTCTAACCCCCCTCCCCCCCGCCGCCTCGCCCAGCGCGCTGCCTGGCACGGTCCCCAGCAGGTTGCGAACCCACGTCTACAAAACTCACAACTCGAAACGCGGTCGCGCGCCAGGCGCCCGCCCTGCCTCCTCCGCTTCCCCCCTTCCCGTCCGGCGTGGGACAGCGCGGCCGCGGTGATGCGCGAGTGAGTGTCCCCGCGCGGAGCCGCAGAGCGCGCAGGGCGGAGCCGCCGCTTCCTCCCTCCCGGGCTGACTAACCCCTGCGCCCCCCCGCGCGTCCGGCCCGGGGGCGTGGCCACGGCACAAGGGGCGGGGCGGCACCAGGCTCGGCCTTATATGGGCAGCCACGTCACGGGCCTCCCGCTCCACTTAAGACGCGGCGCTGCCGGCGGAATCCCCGGCTTCTGGGGCGGCGAGCGGCCGGGCCGGGCGCGGCGAGTGTGCGGGGCGGGAAAGAAGAGTTGAGCGACCGCTCGGGCTCCGGCTCGGGGCGCCTGCCGCAGCCCCTCGGGCCGTCCTTCTGGACCTCGCCGGCGGGCACCCTGGCCGTGGGCGCCGGAGCGGCGCGGGGCCGCCAGGCTGCGGCATGAAGGTCACGTCGCTCGACGGGCGCCAGCTGCGCAAGATGCTCCGCAAGGAGGCGGCGGCGCGCTGCCTGGTGCTGGACTGCCGGCCCTACCTGGCCTTCGCCGCCTCCAGCGTGCGCGGCTCGCTCAACGTCAACCTCAACTCGGTGGTGCTGCGGCGCGCCCGCGGCGGCGCGGTGTCGGCGCGCTACGTGCTGCCGGACGAGGCGGCGCGCGCGCGGCTGCTGCAGGAGGGCGGCGGCGGCGTGGCGGCCGTGGTCGTGCTGGACCAGGGCAGCCGCCACTGGCAGAAGCTGCGCGAGGAGAGTGCCGCGCGCGTCGTGCTCACCTCGCTGCTCGCCTGCCTGCCCGCCGGCCCGCGGGTCTACTTCCTCAAAGGTGAGCGCGCCGGGGCCGCCCGTCCCCTGGCCCTCGGGGGCCCCCTCCTCGCGCGGGTCGCCCCGCTCGGCCCCGGGACCCGCGAGGTGTCCGCCTGCGGGAGTCCGCACCCTGGGGCTGGACGCGCGCCACGGAGGACACCGCCGGCGTTAGCTAGCGCTCCCCCCGCCCCAGCCGCGTTCCTCGAAAGCGCCCGGCCGCTCGCCGGCCTGGGGGGGGGGGTTACGCAGCTGGGGGGCTCTGCCTCTTGCAGTTCGGGGGCCGCGCGCGGGCAGGTGCTGGGCGCGGGCCCTGGCTCCAGGAGCGGGCTTCGCCGGCCTCCCGGGGCCTGCCCGAGCCCTCCCGACGGACGTATCTGGCGGAATCAGCAGGTCGCGACCCCCCCAGGAGCGTGGCGCCGGGGAGTCCTCATTCCTCCCGCCCGGACAATTAACATACTTTAGGCTGTGCCTTCGTCGACCCCTCTTGCCTTTTTGACCCTGGCGAGTCCCTCCCCTTCCTTTCCATTTCGTTTTATTGCTTTTTATTGTTTTCCTCCGGCTTCCCCCTTTCCCCTCCCAGGCCTTTCTCTAGCTTAATCTGGGGCTAACCGCCTTTCGCACCCTTTTCACCTCCCCCCTCCTCCCTCCCTCGCTCTCCGGGGATCAGCCTGGGTCCTGGGCCACGCTGCGCGGCCGGCGAGCCAGGACCCGGAGAGGTGCCGCAGGGTGGTGGTGAAGGGGCTTCTGCTGCCCTTTGGTTTGAGACCCCAGAAGCTGTGCCACCAGCCTGCCCGTTACACCTGCTGGGGAGATGACTTTGACTTCCGGTGGTGGGCGGGTGATTAACTCCAAACGCCAGAGCATCGATTTCTGGGTCATTCCTTATGACTGCCCCCTCCCGCCTTGTAGTTGAGTCCTTTGTAACCTCAGATGTGTGGAGGAACCAGCCCCCAGTGGAGAACTGAGGGCTCAGGCCGGACCACGCCCCCAAGCCCTGCCGACCCCGACGCGGAGGCCTTGGGATGGAACAGTGATGCGGTTCAGAACTCCCTGCAGTGAGCTGAGAGTCAGGGCCCTGCTTTAGAACCTTGCAGTTTGGGGAATTTCTCACACCTCCAGGCCAGAAGATTCCTGAGGCACCAGGACAGCTCCCACCTCTATTAACACCTCTAGCAGACCATCCCCTGTTGGTTCCTGTTAGGGAGATGGCAAAGGCAGATGATGGTGATCTCCCTTTACCAGCCAGCCTCAGCCCCCAGGCGATGGAGGGATGCCCCCCAAGCTTGCAAACGTTTCACACATGGCTCCTGATTTCTCTTCCTGATGTGGTTTTTGTCTCCTGTTCTTAGCAGTGAGTACAGGAAAAGCTGCCTCCTCCCCACTACCATGAAAGATGTGTTCCAGGAAACCCTTCCTGGTCCTACTTCTGCTCCCCACCCCTCTCCAGGAGGGCCATGCTGACAGTTTTAGAGGTTATTGCCACAGGAAGTAGGCAGCTCTATAGACTTACATTTCAGAAAAATTAATGTTTAAAAAAATTTTTTAAATGAAAGTAACATACATAGGTAAAAATTTGAACAGCACAAAGGCTGTGCAATGAACACTGGATCTCCTGACACCCTTAGAACCCAGTTCCACTCCCCAGAGACAACCATCAACTATTTCTTGTTCATCTTTAAAGTTAATTTTCCATGAGCTTCTTTTAAAAATATAACGATTTTGTATATTTCCTGTTCCTGCCTCTTTTACCCAATGAGATCTTGGGAGATTTGTTCATATCAGAGCATACATGTCTGGTTCACTTTTTTAACCAGTCCCCTGGTGATAGCAAATAGGTTGCTGCCAGCCTCATTTGAAACAGTGTGGTAGAATGTATTTTTATCCAAATGCTTTTGCATGTGCACTATCAGTAAATTTAAAGATGTGGCAGGTTGAAAGTTATATGTATTTTAAATTTCAGGAAAAATTGCTTGATATTTTCCCCTAAACTTTTAAGTTGTTGCTAAAGAAAATTTTTATTTCCTTACCTAACTCATGTCCACATATGAGCTCAGGTTTAATCCAGTGGCATCTCAGATTTTGGGGAGACAATGCCTTTTACATCCCTTAATCTCCCCCCGACCCCCAAAGAAAACCCACATTCGGTCATGTGTTGATGACCAAATGGTCCTGTCAGTGCATATTTATATATAGTGTCCGTGCACTTTGCTCTGCTCCCCTGGTAATGCGATGGTGATCGAACACAGAATCACTCTGAAGAGGGTTGAAGCAGCCAAAAGAATTGCCAAGGCTCTCAAGTGAGGCACCAGAGAGGAATGTTCTGTCTCTCCACGCCTCTGATGGGAGTGGGTGAAAGACCGAGACCATCTAATCTGGAGGACTCCTCCTGACCCCAGTTTGAAGAGGCAGGGCCCTGTTTATCTGTCCCTTAGCTACACTGAGACTCATTGTCTGCTGTCTTATTTTGTCAACAGGCAGTCAGGACCCAACCTACACCCGCACCTCCTTTCAGTCCTGGCAGCCAACTCTTAAGTGCTCTATTTAAAGCCAAGAGATGGGGTGGCCTGAAGGCTTCTCTTTCTCAAGCCCCTCCTGAAGTCTGGGGGGGCCTGGGCCGTTCTTAATCCAGATTCCCATCCCATATCACTCAGTTTGTCTCCTGGAACCCAAAGTGTTGAGGCACAGGAAGTGACTTACTAACTTCCTCTTCCAAGGAAACTCCGTGTCAGTGTAAGTCTGGCTTCTCTGTCTCCTAGGGGAGAGGGGGGCCAGAGCTATGGTTGGGGGGAGGGGTGCACTAAGCCATGAATACCTACCTCTGTTTTCCTCTGACATGGCCTCCTGTCATCATGACCCATAACATGGTCATTGTGGAAGACTAGAAGCTCACCTGGTGATGCCCAGTGGGCTATTTATTGAGGTGACTGACTACAGGGGAGATTTGGGTGTGCTAAATGGGGGCCGGGGCAGTTCCAGCAACCTGAGAGGAAGCAGTAATGGCAAGATGACTCATTCGAGGAATTGGCTACGGAATTGGCTGAGGCTTCTGGGAAGGGAGCTGGAGACTGCCATGTAATCCATTAACCATTTGTCTACTGCAGGGATTTAAAAAAGCCACCATGTGCTCCACTGTGAGGCCGTCACACCACCAAAAACAAAAAAAGAAAGAAAAAGGGAGACTTTTGGAAAATACATGGCCTCAGAATGCATACTTTTAATTGATGATTTGACCCCCAAGTGAATTTTCTAGGCCAGAAAAAGACAGAAGCCGGTTTTCTGGAGGCCTTAGGAATTGCCTTTGGATTGGAAGCAAAGGGTTTCCCCAAGCAAGGCCGGCCTGTTCGCCCAGCAGCCCTCGGCATTCTGAGACTTCGGAGGCCGTATTGTACTTGGTTCTTCCCCACTGAGTGTACTGGCCTGAAAAGGCTTATTTGTATATATATATATATATACTCACATTTCTGTGACTTGGTCAGAGGTACTTTTTTACCTTAAGCGATCTATTTGAGAAGTTTAAGTGTAATATTAAGAATATTTACAGTATCGTACCTGTTAGTACAGCAGTTGACTTATCAGTTTGAGAGCTTGTGGGGACAGAGAAAGTTCAGGAGGAAAGGGTAATAAGGAAATATAAAGGGAGGGTGGGTGTTAATCAAGGGGACAGTTTTTATTTATGGGGGCTGAGGTTTAAGTTCCGAAGGCCCCATTCCTCCAGTTTGGTTTGGAAGGTAATAACCTAGATTGATTACTCTAAATTGCACCTATGGAGAAAATTGTCAGCTGTGTTCTTAGCACCTTAGGAGTGAGAAAGGGCAGGGCTGTTTTATTGCCCTGAGTTTAAACCTTATGTTAGCCCCCATTCCCTTATGAATGGAGGGGGTTTCCTCTATAAGCCAGTTTAGAGCTGATGGGCTAGGGAAGACACAGACCAGTTTAGGAGTTTCTTTCTTCTTGAAAAGGAATGAAATTCTGCATAATCACACCTGCATTTTAGATAAACAAGAGAGAAAATAGCTTTTGTTTTCTGGAGGGATTTGGTTAATATTTGCCAGATGTCCGATATATTTCCTTTCACAGTTTAAGCTGCTTCTGATAGACACAAAAGTTAATCATTGCCTCTCTGAACTATAGCTTTTTAGAAGAGAGAGAGACAGAGTGTGTGTGTAGATCCCAATTCTATAAAGCTATTAGTTGATTTGGCTCATTTTTTTTATATGACCAAAATCTATATTAGCCTAATATTTTTGACTATTCCACACTAAGGGTATTGATTAATTGTGGGCATTTTCTGACAGCCTGGGAAATCAATGCTTATGTCTGTCTTGTTTTTTCTTGTAGGGGGATATGAGACTTTCTACTCGGAATATCCTGATTGTTGCGTGGACATAGAACCCATTTCACAAGAGAAGATTGAAACGGAGAGAGCCCTCATCAGCCAGTGTGGGAAACCAGTGCTTAGCATCAGCTGCAGGCCAGCTTATGACCAGGTACACAGTGTGGAAGTGCTATAGCGGCTCCTGGCCCCCGTTGCCTCCTCAGCACCCTGACTCTTTCTCTGCTCAGCAACCCTTGTTGCTTGTTTTGTGGATCAGAGTTTTGGCAGAGCCTTCTAGCTTAGAGAGCCTCTGCTGCTTGCCAACTTGAGTTTCCATCCAAGAGTAAATGGGCTGCCTTCCAGCCAACAAGCTGACAAGAGCAAACGAGCCACAGGATGCTTGACAGTTTCTGGAGAAAAGAGGAAGTGAACAATGTATTATTATTAGCTGGCCTGGGAGGTGCAGAGGCTTCGAAATACTGGTTTAGGTTTCCCTGAAGATGTTTCAGAGCTGACTTTCAGGCTTCCTGTGTTGATGATCTTTGTAATTGTTCATGCTCTATAGTTTCTGCTCACTGTCCCAGTACCTGTCAAGGTATTTCAAGGTTCTGGTATTTCAACTGAAATGAGATGGGGGTGGAGAGAGGTAGAAGGAGGGTTGTAGAGAAACTACAATTTGGATTGCTAAGCAGGCTCGTCTAAGGGTTTCTGATGCTTATAATTCCAAAACTTCCGGAACAAGAGATCAAGACATATTAGAGCATTGCGTGTTTCTACAAACACCTGGGGGGGTTTTTCCTTCAAAAATTGTACTTTGTGCCCTGGCCGGTGTGGCTTAGTGGTTAGAATGTTGGCTTGCAGACCAAAGTGTCACAGGTTCTATTCCCGGTCAAGGTCAAGGGCACATACCTGGGTTTTGGGTTTCGCTCTCCGCCCCAGGGAAGCAACAGGTCCAGGTGTCTCTCTCACATTGATGTTTCTTTCTCCCCTCTCTCTTTCTTCCTTCTCTCTCTCTCCCTCCCGCTCTCTCTCTGAAAAGCAATGGAAAAAATGTCCTCGGGTGAAGATTAACAACAAAATTTTTTTTAAATTGTACTTTGTGACAATTCAATAAACGAAACATGAAGTAAAAGGGAGGAGGGTGAGGAAAAGCAGGCAAGGACCCAAATCTGGCAGAAACCACAGATCAAAACCTGCCTTCCCATTTTACAGAGGGAAAAACTGTTCGTGGCTGGTGAGATGATAGATTTTCAAAGAATCCTGCAGCTTGGTCCATGGCAGCACTAGACCCAGAACCCCCTTCTCTTAACTCCCTTTTCTGCTTATTTTCAGGACCTTGTTCTGTTTTCCACACACCTTTGGAAATGGGCTGTTCTCTTCTAGTCACCTGACTTGGTGGGAGGATTTTTTCAAAATTTTCCCTCCAAATAAGAACATAGCCAAAACCATAAGAAGGAAGGTTTCAGATGCTGCCTAACATGCCAGCTGCCCACATGAGCAGAGTTTTGCCCTGGGGATAAATTCCAAGTAAAGCCAGGTGACCTTTCCTTGGATGGGATCGTTGGTCAGGAAGCCTATTAGCTTGGAGAGGTGCCAGGGTTTTTATTTTGTTTGTTTTCCTTTATTAAAAATACACTCTATGATGAACCCTCACCTTACAGGCCATGGGCATCCGGCTTAGCTGGGTTTCTATTTTTGTTTGTTGTTTGGGTTGTGTTTTCCCCCTTGTTTCTCAGAAAATGAAAGAGAAACAAGAATTGGCAGGGTGTTGTAAAAGCCGTACAGACCTTTGGCCGAGCCACGACCGGGGAGGCCCTGCTATGTCTCAAGGTTCATCTGGGGAACCCCCTAGCGCTGCTTCTTAGAAGCCAGGCGAGGTCATGTTAACCTTTGGGGTTTCTGTAGGCCCTTGGTTTCTTCCTCTTGAGTCTAAACAGAAGATTCAGAAAAGGAAAGAAACATGGTTTCAGGAGTGTGTTGGGCTAAGCTCCAGAAGAAATTGGATAGGATCCTGAGCCTGGTGTGTTAGCATTTGCTAGGCACTGAAGTGAGGATGAGGTCTCCATAGGTACATCTAAGTGTTAAACCCAGGCGCCCGCCATAGTAAGGCATAATAAGAATAGTGGTGGTTACTATTACTACCTTTTGCAAAATCCTCTATAACAGCAATTTCAACCTTTTTCATCTCATGGCACACACAAACTAATTACTAAAATTCTGTGGCACACAAAAAATATATTTTTTGCTGATCTGACAAAAAAAATTGGTATAATTTTGATTGACTTACCAAAAATAATAATAATAATAGTAGTAATTACTCTTTTTGCTCCAAAGTGACTTTTAAAAAAAAAATCAGGTGCCTATATTTGTATATAATGATTTCTGATACCAAGAATTAACCAGTCAGATGCAACCTTATGTTGATGTGACCAATAAGATGCAGCTCTATTATATGACCTATATACTTATGGTTCAAGACAGGGCATTCATACCAGACTGCTATTGTTGGGTTGGCTATTGTCATTTTTCATTTGACAATCTAAGGGAAAAGAGGTCAGTGCCCCTGACTAAATAGTCAGGTACTACAGGTTTTAAAAATTCTTGCGCCACACCAGTTGAAAATCACAGCTCTAGAACTTTCAAGTGGCCAAACTGGTCTTTGCTTAAACACTTGGCTTCTTGGGAAGGAAAAAGCAAACACCACATGCAGAATAATGTGAGAACTGCCTGCCGCTGGCCCTTGTCCCGTGCCCCTTTTCCTATTGTGAGTCTGGCAGAGTTTCCATTCTACTCTTGTTCCCGGACAGGAAATGGAAACACAGGAAGCGGATGGATGATAGGGAAAAGGCTCCCAGAGACACAGCCACTGTCCCTGCAGCCCAGTGTTTCCCTCTAAATCTCCAGGGGCTCCCATTGTTCAAACTATTACTGGCTTTTCCCTCTCTCCCTCCCCCCCACCTCTCTCTCTCTTTCCTTTCTTTTTTAACACTGAGAGTATTTATCTCTGTGCCCAGGAGGCTGGCCACTAAACTTAAATATCCAGCAGGGAGCCTTGGCCCTCCCAGCTGTGGATGGGTGCAAGAATGGGTGCTGGGGCCCTTGTCTAGGTCAGTGAAACCCAGGAACCAGAGTGGGATGCCTCTGAGCCAGCAGCTGCCAACAGCAGCAAAAGGAGGAAAGGAGATGGGATCCTGGAAACATTAAGACTGCCAGAGCCTGACCAGCTAGCAATTCTTTTTAGCTTTGCCTCTGAGTAGGTGGTCTCTGGTTCCTGTGGGGATCCTCCTTACCTAGGATCCTGGTGTGTGGGTGGTCTCCCAAAGGGAGGAGGGTATACGCATCTCACCAAAGCCTCCCACTCCACATGAAGGTCAGGGGTGGGGGGAGCCCCTCTGCGCACGGCCTAACAGCTTTACTTTGCCTGAGACTTCTGGGTAGACAGTGGGTGTTTTCACTTCTAAGAAGCATACATTTTAGAGGACGAGGGAGCACATTTTAACATCTCTGAAATCTGGTGCATCTTACGATCAACAGTGTCCTAGGGAGTGGAGGGGTGGGAGGTGAAGGGGGTATAATATATGATGATGGAAGATGACATGACTTTGGGTGGTGAGCACACAGTGCAGTATACAGATCTTGTAGCATAGAAATCCACACCTGAAACCTACATGATCCTGTTAACCAGTGTCACTCCAATAAATTTAATAAAAAACCAAAACAGCGTCCTGGGTTTGATGAAAAACACTATATAAAACATCAGAACTGTAAGGGAGGGGAGCTCACCTTGTTGGACCCTTTTCCATTTTATCTAGAAAGAAACCAAGGCTGCCCCAAGTTGAGGGGCTTGCCCTGGTGCTCTCGGGCCTGCTAGAACTTGGAAAACATGCGTCTCCATTCCCCCCGTGCCTCCCATTGCTTCTCATCTTCACCAGCACAGGAAGGCTGCTGGCAGTTCCTACCGCCTCGCTGTGTATAAGAAAATGAAAATCTTTGCCATGTGGGCTTTGCTGTCACTGAGTCACCAGCAGTAATGTAGGGTAGAGAGTCTGCCAGGATGGAGGCTTCACCCACACTCTTGGTTCAGCGGCCTTGACTCTAAAGTCTCTACCTGGAACCAGGAAGGGAACCTCCCACCTTAAAACAAATAGGTCAGGGTTGTTTTGTTTCCTTTCCAGAGTGAGCAGGCTAATCCAATATTTCCTGCTTGTCCTTTGCCCCTGCTTCCAGGGCGGCCCAGTTGAAATCCTTCCGTTCCTCTACCTTGGAAGTGCCTACCATGCATCCGAGTGCGAGTTCCTCGCTAACCTGCACATCACTGCCCTGCTGAATGTCTCACGGCGGACCTCCGAGGCCTGCACAAGCCACCTACACTACAAATGGATTCCGGTGGAAGACAGCCACACGGCTGACATTAGCTCCCACTTTCAAGAAGCAATAGACTTCATTGGTAGGTTCGGCCATTCCCCCCTCCGCTGTTCTGGGCGCATCGTAGGGACACAAGTTCTTGGATTTTGATGTACTGATGGAGGCTACCTTCACGGAGAAGAAAAGTGTCTTCTGTGTGCAGCCACCAAGAGTTGGAGCCAAGAAGGGATGTAGCCACCCAAAAGGCAGAGGGGGAGACTCGAGTTGCTATTAATAGGAACTTTAATTTGCAAGATAAATTAACACAATTTTATGGCAATACTCACTGCCACTCTTGTTATGGTTTCTAGCTGGGCAGGAGCACAGCGTGTCCGTGTGAAATCTCCACGCAAGAGAAACAGGGGAGAGGAGGAATCATCCTAACTGTGTTTCTACGTAGGTTGGGATATTTTTAAAAGCAAACAGAAGGATTGAGAGAGCACTACTTACGCAGTAAGCCCCAAGAGCCCCAGCAGCTTTCCACAGTTTTTAGCAAACTGCTTTGGGGGCAGTTTGTTTTTCATTTCCAGCTAATTTCGGATTAAAGCTAGCACTTGCCTCAAGCTCCATGCTTAGTGCTCTGAGAAGTTGGCATCTTTTGCATCCTTTCTCTGTTCTGTGAGGCAGTTACCATTTACTCTGTTGTGTAGGCCTGGTAACCTCTGTTCCCTCTGCCTGTCCCCTTGGGCCTGGGCTTCCAGCTCCTCAGTGTAGCTTGACTGTTCTCTCGTTTGACATCTCTTTTCCCCAGTCCCTCTCCCTGGGGGCTGGGTTGACTTTTTTTTGTCTCAAATTTGCAAGCACCACTCCCCAACCTTGTGATCGTGCCTTCCTTTCCAGAGTCCTTCTTTCCCTTGAACATGCATAGCTGTTGCAGCTGAGAAGTGATTTTCCTGTATCTTGTTCTGAAGGATCTTGGAGGGGAAAAGGCAGGTGTAGGGCACAGCAATAATTACTTAGTGCAGGTAGTAATTAAAGCGCCCCCTTCAGCCACATGATGGCCCTCTCAGCTTGTCACACACGATTTCTGCTCCATGAGAAACCATCCAGAAACTCACCAGAGGCGAAAGGCCAAGCCTGTCCTCCTAGTCCCCTGAGCCTCTCAGCTGAGATGGTTCCCTTGGAGTCTCAGAGAAGCAGCCTAAATGATGGGCTCAGGGTGGGAAAGCCTTGACTTGTTTCCCCTGTCCCTGGGAATGCCTTGCCCTTCTCAGCCTGATAGCTACTCAGTGAGGTCATGAAACCCGCCCCCATCCATTTCTCAGAAGGCTCCCTCCCCATCCTGTGTGTGTATTGTGTCAGTTTATATACACAAACACACACACCCACAGTGTTTTGAAAGCACAGGATGCTTTTCCCCAGTCTCCTAGCCCTGCTGATGGAAGGAGGGACTGACGCTGGGCCACACCCTGACCCCTTCCCAGGGGAATACCGCAGGAGGGCCACGTGGAAGGCAAGCCCAGAGGGGTAGAGTGGGATCCAGAAGCAATGCATTCTAAGCCTTTGGCTTTTTTGGATGTGGCATTGGGCCAATTAAAAGCTTGACTACAAGGAGGCCAACAGAGGAGCAAAGGGAAATGAGAGTCACAACCCAGTAATCCTAGGGGATTTGGGGTCCCCTTTGAACTAATTGACAGGGCCTTTTTTTTTCCTTTCCAGTCAGAGACTAAATTGGGGGCACCTCTAATGAGCTACAGTGAGGTATCCTTAGATGGGGAAACTCCAGGTTTCCTCTCTGACGCCTCAGAAACTTGATCTTTTAGATCTTGCAGATTCATTTGTAAACTTCAATTTGAGGAGTGAGGTGGGTGAGAGGGCTTTTGACTTGCCCTTCAAAATCTTCAATGTGTTTGCATATCATGGCTTTGCACAGTGCCACGTACGTCCAACTTCCTGTGATGTAATTGTTTCTTTAGTAGCAAGAGAGGGGCTTGGAAAGACTATTTTTAGTGGGCTTTATTTTTATTTGATGTGTATATATGTTTAACCTTTTACCCCTTCCCATGTTTAACAGTTGTAGCTTTTTTAGGGGCAGGGGTGGAACAGAAAAGGAGAGCACCCTCCCTTTTGTCATTGAGCTAAAGAATGCTAACTGATGGTGGTAGCTTTACAGCAGTGACTCCCATTGTTGTGCAAGATGGAGTTTGCGAAAAACCATTTTTATCCCTCTAGTAAGCGTCACTTAGCCAGGGCTGTAATTAGTGGCTATGCACTATATATTGTATGTTTGGTAGTGGGAACCTTGGGAGCCGAGCCAAGCATCCCGCCCTTGCAGAGCCAGACAGGGTGCCTGGGGAGGCCAGAAGGCATCTACCAAGATGAGGACTACTAGATCATCACCTTTACACTCAGACCCCGAGAGGCAGGAATTCCTTCTCTAAGTCACTCTTTGAGCCTGGGACCCACTCAGAAAAATGTTTATACCCTATGAAAATTGGCATGCAGTTTCAAGGCTTTCCCAATGCCCTCTTGAAACCCATCCGTGTTAAGATGGCATCTCCAAGAAGGGATTACTCCAGGTCTTGAACCTTCACTGATAGAATCTGTGCAAGTATCATGGAGTACTGGGAAGCAGCTCTAAGGATTAGAAAGGTCCTACATGGGGAAAAACATTGGTAGGGCCCCAGAAGCTCTGTCCTCACCAGTGGGAATTAAAGACTGGCAGAAGTCTGGTGTAAAACCACAGCTGTTGAGCAGGCACGATAGTTTGAGAAGTAGGTCACTTTTGTGTTTAATTCTTGTGTTTGGTGTTGCCTTTGGGTTCTAATCCCAACTCCCACTGTCTTTTTTTCATTCCAGACTGTGTCAGGGAAAAGGGAGGCAAGGTCCTGGTCCACTGTGAGGCTGGGATCTCCCGTTCACCCACCATCTGCATGGCTTACCTCATGAAGACCAGGCAGTTTC
This sequence comes from Miniopterus natalensis, assembly GCF_054644295.1. Taxonomy (NCBI): domain Eukaryota; kingdom Metazoa; phylum Chordata; class Mammalia; order Chiroptera; family Miniopteridae; genus Miniopterus; species Miniopterus natalensis. The sequence goes on from NC_142094.1 coordinate 48,346,745, forward strand.
GCCTGAAGGACGCCTTCGATTATGTCAAGCAGAGGAGAAGTGTGGTCTCGCCCAACTTTGGCTTCATGGGCCAGCTCCTGCAGTATGAATCTGAGATCCTGCCTTCCACGCCCACCCCCCAGGCTCCCTCCTGCCAAGGGGAGGCAGCCAGCTCTTCGTTCATGGCCCATTTGCAGACACTGAGCCCTGACGTGCAGGGTCCCTACTACACATTCCCTACCTCGGTGCTGGCGCCAGTGCCCACGCACTCAACGGTCTCAGACCTCAGCAGGAGCCCCATGGCCACAGCCACATCCTGCTAAAACTGGATGTGGGAACCCACCCAGCCCCAAGAACAACTGTGATTTTGTTTTTTAAACTCGTGGACATTTCATACCTGTGCAATACTGAAGACCCCCCCTCTGTCCTGCTGCCCCAGTGGGATGGATAGCGAGGGGTCACCAGGCTTGCAAACAAACTTCAGACTGACCTCGGGGATAGGCTCTCGGGACCGAAGGAAGGCCAAGCCATTATGAGAGCACAGCCTGTGCTGACTACTGTACTTCCAGACCCCCTGCCCTCTCAGGACTGCCCAGTCCTGACACCTCAAAGTTCGCCTTTTCATTTCAAACATAAGGCAATAAACACCTGCAGCAACATGGGAGAGAGCAGTTGCCAGACCGGGAGAAGAGGCAGTGAAGAAGCCAATTCATTCTGAAGGAAGCACAATTTCCACCTTACTTTTTTAACTTTGGCAGTCTCCGTATCTGTCTCTGTCGCTTCAGGGAATAAGCTGATCATGTAGTCAGGAGAGTAACCCTACAGGGTTTGTAGAGACCCGATATATATGCTGATTTCAACCCTTATGTCTTTTTGAGATTCCCTCTTGGGTCCCACGGAGGCAATTTGTTGACGTAGCAAGATGTTGACACTTCTGGGTTTGCCTTTTCACTGTGGGCTCTTCCCTGACTTTGGATTTTGGCATGACTCTTACTCATACTTGAACCTTTCTTGTTACACCTCTACTCAAAGCAACTCTTGTGTCATTTTGAAGAGAGTTCTTTAGACCATAGGCCAAAAATCACCCGTTTGAGGCGGTGGCAGTGGGTGCAAGGAGGAAAAGGGTACCTACTGTCTGGGTCAGTGTCATGGATGTGGTCTTTTCCCCAGCTTGCTGTCCTTATATGTGATTGTCTTGTCTCGTGTGACACTTGGTTTTTTTCCCCTACCCCTGGAGGTTGTCTTTAAGCTGTTAACTTCTAGGATTTGTAGGTTTTGCAGTGTGGTACTACTATTTTTGTTTTTTATCTGTAGGTTATTTCTCCAGGGGAAAAGGCAATAATTTCCTAAAATCCATATGAATGTGAAGAAAAGCAGTATGTTACTGGCTGTCGTCATTTTTTTTTATAGTGTAAAATAAAAATAGTAAAAAGAAAAAAACACTTCTCCATGTTGGTCAATTGGGGTCAGGGAGGAATAAATACATTTTGGGGAACCAGCCTGCTTCGCTGGGTTTCATTTCCACAGGACTCTTAAGGTGATGGTGGATTGCAGCTACAGACGTGAGGCTGTGCATCAGCTCGCAAATTAGTGATCTTAATACAGAAAATAATGCTTTCCAATTCAGAGCTTCCCTGAGCTCACTTGCAAGAGAAGTCCTTGGGCGCAGGCTGCACAGCGAGGTGGTCAGCACATCCCTCCCTCTGGGCTCTTCACTCCCGTGAGCCCAGGCAAAGAATTCAACTTGAACCTAGATCCTTCATCTATAAAGTGAGTGAACTGAACTAGATGAGCCCAAAAGTCTCTTAAAGCTCAAGGCCCTGAATTCCAGCAAACAGCACCATGCTTGTGGTCAGCTTCCTTCCAGGGCTGGGCACACGGCAGACACTCAGAAAAGTTGGGGAAATGGCCAAGGAACGAAGAAGTGAACTAGGTGAAGGTTCACCTTAAATGCCTGCACCCCCTTTTACCCTTGAAACTGATTCTTCCAGGTAATTTCCTCAGGAGTTCCTAGGAAAATCCCTCAATCAGTGGATTTAAATCAAGGCTGCATTGACTTGCTTCCTGAGTAATTTCCTCTGTATTGAGACCTCCCCACAGCTGGCTCTGCTTCCACTCCAGTCTTACTCTTGGGGCCTGTTTCCTAATCAGAGGGAACCAGGAACTGGCCGGGATTTATGCCACCCCAGTCAGCTGGTGCCTGATGTGGGGATTCTGACGATACCTCTAGATTCTGGAGGGTCCAACGAGGCCAGGCAGCCCAGGTCTTTCTAAACATCTTACTCAAGGGCTTTGCTTGAGGCCTTGCTCTCGACATGTCTTTCCACAGTTTCCTTGGAAAGCCCTCAGATAAGAATGACATTCAGACCGAGGAGACTGCATTTCCTTCAGCCCATGCCTCTCATCTGCATAATCCAAGCAGGGCTTCCATGGGGGGAAAGTGGACTGAAGAACACTAGACAGGGAGGGGTTCTAGCCCTCATACATCCCTCACTCCAGGAATTTAGAGCTAATCTCCACCCTCTCTGGATCAAACTTCTCCATGGCTTGGTCTAGCTGATGCCTGAGGTCCCTCCTCGTTTTCATATCTCAGCTTGTGCTCAGCTTTGGAACCTGTCTGGGCCGTCCGCCCATTGTTTGGGCCTGTCCAGGTGCTGAGTGGTGGCAGGGGCCTCAAGCAGGGAGAGCCAGGGAGTGGGAAGCTGGGTGCAGGCTAGGGTGATGTGCTAAGCTACATCCCACTTGCTGACATTTGCTTTATTGCATTAAAGTCTTTCTCTGAAGGGTGAGTAAGTCCTCTAAATCAGGCCTGTGAGAATTACTCATAAGCCAGTGAGTCACTGGAGGGTAAGCCAAGTGAAGCCCTCAGCTGGGGATGGCTCTGTAACTCTCCATCCCTTCAGTCTCCTTGTTAATTACAGCTTCATTTTGGCCAAGACCAACTTTGCACTGGCTTCCAGTGCTGGGTGGGGAATTAAAGTTGGCGGTTTCCAGTTTCTTCATCCCAGGTTTTGAAGAAATGCCTCTGTTGGCCTCCAGCAACATTTTAGGCACAGATGGAATCTGGGACAGTAGAGGTGTGTGGTCACCCCTATTCTGTTTCCCTCTCAGGTCCACCCTTGCTCCTGAACTTGGCCTGAGGAGGGCAAGCAGTGTATGAGCAGCCTCATAACAAGGTGCTGGCTGGAGTCCTGTGCACCCATGGGTGTCCTTTGTGTGAGGACTGGGGAAAATGCTCCCCAGATCCCAATACCCTGAAAGGCTGTATGTATTTATCTGAGTTGGTGGTTTATCTTCTGAACACCGTAAAGTTCATGACTGCCCTTTTCCCTCCTTGCTCAGGCCACTAGGCAGCTCAGAACGAAATTTTTAGTCCTACCTTATAGGACCTTATACCTTAAAGTTACACTTTACACCTCATTCTCCAACTAAATAACTCCTACTGGCCTCCACATCTCAACTCAAACTTCACTTCTCCAGGGAAGCCCTCCCAGACGCCCAGACTAGGCTAGATGCCCCCGTTCTCTCTCTCATAGCTCACTATATATATCTTTTCTTCATATTTCACCAAAGCTTAAAAATTATTTGCTAAGCTGTGATTATTGTATCAATGTCCATCTTCTCCAGACTAGAAATAGCAGGAGAGCAGAGATTACATTGCATTTCAAGAGGGACCCATCACAAGGCCCGATTCATAGTGGGTGTTCAATAAGTATTGGACATGTGAAGGAGTGAATGAATGACAAACTCGGAATGAAAAGCTATTCAAACCAGAAGCTGCTCCCCATCTCATTCAAAGCCCATGCTGTCCTCTGCACGTGAGAGCCCTTCACCCCATGCCATTTGCCAATTCCTCCCAAATCCAAGAGGAAACAGGTTTCTTAGATTTAATTACTGCTACCCTATTAGTCAGAGTTCATGCCACCATATTACCTCAGTGGTCACTGGTCAGCCTATGGGTGGACTTCCCTTGGGTCAGGTATCCACCATAGGACCAATCAGATCCCTCTAAGTTCAGAGACCTGCCCAGCACAGACTCCCAGAGCTGGGACTATAGAAGGGACACTTTTGGCTACAAGGGGTGGAGATCCTGCCATACACTGGGCTAACTTGCCATGTAAAGTGCTCAATTAATGCCAGCAGACTGAGTGTTCAATCAGAAGGCCCAGAAGACTGACGTATTGCCTGGGCACAATAAAACTCAACTCTACCCTTCTTGTCCCACTTCCAGTGAGCACCCTAAGGTGTTCAATTATGGTACCTAAATTTAAAATCCTGGTAGTACTTATTTGTAGTAGCAGGTCAGATCCCTTCCTGTGTACACATGCGCCCCATCCACTTACAAAGTTTACAGAAACCAAAAAGCCACTAGGTGGGAGCTTAAAATAGACCCTTGAAGTATCTGTACACTTTTCATTCTAGGCTTCTCCAACAGCCACAAGAAAATGTGCTGCTCAAGAGGAGCAAATCCCCCAGATAGTGAAGCCTCTAATATATGTCTGTGGTAGGAAGATGAAAAAATTATGTCCAGCCTTCAAGGAAAAGAACAGTAGACTTAGAATCAGGAAGGCACAGCTGCCAGAGCCCAGGGAGCCTAACTGCTTAGGACCTTTTTAAAAGATCTTCAAAAAAGCATTTACTATAGGCCAGCTGTATGCTGGGTGCTTTGCATATATTCTCTCATTTTAAATCCACAAAATTCTTCAGGATGGATATTGTTAGCCTTGTTTACAAGTGAGAAAACTGAGAGGTTACACGCCCAGCCCGAGGTTGCACAGCCAGAGCCTGTGAACGCCAAAGCCGAGATACCCAACTTGCATTGGACTCCCAAGGCCATACCCTTTCCCCTACACTACACTGTTTCCCAGAAAACTAAATTCAGAAGCTTCTCAGTTATATGTCTCCATATTTCTGTACCTTAAATGTGGTTATGAAATCTGTTTTGTTTTGTATTTTGGAGCAAGGTTTCAAGTGATCTCATTGTAATAGTTCATTAACTTTTCAAAGCCTTCTCTTCCAAGCTTATTAAGTTTAGATTTTGGGAGCTGAATTTCAGGTGGGATGTGGACAACTAGGACGTTTACAGACATTGGGCAGCGAAGGGGCTGAGACTATGTTATATGAAAAGAGTTGGGAAAGGCAGTGATGTTAGGCCTGGAGGGCAGAGCCAGTGGCGTGTCTAACTGCAGTCGGATAGAGCAGTGTCTAGGAACTCGGGTTGGGGTTTCAAACCCTGAGTTTGAATTCTGGCTCTGCTACGTGCTAGCTGTGTGGACATAGACAAAGTTCTTCATCTCTCTAAACCTCAAAGCTATTATCCATAAAAGGGAAATACTAATTGAATCTGCCTTGTGGGTACAATTTGGAAGAGTAAATGTGAGGAGAAATAATTGCCTAGTATGAGGTTAAAGACATAATAAGTCCTCAATGAATAGCGGTCGTGATTATTAATTACAATAATTGCAGCAGTGAACTGCCCACTGGTGTGAGGGTTGGGCAAGCAGAAGTGGGGTTTCTATCAGAAAGGCTGCAGTGAAGAGGATTCAAGCCTCAGGGCCCTTGCGCACACCCTTCCCCCGGCCTCATCGCACCCTTCTTCACCTGCTCAGTTAGGGGCTCCTTAGTACCTCACTCGTGATCTCACTTCCTCAGTGAAGCCTTCTCAGATTTCAGGACTCTATATTAAATGCTCTCCTGGCGCCTATACCTTCCCTTCAGATCACTATCTAATAATGCTCATAATTTTTATTTACTGCTTGATTTTTCGAGAGAGAGAAAGGGAGAGACAGAGGGAGGAGAGAGAAACATCAATTTGTTGTTCCACTTATTTATGCATTCACTGGTCGAGTCCTGTATGTGTCCTGGTAAGGGATTGAACCCACAACCTTGGCATATTAGGATGATGCTCTAACCAGCTGAGCTACCTGGCCACATCTGATGCTTATAATTTTTAAAGATCAGTTTTATTTAGGTATAATTTACATAGTATAAAATTCACCCATTTTAATTTTAGTTAAATGAGTTTTGAAAAATGTATATATAGCCCTGGCAGGTTTGGCTCAGTGGTTAGAGCATCGGCCCACAGACTGAAAAATGTATATATTCAGTGTTGTAACCACCACCACAATCAAGATATGGACTATTTTATTCAACCCCCCAAATTTCCTTACGCCCCTTTTCATTCGCTCTTCTTTCCCCACCCCAGCCTCTGGCAACTTAATTGTGACTTTTCTAGAATTGTATATAAAGGGAATCATACAGCATGTAGGTTTTTGAGTCTGGGTTATTTCACTTAGCATAACGCATTTGAGATTCATCCATATTGTCATGGGTACTAATAATTCATTCCTTTTTATTGTTGCAATAATATTGCATGATATAGATATACCAACATTTGTTCATCAGTTTACTTATTGATGGACATTAGGGTTGTTTCCATTTTGGGATCTTATGGATAAAGCCATCATGGACATTCATGGAAATATTTCTGGACATATGGTAAGTATATATCTAATTTTATAAGAAACTGCCAAGCTATTTTTTAAAGTTGGTTATACCGTTTTGCATTCCTACCATTAATGAATGAGAGTTCTGGTTGCTCCACATGCAAGCTCATACTTGATATTGTCTGGTTTTTGAGTTCAGCCATTCCAGTAGTATGTAGTGGTACCTCATTGGATTTTCAAGTTTGCATTTCCATAATTACTAATGATGTGGAGAATTATTTCATGTACTTATTGGTCTTTCATATATCTTCTTTGGTAGAGCAACTGTTGAAAATTTTCTTTAGATAAGTTGTTTGTCTTATTATTGAGTTTTAAGAGTTATTTATATAATCCATTGATCTATATAGTACCACACTATCTTGATCACTGTAGCTTTGTAGTACATTTTGAAACCAGGAACTGTGAGTCTTTCAGTTGTTTATTCTTCTTTTTCAAGATTGTTTTGACTCTTCTGGGTCTCTTGTATTTTTCATATGAATTTTAGTATCAACTTGCCAATTTCTGTAAAGAAGGCAGCTGGGATTTTGATGCAGTTTGTGTTTAATCTGTAGGTCAATTTGGAGAGTATTACCATCTTAATAATGTTAGGTGTTCTAATTCATGAACATGAGATATCCTTTCATTTATTTATATCTTCTTTAATTTATTTCAACAATGTTTTGTTGTTTCTAGTGTACTTGTCTTGCAGTTCTGTTGTTAAATGTATTCTTAAGTATTTTTTTTGTGCCAATATAAATGAAGCTGTTTTCTTAATTTTATTACATGGATTGATTTTTGAGTGTTGATCAAACATTACATTTCTGGGATAAACCACACCACAAATTATAATATTTCTTATATATTGCTGGTTTTGACTTGCTAATATTTTGTTATAAATTAGTGGCCCTTTGCAACAGCATGGATGGACCTAGAGATTATTATACTAGGTAAAATAAGCCAGTCAGAGAAAAACAAATGTCACATGATGTTATTTATATGTGGAATCTAATGAACAAAATATACTGATGAACAGAATAGAACCAGAGGCATGGATACATAGAACAGACTGACAGATCTCAGAGGGGAGGAGGGTGGCAGGGAAGGGAAGAGATTAACCAAAGAACATAGATGCATATATGCATAGCCCATGAACACAGACAATAATGTGGCAAAAGCCTGGGTGGTGGTGGCAGGGGCTGGATGGAGGGAGGAAAAGAGGGGGAATGAGGAACATCTGTAATAGTGTCAAATATATATATATAAAATCTATGTGTATGAGGGGCATAGTCTGTGGGCCTGTGGTCTTTACTTTTCTTGTCATGTATTTCTCTGGTTTTGATATCATGATAATGCTGTTCTCAAAATGATTGGAGCAGTGTCTTCCTCTTCCAGTTTCTATAAGAAATTGTATAGAACTGGTGTCATTACTCCCTTAAATTTTTTGTAGAACTTACCAGTGAAGTCATTGGAACCTGAGGTTTTCTTTTTGTGAAGCTTTTAAGTAAAAATTTATTTCTTTTTAGTAGATATAGAGCTATTCCAGTTACTTATTTCTTCTTGAATGAGCTTTGTTAGTTTGCATCTTTCAAATAAGTTTTCATTTCATCAGAGTTACTGAATCGTGTAGCATGAAGTTGTTCATAGATGCTTTCTTACTATCATCTTAAGGTCTCAAGATCTATAGTGGAATTCCCTCTCTCATTCCTAATATTAGTAATATTGTCATTTCTTGTTTTTTCCTGACCTGGCCTGGTTAGAAATTTATCAATTTTATTTATATTTTCAAAGAACTGGCTTTTGGTTTCATTGATTTTCTGCACTATTTGTCCATTTTCTATTTCATTGATTTCCACTCTTATCTTTGTTTTTCTTTCCTCCTGTTTACTTTGGGTTCAAGTTGCTCCTTTTTTTTTTTTTTTAATAGTGTCTTAAGGTAAAGTGTGTCATTGATGTTATACTTTCTTCTTTTCTAATATAAGCATTTAAAGCTATGAATTTTCCTCTAAGCATCCTACAGATTTTGATAGGTTGTGTTTTCATTTTCATTCAATTCAAAATATATTCTAATTTCTCTTGTAATTTCTTTTTGATCTGTTTGATTAATTTCCAATATCCCAGAAATTTTCTGTATGTCATCCTACTATCGCTTTCTAGTTTAATTCTGTGGTCAGGCAACATACTTTGCATGGTCTCAATTCTTTAAATATATTCGGACTGACTTTATGCCCCAAATGTATTCTATCTTGGTGAATGTTTTATGTGCACTTGGAAAATAAAAGTCTGTTCTACTGCTTTAGGGTAGACTGTTATGAAATGTCAGTTAGGTCGAGTTGATTGATAATGTTGTTCAGGTCATCCATATCCTTACTGATTTTCTGTCTACCTTCTATCAATTACTGACAAAGAAGTGTTGAAGGCTTCAACTAAAATTGGAATTTGCCTATCTTTCAGTTCTATCGGTTTTTGCTTCCTGTGTTCTAAGTTCTGTTAGGGCAGCAGGGTTTAGGCTTGATGTGTCCTCTTGATGAATTGACCCTTTTATCACTATGAAATGTCCCTCTTTGTCTCTGGTAGTATTCCTTGTTCTGTTGTCTAGATTGCCTGATATTAATATTGCTACTCTAGCTTTGTTTTTTATTAGTGTTTACATGCTATATCTTTATATTGTACTTTTAACCTATCTGTATATATAAAGTTTTTTTCTTGTACACAGAATATAGTAGGGTCTTGATTTTCTTATCCAATCTATCTCTGTATTTTAAATTACCTTTGATGTAATCATGAATTTTGTTGAGTTTAAATCTACTATTTTGCTATTTGTGTTTTATTTGCCCCCTCTGTTCTTTGTGCCTTTTTCCCTCTTATCTTGACTTCTTTTGGATAAGTTGAGTAATTTTTATAATTATATATTTTCTCCACTGTTGCCTTTTGGTTATACTTACCTTGTTGTTGTTAATGGTTGTGCTATGGTTAAATATAAATCTTTTACTTATCACTGTGTGCAAGTGGTACTATTACATCCTGCTTTGTGTACAGTAAAAGAACTTGTGCTGATATATTTGCATGTCCCCTTCCTAATCTTTGTACCTTGTAATGAATTTAGTTCTACATAAGTTATAAACCTTGTAATAACTTGTTATTATTTTTGTTTTAAACAATTGATTCTCTTTTAAATAGGTTGAAAAATAAGGGAAACATTTTTCTAGTTCCTTGATTTGCATAATAACTGGTTAGCGCAGAATGTATGAGGATGGCCTCACTTCAGCATCTTGGGGGTTACTTCTAGTTAGAATATCGGACATTTGGGTAGTGGGCACACAAGGTAATATACAGATCATGTATCATAGAAGTGTACTTGAAACCTATATGACCCTATTAACCAATGTCACCCCAATAAACTTAATAAAATAAAATAAAAAGAATACCTGACAGTCGCTGAGTCCCCAGCTGCCTACAGCCCCACTTCAGGCCACATGCCCTCCTTTGGGTAATGGTCTCTCTTAGTTACTGCTCTCTTAGTGGACAAGGCTTACAGAACTTCACAGCTGGGCTTCTTTATAAGCTCCTTTTCTTACAGATGCCTGCAGCCGAGAATGGCTGCGATATTCCCTTGAGCTCTTTTTAATGTTTACAAGAACATTGACCTTCATGCCAGAGCATTAGTGATCATCATGGCTCACATTAATTGAGCCCTTTCTATATGCCAAACGCCTTGCTAAGCCCTTTGTGTGCATTATCTCTTAATTCTCGCTGCAATCTGGTAAGGTAGATACTGCTACCCTTTTTACAGGTGAGGAAATGGAGGCAAGAAGGTCTAAGGAAATTGCCCAAAGTCATACAGCAAGGTCAATAAGGAACCAAGGTTTGGTTCTCAGTGGCCTACCATCAGAGCCAACCACTCTCAACTATTGTTGTTCTACGTCTCCCCAAACCTCCATTGATGTTACACCTGGAGAACCACTGGGTTTGGGGCCTCATCTCCCCCTGTTTCATTCTGCACGTCAGTGCCTGTGGTAGAAGAGCACATACAGTGTTGATGTCTGTGGTTTAGTGGCAGGAGCACTGGACTGGGAGTCGGGGCACTCTCTTCTCATTCCAGCTCTGTGGCTCACCAGTCATGTCCCTTTAGGCACATTAGTTAATATCTCCGGGCTTGTAGTTTCTCAATACCTAAGATAAGGGAATTGAATCAGATCATCTCAAAGGGTCCTTCAAGTACCAACATCCTGTGAGTCTATGAATTAGTGACCTTGCTGATAGAGAGCTAATAATTACCTAAACTGGCAGAATACCTAAGATTTATTTACTTTAATAATATTTATCAAAACCACAGAGCTTAGCTGCTCAGTTTATGCTCATTTATCTTCTCTGGCTTCCTGTTTATTCCAAAGGTTATCTTTTCAAACCACCCTTTGGGCTTATAAAATCTCCTTTGTGAGATTTTATTAAGTAGGTTACAAAACGGTATGTATCCCATTTTATTAAAAGACACACCACATATGTGTGTTTCTTTAGATATAGACTTATATTTATATTAATGTTTATATTTATGTAGTCTGAAAGAATGTGTGTATCAAAATGTTAGAATGACTTTTTCTGGATGGAGAAATAACTGGTGATTTTCATTTTATTTTTTCTTTATACATTTTTGCCCTTTGCAATTTTTGTTCAATGGAATTGCTTATATTTTTCATACTTATTGCTTACAAACACAATAGCTCACAAACCAATAAATAATGTTTCCTTTGGATTCAGAGTCTCCCTGCCCCTTTAACTTTGGTGTCTTCTTCCAGGTTGGCTTCCTGTCCTTCTGTCTTAATACACAAACAATGCAGGCGGGGGTACATGACACATGGGACAGAGTAATCTAACCTCTGGGGAGTCAGCCCTCTCCAGCCCCAGCTGTTGGCTATCCACCAGGTCCCCACCCCCATTCAATCACTCTCCTCTTCTTTTCTCTCCTTTTGTGCCAATATTGACTGACATTTCCCTCTACAATCTATGTTGAGCACTTCCAGCATTCATCCATTCATTCAGTTATTCACTCATTCATCATAAATCAGAACAACAATAGAGTAAGTGTGTTGTTTAGAGTTGAGGACTAAGGTTTGAGTCCTGGACCTGCCCTGGGTATACCAGGATCCTGTGAAAAGCTCTTGGAAAACTGTAAAGACGCATCGGTGGGAATTGTCATTACCAAGGCCATGTGCCCAGCCCCGTGGGGGAAATGGCGAGGAAGAGCCTCTGCCTTCAAAAAGCTTAGAGTTTTCTAGGTTAGAGGTATAAATGCAAAGGGGGAGCTGGAGGGCATGGAGGGATGCGGAGATAATATCCATAGGCAGGGAATGAATAATTGGATTCTGCAGGGGAGGGGGAAGGAAGAGTAAAAAAATCACCAAGGGGTTTGGGGCCAGGGGGGCTGAGAAAATAGTGGGGCCACTAATCTATTTATCAATCCATCTACTCATTCATTCCACGAAAACACATGGAGCATCTGCCACCAGCCCAATACTGTCGTAGGTGCTACAGATGAAACAGCAAACAAAACAGATAACAAACCCCCATCTACCCCATTTTCTTACATTCTATGGGGCAACAGAGAGAAAGGAAGTAAACAAGTACATAAACCAGATCCTTTCCAAAGGCGATAAACGCTATAAAGAAAACAACACTGGGTAGTGTGTGGAAGAGCAACGGGGGAGGTGACGTTTGTGCTTCCGTGCCATTAGCTGAAATGCAAGTCAGGGGCTGGACTGAGGAGGAAGATGGTGAATTTCATGGTAGGGCTGCTGACTCAGAGATGCTGAGATTCACCTCCTGGAGGAAATATTTTAACCTCTCAAACTCTGCACTGTGCCATTTTCTGGCTCAGAAACATTGGTGGGTTTCCATTGTCCTCTGGACAAAATCCCAATTCTTCAGCTTGCAGTTCAAAGGCCTTCGCGATCTCACCAGGCCTGCTTGTCTGCCTGCCTCTGTCCTCACATGAACCTTCCCTTCTGGCCTCAAAGGGCTCTTCACTGAGTCCACTTAGGCTCTGTCCCTTTGCAGCTCCATACTTGGGTCCTAGGAAAGTCTCCTGAGTTCTCCAGTCCACAACTGTCCTGTTCTTTCTGGGGCTCAGGACTTTTCTCTGCCTCCCTGCCCTTAGGATTGTTTCAATGTCTCATAGGCAAGGACTCGACTCTCCAGTAAGAAAGTAGTCTCCTTGAGGGAGGGCCTGGCCCCTATATGATCCTCTCTCCATTGGATTTGCTCTGTACACCTGCCCAGAAACACATTACGCAGCTTTACAGATCAATTATCTTCTTGTATAAAATGGAGAAGGAAAGAGAATGAGAAGAATTTAGAAAACCCAAGAGTTTCCCATCCAAATTCGTGGAGCCAGGAGATGACAGAAATTCAGCTGTGGGCAAGTGTTCAGAAGCAATCAACAAAGAATCTAGTCTGTTCGCCAGGGGAGTTAGAAGCTGGAATAAACTCCATCTGCCTTGTGCATCTGGGGATGAATCTGCTCGGCAATGCATGGCCTGAGAGCTCAGGAATTCCTCCCATCCCTCAATCCACAAGAGGAGCAGGGTCCTGGGCTCTGGCCTAGAGTAATCCGCAGCCCCTCTCTCCAAGGCTTCCTTCTGTACTTTCCTAGGCTTTGTCATATTTCCTCCTTTTAACCTGTGGGAATGGGAGCGCCTCAGTTTACCCTTCTGATATGCAGGATAATGGGGGATCAGCTGTCCCCCGCCCGTCCCTCCTCCTCTTCGGCAGCAACTGATGCTGGTGCTCAACTTCTGTGCATTGAGGCCAGGATGTCAGGGTTGTGGGAGGTTAGAGGAGGGGCACGCCATCGTTGTGACGGGTGTTGGGGAGGAAAGTCAATACCGTAAACACATATTCATCATGACACTCCTTCTGCCGTGTCTTTCATCTGGGGAATCTGAAAGCACTGGACAAACGGTAATTAATTCTCACAGCAGCTTCCAAAGAGGATGGTGCTGCCTGCCAAAGGCCAGAGGAGCATTTTCCCGGTGGGCCTCCCCCAACCCTTCCTGCTCACTCCCAGATGCTACTTGTCCCCAAGGTGTCAATGCCAGGTGATAGCGTGCATAGATCTAGACTGCTTCCCGGGACTTCTCTGCCTAGAAGGCTCCAGGGGCAGATGGAGACTCCTAACTGACCTCCTTCCCCCACCCTTACCCTCTTTTCCAGATGACTAAGAGGGAACCAGGGCAGGAGTGGGAGCTTTTCCGGCCTCCACGGGCAGGCTGGGGCCAAATAACTAGTTAGTTGACTCAGCAGGAACCACATGGCTCCAAAAATACAACTGCTTCTGCCCAGCTCCACCTTGTGCTCCCTTGGCCCTTTGGGCACAGTCACCTGCTCTTTCTCCCTCCTCCCCTACCCCAGGGGAGCCACTTGAAGTGATGTTTGCCTTATTTCTGATTATAGAAGAACTATGAGCTTATTACAGAACACTTAAAAAATATAAGAAAATATAAAACAGAGAATTCTTTTCTTAATCCTATAATTTCCCCATTTCCCAAATAACCACTGTTGAAATCTTGTTAGATTTCCTTTCTATTTGTTCTGGGTTTTTAATTTTTATTTAAATATCAATACATAATCCTGGCAAAAATTTATACACATTATAATATTTTATATGATTTTATTATTTTATATACATAAAATACGACAGGTTACAAAGTGAAAAGTCAAAGGCCATCCCACCTTTCTATTGCCACCCAAGGGGGAAACAGTTGAGTTCCTTGCGTATCTTTCCAGTATTGCCTGTTGCGCCTGCAAGCATGCATATGCACACTCATTTTACATGGCTGGGCTCATGCTGTATGAATAATTCTGCCTTTTTGTTGCTGTTGTTTCACAAGAATGCATGAGCATTTCCTATTCCGTTAAAAATTACTGGTTAAACAACATTCGTATTGCCTGCCTAACGCTTTATCTTATTGATGTGCCACGGTTTATTTAACCTTTCCCTGTTGTTGAACATTTACTCAAGTGAGGGGCAGGGAGAAGGAAATGAGTAAGAATGAAGTGTTGGGAGAAAGAAGCAAGTTAGGGTGCAGTGAGGGCCTACTGTGTGCCAACCACCTTTGCTGTCTTCCCACTTGCCCGGTGTGAGAATTAAACACAATCCCCATACTGCAGAGGAGGAAGCTGAGGTTCAGAGAGGTTAGGGAAAACTTTCCTTGTAAGTAAGGGAGCCAGGGCTTGACGCAAGGTTTGTCAACTCCAAAGCCCATAGTTGTTCAATTTTGCCAAGATGCCTTAGAAAAGTCCCAGGGCTTAGGATTTCCCATTGCTTTGCGTGGGGGTAAGGAGAGCCCTTCATTCATTTATTCTCTCATTCATGCCAATAATATCAATGTGCCAGGCATGAGGGATTCAGGGGGGAAAGACCCAGTTCTGTCCTCTAGAAGTTCATGTGCGTGGGGGTGGCATGGGAGTGAGGAGTACAAGGTACCATGGGGGTCAAGCCAGGGGCTTCTCTCCCAGACTCCAGAGGGCAAAGCAGGCTTCCAGGGGGAGGAGGCCCTGCTGAGTCAGTCCTCTGGCACCAGTCAGGAAGTGCCAGTGAGGCCTGAGCCGCCTCTGCTTCCTGCCTCCCCAGATCCCATTGCACCGAAGTCACTGGAGGCTGGGGCTGGCTCCTCCCTGACCTGGCTCCTGCCCTTCACAAAATGGCCTGCCCAGCTCCCACGGTGGTAGGGTGGGTGGGGGGCCCCTAATTTCTGAGAAAATTTTCGGGATACTGTTTCTGGTTATTTTCTAGAAGGTCAGGACTGTTTATCATTCTCCGGGGAAGGGGTGGCACAGAGCGCCGGTTAGATGCTTGGGCTCTGGATGCACACATCTGGATTGGAGTCCTGCTTCCCGTTTGCTCTGGGACAGCTGGAGAATCACCGAAAGCAGTCAGAGCTCTTGGTAACAAGCCCCGGAGATGGACCCGACTATCAAAAACCACGAAGGGAATCAAATGCAATAGAATTGGCAGAGGTTCAAGAGGGGACAGACAGTCTTAGGACAGGAGCAGATGTGAAGGTAGCAGTCCTCACAGCCCAGAGCAGCAAGAGGCACAAAACCACCCCTTGGCCAGGAAGCATCTAATCAGGACACTGCAGCCAGATAGCACAGCAAACAGAGTTCAAGCTCTAACCCTCCAGCACTCCAACTGTCTGGGCCTTTATCGTGTATCCACATCCGTCGCCAGGAAGCTAGGACAGGGAGGATTTGACCCTGGACCTCAGTGGCAGGAGGTCGGTGCTCCCTTCCTCCGAGCTGACACACAAGGGCAAGTCCTGCACGCTCTCCAGGGAGCTTTGGATCCTGGAAAGCCAAAAGCTCAATATCCAGGACATGCCCTAACATCTCAGAGCCGTTGTGAAATAGACACATTAATAATGTCCACCTCACAGGGTTGCTATGAGGATTTAAAAAAAAAAAAAAAAAAAAGCCAGTAAAGGACTTAGCACCGTGCCAGACACGCAGTAAACGCTCGGTAAATGTTAGTTTACCATTCCTGTTGTAATTACTACTACTGTTATTAGCCACTTTCTTTGAAAGTAAAATACGAATAGTATTTTAAATGTCAAATATATTTTTATGCATCGGCCATGTACTGCACATAAAGGAACATATGCTATAGATAGAAAAGTTGAAAAATACTGAAAACTTGGAAGGAGGAAAAGAAGTCACCTTCCACCCACAGAAAACCGCCGTCAGCATTGTGGTTTTTCCTGCCCACCTGTTCACTGTACATCGGTTTTGGTTCTTTCATTTTTCCTCTTTTTTCTTCCAAACAGCTATGACCATCCTGTGTGTAAGTTGTGCATCCTACCTTATAGCATTTGCACTTCCTTGTGTTATTAAAGACTCTTTGCAATCATCATTCTGAAGAGCTGCAAAATATCCTGTGGCCAGGATAGAATCATCCCCCCAGTGTTGTTTCCGCTATCTGGGAGGGGGCAGAGGAGAGGGAGCGGTATGCATTTATAAATTATGAGTGTTTAAAAAGAAATACACTTCTGATTCTGGAATGCTTCTTCAGAATCCCAATTGATGCTGAATCGACATCAATTAAGCAGTTTGTTCCAAGGAATGCTTGTTCAAGAGGCTGTTTCCTAAAATTCCCACAGATCTGATGCAGGTTCGGGGCACATGCCTCCTGCATGCACACCACCTCACGGTGTTTTGATGGGACATTTTTACTGCCACCAAGAGTATGAGAGTCCCGTAGTCCCACCGTCAAGCTCCCTGACACCGCTGGTCTGCTCAGTGCCTTCTCACATGCCCATTGTGCTCAACCACAGATTAAACTGGGGTGCTTTATCCCGCCTGTGAAATTTCCTGCCATTAGTGCAGTGGAAAGTGCCCTCCAGTTCTGCCTCTTGCCAGCTTGGAACTTGGCGCGATTTTCTTACACCTCTCAACCTCTTCTAGAAAACAGAAAGAATCACGTAAAAATTCTCTTAGTAAGTTTTTCTTCTTTCTTTCTTCTTGGAGAGTTTCATAGTCTCCTCTCCCTCTCCCTTACTCTCCCCTGCCCCTGCCACCCCCTCCACCCCTTCCACCCCCACCACCCCTTCCCAGTCCCCACCAGCGTCTGGTGTTTGCAGGTCCGGGCTGGGTTTCAGGATGTAGCTCAAGTGACCAAGCTCCCCACCTGGGGTGACTAAAATGCCAGTGATGCTGATTATTTGGACTTCCTGGGCAGGGCCAGGCACCCTCCAGTGGTGGGGCTTTGGAAGCAACAATAATTAATATTTTGCCGAGTGTGATTCTGATCGCCCTGCCAAGGAGAGGGTCCCACCCTGAGCTGGGAGTCCCTTGGGAACTGCCCTGGCTGCATTCCCCCGGCAGCGATTGTGCAACGGGCACCCAGGGCTCCGAGGGTGGGGCGGGCTAGCAGAGGATGTGCCCCAGCCTGACCAGCTTGGATAGGACCCACGGGAGGAGCGCTAACCTTTACCCCGCAGTGTCCTGGACCAGGACACCCACGTGGTCCTGAATCCATCCTGGGCCTGCCCAGGGCCTCCACTGGGCAGCCACGCTCTGCCCCAGCCACCATGTGGGAATGAAGTAACCAGAGCATCTGAGGAGGGCAAAGGGAAATGAAATCATCGTTTCCTCTGTCACCCGCCCCCTTCCTAATCACCATCAGAACCTGAGAGAGGCAGGGGACTCAGAGGGCTTCTGGTCCAATTCTCTCATTTCATGCAGAAGGGAGCTGAGGCCCATGGAGAAGTGAATTGCTCTAGTTCAGGTTTCTATAAGAAATGACCAAATGAGATTGGCTGGAGCTTGTGAAAGTGCTATCCACGACATTGCTTATTGGCTGCGATTTCAATGACCGAGAGAGGCTCTCTGACCCCCAATCCTACTCCTGCTCCCCAGCCCCTGAAATCCCACCTCACTTCCTTTACTTTAAGGCTTTGATGCCAATTTAAAAGTTAAGTTTCCTCTGGCAGTAATCACTTCCCATGTCAGTAAGTGGTTTCTGTTCCTTTTCTGAGAGCAGATGGGATGGAGGGAGTGAAGGACATGAAACTTCAGTGTGGCAGGAGTCTCATATGGCTTCCGGAGAGCGGTGTACTCAGTTTTCGATGCATTTGCAATGGCGATCTCACAACGCTACGAGATGGGAGAACCCTTAGCTGCCATCCCATTCATTACGCAACTTGCCCAAGGACACATATTAAGTTCCCAGGCAGAGTTTAAATCATGGCACTCAGCTGCTCCCCACAGCCCAGGACAAGGGTCTGATGTTAGTATTTTTGTCAACTGGTTTACAAGAAGTATGAAAGCAAGTCTTGGAGTTTGGGATTTGAGAGGGCTTGGAGTAATACAATGCAGAATGCTTGCCTTCTCTCACTAGAGCCTCACTAGAGCCCTGGGTAAATATCACCCCATTTTCCAGAGGAAAGACCTAAGACTCAGAGATTTACTAAATCCATTGACCTGTGAGAACCTCCAGGGCAAGTTACTGAACCTCCAGGGCAACCATCTTTTCATGGTCGATTCAGAACTTTATCTATGAGGGTTTGCAGAAAGAACCCTGCGAGATTATCCAACAGGCTCTGTGCATTTCACAGATGAGAAAACTAAGATCTGCAGGGTAAAGGAATATACCTGGGTCATGTAGTGGCAGAGTCTGGACCTCAGAGTTCTCAATGCCCAGTCTGATGCCCTTTCCACTTCATTCATTCCTCCATTTATTTATTCAACTATGAGAACTGAACCCACACACTTCCAGGACATATGCTGGGCTCTGGAAATACAAATAAGGCAGGGAATAGTGTGAGGAGAGTGAGGCACTTGCTTTGAATACAAAAACTAAAGGGGGGGGGGTGTGTGCCAAAAAAACTCAGTGACCAAGATAAATAATATTTTAATGCCATATTTTACAAAAATCAAATCAGCAAACTATGGCCCATAGGCCTGTAGCCTGATTTTGTAAATAAAGTTTTATTAAGATTAAAACCCAGCCCCTATTTTGAGGAGCCCACAGTCTTATCAGAGGAGACAGGCCCAAAGGGAATATTTTTTTAAATTCTCCATGGAGGTCCTTAGGCAGCAAACAAGGGGTGAGGGGGAGTGTTTGAGACAGGAAAGGAAATGCACAGAAATCCAGCTGAATGACACTACCAGTTTATTGGGGGAAATGGCAGTAAAGTTCATTGATGCAGGAGACTCAGGGTCAGGAGCCAGGTCTCAGAGATCATGGGCGGGGCAGTTGGGGGTGAGGGATGCAGAACCCACCAGGCTGAGAATGTCCCCTAAAGATTTTGGACTTCATACCATAGACCTGGTGGCCTACCCTCAGGCTGCCCCTGAACTGGAGGAATGAGACACAAACCAGAGTGGATAGGTCTTCTCTCAGAAATATGTTTAAAACCGTGATGAATGTGTTTGGCTGATTGTTCCCAGATGTACCTCAGATCTTTGCCCTGTTCCAGTCCTTGTGCCCCATCCTGGTACTCTGTGGCCTCATCTGTGACTGAACCTCCTCCAAGGGCAGAAGCTGCCCACAGCTCCTGCTGCCTTGAGTAAGCTGCTGGAAACCAGGGAAAACCTTGGGGGCATGAAAGCTACTGAGGAATTCTCCTCACTTGCTGAGAATATTATAAATGCATATTTAAAGATATTCCATCTGAATCGCTCAGAAGAGAGCCTGGCATACAATAAATACTCAAATAAAGATGGCTGTTACTATTTAATTTTTACTATAAAAGTATTTTTAATATCTTTTCACAAGTTTACAAGTTGGATGATTCGAAGACCCACGTTTGAAGGACATTATCCCCTTTCCCATATGTTTGTGTTAATCGTCGATTGTTGCAGAAGCATTTGCTAGATCAGGCTGTTGGCTAATAACTGAGAGGACTCACTGTTTGAGAGAAATTAGAGTCCTGGGGGAGATTTAATCCAGGGGGACTTTCTGGAGTGGAGAGGTTGAGGGCAGAATTTTAAAGAAATTGATGAGAAGATGGTTGGAAGCATTCTGAATGATATGGCTTCAGAAAGATGGAACAGTTTTGCCTACCTTCTATGAGAATGAACTGCAATCACACACGTAAAATGGTTGGCACGTAACAAGGCCCAGTGAAAAGTGGGTGATGGAGAACAAAGAGGGGACAGGGAAGAGAGGGAGAAAGGGACTGAAAAGCAGGTGACCTTGGTTCTGGGCACAGCTGTGGCTCTGGTTAGTTATGTGAGATTTTGGGAACATCGCTGCCCTTCTTGACATCTATAGATTATTCAGGCTAAGATTTCCACTTCTGAGAATCTGTGATCATAATAAATATAAAATAATAATAATAGCTATTGTTTATTATTACCTGCCTTATACCAATCCTAAGTGATAAACATATAACACCTTATTTGATTTTTACAACAACCTTGTTAGTGGACTCTATTATTACTCCCATTATATTGATAAGGAAATAGAGGCTCAGAGGAGTAAAGGAACCAGTTAAATGGTAGCCCTAGTAAGCATTTTCCCACATGGCTGGGATTGCTGCCCTCAGAGGCTGCTCTCCTTCCTGGTGTCACTGCCCAGTTTCTGTGGTGTCACTATCCTGTAACTTGAACATCCCCCACCCACCCACGCCCTCACCTCAGCACAGTGACTTTCCCCAAAAGCTGTGTCACTCTTAACAGATGACACTCAGGGAAAAGCTTTGTGGTTGAATCACAGTGACCACTTCCTCTTCCATTCAAGGTCCCCTGTGCTCTGGGGCCCTCGCTCTGCCATGCCCTGTTTAGTAATAAGAGCCATGATATCTATGACCCCTGGGCTGCTAGGAAGGTTTAGTCACCCCTTCCATGCCCTCATCCTGCCAGGCTGAGGGGCTCCAGCTCTTTGATTCAGACCCATTCCACAACGCTGCTGTGGAGAGCCTGGGGGAGATCCTGGTTGTCCCAGGGCTGTGTAAGGAGACAAAGGGACAATCCCCATCCCTTCAGACTGGTGATGTAAAGCTGATGGGGACAAGTAGGTGGGTGTTCAAACATGAGCCATGAAGTAAAGGAGTAGTCACTGACCTCGTGGGCACCCACTCAGGGGGTATTGTTGTCTCCATGCACATGGGTCAGCACACCCAGTGGAAAGACAAATAAATACAGACCGGGCTCTGTGTCTTGGGGGAAACCCCAATTCTCTCCCAGTTGCTCAGAAAGGGCTTCCTGGAGGTTGACAAACTGAAACAAATGTTGAGTGTGAGAATAGTAGAAGTCATCAGATATTTGAGGGGCTGTCTGGAGGAGGAGACTTCCTCTGGGTAAGTGCAGAGAGCAGAATCTGGGACCGTCTGGATGGTGTAAGGCCTTTAGAAGTCTTAAGCCTCTAAAGATGATGGTACTTCTTGCCCAGCCCCCACCTAAAAAGGTTTCGCACAGCAAAGGGAACAATCAACAAAATGAAAAGACAGCCCACTAAACAGGAGAACATATTCACCAATGCTACATCTGATAAGGGGTTAATATCCAATATGTATAAAGGACTTATAAAACTCAACACCAAAAAAACAAACAGTCCAATTAAAAAATGGGCAAAGGACTGAATAAACACTTCTCCAAAGAGGACATACAGATGCCAATAGACATGAAAAGATGCTCAACATCCCTAATCATCAGAGGAATGCAAATTAAAACCACAACGAGATATTACCTCACACCTTTCAGAATGACTACCGTCAACAAACCAACAAACAAGTGTTGGCCAGGATGTGGAGAAAAGGGGACCCTGTGCACTGTCAATGATGGAATGCAGGTTGGTGCAGCCACTGTGGAAAGCAGTATGGAGTTTCCTCAAAAAATGATCCAGCGATTCCACTTCTGGGAATATGTCAGGAGAAACCCAAAACACTGATTCAAAATAATACATGCATCCCTTTGTTCATTGCAGCATTATTTACAATAGTCAAGATTTATAAGAGCAGGACAAGAACCCATCAGAAGATGAGTGGATAAAAAAGCTGTGGTGCATTCACACAATGGAATACTACTCAGCCATTAAAAAGAAGGAAATCTTACTTTTTGTGACAGCATGGATGGATCTGGAGAATATTATTATTATTATTAAAATATATTTTTTTATTAATTTCAGAGAGAGGAAGGGAGAGGGAGAGAAATAGAAACATCAATGGTGAGAGGGAGTCATTGATCAGCTGCCTCCTGCACGCCCCCAACTGGGGATCGAGCCTGAAACCTGGGATTGTGCCCTGACCAGGAATCAAACTTAGATCTCCTGGATCATAGGTCGATGCTCAACCGCTGAGCCATGCCGGCCAGGCTGGAGAGTATTCTGCTAAGTGAAATAAGCCATTCAGAGAAAGACAAGTGCCATATGATTTCACTTGTATGTGGAATCTAATGAACAAAATTAACTAACAAACAAAATAGAAATAGACTCATAGATACAGAGAACAGACTGACAGCTGTCAGAAGGGAGGGGGATTAGGGCACTGGGTATAAAAGGTGAAAGGATTAAGGGGAAAAAGAAAAACCTCACAGAGCCCAGACAGTGTGGTTCAGTGGTTGAGCATGGACGTATGAACCAGGAGGTCACGGTTTGATTCTCCGTCAAGGCACATGCCCGGGTTTCAGGCTGGATCCCCAGTAAGGGGTGTGCAGAAGGTGGTGATCAATGACTCTCATCATTGATGTTTCTCTCTGCCCCTCCCTTCCTCCCTCCGAAATCAATACAAACATATTTTTTTAAAAAACAAACAAACCTCATACACCCAGAAAAAAAAAAAAAATCCTATGGCATCCTTGTCACCTGTTCATTCTCTTTGGCATCCAGTACAAGACCTAGCTCACAGCAGACATTCAGCAAGTCGTATATTTTCGAATGAATGAATGAATGAATGAATGAATGAATGAATGAATGAATGAATGAATATCAGAAAGAGCAGAACGCTGATCCCAGGGAGGCAGTCGATAGTTGTTCTTTGTCACATCCCCTTTAGTCATTTCAGATAACAGGACAGACATGGTGCCGGTCTTCAGAAAATACTAACAGTTTGCTCAGTGCTCTGCCACTTGGGCAATGTTTGACCTAAGAGGAGGGAGAAGGCAGCTGCTGGCAGGGACAGTGACCTGGCTGACTTCCTGGAACCGCGGATACATTCTATATTGACTGAATGTCTTCCCCAGCCACGCACCATGCTAAGTGGTTCGGAAACAGTCCATTTAGGCACGCTCCTCTCCTTTCAACTTGCACGATGGAAACTGAGCATTTATCTCTCAGTGCCCTGCCTGGGTGAACTCATGCTGGAGGATCACCCAGCTTCTGGTGTTTACAGAAGCCACAGCTTATTTTAAATGACCCACTGGAAGTTAGAGTGAAGGAGGCTGGGCAGGAAACCAGGCAGGGAAGCCAGAGCGTGCCAGCATGGGTCCTGGGCCTTGACCCTCCAGTTCCTCCAGCCCTAATTGTGTCTGGAGGGACCAATTTATTCTAAGTAATCAACAAAAGTGGGAATAATGGAACAGGAAATGAATGTATTCGTTTATAAGGCAATTCCTTGAGTCCAGCAGCAGTATAGTTCTCTCTCCCGAGGATAAGGCAAGCCAAGGCTACTACAGAAGCAGAAGGTTGCTCAGAACAGAAAGAGCTCAGAGGGACCTGGGCATTCTTTAAAGGGAGGCAAGTGATGTAGAAAAAGGGTGACCTTAGAATCAGAAGGATTTGTGGCTTGAAATTGTGATTCCAGCACTTATTATCTATGTGACCTTGAGTAAGTTACTTAAAGCCTCTGTGTCAGTTTCTCTGTAAGTATAATGGGCACACCACCACCTAACTCATACTGTTTTAAAATGTAAATGAGATAATATATGGGAAGATCCGGGCACAAACTAGGTATCTCCAAGTGGTCACTTCCTTTGAACTATGTTTTATAGATAACTTCCATTTGCAAGCAAATGCATATTAATTATTGACCATGGAAAATATTATTAAACCACAAGTAAAAACATTAATGCCCTCCCCCTAATTCTATAATCCAGAAGGAATTGTTGGTAGCACTGTAATATTTGTCCTTCCAGGCTTTTTATATATTATTATTTTTTAAAGCAAAAATGGAATCCTACTCCCATGTGGTCTTACGCCTGCTCTTTTCACTTATGAGTATTAGCATCATCTCATGTCTTTAAATGGTCTTCTACAGCATCATTTTTTAAAAGAAAAAATGTGGCATAGTGTCCTGCCATCTGGCCATACCATCATTTATTTAACAAATCTCATATTGTTGACATTTTCACCATTATAAACCATGCTGAAGTGAGCATCTTTTATTACTACCCCTGAAGAAGAATTGTTGGTCTGTACTGACAAACAGCCTTCCCAAACCTCCTTTACAGTTTATGAGCCCGTCTGCCAAGTCCAGCAATGTCAGTGATCTTGATGGCAGGTGAACCCTAGGTTTCATCATTTTTTTTTCTCTCTCCAGCAGTCGTAACCGGATCACTTTCTCTCCTCCACTCTAGAAATAGTTCTGTCCAAATACATAAATTTGGTCTTCCAGCCTCACAAGGTCTTTTCTGCCATCTTGTTCTGGAAACACAACCTCTATTACCTCCTGCCAATTTTTCATCACAGCCACCGAGTGTTGTCTCACAGAGGAACCGTGATAATTAGTTAGATGACTGCTTATCTGCTATTGGCTACAAGTCTCAAATCTCATCAGCCTTGTTCACAAATCTCCCCTAGGGTGAGTTCTTTCCTGAGGAGATTGCCACAGTTAGCTAATATCATCATTTTCTGTTGACACTCCTGGTTTCCACTTCCGAGCGAGGCTCTGGCTTTGTCTCTAAAGGCAGGGGTGGGGAGGAGGGCATTTTATCAAAGCTGAAAGTAGCAAATTGGGTTCCTGGGATAAATAGCAGGAAACGAGGGTTCAGATCAAAGGCGGGGCACCCCTGGGGGGAAGGGGAATGGAGAGAGCAGGGGCTCCTGCTCACACATGCATTCCTTGTCTCTGGCCCCACGTCGCTCCAACCTCTGCTTCTATCATCATAGCTGCGTCTCTGACTCTCCTGCCTCCTTCCCCTTCAAGGACCCCTGTGATTACATTGGGCTCCCCCAAATAATTCAGGATAATCTCCCCATCTCAAAATTCTTAGCTTAATCACATTGGTGAAGTGCCTTTTGCCATGTAAGGCCACACAGACATAGGTTTGGGGGATTAGGACTTGGACATATTTGGGGTCATTATTCTGACCCCTCGCCTAGGCAAACCACTCTCCCTTCCTGGCCTGGTTTTCTCACCTGCAAACTGTGAGTCTTCAGCAAAAAGCTCTCCAGGGCCCCTTCTAGGTTTGGCTGGTGGTAATATTTTAAAATGTGAAATGTAGGACTGAGGTATAGGAACTGCACTGGATTTCTCCTGAGATTCCCTAATTCTTCCTCTGGGGCTCTGACCTCTTCCCTGAATGCTACTGATGTCATTTGTACTCATTTGTGTGGATTTGTCCAAACAATAGAAACGTGAGGTTTCTATTGTTTGGACAAGTGTGTACAGGGCGCTTATTACGGGGAGTGGTAACCCCTATTTTATAGAGGCTCAGAGAGGTTGAGTAACTTGCACAAGATCACAGAACAGCAGGGCTGAGGTCAAACCTTGGCTGTCTGACTGTAAATCCTATACTATTAACCATTGGGGGCCCAGCCTCTCCTCCAAACCCTTCAACCACAGTCATAAGCCATTGCTTAAGTCTCTTCTAGTCTGTGAGCAATTCAAGAGCAGGAGCCTTGTCTAATTCTGTGAACCCTAGCTTTGGTATTAGCCTGACACACAAATAAATGAAAAATGAATGAATGAATGAATGAATGAATGAATGAATGAATGAATGAGTGAATATGGGCATTACTACTTATCTACCTGAGGCTCTCTTGTAGATCAGCGCCATGGTTGCAGGACATAATATTAAACCTTTATGGGACACTTCAAAAGGGTGTGATCCTCATGCCAGCACCATAAGGCAGGTGCTCCTATTATTCTCATTTTACAGGCAAGTAAACTGCAGCAGAAAAAGGTAAGTGACTTGCCCAAGGTCAAGAACTGGATTTGAGCTGCGATCTGTTTGACTTTCATGTTTGTATCATGAAGGTCAGCATGAATTTCCTGAGGCCTGCATGTTTAAAGTTGGGATCCCCCTAGCCAGGTAGCTCAGCTGGGCAGCGCATCGTCCCAGTGCGCCAAGGTTGAGGGTTTGATTCCCCGTCAGGGCACATACAAGAATCAACCAGTGAATGCATAAATAAGTGGCACAGCGACTGATGTTTATCTATCTCCCTTCCTCTCTCTCTCAAATCAATAGATAAAATTTTACAAATAATAATAAAGCCAGGACTAAGGATGACTCCAGACAACCAAAAAGAAAACAAAGGAACATTTTATTGGGCAACTATTACAGGGCAGGGCCTTGGTGCCAGGTCCTCAGAACAACTTTAATGTCCCTTTTCACAAATGAGGAGCTTACATGAAGTTTCTAAAGTCTACTGGTAGCTCCAGGACTCAAAACTAGGTCTAACTCCCAAATTCATGATTTTTCCACTGTTGGTAGGCTGCTGGGCCTCAGTTCTGTCATCCATAGAATGAAGGAGTTAGGTGAGGTGATCTCTGAGCTCCAGTTCTGCTTATTTATAAAAAGGCAGCATTAATTGTGGGCTGATTGCATGCCAGGCACTGTGCTAAGAACTTCACATGTGTTACCTCCTAATTTCATCTTCACAGCACCCTCTGAGGTGCTCCTATTATTATTTCCACTTTAGAAACGGTGAAACTGGGGCTCAGACATACAGGTATTGTTCAAGGTTACACGGCTACCATGAGGCCCAGCCTGAGTTTTGACTGAGGCTTGTTTGATTCTCAAGCCAAACTCTTACCCATACCCTCCGCTGCCTCCAGCGGTCTCAGACAGCCTTTGGAGTGAGAACATCCTGTGTCCCTACAGGATCGGAACAAGGCTGGAGTAGACGTGGGATGAGTTCCTCAATGCGTGGGCCCTTCTTCCTTTGGATTTCAAAGACTCACTTCAGTGAAGTTCTATTGGAGTCAAAAGGTGACATCCTTCCGTGGACAATTAGGCAAGGCTCAGAGTCCAGCCCTGGTACCTCAAGGGCTTGGCTAATTTCCCTGATCTTGTTGTCAAGGCAACCCTGGTTGGCTCTGTGACTCTGCAGTTTCTCTCCCTCTTGCTTCCTTGTCTCCCTATCTTTTCAAGACAACACATGTGAGATGGCAGGTCCAAGTGGCCCACTTGTCAATGTTCAAAGACAATGCTGACCTGAAATGAAAAGTCTCCAGGATCTTCAGGGCCTCAAACAGAAAGAAATATATTCTCTAAACATTCTGAAAGCAGAAGCTGTCTGTCTCATTCACAGCTGTGCCCCAGAGTCTTACAAGGTGCCTAGAACAAAGCAGGTACTCAGTAAATGTTGAATGGATGAACTGAGCTGTGAGAAGGAGCTCCCTAAAGTTATCAGCCAGAAAACGGGGGTAGAATGACGAGCTCAGATTTCTAGTAGTCCCCCAGAAAAAAGTACACGTGTGTGTATATGTGTGTGTGCCGTGTGCCCCAAAGTAAAGCTCAAGAACCCTTGTGATATGCTGGCCAGGGTCTCCACTTTTCCTCTCTGCATCTTGCGATCTGGAGTTGTTAGTGTACATGGTTCCTGCACAGCCCACCTGGGAGTTCTGGCCTTAAGAATCTCTCCTTTCTCTCCCTCTCCCTCTCTCCTTCTCTCTCTCTCAAATACACATAATATGAAATTCACCATCTTCTAACCATTTAAAAATGTACAGTTCAGTAGTGTTATGTATATTCACGTTGTCATGCAACCAGTCTCCAGAACCCTGTTCATTTTGCAAAACTGACTCTTTAGCCTGTGTTGTCCCACTTTCAACGACCACCTTGCATTTTAGCTACAAATACATAGATAATGGGTTTTGAACTCTTTAGTGAGTCTTAATGTGGTACAGGTCAGTATCGGTGTTCAATAAATGTCCACTTTTGGATCTTGCTCTGTTTTATTTTTTCCTGCGTGCTTCAATCTCTTGGTTTAAGAGCGACTTTGGCTTTACTATGCACCTGACAATTATCCCTACTTCTTGTCTGCCCTCTCGTGGGAAAGATGAAGAAGTGAAACTCAGAACAATGTTCACCTTTTCTGCTGGAATAAAGTGGCCCCTTTTTTTCCTAGCTCACTGGTCTTCACACCATCCAAAATTGTGATCGATCCAAAGTTGGCAGTTTATCTTCACCTTATAGAAGTTGACATTATAACAGTAGTGAATGACCAATTTTCAAATTTTTTTAAATCTGTTGCAAACCAATCCATTTGTAAAATATTATAAAAATGAATCCTTAAAACTGAAACTCATGAACACAAACAGCAGTGTGGTGGTTGCATACCAATAAATATAATCAGAACAAACATAACAGGAAATAACTGCAAAATCTGTGTTGTTCATTGAATGTACATATTACAGGTGATTAATACAGAGAATTGCTACTATTCTTATAATTTTGTTATTCTTCAATCATAACTAAACATAAAAAACCCTAAGTAAAATGTAGTGTTTCCTCACTTCGAATGAACACCATGTATATGACCATTAAGGGTATGTAATAGACAGATGCACGTTTGTGGCTTGTTTGCCCATCTAATCCAGGCAGAACAGCACAGAATGCTCCTCAGCAGGTACCATGCACGTAGAAACTGCTTCTGTCTTGTTTTAATACGAGTTCTAGCGGAAAAGCCCGCCTCCCAGAGGTTTGTTGATGGAATGGAAGGAGAAATTTTAAAGCAATTTCAGGAAGCTCAGGATTTTCATGGTTTTTTTTGTATCCAAAATGAAGCAACTCAAATTTTCAAAGTTCATCTTCAGTTCTCCATCAATATTGCCTGCCTACCAATTTACCCTGTAAGGTTATATAAAGCAAATCATCTTTCAGTGAAAGCAATGGTTTCTGGACCTGTGCATTTGCCATGCACGGATCTTCTTTTGATGGAAATAACATGTAAACAATCCTGTAAAATCTGTAAGGCATTGGCCGTACTGTTTCGCAGATGTGCAATATCAAGAAGCATGTTATCACAATCTATGGAAAGTCTGTTCTTCTAAAGCTTCTAACTTCCACTTTTGGCTCTTTGATCTTACCTACCATTGAAGAGCAGATTGCATTCTTTCCTTGCTTAGAAGTAGAAAGATGATTTAAAAATGCCAAAAATATCACTCAAATAAGCAAGTCTTTTGTCCAAATCACACTGTTAAAAGGTTGTGACCTTGTAAAGGTGGGTGGGTGTTTTGTTTTTTTTACTTTCTAGGAATGCTTAAAGTTCCTTTCAGATTCAGACATTCCTAATAGAACTTTCTCCTTCAGTAGGCATCGTATCTCGGCATGCAACAACAGTTGTTTACAGTCGGCTTTCCGGTTATCACCTAAGAAAAAGAAGCATCTCAAATTTAATACATGACTTCTTGCATCATTCACAATTTTTTCTATGTAGCTAGAGAGATACTGTTTAGTTCAGCTAACATTTTTCCATTGCAGAATTTTCTTAAAGAAGGAAGCAGTGTGTTGATTTACATTCTCATGCAACATCTTTAATTTGGGAAATAGCTTCAGAATGGTTTTCTGTCAGTGCAGCTGCCCCGTTAGAGAGCATTGCTGCACCTGCCTTAAACTCAAACCATATTCCTTGGCAGCGTAAACAGCTCAGAGCTAGTTGTGTTTGGCATCCATGAAGCTGAAACAATTTTTCCTCATATCTTCAGCATGTTCACGTTGCATATTATACCAAAGTAATTGTCATGTGAGCAGTATGTGAGCATTCAGCAACCCCTGAGGCTGAGATGAAATCGTCGCGTGGCCTACACTTACCTCTCATTAACTACTATTCTATATTTACTTCCGTTCTTTCGTTTGATGTAAAATTCACATGTAACGAAATGCAAAATTCTTAAGCGAATAGTCAGAATTTTGATAAATGCATAAACCTTGGAACCCAAATCCCTATAAAAAACGTTACCATCACCTCCCAGAAAATTCCTTTATGTTCCTTCCCAGTTCCCTCTCATCCTTCCTGAAACAATCACTTATCTGATTTTTTTCCATCATAGATTTGTTTCTGTCCTAGAATGTCATATACACAGATATATACAGTGTGTACTCATTTGGAATACATACATTTGTATATCTGTAAGATTCACCAGTATAATATTTTTGAGACTCATTTATGTCATTGCATGTATCAGTAGTCAATGTAAAGATATACCTCAATTTATTGATTGAGTCATCTGTTGATAGATATTTGGGTTGTTTCCAGTTTGGGACCATTGTAAATAAAGCTGTTATGAACATTCATGTACAAGTCATTGGGGACATATGTGTTCATCTTGGGCTTAGGTCATAGGGTAGATGTATATTTAGTTTTACGAGAAAGAAAATTCTTTGCAAAGTGGTTGTATCACGTTATACTTCTATCACAATCGTATATGAGTTTCAGTTCCTCCAAGACCTTGCCAAGACTTAGTGTTGTCAGTATTTTTAATTTCAGGCATTTTGATGGGTGTTTAGTGGTATAAAAACAAATCTTAAGTGTGCTGAGTTTTTAAATGTTGAGAGATTTCACGGTCTTTAGAATTGCCTCTTTGGAAAGGCACCAAACAGCTAAAAATATATGGTAAAAGTATAAAATGTGGAGTTGCTTTTGAGAAAAGTGAATGAAGTATTGTTTGCATGTTTGTTTTTTAGCACACCTCCCCCCACCAAAAAAATCAGATGATACAATGTCTGTGTTAAATGGGTTTTAAGTCAATAATTACTTTTTTCTAGCTGAGTTTCAACCTGAAAAAAGAAATTTAAC
This sequence comes from Miniopterus natalensis, assembly GCF_054644295.1. Taxonomy (NCBI): domain Eukaryota; kingdom Metazoa; phylum Chordata; class Mammalia; order Chiroptera; family Miniopteridae; genus Miniopterus; species Miniopterus natalensis. The sequence continues at coordinate 48,377,603 of NC_142094.1, forward strand.
TTTGGCCTTAACTGGTTTGGCTCCGTGGTTAGTGTCCTGGGTTTGATTACCGCCAAGGGCATGTGCATCGGTTGCAGGCTCCATCCCTGGCCCCTGTCTGGGGCATGTGTGGGAGGCAACCTATTGATGTGTGTCTCACATCCATGTTTCTCTCTCTCTCTCTGAAAAAAAAAAAAAAAGAAAAGAAATTTAACTTTGGACTACAGGCCAAGGAACTGGAGAATCTTGGGCCTGTTTATTATTCACAGAAAGTAGAAATAACCTAAATGTCCCTCATCTGATGGATAAACAAAAATGTGGTCTATGCATATAATGAAATAGGACTCAGCAATAAAAAAGGGCGCCAATACATGCTACAGGAGGTACTGACACATGCTCTTAAGAACAGGCACAGCCGCCCTGGCCGGTGTGGCTCAGTGGGCTGAGCCCCGTCCCTGGATTCAAACCCTGTCGGGGCGCGTGCCCTGGCTGCGCGCTGCGCCTCCAGCAGGGGGCGTGCGGGGCAGGCCTGGACGGGGGCTTAAGGACTCTGCCAGCACCAAAGGGCGCTAACAGGGGTTAAGTTAGGGGGCCATTAAAAAGAGTTCCATCTGGAAATTATTAGGCTGAACTGCCCCCAGCGACAGGCAAGGGCGGGGAGAGTAAGGACGAAATGACTTGTGTGGCCCAGAGATCTAATTTCCAATCAAGTAATGCCCCCCCCCAGGAGGGTATCGATCATAGCCACCTATTTGTTGCAACTGTTCAAGTCTGTCTAGATTTATGGCAAATGGCCGAGCACTAACAGCTCCCGCGGTGTTAATCATCGTGTTATTAAAACAAATCTTCGCGCATCAAGTCCCCGCCCGGGCTGTCCTGAGAGTGGCTGGTCCGGAGCTTATAAAAGTCCCGAGAGAGAAGCATGGAGCTGCGAGGCTTCGGCGCACTGCATTCCAGGGGGCCACGGCGTTCCGTGGGCTCACTGCGTGGGCTCACTGCGTGGGTTCACTCCGCGGGTTCATCCCGTGGGTTCATTCTGTGGGTTCATCCCGCGGGTTCACTCTGTGGGTTCACTCCGTGGGTTCATCCCGCGGGTTCACTCCGCGGGTTCACTCCGTGGGTTCATCCCGTGGGTTCGCGGACGACGCCCGCCACAGGTCCGCATTTTTAAACAGCCCGAGACCACGTGGCCGCCGGCCCGCGCTGCTACTGGCCCTCGGGCTCCGCTCGGCTTTGGCGCCCAAGCTTCCCCCCTTGTGGACGCAACCATTGTCGCCGCGCTCGGAGGGAACACGGGCCAACGCCACGATCAAGGCCCTTGTGAACGACGCTTCCGACTACGTCTCAGGGAAGCTTCAGCTACAAATAGAAAACGAAGAATCGAATTAAATCCACCAAAGGACGCGGTGGAAGCTGCCTTTTTCAGAAAAGAAATAGCGGACCCGAACCTGTCTCCCCCTACGCTTCGTTGGGAAAACGAGGGTGGTTCCGTCGGAGGCGCGGACTCCGCCTCCCCGGGCGACGCCATTTTGTTTGGCTGGCGGGAGTGAGAGGCGCTTAGGGGGAGGGGTCCCGTCGGCGCCTCACCTGACCCGCGGCCGCGCTGTTCTTTCCCGAGGGGCAGCCCTTCTCCCCGGCTGGGGTCGCGGAACCATGTACATAAAGCAGGTGAGGCCTGTGCGTCCCTCCCCCGCTCACGGGCCCGTGAGGACCGCTCCTTGAGGCGGGGGTGTCGCGGCACGACCTGCGGCCTCTCACCTCTCGCCGCCGAGCGGACCCGGGCTGGATGGGGGCTGGGGGAGGGGAGAGGCCCCGCCCCGGGAGCGCGGGGATCGCTGAGCTTGGGGGCGCCCGTCTGCGGCCCGGGCCTCTGCAGGGTGCTGGTGTGAAGGAGGAAGGACCTCCGAGAGGTGCGGAGGGGCCGGCGGGGCGGGCCCCGTGGAGAGATCGGGCCTTCCCGGGTGGGCCGGGGACGGCGTGGTCCCGAGCGGGGAACCCGGCGCGGGCCTTTCGCGGGGGCGGGTGTGGAGATGCGCGTCCCCGGCCGGGGGGCGCCCCTGGGGGCGCAGGCTGGGGTGTCGGCTTACCCGAGGGCCCTTTTCCCCCCGACTGCCCGCACTTCCCTCTGGCAGGACGCGCTGCGCCTCCTCATTGTTTACTGCTGTCAAAATGCGCTTCCCGCGCTCGAGTCGGCGGAGCCGGGCGGGCCCGCGGCCCTTGGGGGAAGCGTCGCTGTTGGAAATGCGGGGCTCTGAGCGCTCCTTTCCTGCGGCGGCTGCTCTTTTGGGCCGTCCCGCGTTTCCCCGGGAGTCGCGAGAGCTGTCGGCCTACTTGATACTTTTCCCCCGGCCCCGTAATGTTTAGCAAGCCTTATACGGTGTACTTGATTTGAGGCCTCCCTTGACAGGTGGTAACTCCTTAAGAAAAAAGAAAACACTGGCCGTGGTTACCGATCAACGGGCTGTGTGTTCTTGCACGGTTTTTGATCACCACTTTCCGAAGTGAATTTTTCCTACGTGGAATTGACAGTTTTCATCTTGCACTAAATGAGAAACCAGAAAGTGCAAAAGGGAATGTTTAGAAGTTATTTCTTTGTGTGTGTTCTGAAAAATATCTCTCTTTTACTGGTTTATTAGGTTATTATCCAGGGTTTTCGGAGTTACAGAGATCAGACAATTGTAGATCCCTTCAGTTCAAAACATAATGTTATTGGTAAGTGCTCGTGGTTTATGAGATCAGGTTTCTGTCCATACAGCCATTTAAATTTGGCCTGTGTCTAGGCTTAAGGAGATAAGAATTATCTTTGAATATACATGAATGTATGTGTGTTTTTTCTATGTGACATAACTTCTTTGTCTTCTGTCTGCACTGATGAATTGCTTATTTTACACATTTGAAGTACTTGAGTAAGACAGTCATATGTTACTTTACTTGGGTACAGTCCCGTCCTGTGTGTGTTTTAGTAGCTTTAAGTTTATAGCGAATGGCACTAAATTCAGTGTTTGAGCAATTCTGTTCTCAATATGTCATTTTCTAATTAAAATGCTTACTGTTGCCTTGTTTCAAAGATGACCATTCTTTATTCACGAATTAGGTTGTTCTGACCCCTCATAACCCCGGCACGTGCCCTGAGCGGGAATCGAACCTTGATCTCCTGGATCACAGGTCGATGCTCCACCGCTGAGCCACGCCGGTGGGGCGATAATGTTCCATTTTGCTGCTGGAGCCAGCAGAAGTGTTTCTTGATGCTCTGAATTTTTAAAGGATAGATGTCAGTTATGTAAACCATGAAACATTACCTCAGACTTCAGTGTGTACTTTCTAAGAACAGGGATGTTCTCTTACATAATCACAGTACGTTTATCAGCTTCAGTAAGTTGAACATCAATGCAGTAATCTGCTGTTCATTTTCCAGTTACATTGATTGACCCAGAAATGTTCTTTATAGCATTTTGCCGCCTTCAGTAAAGGATCTAATTTAGGATCAGGTATTGCATTTAGTTGTCATGTCTCTTTAGGCTCCTTTAATGTGGGTCATTTCTACAGCATCTCTTTGTCTTTTGTAACATTGTTTTTGAAAAATATTATATAAATAATGTGTCATCTACCTCTTCTTCATGTTACTTTTGATCACCCAGTCAAGGTAGTATCCAGTTTTTCCACTGTATAGTTAGTGTTTTTCCTTTGCAACTAATAAATAATATGGAATGATGAGGTATTTTTGGAACATGGAAATATGGTGCTCTTTATCAGAATTTCTCCCTACATTTTGTGTGCATTAATAATTCTTGCATTTTTTCTGATGGTTACAAAATGATGATTTTTTTTTTCCCACTTCCAGCATTCCTTTCACATTTACCAGTCGTTCCCATTTAACTGTTTATCTTTTTATTATCAGTATGGACTCATGGATTATTCCCCCCAGCACTAATTTCTAATTCATCTAATTATTTTGGTATTCATGTTGTCCTAGATTTAGCCAGTGGAAGCCACCTCAGGCTGGCTTCTGTGTCTTTTATATGCCTCTTTTTAAAAGCACTTCATTACTTTCTGGCATAACAAAAGTGATCTCTTTAGGATTTACATTGCATTAAAGGTGATAACTTTGGGGCAAAATTGTTCAGCATATCTTGGTCAAGATTAAGACTCTTAATGAAAATTTTGCTAAACAAAACTCAAATGAGTTCATTAAATTAGAAACATTTGATACCCTTTTTTGTATAGGATTGCTTATTTCTGAATATGGGTAGTAAAAACAATGCCCTACAGTTGTCTATACTTTTGTGAGTCTGTGAAACTACATTATATATAGGGCTGATTATAAATAGTTGAACATGCAAATAGTTTGAGAATTTAAAATGATTCTTTAAGTATTTAAATGTTAGCAATATGTGAATCTTTAAATTGTTAAATACTTTATTATATACAATTAAAATAGAATTACTGTCCATTGTAATGATTATAAATTATGAAAGCCAGGTAGTATATTTAGTTATTTTTATTAATTTTAACCTATTAGGAAAGAGCAAAAGAATCAACAATAAAATGAATTTCTTTAAGGAAACAAATATCTGAAGTCTATACAAAAATTGCACTCATTTGGTGATTAAAGCTGTTTTGTTTATTGATTTCTTTTGTTCACTGTTCTGTTGTGTTTAATATCAAATATTAAGATGTTATGCTAGAAACTTGGATTTATAAATTTTCTAATATTTTCATTAAATTTTTAATCTTATTGGTTTTTATACAAATAACATGTACTTTTTGAAATTTTATAGTGGGCAGAAATGGATCTGGAAAAAGTAACTTTTTTTATGGTAGGTATTGTTTTTTGAATTCTAAATATATTAAGACCTAGGTATCTTAAGATAGTTTATTTGAAAAATTGGTCTTCTGAGATTATTCCTGCATGAAACTCAAGAAATACTTCATACAGTGTTGTAGATTAGAGAGCTAAGTGTGTAAGGATCTGAGTTCTACTGTATATCTAGTCATTAATGAGATGTGTGAGACTGGGCAAAACACTTAACCTTTCAAATTACTTTTTTCACCTTAAGAACAGAGATATTTGCCCTGCCTATCTTAAATGGGTTGTGAGAATCACATCAGATAATATGTATGGAAGTTCTTTTTAAACTTGAGTGAAGTATATAAATGTCAATGCACATGTGTTTATATATGTGTATATATATGTAAATATATATAAATGCAGTAGAAGAGTTAATATTGATTTTGGAAAATGGCTTATCTTTCTGTTTCATCTTTTTAAAAATGTTTTCTAAGCCAATTATTTTTATAAAGGATGGAGGGTATAGTATAAAAACTTCGTAGACTCAACAGACTTGTCAGTTTGAAGGTAATAAATAGAGCTCTGAAAATTATCTTTAAAGATAAAATGCATTTTAGTATAGTAACGACTGAAATCTTCTGGGGAGAAAAATCTTGTTAACAGAATTGGACTGTGCAAGAAGTGAGTTGAAAAAATTTTGAACCTCTTAGTTGAGTAGTGCTTGAGGAAAAGGGGGGTTTAGAAGAGGAAAGGTTCTATCCTATGCTTATAAATCTAAAGGGTACTCTATATCCTATCAGTGGTTGTAATTTGGGGATAGTAAGAGAGTGGCTTGGAATGGAAGTGAATATTTCATAATCTGCCGGGGGATGAGCGCAGTTTTGAATTCATTTCTCTCTCATCCCCCAAGGTGATTATAAAAGACAGCCTGTCCTCACCTTCATCCCCATTCACACACACACACTCACTCTTAGAATGTAAAAGGTCTTTTGGGTGGATGGAACAGAACAGCTGGGTAAAGACTTCCATTTCTAGGTCAGGGTGGTCCAGTTAAGCCCTCTACATTGCAGTAGGAGTGGCTCCTTTTTACTGAAGATAAGGGCATTGCAAGCAGTTGAGTAGAAGATGGGAATCTAAAATATTTACACATATATATATATATTTTTAATTGGTTTTTAGAGAGAGAGGAAGGGAGAGAAACATCAGCGTGAGAGCAAAACATCAATTGGCTGCCTCCTGTGCTCAGCAATCTTTCAGTGCACGGGACCACACCCAGCCAACTGAACCACACCAGCCAGGGCATTTCCCTATATTTTTACTTAGTTCTATTTCTTTTGACAAAGTATCCAATTAAGGATATTGTAGGACTATATCCTATTTTGTTAATAATTTATATCATTTATATCTAGTGGGTAAAAACAAATATAGTGTTAACAAGTCAGTGAATACTTTGATTAAGAGGTAGACGTTAGTTCTGCTTGTCTTTTCCTGTACCTTTGTATTTTCTTTTTATTTTCTTACCATAAATGTTTCAGTGAAAGCTTCTTAATATTTTTCTTATATCATCATTTTCTTGCTGATTAGTCTGAAGTACAGGTAAATTTTTGCATTATTTTTGTTTATATGAAATAAGTAATCCACTTTATCTGCATTGTTCATTACGTGATACACTGTATTCTATGAAGACATGGGAAATTATTATTAAGGCATAAATTCTTTTTTAGACTGGACTAATAGTTATGTTTTTGTATTTCTAGCAATTCAATTTGTTCTCAGTGATGAGTTTAGTCACCTTCGACCGGAACAGCGATTGGCTTTATTGCATGTAAGTGACGCTACTTTAAGACATTATTGGTATTATAGTTGGTCCTTGAACAACTGAAGAGACAGTGGCATCCGCTGCCTTCAGTAGAAAATCTGCATGTAACTACAGTCAGCCCTCCAAATATGCAGATTCCCAACCACCAACAGATCCTTAAACAACATGGGTTTGAACTGTGCAAATCAACTTAAAATACCCGAGTATAAGTGGACCCTTACAGTTCAAACCTGTCTTGTTCAAGGCTCATCTGTATGTATTTTTATTTATTTTTTTAATCCTCCCTGATTTTAGAGAGAGAAACATTGATGTAAGGAACATCAGCCAGCCACCTCCCGAATGAATGTGCCCTGACCGGGATTGATCCTGCAACCTTTCAGTGCACTGGATGATGCTCCAGCCAGCTGAGCCACACCAGCCAGGGCAGCTGTATATATTTTTAAAAATGCATTGTCAATCCTGATAAATCATTTGCTCAAGTTTCAGATCCTTTGTGAATAGGATATGGTCTCTTAAGTATGTTATTCTGCTGTAAAATTTAGTCTGCTGTATTAACACAGGAAAAAGCCCTAATTTTTATATAATGATAAGAAAATTGTAGGATTTGCCAAAGACGGGTATGTCTTCCACATAAATATAAATTTCTTTATTAAGGGTATTGTCTGGTAAGACTCGAGAAGGTTTTCTGAGGAGAAAAAAGAGTTTGAGATTGGGGATGAGGAACTCTTAGACTCAGAACCAGAAGTTAAATGGGAGCATGGAGAAGCAACCATTGCAAACTAAGCAACATATAATTTGTTACTATTTTTAGCCATATTTTTACTTAAATGGTAATATTTTCTAATATGAAAGAAGTATATGTAAAGAGAATTATTATAATTTTTCATTAGATTATTATGAATAATGAACTAAAGTAATTTTAGGATAAAAAATTATAAAAACTATAATAAAATAGTATAATTTATCTTTTTGGTTTGAGTATGGCTTATAATTAATTTAAAGACCAGAAAGGAAGATTCCTCCGTATACCTCAATAATGTCTCTCTCACCTAGGAAGGTGTTTGTTTTTTAACTATTATCTCTCTGCTCTCTCCCCCCATTTGAATTTTCAGCTAGGTAATCAGGACTAATTCCTTATAGAAAAATCTTTGTTTAGGTTTCTCAGGTTGGCATTAAAAAAACAATCTTTTTAGATATTCTACATTGTGTTGAACATAACACATTGTATTGAACATAATACCAGTGTCCAGAATGTGGAAATTACCTGCATTTGGTATGTAAGTGATTGGGTCATAAAATTGGTCTAAATGTGACACATTAAATTAAATATGTGTATTTTTAGCAGATTTAAAACTACATAGACTGTCTCAAATTAAATGTTTAAAAACCAGAGTTCCACTAATTATATGATTTGTTAGTGTTTATTTCCACCATTAAGATGAGTCTATAAAAGAAATGCCTCAAAATGTTTTAGATATTAGTAAATAGGTAAAATTTAGTGTCTGGGGTCTTGTGCTCTAATAAGGACCTAACATTGACATCTCTTACATTATCATTCAGAATGGTTGAAAAATATCATCATCATCATCCTAATCCAGTGTCTTTGCTGTTTTGGCAAGAGATTCTGTATACTAGTCTGGAAGGAATTTTTGTGCATTGAATCAGGCTTATTACCCTGCACTAAACTTGAAATGTGTTTAAAGAATTTGATAGTACCACTTAAATTAAAAATTTATCTATCTCATGTTTTAGGAGGGGACTGGCCCTCGTGTTATTTCTGCTTTTGTGGAGATTATTTTTGACAATTCAGACAACCGGCTGCCAGTGAGTAACTGCTTTTTCTTTTTAGTAATGTTGAGAATTTTACTGTTGCAGCTGATGATTTTTTCATGCTTTAAAACATTGATTTATAGCTTTATGTAAGCTATTATAATTTAGTTTATGCAAAAATAGACAGTTTACGTACTAATTTTGTCTTAAAATTATAATGAACATTCTTATAAATGGAACGTGCAAGCTGTTGTGAAAAAATGTCTTTATCATAAGAATTGAGTATAGCATATCTTTGGTGAGATTGAAATTTCATAATAATTGTTATGGTTAGGGACTCTAAAATGACCTTATTAACTAAAAAGTTTTTCACTTTTAGTATCGAATTAACTTTGGGCTTTTACTTTTTTTCTTAGATTGATAAAGAGGAAGTTTCACTTCGAAGAGTTATTGGTGCCAAAAAGGATCAATATTTCTTAGACAAGAAAATGGTCACGTAAGCATTTTTCTTTACATTTGTAATTTCTTTACAACAGAGTAAAAGTCTTCTTTTACTTGCCTTATATATGAGGTATATTTGTCTCATGTTCAACAAATCAGAAGATTCTCTGAGGCTGGTACAACAGATGGTTTAATGACTGTTCTGTACTCCCTCACGCTTTTTAACCTGAAAGTCAGTGTATTCATTTTTCGGTTATTGTTGGATTGTTATTAATCTGAATTTTTTAATCTTTATCAACAGGAAAAATGATGTGATGAATCTCCTTGAAAGTGCTGGTTTTTCTCGAAGTAATCCTTATTATATTGTTAAACAAGGAAAGGTAAAAAAATTGTATGTCCTTTTTAAATAGAATTTGCTTTCTGAGTATATTTATTGAATGATAAATTGGCTTATTTATTCTAGTGGTTAAGTTGAAACGAAAATGTGCCTTATGTCTTGTTTTCATTGGTTTATTTTGTATTGAAGTTAGTTTTACCTTTTATGTGGCCATAAAATACAAAGTAACCCTTTGCATAATGGGATGGAAGTATTTCAGCAGAGTTGTTTAAGTAGATCATTTTTCCTTAGTGACCTGTATTACTCACAAAGGTGCATTGTACTAGAAGACATTTTTGGTTTGTGGAAGTCATGATAATTATAAATTATGAATATTGTAGAAATATTATAAAAATCACATTTGAAAAAATTACTTCCTAAAATTAATTTTCTGTTACTCAGTGTATCACAGAATTAAAATGCTAAAAGCTTACATTACCAGAAATCCACCATATTCTTTTCCTTATAGAGATTGTATTCTTTATAGTTTTTAGTTTCTATTTACTTAGCTGATTGCTCTATTTCCTCATATATTTTAAACTATATCTAGGATAATTTGTTTTTCTTAAAATGTACCTGTAATGGCGTTAAATTTTCTATAGTGTTTGTTTGGATTAGGGGGAAATTCTTTATAAATGTCTACTTATACCATATTGGAGGCTTATTTAGATATGTGTTGGAAAGTTAGCATTCAGAAGTGATTAGGAAGAATATGGTGTTTCACCTTTGGGAAATGTGATACCAGAGAACAGGTTTTTGAAAAGATCGTTATATAAGAAATTTTTTTAAAGAAGGCTGGTTTGAAACACCAGTTATCTGAGTCTTCCCTGCATACAACATGGACCCCTTGACATCTTTTTATTTCTCCTCGTGTATTTCATATAACCCATCTGTGACCACGTCATCTACAAAAGCATTGCCTTCACCCCTGCTCTATATGCTTTATTTCTTTATTCTGTTTTGATTTTCTTCATAGCAATTGTATTGTACTTGTGATGGTATGCTTATTTCCTGTCTTTTTCCACTAGAATGTAAGTTCCATGAGGGCAAGACCTTTTCTGTTTTGTTCAGTTCTTTTCCCAGTACCCAGCAGAGTGGCATATATGTTGTAAGCATTCATTAAATATTTTTTAAGTGAGTAAATTTAATGAATGAGCATGCTTACTTGGGGTACCCAATGATAAGGACTTAAAAGGTGATTTTTTTGTTGTATATACTTTTTTTGTTGTATATAGTTTTGACCATTTTTTCTTAGCTCAGCGCTGCTTCTCTTTTATGTAAAAGTGTTAAAGTAACTGTCAGTTGAATTTTTAATGCAGTGATAGCATTTTCTACCTTTATTGCTTAATTTTATTTTGAAGAATATGTAAAACTCATGCTTATTATATAAAGTTGCATGGCAATTAGATTTTACCACTTTGTGTCATGTATTTTGTTTGCCATATATTTGTAAATGAAATATTAAAGATGTTTTTGCTTATTTTATTTAATGCACACTACCCCTGTGAGACAATTGTTTTTATCTATATTTTAAGCATACCATTTTTGTGATACCTTTAATAGTATCATTATAGCTTTTTAAAAACACATAGTGAGTGATGATTTCCCCTTTTAAAAATACTTTGTTTTTTTAGAATGAGTCTCATCTTTTATACCTTATCATATTGACTAAGAAAAAATGGTAGTGGGATATTCTGTCATTTGTAACTTGGAGAGTTTTATCCATAAATTAGACTTATGAATGTATCAATTCTATTTGCATCTTTTGGGATAAATTTCACTTAAGTTTAAGATATGTAGGTGTATGTATGTACTGTATAGATTATATTAGTGAACTCATACTCAGCTTATCATGTGACTACCCTTTCAAGGTAGAGTTCTTAAAGAGCAGTCTGTAGTGCTGTAATTATTTTTCTAAAATTTTTAGATCAACCAGATGGCAACAGCACCAGATTCTCAGAGACTAAAGCTGTTAAGAGAAGTAGCTGGTACTAGAGTATATGATGAACGAAAAGAAGAAAGCATCTCTTTAATGAAAGAAACAGGTAAAATAAATGTGATTCTACCTTATTTCTATTTGTTGTGAATTATTTTTCATTGTGTTATAGTGGAAAGGAGTTATGCCTGTTCTTGGGAGTATATTGTATGATAATTTGCCTATATGTTGAATGGAGATAAAATTAGTTTTAAGCAGTTTAAGGTTTAAGATTTCCAGTAATTTTTTTTTTAATAAAGAATTGTTACTGTGAGGTAATAATGCCTTTTTAGGTCAGCTACTTTGTGCCTCTAGTGTCCTCATCATGGTGTGTGAGGATAACAAATTTGGATGTATTCCTCAAAACAAAGTTGGTCAGGAGCAAGTAAATGTAAAACTTCGAACTTAGACTCATCGTTAGTACATTTATTACGGAAACCCTACTTTGCTTTTCAAGTGCTGTGTCCTGTCATAACTTGGAATCAGACAGTCGTGGATTCAAAACCTGACTAATAATTTAACCGACATTGTCACTTGAGACTTGATCTTTCTGGTCCAAAGCTTCCCCAATTTACAAAGTCCTTTTCATGTTTTGTAGTGGTGAATAGAGAAGCAAAGTAATTAGCATAATTGGAATATAGAATGCATTCAATATGTAGCAGCTGTTGATAATGCTATTATTGTAAAATTGAGAATCAATAACACCAATGATATTAGTAGGTTTTTTGTTTTTTTTAATGTTGTGGGAAGGTGTACTGGCTTTTAAAGGAAGCTTAAACTGAGGCCCTTACCACATGTGTATAAGAACCAGTGTCATTGTGTGTAAGTTTGTTCTCTGTTGCTTTTGATAGTAAAGCATCTTAATTACCATTTTATTATCTTAGATTTGGTTACTCCATAATATCAAATAAATAATGCTATAGTTCTTAAGATTAACTCATGGTATATTTGAGAAGTGATAGTGCATAAAAATTTATTCAACTTCTTCATCCCTCTCCCATTTTTATTTTTTTTAAGAGGGCAAACGGGAAAAAATCAATGAGTTGTTAAAATACATTGAAGAGAGATTACATACCTTAGAGGAAGAAAAGGAAGAACTAGCTCAGTATCAAAAGTGGGATAAAATGAGACGAGCCCTGGAGTATACCATTTATAATCAGGAACTTAACGAGACTCGTGCTAAACTTGATGAGGTAAAATATTTACCTTTGCCACTTAAATTTCGATGAATTTTATTATAATGGACATGTTAAACTCATGCTTTATTTATACTTTTCAATGATTTTTAAATAGAAACTTAAATTTGAAAATTCCTTAATGAATTTATTTATTAACAAATTTTTTCTTTTCGTTTATTCCAAGAAAAATATGTAGGCCCATGTTGTATAGTTAGTAGTTGGGTCTGACAATCAGTTGGTGGTGTCAGACAAACCAGAATGAGAGGAAGCCACCTTTAAAGCTTTATGAATTTTTTCTTAGCTTTTAAAAATGTATTTTGTAATTACTATTGCTGACATTTTGTACAAAAATTTGTTTTAGGGAATTTTTTTATTTAAAGAAAACCACTAATTTTTTTGTAAAATTTTTAAAGTGAATGATTATTTTAGCAGGTATCTAAAAATTTTATTAGATGTTTTGAAATATTAAACAAATACAAAATAAGTTAGAAGTCATAGCTTGTTTATTTTGTGTGTGTGTGTTTTTCCCTAGCTATCTGCTAAGCGAGAAACTAGTGGTGAAAAGTCCAGACAATTAAGAGATGCCCAGCAGGATGCAAGAGATAAAATGGAGGTAAGATTACAAACTACACCTAGGCTAACTCATATTTTTTGACCATAGTAGAACCTTTGTACCAGAATTAGGAATGGTAACGGGGTGTCACTGGGATTGAGTATTGGAAACGCATAGTGCTGAAAGTGTAAATGAAAGAAAAAGAAGGGAGAAAACTAATGGTGTCATAATTCTACTGTTTTAATTGCCTGATTCATTTCTGTTCGAAACTTTTGAATAGGATATTGAGCGCCAAGTTAGAGAACTGAAAACAAAAATTTCAGCTATGAAAGAGGAAAAGGAGCAGCTCAGTGCTGAAAGACAAGAACAAATTAAGCAGAGGACTAAGTTGGAGCTTAAAGCCAAGGATTTACAAGATGAATTGGCAGGCAATAGTGAACAAAGGGTAAGTTAAAATGCTAAAAATGAAAGATATAACTGTTCAGGTGAGTAGGAATTGCAGAACTAAGTCCCTTCTGTGATGGGTGCCCACTTGAATATTTGTTAAAGATTTGGCACATTAAAATGATTGCACTCATGTAGCAACTCAATACTATCTCTTCGTTTCTTTAATTTAAAAATTAGTTCTGTGTTGCAGGATCAGTTTTCTCATGAATTCTTTTTATGCTAGACTTACAAATTAAACAAAAATTTTTAAGCACATTGCATTTTTACTTATCTTGCTTTATTTACAGAAACGCTTATTAAAAGAGAGGCAGAAGCTGCTTGAAAAAATAGAAGAAAAGCAGAAAGAACTTGCAGAAACAGAACCTAAATTCAACAGTGTAAAAGAGAAAGAAGAGCGAGGAATTGCTAGGTCTGGGAATTTTTTCACCAACACCATTACCTTTCTATGTTGTTTTTCTATAGAGCCTAAATACTTATGGGTTAAGAAGGCACAGTACTAAAGGCAAAAGTTGAATGCCCATTACAGAGTAATAGCCAATGTTAAGCAAATACTGTGGGTGGAGCATTATTATACACATATTGCCTATGTTCTTTCTATTCAGAGGCTCTAAGAGATCCACATTATCCCCACTTTAAATTCGACAAACTTTAGGCTCTGTAGGTTAAATAACTTGCCTACGGTAGCATAGCTAGATGTTGTCAGGTCTTTTTAAAACATTCATATGTTTTTTTGTTTTCACCCAAATGACATCTTACCTTATGTTCTGCCACTTTTTTTTTTTTTTTACTCCATATTTTAACACCTAGACATTTTGGTATATATCTGTAGATTGTACTTGCCAGTGTTTGCTGATTTTACAGTTTAGTGCATTATCATATTTATATGCCACTTATATTCATTTCAGTGAATTTTGACTGTTTATGTCCTTTGCCCTTTAAAAATTTTTTTCTTTTGTATAGGGTTGTTTTATGTAATACAGGCATTAATATTTGCTTTATGTGTTTTGAATGTTTTCCCTTGCCTTTTAACTTCTATAGTGTCTTTTATTGTAAGGAGTTCCAGTGTTTATATAGTTAAATGTAGTTGGAGTGAGTGTTTTTTTTTTAAATTTCTGAAAATGGGTTATTGGAACTGTCTAGATTTACCGACTGATGCAAACCTGGAGTGAAGACATTTTCTGTCTGAAATTCTTAGGGTATGGACTATTTTATCTGACTTAAACTGATTTTGAAGTAAAATTGATATTCTATGTTACTAATTCAGGGAGTTTTTTATTAGACAGCAGTTGCTTTTTATATTATCTTTTTTAATGGAATTTTTTAAATGGCTATTTTCTCTATGTACTCTTTTTGTATTGATGGCAGTTAAACTTGCTTAAATCCTGTTCTATTTTTCAATCCATTCTCTTCTATCTTGTATAGATTGGCACAAGCTACCCAGGAAAGAACGGATCTTTATGCAAAGCAGGGTCGAGGAAGCCAGTTTACATCAAAAGAAGAAAGGGATAAGTGGATTAAAAAGGAGCTCAAGTCTTTAGATCAAGCTATTAATGATAAGAAAAGACAGATTGCTGCTATACATAAAGATTTGGAGGATACTGAGGCAAATAAAGAGAAAAATTTGGAGCAGTATAATGTAAGAACCTTTATAGCTCTTTTGTAAAAATCTTTCTAAAGAGATAAATATGTAGTTTTACTTATTTAAGTTTTATTTTTAAGTCTCCATACTCTTAAAATATCCAAGATAGGTACTAATTTAGAAAAGACCAGCACAGTGTAATATTATACATATGGTAGTTCTTTTTTAAATTTTATTTTTATTGATTTTTTTAGAGAGGAAGGAGGAGAGAGAGAAATATCTATCGGCTGCCTTCCTCACATGCCCTGACCAGGGATCTGGCCTGCAACCTGGTTATGTGCTCTGGCTGGGAACTGAACCTGCCACCTTTTGGTGTACGGGACGATGCTCCAACCAGCTGGCCACAACAGCCATTGTGGTGGTTTTTTTAAAAAGATTTTTCTTTTTTATATCAGTAATTTTCCTTGTAGACTGAGTATATTTTGAAATATGTTTTTATGAATTGGTAGTATATACCTTAACTACCCTTAATTTTAACATATACAAATCTAAAACATAACTTTATAGTAATTTTCTGTCAATTTAATAACTTACTGCAGAATGTATTTTTGTCGGTTAAAGCAATGGTGATTTTATAACATTTTCCAAATGAATTAAACATTTACTATGCATGTTTAGCTAGCATTTCCTTAAAAATTGAAGTAGAAGATAAAATCACTTTCGGAGTAAGAAAGATCTAACATTATTTAAAATGAGAAAGGGAGAAAAATGCTTTCTGAAGTCATATGTGTGACTGTATAGTATAGGTGATTAGAGGATGATGGAAGTGAGAAGGGAATGTGTAGGACAGGTGTAGGGTGGGGATGGGGAGTGTGTGTATGTATGCATGCCCAGAAGGAACCCTCATACCCGTGTTTGTTCCTTCTTCCCACTCCTGCTGCCCCTTTCACCCATTCTCTGGCAATAACTGATCTTCCCGTTACTTTGGATTAGCTTGCATGAAATTGGATTTTAAATTTGAATTATTTTTATATCCATAGAAACTGGATCAGGACCTTAATGAAGTCAAAGCTCGAGTAGAAGAACTGGACAGAAAATACTATGAAGTAAAAAACAAGAAAGATGAATTACAAAGTGAAAGAAAGTTAGTATAGACTAAAATATGCCTTCATTTTTTTTTTATTATTAAATATATCCCTATTGACTTCAGAGAGAGAGGAAAGGAGAAGCAGAGAGAGAGATAGAAACATCAGCAATGAGAGAGTCATTGATCGGCTGCCTCCTGCAACCTCCCCCCCCCCCCCCACCCGGGGATTGAGCCTGCAACTCGAGCATGTGCCCTGACCGGAAATCAAACCCCGATCTCCTGGATCCTAGGTTAATGCTCAACTACTGAGCCATTCCCATCCAGGCTATGCCTTCATTGTCTTTGAGAAATACTAGTTACAGACTGTTAAATGGTCTTTAAGTTATAAATTATTCAAATAAGTTGTGTACTGTTAGTGCACCTTAATGCTTTTGAAATTAAAGACATTCTAATTTTTATTGGTTAGTTACTTGTGGAGAGAGGAGAATGCAGAACAGCAAGCACTTGCTGCTAAAAGAGAAGATCTTGAAAAGAAACAGCAACTTCTTAGAGCGGCAACAGGAAAGGTGGGCAGATTCTTTTCATTACCTCAGTTTACATTGAGTCAGTTGCTATCACACAAAAATGTATTAGTTTTCAAGCTGTGGGTCATTGGTTCCAGGAAATAAGAGTAGAGTATAAATCACTTGTCCTATAAGTATGAAATGGTAGGTATTGTTTAAACATGCTATTAATGATAGTACTTTTGATTTTTAGATGAAGGTTTCATTTTTAATGTTAGTGTCATAGAACAGGACCCATAATATAAGTTGTTGCATGTAGTTGACATATTTCCTGGGGACATGTATTGTTGGGGAGGGTGTTTTTAGTTTAATCTCTGGCATATTTTTTAACATAGAGTAAGGGCTTTATTTTTTACCAGCAAGATTCCCATTGGTAACTTATTTTAATGTTTTTCACTTCTAAACAGGCCATTTTAAATGGAATAGACAGCATAAACAAAGTATTAGACCACTTTCGTCGAAAAGGAATAAACCAGCATGTTCAGAATGGCTACCATGGCATAGTGATGAATAACTTCGAATGTGAGCCTGCTTTCTACACGTGTGTGGAAGTCACTGCTGGGAACAGGTGAGATTACTTGTTCGATATCTTGAGTTTTAAAGGAAAGAGAGAATAAGAGTAACCTGAGAAACAACTTTTTGTAGTTTTAGTACAGTATGTCTCCCATTATCTTCTTGTATCCTCAATTACTTATTTAATTTTCTAATTAAATATGTAGGTGCCAAGTGTTTGTTTCTAATGTAGAAGCTAGAACTTTCCCCTTTTTGCCCCTCCCCAGTTTGAATTTTTCTAAGTAGTTCTTCCCATCCCCCATATAAATTGGGTTGCATAGAAAGGAAGTGAATTGTTTAAATGTTTATAACACTTTAAAGTCTAGCGATTAAAAAAAAGTCTAGCAATAAAAATGTGTCTTGTTTTGTTTACATGTAGGTTATTTTATCATATTGTTGATTCAGACGAAGTCAGCACGAAGATTTTGATGGAGTTTAATAAAATGAATCTACCTGGAGAGGTCACTTTTCTGCCCCTTAACAAGTTAGATGTAAGGGATACTGCCTATCCTGAAACTAACGTGAGTTGGTCTCTTAAGGTCTTTTTTTCTTTCAATAAGTTACTTTTCCTCATGTTTAACACTTGCTTAGTGCACAGGTACTGTACATTGGGATCCCTTTGTCTGTGAGATAAATACGACTTCTTCCCCATACAGAATACTTGGTGCTGGGTGGGGATGACAGGTCACAGCTACAACATGAAACAAGATTAGGTAGTTGGAGGAACTGTCATTAAAATGAGTATTTTTAAGTTTTCTGAATATACTTTTTTAAATGGCTTATAAATTAAATTTAAACTATCTAGCAAGATGATAGGCTTGAAAGTATAATGTTGCTTTTGTTACTAGCTGGTATAATTTTAAACGGATTAAATATTTCTCAGACACCATTTTTGGGTAAAAAAAATTGCTTTGAGGTATTGGTTTCAGAATGTTCATGGTAGTAGCATCTATTTTACTGTCCTCTTAAGGTCAGAGCTGAAACCTTATGAGAAAGATCAACAATTTCAGAGGAACAATGAAAATCTTATAAGCTACTCAAAAGGCCCAGCTTTTTTTCCTTTTAGATTTACAAATTATCTCTGAAGTTTTGGGGAGGAGAAATTGAGTCACAATGTGACATGTGAATGAAGCAAGACACAAAAGAATGCATGTAGTGTGGTCGCCTTTACACTACCTGAACAAAACTAAACTTAGATGATAGCACTAGAAATAAGTGCAAGGAAGTGATTATCATAAAAGTTGCAACGGTGGTCACCTGCTGGAGGTAACCACTGTGTGATTAGAAAGGGACACAGTCATGGCTTCTAGATTTCAGCAGTGTCTGTTTCTTGTCCTGCTTGCTAGTTATATTGGTGTTCTCTTTATAATTATTCATTTAAACTTAACATATTGCATTTTTTTATATGTAGGGTTTATATCCTAATTTTAAAATTCTAACAAGGGGGAAATTTTACCTGAAAATACATTTTTCTGACTAAGATAGATATAAAATTAAAGCATTTTGAGGAAATACTATTTGTTTACATTTATTTTGCCCTTCTGTGTGACAGATGTTGTCCTAAGTGTTTCACATATATTAGTTTGTCTAGTCTTAATAACATTATGAGAAAGGTGTTGTTATTACAATTTTATAAATGAAGAAACTTATATAGAGAAGTTAGGCAGCTTTTTCACTCAGCCCTTTATCACTGTGCTCTACTATTGAAAACCTAGATGATTACATGAGCTCAATTTCCAGGCTATTTAAGTGGAATGATTTTTCTAACTTCTTCAGTATTAAAACCAATAGTTTTGAAATATGAAGTCATTTGTGTTTATTTCTGTTTCATAAAGACGTAATTTATAATTCTGCCACCATGCTTTAATTAACTGTAGTGATCTCTCTGCTTGCTGACAAAAAATATTCATTTTTAGGATGCTATTCCTATGATAAGTAAATTGAGGTACAATCCCAGATTTGACAAAGCCTTCAAACATGTGTTTGGAAAAACACTGATTTGTCGTAGCATGGAAGTTTCAACCCAGCTGGCCCGTGCTTTCACTATGGACTGCATTACCCTGGAAGGTTTGTAATGGAATTTATTTGCCATTTTAGTTTTAAGAGTATTTGAAAGTTCATGTCCAATTATTTCTTATTTTTTAAATAGTTGGTTTATGGATCTACACTTTATAGTTAGTTGAAGTCTCTTAAGTATAATCATTTGGCCTATAATAGGGATTCTTAATCTTTTTTGCACCATGGACTCTCTTGTTCTTTGGTGAATGAAGCTTATGGACCCTTTTTCTATGTTTTTAAATGCATAAACCAAAATACTTTGGATCATAAAGAAACCAATTATGTTGGTGTATTGGCATGGTTATTACATTTTAAAAAACATGACATAGTAATTCTTAAAGTATTCAAAAACAAGGTTTAGCAGTGGGTCTAATACATAATTTTGAATCGCTGCTGCATGTAAACATTAGTTTGAAATTTGTGACAAGTGTTATTTGATAGAAAGTACTTGTTATTTCTCTTGGTAACAAAGTCAGAAGTACTGATAATACTACTGTGGTTCTTGTCTCATTTGTTATGGAAGGAATTAATAAATTTCATTTGAGGTTAGCATAAAAATGAAGATGTAATTTTCCCCCTCTCAAGTTAAGGATCTGAATTTTATCTGTGGAATCCAGGTTAAGAACCCCTGATACAGAGGTTCACCTGCCCTCACTTTTTCCCCCCCTCTCTTTATAATTTACGTATTGATGAAAGAGGATAAACCACCCTCCAGCTCTGTCTGTAAATGTATAATTTTTTATTGTTTTGTACCATCTAAGAATAAGTTTTAAAACATTGACACTTGATCTCTAAAAGTTAAGCATGTATTTCCTAAGAACAGGACATTCTCTGTTATAACCATATCATCATTGTTACACCTAAGAAATTTAATATGAACCTAATAAAACCAAAAAAGCATCTATATTCAAATTTTCTCAATTGCCTCAAAGTATTTTTTAAAATTTTAATTAATTAAAGTATAGTTGACATATAATACTATATTAGTTTCCGGTGTACAACATAGTGATTGGACATTTATATACTTATGAAGTGATTACCATATTCAAAATATTTTTCTACCCAGGATCCAAATCAGGGATGCAGGCAGTGTCTTCCCTTTAGATTCTTTCTATATAGGATAGTGTCTCCTTCTCCTTCTTACCCCCAGAAACTGACTTTCTCAAAGAATGTCCCACTCGCTGGGTTTGTCTTCTTGCTTCCTCATTAGATTCAGGTTAAAAATTCTTGGCATAAGTGATATGTAGATATTGTATCACATAATGTGTCCCACTGTTAGTGATGCTAAGGTTGATGCTAGCAAATCTCTCAGTTGTAAACCTTTTCCCTTTTGTAATTAATGTTATGTGGGAATGTCCTTTGAGAATACTGAATATCATGTTCCCCCACCACTTTTTAAAAAAAGCTATGCTTTTGATTTTAGAGAGAGAGGAAGGGAGAGGGATAGAAAGATAGAAACATGGATGAGAGAAACATCTATCAGCTGCCTCCTGCACGCTCCCTACTGGGGATTGAGCGGGCAACCCAGACATATGCCCTGACTGGGAATCGAACCAGCAACCTCTTGGTTCATGGGATGATGCTCACCTACTGAGCCACACCAGCCAGGTCCCCCACCACTTATTTACCAATGATTTAGCATCCTTTGCTGATCCTTGCCTGATTCAGTTAATACACTGGGGTTTCAAAGTGGTTACTCATAGTGCTTCTGTATTTATTAGCTGTCGCTATTAGCTGTTGCTCTTCTGTAAAGAAAGCCCTTTCAAGCATCACTGTGGTTGATGGATTCTTTTTTTACTCAGTGTGTTACTACATTGTCACCATTTTTTATCAAATTTTCCCAAATATGGCCAGTGGGAATTCCAAGCTAGTTCTGTGTCCTACTCACATTCTCCATTATTCTTGAGCACTTTCTTCTCTTTGGTAGATGCTCAGGCTCACCGAGAAGGTACAGTTTTAAATGGAAATTTTAATATTGGAAAGCAAAATTTTTTCAGAGTAGCCTAAATTCTTTTTAATTCTCATTAAATAAGTAAAGCCTTTAGATTAGTTGTTTGATTATAAGTCAGTATACCATTGAGTAAAGTTGTTATAAAGAATTACTACCTTTCTTATGTTTTGTTTATAGGTGACCAAGTTAGTCATCGGGGTGCTCTAACTGGAGGTTATTATGACACAAGGAAGTCTAGACTTGAATTACAAAAAGATGTTAGAAAAGCAGAAGAAGAACTAGGTGAGCTTGAAGCAAAGCTCAATGAAAACCTGCGCAGAAATATTGAAAATATCTTTTTGTCTTGTGTTACTGTGGAGAAAGAACTGCATTTTGGTTAGAATATATGATCTTTTGCATGTTAGATGTGTCTTCTCATATACAGAGAAAAAATTCCATGTGTTTTACTTTGACTTTGAGCACAGAAGCTTATATTGTTTCTCTCTAACTCCTGAAGACGGGCGAACTACAGTAACAGCTATTTTAGTTAGCATTGATCCTTTACTTTGCTGTCAAATAGCTAATAGTAGTGAGTCTACTTCTAAGAAAAGAACTCAAACAGTACAATTTAAGGTTATAAGGGAACTGAGGAAGATTAGTCAGAAAATTGTAGAAGGAAAACCATGATGGTGTTTCACGGAAGAAGGTGAGGTGGGGGTATCAGAAATGCTACATACTCCATAGAAGTTTAATATGTAAGGGTTGAAAATGTCTATTAGATTTTACTATCTTGAGGTCATTTGGTTCAGATTTAGTATTAGTGGAGGAAATGGCTATCAAAATCCGTAAAAATGGTGTTCCATTAAGAGTGGCTAGTTCAGCGTACACATGCACACACACCCTCCAACACACCTATACTTTTCTTCCCTCCCAGGTGTGCATCTCTAAAATATATTTTTATTGATTTTTAGAGTGAGAGGAAGGGAGAGAGAAACTTCAATATAAGAGAAACATCAATGAGTTGACTCCCGCACATACCCTGACCAGGGATCAAACCCAAAACCTGGGCATGTGTCCTGACCCAGAATTGAACTGGCGACCTTTTGGTGCATGGGATGATGCCCAACCAACAGCCACACTGGCCAGGGCTCAGATGTGCATCTCCTAAAGTCTAAGGGTCCCCATGAGACGTAAAACCAGGGGAGCAATGGGCAACAGCACTTGGTTCCAGGCTAACTCCCTGAACCTGTCTCCAAGGCCCCCTTTTCTCTTGGCTTTTCAGTGAGCTAACAGCAGCCCCACTTTGGCTCACTCCTGTCACTGTGACTAACTTTTCAGTGAGTCCAAACAGTCCCACGTGACTCACTTCCCTATAACATTTCTAGAGAGCCATTTAATTTAACATTTGTTATGGTCCATAAATTTGAGGAAATAACTTTTACTTAAGGGTAAAGAAAAGGAAGGGGATACAAAATGTGTTTGTAAGAACTGGAGAGTTTAGAACATAAGATGTATTTACAACTTGGAGAAAATTTTCCTTAGCCTTGTATATGGATTAATAATGAAATTGACCAGTTGATGAACCAAATGCAGCAGATAGAGACCCAGCAAAGGAAATTTAAAGCCTCTCGAGATAGCATATTATCAGAAATGAAGATGCTAAAAGAGAAGAGGCAGCAGTCAGAAAAAACCTTTATGCCGAAGGTTCGTAAGTATGCCTTTTTTTTATAGATGTTTTAATTATATAGAATTGGGTGGACCATGTTATACAGGTTATCCTTGGATTTCATGTGTTCCATTTTTGTTTAGCCCCATGCTTTTTTGGATATCTCCATTTATTATACCACACTTATACCCAAGGGTACCCACAGTCTCCTTTTGTAGCCCACATTCAGACTTTTCAACTTCATTAAATAGTCATTTTTGAACTGTGGCATAATAGTACTATCTGATAGTAATTTGTCAGTAACCATTTTTGTCTGTAAAGTACTACTTATAGAGTTTATTTTATTTGCATTTTCTTCACAGTATTAAAATGAGTAGAAGGCAAACTTACTGCTATTACAAGTGATAATACATATTGGTCTTATAAATGTGAAGCCGTTTGATAAAACTTAATTGGTACGTCAGTAGTACTAAAACAACAGTTTTGTTTTGTTTTAAATATATCTTTATTAATTTCAGAGAGAGGACAGGAGAGAGAGAAACATCAGTGATGAGAGCCATCATTGATCGGCTGCCTCCTGCAGGCCCCTCCACTGGGGATCAAGCCCAAAACTTAGGCATGTGCCCTGACCAGGAATCGAACCACGGTCTCCTGGATCCTAGGTTGATGCTTAACCGCTGAGCCACGCTTGGCCAGGCTGTTTTGTTTTTGTTGTTTTCCTAAAAATTGCCCACAGTTATTTTACCCTAATATATTTTAGTAACTATTTTTGGTTCTTACGAATATGTATGAAGATTTTTATATAGTTTGATCATGGGATATGATATTCTACACAGCCCCATAGTAT
The DNA here is from genome assembly GCF_054644295.1 of Miniopterus natalensis. Taxonomy (NCBI): domain Eukaryota; kingdom Metazoa; phylum Chordata; class Mammalia; order Chiroptera; family Miniopteridae; genus Miniopterus; species Miniopterus natalensis. The sequence continues at coordinate 48,401,212 of NC_142094.1, forward strand.
TGCATCAAGAATATTGTTGCTGCATTGTTCTAATTATCAAGTTTAATGGATACCTAATAGTTGAGTTTATATAATTGTTTAGCTCACTTTAATATCAAATATAGATTGTTACCAATTTTTTACTGTTATAAGTGATACAGTCACTAATACCTTTACTAATAAGAGAATAATCTGTCTTATAGCAACGAAGCTTACAAAGTTTGGAGGCAAGTTTGCATGCTATGGAGTCCACCAGAGAGTCATTGAAAGCAGAACTGGGAACTGATTTGCTTTCTCAACTTAGTCTGGAAGATCAGAAGAGAGTAGATGCACTGAATGATGAAATTCGTCAACTTCAGCAGGCAAGTACAATTGATAGGAACAAAAATATTGTTGATAACTGGCTACGGTGAAAGTGTCTTTCTTGTTAATAAAAAAATGCAAAAAGATTATTGAGAAAATGTAAAAATGACACTTGGACTTATAATATCCATAAGAGTAAATAAAATAAGATTTTAGTAAGTTTTTCTAAGCCATTCTGTATATGTTAGAGTTATACAAGAAATTTTCAGTTTATTCTGTCTTACTCAATGAACATTTATCATTAGTAAGGTTGGGTTTATTAGCTTTGCTGTGTTTATTGATCTGACCACCTTTACATATTTAATATTATTTTGATTAAACATTTTAATAACATTATTGAAACAGATGAAACAACACTAAGTCCAAAAAATGAAAAGCCTGTGTTGCTCAGTGGTTGAGTGTCAACCCATGAACCCAGAGTTCACCAGTTTGACTCCAGGTCAGGGCACAGGCCTGGGTTGCAGGCTTGTCCCTGCCAGGGTGTGGAGGACTCAGCCAGTCCATGTTTCTCTCTGATGTTCCTGTCTCTGTCCTTCTCTTTGCCCCTCTCTCTAAAATCAATAAAAACATTTAAAAAAATGAAAAACAGGAAAAAAACTATTTTTGGTAGCATGCTTATAAAAAGAACCAGGTACAAAAACTTAGCATTCTGAAGAGAGAAAATGAAGAAAATATAGGGCTTTCTGGAAGGATATAAAATTCCATTTCACCTCATTTGAACACAAGTAATGGAGAGGACAGCAAATTAACAGCATTCCTGTGTGTGAAATGTACATGCTTACCTAGACAAATGATTTTCTTTTCTTTTAGGAAAACAGACAGTTGCTGAATGAAAGAATTAAATTAGAAGGCATTATTACTCGAGTAGAGACTTACCTCAATGAGAATTTGAGAAAACGCTTGGACCAAGTAGAGCAGGTATGTTCTCTTGTGGGAGTTCCTTGATGATCATAACCATTTGAAAGTGCATATAAGAGTCTCTCATTGAGAGCATGGACTTTGGGGACGGAAAGACCTGCAGTCTGGCCACCTGCCTTGAGTTGGAGTCCTAGCACTGCCACCTGGTGTATGATTTGGCTAAGTCATTTAATATTTCTAAGCGTCAGGTTCTTCCTGTGTAAAGTAAGCAAATAGTAATAATGTTTTGTATGATTATCCTGGCACCTATCTAGGTACTCAGCAAAAGTTGTTAATATTTTATCAGTAGTACGCAGATGCTGAGAAAATTTTTAGTAATTATATTAATACTTTTTCCCCTCTGTAATGGTACTTTAAGTATTTGCAATTATATGAAGTATATTTTTTTGTTTTCTTGAATGCTTGTGCAAACATAGCAGCTATAGAAACTTGGTAGTCACAATATTTTGAAACTAACAAAATTCATATTTTGTGGCTTAATGCTCATAGTTAGTCCTTTTGTATTGCAGGAACTGAATGAACTGAGGGAGACAGAAGGGGGTACTGTTCTCACTGCTACAACGTCAGAACTGGAAGCCATCAATAAAAGAGTAAAAGATACTATGGCACGATCAGAAGGTGAATTATTATTTAGTAAATTTTTTTTTAGGTATTTAGTTAAATTTAGTTTATTCATTTTATAACATTGTCTACTACAAAACGAAATATCCAAATAGGCAAAAGCATCTAGTAATGATTGTGTGTTTTCCATCATCATAAACTATAGTGAACAGAGTTTAGGGTATTGATTATAAATACTAATCTTTGTTTCATTGAAATGTTTGAGACTAAATTATTAATTTTGTTGAGAAAAGTATGAAATAGCTGAATCAAGTCTCTTGTCACCTAGTTTCTGAGAAAATTATTTTTTTAGTTTTTTATAAACATAAACATTGAATAATAAAAACTATACTTGTGATTCTCACGTAAACTCCTAATTTTGTCCTTAATTGTTTTATGACTTTTCACAGTAAAATTTAAACACTGAAAAAGCCTATTTATTTTGATAGTTTTGACCATTAATATAAAATCTTTGGTCAAATAACGCTGGCTATAAAATAGGTACTATGGCCTAATTTGTTTTTTTACCCCATTTTAGACTTGGACAATTCTATTGATAAAACAGAAGCTGGAATTAAGGAACTTCAGAAGAGTATGGAGCGCTGGAAAAATATGGAAAAAGAACACATGGATGCTATAAATCATGATACTAAAGAACTAGAAAAGATGACAAATCGACAAGGCATGCTGCTGAAGAAGAAAGAAGAGTGTATGAAGAAAATTCGAGAACTTGGATCACTTCCTCAGGAAGCATTTGAAAAATACCAAACTCTGAGCCTCAAACAGGTAAATCTTGTCGGTTTTAAATTTGAAATCTCATTGCAAATTTTCCTGTATGTGAATTTATGCGTACCTTTTTTTCCCTCCTTACAGTTGTTTCGAAAACTTGAACAGTGCAACACAGAATTGAAGAAGTATAGCCATGTTAACAAAAAAGCTTTAGATCAGTTTGTAAATTTCTCTGAGCAAAAAGAAAAGTTAATAAAGCGACAAGAAGAATTGGATAGGGGCTACAAATCAATCATGGAGCTGATGAATGTACTTGAACTTCGAAAATATGAAGCTATTCAGTTAACTTTTAAACAGGTATGTGTTTTTTTGTAGTAAATACACAAGACAAAAGCTTCAGCTAGCATTCAGTTCATTGTTCAGTTTATAAAGATTTTAAACCTTTTTTCCACTGGATCTAATACATGTGAATAAATACGGCATATAAGTTGCTAACATAGTAACTAGAGTGTTTTACACAGTTCTTAAAAGGATTCAATCTGTTATTCTTGTTCTTAAAAAACAAACTTCTGACCCAGACCAGGTAGCTCAGTTGGTTAGAGCATCGTTCCCACATGCCCAGGATGCATAAATCAATGGAATGACAGTCAACATTTTTCTCTCCCTCTTTCTTTCTTGCCCTTTCCCCCTCCCTCTCTTTCCTCTCTCTCTCAAAATAATAATTAAAATACATATTTAAAAAAATACTTCTGATTGCTTTTAAATACTTTTCTTTGTTTTAAGTAATAACGTATAATTCCATCTAAGCAAAATTTATATTCAAATTGACACCCAACCTTATCTATCTATTTATTTATTTTAAGGTATCCAAGAACTTCAGTGAAGTATTCCAGAAGCTGGTACCTGGTGGCAAAGCTACGTTGGTGATGAAGAAAGGAGACGTGGAGGGCAGTCAGTCTCAGGATGAAGGCGAAGGGAGTGGTGAAAGCGAGAGGGGTTCTGGGTCACAGAGTAGTGTCCCATCAGTGGACCAGTTCACTGGAGTTGGAATTAGGGTAAATACCTTTTCACCCAGTTTTCCTCATTGATTATCTCAGTAGAATTTGTAGAATAGTTGGCATATCTTAATTGATCCAATTTAATTTGAAGAGGTGATTGTGACTATCCCTTTAGGATATTGACTCAAATGTTTTCTTAGGTGTCATTTACAGGAAAACAAGGTGAAATGCGAGAAATGCAGCAGCTTTCAGGTGGACAGAAATCCTTGGTAGCTCTTGCTCTGATTTTTGCCATTCAGAAATGTGACCCAGCCCCTTTTTACTTGTTTGATGAGATTGACCAGGCTCTGGATGCTCAGCACAGAAAGGCTGTGTCAGGTACAGTTTTGGTTTTGTACTTAACAATGAGAAGGTGCTTTAAAATGATAGCTTACCTCTTTTATAGTGATTTCTCGTTGCCTGAGATATTTGGGGTTTCTAGACAGGATATGTATTTAGTAAAGAAAACTTCTCTCTTAATAGGTTTTAAAATTTTTAGTATTAGACTGCTTTGCAAAGTTTAGCTCTGTGAGAAAGATAGAATTCTTTGAATCAATTGGAAATACTGCTGCCGTAGCCTCTGTGGCTCAGTTGATTGGAGTGTTGTCCCATACACCAAAAGGCGGTAGATTCAGTTCCCAGTCAGGGCACATACCTAGGTTGTAGTTCAATCTCCAGTCTTGGGGTGCATGTGCGAAGCATCCGATTGATGTCTGTGTGTGTGTGTATGTCTCTTTCTCTTCCACCCCTTCTCTAACAGTCAATAAAAAAGAAAATCCTACTTTAGTTAAACTTTTGTGTAGAAGTCTCTCATTTTAAAACTTATATTTCAGTATTTGAGTAGTAACGGCCATAAACAATGTTGATTCTCTGTTTAAAGAATCTGTATTTGATCTTTAGTAAGTTCAAAAGGCCTTTGGGAAGCCCTGGCCATCTAGCTCCATTGGTTAGAGCTTTGGCCTGATGCCCCAGGGTTGCCGGTTTGATTCCTGGTCAGGGCACATACCAGAGAACCAGTGAGTGCATGCATGAGTGGAACAACAAAGTGATGTTTCTCTCTCTCTCTCTCTCTCTCAAAAAAAATCAACATAAATTTAAAGAAACAACAACAACCCAGCCCAGCCAGCGTGGCTCAGTGGTTGAGCATCAACCTAGGATCCAGGAGATAGAGGTTCGATTCCCAGTCAGGGCACATACCCGGGTTGCAGACTTGATCCCCAGCAGGGGGTGTGGAGGCAGCTGATCAATGACCCTCTCTCATTATTGATGTTTCTATCTCCCTCCCTCTCCCTTCCTCTCTGTGAAATCAATAAAAACATATTTTTAAAAACCCAATAAGGTCAATTAAAAAAAAAAAGATCTTTGGGAGGGGTAGCAGAGGAAAGGTTGTTTTTGTTTTTTATGTGAGAAAATATCTTGCTCTCACATTATTTCTAATGCTGTGTTAGAAGTTGCTGCTGCTTTATATTCTGTAACTTTTAAGATATTGGGGTTAAAGATTTCTAATTTTAAAAATTAAGGTGATAATTTTTGTAGATATATATACATGAAAAGTAGAGTCACAGGCTGTTTTGAATTTTAAGTAAGAGTAAATGTTACTTTTCAAATTTTAAGATCTGAGAAAAGGGTCTTATTAAATTACTAAAACTACTTTTTTTTTTTTTTTTTTTAACAGATATGATTATGGAACTTGCTGTACATGCTCAATTTATTACAACTACATTTAGGCCTGAACTGCTTGAGTCAGCTGATAAATTCTATGGTGTAAAGTTCAGAAATAAGGTAATACTTTTACATGAAATTTAAGTTCATGTAATATTTAATCCATTATATTTGTTGAATTTTTATTTTGTGTTACGTAAGTCATGAAAGAATTTAGAAAATTGTTGCTTATCTGATGATGTCTTGGTAAAGAAAAAGCTTTTACTTCAAATACCTATGAGGTTTAGCAGGTTTTTTGTGGCATTCATTGCACTGATTTTATGTTCATTGGCATCAAGAGACAGTATCTTCCAATCTCGTCTGTTTGGTGCTTACTTAATGAAGTCTTTAGCAGTTATGTACATTGTCTTATATTTGGCTGGACCACACAATTTTTCTTCGTGTTTTGAGCTTTAAATTTAGGCATAAGTACTTGTCCATGTCTTCAGAGCTTTAAAAGGCAGAATATTTTTAAACTTACACGTTGAAGAAACACCATTATAAATGTCTAATCAGTCAGTGCTTTAGAATCATTTGACTTGATATGTAAAATTTATAGGTGGTAGGCTGTATGTTTTAACTATGATCCTCTACAGTGGGAACACCGATACAGTTCTTTAGATTTAACAGATTTTATTTTTGACATTTTTTCTTCAGGTTAGTCATATCGATGTGATCACAGCAGAGATGGCCAAAGACTTTGTAGAAGATGATACCACTCATGGTTAATTGGAAACTATTGCCCACTGGTTTGGAAGATGTGTATACTATTATGATTCTCATACCCAGGAACTGTACATTTAAACCTAAATATCTGGTCATTAATAGTTTTCAGACTTAGAGCACACACAGTCCTTTTATATTTCTGTCATTGTATTTTATAAGATACTCTGTAATGTTACATTTCTATGTATAGTTTAAGGATTTTATTTCCCACACAACTTTTTGTAAAGTGTCCTGTTCCTGTTTTAAATCTTTTGAAACATACTAAATATCGTCTCCTAATTATTTTATCAATGATATTGCCTCTTTTTTTATAGCTTCAATTAAAAAGTTGGTTTTATGACTAATTTTGTGTTTTATGTGGTTTTTCATTTATAGTTGTACAATTAAAAACAAACTTTTCTTAAATCTCTGTTTTATTTTGCCTAAGAAAAGGTCTGCCTTCACCTAAAAGATTTTAGAAATACGGTTTTGTATTCTGTTGAATTACATCGGTGGCTCCCAATCCTGGCTGCATGCTTAAATCCATGGGGGAAGCTTGTAAGAATTGTGGGAGAGTCTGTCCGTATACCAATTGGATCAAAATCTTCAGGGGATGGTGTCCTGGTCGTTGTTAATTCTAAGTTGCCCCAGGTGCTTCTGACTCAATGAGGGTTAGAGCCCCTGGCTTAAACTCAATATAATAGTCCTTTAAAATTTTTTAACATAAGTTAGCAATGTATTTAATTGAATTTGGAAGGTGGTTTTAAGAGTGACTGGGAACAGTACAGCCAAAAAATTGAGCCATAAAATTTCCTTGTTTTTCTGGATAAGTAAATACAGGGTATCCCCCCCAAAAATGTATATGCACTTTGATTATAAAGTCAGGATATATAAAATACGGTTTATTTAAAAATTTTAAAAGAGTCTACAGAAATGAATGATTTTGTTGTCAATGCCTATTTTCAAACTGATGACCACTCTGGCCCAGGCACTGCTGATAACTCGAAGCAATGAATGGAATCGCAAACATCAAGAGTCATTTTGTTTGGTGTTTATGTGCCCTCAATTCGTCAGCTGTTGCTGGTTTTGTCCTGTAAGCTTTATCTTTATCCCCATAAAAAAAGGTCTAGTGGCACTTTTGGATAAATTTTTTTAATTCAAAGCTTAGTCTGGCTTCATCCATTATTTTAAATCAGTTAAACCTAAAAAGGAGTGAAAATTAAGTGAGTTACCTATCAGCTGTTAAAAGTGTGTATGCATTTTTTTGGGATACCCTATAGTGTGGGAAAACATTGTTATTGAAACATTGTTTTCTTTCTCAGATGAGGTCTTTGTTTTTTGTTTTAAAATTGTTTTATTGAGCTCTCTTCCCGTAAGTGGACCTGAGGTAACTTCTGAAAATGGTTCACTTCACCCAGAAAACCCCACAAAACCATGCAAATCATTCAAGGTCTTCATGTTCACTTTTAAGAACATTCATGAAACTGCCCAGGCCATCAAGGGTATGCATATCCAAAGAGCCACCAGGTATCTGAAGGATGTCACTTTACAGAAGCAATATGTGCCATTCCTTCATTACAATGGTGGAGTTGGTAGGTATGCCAAGGCCAAATGGGGCTGGATGCAGGGTTGGTGGCCCAAAAACTACTGAATTTTTGCTGCACATGCTTAAAAATGCAGAGAGCAATGCTGAACTTAAGAGTTTAGATGTAGATTCCCTGGTCACTGAGCACACCCAGGTGACCAAAGCTCCCAAGATGTACAGAACTTACAGAGCTCATGGGCAGATTAACCCACACATGAACTCTCCTGCCACATTAAGATGATCCTTCCTGAGAAAGAGCAGAAACCCTGGCCGGGTAGCTCAGTTGGTTAGAGCATTGGCTTTGATACCTCGGGGTTGCGGGTTCAATCCCCAGTTGGCACATACAAGAAGCAACCAGTGAATGCAAAAGTGAGTGGAGCAACAAGTCATTGTTTCCTCTCCTCTCTCTAAAATCTGTCAATAAGTAAAAAATTTTAAATAGCTTTAATGAAAAAAAGACAAAGAGCAGATTGTTCCTAAACCAGAAGAGGTTGCACAGAAGAAAAGGGTGAAACCGAAGAGAGAAAAACTTATGGCCCCGGAATAAACTCAGCCTAAAATAACTGCTAATAAAAGGTAAGCGGAGTGTTGGTTGTCTTTATTAATAAATACACTTCAAGTGTCCTTACAAGGTGGCTCAAACAAGTTTCTCCGGGTTAGAATGAAAAGTTAGATGATTCTGTTAAAAAAATAAATTGCTTTGCTGAGTTAATTCACACACCATAAAAAACACCCATTAAAATTGTGCAATTCAGTGCTTGTGCTTTTAAATATATTCACAGAATTGTGCAACCATTTCTACAGTCTTAGTGTCAGAACATTTGTGTTACCCCACGAAGAAACCCTGTAGCTGTCAGCAGTCACTACATCTCCCTGTCGCCTCATTCCCTGGCGACCACAGGTCCACTTCCTGTTTCCTAGTGTGGATTTGCCGGGTCTGGACATTTCGTTTAAGCGGAATCATACACCATGGAGAATCTGAGACTGGTTTCTTTCTCTTAGTGTGTTCTCAAGGTTCATTCATGTTGTGGCGCTGATGGTACCTCACCCGTTGCTAATACCCTGTTGTATGAACATACACCGCGGCTTGCTTATCCACCCATGAGGTGACTGGGTTGTCCCCACCGTTTGGGTATTATAGATGCTGCTTCGAACATTCGTGAACAAGTTTCTGTGTGGATACATGTTTTCATTTGGTGGGGGCACACGCCTAGGGTTATAACTGGGTCATATGGTAACTCTGTTTAACATTTTGGGGAACTGCCAGACTTTCCCAAAGGAGCTGCATCATTTTACATTTCCACCAGTAATATATGACAGTTAGGACTTTTCCACATTCTCACCAACACGTGTTAGTCTTGTTTTGTTCTAGCCATTCTGAGTGGTATCTCATTGTGGTTTTAATTTGCATTTTCCCCATAGCTAATGATGGTAAGCACCTTTTTGTGTGTTTATTGGTCATTTGTATATCTCATTTGGTGAGATGTCTATTCAAACATTTTGCCCATGTTTAAATTCTATTATTTGTTTGGGGTTTTTTGGGGTTTTTTTATTTTTAAATTTTTTTAAAAAATATATCTTTATTGATTTCAGAGAGAGGAAGGGAGAGGGAGAGAGAGATAGAAACATCAATGATGAGAGAGTCATTGATTGGCTTCCTAGCCCGCAACCCGGGCATGTGCCCTGACTGGGAATCGAACCCCGATCGCCTGGATCCCAGGTGGACGCTCAACCGCTGAGCCACGCCCGGCCGGGCGTTTTTGTTTTTTAAATTGATTTTAGAGAGAGGAAAGAAGAGAGAAACATCTATGGACTGCCTCCCATGCTCGCCCCAGCTGGGGACGGAACCCAGAACCCAAGCACGTGCCCTGATGGGAATCGCACCCGCAGCCGTTCAGTGTACGGGGTGATGAGAACATTCAGTCAGTGCTCCAGTGGAGTGTCTCTCAGACTGCTCTCGAGGTAGAGGCCTGGCCCTTCCGCTCAGCTTCCCCCAAGGGAGAGTACCGGTGCTGAGGAGAGGGAAACGGGTTAAGACCCCGCTGCCACCCAGCGCTGGGTCGCCTGACACCGGGAGCGGCATGGTGCGGCTGGGCCGCGTGCCCAGAGGTGCAGAGGGTATTGGCCGCCAAGGAACGCCTGTAGCAGCCACGGCATCGTTCCTCACCTGCCGCCCCTTTACGCAGGCGCGTCCTCCTGGACCGGGTGAGGAGCCAGGTCAGCAGATTCCGCAGGGGAAGGGGAATGGAAAACGCGCCCGATGCCGTTAAAACTGCCCGGACACCAGCGCGGGGAAGGCCTGGGGTGGGCCCGGGGCGGGTGCAGAGGGGCAAATGGGGGACATCTGTAATACGGAGAATAAAAAATTAAATGTTTAAAAAACTAGTGACAGCAATATGTTAACCTACTACCAAGAAACTAGGAGTGTCTTTCCTTCCTTCCTTGAAGGTTTTTTTTCCTTTTTAAATTATACGTAATTAGGTAGAAATTATCCTCTAGTTTTGTGTGAAGATTAAGCAATAGGGATACTCTTGTTCCCTGGGTTTTATACTTCTTTTGGGAGGAACAAGTAGCTCGCTCTTTTCCTCTGCAAAAAATAATGACAATCTATTTCAATGGCCTGTTGCCTAGACGTGTGGTATGGCCTTGCTTTTAGTCACATTAAGAATTCTTTATAAAGGAGGTGGTTCAGTTACATCTCTAGAAGGGACCTTAGTTTGGCAGGAGCTCAGATTTTTGTAAAGTATTTCCTCTTAAACACAGCTTTTTTTGGGGGGGGGGTAACACACTCAGGGCTAAAACATACCAGGACCTTACACATAGGATCCAGAGAGACAAGATTTTTTAGTTTCATACTTTTATTTTATAGTTGAGGACATTTGAAGCCCAGTTAATGCCCAGGTAAGAGACCCAGATCACTGAATGAGCACACAGAGCTTAGTGACCGACGGAGCCAGAAAGAAACCCCGGACTTCCTGCCTAAGGAGAGGAGACCCTCCGACGCACTGGCTCTTTGTTCGTCCTGGTTTATGAAAATGGGGGAGATGTTGTTATGTTTGTACCGTGCTGATTGATCCTCTGTTAGAGCAACAGAGTTTATGGGCGAGTCACTGTCTTTCGTTCTCTTTACCTCTTCCCTCCCCACCCTCCCCCCTTGTTCTTGAGACCTCACCTATTTTGGTGCACTCTGATCACTTGTCTCAATGTCCTAGGGGGACTGGCTGCCAGTCTTCTGCCTGGAAGATGCCAGTGTTGCTCCATAAATCTGCCACCATGTGGCACTCAGGCTCCCCTTCCTAGAGACAGAGAGTCTCCTGGGTGTAAGAGCCCTTGTGGCAGCCAGTAACTGCGCGGGGAGATGAGGCAGCAGAGATTAGGTTTGCAGGGAGAACATGGATATATTTACTCTCTCAAGTCCTTGCATCAGTGGGTGTAAGTCCACTGCAAAGAGAGCGTTGGCATTTGGATGTTATCTTTTACGGATTCTGTGTGGTTCAGACACTGACTGGTATGTTGATTATATAAAACATTCGAGTGTACGGTGACACCAAGTCCTGCTCTAGCCTCATAAATTAAGTCTAAAATTATTCAGCCACTAAAAATAATGGTTATAGCCCTGGCCGGGTGACTCCAGCGTCACCCTGTGCACCGAAAGGTTGTGGGTTGATTCCCAGTCAGGGCACATAACTAGGTTATGGGTTCAGTCCTCAGTTAGGCCAAGAATGGGAGGCAACTGATCAATGTTTCTCTCTCACAGAGGATTAGTAATAATAACAATAATAATGATGGTTATAAAGCCCTGACCTGTGTGGTTCAGTTGGTCAGAGTGTCATCCTGTGCACCAGAAGGTCTCGGGTTCGATCCCCGATCTGGGTGTGTGCAGGAGGCAACTGATCGGTGATTCTCTCTCACATGATGTTTCCCCCTCTCTCCTGTCTCTCTCAGATCAATAAAAAAGAATAATAACAACAAAAATAAAGGTTATAAAGACTGGAAACATGGAAGTATATATAAGTGAGAGAGAAAAACCACGGTAGAAAATTGAAGTTGGAGGACATGGGTGCAAAACCAAATCGCTTGGGATGAGGGTCCCAAGGGCACAACGCAGCACAGAACCACGAGCAAGGCACACGCTTTTGCTAGCAGAGGGCGGCAGGCAGGAACCTGTCGCGCCACCTCAGGACCGGAAAGGACTGCGGACGCTGGTCAGGCGGACGCCCCTCCTGCTTGGTCTGTGCCCTGTGGTTTCTCCAACAGCCTCAACCTCAAGCGCTGCGTTCGTCGCCGCCCCGCTAGAGGGGGCCCTCGGCCCGTGCCCAGGCTCCCTCCGCTTCTCAGCCCTCTTTGCAGCGGGCTTCCTCCCTCCCTAGGCCCTCCTTTAGAGCTCCAGGGGCATTGGATGTGTGATATTCCTGGGATTTCTCTGGTGCGGGAGTTTATGAGCTAAGTGTTAACTGCTTGCAGCTCGGTTGTAAACTGGATGGATGCTTTTAGCCGAGGCACCTATTACTCGCACCAGGTTGAATTATTTAGGAAGCCCTGCAGCAGCTGTTTAGTGGGATCCTGTTAACAAAATGGCAGCCCTTTCCTGCAACGTCGCTGCTGGTTTCCCTTCAGGGCAGGCCCTTTTCCTGCCTGTGCCTGGTTTAAGCAGGTCAGCCTTGTGTGAGCGACCTAATGGTTGTTACCTGCCTACTAAGCACCAAACAGCACCTTTCATCATCTCACTCAGGGCAGCGAGTTGGAGGTGGTTGGTGCTAACCCGAGTCTGCAGAAGAGGAAACTGAGCTTCCAGAGGGTGCAGTAACTTTGCTAGGAAGTGGTGGCGCTGACAGTGGAACCCTGGCCTCTCCTGCTTTGCCAGACCTCCTGGCTGCCTTTTTAAAACTCAGAAGGAACTTGGTGCCAAACTTGCGGATCTACCAGCCGCAATGCAGGGCGCGGGCACCTCCGACCAGTGGATTTCAGGGTCGTCTACAAATCCGAGGTGTCTGTGCGGAGCTTCGTTCTTTCCTGCAGTCTCATCAGCCCGCTCCGCCCCCGGGATGCCAGGCCACCGAAGCAGAAGGCTCTGCTGGAACAGGATCTGGATCGTGTAGGCTCTTCCAGGCGGTACCCCAGGAGAAGCTGCCCTTCCAAGCCCAGGAGCTCCTTCTTGCTCTCCACGTCTGATTCACATGCATCTTGGCGGAGTAGGGTGCTGGCTGAGCGCTTTTGGGTCTGGAATTTTCTAGCGGTCAACCTTCAGCTCCTCTCACCTCCCCCTGCCTATTCTCTGCTCCCTATTTTTAAAAAGGCAAAGGTTGTGCATGGAGCACTTGCAGAAAGAGCTCAGCTTTCTGGAGGAGAGCCTGGGCTCAGTTCTCAGTCATCCCCAGTCCTGAAGAGCAGGGCTGTGCGTCGGCGCCCATCCCCCACCGTCCCTCCTCTCGTTTGGTCCTCAAATCCATTGACCTGCTCTGCGCTCTGTAGTCTCAGGTACAGGAGGGCTTTAAAGTAGTAACTTGAGGCATTTGAGGTGGAGGAGGGTATGGAAATTGATAGAGCTAAGAATAGTTCTAGGTCGCCAAGCGATCAGACACAATCATGCAGGGGCAGAGGGAGGGTGACAATTTTATCAGTCCTCAGGTTGAAGCCTCTGAGGTCTCAGGAAGTCACCTCCCTTTCCTGGGGCCTCTCCGGTTTGCAAACCAGATAGTACAAGGGGTCCTGCCAACTGAACCTAAAGCAGGGGCAAGGGCAGGGCTCTCGTCTTCTGAATCAAACCTGTGCTCCTCCAGCAGTTCTTTTCCTCTGTCACTTTAAAAACAAAAACCTCAGTCTCCTTTTCTTTACCTTCCAGTAAAATCCCCTGAAGACTCTCTACCCTGTAAGCACTAGGAGCGTTGGGGCCCTATCTGTCTAGCTTTGGTTTTGTGGTTTGTTTCTGCCTTTTTTACCCAACGAGGGTTTGTTGAGTGAATGATTGATAACAGCAGCTGGTACTTACTGAGCACTTACTCTGTGCCAGGCCCTGTGCTGAGCGATTGACTGATGTGCCTTATAGCAGACAAGCCTCATAGCAGCCCCAGCGGGCAAACTGTTCTCCTTTTCCAAAGAAAGAGAATGAGCCTTGGGGAGGCCCCCCGCCCACCCCAGCCTCGCAGCCCTAAGGAGTGGCAGCCAGGCTCCAGCGCAGGTCTGGCCCCCCATCAGTGCACTTCCACCCCCATGGGCCGTCTCCTGCACCACCCCAGGCTGCCTCCTCCCCCAGACGCTCTTTGTGCCCTGGCCTTGGTTGTCTTTGACTAGGTTCCCCCACAGAGAAGGGGGAGTGGGTGCTACAGAGAAGCTGCGCCCTGTAGGGCCCCATTGGTTCCACCTAGGGATGCATCTGTAGTAATTTAGCCAGAACTTTGTCTAGAAGCAGATGCAGGACCCCATATACTATCTCATTAGCAAACCGGAGGGGTTCTAATCCACACCTCCGTTACCCAGGCCTCGCCTACCATCAAATTCACTTGGAGTGGTTGTTGAAGATGCAATTTCTCCAGCCTTCCCCTCTGAAGATGTAAATCATGTGGCCAGGAGGGCCACATGTTAATACCTATTAACTAGGAAAATCTACCGGCCTCAAAGAGTGAACCCTCTGGCCTTCGGTGAACCTGGGAGAAATCCTCTCTGAGGCATCTGTGCAAAGGAAAGCACCAGACTTTCGGGCTTTGCTTTTATCCAAAGAGAAAGAGAAATTTTCATCTGAACAGAGGTAAGCAGCGGGCAGCAGCTGGACAAGGGGCTGGGGCCATGACTGGCAGAACTTCAGACGTAAGGGGCTGGAGCTAGAGGGCTGGGTTCACAGAGGTGACCGAACCAGGGTGGCCTCCATCCTGGCCAGCCACAGGAGTGCAGCACTGCCCCTGGTTTTTTTTGGGGGGGGCTTTATGCAGATTCCTGTCTTGAGGGGAGAGTGGTTCTAAACTTCCCGGCTTCACTCAAGGCGCCCTCAGTAGAAGGGACCTGGAGGCTCCTGCTGAGGGCCCATCCCGCCCGCAGTTCTGACAGTGGGATCTGGGGCCTGATCGCGGCCCTGGTGTTACAATGTGTGCAGCTGGGGGGCCTGGCAGCTGCTCCCTGCAGCCCGGATACCTTCCCTGTACATCTGTGGTTTCTAGGGAGATTTTGTTGGAAACCAAGAGACAAAATGAGAGTGACAAGCTCCGTGGTCATCTCCTCTAGCCCAGCCAGCGAGTCCCGTCACCAGGAAAGCCCCAGTGGCTCTTGCTCCTGGGCCAGAACACAGGCCTGAGGCATCCCTGACTCTGAGTCTGCACCAGGCCCTGCTCTGGCAGGAAGCCCTGGGCCTGCCTCGCCTGTCACAGGCCTCATGACTCAGCTGCCCTTCCGGGCGGCTTCCTGCCCCCGCCGCCCTCATTCCTGGACCTCAGCAGGTCCTTGCAGCCTCCCGTCTTCAGAACTTGCCCCACCTCCTCCAAAAACTTCTATCTCTAAGCCTTTTGGAACTTTCCTTGACAACCCCCCCCCCCCAAAAAAAAGAATTTCCTGTGAAATCTCTCATCCCTGAGACGGTTTTGATGGAGACCACATTTTCTCATCTGCCTCCTCTCAGGTTTAAGAAGAGACCAATGAGCTCCTGGCTCTCTGTTATCGCTTGACTTCACCACTAGTGTTCGGCAATCAGTCCTCTGTAGTTCTGTCTACCCCCTCATCTCTCACCCCCTAACACACAAGCAGTACCACCAGCATCCTAAGATCACCTTCTTCTCAGGACACAGGTGCGCTTCCCCACCTTTCTAGCCTCTAAGAATCATTTCCAACTTCCCAATCCTCCACTTCTTTGAAGTTAACATCTAATTTTACAGAGCCTGGGCCCTAATCAGTAAAAAATAGCGGATGAAACAAAATGACCTTTCCTTAGAGAGTCAGGTGACCCTTAGGCGCCTGTGGGACAGTATCCTAGTGTGGCTTCAAGAGAGCATCCAGGAGGCTTGTTGCCTTATTTCCAAGTATTGGATACGTTTCCTAAACACCTGAAGCTTGTCTGACCACCTGCTCCAGCCCTCAGAAGCATGGGGACAGTAGCTTTCAGGTTTGGAATGGGGAGACCTAAGAAAGGGCAACTCAGATTAAGCCCAGCTGGGTAGGTGTGGCAGTGGAGGGAAGGGAGGTGTGGGGGAGCTTGGGGGTCAGCGACCTGCACCACAGGGGGTGAATGGATAGAATGGGGGGGGTGGCTCTGGTTTTATTCAACAAGTGTTTGGTGAGTACCTGAGATATGAAAACCTGAGTCAGGTGCTGTGATGAACCCATTTAACAGATGAGGAAACTGAAGGTTAGATTAGGAGCAGGTTCAGAGTCATCAAATTAATAAACAGTGAAGCCCAGAGTTAATCTAGGCCTGGGATTCCTGAGCCAATAGTGCGTTGGGAAGCCACTGAATGGGTGATAGAAGTGACTTCCTCTGACGTGTGTGTGTGCATGTGTGAGTGTACACAAGGACATGCTCTGGGTGGGAGGAGGTGACTTCCTCCTGCAGCAGGTGCAGGGCCCAGGCCTGCGCGTAGTCCACGTCTAAACAAAGCCAACTGCAGGATTCCACACGTCCCCAGCACAGGGCCCTCATTCCTGTCCTTCCTCAGCACCAGCCGCCTAAGGCCCCAGGGAATGAGCTCCGAGGGTGGGGGCCACAGGGATGATGGCAGCTGGCAGGGCCTTTGACAGATCCGTCCTCCAGCCTCAGCACTGTTCCCAGGCAGGATGGACTCTGCCTTCCTGCGCCCTGGAAGGAGGAGGAGGCGGCCGGGGGCTCGGGTCTGTAATCGGATCAGAGGCTGTGATGGTGACAGCTGTGGCAGGGGCCTGAGGAGGGGGCTCAGGCAGGTGGAGGAAGGCTGGGCCTGTGGTTTGTGCTCATTCATCATCCTGAGGCAGCTCTCCTGGGGCGCTGGGACCCTCACCCCAACATCTACCCAGAGTCCCTAGTGATACCAACACAACCTGTCCAGTGTGTTGTCTCCTATGTGGGGAGGGCCCCAGGGAAGCTCCATCCACCCAGGGAGGCGGCACATGGAGAGAAAAGCAGGGGTTTGAATCCCAGCCCTGCCTTTTGCTAGTTGTGTGGTCTTGGGCAAATTTGTTAACCTCTGTCTCCACTGGTTCTCCTGCAAAATGGAGACACTACATGAAACTATCTTAAAACGTGGTTCTAGAATTAAATGAAAACAGAGTGGATAGCATACAGTGGTTGCTCCATAAGAATTAGGTTTAATATTTTGTGCCAGTTGGCATCCAAGTCACATTTGTAATATTTGGGGCCAGGAATAGATTTAAGAGAAGCTTGAAAGAAATCCATGCAAAAAGTGTATAAAATTCAGTGGGGGGGGGGGGGGGGGATGGGGGATGTACCTGCTTTAGAAAAGACTCAACAGCCAGCTACTCTGTTTTCTGGTATGTTCAAGATGAACAGTTACTGTACAGTTATCTATTACCGTGCAACAAATAACACCAAAACTCAGCAGGTTAAGGCAGCCACCAATGTATTATATCTCATGATTTCGTGGGTCAAGAATTTGAGCAGGGCTCAGCTAGGTGATTCTCTGCTCCACGTGGCATTGATGGTGGCCACCTAAGTGGGACTCTGGCAGGTGGGCTGACCTGGAGGGTCCAAGGTGGCTTCATCCCCATATCCAGTATGACATCAGGAGAAACTAGCTGTGAGAGTCCCAGGCATCAGTTCCACATCATACAATTTGTCGAGCAAGTCACAAAGCCTAGCTCAGTTCCAAAGTGAGGGGATGGGCCCCACCTTTGGGTGGGAGGAAGAGCTCAGATTCAGTAGCCATCTTTACGACAGTCACCCTCAAGTAGGATCTTACAAAGTATTTCTTTTTTTATTTCTTTTTTAATTAAATCTATCCATTGTTTTAGAGAGAGAGAGAGAAAGAGAGAGAGAAGCACCGACCCGCTGTTCCACCCATTCATGCACCCACTGGTTGATTCTCGTATGCTCCCTGACTGGGTCTCAAACCCACAACCTTGGCACATCGGGGCGATGCTCCAACCATATGAGCTTCCCAGCCAGGCCCAAAGTAATTCTTTGTTTAGAACTTTTTCAGTGGCATCTTGGGGGAGTAGAGTCGTAGATTTGAGTCCCACTCAGCATCACTTTGAGTCTCTACTACAGCATCACTTGAGATCTTAGATCGGATGCTGGGGACACAGAGGTAGGCACGAGGGTATTCCTGGGTTCCAGACCTCAGCCTGGACCTGCTTCTAATGGGGGTGACCTCAGGAAAGTCCTGTCCCTTGTCAGCACCACCTGCCTGATCAGTGGAATGAGAAGGAGGTTGGACCTGCTGCCTAGGGAATCTTACCCCAGGATCAGTCCCACTGTGGGGCTAACTGGAACTTCTGGGGAAGCCGAGAGGCTTCATACTGACTTTCCAGAGGTGTCTATGCCTCTCATCTTTAGCAAAGTCACAGGAAAACAGCTTTACAAAGCCTAGCAGGCAGGAGGTGTCTGGTCTATTTAGAAACAGATTCACAGCAGGAGTCTGTTAAATTGCCAGGCCACCCTGAAGCTGCACAGGAAGGGTGTAAAGAAACGTGAATTCCAGCCCCTGCTCAGAAAAGCTGGGGCCTAAAGTGCACCCACCTGCTCTGTGAGCTCCAGTGTGGGAGGGACTTGGGATTTGCACCCAAGGCTGGGACAGGCTGTGCATCTCCATACTCACTGGTTCTAGACTGATCAATCTTACCTGGAGAGGTCCTCAGAGCAGGCAAACAGTCCAGAGGGGGGTCCCCCAAAAGCCCAGCAGCCCTCTGGGGGCCTGGACTGTGCTTGGGACCACCCCGGAACCCCTGATGCTCTGTTGCATCCCAGGACCTGGGCATCCACAAGCCAAGCCACTGGGGGAGAGAGTAAGGCGGCAAGGATCCGGCCACCGGCGGAGGAGGGGGCAGGGGGAGCGAGGAGTGGTCTGGCCTGGGGCCAGGGCTGCGGGATTTATAGCCATCCTGGGGCCTGTAAATGCTTGAAGCAACTTTTTTATTTTGAGGCTATGAGTAATTGAGCCAACTGCATGCTGTGTCCCACAGGCGGCCCTGCCTCCTCCCACTCCCAGGCACACACATACGTTCACACCTGTTTCACACACCTGCACACACATCATGTGGAGGGAGAGGAGGAGTTGGTCGTGTGGAGGGTCTGTGCTCTGGCTAGGCGTGTACCAAGTGCTTTCCATACGCTGTCCCCTCACTTCTGACAGCTCCCGAAGCCGGGCCTCATCCCTGTCTTGCTGATAAGGAAACTGACTGAGCCCGGGCGAGGTGAGGGAACTTGCCCGGGGATGCAGGGCCGTAAGTAGCAGAGAAAGAAATGGAATCTCTGTCCCTTCCCACCAGCTCAGGTCCTTCCCAGGCTCAGTCCAACACGGCAGCATCTTGCTTGGAATAATCGCTTTCTGGTGTCTAATGGGGGAAATTGAACTTAAAAATGACCATATATCATACAAGGAAAGATTAATAAATTCAATTGCATTCACACACACACACACACACACACACACAACAACAAGAAAAAACCCGCATTGCCAAAAATACACCATAAGCAAAGCCAGATAAATGAGAAGCTAGAGGGAAAATTGCTATTAATATTAAAGGGAAAAGGCCAATCTCTGTAGTATATAAGTGTTTCTAGTCATTTATAAGAAAAAGACTGAAACCTAATTTAAAAATAGTCAAGACTATTCTCAGGAAAAGAAGGAAGGATCGTAAGCATATGGAAAGAATAATCCGAATTTAAGATATACTGACATTTATGTCCAACAAATAACTCATTTTCAACATACAGAGAATCCTACAAAATACTCAGAAAAAGACAACCCAATTTTCATTTAAAAATGAGCAAAAAACTTCAACAGGCACGTCACAAAAGCCAATACACATTGAAAAGTCTTCAGAGAATGTGTATTAGGACCCTGGCCGGTGTGGCTCAGTTGGTTGGAGCGTCATTCTGTGCACAGGAAGGTGAAAGTCAGAGGTTCCGGGTCCAGGCACTTGCCTGGGTTTCTCGATCCCCAGTAGGGGGCCTGTGAGAGGCAGCTGATTGATGTTTCTCTCCCTCCTCCTTCCTCTCTCCTGAAATCAATAAAAATTATATTTTAAAAAATCATTTAAGAAGTTACCACTACACCCCTCACCCTGTACAACTAAAATGCAAAAGACTCACAATACCCAGTGTTGGTGAGAAGGGAGAGCACCTGAAAGGTTCATATATTGCTGGTGAGAGTGTAACTGGTATAACGACTCTAGAAAAGATCTGATGGTCTCATTTAACTAAACATAAACCATCCTATGATTAGCAATTTTACTCAAAGGTTTTTTTACCTCAGCAAAATTAATACATTTTCTTATCCTCAGAGTTCTCCCCTTTGTAGTCAATCCTCTAAACCCTGGTCCCAGAAAACCACTGATCAGCTTTCTGACACCATAAACTAGACTTGCCTTTCCTAGAGTTTCAAATAAACCAAATCACACTTTGTGCATGCTCCAGCCCTCTACGTTTTTGTCAATTTTATTGACCCTTTCAAAGTAGTAGCTTTTGGTTTAATTGATTTTTATCCATTTGTCCATTTCTTATTTCTTGGATTTCTGCCTTCTATTTATTTCCTTACTTCCATTTATTTACCTTGAATTTAATCTGCTCTTCTTTCAGTAGGTTCTTAAGATGAAAGCTTAGATCATTGATTTTAGATCTCTCTTTTTTTCTAATGTGAGTGTTTAAAGCTATAAATATCCCTCTAAACACCACTTTAGCTGCATCCCACAAATGAGGATACATGGTGCTTTTATCTTCATTCTGTCCCAAATATGTTCTAATTTCCCTGTGATTTCTACTCTGGCTCATGGATTATTTATAAGTGTGTTGTTTAATTTCCAAATAAAATATTCTGTATATTTTTAATATTTTCATACCATATAAATATGCTACCTATTTAAATATGAAATTGTAAATAAATTCAAAATAAAAGTAATGACTCCCAGTTTGGGGAGTGAGAACCTACCCACAGACCGAACTTTGAATCTGCCCTGACTGCTCTCCTGTGTGCCATAGCTCACCTCCATCCACAGGATGCTTCTCCCCCTCTCTCATTCCTCAGATCCAAACCACTACCACAGCTGTGGCTCTTATTTCCTGAGTTTTATGAAATATGCCCCCTCCTTTGCCTTTATCTCAGTGGCATACACTGTTGACTGTAGTTTGCATAAATGCAATAGCAATCTCATGGCCTCCCCACAGAATTCTTCTCAGTTACAAGGGGGGGGGAGGAGTGACTACAGTAGAGAAGCCTGGCAGGTGCCATTTTAGTCAAGTGATCAAAATAAACATCACTGTTAATGGGACAAATTGAAACCAGGCACCACTTGATAAGATACAACAAGAAAAATGCAATCTAAACATATCACTTAAAATTTTTCGGTAGACAACCCTACTATTTATTTATTTTAATCCTCACCAGAGGGTTTTTTTTTTTCCCCAGAGTGGAAGGGAGAGAGAGAGAGACAGAGAGAGACTGGTTGCTTCTGGGATGCGCCCTGACCAAGGCCAGGGAGCAAACCCCAAACCCAGGTACATGCCCTTGACTGGGAATCAACCTGAGACCCTTCACTGCGTGGGCTGACTCTCTAACCATTAAGCCACACCAGCCAGGGCGACAACCCTATTATTTTAGCTTAATGTGTATTAAATTCCCCTTCCCATTGTTTGATTTTATTATAGTAGCTTTTGCTCTTAGGGCTAGATTTCTTTGTGTGCTTAAGAACTTTGGTTTTCTGGTTCCTTCTGAGTCGTCCATGGAGACGTTCATTGCGCTTTTGAGACAAGATTAATATTGAAAGTGTGTGACCTATTGTCCTTACGTGCTTGGAGCAACAGTAGTGCCTTAGAGTATGAATTTACGGAGACTCTTGCAAGTCTAGAGCTCTGTGTCTGTGCTAGAAAGAGCCGGCCTGTCCTCTGGCCAGAGGCCTCGTTTTGAATCCTGGTTCTGCTGTGCGACCTTGTTCAGGTTCCTGAACTTCTCTGAGACCCAGTTCTCCTGTCCAAAAGACGGGCACAATAACACCTACCTTGCAGAGTTTTCCTGAGGATTAAGGGAAAGTGCCTGGTGGGGCTTCCCAAATGTTGTTGACTTTGTAATTGAAACTATAATTGACTCCCCCGTGCAGCATGAATGAATGAAGCAGAGAAAGCTGATATTCTGCCAACAGGTGCAAAGGAGGCTGCGGGACTTTTAAAAGAAAAAGGCTCCACATCCATGTGGCTGTTTACATTAAGTGTGAGTGGTCCCTTAATCCGGTTTCTGTCAGTGTGCTCTCAGAGGGAGCAAGCAGAACACACAGCAGCCGGAACGGGTGGGATTTCTGGAGTCAGAAAGCGACAAACCCAGTAGCAGGACTAACCTTCCTGGTGCCGATCAGCTGCTGGGCCTCTCTTAACTCCTAACATGCGACAACTGACTAATTAACTAGGCAAGACCTATGTCTTTGTCAGCCTGAGGGGCACAGAGTCAAAGGCTCTTGTCACTCAGATCCAAACAGCTGGTAGTAATAATGGGGCGCAGGCGGGGGGCCGGGGTAGTGCTGGGCACTGGAGGCTCAGGGAGAAGAGGTGGAAGCTGGGGCTGTGGGTTTGTCTCCACTTCCCAGTCATTCCAAGGTTCTTGCCATGGGTGGGTCACTGTCCTTGGCATTGCTCAGCAGCTCCCCTCCAGCCCTGGCCCCCGCCTCCTGAGGTCCCCGCCAGACCCACAGGGATTTTCACGTGAGTTACTGACCCTTCCGTTCTGTTCAGGGTCTCCCTCGTGGCCAGTCACCCTTCGCAAGGACGCCAGAGGGGGAAATTAAGGCACGCGAGAAAGAACTGGAAGAGGTAGGTAACTGCGTTCAAGGCTCTGTGACATTTGGAAATTCATTTAATTCGCTGAAACCCCATAAAGCAAGTAGGACGTGATATATTTTTTCAACTTTCTGAATGAGGCTCAGAGAGCTGGTAACAAACCCAGGTGAGTTAATCACAAAGTTTTTGAAGTTATAGATAAAATAACAGTATTTGGCTATATTAAAAGAAGTCTATTGTTTTATTAGACATACTCAGCCCTAAAGGAATTATTCTCATGCTGTTTTTTTCTTTCACTTACTATTACTGTAAATGATGAGAACCCAATGACTGCCATTTATCAGAGACATGTTCACAGTAGACACTATGCTAAATATTTTACCTATTTTGCCTCATTTAATCGCCAGAACAGACCAATATAGTGGATGTTCATAGCCTCGTTTTCTAGGTGAGATCAACAGGAATTTAACATGTCCATCTCTTCACATTCTCACAAAATTATTTTTGTTTCCACATAACTTTCATGATTGTCATTTTTAATTGCTACATGCTAAAAATGTTGTCTAGCTCACTAAATTCCTTTTCCCATGTTAAGTATGATAATTTATTTGCTACCACAAATGTCATCAAAGCCTCTCTGAGGAATACTTTAAAACTCCCCCAAAAGGCATAAACGGAGACTTGACCTATGCAAAAGACACCCCATGTTCTTTGATGGGACAACTCAAGATCATAAAGATCTAATTCTCCTCAAGTTCATATATAATTTTAACATGATCCTAATAAAAATAACACTTCTTTTTTTTTCCTGGAGGAGTTGATTCTGGAACTCATATAGAAAAATTAGCATGCAAGAATAGTTATAAAAAAAAAAAATCCAAAAGGAAGGGTTGTGAGAAGAGAGTAGGCTTGTCAAATAATAAATAATATTATAAGGGATCTATAATTAAAACTGGTAAATGAATAGAGACTATTAGAATAAAATAGAAGGTCCAGAAATAGACCTAAGTGGATATGGAGATTTAGCCTATGATAAAGATACTATCTGAAATCACTGAGGAAAAGCTAGTTCTTTTAATAAGTGGTGTTGGGGCAACTGGACGGCCATTTGGAGAAAGATAAAATTGGGTCCGTGCCTCACACTGTGCACCAGAATAAACTCCAAATGGATCAGAGGTCTACGCGTAAAAATAAAATCATACGGGTCCTAGAAGAAAACAGGCTAATTTAAAAAATAATTTCAGTGTCGGGGAACTTATTCTAAGTCTGACTCAAAATCTACATGCAACAAAAGAGAAGACTGATGTATTGCTCTACATAAAAATAAAGCAACATTTCCATAGCAAAAAAATATAGTAAGCAAATTTAAAAGAAAAATAA
Source organism: Miniopterus natalensis (assembly GCF_054644295.1). NCBI lineage: Eukaryota > Metazoa > Chordata > Mammalia > Chiroptera > Miniopteridae > Miniopterus > Miniopterus natalensis. The sequence goes on from NC_142094.1 coordinate 48,425,105, forward strand.
TGAACTAGTGGAAATATTTGCCACCTATATCAGAGATAAAGATCTAGAACACGTGAGATTTCTGGGTAAGACGAATGCCTTAGAGCACGTAAGACTTCCTTTTTCTTGCTTTTACTTTTTAGGAAACTTTTCATTCAAGCGTAAATACATGCAGGAAGAGACACAGATCTTACACGTGTAGCTTGTTGAATGTCTACAACGTGAGTAAATCCATGAAGCCAGCCTCCAGCTCAAGGAACAGACAGTCCAACAGCCCAGGGTAAAACTCAGCTTGAGGATCCCCTCGTGGATGCGTGTTTCCCATGTTCACTTGGCATATTAATTTTTTTCCAGCAAACATTGTTTAATACCTCCCCTGTGTCGGACACCCGGAGGCGTGTCGCTTTCCACATTACTGCGTCCTTCATGCACCTGCCCTGCCGGGGGCTGTTTGCGTGTTAACATCCTTCGGTCGGGGATAGACATTTGTCAGGCTTTTACCGTCTGGCATCCATTCATTCTTGGCACCCTTGGATTTTCCACTCGGGGAGTCCCAGACTCTCCAGTTTTCCATGTGCATGCTTCAGGTGGAGTTACTGTCACCTCTGGCACCCGGGGTGAGGATATGACTCTGGCTCAGCCAATGAGATTAGCACATTTTACGGCCATAGACTGGTTCGTGAACAGGTACTCGATCAAGTCTGAGCCGAACAAATGTAACAAGGACTTCGTTAGGACCGTTAAGCGAGGCACATGCACTTTCCTCTTAGGCTGGGCCCGGGGGGATGGAAAAGTGGGAATGCTAAGAGCCATTTCCCGCTTCTGGAGGGTCACCCCAGCTCCAGCATTTCCTCGAGGTTGGCTGAGGCCTCCGTCCCGACTTTCGTCATAGCCCACCTGCTGTCTCTGCTCAGTGCTGTTTCCTTCCCTTCTCTTCCCCACGTGTGGATCCCAGGAGCAGCCTCTAACAAACCCTGTCTCTGTTTCAGAGTCTGCTTCACAGGGAACCCAACTGGCAGGCGTGGTGCTAAGCACTTACATAAACTGTTCATTCACAGATGAATTCTGAAGACATACTATGTGCCAAACTTACAGCATTGTGGCTCTCACAACCCATGAACCCCATTTAACAGGTGAGGAAACAGAGGCACACAGCGGTCAGGTTACTATCTATTGTCACACAGCTGTTAAGCAAAAGAGTTAGAATTTGAACTCAGGTCCGTCTGAATCTTATGATACTGCTATAAACCAACCGATGGCAGAACTAATCAAATAAATAAGTAAATAAATGTACATTCTACTGTGACAAAATCTCAGAGTTTGATGATAAAAGGGCTACTAAGAAAGGCATGTCTAGTCTCTGCAGCCCAGGCTTTCCTGATAGTTAGGAGAACAAGACATGACACATGACAAATTAAATCACAAGACATTAAAAAGAGATCACATTATCAACTTAAAAAAAAAAATACATGTGAGCCCTGGCTGGGTAGCTCAGTTGGTTAGAGCATCGTCCTGATATGCCAAGGTTGCAGGTTCCATCCCTGGTCAAGGACATACAAGAATCAATCAATGTTGCATAAACAAGTGGAACAACAAATCGAGTTTCTCTCTCTCTCTCTCTCTAATCAATAGAAGAAAAACCATGTGATTTACCGATGAGCAGTTAGCTGCCAGGTGGGCTGCACAGATCAGCAGTGTGCCCCGGGGTTGGAAGTGGGCTCAGACAGGCAGGACATAGAGGTAAAAGGACACTCAACAGAGGGGGGTAAGAGGAGACACAGGCGGGCGAATGCGGAAGGTGTTTTTCCAGGGAAGAATTAGACCAGCGTGGCCAGCGTTTTAATGTGAAAGGAGATGCTTCTGGAGGCTGGACCAGCAGGAGCTGTGGAGGGTTATGGCCATCGGAGTCCTTCCCCCTGGCCCATGGACCCTAGTCTTCTGCCTCTTGCTTGGTCCAAGCATCCTATCCTCGCCTCCCCTGGTGGCCCTGGGGCTGGAACTGAGCTCAAGTCCTCGCGGGGGGAGGCAGGGTGAGGGGCCCCTGAGGCCTGTCTGGCTGTGCATTCCTGACCGGGCTTCCTGGGCTCTCAGATAAAGGAACAGCATCCCTTAGCTTCTCTCTCTCCCCGTCCCTCTCCTTGGGAAAGTAATACCGAGAGGAGAGGGACGGGGAGAGAGAAGCTAAGGGAAATACCATGAACCAGGGAGCTTAAAACGACAGGAAGTTCCCCTCTCACAGTCTGGCCAGAAGTCAGAAGCCCAGGGATCGCAGGCAGTGGCCCCTTCTTCCTTCTGAAATCTGATGCCTCACTCACCCCCTCTTTGGTCTTTGGAATTTTCATGCCTATGTGAATCCCCCATGCACATGTATTAAATTTTTCCTCCTGTTAATCTTTTTCTGTTAATTTGATTATTGGCTCAGCTAAAGGAACTTAGAAGGTGGAAGGAAAAGTATTAATGTTTTTTAGCCCCACAGTGAGAATATTTAAGTTCTACTCTGTTAGCAACTGCAATTATACAATCCAGGATTATTAACTATAATTGCCATGTTTCACATTAGATCCCCAGCCCTATTTCTCTTACAGCTGAAAGTTTGTACCCTTTTACCAGCCTCCTAAGTGCTTTACATTTAATCCCCACGATAACCTTACGATGTGGCCACTGTTATTCCCATTTTTCAGATGGGAACACTGAGGCTCAGAGAGGTAAAGCAATGTGCCTAAAGTCATGCAGCTGACAGGTCAGAGGGCTGGGTTTCTAACGAAGCTATTCTGACTCCAGTGACTATGCTGAAAGGGGACTAGGCAGGGTGTCCTGCATGGGGTGGCCCTGGATGACCAAAGGTGCTGCATCCAGGAGTGGCACCAGTCTACCCGCTCTAGGTCCAGGCCAGCTGCGTGGCTTCCCACTCAGTGAGGTCAGCACATCACAGGCTCTGTCACTGGCGTCACGCTGGCATGCAAAAGCCTCGGTGTTGCCTTCCATAATGGTCACCTGATCCCCAAGCTGGTGGGCAAATAGCCTAAGATGTTTATTCCCTGACAACCAACTGGCCTGACAGACAGATAGCCCCGGTGATAAAAGAAGACAGAGGAGGTGACTGGGGGGAGGGACTAGATAAAGGAATCCTCTGCCTCTGAGAAGTTCTGTTTTACTTGGCTGCGGCCTGGAGTCACACTACCGGCCTCTGAATGTCTGAATGACAGTGACATTCCCCAGGGATTAAGCATGCAGTGGAGAAGCTGGGTCTCCAAGGGGGTGCAGAGCCCCTTGGAACTTAAATCATGCAATTAGCCACTAGCTAATGTTTCTCCCACATTCATTTCATACCTCCATGACTTCCCATCCCCCCTCCAAAAAATTCAGCTGCAACTTATTTCATATTCCACCCCCAGCCCCCCACCCCAATCTTACCCTGCTGCTTTGCTTTCTCTTGGAAACAGCAAAGGAGATAAAGCCATTCTCTGGATCCTTCAAAGCACAGCTCAAAATTCTTCTTTTCCAGGAAACCATGGCAGGTAGCCCTGCCCTGCCCTGCCCTGAGACCCTGGGATTCTGAACTCAATCCACAGTTGTTGGTTCGTCGCCAGGTACTGAACACTTGGTGGCAGGACAGAACTCGAGCTACCTGGGCTTGGGGCACTGATGTTTTCAGGGCAGGCAAAGATGCTGATGTCACTCCCGGTTTGGGATAGCTGCTTTTCTGTGCAGGGGCATTGGAAATGCCTAGTGATCCAGGACCCAGATTTTCTGACTCCCAGTCAGCTGCTACTCTGATTATAATACAATACCTGTGCGGCTCAGTAGAGGACAGGGGCCTTGGCTGATAAATCCACGACCAGAGAGATGGAGGCTTAGCCCGTCCCTGCAGCCAATGAGGGACGAGTTGTTAGGCAGAAAAGAACCTCATGGGTCATGTCCTCAGTTTTCCTCAGCTAAAGTTCCCTGACTGTCTCCTTCAAATTCAAATGTGCATCCAGTTCCATGAGTAACCACATTATTTTTAAACAGCATCCTTCAGCCACTCTCTCTCCTGGGTTTTAAGAGAGGCAATCCTTCGTGTAGCCGACACAGGACTTTATTTTATGATTGTTTTAAAACATCTACAGGGGTTCCATGGAGTTCAGTAAAAGATTGTGCTGTAGCTGTGAGAGAGGGGAGCGGGGAGAGAAGACTGGCTGTGTGGAGACATGGGAAACGGAAGGCTGAGATATTGGAAACAGCAGAGAGGGTCAAACCAGCTAGGAGTTTGCAGAGAAGCTTCTGGTTTCCAAAGCCCCCATGGCAAGAAGCACCATGCCCAGTAGTTATAAAGCTCCACTCTAGTTGTAATCAAGATTGGGGTTATATCCGCAGCTCCTCGGCCTGGTAGCTGGCCAGGTGGCTGAACTCCTTTGAGCCCTAGTTTTCTTATCTGTAAAATGGGCATAAAATACCTAATAAGGTGGTTGTGAGGATTAAACAAGAAATGTTATGCACTTCAACAATATTAAAGGTCATAAAAGGAAAAAGTTCCTGCCCCATCCTAATTTCTAGAGGCAACTGATGTTAATAATTACTTGTATACTTTTCCAGAAATGTTTTATGCTGTTTGATTTCATTGTACTGCAACATTGTTGACGAACTTGCATTTTCTCCTTAAGAATACATCTCGGAGCCTGGCAGGTGGTGCAGTGGTTGAGCACTGACCCATGCACCAAGAGGTCACCAGTTCATTCCTAGTCAGGGCACTCGCTCAGGTTTCAAGCTTGATCCCTGGTGGGGGGCATGTAGGAGGCAGCGGATTGATGTTTCTCTCTCTCTCTCCCTCCCTCTCTCTCTAAAATATATATTCATATATGTAGGGACGATTTTTAATGTAGTCAGCTGTTTCTAGTTTTTGCTACCAGTTAACCCATAGGATACATTTCTAGAAGGGTAAGTGCTGAGTCAGTTTTACCTGTTGCAGTTTTAAGAGACAGTGCCAACTCACTTCCCAAGGGGCCGCAGCAACGGACAGGTTCGCCCACAGTGTATGAGTCTGTGTCCCACAGTTTCACCAGCGCTGGGTATTATCAGACATTACAATTTACTACGTAAACTGTTATTTAAAAGAATAACATACATATGTGAAATAGCAGTATGTATTAAGTAAGCTCACCTACAGAGATAAATGCTCACAACTACCTTGCAAGGTGAGCTCGTTTCCCTTTGAACAGAGGGCAGGGAATTGCAGGGAGTCATACCAGGGTCTGAACCTGGGCTCCAGTTTATCATCCCTGTGACCTTGGACAGGTTCCAAGCATCTCTGTCTGCAAAATGGTAATATTAAATGAAATAAGGCATGAGAAAAATTCCTAAAACCAGTGCCTAGAACCCAGTTAACATTTATTAATATTACAAAACTCACCAGGGTGCCAGAGCCCCTGAGACTTAGAAGTATGAGAGTGGCCCTAGTAGTGATAGAGACCTAGGTTCTATTTCCTGCTCCTTCCTACCGCCTCCTGCCAGGCTGCTGAATTTCTTTTAAATTTTACTGTTTGTAAGATATCAATTTGGATCCTTCCTATAAATGTCCTGATTTGGATAGAAATGAGCAGCAGACTTGAGTCAGAATGCAGGTGGCATTTCACATCCACTGGAAGATGCAGGCAGCACCTCAGCAAAAGCGGTCAGGTGGGCCCGGCTGGTGTGGCTCAGCTGGCTGAGGATTGTCCCACGTACCAAAAGGTCTCCAGTTCCATTCCCAGTCAGGGTCCATGCCCAGGTTTCGGGTTGGGTGCCCAGTCGGAGTGGGTATGGGAGGCAACCAATCGACATTTCTCCCTCACATCAGCGTTCCTCTCTCTCTCCCCCTACCTCTGTCTCTCAAATCAATAAAAACGTATTTAAAAAGGAAGGCAGCTCCATGCTGGATCGACCTATTTGAGGTCCTGTTTCTGTCCCTTAAAAGCCAGGTGACCTGGGGCAAGTTCTTAGAACTACCTGAGCCTTGGATTCCTCGGTGCCAAAACACGGATAACAGTAGCTGCCTCGTGGGGTATTGTAAACATGGAGTAGGTAATAGTCTCTACGAGCACTCAGAAGCCGACTTCCACTCAACGTTCAACATATTCCTGGGCAGCAAAGCCTTGCTGCCTGACCGTTGTTTGCTGGGAGGTCAGAAGGGACTGGATGCTTCCGCAGAGTGGGACAGAGAGAGATGTTGCCAGCCCTCACCTCCTAGTCTCGCTCCGCTCACGCAGTTTCTCTCACTTCTCTAACAGTGAAGGCACCTGGGGTGAGGGGGTGGTGAGGGCCCAGGGCAGACAAAGCGCGTTTCTTAAATGGTCGCAACCCCAGCTAGGGATGTTTTTCATTCTTCCCGGAAAAACGTGAGGAAACATAAGTTAAAAACATGTTTTACTGGAGCTGCTTAAGACACTTAATGTTTGACTTGCAAAATGGAAATGCTTGTTCAATATTTTCATTTTGTGGGGATGTGAGGCAGGCAGTGAACTGCCCGAGGTTTCTGCTGCACTGTTCCTTCCCCCCCTTTCCATCTGCTTCAAGTCTAATTTGAGTTACCACATAACACATACATTGTAAAGATTAAGCTAGAATCATGGAAATGGGACCTCTGAAAAACACCTTGTGAATTATTTTTTCTGTTTTTTACTTTGAAATTTTTTCATTAACAGAAAGGATGCAAGAAAAAAGCTCAGTGAATACCTAGATTTACCCACTGTCCTTATTTTGTCAAGTAAGTGAATACAGTATTTTTTACATGTAGAGAGCCACGTTTGTATAATATGGGCTAGGGGTTTGTTTGTTTGTTGTGCCTTTTTTTTGCCAGTAAAAATGTTATGGGGATGGATTTAATTATATATCAACATTCTGACCTCTAGGTGCTCAGCTTCCTGGAGTTTGAGATCTGTTGTTCTCTTTGGCTACAAAGTTGGAATATAAGGAATCATGTTTGTAGCGACTGTCAGATTGAACACCTCCTGTACCAAGTTTGCAAGATACATTCTCTCTAATCCGAACAGCAACTGTGTAAACCAGGGTCCCATCGCTCCCAATTTACCTGTCTGGTAACTGGTACAGAGGTTGAGTCATCCCCCCCTCATCCCCCCATAAAAACAGATGTCTTCTTGCATATAAACCCCTTTCACAAAGATTTTGGAGGATTCTCAGGGAGATTTTAACCCGAGCTTAAGGAAGGTTTTAGTGTCAGCCTCTGGGAGAGCTGCAATGTTACTTTCAGGTAATTTCCCTCACCCAAGGAGATTCCCGTGGTGGACTGGCTTTTATGGAAACCACAGCCAGGCATTTAGCGACAGCCTTTTACTGGCGGTGGCACGAATCACCCCGATGCCTCCTCATTTGTAAAATGGGGACAACAATCCATCTCTCTTTACCTGGGCTTTTTTGGTGAGACTCAGTTTTGGAATTGTGAGAATCTTTATGAATACAAGGCATTGATGCGTCATTTTATCTGTAGGAGGAAGGGAGGTAGGAGAGAGAGGGAGAGAGGCAGGGAGACCGAGAGGATGGCACGGATCAAGGGAGGCTTAGTTTCCCCGGGCTGGCGGGGAAGTTGACAGGAACTCAGTCTAGAAGGAGAAGGGATCCTCTTTAAGGGAATTCAGTTAGTTACCAGGTCCCAGGGGGCCCATCCCCGGGGCTGCCCTCTGCGGGGCTGCAGGAGGAGGCCGGTGGGTTTGAGACCCTCAGCACACTCCTCTCCAGGCCGCGGGCACCGGCGTGCGCTCTGGCTCCCAAAGCGCTCACGGGACACTTCTCGCTTCCCGGGGCGAGGCTGCGGGTGTCAGGATTTAGAAAGCCCGTTAGCCCGAAGGATACTAAGGATTTTCTGGGTGACTTCCGTGGTCTTAGATGTTTCTTCGGCACCAGCTGCCTCCCCAGCCCCCCACCCGCGCGCCAGGACATTAAGCTGCCCCTTGCTCAGGGGCATTAAGCTGCATCCTGCTCAGGGCAGGGTGCCCGCGTCCAGGGCGCACAGGCGAACTGGCGCACACAGGTGAACCCCGCACACAGGCGAACGGGCGCACACAGGTGAACCCCGCACACAGGCGAACGGGCGCACACAGGTGAACCCCGCACACAGGCGAACGGGCGCACACAGGTGAACCCCGCACACAGGCGAACGGGCGCACACAGGTGAACCCCGCACACAGGCGCGCGGGCAACCAACAGAGCTTTAGAGGCGGGGACGGTGGCGGCGCGAAGTCGGCGGACTCTCTCCTTTCATTCTTCACATTTCCACCGAGATTTCGCCAATAAATAACAATAAAAAGTGTGCTTGGTTTCGTCTTTGCACTCGCGGGATGGTGGCGGGTCTTTTAGAGAAGTGAAGGGAAAAGATGAAGACCAACCGCGGCGGCCCTACCGGCTGCTCGGGGACCCCTGAACTCAGCTGCTGGAACTTCCAGTTTGGAGAGCCCTCGGGCCTGGTCATCTAAGACCCGGGGTTACAAGTCCCACCGCTGTGGGGGAGGGCCCGGCCTTTCCGCTCCCTCGGTTGGGCCCCTCCGCGGGGGGTGGGCTGGCCCCGCGCCAGCCGCTGGAAGGTGCCAAGCGGGGAGCGCTCCGCACGGGTGATGCGCGTGGGCGCCCCGGGCGCGCTCCGTCCGCCCCACCGGGCAGGAGCGCGCGAGGCCGCGCGCCGCGTCTCCACGGTAGCCCGGAGCAGCCGGCTCCGGGTGGACACCAGAGCCCGGCGGCCGGCGGCCAGCGGCGGGCTGGCGTGCGTCCGGCCGCCTCACGCGGTTGCGCTGCCCTGCGGAGCGCCGGGCCCGGGACCCTGCGGGCGCGCGGCGGCGGGCGGCGGGTGGCGGGTGGCGCAGCCCGCGCTCCCACGCAGCTCGGGGGCAGCGTCCGCGGGACCACTCGGGCTCGGAGAAGCCCTTGGCGCGGAGCGGTCCCAGTCGGCGGGAGACGCCCCCTGGCCCCCACCCGTGCGGCCGGGTCGGACGAGCGGGAGCGGCGGGAGGAGGCGGAGGCGGCGCCGCCGGGACTGCCTCTTCCCCGCCCCTCGCGTCTCCTCCCCGCGCCACCGGGAAGGACAAGGGGACTGGGCACGGGGACCCCGGCCAGTGAGCGCCCGTGTCCCGGGGCCGCCCCTCGCGCGCGCTCTCTCGCCGCGAGCCGGGGCCGCTCTCGCTTCGCCCGGTGCCGGCCGCAGCCATGAGCCAGGACGCGGAGCCCAGCGGCTCCGAGCAACCGGACAGAGATGCCCGCAGCGTGCCCGGCGCCCCAGCGCCCGCAGCCCCGGGCCCGAGAGGGATGCAGCCGCTGCCACCTCCACCTCCGCCCCCCGCCGGCCTGCCCCAGATCATCCAAAAGTAAGAGGAGGGGCGGGGGGCGGGGGTGCGCTGGGGACACACCCCGGGTGCCCCTTTCCGTGGCTTCGCCTCTCCGGCCCCCGGTAAACTTCGCCCGGCCGCCGCGCCTTGAAGTTTCCTGCCCGCTTTCCCTGCGGAGCCGGCGTCGCTCGGCTGCTTGTGAGGCTGGGACAGGGACGCAGTTATTTGGGGACAGTAACTGTGGTTTTCCTTACCCCCCGTCTCTTCCTCTTCAGGGATATTTTGACCTAACGTAGCTCAAATTAGGGGGAAATGGACCAGAGACTGTGCTTCATCTCTCTGGCCCCAGGAGGCCGCGGGAATGTATGGAGAGCCGAGTGTGCGCGCGCGGGGTGCAAGTAAAACGCCGCCACCGAGAAGTCGCCCCTCACGGAGCCTCTGAAGTCAGCGGGTGACCCTGGGTGCGGAGGGGGTGAGGGTTTGTAGACGACGCGCCCGCTTTGCCCGGTCAGACGTGTTTACACTTTGCACCGAGGCCCTCGCGAGGACCCGCCGCGCGCGCAGGGTTAGCATCTCGCGGGCCGGCCCGTGCGTCTCGCGCGGTGGATTCCGCAGCCGGCTTGGCCACGCGTGAGTGGGTCAGGGGTGGCCCCAGGCCCCCAGGAACTCCTTCCGCCCCCCGCCCCGCCCCGGGACGCGAGAGGCGGCGGAGAGGCTGCGTCCCGCCTGCTGAGAGCCTGACCCCGGGTGAGGCCTAGAGCGCGCGCGGGCTTGCTGGAAGGATGTTTGTTGTCCTGAGGGCCCCCCTCAGCTCGCAGTGAAGTCCTCAGAACTGATCTAAGACGTTACAGCGCAGCCCGAAGGAGGAGTGAGTGCCTGGGCGACGCTGGGGAACCTGGGGACACCGGGGACACGCACCCAAGTGCAGCCCCATCGCCCTGCGGGCGCAGCGGACGGCGCTGTGGGCGCCGCTGCAGGGATGCTCCGGGCACGGCGCGTGGAACTGCAGCAGGGGAGCCGTGATGGGATGCGGGTGGGAGGAAGCGGCGCTGCAGGGCTGCTGGTGAGGCTGATTTCTGTCATAGGAAGGATGGTGGAGTCGAGTTCGACACCCAAGAAAGCTGGTGTATTTCGGAACAAAATGGTTCCCGTGTTTTGACTGGCAGAATACAAAGCTCCAGTGAGGACAACTTCTTGCTTTAATTTACTTTTATATAACTTTCAACTGCTAGCAGCTTTCCAACTGTGTGAAAATTAAAATAGTTTCTGTTGTCATCCTGCTCCTGTTATTTCGCTGATTATTTCAGCTAAGACTAAATACGATTGACAGTTTATGTACACACCCTTATTTAAGTTCCTCTTTAGTCTTTAATATAAATATAAACCAATAGAGAGAAAAAATGTTTAAAACCTAAAGTGCATTTGCTAGAAAACAAAAATAACGAATTGACCAGTTGTTAATTGGAAAGCATCTAATGTGCTTCTTGCCGGGCCAGTGTTTTGTGGCCTAAGATTAGGCTGCACATTAAATTCATCGAATTTGCTTCAGTGTTGCAATCGCCCTGCATTTTTCTAACATTTACTTTTAATTAGGAAAAACTAGGAGTTTTATGTTCACAGAAAAACATTTGTAGATGGGCGTGTGATTAGGAAATGTTGCCAGGTCAAAAATACATGCCATTTTGTAGAAAACGGGCCATTTAAACTGTTTTTTTAGTTACCTCATATGATAAATAATTTACCCTGTAAATTCATCCCCATTTTGAAAATTCCATATCTGGAATACCTTACTTTTAAAAGATGAGACTGAGCTTTGCAAAGATGGCCCCTCCTGCTAGAAGTCCAGGATGGAGACCTCAAGAAGGGCCTGAGAGCTCTGCCTTGTTTGACAGGTCAGTGGAGGAGCCAGGTCCAGGGCCAGAGAACGTGCCCCTGGGATTTGATATTTGTGCACTTATCTTTCAAGGTCTTTCTATATAAGGATTTTTTGGGGTTTGCGCTCCCCTCGGTACCCACCAAAATTCTGCTGGAACCAGGCGTAACGTAGCAAATGCTTTCCAGGTCCACCTTTAATGCGCTGAAACTTGAGCATGTTATTTTGAAACTCCGTTTGCATAATTTAATCTGAGCGACCATTTTTCTGCAGTTATGAGGTGCTGTTTGCCTCAGCCATCTTTGAGAAATTGTAGTGGGGAGGTTGCCCTCAGCCGCGAAATGAGCTGTCGGCATCTTGATTAGGAATTTTGTGAACTAGAACTTTGGGTGAAATTTTCCTCTAGCCGGTCGAATAGGAAATACATTTTATTGTGGGACCTGTATTTTTTTCTAGTTATCTTAGTGAGGTTATTATGCAATTTATAAAAGGAGACGCTTTGCTCTCTTTCACAATGATGAAGATACCAGTCTTCATACTGCATAGAGTTTAAGGATTATAAGAATATTTTCTCGTATGAATGTCCAGGTACGTCTTAATGTCTAGGTTTACTGATTTTCATTAATAACAGCTTCTATTTGATGGAAAGTCAATGACCTGGTAAAGTAATCGTCACGATCATAATAAAAACTAGTTCCTGTTCATATACATTGTATTTGGTCTAAAGAGAACTTCTGTATGTTACATTTATGTCAATAAACACATGACGTATGACGGAGCATGAAGAGGCTGATTTGGTGTTTGTTTTATGGAAGCTAGTCTCGGTACTTAGGAAGACTGCATCGGAAGTTAATTTCTGTGGAGCACTTTGGTTCTACTCAGGGATATTTAGTTTTCTAATTATTGCATTCCTGGCTTTCATCAAGAATTGTCCATGACCTTTCTGTTCTTGTTAACCCCTGACTCCTGGCCAATACTGGCATTACCTATAAAGACTATCAGCGACGTTCAGCACACATTACTCATATCCTGTAAGATCTTTGTTTTAAACATATATTCTCTAAGTTGGCCACTGTATTATTGGATAAAATGTAAAGCACTATATAAGCCATTGGGCAGCAAGAAATATAAATATACTTCTAGAGGAGATTTGGGATGAGTTTAGGAAATCAGAATAATTTGAGGACTTAAAATATATTCTCCATATTAACAGGAGTAAGACAACATTGACTGGTGTGTTTCGGTGAATGTTTTTAAAGGATTTATCTTTGTAAACATTTACAATATTTTCAAAAGTATACTTTTATTTTTGTGCTTTGAAATCAGACCTAATTCTTGATTTATAAAAAGTTATTTTTAATCTTGATGAACATCAGAAATTGAAATTTTATGTTATAAGTTTAAAAACTCCAGAATGAAAACAGACCCATTCAATTCTGCGTGAAATGTTGAAGACCGTTGTCAAATGCAACTACTAAGTGTGCCACGAATCGTGGTGAAAATGAACCAAACGAGCACACACATCCTTCTATGAGGTGAACATAGAGGTGATTTTCTGAAATTATTTGATTCGCAGCAAAATATTCCTGGCTGATGCATGACATCAGGTTGCATATTTAATTTGAGTATAGATGACTTATTTTTTTCCTTTCCAGATTATTTTGATAAGCAGTGAATAAAAATGAATTATAAACATTGAAAACATTTCGGGTTAGCATTTGCTAGTTCCTGTCACCTGCGTGTGTTTGTAATTTATGGAAATATAAATCCAGCGCTAATTTCTCAAGTTTATAATCTTCCGCATGGTGTTAGTTACACTGGCCGACTGACTGTGTTTTCAGAGCAAAGTGCTCTCCTTGATTCAAAATAGAAAATACTGGAAGTCACTCTCACTGTAGATCATTTTTACAGACGTCCCGCATTTGGAAAGATGTCTGTGCAACTCTCACTGAGCAACACGCAGGCGAGTTGCGTGTGATGTCCACCTACTTTGATGGACATGCTTGACAATTACATCCAGAATTGGGGAGGAAATAAGAATTTGCCAAAAGGGATATTACCTCACTCAGACTCAGTCCTTTCCTGGAAAAAGGCTGGAATTTCTAACATCTGTGCCAGTTTCTAACATCGGTTTGAGTCCATTTTTAGGGGAAACAGGGATACAATTGTAGAAGGAATTTTGACAATTTTAAATACCATCTTAAGCTGCACGTAAGACAAGCATTCAGCAGGAGAAAACATCTGAAAGGATTAAGCAGTTACCCAAAACAGGGAAGGAGAAAGGGTGGGCTCTTTTCTTAGCATTCTGCTAAGTTTCTTCGCTTCTCCAGAAAGTCTCTTAAGGGTATTAACTTTTTTTTTTTTTTAAAGGAAATTTTGCTTGAGGGTTTGTTGCGATAAATACTTTTAGATAGTAAATGTAGCCATCCAGTTACGAGTTTTTCTGATATGTCCAAAGAGATCAGTATATGAAATGTAGTACATTATTTCCATTAGTCACGGTAAATGACTGTACATATGGTGTACACAGGGCTGTTCTAATGCCAGTGCTGTAGGGAAAGGAAAGAAACATTTTATCACCCATTTTAGTCTTTTCTCCACTTACTCTTTTGCTACCTCCTGAGCAGTTTATCACATTAAAATTTTTAAAGCCCCAGTCCGTCCGTTGGAATGTGAACTCTGATCTGTTAGGATCTCTTTGTCTTTCCTTATAGTTACCAGGGGGAAAAGAAACCCCACCAGGATTGACTCACAGTGAAATGATCCCACATTATCCAGTTTCTTTCTCTCTCTCTGATTTATTTTTCTTGCGGCTGTAGGTTTTTAACTCCAGTTAAACTAATATTTCTTCCCTGCCCACAACAGCTAATCCTCAAGTAGACAAACTAATATAGCTCAGTTCACAGCTTTGATAAACAAGAATCCACAAAATGCTGGGAACTGGGGTCTAATCAAGGGACAGAATTAAAATGGACTGAACTAAACATGGAAAGCAAGAATGGAAGACGAAGCTTGAGAGAGTGGAGTTAAAACTCCAAAGAGAAATTCAGAGACAGGGCTCCCTTCTCTCTTTATCATCCGGTCCCCCTGCCAGACAAAAGCCTGAAGGGGTCTCCAGTGCCACAAAATCCCACTTAATCTGATTTTTATTTCCTGCCACAGTAATTATCTTGTTTGGGATGGTCTAACTGATAGGATTTTGTGTATTTTAACAGGGAAAGTTGCTGTGCAGCCACAGCTGGTGTGAGTGACTGGTAGCTGTGTTTAGAAGAGCGTGTTGAAAAGTTTTGCAGAGAAAGTAAAGTGATCCGTACTCCAGAGGCAGAGCAAAGACGGTAATTAGTGGTTTGTAGAAAGCAGTTTATGGCATTTCACTTTCTGAGTAATGAACCTGGTTGGATCCTGGTGATATGTGTGTTATCCTGGAAACCTGATACTGCTTGTTCCCACCAGTGAGAAGACTGGGAAATCCTGACTTTAATTAAATAGGCACATTTTTGAATCAGGAATGTGAATTTGGTTTCCAACACCACCAAGGGGGTGTTGGCGGTGGGCTGATATTTTGCCTGGCTCAGTGGGTGGTCACTGTTTAAATTCCACCCAACTAAGGTTTCAGTCTTTGACATTTACAGGCAGCAAGTTTGGGGACAAGTCATCACTGCCAGCTGTTTGAGACAGAAGTGGAAGGGAAGGACCCCCGCACCCTCCCCCAGTATTTTATTTGTGTATTTTGGATATGATGCATATTATAATATGATAGTCTTTTATCTATTGATTGATTTTGGGGAGAGAGAGAGAAACATCCATTTGTTGTCCCACTTATTTATGCATTCACTGGTTGCTTCTTGTACGTGCCCTGACTGGAGATCGAACCCGCGACTTTGGCGTATTGGGACAACACTCTAAACAACTGGGCTGCCTGGCCAGGGTCTGCGATAAAGTCTTTAGAACAGCAGAAGTTACAGCCACGCTGATCTTCCTCTTTCCCATATTCGTACTGGATTTCATAAGATAAATAAGTGTCCTTGATGGTTTACAAGGCGGCTCTCCCGGTCTCTGACAGCGGACCCGTCAGGGAGATGGTACATATCGCTTTGGATGGATTTTATGAGCAAAAAGGGAGCCATTAAGCAACTTGCATGAGGAGGTGTTAATAACTCGTAGCTCAGTTTGCTGAATAAATCTTCCCAGGTGTTCAGAAACAAAAGGCCGAGGGTCATGCACGGCCAGGGCGGTGGCTGTCACCCCATAAAGATAGTTTTCACGCCACTTTGCCTTTCTTTTAATGTGGGTATTTGCTTTAAGGATGCGCGAGGCCACGTGCGGCTCCCCTTTCTTTGCACCTGTTTTTTCTCGATCACAGTAAAGACCCCTCAGTTATCAGCTGCCGTTTCCCACTGCTGGCCCTAACCTGGAAGCCCCCACTCGCTGTGGTCTGAATGTCTTAAACGCTTTTCAGCTTTGAGACTTGTCTGTAGACTCTCCCCCAAATTTGTTTTTGGCCTTTATTACATCTGGCCTTAAACCCGAACCCGACCCCTAGTGTCATGATACTGGAGGAGCAGACAAGGTCGTATATATTTTAAAGGTACTTCTTTTGGTTTATTTAAAATTCATGATTGAATAGAATGATTTAGGGTCTGCCTGGTGTTGTCAAGTGTAAAAGGGCCATCTTTGCTCTAAATTAATTATTGGGTTTCTGACAAAAAGGGTCAGAGAGGAAAAGAAAACCTTGGGTCGGGAGTGGGTGACCTGGACAAGCCAATTAACCTTCCTAATCCAGCCTCTCCACGGATTGGAAATGATCGATGGCGGTTCCTTCCAAGAATAAAATTATGTGGGCTCCAGGAATATTGCTGAGTGTTGGTCCGTGTAGCACGCCCCCCGGCTCCCGCTGTGCATCTGGTAGAATAGGTTCCATAGCAGTTCTGTTTTCGCCATGGACCAGGTACATGTGTGGGAGATCGATCCCTCGTGAAAGCAGCAGGAGCCTCAAGAAGAGCACTGAGTGCTTTCTCCAACATTGCAAAGTGTGTTTGAATCAGTAACTTAATTTTAAGTGAGAAAGGTAGGCGCTACTGTCAGAAGGGGGACGCTTGATATTGTTTTCTAATCACTAGACATTTTAAAAAGTGAAAACAGTTATTTTGGCATGCTAATTATTTTCGAACGTTAAAAACGAATATTTGAGTTTGCAGAAAGAGTTCCGTTTTCAATTCGGGAGACAGATCCAATAATTTTCATGTATCGAAATTGGATTGTGTTCAACATAGGCAGGTGGAAGTGTGTTGGTGGAAGTGTGTTTGGTGATGTCATTGTTTTTAAAGGCAAAAAACGTAAACACGGGAGCCGCAGGCGCCTTCCGGGAGCCCGAGCGCGGTGGGCCCTGGGCTCGGTGACCGCGTGGGCTGCACAGACGCGGCCCAGGGCTCGCGGCCTGAAAAACACTTTGCGGGGAGGTCGTGCTTGTCCAGACGCTGGGCCTCGGGTTTCTCCGCCGCCTCCTTGAATGGAAGAGACCGACTGTTTGCAGAGCCTTCTAAGGACAGGTCTCCTTGGGCCCCGCGTCCTCGTGGGCTAACCCGGCCACTGCTTGCCTGGCCTAGGGAGAGCCTTGATTTGGTTTGTAAAATATGTGTTTTTTAACCTTCTGCATTAAAAGGAGAGATGGGTTGTGGGTTTAAATCTTATTTATAGACTTTAAGTTACACACATAACAATATTTATTGCAGCATCGTCTAGAAGAGCAAAAATTAGAAACCATCTAAATGTTTCTCAGTTGAGAAAAGAAATCATTTGCATGTATAGTAGTGTTGTACCATTCAACCATGAGAACAATTCTGTGATATTTATTAATGTGGCTATAAACCATATAATACTGTTAACTAATAAAAAAAAATCACACACAGCATGCCCACAGGGATCTCATGTTTAAAAAAAAAAGAGTGTATGATTATCTATACAGGTGCCTGCAAACCTGGGAAAAATATCTGAAAGACAAGTATAAAGATGTTAACAGTGGTTCCAACTCTAGGTGGTGCAGTTATAGTGGTTTGTCTTTATTTTTTAAAATACTTTTTTTTTTTTTCCTTTCGTGTGTATTAACTTTATAATCAGAGAAAAGAAAACTTCCCATTTTTTAGAACAAAAATAGGAATAGGCATTTCATATTGCTATTGAACTGCCTTTGAGACTCAACTGCCCATTAGCGTTTTAGATTTTAGACCTGGAAGGCATCTACATGAGCATCTTAGAAGCCAAGTGAATTCAAGGTCACACAGCAAGGTAGCGGTCAGGCTGGGGTAGGAGTCCTCATCTTCCTGCCTGTAATATTTCTGCTAGGCCACCCTTTTGGCTGCCTGGAAATAGGGGGAAGTGAAATGGAGAACATTCTTAAACTATTTATCCATTGGCTGTAGTCTGTTTACATCCCCCAGGGGGATTATAAAGAGCATGGTTGGGCCCAGCTGGTGTGGCTCAGTGGTTGAGTGTTGACCCATGAACCGAGAGGTCACTGGTTCCATTCCTGGTCAGGGGACATTCCTGGGTTTTGGGCTCGATCCCCAGTAGGGGGTGTGCAGGAGGCAGCCGATCGACGTTTCTCTGTCATTGATGTTTCTATCTCTCTCTCCCTCTCCCTTCCTCTCTCTCTAAAAAAAAAAAAAAAAAAAAAAAAAAAAAATTCTTAAAAAAAAAAGAGCACCCTCGGGTATGTTATCTCCTCCCCCCTCGTTGCCCACAGATTTTTGTGCAGGTGGCAGTAGACTGGGTGTCCCCAGGGAATGTCATGCTCTCTTCCAACCTGTCAAACAAGCCGAGCCTCATATTCCGCCCCTCCAACTGCCTGAAAGTAAGTGGCTTAACCATAATTGTTACTGCATCTAAGGAAATTAATCTCACTTAAATAATTTTTTCTAACAAACATTAGATTTCTAACTTTTCCAAATTGTCATAAAAATCTCATAGAGCTCTTTTTTAAAAAAAAAAAAAAATAAAAAGCCCACCTGGTTTTGTGTTTGTTTATGACGTCTTTTCTAACTTAGTAAGTATACCCACCTTTTTCTGTTCTTCATGACCGAAGATTCCAGGCTAGCTGTCTTGTAGAATGAACCAGGATCTGGATGTGTCTGTGATTTCCTCGTGACCAGATCCAGGTTAAGCGTTTTGGCAAGGATATGCAACAGGTGATGTGTGTTCCCTAAGGTTGATCCTCTGTTTATGTGGGCACTGCCAGGTCTCTCCATCATAATGAGACTTTTTGCTTTTCTTTGTGATTAGTAAGTTGTCTTTGGGAGACAGACTGTGAGACCCTCTGAATGTCCCGTTTCCCAACAAACTTTCATCTAGTGGTTTTGTATTTTAATTTGACCGTATTCTGAAAAAGCCCCTTGGGTGAAATATGTGGAACTGAAATGGTAACTAAATATCACATTAGAATGAGTATATACAGGGTGTCCCCACCAAATGTATACACACTTTAACAGCTGATAGCTCAATTTTGAAAATGAAATGTATTTTACTAAACACTGCCTTTATAAAATTATTCAAAGTGTGTGTATACATCTTTTTGGGCACCCTAGTTTTAATCTGACAACTTTGAAAATATGTTTGTATTGTACCAGCCTGTACATATAGTTGGAGCCTCTGGATTTTCCTAGTCCTGATGTGATAGGAACTTAACTGATGGGCCAGCCACTCCCTACTCAGCCTCTACGGCAGGCCTTCCCTTACGGGCTGCAGGACTTTTTAATGTCCATACAAAGATAGTATAAATCCTTTTGATGCTAGTGGCAGTGAGTAGATGCTAACGTAATTTTTGCTAGCTCACACAGTTTTTTGGCATCCTCTTGAAGCTGTGTTGACTCTGCAGAAACCCTTTATCTTCCTTTTCAAACTCACTATATGAATGAAGCTGACTTTAAAAATGACCGATGACTTTCCCTGGAGCCTGAACTGGGTGAGCCCTGGAGCTGCTCTGTGACGACCAGTTCGTTCATGCTTTTTAGATTTAAGTTACACAGCTATTTTTGCCTCTTCCAGATTGGTACTTTTATTTTCATGCAGAAAATATGTATGGGTGGGGAGAGTGGTGTGAAGTAGTGAAAAAGACCGGGAGCAGCCGTGCTGTGTGCTCTAGATTCAGCTTTGCCTCCACTCATCCTGAGCCTCAGTGTTCTCATCTGTAAAAGGGAACACTAATAGAAAGTGAATGACAATGAACATTGAATGCTTCCCGTGTGCCATCTACTAGTCTAAGCACTTTATGTATGTTTAATTCATTTAATCCAGCAATAATCCTGAGGTAAGGGCTGTTATTTCCCCCATGTTATGGATGAGTAAATCAAGTCACAAACTTATAAAGACCCAGCAAGACTAAGAAGTATAGTATTTATGAAAGAACTGGTGGGGTGGGGCTGGGATGGGAGAATGTTAGGTCTTTTCAGGTGATCGTATCATCTCTATGTAAATACCTGTGCCCTCAAAATAATTTCTAGAAAACCCATCATTTACCAAAAAAGTTATAGAAAAAAATGCTGAAATAACTTTGAAAGTAGGTAAAATTTAATTTGAGACAAACTAAACAATCCAATTAAAGCCATTTTTTTTTGGCCCTGCCCCCCCCCCTTTTCTTGTAATTTAAGTCCGCCTTTTGGTTTAAAGTGAAATCCATATCCCAATTTAAATTCCACTAGCAAATCTGACTCTGGCATTGATTCACTGTCTGACTCTGCTTGTTATGCATGTTAGGCAAGATCTGAATGTGATGCTCACTGAGAGTATATAAACACTTATAATCCTCTCAGCATGTGCTAAAATAATAACAGATAGGATAGTTTGATTTGCAAAGTGAGCGTCTGCCAAGTTCTACCAGACCATTTCTGAACCAATTCAGAAAACCAGGAATCAGCAATGATTTAAAGTGTCCTAGGTTCCTATTAATAGCAGAAAGAATTCCTGACTTGAAACATGGCCACAGCAAGCTCGCGCAGCCTCATCGGGGCACTTCTTGCACGGTCTGAGCAGACAGTGTCACAGGTGTTCTTTGGCTTTAGGAAACCCCGGTATGTGAAAAACAGACTTGACTGAGCCAATAAATCAGGAAAGGCCTATTTGCTTTTGACCTGTGAAAGAATTTACAGTCAAGTTCCTCAGTGTATTTCAAATAGAAATTTAATAAGTCTTAAGAATTTAGAGGTCCAATGATAACTTTTAAAAATGTTTTTGTCTTTTTACGGGGCCATAGTTGAAATATACTAAGTTGCACATGTTTAAAGCATCCACCAGACAATCAAGCTAATAAACATTTTTATCAGCCCTGAAAGTTTCTTCATGCCTTTTATAATTTATCCTATTCTCTTTCCCTTAACCCCCGGCCCCTCAGGTAACTACTGATCTGCTTTCTCTTACTATAGATGAATTTTCATTTTCTGGAATTTTATACAAACAGAATCACAGTATGTACTTTTTTTTTTTTTTTTTGCCCTGGCTTCTTTTGGCATAATGATTTGTTTGGAAGTAATATTTTTAAAAATTGTGATACAATACACATAACATTTAGCATTTTAAATATTTTAAAGTGTAATTCAGTAGTATTAAGTGCATTCACAGTGTTGTACAACCATTACTACTTTTAGTTCCAGAACATTTGCATCACCCCAAAAGGAAATCCTGTCCCCATTAAGCAGTGTTCCCCATTCCCTCCTTCCCCCAGACCCCTGGCAACCACTAATCTGATTTCTGTCTCTAAGGATTTGCCCAGACATTTCATATATATGGAATCCTACAGTATGTGGCCTTTTGTATCAGGCTTTCTTTCACTTAGCATAATGTTTTCAAGGGTTATTTATGTTCTAGCATATATCAGTACTTCGTTCCTTTTTTTTTTAATTGCCAAATAATATTCCATTGTAATGGATAGAACACATTTCGTTTATCCATTCACCAATTGACTGATTTGGGTTATTTCTACCTTTGACTATTGTGAATAGTGATGCTCTGAACACCTGTGTACGGGTTTTTTGTTTGAACATCTGTTTTCTGTTCTTTCGGGTATAGTATATCCTGGAGTGAAATTGCTGAGGCACATGGTAACTGTATGTTTAATTTACTGAGGAAACTCTGAACTGTTTTCCAAAGTGGCTGCACCATTTTACATTCCGCCCAGCAATGAAAGAAAAGGGTTCCAGCCTGGCCAGCGTGGCTCAGCAGTTGAGCACCTAGGATCCAGGAGATTGAAGCTTGATTCCTGGTCAGGGCACATGCCCTGGTTGAGGGCTTGATCCCCAGCAGGGCGCGTGCAGGAGGCAGCCGATCCATGACTCTCATCATTGATGTTTCTCTCTCTCTCCCTCTCCCTTCCTCTCTCTTAAATCAATAGAGATAGATTAAAAAAAGAAAAGGGTTCCATTGCTCACATGAAAAATTATTTGTCACATGACAACCTTGCCAACACTTGCTGTTTTCCTTTGTTTTCAGTTGTAGCCATCCTAGCTGGTACAAAGCGGAACCTCATTGGAGTTTTGATTTGTATTTCCCTAATGACTAATGCTGTTGAGCATCTTTTCATGTGTTTGTTGGCCATTTGTAACCTTCTTTGAAAACTGTTCATCTCCTTTGTCCATTTTTTAATTGAGTTGTTTGTTGTTTTGTTGTGAAATTGTAAGAGTTCTTTATAAATTTTGGGTACTAAACCCTTATCAGATATACAATTTCCAAATGTTCTCTCCCATTCTGTGGGCTTTCTTTCAGCTTAATGACTTGAAGGTTCACCTGTATTTGTGGGTGTGCATCGAAAGCTGGGTCCTTTTATTTCATCTTACAGATGTATCATAACGTGTTTGTCCATTCGCCTGTTGTTTTAGGTTATTTCCATTTTTTGGCTATTACATTAAAGTTGGCATAAAAAATCCTTTGCAGATTTTTATGTGGACATATTTTTTAGTTTTCTTGGATAAATATCTAGACCAATGATCACCTAACCATTTAGAAGTCCAGATGTTGTACATGAGAATCACTTTTTTGGATGAAAGTACCTTTGAATTTTTACTATTGCGTCTTTGAATGGAGAATGTTATTAAGGCCCTTTAAGGCATTTAAGGAATGCACACCTTTTTTTCATGTTGGCTTTCAGAGTTAGCCACTCATTTGCTTAGTTTCTTTTTTCTTGTGTGGATAAGTCTTCCTTCAGTAATTTTTCATGTGACACATATTCCAATAGTGGAAGTTGGGACCTAAGATGAGTAACAACACAACTGCAGAGCTTTAGGCTAGAGGGACCCTTGAGATCATCTAATCCAATGCTCTTGTTTTATAGAAAAGAAAGCCAGGCCCAAAAGGAAGACCAGATTTATCCAAGGCCACTCAGCTCTTAGAGAAGTTAAGTGAGCAGAGAAAACTTACGTGCCTGGAGTGTCACTAAGTCACCTCGCGATGGGGCACCTGCAGGTGCAGCGGTGCAGGGGGTGAGTGAGCGGCACGGTGTTCCTGTTACTCGTGCAGTGCCGAAGGCTTCCCAGGGCTCTCTTCTCCCTCCTCGGTTACTCCAATTAATCCTCCAACAACCCTGTGAAGTAGGTAGGGATTAAGAAACTACTAGTAGTTCAGGGTCCTCTAGCCAATGATTGAAGAGCCCAGGCTCAGAACCAGGCCTCCTGGCCTGTTCCAGCCTGTGCCCCTCCCATCAATGCCACTGCTACTGCTTTAGTTCAGGCCTCCCGGCTTCTCCCCCTGCCTCCAGCTGGGCCTGTCCTCAGATCTTTCTTTTCTCCACATCAGCACAGCCTTAATCTTGTCATCCACTTGCTTAAAGCCTTGCTGTAGCTTCCTGTTGCCTGTAGATTGAGATCGAGGCTGTTTAGAGGCCCTTCTGGATCTGCCCCCACTTAGCTGCCCAGCCCCAGGCTTGCTGTCTTGACAGTGTGCTCTCTCTACTGCACCACCTTCTCTCCCCCAACTAGCATGTCTTTCATCTTTATGGATCTGCTTAGACCTCACCTATTCTGGGGAGCTTTCCCTGACCCCACACAGGAAGGGGGGTTGGGTGCCCCTTTCCTGTAATGCCCTCTGGCCCCCACTATAGCATTCACCCCATGTATATCTCTTGGTCTCCCCGAAAGACCCTGTGAGTCCTTGGGGGCAGAGCCAGTATCTGTTGTCTTGGTGTCCTCAGCATCTGGCAGGGCCCCTGGTGCACAGTTTGTTGAGAGAGAATGAGCACTTTAACCGCAACATGACCTGATCTAACTGACTGTGATGAGAAAACCGCTCAGGATGGTCTCGTGGAGGAGAACTGGTGTGACACCAAAGCTTGGCTTTCTCCAACTTATGTTTTATTTGGCCTGCCTGTCTGAAAGGGCTAGAGGGACACAAATACCCTGCCCTTATGTTTGGGGAGGTAGTGTAAGTAGGGGGCACAGACCCGGGAAGTAAGGAACCCGAGCTCTGGTCTGGGCTGCACCGTCAAGCCACTGTGTGAGCAGAGCTAGGGCACTTAGTCTTCAGGCCCCACTCTGTTAAAGGGGGTCAGGGTGTGGGCTTGTTATCGAAGGTGGGGTTTGTTAGAACAATCGAGCACACACGTGAACATGCATCAATAGGAATAGAGTGCCGCATACACGTGTGGCGTAGTGTAACTTTTATCTCAGTTGTCTCCAGCCAGGGACCTGATGAGCCTTTAAAGGGACAGGCAAATTCTAGGCTGAATTTCCTCTGTGAGATTCGATCTGCGTAGGAGAAATGGTGGAAATGACCACCGGGAGCATCCCCTAAACTCTGTTGCATCAAAACATTCAACAGCAGAAATTTCTGGGCCACAGAAAAGGTTTTTAAGCAAGCACTCTGCTTATTTCAAGCAATTTCTAAAACAACACACCTCAAAGCAACTGGGCTACTTTATTATTACCTTGACATTTGCAATAATGACAGTTTAACTGGGATGATGATAATGACAGTTGACCTGTGGCAGCTGCAAGAAGGAGTTGCCCAGAAAATAAGATATTGCCCATGATTTCTCAATGAGACTTACTCGGACCACCCCCTTTAAATTGCATCCTGCACCTTCCTGTCCCATCTCCCTTACCTAGCTCAGTTTTTCCGATAGCGCCTGCCATCTTCTAACAGATTACAGAATTCACTTATCACATTTATATTGTCTGTTAAATCCCCTCCCACCCTGCCTGTGCCATGTAAGCTCTCCAGGAGCAGGGGAGTTTTATTCAGTGATTTAACCTCCAGCACCTAAGAATAGCACCTGGCACCTAGAAGCAGCTCACTAAATACTTGTGGAAGGACTAGGTGAACTGTTAATCAAAACGCCAAGCTTAGGCACTGAGCCCACCTAGGACGTGAACTGTATGTGACTCCAAGACCTGAGTGTTGTGATTCAGGAAACTGACACGGATGTGTAAGATGTTAGAAGATCATAGCCCTTGTTCCTGTGTGATTCGTACAAGTAAAAGAAGGTGCAGAACCTGGGCTGCTCCCACGGCCCCCAGGCCTCAATGACTCAGTGCTCTTCTGGCAGTGGCCAGCCTGGTCAGACTCTCTTTGGCAGACATCTGAGCTGTGCATTTGGTGGGATCTTGATGTTGGATGAAGAACAGGAAGGGCTAGATCTCACTCAGTCCCTTGAAATCAGGGCCCCAAAGACTGGGACAACCACATGTCCAGCAACAGTGATTAGTGTATAAACTTGGCTACACCCTCCCATATGATGGGGCCCGTTTCTATGTGCTGTTAATGGAGAAATCCCAAGGATATGGGGGAAAAAGCAGGGTGCAATGAAAGCGTATATAGTTGCTATCTTTTGCATAAGAAAAGGGGAGGATAGGACTATATATATATACACACACACATATATATATATTTCACGTTTGCCTTAGTTGCATGAAAATACTGCAAGGATAGCATAATAAAATGATTCCCTATGCGTGCAGGTGGAGGGTAGGGTTGAGTGGTAGAAGGTGGGAGGGTGAGACCCGTGTTACAGCAGGTGATAAAGGGGAGGGGAGGAGGGTCCAGGAAGGACAGCCTGGCAGCCAGAGGAGGTCATTCTGGGCTGATTAGAAATCTATGCCCAGGGGCTTGTCAGGTGCATGAGGGAGGGTGGGGTCTAGATGGAGAGAGGAGGAGAACATTCCAGGTAGAAATGCATTTTTAGAGATGAGAAAGACCATGGTGAACTGGGACGCTCTGAGTAATTTTACTTCACTGGAGGTGAGAGTGTGTTTTTAATTAAAAGGCACTGATACAGGATGGGGTAGCTGGGGGATAGTGAGAGCTGAGATGGAAAAAAAGGACAGGGTGCTGTTGACACAGAACCGTGTCTCTCAGGGTTAGATGTAAAAATAAGGCAGGATGCTGGTGACACAGAACCGTGTCTCTCAGGGTTAGGAGTTTGGATGTTATCTTTTGCGTAGGCATTTGTAAGCAGGGGTCTGATGTAATGTGAACGGTGTTTTGGAAGATTACATGGGTATTGGAGAAGAGAAGAGACTTGGCAGAGTTGCGTGTGTTTGTAGGTGTGCGGGAAGAGGTGGCGATGCCAGTTAGGAGGTGCCACACTCAGGCGATGAGCGTCTGAAATGAGGACGCGCCATAGCACGACAGTTCCAGGTAGGCACTGGAGCTGGGGTGCCTGGCTTTGCATCCCGGCCCCCTACTTGCTTGCTGGCTGTGTGGCCTTGGACAAGTTACTTAACTTCAATGCGCGTCCATTTCTTAGGGTGTAAAATGGGGCTGATCGGACAGCCAACCTCCTAATGTTATTGTAAGGAGTAAGTGAGGTCATGAATGCACAAGTACCTTAAATATTAGTTTCTTGTATTAAGATGGTGGCAGTGGTGATGGAGGGAAGGGGACAGGCTTGAGAGATGTTAGAAGGGATGACCAAGAGGAACCAACAAAGGCCACATGCCGCCTAAACTCATGCGGGATGATACCGTGGGGAAGGGAAGCCCAGGTGACGCTCTTCAGTGGCGCGGGTGTGGACAGGAGCCCGCACTCAGTCCACAGCAGGCCTGTGACTTGTCAAAGGGTGAAGGGGATTAGGAGAGAAAGCACCGGGAGGCACCCGCCCCAACTCTGATTTTCCAAATCAGGAACCGCTTGCAGTTTACAAAGACCCAAACTAACCTATGATATTTTCAATCAGGATATTTAATACTGTGCCTAACTTTCTGACATAAGTAGGGGAGAGAGAATTACGTGTGAAGCGTGTATGTAAGTCAGGATAAGCTGAGGATATAAAGCATTTTCTTGAGCACATCACTGCTCGTTCTCAAAAGAACTTTCTCTTGTCCAAAATATAGAGAATTGAATTAGATAGTTTTCATTTTAATTAAGGCCCCTGAGATTTGAGTGTTTTTTTTAAATTGAAGTCAGCATGTAAAACATACCACCTCACGGTGGGAATGTAAAAATGGTACAGCTCTATGGAGGAGAATTTGGAAATATCTAGTAAAATTACATGTGCATTATTTTTTTAACCAAACAATCCTTTTTGTGAGATCTACCCCAAAGATAACACAGGCGAAAATAAGAAAAGACATATGTACAGCGTTTCCGTGGTGGCATTATTTATGATAGCAAAAGACTGGAAACAACCCAGTGTCCTTCAATAGTTGAAGAAGGCATGAGCTCTCCATACGATGGGATTCTATGTAGCTATAAAATGGAAGGGGACAGTCTACACAGTATATTGTTAAGTGAAAAAAGCAGGGTGCAAAAAAATAGCATGTTTTCTTTTATCTGAGAAACACATATGTATTTGCTTATAATGAAAAGAAATGGAAGAGCAACCCAATAAAAATGATTGCCTGTACAGGGAAGTGCATGGGTGGGTTGGGATAGAAGCTAGGTTTTCCTGAATGTATTTTGTTGTGTAGACTTGACTTTGGAACCCTATAGATGTTTTTCTTAACTATAAACAAAATTTAATTAAAATAGAAAAAAAAATCTCCCAAATCAAGAGCAAAATGAAGCAAACTTATGTATTACTTTGGGAGTTTATTATTTCAGATAACATTAAAACACAATGATTTGATTATACTTCTATAGTAGAATTTATCTTAAGGTCAAAGCAAATTCTAAATAAGTCTTAAGCTGTTTCAGTAATATTGTTAGTAATGATACTGGTATTACTATTCTGAATCAATTTTATAGTTATGTTAAAATAATCAGAAACCAGTAGT
Source organism: Miniopterus natalensis (assembly GCF_054644295.1). NCBI lineage: Eukaryota > Metazoa > Chordata > Mammalia > Chiroptera > Miniopteridae > Miniopterus > Miniopterus natalensis. The sequence continues at coordinate 48,452,434 of NC_142094.1, forward strand.
TTTAGTATATAAAAAAAGATACAGCAGTTTTATAATCAAGATGTTTAAGTAAATATCCTGTAATCCTAAATTTGAATTACAAATGTCAGCATTAGCTCCTGATATATTTTTACTTTAACAAATGAAAAAGTATTTCCTAACTTTGTCCACTGAAAATCCTAGAAATACTGACTACCAGGAGCCATAAGCACCTGTAATGTCCAGATTGTGGGCTCTAAATACAATTTCCCACTAAAAGGAACTAAGATTCCTTAGGAAAATAGCTGATTCCAGGTCTGGAATAGGAAATGAACAAAACGAGTTGGAATAGTTTGTATCAGAAAGTAAAGAAGCTGTCCAAGACCAATGTGTCCTGTCAAAAGGACTCGACAGCCAAGTTGAAGGGCACGCCCAGTATCCAAATATGGAGCAATTTGAGCATTAAAAATAATAACTGTAGTGTATTGACACACATCAATTATATTACAATGTGTAAAATCCCTCAGTTAAAAATTCAGTGGTCTCCACTGGAAGATGCTGGGGAACCAACTCATTCTGAAAACTGGTCAGGAGGGAAAGAACCTGACATTTATTCTGTCCTTTCTTATTGGTTACCTTAGGGTAATTGTTCATGAGGAAAAGTTCTTTTTTATAGAAGAATTCCATCTAATAAATACAGAAGGAATTATAGAATTGGAACATCACCATTTTGCATCCCCTAGTGAAATAACAAGTTTGGACAACATGGTTATTGAATGGCTGGTAAAACATTAACTGGAACCAATGGCAGACTTTTTAATGGATGGATCAGGCTGATGACTTTCAAAGCCACAAATCAATCTTAATGTCACAGAAAAGAAAGACTCCAGGCATCATGTGCCTATTGAGGTGTAGAGGGAAGTACATAGCACTATCAGAAATAGAACCTGAATCTTTGCCAGGCTCAAGTACTACCTACCAGTCTATAGAAAATACAAGGGAAAGAGGAACATGTCGAAACAACGCCATGGGGATGAAAATAAACCAGCTGGAATGTGGGACATTCTTCAGGTTGGAAGACCTGGTTTCTTCAACAAATACATTGTAAGAATAAGAATGGCAAGAGACATTATCTATAGATGAAGAGACTAAAAATACTTAACAGCAAAATGCAGTCTGTAATCCTTGTTTGGATCCTAGTCCAAACAAATGAAATAATAAAAAAATTATGAGATTAGTTAAGATATTTGAACACACTGGATATCGAGTCTAAAGAATTATGGATTTATTTATTTATTTATTGTTGTGATAACGATATTGTGATTATGTTAAAATTTAAAAAATTACTCTATTTTAGAGCTATATACTAAAGTATTTATAAATAAGGGGATGTATTTGGAATTGGCTTCAAAATAATAGTGTGGAGGGTGAGAGTGGGCAGCAGGTACACAAGATTGACCAATAGTTAATCATTGTTGAAGCTGGGTGATGGGTACATGGGGCTTCATTATACTGATCTCTCTGCTTTTGGATAGTTAGAAAATGTCCATAATAAAAGTAAAAAAAAAAAAAAAAAAAAAAAAAGAAAACCCACCAGCTCAATCAGTGGCCAGTCCTGATTTTATCTGTCCCTGAATTTAATTTTGGGCTGTGGGGATACTCTTGGAATCACCTGGGTAGCGATTAGAAGGTCCAGGATGCTAACTCACATCTGTCTGGCCCCAAAGCTCATGGTCTTTTCACCTTATTCTGTAGAATTTATGTCCCCCTGTGGCTCAGACTATTGTGGGATTGTTTAGATTGAGAGTTTATATGGTTTCAGAAGCAGCCATCCTATAAACATGGGAAAATAGGGGCGTAAGCAAAACAAGAACCAAAAATCAGAACCAAAACATCAGAGTTGGTGTCCCTCTGAGGGAGGGAAATTTGCCCAAGTGAAAGGCAAGCAGGTGGAAAGACTGCATACCTCCCACCTTGGCCTGGACGGCTTGGCCTTGCCTGTTGCACCACCCTGGGTTTGGGATTGAGAGGGACCTGGGTTAAAGCAGCCCAGTCTGTCACTTACCAGCTATGTGACCTTACGTTCTGTGCCTCAGTTTCTTCAGCCAACCTCATCTGGTTGTTGGGAGGATTTCACGAGCTTGTAAGGCCTCGTGTGTATTTAGAAAAGAAAGCAGAAGCACAGTTGACCAAGTTCCTAAGAATCCTGGAGCTGGGCTGGGGATTGTGTGCTTGGAAGTGTTTTATGGTCTGGACACCCCCTTCCCCCCTGCCCTAGCACGTTCTCCAGCACTTTCTGCAGGGCCTGGGCGGAAGCCTTGCCTAAGTTTGGAATCACTCTTGCCTGGGCGGTGAGGCTCAGCGCAGTCATTTTCCCACCTGGCCACGTTCTGTTTTGTTCTGTGGCCTGGCAACCAAGGGCAGCCAGAGAAGATCCTTCTTAGGTGAGTCCACAGAAAAGTCCAGCCGGATAGCTGGAGGCCAGCTTTCACTTCGCCATCTTTGAGACTAGGAGGAAATGGTGGAATTGTCGTTTCTGAAGGAAGCACCACATTTTCTCTGCCTTCTACCATGTGTACCTCTTAGGGCGGTAACCCACCCCCCTTTCCTCATTAAACATCATAACACACAGAGCTCCATTCTGTAATGTGGATCTGTCTTTTCATGAGCACTTTAAGAGTTCCTGGCCAGTGCCCTTGGTTGAGTCACTCGGTCACCTGGGAGGTGTCCAGGAGCCATACCTTGTGTCCTTTGATCTTGGGTGTCTGGCTCACTTTCCCCCACTGCATGTGGTCCGCCCACTTGCCAGGGCTTGGGTGTGAGGAAGCCTCGGCCTGGGGCAGCGCAGCCAGAGGGAGCCCTGATTTACGAACTGTCCATATTTAACCGAGGCCACAGCACTTTTATTAATAGAACATGCTGCATTTCCTTTTTATAAAAATATGAAGATCACTGCACTCAGGAAAATGCCTGGTGACTTTCTGTCTTTAGTGCCTGTTCATCACCAGGCTAAAATTAAAAGTGAAGTCAGGCCCTTCTTGAGTCTATTTTTAACTGAGTTTAGCATATGAATGTGAACGTGAAGTCTTTCTTTAGATCTCCCTTAACTCAATTACTTGCTTATGCCAAGCATCCCTCTTAGAATCCTGAGCTGTGGCTGGGTCCACCTAGAGTGGGAGGCCCACAGGAAATATCCCCTGCTGTCTGGGTTTGTGTGTTTCCACCCATCCCAGCTTCACTTTTTTTTTCTGGAAGGTTAAGGTGGAGCTAGTTATTAGACGGAAAAACAAAAACAAAACAACACACAACAAAAAACAAAATTAGAAAAACCAACCAACCTATGGCCATTCTGTGACAGTTAAATATCAAGTAGCGCCTAGTTGGTATGTTTTTCTAGGGGCTCCAATTTAGAAGCAGCCACTTGGAGTAGAAGGGGAGACACTGGATTGCAGGGGAGACTTTGTCATTCAAGCAGAAAGTGCGAATGGCCCTGGCATACCACTGAGACTTAGGACAACAGGTGGAGGGAGGCAGAGGGGAAAAAACGTAAGGAGTGTCGTTCCTGTCCAGAGAGTTTGCGATGAGTGATGAGAGTGTTAGGGAAAACTTTCAGAAACCCTCTTAAATTCCCTCTTTGAAATCTTTTTAAAGTCTCTGCTCTTTGAGGCCTATGAGGGGAGGGGAGGGCAGAGGGCAGAGTTGATCCTAAATCTTAAGATTCTTGGGCCTAAAGTTTCACTTGAAGGCAGGGACTGACACAGGCTCCTTTTTGAACTTCTTCCGAGGGCAGTTCAGTTGCCTGTGGAGATTTTCGAGTAAAACGTGTTTGTTTTTTTTTAATTAAAAAAAAAAAAAAGCCTGTTTATCATAATAAGCCCTCGACCTTATTTTGTGTTTTTGAAAAGTCATTTTGAAGATGGTATTTTATGTGAAAAAGATTGACAGCTCATTTCAGTTGTGTCATTTTTCCTTGCACTTTTACGTGAATGCATATATTCAGCTCCTGTTGTCCTGAACTCCCTTAAGGCCTTGTCATTTTCAAGCTTTTTTTTGAGGATAAGAAGAAGATTAATTTAAAAATGCCAGTTATTTTTGCTCATTCACTGATGATGAGGTTGTTTATGGCTGGAGAACTTTGAAAATGTTTCTAGACAGTGTCTGAGAGGGGAGCGTGGGGGAGGGGTGTGTGTGGTGTGTGGGGCAAGGTGGTCATTTGATTTTGGGGACTAGGATTGATATTTAAACAATCAACTCCTTCCCTATACCTATTATTTGCATTTTCTCTTAAAAGCAATCATAATGAAGTATGATGTAGTTATAGGCCACTACTCTCTGTCTGAAATATCTCTTGTGGGTTTTTGCCTGCAGTTCAACAAACCACTTACATGCTTTAATGATCTTTTCAATAAAAACTTTGGATTGTATTACATCGCTTTTAGACTCAGAACCTTGTTTTTAATTCTGAAAACGTTGCACCCTCACTTAGTTGCAGTATATTTTAAGGGACTGCCTCTCCCAGCCAGACTGGTATTTTTGGCTGTGCCCAGTTAGTAAGTGGACACAGGTAGAGGTAGGGGTGGGGACTGAAAGTTGCCTGGGACTTTGTCAGTGGACAAACCCCTGATAATCAGAGTTGTGAATTCAAAATAATACGCCATTTCTTTGAAACCGTTAGAATTCACCCTATTTAGTAGTTCAGATATTTTGCCTTGGTTTTACCTTGACTCAGCTCTACTCCTTAGTGAGTCTAAGGATTCTTCTCTTTGAAACCTTTTAGTTTTACCTTGTTGGGTGATTCCTTCTAAGGAGGACATTTTTGTGTTGTTTTTTTCCTTACTTCACCTTGACCCCATAGGGAATCTAGGGATTTCCCATCTTGGAGTTTCAAGGTGAATCCAAGAACTGGATGTCTCTTTCTCAGGGACTGTTGAGTGGCACCTGGCACAGACAGACAGATAAGGCAGTGCAGAAGGTGGCACATCCTTAAATTGTCTCCCGAGGTGAGAGCTGAGCCTCAGTTTCTCCTGGCTGGACTGAGTGCAAAGCCCCTCCTTGCCTTTGCTTCTTTCACTGCTCCTGCGACTTGCAGGTTGAGGTTAGGCCTGGAATCCCCAGTGTTCCTCTCAGCTGGAGTTCCCGGCTGGTGCTAATTCCAGCTGCCAGCGTGAACCTCCTCCATCCCTGGCAAGTGGGAGCCTGGCTCAGAGGACGTTTGAATACATTAGAACCATCCCTGTTGTAGGGTTTCTTCTCCTAAAAATATGGCTTATTCTCAAAAATCGTTTAAGGCGTACTTCCCTTTCTCCGGATCTCATTTTCAACAGCGTCACTGTAAAACTTAAAGGGACATTCTGAAAGAGAAAATAATTACCAATCATCTCTTCATCAGACTCAATAATTTGCCTATTTTGCCTTCATTCCTTTTATGTGTTTGGTCCTGCACATGTATTTTGAAATACTACACACAACTTTATAGTGTTGTTTTCTACTTAATATATTGTAAACATTTTTTCCAGCTGCATCTTCATAATTTAATTTACCTTGACTGCTTGATATTCCACTGAGCTGACCTACAAAAATTTATCTAATTATTCATCAACCGATGAACAGTTATGATTTGTTTTTCCTCTTGTCGATGCTACCGTAATGGATATCTGCATGCATGTAGCTTTGGAATTTCTTCCAGAGATGAGATTACCAGGTCAAAGGGTATGAATATTTTTATTGCTCTTGATATATTTGCCACATTGCTTTACAATAAAGTTGTACCGGTTTTCAGAGTTGGCAGTTATGTATGGGACTAGGAGTTTCACTATGAAAATTATGAGTTTCATGAGAAGATATGAAAACTGTTTTCCCAGGGTTTGAATCCCAGCTTTGCCACTTGCCACGCAGCAGCTGTGTGACCTTGGGAAAGTCGTTTAACCTCCCTGTGCCTCAGTCACTGCCTCTGTAAAATGGGGGTAGCCATTGTCCCTGCCTTAGGAAGGATGGTTAATATTTGTATAGTGCCTAGGACAGTGTCTATGCGAGTATTATGCACCGTGTTTGTTAAACATATTTCTCTAGTTCAGGGTAAAACACTAGAAATAGTGACTTTTAAAAATCTTTTTGCACGTTTATTAACAGGACTTCTAAGACACTCCTTTTAAATCTTTTTTTCCTTTCTTTTTGAAAAGATGCATTCTAAATGTTAATTTACAGAACGGCCATTCGGCCATTCGGGTGGAGTTACTCATACCGTCGAGGACCAGTTCCTTAAACTTCGAAAACAGAGCGCCCCTTGTGCAAGGCGGCGGGCGGGAGGCGCGGAGGCCGCGGCTGCTCGTTCCCGAGGGACCCCGGGGCGCAAATCGGGGCCCCCCTCGGCTGGGGTGCGGCGGCCAGGCGGGAATGTTGGGGCCTGCGCCGGGCGCTCTCCTTCCTTTCTGGGTCGATGCTTGTTAATGCGGAGTCGGGGTTCGATGTCCGAGATTGCTTCTACCCGGGGGACTGCGGTGACCCTTCCGGCTGCTCCCCTCGGTCCCCACGCACCTGGCGCGGACTCTCGGGGCTCGGTGGCGACGCGCCGGCCCCTGCGGGTGTCGGCGGTGAGGCTTAGCAACCGGCGCGGCGGGGGTGGGGTGTGTGGGGGAGGGGTGGGGTGTGTGGGGTGCGCGTGGGGGGTGGGGTTGGGGGGGAGTGGGGTGCGCGTGGGGGGTGGGGGAGTGTGTGTGGGAGGGGTGGGGTGTGGGGGGGTGGGGTGTGGGGGGGAGGGGTGGGGTGTGTGGGGGGGAGGGGTGGGGTGTGTGGGGGGGAGGGGTGGGGTGTGGGGGGAGGGGTGGGGTGTGGGGGGGGAGGGGTGGGTGTGGGCGGAAGGGGGGGGGGAGAGCGGCATCCCTGGCCGCGCCTTGGCTCCATCAGCCTTCCTTTCCTTCCTCCCGGTGGCCTCTGCCGAGCTCCCTGAATAGCTCGGTCCTGCGTGCGTTTAAAAGTCGAGAAACCTGAGAGGGGCCTCCCCAGGCGCGATGTGTCCCCCGCGCGGGACCCTTCGTCCCCGCCGCGCAGAGCTCGCCTCTCCCGCTGGCTGCGCCCTCGGACCCTCGGACCCTCGGGGTCCCTGGCTGTCAGCCCGCGCGCCCCGAGGCTGCTCCGTGGCGGCCCCGCCCCGCCCCGCGTGGAGCCGCCTCCCCTCCGGCGGGGGCAGCACAGCCCCCGAGACAGGGTGGGCCCCCCGCAGCGGGAAAGCGAGACAGGGTGGGCCCCCCGCAGCGGGAAAGCGAGACAGGGTGGGCCCCCCGCAGCGGGAAAGCGAGACAGGGTGGGCCCCCCGCAGCGGGAAAGCGAGACAGGGTGGGCCCCCCGCAGCGGGAAAGCGGCCGCGTTCCCTGGGGCACCGATGCCCCCAGCATGCCCGGACCAGAACCCCGGGCTTTCCAGACAACGCTCTGACGCGTCCCACAGCAAACAGGAAAGTGGGAAAACCCCTCACGGGCCCACTGTGCGGAGCTGGCAGCTGTTCGGGACCGTTCCTTTGCCTTACGTTTCTGTACATAAATCCCCCCCCATTTAAATGTAGGATAATATTCCATTTGGAAGTCTGCTTATGTCATGTAACATTGTTTTACAAACATACGTACTGGCTGCATAATATTTTAAACTTTTTAAAAATTGATTTGAGAGAGAGGAAGGGAGAGAAACACCCGTTTGTTGCCCGTCTTATTTATGCATTCATTAGTTGCTTCTCGTACGTGCCCTGACCGGGATCGAACCCGCAACCTTGTCTTGTTGGGAGGACACGCTGACCAAAGGAGCCACACCGCCAGGGCTGTGCAGAATAGTTTATTAAGTATGTACAGCCATTCCCTATTGTATATTTATTTAGGTGGTCGGTTTTACTTCCATGAAAAAAAAATAATTCTAGGATAAACATCTTTTTGCATAAAGCTTTTTCCATATAAGGTTATAGTCTCATCATAATTATTTCGGGCAAAGTGTGGGGATATTTTTAATTTCTTTCTCGCTCAGGCCAAGGCCGCAGGTGAGGAGAGTAACCCGCGTATTTTCAGCTCCCTGCCTTTTGAGGACGATGGCATGGCCTGTATTGAAACTGGGGCAGTGAGGGTTAGTAATGTTTCAGGGGTTGAGGTGGTTTAGAGGGTATCCTGGGCCCGTGTGTTTATGGTAGGGCGCTACCTGAAACCGTCAAGGCTTCGTAGCTCACGCGTGGCACCCCTTTTGGGGCTTGGCTTCCCTTCTGAGGAGAGTGAGCCCACCGGGGGAGGCTTTCCCTTGGCAGTTTGAGGACGTGTCTTTCTGGGCAGGGGCTGGACCTGACTTCATTCTTTAGACACCCCACGCCCTGTTACACTTCTATTGCAATTAGGTGTTAGGATTGTTGCCTGGAGAGAGAGGATCTCTTTTCAAGGGTACATTTCAGTCCCTTTGTGTGTAAGGTGGAAGGGAAGGCATACAAAAGTCACTTATTAGTTATTATTAATTATTATGAGCCTGCAGATGTGTTGGAAAGGCTGGGTTTTAATGACGAGTGAACTGTGAAGGATAGTGTTCATGTCTGAGTTGTTCACGGTAAATTCTTACGTTCTGTAAAATCCATTCGAGAACCTGTAACCGTCACCAGGTTATTGTTCTGTGCCTGCCTGGTGTTCCTGGGGTTTTGCTTGCAGCAGCGAGCCCTTCGACCCAAGGCTGCTGTCTTTGCTCTGCTGCTCTGGAGTGAGAGCAGGATTTCAATGTCTTGCAATATAACCAAGTTCTGAATAACTCCTTAGAATTAGTCTCAATTCCCAGCCCATTTCCAGACCCAAATTATGTAACCTGTAGCTGGGCAGTTGTGTCAAGCTCTATAACGTCTTCCAAGTCTTTGTGGATCACTTAGAAGCTCACTGGATTAATAGTGTTGAAGCTTTTTAATCCAAATAATTTTAATTGCATTAGGAAGCCTGCATTTTAACAAGCTGGTAGTAGGTGCAGGCATTAAGATTGATACTGCTTAAGTCTCTGAGATCAAATACATGGTCTGATATTTTTGAGGGTGTTGATGGACTGTATTTTTTATACTTTTTCTTGAGTTCACCTGTACTCTTGGAGATAATTTAACTATTTCAAATAATTATTTTAAATATCTTAAAATAATATAAGCCGGCAACTTTAGGATTCTCACACCAGAGGTATGCCTATTTTATATGGCTGTGTGTGTATATGTGCGTGTATGTGTGTGTGTGCACACTACCTCTGTGTCATTGCCTGCTGAGGATATAGAAATATCTCACATACATCCTCAAGGAGCTTGCCACCAAGTTGTAGGGATTGGGCAAGGTTGAAATACCTAACGAGTGTTTCAAGTCGGGATATAATTCTACATTCACAGTGTATTGCTGAGTGATGAGGTTCTAAGTGCCAACCTTAGGCAAGTGTCTGGAAGGAGGACACCAATGCGGCCTCAGTGTTTGGGGAAGACTTCATGGAGAGGGTGGGATTTGGAGGGGCCTTGAAGGAATGAGTAGGTTTTGGATCAATGGAAGTGAAGTTATTGAAGTTATACCCTGAGAAGACAGGAGGAATAAAGAAGAGAGCCTGGCCCTTGTCAGGTGGCTCGGTTGGTTAGAGCGTCAAAGGCTTGCGGGTTTGATTCCTGGCCGAGGTTTGTACAGGAGGCAACCGATCGATGTTTCTCTCTCTCTCTTCCTCTCTTTGTAAAAATCAGTAAAAACATATCCTCAGGTGAGGCTTAAGTTTTTTTTTAAAAAAGAAGAGAGCCTGGTTAGGAGAATGAGGTTTTTGCTGGATTGTGATAGGTAAAAGGTTAGATAGGGTCTAGGTTTGGGAGAAGCCCAAAGTCGAGAAGAGAGGCTGATCTTTGAAACCACTACCACAACCGTCATCATCATCAACAGCCTATTATTAGCAGCTAACCTTTATTGTGCGCTTGCAACATGGTTCTCAGGGCGTTTTCTTCCTCCAACAACCTTATGAAACATAATAATTATTATAGCAGAGGCACTGAGACATGAAGAAGTTAAGTAACTTCCAGCTGGTATGTGGCGAAGTTGGGCTTCAGATGGACCGAGTCAGGCGGCCTGTGTCCGTGTCTGTGTCCCTTATCATGGTATATTACTAGCTTTAGAAAGAGTTGAGAGCTCCTGATGACACTTGCATGGTCCCCCTTGGGTTCTGGAGGAGCCCAGCCTGTCAGGTCAGACGGACCAGAGCTTATATTCCTGGCTCTCCCACTTATTCACTATGACCTTGGAAGTTATTTCTCTGAAGCCCGATTTCATCATTTGTGAAAAAGGGGTAATAACAATACTTGTTGTTGGGGGGATGAAATGAAATAACATATACAAATCACCTAGCGGAATGCCCAGCAGGGGGGAAGCGGGCAGGGAAATGATAACTACTGTGGGCTTCTATTTCTTAGATAAACCCAGAGCTATAAAGGGGCCTCTGAGAAAGAGAAGGAATGAGGGGAAGACATAATTCAGGTGGAGTTTATTTGGAGCCACTTGCAATAATAATTAGCCAGCACGGATACCAGATGCTGGATTCCTCCTCCTGGAGCATCCCAGGAATGGACTGTACGTCCCAGATGTGATCCTGCATTGCCCCAAGAACTGACTGCGTTTCTTCTTGCTCTCCAAAACGTGGCGGGTAAAACCAGGACATGCCTTTGCCCTGAACTTAGGCACAGGCTCTGGTGCCAGCTGTGCGTCCCAGGGGCTGAAATCAGGGTTGCTGAAGTGGTCAGGGTCCCTGCTCTGCTGCCTCCTGATGGTTCTGACCACAGCTTATTGCCCTGCATCTCTGACATACTGGAAAGTAGCTGTCTGTAAAGTCTGTAAAGTTAAACAGTGCATCGAATAATTATAGCTGAGTCAGAGACATTTAAACAAAACATTTAGAAGAAAAAAGCCAATGGAAGAGAAACTGTGCTCTAAGATGAAGTGATAATTAGAACTCTCACTCTCAGAATTTACAGAGACACAGCACTTACTGTGCTCCTCACACTTGGGTTCTTGCACACTTCAAACTGTTCACATGGTAGGTAGTTTTTCTCTGTGTGACATTCTGTGGGTATAGAGTTTTTCTTAACATTACTTCAGGAGTTTCAAACACCACAGTGCAAGTGATTTTCAATCTGCTTGGTTATGATAAACCTATTTTTCTTGTTTTTGTGTCCTTGGTATGATTTAATTTGGCTTCCTTGGACCCACCAAATATTCTCTGTTGCTCTTAATCCAATATTGGTTTTGAAATTTGAGGATGTAAGAAGCTGTAAGGAACAATACAAGTTAAAAAAATACGTAGCGTGTGTGAACATGTGAAAATTTTATTGAAATCTCAGAGTCACTGTAGAAGTTTTACGTTTTCAAATAAGGCTAGAGTCAGATTACTACTTGCAGATCTGTTTGGTGCTAAGTGGTGTTTTGAAAAAACTGAAGTGTTGCCTATTGTTTCATTTTCCAAAATAATAACTTTCCAAATTGTTTCGCTTGACGTAAAAGGGGGTTCGCATCCTCCAGAGCTTGCTGCTTCCCACAAGCACATGGACACTACATTCTTAGTTCACTCAAGTAAAGAAGTATTTGTTAAACACCTACTGTGTGCTGGGTGCTTTCATAGGTGCTGAGTGATGAGTAGAACGGGTATGGTCCTTATGGCTGGAGCCTGCAGTTTAATGGAGAAAACAAACGTAAACCAAAAAACATAGAGATAACTATGAAAACATACATTGAGATAAATAATATGAAGAAAAAGAAAGGGTTTCTTTTAACCCAAGGCAGGGAAATAGAGCTATGGAAATACTGAAAAGTTTATGCATACAGCACAGAATCCTATGGAAAAACAAAACAACAAAGAGCAGAGATTAAAAGTCATTATGCAAAAAGTGTGAAGGTGTCAAGGAATTTAAATACATCAAGTTGCCATTAATTGTCCAATTAAGCGTCACTAAATGGAATTCTGTTTCAGCACACACTTGATCCCATGGCCTCACAGTTTGCTTCACTTTAGTTAAAGCAGCATCGTACCCACTGCAGTGTCACTGTGGAATGGACCTCCTGAGTCAGGACCGCCATGGATCAGGTGACTTCTCCCCCATTGCTCATTTCTGGTTCTGGGAAGCACCCTTGAGTGGCAGCCCAGGGGATCTGAGTTCTCGCCTCCCTCTGAGGCAGCTGCTTCGCCAGTGAGCTTGGCTTCCCTGAGACTCGGAGATTTAAAATACAAAGGGGTTGAGCTTGAAGACCTTAAAGAGTGTTTCTAGGTCCAAATTTTATTTCAGGAGAAATGGGCAGTAGGAGAACATTTGGGGTAGAATCACTCCTACTTACTAATGAACAAAAACTAACAAACAAAATAGAAACGGACTCGCAGATACAGAGAACAGACTGACAGCTGTCAGAGGGGAGTGGGTTGGGGGGCTGGGTGAGAAAGGTGAAGGGGTTAAGCAGGAAAAACCAACTCAGCCCACCCGGGCGTGGCTCAGCGGTTGAATGTTGACCTAGGATCCAGGAGACCCAGGTTTGGTTCCCGGTCAGGGCACATGCCCGGGTTGCAGGTTCGATCCCCAGTCAGGGGCGTGCAGGAGGCAGCCGATCAATGACTCTCATCATTGATGTTTCTGTCTCTCTCTCTCCCTCTCCCTTCCTCTCTCTGAAATCAATAAAGACATATTAAAAAACAAACAAACAAAAAAACCCAACAAGTCATAGACAGACCACAGTATAGGGATTACCAGAGGAAAAGCAGGGTGGGGTAAGGTAGGAGAGTAGTGGAGGGAGACTTGACTTGGGGTGGTGAACGCACAATATAGTCTACAGATGACGGATTATAGAATTGTGCACCTGAAACCTATATAAGTTTATTAACCAATGTCACCCCAACAAATTCAATTAAAAATAAATAAAGTATAAAAATAAAAAACAAAAACAAAAAAACATGACATTTTCATGGTGCAGTAAAAGGCACACTTGGCCGGAGCCTGAAAGTTCCAGGCTCGGCAATACCACTAACTCCTCAAATGATTTGATTTCCATTCCTCAAGGCCCAGAGCACAGGGGAATTCCTGCTCTGCTGCCACTGTGGGTCAGGGACAAGATTTCAAAGTGGGTATGCATGCAGGCACTGGGTTCAATTCCAGAACACTCCGCTAGGTAGCCACGTGCACTCGGGTGGGAAACTTGGTCTTCCTGAGGCTCAGTTTTCTCATCTATAAAATGGAGCCTCTGTTTCTCGTTTATAAACACTTCCTCCCAGGGTTGGAGCAAGGATGGTTAGCACAGTGCCTGGCACATAGTACGTGTCCAGTGTGTCTGTCATTTTTCTTAAGTTATGGCTTCCGTTATTGTAGTTCTTCAATTGTTATTGTAGTTTGTCATGTGTAACCCTCTATGTCTTGGCGTCCTCCCTGTGGTTTTGATAGTCAAATCTGATTATTTGAAAGTGCTTTGTGAACCCTCCGCTGGTCTCTGAGGGTGAGGCGGTAGGACTGAGCAGTAAAAGCAAAGGGCAGGAGGTCTGTCCATCAGTCCGTTTGCAGCTTGGCTGTTTCTGAGGGACAGCTTGGCTGCGACTGGAACGCAGGTCTGTCTTCCTCCAGCCTGACAGACTGAGGCACATGCACATGCACTTCCCATCCAGGCAGACAGGCCGGCCCGCGATGGCCACAGAGTCAGGCATTTGGTGACTGTCATTCACAGCTCCTGCCATCTCATGCCAGAGGCAGCTGAGGGCACCTCGAACTTTATCTCATCTCTACACAACCCTGCCCCCTTTCAGCCTCCAATAGTAGGGCAGCAGTGTTTCAGATGTCTTTAAAAACAATTATATAGACTATTTAAAAAAACGATAAAATCCAGAAAGTGTGAGAGGTGGCTTTAGAGGCGGGCACCTGTTGTCATGTAGGCTGCCCTGAAGGAAAGCAATTAGTTTATTTGGCAAAACCACTGGAATGTTCTTGGTGGGGCAGGAGCCCAGGAGTGGGTGGTGGGTTTGCTCCCTGGGTGTGTTGCCTCCTTCCCCGCAGATGGGGCTGAATGAATTTCCAGAGGGAGGAGGGACAGCCCGGCCAGGGAAGGCCCAGGGGCTCTTTTCCTGTCCAGATGGCCCATTCATAAAACACCTCCTCCGCCTCTCCAGATGGCACCGGCCACTGCCCGGTCTTCCCCACCTCAGGGGTTCATTTCTCTCAGGGGGGAAGGGAGCACTGTCAGCCAAAAAGGTGGTAGGAGCCTGCTCCTCGGAGCTGCATCCGTTTGCTGCTCACCTGGCTCCCTGTGATGGATGGCCTGGGCCTTGCTGGGTCGCGTGTTCAGCTGTGAGCCAGGATCTGCCAAGGGTGCTTGGCCAGCTCTGGGACTAACCCTCAGGGTGAACCTGCCTGGGCGCCGGTTCCCAGCGACCGCTCACCCTGGGGCCCGGAGGCCTGGGTGCTTGGAGGAGGCTGACCGACCTTCCATGGCTCAGCTTGGCAGGACCTTGCCCTTCGCTCCAGCTTGGTCCGCTTAGACTGGGGTGCTCAGTAAGGCTGGGGGGACAGGTGGTTCCCGAGGGTCACTTTGCTCAGCTGCTCCTTGGGGGGGACAGCTGCCCTCACGCTTGAACTTCTGCTCCCCCTGTGTGCGCCCCACGCCTGGCCCCGTTCCCCTGGCTTCTCTTTTCTTTCCACTTCTTCCTCACAATTCTGTCTCTGATTCTCTTTCTCTCTATTCTGGCATAACTGTAGACGTGATTTTGCTAAAACTCATGGAAAATCTTGACTCTGTGTGGCATGTTTCTGTTTGGGGCAGTTGCTTGATGGGAGCGAGGCAGGGGTAGCTTCTCTCACATTCCTCGCTGACCGCGCAGGGCCAGCCACGAGGAAATGCAGAAGGGACACCTCTGCAGAGGCGTTTCAGTCCTTTGTCAGGGTCACCCGCCGAGGAGCTGGTGACAAAGCTGGTCCTGCACCCTCGGAACACACTATCTCCCTCTGCTGTCAGACCCGTGTCCTCTGCCATGGGGTCATACTGAACCTCCCTGGCAGACACTTCCAAGAAAATCCTCTGTCCACCTATCTCTTAGGACTGGTTCAGACTTCAAGAGACCACAGGGGAGAGATTTAGATGTCCAAATTCAACCTTCTACGTAGGACTTTAATTACAGGGATCCCCAAGCTATACTCTATTTTTAAAGGCAGTATTGGTTAAGGAGAGGAATACTCTCTGCTAATCCTGCCGCCTTCAGGTCACGGGCATGGAGTGTCAGTGACGTTGGAATCATTCTCACAGTTGCCTTTAAGCCCCATAAGGACAAACGTTGGAAGGTGATGTTGGCCTAGACATGGCTGCTGCCTCAGACCTGGTGGGGAGTTCCATCACAGTTCTTTTCAACTTTTTATTTTGAAATAATTTTAGACTTAAGGAAAATTGGCAAAAATAGCACAGAGAGTTCCTGTATATTTTCACTCAGCATTCCATAGTGTTAACATCTTTTATAACCTCGATACAGGTATCAAAACCAAGAAAGGAATATTGGCACAATGCTAGTAACCCAACACTGACTTTTTTGTGTGGATTTTAGCAGTGATCCCATAAGTGTTTTTTTTCTATTCCAGGATCCCACTTGGCATTTAGTTGTCACGTTTCCGTAGCCTTCTCTAGTGTATGACAATTTTTCAGTCTTTCCTTGTCTTTCATGACTGTGACACTTTTGAAGAGTATTGGCCAGTTATTTTTTTTAAAACAAGCATCATTTGCCAGGTTGGGTGTGGCTCAGCGGTTGAGCATCGACCTTAGGATCTAGGAGATTGAGGTTCGATTCCCGGTCAGGGCACATGCCCGGGTTGCAGGCTGGATCCCCAGTTGGGGCTGTGCAGGAGGCAGCTGATCAATGACTCTCTCCCTCTCCCTCTCCCTCCCTCTCTCTGAAATCAATAAAGATATATATTTTTAAAAAAAGAAAAAACAAGGATCACTCTACTTTTTCTGACAAGGCCCAGATAATAAGTATTTTCGTGCAGGCCACGTGGTCTCTGTTGCAGCAGCTCAGCTTTATGTTGAAGCAGGAAAGCAGCCTTAGACAATACGTAATTGAATGGGCGTGGCTGTTCCAATGTAGCTTCACTTAGGAAAATAGGCAGAGGTCCACATTTGGCCCTCGAGCTGTAGTTTTGCAGCCCCTGTTGTGAAAAGACCCTAGATTTAGTTTGCCTGATGTGTTCTCATGACCAGATCGAAGTTACGCATTTTAAAATCAGAATCCCACTGGAGGGACATGCCCATGTCAGTGCATCACTTAGTCGCTTGGTGTTAACTGTAAAGTTAAAGGTAAATTTTCTTCCCCTGTGTAATGAAGAATATCTCGAGGGAGATACTGGAAGATTATGCAGATATCTTGTTTCTCCTGAAACTTTCACCTGCTAATTTGAGCACCCATTGGTGGAGCTTGCCTGCAACAGCTATTGCCGTGGTTCTGATGCCGAATTTCTATTTCACTCATGTCTTCTGCATTTATTAAGTGGAATTCTTTTATAGGAAGAGCTGCTCTTTCTTCCCCATTAATTTATTTTTATCAATAAATATTCATAGATACTTTTTCAGTTTTTGGATTAGGATGTTTCCATTTTTGAAGTGGCTGCCAAATGCCACCTCTTATGGACTCCTTCAGTCTCATTTAATATTTGACCACCTTCTCGATTTCATCGTTGGCTTTAGACTACTTTGTGGGCACCTGGTGCCCTCAGACCTAATAGGTCTGCACTTAATTAACTTGTTAGTGGCAGAAGGCAGTGTTGTTTTTCAGCCCGAGCACTGGCCAAGTTTACACGCGAAATCTAGCACACAGGTGGCTGAGTTGCAGTGGGAGGTCAGCCTCAGGGCGATTGGAGCCTGCTGGGTGCTGGGTAACTGGTTTTCATTAATCTTGCTGGGTGGAGGAGTTTGTAGTGTTTTCTGGTACGTGCCGCGTGGGGTTTGAATTGTGAGTGTCCTCCCAATTGCTAGCACCTCCTGCCTCTGGCCCTGTAGGAGCTCCCTTTTTATTCTGCTTGCTGGGAAACGTTAAGAGTAAACACCTGGCGTAGGTGCAGAGTTTAAAGTAAGTAGAATTTCATTGCTTTTGCATGCACATTTCTAGATGAAAGTAAAATATCAATTTAAATGGCTCAGAGAGCCAAACAGGCTTTCAGAATATGGGCCATCTGACCTGCTTTTAAACACAAAATTAACATATTGAGTCAGATTTCTAAAAGAGCAGAAACTTCTACTACTACTCATAATTACAGTGGTTCCTTTAGTAACCACATGGAATACTAGGTGAACAGCCAATGAGTGTGACTCTTAAATTTTTGTGAGAAATTGCAGCTTAATTTCTACCTTCTTTAGGGTAGAAATGTGTGTGCTACAGAGTCCTGTGGAAGTTCAGGCAGGTTCCCACCAGTAACTGAGAAATTGCATCCCACACTCTGACATGCTTTTTCTACATAACTTGTTCATCTCTCCTGAGATGTAGAATTGGATGAAAAACTGACCTACTAGTACTTAAAAAAAAAAAAAAATTGCCCAGTTGGCATGGCTCAGTGGTTGAGCATAGATCTATGAATCAAGAGGTCACGATTCCATTACCGGTCAGGGCACATGCCCGGGTTGCGGGCTCAATCCCCAGTAGGGGGCGTGCAGGAGGCAGCCGATCAGTGACTCTTTCTCATCATTCATGTTTCTATCTCTCTCTCTCTTTCTTCTCCCTCTCTCTGAAATCAATAAAAACATATTTTAAAAAATTTTTATAAAAGGGAACCATAGACTTTAACTGTGTGTTGATTTCACTACCTGTGAGGCCCCCGAATAGAGTCACATGCTTAAGGCCGTGGCTGGGTAACTCACTTGGTTAGAACATCATCGCAATACGCCAAGGTTTCAGGTTTGATTCCCGGTTAGGGCACATACAGAAAGCAACCAATGAATGCATAAATAAGTGGAACAACAAATTGATGTTTCTCGATCTCTCTCCTCACCCCCCTCCCCCCCTCAAATCAATAAATTAAAAAGAATATGAAGTCACAAGCTTGAGTCAGCTGTTTTTGAAGCTTAGGGCTACCAAAACAATCACTGCCCCAAAATAATGTGAAGGAGACAGGTAAAGAGAACGGTTGTGTCATATTTGGATGATTGTGGCAGATCCTGACATCTTGATAAGTGAATTTATTCCCAGAGGTCTAGTTTTAGCACAGGTTGCTGGGTCTGCCTCTCAGAGAGAGCCACATGCTGGAGACGACATGGAGATGTGTTTGCCGATTTGTAAAATGAAGCCATTGGACCAGCTGTTGGTTTGGGGAGAAAAAAATGATGTGTGGGCCCTTTTTGTCCTTCCTGCGGTTTGTGATCGCGGTGGAAGCTCAGTGCTTTCCCATGTAACCTTACGGAGTCATTGTCATCATGTCCTTGGCGGGTGTTTCATTCCATCAAGTGCTCATCGCATTTCATGGAACCGCTGGAGGCCTCAGAGATAAGAGTGGAAAAGGGCCCTGTGCCCTTCTGAGCGGTGGGTGATCTATTTTCGACTTGGAGACTGGTGACAAATTTGTCTTCTGTCAGGTCAAGCTCGCGGGGACCTTCTTGTTTGCTGCTCTTCTGTTGACAGCTGTGTGCGTGTTCAGAATGGTCATAGGGTAGCTGGAAGATAGCTCTGGCATTTAAACACCTAGATAGGAAGGGGTGGTGGAATGTATTTTTTTCTCTTTGCTATTTTGGGTAGCAAGTCCCTAGTAGTCCATAGTGAGAGTAAAGAAGCGAGGAGAGACCTCTGGGAGGGCGGGCAGGAAAAGACTCCCAACTTGTGGTTTGGAAGGCACAGAGGGAGAGGTATTTCTTCCACAGGTGGGTTTTAGTGCCCACGAAAGAATGGCTGGAAAGAAGATGGAAAATAAAGCTTGGATGTGAGGAAGCCTTGGGTGGAGAGAGGGTGTGGAGGTGGGATGGAGAAGAGAAAGGCAGTGTTTTATTTGTGTTGTTGTTTATTTTTAATGCTGTATGAAACAAATTAAAACTCATGCACTGAAAATCACATTTCTGTCATACTTTTACATAATGTAAGATCTTTGTTTTGAAAACGCAACGGTGCGGGATGACCTGATGGGAGAACTTTCGAGAGGCCCTGTTCATCCGTAGCAGCACTTGACATAAATGTGCACGTAGCTGGGTGTAAATGCCAGTTCCCAGTGTCTTGCATCCACATTTATTAGCTGTTGAGCTTTGACAAGTTCTTTATCGCCCTCACCCGCAAAATGAAGCCAGAGGTACCTGCCCGCGTCACAGGGCTGCTCCGAATGTCCGACACGCAGTGCTGTGCTACATCGTCGGGCCTGTTTAGATATTTTGCAAAACCTGTAATGGAAATGAGGGGTGTCGCTCCCAGACCCACTTTCCTCTGTTTATTTATAGTGGCCGGTGAGTCTTCCTCTCATCCCTCCTCTATTCAAGATTGTGGCTCCCTCTGAGATTCGGATGAAAGTAAAGGCCTTCTTTTACACACACACACAATTTAGGGGTTCACAGTCTTAGGCTCAGTTGAGAAGCTCTGATCTGACCGTGGTTTTTCTTTTATGGAAATTACAATTTGATCTGAGAGGAGGTGTTTACAGATGGCTGGCGTTGGACATTTCCTGCCTGTGTGTCTCTTTTGCCATCATTTCCGTTTCCCGTGGAAGAAACCACTAAACTGGATTCTTAATACACGCTCAGTGCTTTCCTAGTGCTGCCCCACTTGAGCTGTAAACGGCAGGACTGTAAACTGACGAAGGCAAGATTGTAAATGCGACAAAAGGAAAAGCTGAGTCATGTGGCGCCAACTGGGAAAGTGGTACGATGCTAAAAGTAGATAAATCAAAAGCACCCAAATCATGTTTCCCTTCCCATTCTCCAAATGTCATAGCTAACCAGAGGTTAACTTTTTTTTTTTTTTTTTTTTTTTAGCAATGAACCCAATCATTATGATATATTTATAGCTGAATGATTAAGTTGGGTGATGTGACAGAACTCTCAGATCGAGTTTATGGTCATTGATGGTTTTATGCATCATTAGAAAGAAGCATAGTTACACCAAATTAAACAGAGACATCTGATCCAGACATCAGTTCAGTAATTTCATGGGAAAAAATAAATCTGAATGAGCAAAAAATGTTGTGGTATTAACTCCAATGTGATGGTATTACAAGTTTCCCCAGTTAATTAGTAACACATATTGTAGAACAAATGTTTGAAACAGAAATCTCCTGTTTTAGCATAACAAAAAGAGCCCTGCATTAGAAGGCGAGCTAGGGGTCTTAGCTCTCCCACCACAGAGCTGTGTGACCTTGGGCAGGTCACCTCACCCCTCTGGGTCTGGAACCCAGGAAACACGGCTGCATATCTTAAATGACAGGCGATTCTTAGTGTTACCACGCTGTGGCTTTAAATTTAATTCTGTGATTGCTGCTTTTGAAAAAAAAGTCCTCTTAATATTTAACATATGTACAGAATAGTGGTCAATTAGCTCATTGTATTTTCACCCTTCTCACCAGCCCTGGATTAAGAAATGAACTGTTATCAACATTCTAGAAGCTCCCTTGTTGTCTCTGAATTGAGTGCTGCTCCTAAGTGTGTGTGTGTGTGTGTGTGTGTGTGTGTGTGTGTGAGAGAGAGAGAGAGAGAGAGAGAGAGAGAGAGAGAGAGAGAAATTAAGGTGATAACAAGTTTTTGAAATTTGCAAGTCTAACATTAAAAATCAAAAGCTTTATTCATTTGGAATCCTGTTGATCCAGTTCACAATCCTCTATCCACTATTTTGAAATATGAATAATTCTGGAAACTCAAAGTTTTTAGCAAAATTACTTGGCAACAAAGTCTGACCTGTTTTTGGTCTTTATTTATCCTTCGTGTGTGACTGTTCCTGTTCTTGCTAAAGAAGTGTCCATGTGTTTGGATGATAAATGCTGCCCTTGGACCCCACCGGGGTTTAATGCACAGCACATGTGTCATGCTTCTTCTTTGAAATCAAAGAGATTCTAAATTCCAAAGCAAATCTGGCCCCAAGGGTTTTGGCTGAGGGATTGTGGATTCAAACCACAGCAAATTGTTTATAGGTGGGGCACCCCAGCTTTTTTTCTGCTTAGATTTACATGATCTTTATCTGAGAAGATAAGCAGGTACAGTTCTGGTTAACTACCTGGTGCCTTATTGGATGTTTCTCTTCCTACCCTACATTTAAAAAAAATAAACTTTAATTTTGTACTAGTTTTAGATTTAATAAAAAGTTGCAAAGATACTACAGAGAGTTCCCATCTACCCTTTACCCACCTTCCCTTAATGTCACCAGCTTACATAGCAAAAGTACATTTGTCAAAATTGACAAATTAACCTTGGGTACGATACTATAGACTAAATTGTAGACATTATTCAGATTTCCTTAGTTTTTCCACCAATGCCCGTTTCTGGTTCCAGGATCCCATGTGACAACTGGTCATTATGTTTCCTTGGTCTCCTCTAGTCTGTGACCGTTTCTCAGTCTTTCCTTATTTTTTATAACCTTAACAGCTCTGAGGAATATTGGTCAGGTTGTGGCAACGTGGATGGACCTTTAAAGGCATTATGCTAAGTGAAATATGCCAGACAGAGAAAGGCAAATTCTGTATGATCTCAACTCAGATGTGGAGCTGGGGGAATTGAAGGTGACCAAAAGGTACAAACTTCCAGTTATAGGACAAATAAGTCCCAGGGATGTAATGTGCAACATGGCAACTATGGTCAACATTGCCCTATGGCACACAAGGAAGTTGCTAAGAGAGTAGATCCTGAGAGTTCTCATCACAAGGTGAAATTGTTTTTGTCTTTTCTTTTTATTGAATCTATATAAATGATGGCTATTAACTAAACCTATTGTGGGTCATCATTTTACAATATATGTAAATCAAACCATCATGTTATATGTCTTAAACTTATACAGTGATATATGTCAGTTTTTTCTCACACACACCCCCGCCCCCCGCCCCTGAAAACAAAAAATTGGAAATAAGAATACTGGTCAGGTATTTTGTAGTATATCTTTTAGGTTTTTGTTTGCTTGCATAAATTAGTTTGTAAGCTTTTAAAAAATATATATGTTTTTATTGATTTTAGAGAGAGAGGAAGGGAGAGGGAGAGATAGAAACATCGATTAGCTGCTTCCTGCAGGCCTCCTCCTGTGGATCGAGCCCTCAACCCAGGCATGTGCCCTGGCTGGAACTGAACCAGTGACCTATTGGTGCATGAGATGACATTCAGCCAACTAAGCCACGCTGGCTAGGCTGTTTGTAAGCTTTGTAAAATTAAACTTCTAATTTGGAAATCATGGTAGATCAGAATACAGAGAGATCCTGTGCACCCTTTCCCTAATTTTCCCCAGTGGTAACATCTTGAAATCTATCGTCCAATATCACAGCCAGGATATTGCCATTGATACAGTCAAGATACAGAGCATTCCCATCACCACAAGGTTCTGGCATCCAGCCCAACTCTCTTGTGCCCTCGTGGTTCAGCACATGTTGATTGAGGTCTCCTGGGGGTCAGGCTCTGCTCAAGCCCTGGGGAGACAGAGGTTAGCTTAGCTGCCAGGAGACAGACATGAACAAGGAGACACATGTGCAGAAGATAGAAGGTCAGCTAGTGAGTACTGTGAACTGAAATCAGAAGACTAAGGACTCAGAAAGAGAAGGAAATCCAGAATTCTGGCTTCTCTTGAAAATCGAGAGCTTGGTCATATTGGGCTAGACTTCCCTCTCCCTCTCAGCACAGTAGACGTTGCCCCCCCCCCCTTTATTCTGTTATTGTGGTGTGTCACATTGATTGACTTTTGTATGGTGAACCGTTCTTGCATTCTGGGAATAAATGCTACTTGGTCACGGTGTGTAATTATTTTAATATGCTTCTGAATTAATTCAGTGTGCCAGTATTTTGTTGATGATTTTGTATCAGTACTCGCAGGGCATATTGGTCTGCAGTTTTCTTCTAGTGTCTTTGGTATCAGGGTTATGCTGGCCTCATAGAATGAGTTAGGAAATGTTCCCTCCTCATCAGTTTTTTGGGGAGAGTTTGAGAATGTTTGGTGTTAATTCTTTAAATGTTGGTAGAATTCACCAGTGAAGTCATCTGAACTTTTTTTGTTGGGAGGTTTTTGATTAAATGATTCAATCTCCTTATTTGTTTTAGGTTTTCTCAGCTTTTCTATTTCTTTATGGATCGGTTTTGGCAAAATGTGTGTTTATAAGCATTTACCTATGTCAACCATGGCCATTTTAAAATTGAACTGTTGCCCAGCTGGTGTGGCTCAGCAGTTGAGTGTCGACCTATGATCCAGGAGATTGAAGTTCGATTCCCAGTCAGGGCACGTGCCCAGGTTGCGGGCCCGACCCACAGCAGGAGGCATGCAGGAGGCAGACGATCAATGACTCTCTCATCATTGATGTTTCTATCTCTCCCTCTTCCTCCCCCTCTCCCTTCCTCTCTCTGAAATCAATAAAGATATATTTAAAAAAAGAAAATAAAACTGAACTGTTGGCAAAATAGTTACTTTTGTCTGTTTGATTTTATTACTTTTTTGCCCAAGAATGAAACTCTCATTTTAAATGGCATGTTATTTCTTTACAAAGTAAAGTATCGAGGAGCATGAGGGTTTTGCTTATATATATTATTGTCAATGTGTATTCTTTTACTGTCAGATATTTAATAAAATATCTTACTGTGTGTCTTGTGACCCATTAAAAGTGGGAAAGTATATATAAGATTATCAGGCTATGGCTGCCAGATGGAAGGGGGGTGGGGGGGCAAGTGAAAAAGGGGAAGGGGTTAAGATGTACAGATCGCTTGTTATAGAAACAGTCATGGGATATAAAGTGTGGCACAGGAAATATGGGCAATAATATTGTAATAACCATGAATGGTGTCAGGTGGGTGCTAGACCTACTGAGGTAATCACTTTCTAAGTTATATAAATGCCTAATCGCTGTGTTGTACACCTGAAACTAATATATGTCAGCTGTAATTGAAAAATTAAAAAGAATATTATGAGGCTAGATAAAAACGTTTTCAGCATACTAGGTACTTAGAGTTTAGATACAGGGCTTCTGTGGAATTTTGTGAAGATATCATTACCAAGTGACAATTATCCTTACTCTTGTAAACTGACTTTGTTTTTATATGGTCTTTAGCCAATTTAATCGGTACAACAGAATGAACCAGTGATATATTTGGCTCAGGTTTAACATCTCTCAAGTTTCTTTGCAGCAACTGGTTCAGAGCCCAGAGAAGCAACCCCCATCTGTGTGTACGAGAGCTCTGTGACTCCCCCTGATCCTCAGGGTGGGTGTTTTCTGGTAGAGAGTCATTCACTCAGCTGTAGTTTACTGAGCACCTGCCATGTGCCAAACACCATCATAACCATAGATATCCCAGTGATGCAAAATGTGGAAGCACACAAAACAACAACTTCATGTGTGACTTCCTGTGCATTGGGAGAACCAAGGCGTGGCACCCAAACCAGAGGCAGCTGGTCCTCAGAAAGAAGATGATTCTGCTGTTCGAACTGTAGAACTTTTTGTCCTGTTCCTATTAAAGGAGTGACTTCTTGCCCTGCCAACGTGGCTCAGCGATTGAGCATCGACCTATGACCCAGGAGGCCATGGTTCGATTCCCGGTCAGGGCATGTGCCTGGGTTGCAGGCTTGATCCCCAGTCGGGGGCGTGCAAGAGGCAGCTGATCAATGACTCTCATCATTGATGTTTCTATATCTCCCTTTCCTTCTCTCTGAAATCAATAAAAATATATTTTAAAAATAAAAAAAAATAAAAATAAAGGAGTGTGACTCCAGTCCCAGGCACTTTTGTCTTGTCTGGGGCTGGGTTGGCCCTTATTCCAGAAGCTTGAGCAGCCCCCTTTAAGGCGAGGGGACTGTGAGGAAGTAGGTAAATTTGGGCTGGGCCTTGGAGACCTTCCAGAATTATATATGAAAGGTGGCATTCTCTTGAGCAGAGGAAATTACGGCAAAATGGAATCTAATCATTTCATTGCAATGGGATATTGGCCTCAAGCTCCTAATGCAGGGAGAGACAGGTGAGAGAAGAGTGGAAGTTTGAATTAATTCTGAGTAACCCTGCGTGACGCGAAGAGCTGCTGATGGTTTGGGTTAAAATAGTAATTTCCAAGCCATAGGCCCTTTTACAGCAAACTGGCTCTTCCCACAAACAGGGAACCAGTTCTGTTAGAATCGCCTCAGGGCTGCATTTAGTCAGGCACCATGAGAAGCTGGCTGGTGTTTAACTCGAAAGTTCCGACAATTTTGAAAAACACCCTCCCCAAGGAATTGGAGTAAATCTGGCCCTTGGCCTCCTAACGAGTCAGACATGTGTCGGGGAAAGTTACTGCAACAGAGCCTCATGTCCAGGGTTCAGAGGTTGTGCCTTGACCTCTTGAGTTACATTTTCATTGAGGACAGAAGTGAACCGTGCAGGTGTTGTCGCTTCAAAGGGCGCTTGCCACTCCCCGCACACGATCGGATTTCTCAGGACATCCTCAGAGCACGAGATGATAGCCCAGGGCGCTGAAATCGCTCACTTTTCCGGCCCCTGCTGAGTTGTGACCGAAAGTCCCCCCGCAGTTGAACCGAGGTGCTTTCTTCATCTGCAGACTGGAAGCCCAGGATTGGAAATTTAACACGATAGAAATAATTAAGTCTCAGCTTCCACAGGTGCAGAGGGCATAAATAATCCAGCAGCATGCCGCCCGAGCATTCCATATCGTGGGCCATTTAGATTTAATGCCCAGGCACTCACTCGTAACTGAATATGTCAGTGCGCAGCTCCTGCCGGGACGGGAAGGTGCTATTTCAGAG
Source organism: Miniopterus natalensis (assembly GCF_054644295.1). Lineage (NCBI taxonomy): Eukaryota > Metazoa > Chordata > Mammalia > Chiroptera > Miniopteridae > Miniopterus > Miniopterus natalensis. Next base: position 48,478,267 of record NC_142094.1, read on the forward strand.
CCGCGCTCGCTGTCGGCTGGAGAGCTGCCACGGCCCTCGCTCCCTGCCCGAGACCCTTTGCTGGCTGGGTCTCCGGGGAGAGTCCTCTGTCTCCCTGCCCAGCCCCGAGCACCGAAATCTACCCCCAGCTCTTCTTGTGGTTAAGTGGAGGAGGTGAGAGAGTGAAGGGCCACCCCCAAAAATCACTCATTTGATTGGAGACATTGGGGGAAACAGAGGAGTTCGCTGATGGGAGTGGACCTTGAAAACTTTATTCTCAGAGTCAGGAATTTGAACCTGAGCCCATTCGGACACTTGGGAGTGTCTGAAAGGCGGTGTCCTTTTCTGCTTCATCAGCAAATCCCGTGAAGGGCACTGCGAGCCGCCGTCCGTTTTCTGGTAAGCAAAGGTGAAAGAACACCGCTGCCGTTCCGATTGTGTCTGCATCACTCACGTGGCTTTGCATGCCACAGAGAGTCGTTACAAGTTTGTTAAATGAGCAACTGAAGGAACGGATGTGTCATGATGCTTCGTTCAGCTTCCTAGCTGTGGTCTTGTCTGGTGCCACTCCCGGGGAGGGCCCCGGACCAGCAGCATCCCCTGGGAGCTGGTTAGAAATGAAGATTCTCGGGCCCCGTTCCAGACCTACTGGTCCGTATCCCTGGGGTGGGCCCAGGAGTCTGTTTGTAACAAACCGTCCAGGGATTCTGATGCCCACTAAAGTTTAGCACCACTGGCTTCAACCAGGGATGTGATTTAAGAATCTTACTCCCACTTCCTCTCTCTCAGTAGAAAGTCTCCACAGCTGGTTGCAAGAGAGTCACATCTGAAATCCTTTCATGCACATGTTTCTTCACCCCCATTGCCCCAAGTTTCTCACTCGGGACACAGCTAGTCCCCTAGCATTTTTCTTCAGCTCTCACGTTTCCAGATTCTCTGCTCAGTCTCTTCTAGGAGCATTGAGATGGGGTGGGGTGGAGGGCCCCCTTCCATTTGCTGATTGCCAGAGGAGGCTGAGCTGTCATGTCCGACGCTTGCTGGATGCCCACCGTGGGCTACAGTCCCTGTCCCCGGGACCTCGGGTGCTCTGAGGGAGGCAGACAGGAGGTGATGAGTGCTGGGCCGGGCGAAGGTGTCACTTGCTGGGCTGTGTCACTGGGAGAACCCAGATGGGCCAAGCTCAGACCTGCACTAGGGTGGGGTAAAAGGGGCTTCCTGGAGGAGGTGCTGCCAGGGCCATCTCTTGTAGGATAAGTGGGATGACAGCTGGGTGCGGAGAGGGAGGGGCAGGAGGGACTTTCAGGTGGGAGGGGCAGCATGGCTGGAAGGACACTCTAGGGAGAGCTTTATTCAGCTTTTGGGGACTCTCTGCTTGTCATTTTACTTTTTAAATTGAGTTATATCCTACATATAGTAAAGTAGACAACCCTTAGGTTTGCCGCTCAGTGGATTGTTGAGTCTGTCCTCACTCTTGCAGCCGTCACCCGGATCAAACTGTGCGAAATTTCAAGCTTGAAAGGCTGTCGCACGTATTCCTAGTCCATAGGCCCTGCCCCGAAGGAAGCCCCTGTCTTACCTGCGTCACCATAGATTAGTTTTTTTGAGGGACTTTTTAATATAGTTTTTTTATTTTTTAATTGAGTTTATTGAGGTGACATTGGCTAATAAAATTATTTAGGTTTCAGGTGTACGGTTCTTTAACACATCATCTGTGTATTGTACTGTGCTCACCACCCCAAGTCAGGTCTCCTTCCATCACCATTTACCCCCCCTTCCCTCTTCTACCTGCCCCACCCCCTTTCCCTCTGGCAGTCACCCTGCTGTTGTCTGTGTCTGTGAGATTTTTGTTTTGTTTTGCTTCTTGGGGCCTTTTTTAGACTGTAAACTTCTTGAACAAAAAATTTATTCTGGTAGTTAAAGAGTGCTAACAGGCTGAATGTGACTCCAGTTTATGTAATTTTTTTTGTATTATTGATTTTAGAGAGAGGGAGATGGAGGGAGAGGGAGAAAATACTTTGTTGTTTCACTTCATTATGAATCACTGGTTGATTCTTGTAGGTGCCCTGACCGGGGATCAGACGGCAACGTTGGTGCATTGGGACGACGCTCTAACCAACTGAGCTACCCGGCCAAGGCCTGATGGCTCCAAATTATGTATTTTGGTTTTACTTCATTGCTATCATTTTAAAATTGGGGGATTTCACATAAGAATCAAAAGATCTGGCAACACTGGGCTCGTGTACCTTGGTGGACTGCAGTTGGGTAGGGACTGTGCCCCCTGAGGTGGGGCATCCACTCTTTAGGAGTCCCCTCTGCTCTCGCTCACTCCTGGCCAGCTACACTTGTTACCTGCCTGGCTCTGTGGGCATTTAAGTTTGCAATCCCCGCCTTTCAGTATCTTTTGTGTTTGGTTTGTGGCCTCCAGTTTGGCTGAGGGTGCTTAGTAACTTTTATTGTTCACTCGTCAGTGTTTATGGAGCACCGATCGTGAGCCAGGCGCTCTCGCCAGATGTTGGGAACACAGGTGTCAGGGGCAGAAAGACAAGGCTCTGTTGTCGGCCTGTGGCGCAGCCAGCCCCACCCGCGTGTGGCACTTCCTGTCTGAGGGTTCACTTCTCGCTACCCGCTTGGATGCCACCCTTGATGGCTGTTTCCTGGTCTCTGAGCCCACCTGTTCCTTATAAAGATCACACTTCTGCTGTCACCCCCCCTTCCCTGTCTGGCTGTCACCCATATCCGAACCTTTTTTTATTTTTATTTTATTAATCCTTACCCGAGGATATTTTTTTTAGAGAGAATGGAGGGAGGAGAGAGAGAGACCTGGCAGTTGGAGGGCCAACGCTATAACCACTGAGCCACACCCGCCAGGGCCCTACCGGAACCTCTTGCTCAAGTCCTACCTCTTCCAAGAACTCTTCACCAAACATCTCTTTCTGTTGGGACCCCCTCCTTTGAACGCCTGTCAGTGTATTTCCCACACCACCAGCAATCCATTCTGTCCTTGATTCCCTCACGTTAAAAAAAAAAAAAGACCCATTTCTTAAGCAGGATATTGCATACCCCGAGGGCAGAGGCTTTGCCTGCTGTTTCCTGACATCACTCCATACAGCCCTGCATACAGCATGCAGCAGGCAGCTAGTAAATACAGAAGAGGCTGCCGATGGAAGCACCTGGGGCTGGGGGCCGAGGGGAAAGCACTTGAGGGAAGTGCCAGCCTCCTCCCCAGGAGTTGCCCTCCCTGGCAGTTGTCCTGTAGGGATCCTGCCCGTCTGCGAGGACCTAGTGTCCTTGTGAGAACGTTGACACCCTTCAAGGAGGGCACAGACGCTCCAGCCACCGGGTCACAGGCATTCTGAGCAGTGTCATGTGAGGTGGCATCTGAGGTTCTCCCCTTACAGCCTGACAGAGTGTCCCTGGGGTGGCAGGAGAAGGCTCACTGAAGGTGGCATGTGGCTGGAACAGGAAAGCGTCATTTTGATGGCCATTCCCTCAGCCTCTGCCGTGGTCCACCCAGCTGGGCTGCCTGCTCCGTCTCACTTTTCTTCCTGACTCAGTGGTACACATGGCTAAAGGCCACCCAATTGCAAGTAGCCCCCACACCATGTAACACTGCCTCCTGGAAAAGTACCTGAGATGTTGGCAAAGGATGGTGACCTTTCTTTAGCGGACTTCTGCGCCCAGCCCAGCCGACCAGACCACGGCAGTGGAGGTGGGAGAGGTCAGAAGAGCCTTTAATTTAAGGGCATTTGGCAAGGAGCTGTCCCCTTTGCTAGGGTTCTGTTATATGTCACTTGGTGTGCAGGGTTCCAACAACTACTTGGCCTCCTGACAGGGAACATGATAGAATGTCAGAACCTAAGCTAATGCAAAATATGTTTTGCCTCGCCAAGTCATGCACAGCCAATGCAAGAAGCCATCGGTCATCCGCACGTCTGCACCATGTGGCCTAGGGGCTCCACGGATGGGATTTAGCCTTTCCAGAGCCACGTGATATAGAGACCAGGGGCACAGTGGTGCATTTTGAGAAGCATGAGGCACCCCTTAAAAAATATACATTGTTAAAGGGCACGTGTTTCCTATTTCTCTTTTGTCCCCTTATACTTCCCCCTTCTCCCCTCCCTGTTTCCCTCCTCTTTTCTGTGTCTTTGTGTTTATCTGTTGTGCCTTTGGCACCAGCCCCAGATTTCCAGGTGACAAGGAAGGCTGGGTTTGTAGGTGCTACATTCTGTTACTTGGGGGCTTCAGACTTAGATACCAAGACCTGCAGGTTTCATCCAAGTTTCAGCCTTGGGCCAGTTAGGGAAGGTGACACTGGCAACTGTCATACAACTGTTGAGCAAAATCATTATGGGGAAGTTGTACCAATGAAGAAATGTTTGACTGACACTGAAAACCTAACACACAGTGCCTGGAACCAGCAGAACACTTACCGTCTACTGAGTGAGAAGTCCAGAGGCAGGTGGCCCAGGGTTGGTTTAGTGATTCAGAAGGGGTCTTCGGGGGTCTTCAGGGGCCCAGGGTCTTTCCATTCCCCACCTTTCCACGTCCAATGATGCTCTCATTCTGCGGTCTCCTCTGCACAGGGTGGCTAACACGGGTTCCAGATCTCATGCATTTTCATGCCCACAGCCAAAAAGTGCAGATGGAGGGCAGGCAACCACAGAGTCTCTTTGTTTACCGCTCTCTTATCTGGAAGCAGAACTTTGGGTCCTTGTTGCAAAGGAAATGCTGTTTCAGGTGAAAACTGACACACAGACCTGGGTCATTTGGGGTTATCTGGGACAGAGTGAACTGAGACTCCATTTTCCTGCTGACCTTTGCCAACTCCATTCCCTGTTGATCTTTCTTAAAATTACAGAATTTGAAGAACTTTATTTCTGCGTAGTTTTTTCCAGCCCAGAGTTCATAGTTGGGCTTAATTTTCATCAACTGATGCGCCAAGGCTTAACTGAGAATTTCTGTGAATTCCTGCCTTAGAAACTATAGACATATCTCACTTTATTGTGCTTATAGGTGTTGCATTGTTTTGTTTTGTTTTGTTTTGTTTTTACAAATTGTAGGCAAGACCTTCCACCAGCAAAAAGATTATCACTGTCTTTATTACAATATTTGCTTTATTGCGGTGGGCTGGAACCAAACCTACAGTATCTCGAGGCACGTCTGTAAGGAAGTCTGGCCCCTACTCCCTGGTATTCATTCCCTTTTATTCTGAATGAAGCATCATATCAGCCTAGACCATGGGCAACACACTGTTTACATCATTTAGCCAGAGCTCTCATGATTAGTGTTAAGTTGCAGTGCCCTCTGGTTGGGAATTTGTCTTGTGAAAGGTTTTTGTCTAGCGCTCCTTTGGCCCTTTCTAGCACTGAACCCTGGGAAATGACTTCTCTGCTAAAACAACTTTGGTTTGTGCACATGCACATACACGTACCCCAGTTCCACGCCCCTCCAGTGGGAAAGACAGACTCCAATTTCATAGTAGTTGTCTTTTTGATGAATGTCCCCATGTCCACCCACAGGGCTGTGACATTCCTGCCTCCCCACTTGATAATCTGAAAATCTTCCAAGCCGGATTGTCTTGCTATAGGCCTGCAACTCTGGAATGCCACATAGGTTCTGGGTTTCAGTCCCCGGGGCCTGCACTGGCCAGCACGTGTAGGAGGCTATGGGCTTGAAGCTGACAAGGCGGGGTTTGGGGGGAAGCTAACGGAGGCCATTCTGAGAGTGCCAGAGAAGATCGGGTGCTAGGGCTGTGAGCTGGGGCAGGGGTGTGTGAAGCGTGACACAATTACATGGTCTTGTCTCAGCTTTCCCATTTCATCTGCTCCCAGATGCACTGTGATGTGTAGGGCTCCTCACACTTTCTTTCTGAAATTCGCTCCCACATGTGCCCAACTCTTCTCTCCATTTTCCAGCCTCTGCTGCAAAGGTGACAAATGGGAGAGCCACTTTACTCCGTGGTGAGTTGCTCTTAAGCATTAGAAGTGTTAGCTCTCCCACCCAGGGAAGGTTTTACATTAGAATCTAGTACGTCTGGCTACCTCCTTTAAAGTTGACAGCATGTGAAGTTGATGATTTGCTTTATGATCTGAAGGGTGTGTCATACATTTGGCTTGCTTTCTGGGAATCTTCCAGAAAAGCCTCTGTCAGGATTTAGGATCTAGCCAGCTTGGCAGCCCTCAGCCTTCAAGGGTGAAGGGCAGATATCTCTAAGGGGAGAGTTCTGGATCTGGAATCCTGCCTGGGAATCAGACTACATCCATTCACTTTCTGCAAGTGTCACTTGGACAAGTTATTTGACCTCTTTGTACTCTGTACTTCAGTTTCTCCATCTGTAAAATGGGAATAATAGTACTACAGGCCATGTATGGTTATTAGAATTAGAGAATTCAACGAGTTAACATTTTAATTGTGTAAAATGTTACTGGCAATTAGTAAGAACCATATACATGTTTGTTCAATAAATAAATCTTACTAGTTGGAAATATTTTTGTTGGCTTACTACTCTTCTAACTGAAATTTTTGTTGAGATATTTGTAGATTCAAATGAATTTGTGAGAAATAATACAGAGAATTCCCATGTCATGTTCCATTTATCTGGTTTCCCCCAATGGCAACATTTTGCAGAACTGTAGTACAATATGGCAATACTAAACAGTTCCATCATCACAAGGATCCCTTCTGTTGAGCTTCTATAACTATACCCACATCCCTCCCTTTTCCAGCAACCCTTGGCAATGACCAGTCTGCTCTCCATTTCTAAAATTTTGTCATTTAAAAAATGTTATATAAATGGAATCAGACAGTTTGCAACCTTTTGGGATTAGCTTTACTCACTCAGCATAATTTCCTGGAGACTTTCCCAAGTTGTTGAGTGTATCAGTAGTTCACTCCTTTTTCTTGCTGAATAGTATTTTAGGGTATGTATGTATTATCATTTGCTTAACCGTTCACCTAAGAAAGGACTCTAAGCTTTTCCCAATTTTTGGTATTACATATAAAGCTGCTATGAGCATTTATGTGCAGATTTTTGTGTGAACTTAAGTTTTCTTTCTCTGAGATAAATGCCCCAGAGTGCGATTGTTGGGTAATTGCATGTTTAGGTTTACTGCTGTAACAGGTATTAAACTTTGTTATTTAAACCTTCCAACAGTAAAGTTATGTTCATTTGACTTATAGTAAGTATTGTTTCAGTACTTGTTAAATACATTTAAATGGGCCACACGCTTTTACAGTCCATCCAGGACCGTGTTAAGAGGTCGGGAAGAAGGGAGATTCAGATGGTATGATGATGGTTTTTGTCTTCTAGAAATTTTTCATCTTGGGGCTGGGAATTGAGTAGTTGCAAATAAGAGCTGACATAGACGGTGTGCTGTCAGATTATAGAAGGCCTGAAAAAGCCCAGGGCATGGACAGCTAGGTGGGGGGCGCAGGATGGGAGAGAGTGGAGGTTTGAGAAAGGGTCGTCAGTGTTGGTGCCACCAGAGTACCCGAGATTGGGAGTTTGAGAAGAATTTGGAATTACTTGAATCTAAAGAAAAGCATGTTTTGCATGGAGTATATGTGTTGGGTCAAAGATAAGGATCATTGTAGAATTGTAAATTCCTTCCTAAGGGTATTTATTCTTAACTTATAAGAAGAGAACTGAAGCATGGTGTTTGCTGGAAAGCCAGCTGGATTTATTTATTTATTTTAAAGATTTTTTTAAAAAATATATATATTTTAATCGATTTTAGAGAGGAAGAGAGAGGGAGAAACCACCATCAGCTGCCTCCTGCATGCCCCCTACTAAGGATCGAACCTGAAGCCCAAGCATGTGCCCTGACTGGGAATTGAACCAGTGACCTTTAGGTGCATGGGACACTGCTTAACCATCTGAGCCACACTGGCCTGGGCAAAACCAGCTGGATTTAATGTTTTACCACTGTGGGCGAAGAGTTGGTCTCCCGACCAGGTCATACTCTGGTTTCCCAGGTCTTGCAAGATGCTGCTTCTTCCTGTGCGTTGGGGTCAATTTAATGGAGCACAGGGAAAGCTCACCTGGCACGTTTGCACCTGGAGCAGATAAGTTTTCACATTCCTGACCTCTGAATGACAAAATTATTTTCAGTAAGAATCATGTAATTAGCAGTCATTTTCTTGATTTTTTCCCCTTTAGCTTGTAAAAATGAAGGATTGAAAAAGAATACATTCGTTTTAAAGATACTACTTAAATGTACTAAATTATTTCACATCTGAATTAAAATTTGTGCTTACTGAGCAGAATTGCTACACCTTGCTGTTTGCTCTTTTACTGTTTTAAATTTGACACACACAAGACATGTCCAAGGGGGCACAAGGTGACTGAATTGGACTAACTCAAGTTCTGTTTCTTCCTCTTACCATCACTGTGGTATCACTGTTTGCCTTAAATCTATTTAAACATTGGAATATATAGTACTGCAGGGATTGGAGGCAGGAACTGTGTATGAAGTGGAATCAGAATATTTTGACCTATTACGAATTTATTTTTGAAATCAGTAGAAGTCTCAGTTTGCATGTGTCGAAGCCAGGTGCGCTTCACCTTACCTTTCATGTAAGTACAATATTTATCAAAGGATAGGTCATGCAAATATGCCAATTTGAAGCTTGCATGTATATTATCATTCAAACACAACAGTAGCTGCAGGAATTGTTTAGAACTTACGCCAACAAAATATTTACTTTCCGGGAGGGATATCTTTTCAATGACATTGTTTAGAATTGCTGATGCTTGGTGATAGGGACAAGACTTTTAGTGGTTCTGTTATGGTTTTAAACTCACCACTGATGAAAAGCAGGGGTTTGGGGAGCTCGGTTGACTTCCATCTGAAGCCCGGCCTTGCCTCTTTGTAGCCCTGTGACCGAGCACATTCCCTTCCTAGCTGTAGTCAGCTTCCGAATCCGCAAAATGGTCAGCTTTTGCCGGGTTCCTAATAGAATCTGCACCGAGACCTGGAGTGGCTTCTGGCGCCCAGGTTCCTGAGACATGTGAGCTGTGTTCCCTTCTCCATCAGAAGGAGCATAGCCCTGGACCCTGAGAAGAGCTTGGGCTGACCGGTCAGAGCCGCCTCCCTCCCACCCTCTCTGACCCCCGTCAGGAAAAGCCACCGAGGTGTTGAAGCGGCACTTGTTGAGTGATGACATTGAGCCCCAAGGGAAGCTTGAACAAAGGGCCGGTTCTGGGATGGCCCGTCAGAGTGCCCGCTTGGGTGGGAGAGCCCTTCGGGCCTCCTCTGGGCTGAGGGGGTGGGAGGAGGGGGTCTGCAGCTGTTTCCCCTAATGCAGGGGGCTCGGTTATCATCAGGGCCTTTTGCAAACCCCTTTCCTCTTTTTCTCTGCCTCCTCCTCGCACTGATATTGCCAAGGAATGTGGTCCAGGCCTTCTGCTGGCTTCGGGGAGCCTTTTACAGCAGCTTAGGAGGAATTCTTGGTATTCTTCTCATGTATTGAAGAGCAGGCTATTCTTATGCATCACCCAGCTCATGTTAAACACGGAAACATGTTTCAATGACCCAGGGAGGCGCTAGGAAGACTACTTGGTGTGGCGATTTTTTTGGGGGGGGGGGGTTGTAAAATGAACCTGTTGTGCTTTGAAGACGCTAAAGAGAATTCTTAATTTTATACAGTTTGATCTGCCAAGTAATAGGTTCTCTTTTTCTTTACTTTTAAGGGAAGTCTCTTGGGGGACAGGGGAGGCAACACGTAGTTTGTTATTAAAAAAGAAAAACATATTACAAAATTTATCCTAGGAAACCATCTCGTGTTGTAAATAATCTAGGATGTAGATTTTTGGATGTGAAATGGAGCTTAAGGTTTTATTCTTGAATGTTTTGTATTTCTACAATACTAGCTGCATAGCTAATTCATTTCAACTGGAAAGCACATCAGAAAATATAACTTAATCAAGAGCAAGTGAAAAATACACTCTTTTTTAACGGTTTTTTCCTGGTTGCCTCATCCTGCCAATGTATCGCTTAGAGAAAGCTGAACATTTTTAGAAAACATCATGAATGGTCTCGAAGTCAAATATGGTAGATCTGAAGCCTTAAAAATAGAGTGAGCACATTCAGTGATCATATTGGTTAAATTAATGTATAGGCGGGGCCAGCTTCACAGATGTGTGACCTCTGCAGTCACATGGGTCCCGTGCTCAGAAGGGCCCGTGCTGGCTTAATGCTCTGTCATCACTGTTTTGAAATTCTTAATACTTTTTGAGCAAAGGGCTTCATGTTTTCCTTTTGCACTGAGCTCCCCACGTTATGTAGCTGGTCCTGTGTGCTGGCTACCTGGTAACTAGTTTTGGGCTCTTGAATTCCCAGAGTAACGAACTAGACATCGATCGGCCTTGTTTTTCTCGACATGAATTTGCGAGGACCGTCCTAATGACCTTTTATTTAGATACATTTCTTTTCCGCAATTTTCAACTCTTGTTTCTCAAATTATTAACAGCAGCTATTGCCAGAGGCTGTTTCAGAGATTTTCACTTTTTCAGTTTTATAGCTTGAATTTGAGTTTCTGCAACAAACAGGAATTATTTTTGTAATTGATGGGGGGGAGGGGGGAGAGAAACAATACAGATTTAAGAAAAACACTCTTTATTTGTTATAGCTTTAAAAAGAGGAGCAGCCCATTTGATTCTGGCAGATAACCTTGGGGAGTCGGGGCTCTGGGGTTCCCATTCCTGCAGGGCCGTCAGAAAAATGTCAGTCAGATGGAGAAATGGCTTGGAATGAGAGTGGGTGGTACTATTTGTGGCAGATTCTATTATTGAGTGTTTGTAAACTTGTGGGTAATCTGGGCCTGACACTCAGTTTTACCTGAAGCACCAATGGAATCTTCTGTCATTTTAAGTCCTTGGCTATGAATATTACATTTCTGTTTTTCTTCTTTTACATGCTCCTCTCTTTAAGAGCAGATCAGAAATGTGTTGCTTTTGGCCAGGGCTGCAGCCTGCCTCTGAACCAGGACAGGGCTGTCCTTCTTCTGGTGTGGGGTCAAGTTCAGTGCGAGATAAACAGCTTTGGCCTCTAAACCCTTGCTGACATCTCACCCTGCTGTGCATTGTGACACCACTAAAGCCCTCCTGCTGCTTGAGAATTGGCCAGGATTTAAATGCTGGTCCAGAGCGACAGAACCACAGAGTAAAGAACCAGGGTGTGACCCTGCATTCTGTTGGAAACTGGCCTCTGAGAAGGTGACCCCACTGGGTTGGAGAACTGAACAACCTGGGACCAGCTCCATTCCAGCCAGCTTCTGCCAGGCCCCTTGCTAAGGGGAATTTCTGCTCTGCCATGGAGTAGGAGGGGTGGGGGTCATCTCTTAATTTTCTGCCTGTGCTGTCTATGGGCAGAAATGCTTTGACCAAAGGCCTTGGCAAATCTTAAATGTAATTTTAAAGATAAATTTTAATTTCAAAAATTACAAATTTTAAACAGGCTCAAAGTAGCACAAAGTCAAAACCCATTTGAGGTTAAGAGAATGTAATGTTTAATCCGTTCAGCTAGTTTGCCTTTTAACTTGTGTTCCTTGGAGCCCCAGGGCCTGTGGCACAGGGGTGGGATAGGGTGAGGGCCCCCTTTAGGTCCCCACCCCAAAACTCCCAGACCTGCTTCAGTCACATCAGCATTACATTTTAGTCTATTTTACACGAAGGAATTTCATTGCTAAAAAGCAGGAAGTGGAAAACCGCAGAATTGAACCAATCTCTTCTTATGCTCTTTGACCCTCAGCTTCTGCGATCTCTTTAGCTCTAACATTTGTGCCAGCCATTGAAAGCAGACCGCAGTAGTTGGGCTATGACTATACTGGACATTTCTTTGTATTTGAGGTGGTTGTGCTGAGCAGGATGTTCTCCAATAATCTGGAAATGTGGCTGGGACCCGAGGTGAGGGTCACAGTAATGCAAACGCTTGTATAGCACATGTCTGCGCAAAGACCACACATGAGGATGTGTGTGTGTTGTACATATGTAGTAGTAGGTGTAGTAATCATGAGCAAAGATGAGTCCTTTTAAACTAAAGGCTACTGCAATGTAGTAGCTACTGCAATAGTCTAAGCATGGAATGAAAAGACTTTCTCAAATTTTTCAGTCTTTTTGATTGAGGCTAGTAGAAACTGTTCTAGAGATCCTGATAATTACTCTTCTGTTATGTCATAGGTGGGTACCTTATCTCCTGGACTCAAATTTATGTTTCTGTTTGGCAGAAACAGCCTTTCTTCTGTAATTCCCCAGCACATCTGTTAGTATGTCTACTCTACTCTCCATAGTACTCTCTAAATGGCTGTCAGTCATTTTAAACCATCCTCACTTTGGCTTCTGTATTCTGCATCTCCCCCGTGCCTCTGTTTCCCCAGGCTGCCTCCCATAATGTTCTTTTGTTTTTCCCACTGTCTCAATTCTTGCTCTTCTTTTCTCTCTGCTCTTCAGGACCCTCAATGTGAGAGTCACAAAAGATAAGCACTTAACACAGAGGCTGGACGAACAGGGCCGGTGCGGAGAAACAGATTTATATATACACCCATGGAAAGAAGTCTGGACTCTTGGTTCTAGGCCTGGATGGTCCCCAGTCCTGCTGTGTTGTCCAAACAAGTCTTCCACACAGAGTAACATGCCACAAATGTTAGCATGAGAGCTGCTGTTGGTTATTAGTTAACCTTCCTGGGCCTCAGTTTTTCCTGTTCAATGAGGGACATGGCTTGGATGATATATTAAGTACTCTCCACTCTCATTTTAGGTACAATAAGATTAAATTGGATAATAACCTGATTAGGGTAAATCACTAGGGAACAGGCCTTAAATCCCTCTGTGTCCCTGTGATACATTGCACACTAAATGATTCGAGGAGTTATTTAAAATTTTGTACCTCCATCTGAGCATTTATGATATTGATAAGGAATTTTTTATTAATTAAATATATGCATCGCTTGCAAATTAAAGAATAAATGAACAAATACTAAGCATTGTAGAGCAGTTTAAAAGAGCTTTCACATTCATTAATTTAATGTCAAGTCTCCCAACCATTCCCTAAGGTAGGTGGAGCAGACCTAACACCAGGTCACCAATGGAGAAACCAAGGCTTAGGGAGGAGGTTGTTTTTCCAGTTTTCCCAGCTGCTGAGTGGCAAGTCAGGAGCCAGAATCCGAGGTTCCTTCTTCCTGTGCCAGTGAACTTTCCAACCCGCTGAGGGCTGTCCCGTTAGGCTGGTTAGGAACAGCAAGAAATACTTTCTTGTGAAGACTGATGATATTTAGATGCATTAATCCCTAGAGGATGCCTGTTCCACAGGATACTAACCCAGGAATACATGGGAGCCAGAGTGAGAATGGCACTTTCCCACCTACCACGAGGCCCTGCGTGGAGCAGGTCTGAGCCTGAGGTCAGAGTCGTGGAGGTGCTGCTGACCCTGCAGATGGAATGTGAGAAGAGGAGACTGAGACTTCTGCCCAGTCCACTGAGTAGACACTTGGGCCTTGGCACACTCAGGATTGAAGAATAGTCGGAGACCCTCTTGAGGGAGATAGCACGTTCCCTGATTCAAGAGGCTCATGACTTTGCGTCTTGTCCATGCCAGGCAGCTAGAAACGTAACGATATCTGCAGTCCTTTGAGGGCAATGAAAAGGATCTGTGAAGGAGGAGTTCATTGGCAGTACCATGGCCGCGACAGAGAAGGCTGGCCCAGCACCGTCCCTGGGAAGCGGTGCTCTGCAGTGCTTGAGGGCCCGCTGGGTTAGCCGTCTGGCCCTACGTGTTTGGATTCTGTAGAAAGGAAAGTTGGTTGCCTGTACTGATGTGTTCATCGGGTCTGCATGTCCTGTGACGGTCACCTGCCCCAGTGTGGCCACCTTTCATTGCACACTTCTGAGGACAGAGCTGTGGGACGCCTGCTCCTTTCCTTTTACACAGCTCCTTGCACCATGAAAGCAGGGAGGTTATTCATGATGAAGTTGGTGAAGGCGGTCTGCAGGTCTTCATATTTAGTTCCCCACACCCTCATACTTGCCTGTTCTTTTCCAGCACTGCTGGGCCCCGTCTCATCTTTTCCTTCACATCCTATAATTACTCTACTGCCCTGTCTGGCCTTTCACCTCCCCTGCTCCAGGAACTTCTCTCAGTGGGAATTTCATTTTGTGCTCAGGTGATGTCTGGGGGGAATGCTAAGGAATGTGATGGGTTTCCCTGAGTTCTCGGATGGCAGGCCCCCAGCACGGCCTTTACATACACAGGGCCTGCTGAGATGGGTGTCCCTGGCCATTGACTAGGCGTGCGACATTGGGCAGTAATTTCAGATCTTGTTCACGTCTGGTCTGTTGTCTGTGGCTTGGTGTGCCCGGCACCCTTTCTCATCCCTCTTCCTCTGGTTCTGGTTCCTTTGAGGGTGCTCCTCACCCAGTCCTCATGGTCCTGTGGGGCTGTCAATCATGGACTTGGGAAGGGGGAGGACTTCCTCACTGGAGTGGGAAGGAAGCCAGAGTACTGGCCCCACTCACTGAGGGAGAAGCACCCTTGTCAAGCAACTGCATTCAGTGTTTCTCCTGGGACTAATGACGAGAGAGAAGCAGTTTCTTTGCACGGGGCTGCTCACAGAGAGGCTGTGTGTCTGGGGTTCGGGCAGCCCTCTAGCCTGCCATGGGCTGATATCCTTTGAAACTGAAGAGCGACTGAGGCAGGCAAAGCGGGGGGTGGGGCAGGAGACAGAGGGCTGGCCACCTTGTCTCAGCCCCTGTGTGCAGGGGCCTGGACTCAGGGCCACCCCTGCCTTCCCAAGTATAAGCAGCCACCACCTCCGTTTCGTTCCAGTTATGTTGGGTTAGGTGTCTGTCACATGCAATTAAAAGAGCTTGAGTACTAGTATCACTATCATTGTCTAGTTTTTAAAACACTTTCAGTTTTATAAGCAATGTGTGAATTCATAATTATAAACATCAAACACCCTAGCGTTTCCTTAGAAGTCCTGCGGTAAGTGGAGGGCTTCATCCCCACCCCGCTACCCCCAATTTGAATCCTCTCTCCAAAAGTCTTAACTGCTAACAGTTTGGGGTATATACTTGCAGCCCTTTTTCTTTTCATCTGCTTCCATACATATATGATTTATGTTTCGCTTTTTAACAAATAGAGTAACATATTATGCGTGTGTATGGTTCTATAACTTGTTATCAGTGTGTTTTTGGAGATTTTTGATGCTAGTTCATATAGTTAATTTCATTCTTATTAAAGACTTCATAGATTTATTTAAACACCTCGTGTTGATGGGCGTTTAGTTGTTATTGTCATGTCTTTTTCTTTGTGTTCCAACACTGCCGCAGTGACTCAGCAAGTCCAAGAATTTTCCTCCTCTGCTTGAAACCCCCTAGACCCTCCCCCACGTTCCTCAGAATAGAACCCAGAGGTCTTGCCTGCCACACTCCCCGTGGCCTTTATTTCATGCCCCCTTTCATTCTTGTCCTCTCCCTGACACTGTCCCCTCTGGGTATCCTGCTCCTCAGGTGTCCCAGGGCCTTCCCTCTTGCTGTCCAGAGCCCTCTTCTTCCAGATGCCTGCAGGGTCCACTCCTTTGCTGCATCCGGCACCTGCTCAATCATCACCCTGCCCAGAGGCCTTCCTGGGCCCCTGTCTCAAGCAGCAGCCCCCCAGACGCCATCACTGTCTCTTTCCTTTCTCAGTTTTTCTCTTAGCACTTATCATTGCCTGACACATTATACATTTATCTGTCTGGTGTTCTATCTTCCTGGCCTGGAATGTCATTTCCCTGAGGAGAGAGACTTTGCTTCGTTCCCTGCTGAATGAATCCGTGGCACCCAGAGCCATGTCCGGCATATCCAGGTCCCGCATCTGCTGGTTGAGGGAATGTAGAAATGTCCAACCTGGACTCTTTCTGATGAGGGCCCAGCCCGCTGCTGGGACCGTGGCTGCCTTCCCACGGTCAGCACGGTGGGCAGTGGGAGTGCTGGCTCTTGTGAAGGCCATTCCCCGTGGGCTCCGGTAAGCTCTGCCAGGACAGGTGAGGTGGCTGTGCACGTGTCCCCCTCCCAGCTGTAACTCATGGCTGCAGAGACCATGCCTTTTCACTCGACCGAAGGGAAGCTGAGCTCCTCGCAGCCTTCCCAATTGGTGTCAGCTTCAAAAGCAGCCTGTGGCTTCCGACTCTGGTTTTGCTTGGGTAAGCGTCTCTCTCCTCACGAAACATCTTAATGTAGCCCAGCATTTGGATTTCCTTGCACCTGCTCATTTTACCAGGCTATAAAACAAGGCCTAAAAATAGGTGCGATATGCAGATTAAGGCAATTCACTGCAGAGCTCCCTGCCCCACTTCACCTGCAGCCCGAGTGCGGAATGCGGGAGCTCAGAGCAGCCCCACAGTCTTGGGGGAAATGGGGCCCTGAGACCTCAGACGTCGGAATGACACCTATGGCACAGGGCAGTTCTGTCTTCTCTAGTTGTGGAGGGGAGGCTCCCCTCCTGGGCACCTGTCCCCGCCCCCAATTCTGACTGACTGCTGCCTTTTCTCTTCCTCTGGTTAATTTTTTTTTGGAGGTGGGGAGAGGGAGGGCTGTAGTTTGGCAGCAAAATTAATTGTATTAGAAATGACTGTTCCTTTCAATGACTGTGACATCCGGGCTTTCAGCTGCTATCAGTGCTTAATTATAGTTGTTAAGCCAGAGGATTTGAAATGATTAATAGAAGGATATATTTCAAGCTAATAGCAGGCATTTAAAAAATTAAATTTTAATTACACAAGTACTATATAAATACATTCTGCATTGAAATATTAAAATATTACATGTAAAGTTGAAGTCTCCTTTTTCCCCAGCGCCGCCGATCTCAGATTCTGCACTGGACTCCGTTGCTATTACCAGCTTATATCCCCCACTCGTGTCCCCGGGAGCCCTGGGGCACAGGGTGATGGTACTCACTCCACCTCGAGGAATGTCGACAAAGTAGCGTAGGGCCACCCTCCCAGCAACCCTGTGAGGCAGGAGGTTGGTAACAGCTTTATTGAGAGAGATGTCACATATAAAATTCACCCCATTAATGTGTACAGTTCGGTGGGTTTTTTGGTACATTCACGAGCGGAGCACCAATCACCACCATCTGATCCCAGAACAGTTTCATTACCCAAAGAAACCGCAGATGCGTTAGCGCCACTCCCCGTCGCTGCGTGTGCAGCACCCGCTCCCACAGGCGGCCAGCTGCTCAGGCTGAAACCGCCCGGAGCTGGGAACTGAGCACCGAAGTGGCTTCACAGCCAATTGCTGCTTCTCTGTGGATGGACAGAGTCTAAATGTGTTCAACTTGTGATGCCCAGGGACGTCCCTGCAGCGTCGGTGTGCTGGGTCATAGTGTTGCGGGGCCGGCGGTCGGGCACTTGGGCAGGGTGTGTAGACAGGGCACAGCCTTTCTTTGTAGCCAAAGCTGGTATCTTTGCTGCATGTGAATCATCTGAGGGGTGAGAACCGTGGGCAAGGAAGACATGACAATCATTTCACTGTAAAGCATTTATCAAGCACCTACTGCGCCTGCACCCGGTTTACTGCACCCAGTGACCTGTGACACCCCCTCCCCGTCCCCGGGCACACCCAGCCTCTGTCTTCAAGAAGTTTTAAGTCTTTGGGGTGGAGAAACGCCTGTGAACCACTGCGTTACTGCAGGGGGACTGTGATAAAGTTACTGAGCTGCTAATAAAGTGACAGGCACTCCCTGTGAAGTTGGGCAGGCACTGCCCTTTCCCTTCGCCCAGCGGGTAATCATTCTTCCCCTGTTTAATTCACTGGGATGTCTTGAGAATAAATGAGCTTGAGAAGGTGCCAGCTCTGAATGTGCTAGCTGCTCTAACATTTTGGGGTCAGCGATCCCTTAGGAGCTGATGAAAGCTTTGGACTTGCACCTTAGAAAAATTACTCCAGGGCGTACACCCACATGATTTTGCAAACAATTTCAATTTCATGGTTTTTGTGGACATCCTGAAGCTCATCCATGAACCCCTGCAGGGCTGAAGGTTCATAACACCTACTTCAGAGCTCATCCCCTGGAGGGTGTTTAAAAAATTCCAGATGGTAATTCATAGGACTATTATTAAGAATACTGGTTTTCAGTTATTTCTGTGTTAAAAAGCCTTTCTTTATTAAAAAAAATAATTTGCTAAGAGTTCCTTATGACTAGGTATTATTTATATTCTTGAATGACAAATACAAAGCAAAAGCAAGGTAATCTGATTGGCCAGATTGCCTTCTGTTTTTGTATACATGTAAAAAATGAAATAGAAAACAATGGAATAGGAACAGACTTTTAAAAATATATACAAACAAAGCACGTAAGTCTGGGTTTTAAGTGTGACATCTTGCTGGGCTGTGTACTTTGGGGACAGCAGAGCCCACAGAGCAATTAGGGGGCAGTGTTAAACCTATTGCTCTTGTAAAAGTGATTTTATGGCACATAGCTGGGGTGGTGTGTATGTAGGAGGCGGAGGGCATTGCCACACCAGGTTTCCTGAGACGCTGAGACACGATTGACAGGCACAGCTTGGTCTCCACACTGGGGGGGAATCTGCTGCGTGTGCAGCCTCCTTCCTGCCCCTCCCCGTGCTGGCAGGCAGCGGTGCCGTGCCTGACACCAGCCCTGACTGGGGGCAGATGTGCCATTGGCCGCCCCATCTGCCGCCTCCTGCCCGAGCCCTTTCTCTGTGCACCCCCCTCGCCGCTCGCCTGACGCAGCCGGCGGTGGAATGTCCTGTCCTGGGAGGCATGACATCACTGCTCTCCAGGCTTCTGCTCCTGAGGGCTGGTGCGACTGACCATGAAAGGGCTGAGGTTTGGGTTTCAGGGCTGCTGGGGTGTCTGTGTCGTAGGTGGCCCGTCTCAGAGTAGAACGGTAAGGTCACAGTGCCACCCAGCATAGCAGTTTTCTTTCCCGGGAAAGCACTTTCAGAGATCTCCCCTCCCTCATCCTCAGACGGCGTGGGCTGCTGTTCAGAGCACAGCATTGGGAGGGCCCTCTCGTCAGCCGTCTGCAGCTCCCAGGTGACCTGAGATGTGGCCTAGCAGGTGGCGGCAGGGCCACTATGTGCCCAGGTGAGAGTTTCACTGATGCTGCAGCTTGTGATTAACTCCAGGGCCCCATCCCCTGGACATGGGCTCACGGGCAAGTGCTGGACTCAGCTACTCAGTCTCCTCGTCCGTGAGGTGGGAGCGACCACACCTACTTCCTCCGGTTTATGTGGGGATTGAAATGACAATGCAGAGGGACTACAAAGTTTGGGGGTCCCCGAGACCACACTCTTGATATAATTCGTTAAGATCACTTAAGAACTTACCGTAAGCTGTCACAGTCACAGTCACTTTAAAAGGGTAAGATTAAAATAAGCCAAGGGAAGGAGGTACATAGGGTACAGATCAAGAGAGTCCTGTGTACCGAGCTTCTGATCGGCTTCTCCCAGCGGAATCAGGCAATGCACTTGCTTTGCTTTTCTTTTTTTAAAAGATTTTTTAAAATTGATTTTTAGAGCAAGGGAGAGAGTGAAACATGGATGGGTTGCCTCCTGCATGCCCCCTACCAGGGATTGAGCCTGAAACCTGGGCATGTGCCCTGACCAGGAATTAAACAAGCAACCTTTTGGTTCCTGGGACAACACCCAACCAACTGAGCCACACGGGCCAGGGTGCATTCACTTAGACATGGTTGACTGCCCGCGTGGCCAGCCTCAGACTCCGGCCTCTCAGGAGGTCAAGCTGAAGCCACATGGCCCAGAGCCCCCACTATAAGTCACATTGTTTGACTGTCTCCTGTGGCTGAAGGCCCCCAGGTAAATGGACACTCTTATCAGGCAGGACAATCTAGGGTCTGGAGGTCACCTCCTGGAGCCAACGGCAAGGCAAAGGCCAGACCTCTTCCTGGGTGAGCTCCTTTCTTTACTCCACAGGTGCCTGGATGTGGTATAGACGTCAGGGAATTGCTGTGAGTTCTCATTTTTATGCCCAGGGTCAAGGTGAGGGAGAGTGACTTACTTTTTTTTTTTCTCCTTTCTTCTCTGTGTCCGTGATCTTGGGAAGGTGTCACTCACCTGCCTATTTGAAGTTAATATCAGGGCTTGTTTTGCCAAATGATAATGCCTCTCAATCATGTGGTGCTTTAAACCTGCCGGACTCACCTGTACTTGTTTGAACCTCACAACAACCCAAGGAGGTAGGTAGACAGGTGCCATTACCCGGTTTTACCGGTGAGGCAGTGACGTCTGTCATAGGAGGCTCACTGAGTCACCGGGTCTCAGGACTGACCGTAGGGATAAGGCAGCAGTTCCTGGATATCTTTCACCGCCTTCAGCCGACCCCCCGAGCCTGCTCCTCTGATTTATGTCATGGCCTTGAACCGGACTGGCCTGGGTTCAGATCTGGCCCCTGTCACACACCCCGGTGGCTGCGTGATCGTGGGCAGAAGCCTTCACTGCTCCCGGGTGGAATAGGATGGCTGTCTGGGCCACCTGAGATCAAGCATGTGAAGCACAGGCTCATAGTGCTGGTGGCTGGTGTGCAACGTTAATGCTGAGAGCAACACTCGTTCACTGTTTTTACTACCAGCAGCCAGAGCAGTAACTTGTTAAGCATTTTGCTAGGTGTGTAAGAAATTCCAAAGGAGAAGATGCTTTGCACAGAAGGCAATTTGTGGCATAATCATCCATCCTTTTTAGATAATTGCCAGATAATTATCTTTCCAGTCTGTAAAACAGTACTGTTCCCTCCCAGGCCTCCCTCCTGCTACTGGGTGTCTCTACCTTCAGTTCCCAGCACCTGGCCTCTCCCCCCTACCTGTCCCGCCTCTCTCACCTAGGAGACCCCTGTACCTTGGCACAGCCCCTGCCCCCCTCCCCCCATCCCCATTTACTCCTGCCTTTGAAGCAGTTTCACGGTTCGTTGACAATTTGATTAATCTCTATCTCTTCTGCTAGGCCCTGAGCTGCATGGGGGCAGAAGCTGAGATTTTTACCTCCCAGATCCAGCACAATGCTGGGCAATCCTAACAGCCCGGTGGGATCTCGTCCAGGCTCCAGGCGTGGGTTCTCACTTTGGAGAACACTGGCCTTTGTGCCCTGGCTGCAGTGCCCACAGCCCAAGGGAACTGCATCTACCTGCGCCCAGTGTTGCTCTCTGGGGAACGTTAACATCATTTCCTTTCCATTTCAAGACTAATCCCAGGTCTGTGCTGGCCCTTAGCTCCGCAGGGTGCTGTCCATGCCTGAGAGGAGCAGCTTCCCAGGTGGAAGACAGCAGCCTTTCCTCCCTTCCTTCTTGTGTCTGTCTTAACATCATCGCCACTTAAAAATACAGCAAGCCCTGGCCGGCGTGGCTCAGTTGGTTGGGCATCATCTTGTGCACCAAAGGGTTGCTGGCTCAGTTCCCGGTTGGGGCACATGCCTGGGTTGCAGGCTCAATCCCCAGTAGGGGGCGTGCAGGAGGCAGCCGATCAATTGATGTTTCTCTCTCACACATTGATGTTTCTCCCTTTCTATCTCTCTCTCTCTCTCTCTCCCAAAAGAAAAAAAAAAATCTTAAAAAAAATATACAGCAAGAGGGAAGCTGGTAAGGCTCCAGTAGACACCTGCACCACTGACAGTGCCCTTTTGGGACATAGAGGTTTTGACTACTTGCCTGAAGTCATGCTCGGGATCTCTTTCCACCCTTCTAGCCCCAGAGCTGGTTCACGGTGTCTTAATTCTGTCCATATCTGCCCCATCCAGACTCCCCCCCACCCCAGAGGTTTCTTTAGGGCAGAATCCGTGGCCCCCTCCCATCCTTCGTTCCTTGCTGGGGATGCTTCTTGTGTAGGGATGAGCAGCAGTGTGAGGTGAAACCACGAAGCACAGGGTCAGGTGCATGGCTGAGACAATTGTCGTGGCTTCCAAATACCTTCCCAGGGGAGTGACTTTCGGAGGAGGCTGCCTCTGGATAAATGATCCCTGTTCGCAGAGAGGAGGCGAACAGCATGATCCGGGGTTACTATGAATAGAGTTGCCCAGGCAGGGCTCGCTCCTTGGTGTGTGCACCGTGATTAAGGTCAGGGCATATCAGGGGCACCACCTCTTTTATGATCCCCGGGGATGTTGTCTGTGGTTTCTGTTTAGCCCGAGACGCTCTGGCTTTGCTCTGGCTGCCCGTTTCCCACACTTTGGTGACTCAGCACTTTCTGGCTGCCTGTGACATGCCTGTGACTTTGCAGAATTCCCAAGAACCGCTCGCTCGGCTGCTCTGACCCTCAGTGTAAAGATTATCGCCTCTAACACAAGGTAATGGGCATGTTTTATCCCCGGCAATTTGGTTTGCTCTTTAGGGAGCACATTCCCAGGAGAATGGTCTCGCGTGGGAGCCACCAGCTCGCCGGCTTGTGTGGGTGTGTTGTTTAACCATGTCTGTCTTTCTCTTCACTTTTTCAGTTTGCCTGGGAATGTCTCTGAAACTACATTCACTAGATTCACTCCTTCTCTTTTTTCTTTTTTAATTTTGTTGTTGTTGTTAATCATTACCAGAGGATATTTTTCCCAGTTGATTTTTAGGGACAGTGGAAAGGAGAGAGGGAGAGAGTGAGAGATGAGAGCGAGGGAGAGCGAGAGAGAAACATCGATGTGAGTGAGACACGTTGATTGGTTGCCTCCCACACAAGGATCGAACCTGCAACCCAGGTACGTGCCGTTGACCAGGAATCGATCCCACGGTCCTTTGGTATGTGGGCCGATGCTCTAACCACTGAGACACTGGCCAGGGCCCTTCTCTTTTTTCTTAAAAATAAAATCCACCCCTCCTTCCATTAAATGAAAACTAAGTTTTGTCGTTCCCTGAAGGTCTGCCTTCTGTCTTGAGTCATTGATCGTTGGGCAAAACCTTAAAAGAAGCGTGCTGATTCTAATATTTATTTTCTTGACCGATTTGGCGGTTATAATGTCACAGAGTGTGACAGGAGAGTCTCATTTGTGCCCTCTGGGAATGACTCCAAGAACAAATCAGAGAAATTGATTTGTACTTGATGCTGATCCACTCTCGGGATGCTGAGTCGAAGGATGTTGAAATTGTGGGGGAGAAAGAGGAATGTGGAAGAGGCCTGGACAGGGAAACTGGGTTCACAAATATTGCCTTGTCAGGACAGAGATGAACTTGGGAGTTGGCTTCGGGAGCTCATGCATGTCATTTGTAACTTTTTTTTAAAATTTTAAATATATCTTTATTGATTTCAGAGAGAGGAAAGGAGAGGGAGACAGAGAGAAACATCAAAGATGAGAGAGTCATTGATCGGCTGCCTCCTGCATGCCCCTGACTGGGGATGGAGCCTGCAACCCGGGCATGTGCCCTGACCGGGAATCGAACCCCGATCGCCTAGATCCTAGGTCGACGCTCAACCGCAAATGAGCCTGGCCAGGCTCATTTGTAACTTTTAAATCACTTGCTTTCGGATATAGTTTTGAGTATGCTTTGAACTACAAGTATTATTGGAAATGAATTCTTCTGTTTGGTCTCTTTTCCTCCGTTAAAACTGGATTTGCATTTGCTTCTGATTTCATGTTTGGGCCTACCTTATTAAATCCTGGGGGTGAGCTCATTGTATCCTATAAGCCAACATGTTAAAATTTTGGTATAGACCCTATATAAAAATTCCCTCATATTCTCATTTCAAGAGGATCCTTAATACACCTAGCCGACAACCCAGTCCACTGAGATGAGTAATCTTAATCTTAATTTTAATGGTGGACATTTTCTTATTTGTAAAATAGGGTTGCTGAGAAGATGGGGTGAGGTTACATATGTACCTGGCACACCTCTCAGGTGGCTCTGTCATCACCATCATCATCACCACAGTTTCGCTGAGCTAAGCGAGTTTTACATACAGGACCTCGCTTACTCCTCACAGTGGACCCCACAAGGATGTGTTTCTCTCTGCACGTTAACTGATGAGAAAACAGACCACCTGCCTGGTGATGTATGGTGAGGGTGAGCAAGTGGCTGAGCCAGCATTTAACCTGAGCCTGTCTGTTTGTAAAGGTGCGATTTTAACTAGTCCCTGGGGAAAAGTATGTTGAAAGGAATATAGTGATAACATCCGGATACCTGAGGCCAGGAGGGAAAGCGGCTGGGCTTTTCACAGGCTGACCAAACATAGAAAACATTTCATAGATTAATTATATATTTTTTGAGGGGTGGGTGGAAGTGGCCTAATTGTGTCATATCCTTCTAGCCCCTGCTCAGAGTTGACATGCTCTTGGAGTCACTCCCAAATAACCCAACAAGGACACTTGGCTCAAGCCTTTGTTTTGGCGTCTTCTCATAAGCTATAACACTAGGCTATTATTGGGCTCATATTAATTTGGACAAAACTTAAGTTTCGTTTTTTACATGTATACCTTTCTCATGAACACAACTAAACTAAATTTATTATTTGAAAAAATTGCATGCATTTGATAAAAATGCAAATGATCCCAAGGTGTAGATAATTGTAAGTAAATCTCCTTTCTTCCTGAGACATTCTCCACTTTACTTGTCTGCCCGCATCAGTTTCTTGGATCTCTTTCCAGAGATAGTCCCTACTTATATAAACATGTATTTACACTTACATCTTTTTTATGCAAAAAAACCCATATGTATACTAGTTAGCTGCACTTAGTATTTTTTAACAGTGAGGCCCAGAATAGATTGTTGCCTGTCACATAAAACCACCTTGTACCTTTGGTTTGATTGACTAGGATTCCTCTGTATGACTGATGGTGATTTATTTGCCCAGTGCCTATGAATGGAGGTTGTTTCTAATAACTTGCTGTTACTGACAGTGCTGTGGTAAACATCCTTGCTCATGCATATTTGCGTGTGTGTATGAGCCCATTGGGAAGAAAATGTGTCTATAAGTAGGATAGCTGTATGTCTTTTTTTTCTTTATAATACAAATACCATCCAGTGTGTGAGAGTGCTGTCCAGTCTGCCATCAGTTCTAGGTTTTATGCCTCGTTGTTAAACACCTGCCACTACCCACAGAATTCAGGACACTGTCCTACATGCAAAAGATATGTAAGCGACGTTGCTAATTAACACACATCTTCGTAGGAGTTTGGGGTATCGGCCCTGGATGGCCGGTTTCATGGCTCGAGCCATCAGTCCAAGGAGTGAGAGGCTGAGGAATTTAAGCACAGCTTAGGCTCTGAAGAAACAGTGCCCCCCACCCCCTGTCCTGACAGCACAGTAACCGGGCAGAGCGGACCCTGCCCTGTGCCAGCCGGTCTGCCTCGGAGAGCGCAGCGCATCTGCACAAAACATTCACACTTTCAGACCCAGAGAGGGTGAAACTCTATCTTTTGGCAGCAAATCCGAAATAACATGCACTTGGGATTGTAAAGTCACAACTTCTTTGCAACCAGAGAGCTTGGGAAGAAGTTGCTTAAAGCAAGAAAATCATAATGTGGTATTTACAAAAATTACAGAGATCGAAGTCCGCCTCCCCAAATGACACCCTCTCTGGTGTTCTTGCTCTTCTGCAGTGCTCTCTGCGTGAACTACCCCCGGTTTGCACTGAGTGCCACTACTGGCTCCCTTCCCCCGGTCACACACTGTGTATGTTTGTCAGCACATTTACAGCTCTGTAGAACAAGATGTTCTGTTTTACTTATTCATCTTTGCTTTAAATTTCACATTTTCGGATTAGGTCATGCAACAGAAATCCGGTGTGTATTTGGTGTTTCTTGGGAGAGCAAATTTAAACATTTATCTCTGTCTAAAAAAAACAACAAACACAAAAGAAGGGAAGAGACACCCAGATGACAGAAACAGAGACAGAAGGGACATGGTGGTTATACGTGCCCATGTGTGCTGGGAGCGCAGAAATGCACCAGCAGCGTGGGAGGCTGTGCTCGGAAACTGTGGCCTGTTGAGACCCAGCACCGTCTAATGGGGGAATTGTCTGTCCCTTTCAGTAAACTTTTTACTGAAGTATACTCACCTTTAGAAATAATAAGTGAATAGCTTGATGAAGTTTCAATCTGGGAGTACATCTCCATAAACCTACACCCAGATCAAGAAACAAAACATTACCAACACCCCAGGAGGCCCTTTGCCCCTTTCCAATCACTACCCTCCCCCAAGGTCATTAGAATTTTTACCATTCTAACCATGGTTTAGTTTGCCAGATTTTGAATTTCATATGATTGGAATTACATGGTGTGTTCTTTTGAGACTTTTGCTCAGTGTTTTGTTTATGCAATTCATCCGTATTGTAGCAAGAAATGGTACTTTGTTAATCTTCACTGCTGTACAGTATTCCATTAAATGGAAAATAGATATCACAATCTATTCATCTGTTGTACTGTTCATGGATATTTAAGTTATTTTAGTTTCTGGCTATTACAAATAATGTTCTCATGAACATTTTTGTACATGTTGTTTGGAGAACATAGACACATGATATATACATATTTCTGCCAGGTATACACCTTGAGGTAGAATTGCTGGGTCATTAGATTGTCCTACCAGGGGCCAGATGCCACTTATCAATAGATCTTAGTGGTCATTCATTCATTCATTCATTCATGTGCCAGGCACTGTGCAAGACATTGGGATATGGTAATGAGCAGAAACATGTCACATCTGCTCCTGTCCAGACGTTAATCAAACGTAGTCTGTCCACACAGTGGAATATTACTTGGCTGTGAAAAGGAATGAAGGACTCATGCTACTGGAACCCTCATCCACTGCTGGTGGGAAGCTGAAATGGTACAACCATTTGGGGACACAGGCGATGTCTGTTGAAGTTAAGCATATGCCCCCCATGACCATACCTGTCTACTGCTGGTTGTGTATCGTGAGCAGTGAGTACATTTGTGCACAAAGGCCTGTGCGAGAATGTTCATAGCAGCTTTATTCATAATAGTAATGAACTGGAAGCAACTTGGTTGTTTCCATCAACTGGCAAATTGATAAAGAAATTGTTGAACATTTATACAATGGAATTCCACTCAGAAATTTAATGGAAATACTGGTACACATTCAGTATGAATGAATGTCACAGATGTGTTGAGTGAAGGAAGCCAGATGCCAAAGAATATGTATGATGTAATTCCATGATATGAAGTTCAAAATTAGGCAAAACTAATACTGGATATTAGACAAATGGTTACCTTATGAAGGAAGGAGGTATATGAGAGGACCTTTTAGAATACTAGAAATATTCTACATTTCCTGATTGGAGTGGTGGTTAGATGGGTGTGTGTGTATCTACACCATTTATTGTACATTTCTACCCTTTATTGTACATTTCTTATTTCACAATAAAAACAATTATTTTATTTTATTAAACAATTTTAAATTATTTTAAAATATATATTTCTAAAATTTAATTTAATTTAATTTAAAACATTTTAAAGCCAATCTTAAACTCATCTTGGTTTTCAAACTGGTTGTGAGTTTCCTGAGTCAGAGATCCTGGTTTATACCTATCTGGGGGTAATTCCCAAACCGATAGAAGGCCCACCTCCTCAGCTGGGCTTTCCCTGCAGGTCAGCAGAAATAATTTGGGGGCCCGGGAGCTTGCCCAGTTTCAGCAGAACCACAGCAATCAGTCTTTTCTTTTCCCAAAGGAAATTCAGTAAATGGTGCCATGGATTCTTCAGACACAGCGTCCCCTACAGGGAATCTGGCTGAGGAGCTCTGTGAGAAGTGGGCAGTCCCATGTGCCTGTCATTCCTCATGGGACACAGGAGACCTGTGATGGGAGCCCAGACCCACTGCACTGAATGAATGGGAAGGGCCGATTATGCTGCAGAATTCATAGGAAATGTGTGACATGTTCCATAATGTCTCAGAATCCTTCAGGGAGCTGATCCGTAGCTGGAAAAGGTGTGGGGAGGTGTCAGCATCTCTCCAGGAGGTGACTGCTGCAGGTGGCACATCTGGCTGGACACGGGGAATCAGATGGACGTCTTTTTGTTTGTTGAGTGTGACCTGGTCTCATGAGGACTGAGGGGAGCCTGCACATGTCTGAGTTATGCTGTGTCAACATGCCTGCTTTAGTTCAGCTAACAGCTCTTGAAATCTTACCTGGTTTGTAGGAAGAGTTTTGACCATGAAAACGGCAGGAATTTGTACTCCGGGAGGTGTTTGTTCGACAAACATGTATTGGGTGCCTTCTCTGTGTCAGCACGTGCTGGGCACTGCTCTAGACGTGGGGCATCTGCAGTGAATGGAACAGACAACATGCCCGACCTCAGGGTGCCACTACGTTCATCCACAGACTCCCCTCAAAGCAGGATTGTTCTGCTGAGCTGCCCGACATCTCAGACAATTATACATAAGTGAGAAGTGCTTATGTGGAGGCACAAGGAAGAAAGAAAGCAGGAAAGAAAGAAAGCCTTCTAGATAGAACCGGATTTGAGGCCTGGGCTGGTGGGGAGGCAGAGTGGAGCTTGAAAGAGCTTCAGCATCCGCTGGAATCCCAGCCTGGGCCACTTCCAGGGGATATAGCTTTGGGCAACTTGATCTGTGAAACGCTGATCTGTGAAACATACAATAATCGCCATGAGCAGGACTGTTGCAAAGATGAACTGAGATGGGGTAGGTCCAGCCCCTGGCCTGGGTACGTGGCTATCTTGGCCATGGAGCTCTGAGGCTTCCCAAACACACCCCACACAGCAGTGAGAAAGCCCTGCCGGCGGCCCCGCCTGCTCCGTGTTCCCAGCCCCAGCTGGGCTGTCTCCCTTCTGCTTCCTGCCCCAGCGCCCAGACCTGCTCCAGCCTCCCTGATCCTCAGCAATGCAGACTTGTCTGGGAACTCGGATGCTCAGGCAGCTTGGCATTTCTGGCCAACTGCTGAGCTGAGACAGGTTCCTTGTCAAGGCCAGGGCCAAGGAAGGAAGTCTGGTCAGAGGCCCCAGGGTTGCTCGTTTAGGATTTTGTAAAAACCTGTGGTTTGGGTGTGTGTTTGATGGCCTTGACTGTGAATTGGGGTGGAGCAATGTTGATCTTGGATGGTCAGGATGCTCTTGTTCTGATGGGTTTGCGTAGTGTAGGTCGCTAGGCTTGTGTGGTGGAGAGAAAGCTAAATTTTTTTTTTGAGGTTGGGTGTTTTTGAACCAGCCAAACCTGAATTGACTGGGCAGACCTGGGCTCCTGAGTTAGTACCAGCTGGATGTGAGTGTTTCATGGGTGAAGGTGGGGTCTGGAAAGGAAGGTGGACCAAGGTCCGGGGGGAGAGGGAGACTGCAGAGGAGCTAGTGGGGCACAGTGTGAGGAGCTGCCTTTCTGCAGAGCTGGGTTAGGACCTGGCAGAGAGGTGGAGCGGACTTCCTTCCTGCCCTGCGCAGCTTCCTCCCTGACGGGGCCCAGTGGGGCGTGTGTATGTGAGGCAATGTGGGGCCACCCCGACCTGCGCTGGGAGTGGACTGGGGACCCCTCCTTACTTTCATCACTCTCCTTACTCATGAGGATGGCAGCAGATACAACATCATTATTTGTGTGAAAACACGTGAACACATCTGCTCCAGGGGACAGTGTTCAGGTGCATGGGACGGCGTGCTAGCTCTGCGGGTTCAGGGAGGAGGCAGAAGTGAGCTGCTCCAGCCTGGGAGGAACAGCTCAGCGGCCCCTGGTCTGGGGGCTTCTGCCCAGGGTACCATGGCTCTCATCATCAGGGCTCAGGTCCTTCTCTGCCTTTCTGCCTGCATTTGTCTTTGCCTTCTGATTCTGTGGACTTTCCATCCCTCTGGACCAGGAGGGCAGCCTGATCCCCGCTTCCCTGGCAGCGCCCCGCACTCCCCCGGCTCGCCTGCTTCCCGGAGGCTCCCATCCCGTCCGCACATCCTCTGTCCTTGGCGTCCACACCGCTTTTCGTCTGAGACCGCTTTTCCCTCCCGCAGACAAGAGCCCTGTGGATAAGCTGAAAAATACATATATTAAAAACATCTTTAATGAAAGTGTATTTGACATATAACATTGTGAAATTTAAGGTGTCCATGTTAACGTGATGCACTTATATATTGTAATATGTTTGCTGTTGTAGCGATAATTGGCACCTCTACCACATTACGTAATTATCTTTTCTCTTTAGTGGTTGGGATTATGCAGTTCTGGTCTCTTAGCATGTTTGATGATTATAATACATTGTTATTGTCTGTATTTACTGTACTGGGCATCAACTTTCTAGAGCTTATTTTTACTACTTGCTGTAAGTTCGTATCTTTAAACAACATCTGCCCTGTTCCCCCACCCCCATTCCTTGGTAACCACTATTTTACTCTCTGTTTTTACAAGTTTGGCTTTTTTAGATCCCACATATAAGCGATGGCGTACAGTCCTTGTCTTTCTCTGACTTACATCACTTGTCATGTGCTCAAGGTCCACCCCTGTTGTTACAAGTGGCAGAGTGTCCTTTCTTACGGGCTTACTCATCACTACGTTTTCGTGGCTCACTGGGATGGCCAGCCTCTGGATGACCTCGCTCACAGGGCTGGGGCCTCAGAAGAGATGGTTAAGACACCCAGTCCGTTCTCTCGCTCTCTCTGGAGCCCCATCTTCAGGGAGGCCGGTCCGGGCCTGTTCAGGAGGTGCTGGTGTTCCCAGAGGGCAAGGTGGGGAGCTCTGAAGCGGAGGCTTGGAAGGTATCCAGCATCATTCCTCGTGTTTTCTTTTCTCAAGCAAGTCATCAGCCCCGCCCGGATTCGAGGGGTGGGGAAACTAGATTTCCCTTCTTCATCAGAGGGCCTTCAAAGAATCTGTGGCCATACTTAACCTACCACACGGTAGTTATTCTCGTTACAAAACGTTCTTACACACAGTGCAGTGTACAGGTGATGTGCTGTGGAATTGTGCACCTGAAACCTGTATAATTTTGTTAACCAGTGTCACCCGATAAATTCAATAAAAAGGGAAAAAAAGTTCTTTCTTAGAATATTCAGTACTGACGTACCTTAAGCAGAGCGTCCTGGAAGAGATTTAAAAAGTGATTTGACTCAAGGCCCAAGAACGGCTGCCCGTTATCAGGGATTTCCTTAGCGCTTTGTGTGACCGCCAGGTGGCGGCATTGCTCAGGCGACCTGCAGCATTTCAAGGCCAGCACCACATTCCACCCGGAGGTGCCCTGAAAGCTCAGGGACTGAGCTCTGTGGCTTCAGTGGGTGGATGGGGCTGTGGTGCTGACTACGGAGGGGCCTGGGGTGAGCACTGTAATGAGCATTAGTTGCTCCTCTCGGAAAGGAAGCACAGTTCTCAGCCAGATTCTTAGAGTACTTTTGCGGGAACAAGGAAGGATCAATGAGGCCTCCCCACGTCCCAGATTCTGCAGATGTCTGCAGATAAGGTGCTGCAAATATCATCTCCTCACCACAGACACAATGGCAAAGAATTCCTGTTCGTAATGAAGTATTGTTTGCATACTCATGAGCTGCCTATCAAAGTTACATTACATCGATTTCATTAGTGTTGCAAATAATTCTCTACCAGTGTTTTCTGTACTCTCTGCACCATTAAGGTAATTTGCAAACTTAGAAACAACAGTACATGCAAAAAGCTGACGTCGCCTGTAGTCTAGTTGGTGATGCTGTGCCCGTGTCAGGGCCTGGTTTTGATAACGTAACGTGGTGCCCTGTACCACGTTACCACTGGGGGAGGCTCAGTAACAGGGACAGAGACCTCCCTGTACTATTTTTGCAGTTTCCTGTGAGGCTATAATTATTTCAGAACAGAAAGTAGGGGGGGAAAAGCTGTTTATAAATAACCCCCACCTGGTTGTGTATTACTGATGTTTGCATTGTTGTTTGGGTGAAGGTTGAGCGTAGATGTAAAAAAATTTTGTTTTGATGTTTGGCCAGAGTAGCACCCTTTCCTCCCACTTCACATCCGCTGGCCACCTCCGCAGGCAGGGCCCAGGCAGACTCTCTGAGCACCTGCCGGACCAGCCGGTCATCTGCGCAGAGGACGCGGAGCCAGGAGGCGGAGGCGCCTTCCCCTCCCTCCTTCCCCGCTGCCCCCTGAGCCCTTTCCCGTTTGGTGCCTTAATAGTGTCTTACAACACTCCTCTCGGGCTCCTAGGAAGGCACTTCTATTCCCATTTTGTGGATAGGAAACTGACTTGCCTGAGGCCACCAGTAAGTGGGGGCGCCAGGCTAGGAAGCATACAGGCCTTTTTCACCCTAGGTTTCTCTTGCTAATTCCTCAGTAGGCTACAAAGAGAAAATACTTTTCTAAGTGAAGTAATAAAACTTCTTTAGAAGTGTACATGTTTAAACCCCAAGCCATTCTTTCCCATGTTTTTATTTATTGACTTGCTCTATTAAAGTGCAGCCTCGAGTGCCCATGCAGTGTTTTCAGTAGAGAAATGAAACTTTCTCTTATGAATAAATGAGCGGAAAAAGCGGTGTTAACGCCCCCGCCTCATCCCCTCCCCCAGTCAGTGAGAAAACATAGGTGGCAGTCGGCTAGTTCTGTTAGTTCTGGCAAAAAGGCATTTCCTGAGATTGAATCAAGGGCCAAAGGAGACTGTTGTTATGTTTTGCTGACCAAAAGAACAGTGGGAACTCTCCAGATAAGAAGCAGATTAAACCTGAAAAATGTACGGAGCGCCCAGAGGGCTTTTCGGTTTCCGTCGCTCTGGGCGCCCTGCGGGAAGGCTCCTCCCGGCCTGTCCAGGGCCTGGCTGTGGAGTCCGAGACCAACGCCCATGGAGTCACAAAGAAGCCGCAGGGGGCAGATGCTTTTGTGCTCATCTGTTTCTAGAAAGGTGGGCCTTGAGGCCTGGATCACTCAGAAGGGGTGTCGGTCAGGGAGGGTGCACTGGACTTGGGCTGGATGTTGAGGTGTCAGGAGAGAGCAAAATTGCAATGAAAAAGCCAGGCTCTTAAAATCAACTCTTTATAATCCCTCTTCACTAGCTGTGTGCGCCTGGAGTAATGATTTCTGTCTTCTCAGCCTCAGCCCCCATACATAACAACGCCCATAACATAACATTTATTATTTAACCATGTTAGGGTGTATGATTCAGTGTCATTACGTGCATTTATAACTGTGTGCAGCTGGCAATCCTGTCTAGTTCCAGAACTTTTCCATCGTCCACACAGGAGACCCTGAACTCATCAAACGGTCACTCTCCTCCCCCGGTCCTGGTAACCACCAACCTGTGTTCTGTCCCTACGGATTTGCCTGTTCTGGAAATTTCACATAAAAGGAGTCATGCAATATGCAGCCTTTTGTACCTGGTTTCCATCACTCTGCACAGTGTTCCCAGGGGTCATCCAGGTTGTTTATTTCAGCCCCAATTTTACATCCTGCAGAGTTACTATGTAAAAGGCACCATGGGGCTGGCTAGGAGAGTAAGACAGGTCGTGCCCTTAAGGACCCTTGTGCGCTAGAGAAGAGAGGCGTGTATCTAAGTGATGACACGTCATACAGGAAAAAGCAGCACCGTGACCCCAAGTTCACGGGTGAAGAGGTCCGTGGTGTGTGTGGGTAAATGCGGGTGGTCCGGTGTGACCGAACTGTAAGCCCACAGGGGGACAAAGTGGGAGAAGGACCCCGCTCCGAGCTCAGTGCCTTTCTGGGAAGTCAGGACTGACTTAGTGACAATAGGAGCCATGGAAGGCATTTGGGAGTGATGGGAAAGGAAGGGGTATTAGCATAATCCAGGCAAGAATGTTGACCAGGGCATTGGCAGTGGGAATGGCCAGGAGTAGATGAATTTGCTATTCATAGTGCCGACCGACTCAAAAGAATTTGGCCTCTTCGGCCGGGCCCTGGGGCCGAGTGAGATGAAGTGAAGATGGCCCTCAAAGGATCCAGCAGGAGGCCCTCCAGTCCAGCATCCCCAGCCTCTCTTTCAGCCCTGTCTGCACTGGGCTGAATGAAACAGACTGCTAAGTAATAAAGGAGCTTTAGTGACACCGTAAGGGAAGGCTTTATGGGTCTTCCTGGCAGAGCCCAGCTGATGGCTTATCCTGTCTTCTCAGCTTGCCCTGGTCCTTCAAGCCAACCATTCAGGGATTTTCATTCCCTGGCCTCAGTACAAACTTCCTTCAGGGGCTCCGGACTTTTCAGGGACTAAGCAGACTGTCCCTTATCCCTGGCCCATGCTACAGTGGTACTTAGGACCATAATGCTTGTCCCCGTTTTACAGATGAGGTACTTAGAGGCTGAAAAGCTGCCTGTGATGATACGGCAAGTAAGTGGTGGGGCCGAGACTTGAACCCAGGACTGCTGCTTCAAGAGGAGCATGACTGCTGTGCCTGCTGCCTGCCTGCGCTCGCTGCTGCTGGGAGTGGGCTCCCCTCCTTCCCCGCTCCGATTTTACCCCAGTGGGAAGTATAACTCATTTCCCA
Organism: Miniopterus natalensis; assembly: GCF_054644295.1. Classification (NCBI taxonomy): domain Eukaryota; kingdom Metazoa; phylum Chordata; class Mammalia; order Chiroptera; family Miniopteridae; genus Miniopterus; species Miniopterus natalensis. The sequence goes on from NC_142094.1 coordinate 48,512,581, forward strand.
GCCTTCCAGCTCTTTGCCTAAACAAAGACGGGGATGCTTTGGGGTCAGGGGGTGATAGTCATCTCGTCTCCTGACGTTCAGGTTCTTCCATGGACCTCAGGCAGTGAACTAGGAGCTGGAGACAGTGACCCGACAGGAGCAGCTGATGGCTTAGCCAGTGGCGGGCGAAGAGAGCAGGGGCTTGAGCCTAAGAAAGGAGCACCTTCTGTTTCTCTCTTCCTCACCACGGGCATCTTCTTGTCAGGAATGATGGGAGGTCCAACTGGCTTTGTGTGTACGGCCTCAGGGGGACTAGGCTGGCCCCATTCCCGGGAATCGAATTCTTGATGAGAAGCCAGAAGGTGTGTGGCATCCCTCCAGCGGGGCCGTGTGAGCAGCCCCCTCCTGCCTCTGGAGTTGCTGCTCTGCACAAAGGAATAGGTCCTTGTGCATCCAAAAAAATCAGTGACCCATTCAGGAGCCAGTTAATCCCTTCAGTTAATTCCATTCCTACAGGATGGAGAAGGAGGGGGAGGAGTCACAGTCTCCAGAGGGTCATCAAACCCCAAGTCCCTGAAGTAATTCGTTTTTTAAAAACCAGAATCCGTTTGTTTCTTCACGAACTTCAGAGCCTTGCTTTATGAGCTACCATAAAGTTAAGTATGTACACACACACACACACACACACACATACACACACAGAGAACATTTGTCTTAAAACCATCTGGCCAAATATTGCCCCAGCATCCACTGCATTTGCTAAGGTCAGAGAAACAGTAAGTGTCAAAATAAATACCAAGCAGCAGAGTTCAGAAGTATATAAGAAATCAGCAGACATTTATTATACATTTATTGTGTGACAAGTACTGTGATATAGTAGATGGAAAAAAGTGTTAGATTTAGGCCTTAGTAGTTGGAAAGATAACATCTGAGAACACAAAAAAGGCAACTTCCTGGTCAACATCGTGCTTGGTAGGGAAACCTTAGAAGCATTCCCTATTAGAGTTAGAAATAAGTAAGGACACTAGATATCACCCCTGCTGTTTAACATTGTGCTGGAGGACCTAGACAATGCAACAAAGCAAGAAAAATAAATGAAGTTATGAAGGTGGAAAATGAGAAACAGAGTCCTTGTTATGTGGAGATGATATGATTCTGTACCTTCAAAATCCAAGAATTTTCTAAAGTATTTTATATAACAAAAGAGGTAAGCAGAGTATGGTATCAACATACAAAAAGCAATAGCATTTCTGTGCAGCAAAAATAATCTAAAAGAAATGCTGTAGGAAGAAAATGTTGTTCATAACATCTAAACTACATGATACCTGGGAATAAATTAAATTAAACCTGTATAGCCTTTAGAGGAGAAAATCATAAATCATTATCACAGTATGTAGCACGTGGACAATGACATGTTCATAGAAGGGACAGCTTATTAGCATGAAAGCATCTCGTTTAAGGCAGTTCCAATAAAAATTCCAAGATTTCACTTAGAACTATACCAATTCTAAAATTCATTTGGGAGAGTAAGGTACATAAATAGGTCTGATACTTCTGAAAAAATACACACACAGACAAAACAAACAAAGAGATCAATAAATCCTAAGAATCCCTGTGAAATTGGCCTGGGGTAGTGGTACGTCACCAGTGGGAAAGCCTGGGCTCTGCAGTGACTCATGCTGAAGCAACTGGCTTTCTACAGAAAAAGATTAGATCTTATCTCACGGAGCACAGAAGGATCAATCCCAGCTAGTCCTAGACGTTAAGATCTAGACTTTGACACTGTTGGAAGTTAACTCCAGGAGAATATAACCTCAGGGGTTAAAAAGAATTTTTTAGGAAAGACCCAAAAAACACAGCTCAGAAGTGGAAAGGTTGATAAAGTCGACTCTGTTAAAATATTATTGTTCATGGGTGTGTAGTGTGAGAGTACGGCTTAGACGTATACACACAGACGTTGCCTCTGGGCAGAGAGGGAGGGGAAAGGATGAGACAGGGGACCCCACTGCGTCCGTAATGTTAAAATCGAGGAAATACTAGCACTGGTTAATTCTGGATGGTCGGAATATTAAGCTTGCTATATTTATAAATATTTTTGTGTTAAAAAAAAATTTTTTTTTCAAGAAAACAGAGTATTCACTTCCTCAGCACATATACCCAAAACAAAACAAACAAATAACACAAATGAACACAAAGCAGCTGCCAACCCAGATCAGCAGGCAGTGTGGAAACTACAGTTGCTTTAAGGAAATTGCCTGCCCCCTCCCACCCCCAAAGTCTGATCCTGGTCCTGGCGCTGCCACTGACAGGCTGTGTCCCTGGGTGAGAACCTTCGCTCTGGAAGACAAGAGGATTGGGCTGGGCCACCCCTGCTGAGATCCCCTCCCTCCCAGCTCTCAGACTCTCCCTCCCCCCTCCCTCCCCCCTCCCTCCCCTCCCTTCCCTCCTCTCCCTCTCCCTCCCCTCCCCCTCCCCCTCCCTCCCCCCTCCCTTTCCAGCTCTCCCTCCCCTCCCTCCCCTCCCCGCTCTCCCTCCCTCCCCCCTCCCTTCCCCCTCCCCTCCCTCCCCCTCCCCTCCCCCCTCTCCCTCCCCCTCCCCTCCCTCCCCCTCCCCCTCCCCTCTCCCCCTCTCCTCTCCCCCTCTCCCTCCCCCTCCCTCCCCTCCCTCCCCCTCCCTCCCCCCTCCCCCCTCTCCCCCTCCCCCTCCCCCTCCCCCCCCTCTCCGTGGGAGAGGCTGCCTTTGGAGGTGCAGGGAGGGCAGCATGCAGGGCGGGAGCTGCCCCCCACACGCTCTGCAGGAGCGCACGGAAGTGGCCGTCCCTGCTTTCAGCTCCTTCTGGCCTGACCTCTTAACTCAGATTTCTGTTTTCCTTGACAGGGTGGGTGTGGGTGCCCTGCAGTGATGCGTGTTCCCTAGCAAGTGGCAGGCTCTTAATTAGCTGGGACTGAGTAGGAGTGGCTTGCTGCGGACATTGATGGACCAGCTTAATTGGTCTCCATTACTGCTTTGGAGTCATAGCCTGAAGAAGAGCCAAGAAATACACCTGGGTATGGTGAGGTGGAGGGAGGGCGGGTGTCAGGGGGTCTTTAGGGAGGAAGCAGTATTTTGATCAAGGTGGTCACCTGTGGGCTGGTCATACAGACACAGGAGTGTTGGGATCTGGCCTCGGCTATGGCCCTGTTGGCCTGTCTTGCCTCAGTTTTCTCATCTGTGAAATGGGGCTCAGAGGGTGAGTCCAGAGTGATCTATGAGATCATTTCCTCTTTGCAGAGAGGAGGCTTTGAAAACAAAAAAACAGTTTCCCACTGGGCCTGGGTGTTTGTAACCAGAGTTATTACTGCTCTCAATTCAAACAGCGTGTAACCAAGATTTCAGTCGTCTTAAGTAATTTTTGCGTGTGGACAGATTCTTTGAAATGTACAGGATGTCCCTGTAAAACCGGTTTGGGTGCCAGATGATAAGAAAGTCAGAGTTGAAAGGCAGGGCATCCTCTAATGCCCCTCTTTGCTGCAGGAATGAATTTTAAGAGTCTCAACTGAGTATCTAAACTGAGAGGTATTGTAGCAGGGTCAGATTGGGGGTGTAGACACACGTGCACCCCCCCCATTCATCTTGGTCTTTGCACTGCAGGTGCTAAAGAAATTCATCTTCTTCCTCTCACAGCCCGATTTATCTTTTCCTCTCTCTCTTCAGGTTCTTTCCCTGCAAGGTGGTTTGAGAATAAGGGGCTGGAGAGGCTCCATTCTGTGGTCATGACAGTGTCTTGTAGGTTGTGCTCTAGACAGGCCCTAGAATGAACCCACTGTGGCTACTGTGACCTGAACAATTTGTGTGGAAATAGCAATGCTTTTTGAAACCCATGGTTCCCAAAGTTCTGGCTGTGATTTGACTTTGCAACTTTTAAAGTTTATCACTAGCTTGTTGACATGGGTGAGGAGAGAGTTCTCATTTATGAGAGAAAAATTGAGAGTGACACATGAGGGCCCTGTGTTTTCAGTGACCGGTGTTGGAAATTTTGTGCTTTAGGGCAGTTGTTTTCATCTGTTAGGAGAATATATAGAAATCAGCAATAAATGAAGTTGTTCTTTAAATATTTATTTGTATTAAGATAGAAGTGATTTCTTTAAAACTTTGTGGAGGTTTATTTCTTAAGCCACTGCTGCTGTGTGTGCTTCTCCCCCCCCCACCCCCTTGCGATTGTCCCTCCTTTCCACCCCGTAGGAGTTCGTGGGTCTGGGGCCATGGCCTCTCCCCTCTCCCACATGGTGCTGTTTCCCTTTTGTGCGATGCACGGCCCTTTTAGGTTTTAGTAGCATTATTTTTGGCCAGCATCCCATTGGAAAGCCACTGTCAAGTCCAGGCTTGATTACATGTCCTGTCTTTTAAATCCCTGCTCTTGCACCATTTGAATGGTATCTTTGCATCAGTATTAAAGGAGAGTCTTGCGAAAGCGCTGTTAATTACAGGCACTCACATTTCTGGCCACTAGCGGGACTTTCTTAAATGTGCAGAATAGTTAGAGGCAAGGGGAGGCAGACTAAGTTCTGGGGCTATCTCAGTGCAACAGATTTAACACTGGGAAGTTGGTTGGATGGATTTGTGACATATGGAGTGTGCATACAGGGGAGGCAAATAAAAAATAGATTATGCCTTTTTTGGAAAAAATAGAAGTCAGCGTTAATTCAGTTAACTGTCTAGATGAAGTCATTATTGCCTCCGGTAAATCATTCAGTTTCATTAGACTTTGGCCACATCATCTATAAACTGGGTATAAAAAGAATTTATTTGTCTGTGGACAGAGGCTCCATGAGATGGAGTCTGGAGAGCTCATCTATGGATTTTTGATTTGCTAAACACTGAGCTGAGTCTGGACATAGAGCTGAGATAGAATAGTCTGGACATAACCAGTTGAAAGGGATACATATGTGATTTTTCAATCATTTTCCATTGTAGAATATTGCATACATGCCAGAAATACTTAAAGCATATATGCAGGGTTTAAAAAATTAAGACAAACACCTATGTAACTATCATCAGGCCATCCAGTGGAATGCTGCCGGTTCCCAGAGCCGCCGAGTGCCCCGGACCCATCCCAGCTCCCTTCCTCACTTACCTGTCATGGTAACTTCCGTGCTTTTCTCTATAGTTTTACCACCTGTGTTCCCTCTACTACTTTGAAAGTGACACATGTCTGCTGTTCTAAAAATTACAGTATTTGTTAGGGACAGACTGATAGATAGAGAGCAGGCAGAAAGCTCTGGTGGGGGGTGGAGGGGTTGAGCAAAAAACAAAAAAGAGAGAGAGAACTCATGGACATGGACACCAGTGTGTTTATTGCAGGTGGGTGGAGGTGGGAGAGGGCATAGAGGAGACAAATGGTGATGGAAAAAATAAAATAAAAATTTAAAAATAAATAAAAATTGCAGTATTTGTACTTAGAGTTTAAAGTTTATCAAAACTTTCATTTCCCCTTGGGTCATACAAGGTCCTTGGAACGCTCTAAAAACACCCACTCCGTGTTTATTTTCTCTCATGGTTGGGTGTTTTAATTCCATATATTTAAAAAGAACACTACAAAATGTGTCCTTCTACACAGTCAGCGTGCATTTAGATCTGCTCATGCATTTGCCAGTCTTTGCTCTTCATTGCTCTTGTGTTTCCAGTTTTCCACCTGGGATCCTTTCCCTCTGTCTGACGTGCAGCCTTGAGAATTTCCTTTGCAGGATCTGAACTCCCAGGTTCTCTGTCCCGAAAACCCCTGGATTGGTCCTTCGTGGTGGAGGGATACTTTGGGCAGTTGTATTAGTTTCCTATGGCTGTTGGTGACTTAGAACAACACATTTATTTCTGTGCAGTCCGGAGGCCTGCAGTGTGTCTCGGGGCTCACGTTGAGGTGTGGGCCACGCTGCTCTTCCCCGCAGCTCTCAGGGAGAACCCGTTTCCTTGCCTTCACCAGCTCCTGGAGCTGCGTTCCTTGTAGACCTGGCTTCGTGGCTCCTTCCTCCCTTTTCAAGGCCAGCCCCATAGCATCTTCATATTTCTTTCTCCTTTTGTCACATTGAATCTCTTCCGTGACAAATTTCCCTCTGCCCCTCTCTCGTAATAATACATGTGGCTGCATTTAGGACCCACTCAGAAAATCCAGGAGGGTCTGGAGACCCTTAGCTTAATCCCGCCGACAACGTCGTTTTGCCATATAAGGGAACATTCACAGGTTCATTCACTCTGAGCTGAATATCTTTGGGGGCTATTATTCTTCCTTGCACGGGAGTGTATAGAATTATAGATTGGTCACTATTTTATTTCAGTATACAGTTGACCCTTGAGTATCACAGGTTTGGGCTGCATGGGTCCACTTATATGCAGATTTTTCCCACATCCACCATTTAACCAACCTCTGATCAAAAACAGGATTTTCCATCTGTGCCTGGAAATCTGCAGATACAGAGTGCCAATTGTATGTATTGTTCTATGCCATTTTTCTAAGGGATTAAGCCCATGAACTTGGTTTGGGGGGTGGGTATCCAGACACTAATCCTCCATGGATACCAAGGGACAACTGATGTTTTAGGGGAGTCAAAAGTTATGCATGGATTATTAACTTCACGGGGTGGGTCAGGACCTCTAACTCCTGAATTCTTCAAGGGTCAACTGTATGAAAGATACTAGTCAGCTATTTTCTGGCTCCCCTCTTTGATGTTGAAACATCTTTTCTCAGTCTAACCATCATTTATCTTAAGGTAATCTACCTCTATATGTATTTTAAGATTTTACTCTTGGTTTTGATCACTGTGATATGTCCAGGCGTGCATTTTTTTATTTACCTTGGGGTTCTGTGGGTGTTTTGCATCCATGGAGTCTTTCAGTAGTTTTGAAAAAACCAAACGTCAGCTGTTGTCTCCTCAATATTATCTCAGCTCCACCCTCAGCCTCCCCCCACTCTGGGACTCCAGTGACATGTGTGTTGGACCTTTTTCCTATATTCTCCTGTTGTAAATCTACTCTTCTGTGTTCTCCATATTTTTGCTTTTCTATGCTGTATTCTGGACTTCTTCTGATCTAACTTCTGGTTTCTAATTCTGTCTTCTGTTGTTTTTAATCTGCTGCCAAACACTTCTGTTGACATTTTAATGTTACTGAGTTTTCCCTTTCTAGAGTTTCTGTTTGATTTTCTTCCAAACCTATGAGGTCATTTTTTACCGTTTTTTTCTTCCCTGCAGATGTTTTCAAACTTGTCGTTTACTTTCTCCATGTGGTAGGCACATATAAACTTCACAAGTCTGTTCTGAAGCCCGTCCAGGTCTGTCACTGCTCTCAGTTGTTTATACTGGTTCTCACTCATGTCGCCTTATTTCCCTGTGTGTATGAGCACCTTGAACTGTTTTGCTGGCTGTTGCCCTTAAAAATGATTTGTGGAGATGACCCGAGGCTTGGAATAAGTGTGCTTTTCCCCTTCTGGCTGTGTTAGGGGCACTGGAACTTGGGGACCACTTCACAGCGAATTCGTTGCACATCTGTGCTGTTGATTTCTGGTGTGAAGTGCGTATGATGTCAGGTCTGTGGCCACAGCTTCTCAGGAGTGTTTTATCACCCTTCCTCTCCTCCTCCTGCCCTGCAGAGGTACAGAGCAGCCTCTTTCAGTGCCCATGGGCCAGGGAGGAGCAGCAGGTGACAGATTGGTTCTGATTCATCCTAATCCCGAGACTGTAGCCTTTGGGGCCCAGCTTAATGCAGGAAAATGTATCCTGTACGTCTTTACAGTGAATGTGCTCTGTGCCTTGATTTCTGTCACTTTTATCCTCCAGTACCTTCAAGACACACAAATAATCCTCTGGTTTCTTTGGGTTCAAGTTCCCCTGAAAATTGGCCTGGCGGGGCTGCACTGTCTTTTCAGCTCCCCAGTGCTTTAAAGGTGGTTTATCCAGAGTTGTTTTCAGTCCAGAGAGTTTATCCGAATAACCCACACTTACAGGAAATAGCTGTTCCATTTTTATTGTATAAAATTATGCCTCTGTGTTTAACAACCATCGCCTTTAGGAACAACCATCACCTTTGGGAGCTTTACAGTGCAAAAGGATCACGGGAATGTAGGCCCACAAGTTTTTATTTGTTTTAAGAGAGTAGTGACCATATGGAAGACTGATCTGGTGTAGACTCTCGGGAGAAAAAGGGTGTGAGAATCTTGATGGGTTGTCCCATGACCACAAACTGGAAGATCCCATCTTGCTTGATGCCACTCAGTCTTTCTTCAAGGGGTAGCTTCAATTGGTTGGCCAATAAGTGGCATCGCTGCTTTGAAAAAATAACCACCAAAGGAAAAGCACTCTCTGCTGTTCCCCAGGGCCCTCAGCCGGGTCCTGAGCTGCCCTGTAGTGGCCAAGGTCCAGCCTTTTCAAGTTAGGGGCAGCTCTGAGGGCACTTGGTTTAGACTGAGGCCGTAGCCACAGCAGCAGTTAGCAGCCTCTTCTCCCCTGCCCGATGCCTCAGCACTCCGCCGTGTGTCTGTGACAGTGCGGGCGGATTCCTGCTGCGGCCTGGATAAGTACCTGTGCTTGGGCCAGCTTTCCGAGTCCAGTCCTTGGCTCACCCTCCACTTCATGCTTTGACCAGCTGGTCTTGGATCAAGGCCTTAAAACTTTAAATCCCAAATTTCAAGAATGGATATTTGACCCTTTGGTCCTCTTATCCCAAATTGTAATCAACATGAGGAAAAGCCTATAAATCATTGGTTGATTCAGAAAACATTTAAAGGAAACCTGCTGTCTGGAAGGCATCGTGCTGAGCAGTGTGGGGTCCTTGCCCCCGGAATGCGTATAACCTGGTCCTATGCAGAGCACTCAAGGATGGTCGCCTAAGAGGGAAACGGGTTGGCAGGGGCCCCCGAGGCTGCTTGTGAGAGTGGCCTGTGATGTTTGTCATCCTGTTACTTACGAGGTTTGATTTGGCTGATCCGACTGCTGCTGTTCTCTTCCTGTCCCCCACCTCAGGGACTGTCCCTCCTGAATCTGGGCTCACGACAGTGAATGTGATTGTCCCACCTGGAGGAGGACCATCCTTTGGCCACAGTGTAAAGGTCGCTGTCGTACTGTTTAAAGACTCAGCAAAAGACAAAGTCATGAAAGCCTGAAGGCAGGAACTAATTAATCCTGTGGCCTGTCACCAGGCTTCATGCAATCATGGCCAAAAAACGAAAATCAATTTGTGGTTTATGCATCACAATAGACTTAATTTCCTGGAAATCATTTCAGAATGGATATTGGAATTTGATTACTGAAATGCGGCTGGAGTGAAAGTCATTCTGCAATGCTTCTATGAAAGTGAGGTTGGCACATCTATTGGTAATGCCATCGAGAGAGCGGTTAGAGCTTTAGCAAGCAATTGCCCTGTATGCCTTTAAGAGGAAACTAGCTTAAAAGCAGGTTTGTTTCGCCTTGGCCAGCGTGGCTCAGCATCTCCCTGTGCACCGAGAGGTCGCCAGTTCGATTCCTGGTCAGCGTACATGCCTGGGTTGCTGGCTCTATCCCCAGTAGTGGGAGGATAGTGCTAGAGGCACCCAATTGATGTTTTTGGTCATGAGTGTTTTTCTCTCCCTCTCCTTAAAATCAGTAAAACTTCTTTTTTTTTTTTTTTAAGCTGCTTCTCTTTCCTGGCGAGCTGTCAGGCTGTTAGCTTCCAGCTCTGCAGCCTCCTTGATGATGGGGTTCCCTTCCTAGTTCGATGCTGAGCGCAGATTCGGCCTATTCTTGCTTTTGCTTCCTGTTGGTTGTTTAGTCTTCGTGTGTGCTATTTTTCCAGGCCCTGCTCCTCTGGTTGTATCACTGAGTTGTTTGATCCCAAACAAAGGGAACTCTTGACTCAGCTTGTTATGAATGTGACACGTGGCATGTTCCCACTTTTATATCTTTATACTCCTCTGGTGTTTGGCCGGGGACCCTGCTTTCCTGAATATAATACCCTTGCCATTCCAATGTTAACTGAAATAAATAATAAGACCCAGTTGTAGTAGACGGATCCTCTCCTCCATCTCTTCTCTCCCTCTTCCAGAGGGGCATCCGAAAGCACTCAGATATGCAGAGTATTGAAATACCAACTCTGCAGACTTAGCGAGATCCCATCTTCTATGACTTGCTTTTGTATATGCATGTGGAGGAAAAGTGATTCCGTGGTGGTGGGTGTCTAATACCCAGTTAGAGGATATTTCGATTTTTTGCAAAAGCAGAGAAGGAAGACAGTGCAAGTGCTGGGCGCAGCGTTTTGACTGACTCACGGAGGCGATAAAGGCCACTGGACTTCTTAGAGGAGACACAGGACAAAGTTGGGCATCAGCTACTCTGCTCCTGTCTGGGCGCTTCCACAACACTCAGTCTCCCCGGGTGCTCCTGATGGGCCCACACTTTGACGTTATCTTGGCTGATGTTATCATGGGAAGATAAGCTGCAGCTGTCTTGGGTGGCTGGTGTCCTGTGATCTCAGAGTGATGGGTAGATCCCACTGTGAGTCATCGATTCAACAACATTTACTGAGCTCCTACTTATGCCTGGTCCTGTTTTAGGCACTGGGCATGTAGCAATAGGAGAAGCAGACAAGATCCTGTTCTCGTGAGTTCCTATTCCAGGGGAGGGACAGGCAACCAGAGCACGAAGTAAACAAGGTAATTTCACATAGCGACAAGGGTAGGACAAGGGGACGGAGAGTGACCTAATGTCCTGCTTTAGATTCTTGGTCCGAATCTTAGAGAAGGAGGCTCAAGCAGTGCTGTCTAGTAGAGCTTTCAGAATGCTGGAGATGTTACCTCCTGTGCTGTCCAGTACGGTCATAAGCCACTAGTCACATGGGGCCATGGACACCTGAAAACTGGCTGGAACGACCGAGGGAGCTTCAGCATTTCACATTTTATTTAATATTAACTTCCATTTAAATAGCAACATGTAGTTCACAGCTACCCTGTTGGACAGTGCAGAGCTAGAGGAAGGACTTCAGGCAGAGGGAACAGGTTATGCAAAGGTCCTGAGGATATGGTCACCCTGAGTGGTGACCCTGAGAACCCGGCCGGGGTGTCTCTGACTGGAAGCCATGCTCAGTCTTTAAAGAGCAAATCTGAAAAATCTTAAAAATGCTTCCTGCCTCTGTTTTGTGGGCCCCTGGAGGACCTACAGAGGAATGAGAGTTAACCAGATGGGAACTAACAACCTCTGCCCAACAAAGAACCCTCTTCCTTTCCTGGGAAGGGCCGGTTCCCGCACCGTCTGACTCACAGCTCTCGCCTGGCTTCCTCTGCTGGCCGCTGTGCAGGACGTAGCCGCTGGGCGGGCTGAGCTGGTTCCTTCTGGGAACGAATCCTGTTTTGTTCTCCCCTTGCCTCATCCTGGAACAAGATGCTGGAACCTCGACCATTGCTTTTCCAAGGATGTCAAAGCAAATACTTCTCACTGCCTTCCTTTTAGCCCAGGGACCTCAGACATCATCATCTTTCCCGGCTTAACTTTTCTTTTCTCTCCCATGTTAAAGATGGCAGGGCTGGCCCTGCTTATAAAGAGAAACTGGGGTAAATTTAGAGGTAGTTTCACCATGAGTTACCACTTACATGGAAAAAGTTAGGAAAGAAAAGAAGAGAAGAGTGGGGAGGCGAGAAGAAAGTTTCCAGGAGTGTTTCCAGTGGTTTTTCTCTCCAGCCACACGTGCTCTGGGATCTCTTAGGCCCTGGAAGCCTCTCTGCCTCCTGGCCAAGAAGTGGGCTATTCCAAGCAGCCACTGGCTTATCCCAGCACAGCAGGGGAGGGAGTGGCCGTGGCAGGGACCAGCTCTGTCCATCCAGTGTGAGTGGAGATTCAGCTCCAGCAAGATTCCCAGACGAAAACAGACATGAGGTGGCCTCTCCTGGCTCAGTGCGCTGAAGATTAGCTAGAGGAGGCCCAGCCACACCGTCTAATCCTGGGCTAGCCTGGATCCGTCATTGGTTACCACGCTCTGGGAGCTTGCATACTCCATAGAAAACACAGTTACCTAGCACCACCCCCAAAAATACATAAAACCGAGCCAAGGGATCAAAATATTAAAATCGGAGACCATAGCCCAAGCCCACTTCTGGGGACTGAGGGGTGACTCTGCCTCTTCCCCTTGGTGACTGTCTGCAGGCAGCTCAGGGCTCCCCCTCCCCTCCCCCAGACCAGCAGTGGTTTGGGGTGGGCAGGCGAGGGTGAAGTGCAGAGGCTGTCGACTTTGAACTGTGGCAGGTTCAGAGAAGCTGCCTTGATCTCGATGATCTTGATCTCTCGGTGAGAGGCCTGAGGTCATGAAGTGAACCCTTGTTTACCCCTGATCAAGATGCTGGCAAGTTCCGCCTGCTCTGTGCAAGATGCCTTCCTAGAGAACACGGTGAAAACCCATCTGAGTCCTGTGCTCTGGCCTCCACGAGAAGACGCGCGTGGCCATGCCTCTTGCGGGCACCTCCACGCTCCATGTGCCTGGCTCTTTGCTCTTGGCGTGTAGTTTTCCAGGAGAGAAGTGCCTGCTATGGGAAAGGGGCCCTGCTAGGCAACGTCACTGGAAGGTCCTTATTAGCCCAACTGAATTAATTTGTCTCTAAAAAATTACTTTTTTTTTTCACTGAAAAATAAACATGTTTCTTAAAGAGAAGTTGGAACATTTGCAAAAGGATATAGAAGAAAAAAAATCACCTAAGATGCTGCCATGAACACAGCTGCCCCGTTAGCATTTTGGTGTCCTCTCTAGTAGGGTCTTTTTTCCGCCTAAGGGTTATTTTGCCTTTTAATGTCTGTAACTATATAAGTAATATAAGATTTGGTGCATTGGTTTTTAATTTAACATTGAATAGTAAGTTGATAGTAAGCATCGCTTTTGATGGCCATGTGGTAATGCCCCTGGGTTCCTGTGTACTTGGCATTTGGGTGTTTTGAGCCCCAAGGACTCCATAACTGGCTGGAGGCCACACAGTGAGATGCTGAAGAAGCCAGGCACGGCTGAGTGTTCCTCATACTCACTGGTCCTCAGCCTTTCACTGCCTTCCTCCCTTACCCGTGTATGATCCTTCTCCCACCTGCCACCAAGGATCACCACACCACCAGCTTGGGGACCTCTCCCCAGGACTGGAGGCCAGATTATCCCCTTCCATTGTGTCCCTTCAAGAAACTCAGTATCATAATAAATAGTATCTGTTTGGGCCAGATTTCCCTCCTGCTTTTCCCAGTCTGTGTTCCACCCCCAAGTTCCCAACGCCTCTTACTCATGCTAGCTCTGTGCTGGGCAAGGGATTAGGCACAGGAAACAGGGCAGGCTTGATGTCCAGCAGGTGGCCTTGGGCTGTGGTGCTCTGGGAACTGTTGTTGTCAGGGTGGATGAACAACGTGGCTCTCACTCCCTCGCTCCCCTCCTCGGAGCTCTTCCTTCCCATGCGGGACTGGCTGCATGGGCATGGGCATGTGTTCACGCAGGGCCTCTGCTTAGAGGGGTTCTGTGATTGGTTTAATGCTCTGCTGTTGCCGTCTTGAAATTCTTAAAAATTTTGAACTATGTGACCCTGCATTTTCCTTTTGCACTGGGCCCCACAAATTATGCAGCTTGATGACACTTGGAACACACCTTATCTGCAGCGCTCATCTTGTTACTGTATTATTTATACTTTATGACTCACCTTGCACACTGGGAGGTGTTTTCGTAGAAGGACAAGGTCTTTGTAACCAAATAGACTTTGTTTCAGATGACTGTGTACTGCCTTTGGGACTTTGGGTAAGTTATCTAGTTCTTTGGAGCCTCAGTGTTCTCGTCTGTGAAGTGGGAATAATGATCTTAAATTTTTAAGACTCATGAAGATCCAGAGACTATTGAAGCAGTAGCATCATGCCTTGTGTATCCACACTCAATATACCTTGTGTTCCTCCTTCCCTCTTTGCCTGGCACCGTATACAGTAGGTGCTCAACATGCACGTATGCCTGTGTTTTCTTCCAGAAGTTTTATGGCTTCGTGTCTTATATTTAAATCTTTAATTCATTTTGAGTTCATTTCTGTGTGCTGTGAGAAAGTAGTCCCGTTCCATTCTTTTGCATGTATCTGTCGGTTCTTCCCAGCACCACTTACTGAAGAGACTGTCTTTACCCCATTGTATGTTCTTGCCCCCTTTGTCATAGGTTAATTATTCTATAAGTGAGGCTGTATTTCTGGGCTGTCTGTTCTAGTCCATTGATCTATAGTTCTGTGTTAATGCCAGTACCATGCTGTTTTGATTATTGTAGTTTTGTGGTATAGTTTGAAACTAGGGAGTGTGATACCTCCCACTTTGTGCTTTCTTAAGATTTCATTGGCCATTAGGGGTCTTTTGTAGTTCCATACGAATTTTAGGATTCGTTGTTTTAGTGTGGAGAAGAATGCCTTTGGTGTTTTAATAGGGATTGCACTGAATCTGTATACTGCTTTAGGTAATGAGGACATTTTAACAATATTAATCCCTCTAATCTATGATCCTGGTATATACTTCCATTTATTTGTATCTCCTTCATTTTCTTTTTTCAGAAAAAAGAAAGTATAGGTCTTTGACTTCTTTACTTAAATTTATTCCTAGGTATTTTATACTTTTCAATGCAATTGTAAGTGAGATTATTTTCTTAATTTCTCCATTTTATTGTTGGTTATTGGCATATAGAAATGCAACAGATTTCTCTATATCGATTTTTGTGTCCTCCAACTTTACTGAATTCATGTATTAGTTTTAATAGTTTTTTGGTGGCATTTTTAGGATTTTCTATATATAGTATCGTGTCACCTGCAAATAGTGAGAGTTCTACTTCTTCCTTTCTGATTCAGATGCCTTTCATTTCTTTGTCTTGTCTGATTGCTGTCGCCAGGACCTCCAGTACTGTGTCACATAGGAGTGATGACAGTGGGCATCCTTGTCTTGCTCTTGATCTTAGAGGAAAAAGCTTTTAGCTTTTCACCATTGAGTATGACATAGCTATAGATTTGTCATATACAGCTTTATTTTGTTGAGGCATGTTCCCTCTATACCCACTGCGTTAAGTTTTTATCGTAAAAGAATGTTGAATTTGTCAGATGCTTTGTCTGCATCTATTGATCTGAGCATATGCTTGTCACCCTCCGTTTTGTTGACATGATGCATCACGTTAATTGATTTACAAATGTTTTACCATCCTTGCATCCCTGGAATAAACCCTACTTGGTCATGGTGTATAATACCTTTAATGTATTGTTGAATCCGATTTGCTAATATTTTGTTGAACATTTTTGCAGCTGTGTTCATCAAGGATATCGGCTTGTAATTTTCTTTTTTTGTAATGCCTTTGTCTCGTATGGATATTAGGATAATGCTGGCTTTGTAGAGTGAGTTTGGAAGCATTCCTTTCTCTTCAGTATTTTTTGGAATAATTTAAGAAGGATAGGTATTAATTCTTTAAGTGTTTGCTAGAATCCTCTGGTCTCGGACTTCTGTTTTGCGGGGAGTTTTTATTACGGCTTCAATATCATTGCTAGTAATGAGCCTGTTTGGATTTTCTATTTCTCCCTGGTTGAATCTTGGGAGGTTGTAAGAAATTTGCTCATTTCTTCTAGGTTATCCAGTTTGTTAGCATTTAATTGTTTATGGGATTCTTTAACAATTCTTTATATTTCTCTGGTGTTGGTTGTAACTTGTCTTTAATTTATGATTTTATTTATTGGGCTCTTTCTTTTTTTCTTAATGAGTCTGGCTACAGGTTTATCAATTTTGTTTATCTTTTCAAAGAACCAACCCTTAGTTTCATTGATCTTTTCTATTTTAATCTCTATTTTGTTTATTTCTGCTCTTTTCTTTATTAATTCCTTCTTCCTATTTACTTTGGGTTTTGTTTACCCTTTTTTATAGTTCCTTTAGACGTAAAGTTAGGTTGTTTATTTGGGATTTTTCTTGGTACTTGAGGCAGGCCTGTATAGCTAGCTTCCCTCTGAGAATTGCTTTTGCCACATTAAGTTTTTAGAAAGCTGTCTCTTCATTTCCATTTGTCTCAAGGTAGATTTTAATTTCCTGTTTGAGTTCCTTTTTGATCCATTGGTTAAGTAGCATGTTGTTTAGTTTCCACGTATTTGTGTTTTTTCCAGTTTTCTTCTAATAGTTGAGTTCTAGGTTCACACCACTGTGGTCCCAAAAGATGCTTTAATATAATTCAGTCTTCTTGGATTTATTTAGTCTTGTTTTGTGGTCTTATATGTGATCTATCCCGGAGAAATATTGTATAAATGTGTATTCAGTAAACTCTTATCTTAAGAAAGTTCTGAGCATGATGAAATTAGACAGAGTTCAGAAGGGCAAAATGTTCAGTCCAAGACTGGAGCTCCACCTTGCACCTTGGGGAAACCTAGTAGATCATGGGAGGGACCCAAGGCCTGAGCAGAATGAAGCTGCGGCCAGGTTGGCTGGTTCCCATAGGTCAGGATCTGGGACTGGCGCCTTTAGGTGTCTGTGACTGCGTCATGGGCAGAGAGCCAGGTGAGCCTGGGGCAGCCTGTGGGCTGTGACTAAATTAGGAAGAAAGAGTCCTTGGGCCCTCTGGGGAGCTAACTGGGCAAGTGGACCTCTGGTGGAAAGCTGGAAGCGGGCTATTTAGACAGACATGACTGGCTTTCACCTTGACTTTTCAGTGGTCTGCGGGAACATCACACGCAGAGTCCTAGCAGGAGAGATGCTCCCCCGATACCAGTGAACATCCCCCGCCCCACCTCCAAGCGTGCATGTAAAATAGGAGAACCCAGGGAGCTTTAATCCCTAGTCCTTTATAAACTATTTTGGGGAGGTTGTACCTTGTAAAAAACATAACCTCCTGGGTAATTTTGAGAGGGGATTATATTGGATCCTGGACATCACAGATGAACATCAGACCTTCCAGACAGGACAGACTGGATGATGACTGCCTTATGTAACCTGGCAACGAGGTCCCTTTGGACGGCAGATTTTGATTTAGAAAATCATGCGAGGGTTTCGTTTAGTGTGATTGTGTTGTGTTGCAGTGTAAGATTGGGGGAGAAAGAGAAGGGACACAAAGTGGCAGGAGAGTGGTGGCTCCTTGGGGGAAAAGTGATCAGGTTCCTAAGTAATTAAACTGTAAATCAGGCCAGGCTCATCCCCGGACCCCAGGAATTTAGTAATTCCCTCTGAGAGGGCTTCCTGGCTTTGTTTTGGTTTTTTCTTTCGTCTTCTTTTTTTGCGGGTATCATATTTTCTGTGAGACTGGTGGAAGGGCTTAGTCTTGGAGCAGTTTCTCAACTGTGGCACTCTCGCTATCTTGGGCTTGGTGATCCTTGTTTGTGGGTTCTGTCCTGAGGATTGTAGGATTTTAGGAGCATCCCCGATCTCTGCCCAGTAAATGCCAGTAGCAACCTCCAGTTCTGACAAACAGAATGTCTCCAGCCTTCCCTGGGGGGCAAACTCACCCCCTGCCCAGTTAAGAGCCACTGCTTAGAGCAGAAGACAGTCCATTCTTCCTGCCGAAAAGTGTCGCAGTTCCCACTGGGCAGGTGAAATGATGGGCCCCCATGCCCCATCCCCTGCCCCCCACACACAGGGAAAAAGGAGGGACCCCCTGCTCAGATTTGCTGGGTGGGCGTCAGTCTGTTGCGCTGTCTGATGTGGCTACATCACTAAAGGTCTTTTGCGGGGACCTTCAGGAGCCAAATTTGTCACCGGTCAAAACCTAAAATAAAAAACAAGTAAGTAATTCAAACTAACTACCATCGCCGCTGCCACCACCACCGAAGAGTAGAAAAGTAAACCAGAACAGGAGGCTCTGGAATTTTATTAAAAACGGCCACATGATGAGCCCACGTGCCCCCCTTCAGAAGTGCTCTCAGGAGCTGGCCTGGGTGTTGATATGTGAAGAGGCTGAGAACATGTGGCGTAAACATCGACTGATATTGTTTGCCATTTGCACTCGGCGTGTGTAATGCGGCAGGAATGGCTCCCCGCGGCATGTGACTCCCCTTCCAGATGGGTATGCGGGGCACTGGGGCCGCTCGCTTTCTTTCGCTCTCTCCCTCGCTCTCATTCCCCCTCCTGTGCCCCTTTCCAGACTCCCGAGAGCGTAAGTGGAAGCCTGTCATGATTGGCACGCAGAAAGCTGGTAGAATGTCATTGGAATTTTCTAGGGAGGCACATGCGCGACACCCAAAATGACTCCCAGCTTCGGTGGCCTCAGGTCAGCGCTCCGTGCCAGGCTCCCTGGTCTTTTTCAGAAAGGTAAGGCTGCGTGATGTCACCCCACCTCTCCCCCGGCACAGGGGGAGACCAGGGCTTGCTTTTTACTCTGCAGGCCAGGCGGCTCTTCGGACCATGTTCTTGGCGCTAAGCGTTTGTGCATGAGTGTGCGATTTGTCTGTATCCCAACCCCCTCCCGTTTTAAAAAAAATAATGGTAATAACTGACTCTCAGGGTAACATGTGACCTAACCCAGCTCCCCGTGACCCCGGCGAAATCAGCGATCCCAGTGTCAGCATGTCTAGATGTTCTTTTTACGCCAGTTACTGGTCTCTTTTATAGAGAAAAGTCGGGGTCGCAGGGACACAGATTGCGTTATCCCCGGATCGGAGGCAACAAAGGGGACGTTTTCGGAATCTGGAGCCTTATGGGCGACGGGGGTCCCTTAAGGTGGAGGTGTTTCGCGTTGATTGCTGGAATGTGTCGGTGACGGGAAATGAGTGTAAAGTCGCTCGCAGGGTTTCCTGTCTCGAGTGCGGCGGGGCTCGTGAGCCGGCGGGAGCGCCGCTGGTGTCAGTGAGAGTCCACGGCCGGGGCATTTTGCTCAGAAAGTGTCTGAAAGTTGCTTCCGAGCACCTCTGAAGGATCCGTGGTCTGCATTTCAGTAACGGTTAGGTGTCTTTAAATAAAGTTCAGTGTCAAAGCAAAACTGTTAAAGCCCCCAAGCGAGCAAGCAAGAAACGTATGAACTTGTCGTGAGGTTCAGGGGATGCATTTGGACTTGGGTGGGGTGACCTGTGAGCAGGCTCGAGCACAGCCAAAGCCGACTCTCCTTGTCTCTTTGCGGAAATTAAAAGTCGGCAATTCAAAGTCGCTTGGACACCTTTGGGGGAGGAATCCTGGTTTTCTGCTTGCAAGTGTGTCAAAGCAAACCCACCCGCATACACTTCCAAAATGGCATGTAAGATGTATCTTCCATCATGGGAATGTTTTTAACCTTAAAAAGATTCCATTGTGTCGCTTTGCCGTTGGTTTCTGCCTCATGTGCGTTAGAATCTCTTTTTCTTTTTCGGTGTCGGAAGGCTGAGCGGGAGAGGGTTAATATTTTCACACACCCGTTCCCTCTCCCACGCGCATACCCTAACAGCTGCCACATATGATTTTGTGGAATCTGATATTTCGAACGAAATGACTTCCTTATTTTTCATAGTAATATAATAATCAATTTCACCATAGAGAACCGCGTACATGTCAGGCCCGGGCTGCTCCTAATTAGCAATGGATGGAGAAGCCGAGGAAAGGGCTGGAGAGCAGGTTTGAGTGAAAAGTCAGCTTTAACCGTTCTTGCCTGCCTCAGCCGGCTTGGATCTTAACTGCAGTCGAGTTTGGGGTTGATCCGACAGAAATACCTAGAATGGCCCCTGCAGCTGTAGCCGATGGGCCTGCCCCCTCACTGTTGCTGCTTTGTCTCTCCTCTCCTCTCCGCAGTAGCTTTCAGACGGCCACTGCTTTGTAAAATTGAGGCAAAAGCCAGAAGTCACCCGCACGTAATATTCTCTGCCTTGGCTGACACCTGCGTTTTGTCGGCCGTAGCCAGAAAGGTATGTTTCTTTAGAAACTTCCATCCACTTTGGGGAAAATGGAAGCTTCCTCAAATAAATAGTTTTATGGTCTATTTATAAAGTTCCAACCTCAAGGTTCTCATTTGCCCTAAGGAACTTAAAAGAATTAAACAGTGCCCATCTGCAGCGCAAACACAGGGAAAAACACTCAGCATTTCTGCTAAGGTCTGCATTCCATGTGCTTGGAGACAGTCATAAATTCAAGGGAGTCAAACGAGTATTTGTTCAGTGCTTCTAATTTGCCTGGCGCTGAGCCAGAGAGACACTTGGGGAGTTTCAAAGGTTTGAGGATGTGGATGATGTCTTCAAGGTGCTTCTGATTTAGGCGGGAACAGGGTCACCGCCCAGCAACCCTCACCTGGCTCTCTGCAGCAGAAACTGTAGGCACACTCGGGGAGAAGTCTCGCCATGAAAAGTATTTATTGAACTGTGTGGACAGTGCTTTTACACAGCTAAGAAATACTGGTTGATCCGCCCACTGTGTCTGTGACCCTTTGTGGGCTAATGAAAACGTCAGTGTTTATTCTTAAGTATAATTTAAGACAAATGGTCATGCAGTTTGTAGTGACGAAAATGGCTTGTGGGGTTTAAGGTAATGAAGAACAGATTGACTTTATTCCTTTATAGATTGGTGAGTCTCAGACTAAACTTCACAATAGACCCGGGGAGCTATTAAAAATCCCAGTGCCCGAGGTGAATCAGAATCTCTGGAGGTGCGACCCAAGCCTCGTTTGTTGTTTTTTTTTTAAATATGTTTTTATTGATTTCAGTGAGAGGGAGAAAGAGATAAAAATGTCAACGATGAGAGAATCATTGATCGGCTGCCTCCTGCACGCTCCCCACTGGGGATGGAGCCCAAAACCTGGGCACGTGCCCTGACCAGGAATCGAACCATGGCCTCCCGGTTCATAGGTCAACGCTTAACCACTGAGCCACGCCGGCTGGGCCCAAGCATCGGTATTTTTTAAATGCCCTAAGTAATTGCAGTGCCATCAAGTTTGTAATCTAGTGGTAAACATTATTTTATTTAAAATTCTTTTAGTCTACGGTGAATTTGAAAGGTGGATTTTTTCACAATCATGATGTTGCTTCACTGAAGAATTTTTGGCATTCTGGAATCTGACCCTTCTGTTCTCTCCATTAGTGAACTCAGTGTGAATGGAGTCATGCTTTTTTCCTGCTCAGCAAACCTGACAGCGTGATGCTGAGCTAATCGATCAACTAAGTTATTTGAGGTTTTGTGAGCTTGAGTGTTGTGGCTTCAGGAGGCCAAATGTTGAACATGGCAATTGAGTCTTTTTTTTAAAATTTTATTTATTGATGAGAAAGAGAGAGAGAGATTTGTTGTTCCACTTTTTTATGCATTCATTGGTCTTGTATGTGCCCTGACTGGGGATCTGGTGTATTGGGACGATGTTCTAACCAAGTGAGCTACCCAGCTAGGGCGGCGACTGAGTCCTCTAAAGAAAAGTATGTGTAAGAGTGATTACATTTGCCTCTGAAATTATTTTTGCTGTGTTCAAAACCCCCATGGAAAAGGAAGCCCCTTTTTGGTGTACTGGAAAGCTCATTAGAGTCAGAGGTGGCTCGTTAGAAATACAGTAGTTAATAAATTTCTTATAACTCACCATAGATTCTTAGGGTTGGAAAGTAGTTTCAGTGGTTCTCAAAGCAGCATCAGTATCACCTGAACATGTTAAAAATGCAAATTCTGAGGCCTCAACCCCAACCCCTTGAGAAAGAAACTGTGGGTGAGCCCAGCATTGGTGCTTTAAGATGCTCTCTGGGTGCGACCAAAATTTAAAAATCACTGCTCTGGTTTCACCGTGTCATTTCACAGACAGGTCTGTTAATTGGAGGTTAAGTGACTCTCTCTGAAGTCACCCAGGACTAGAAGGGCAGCAGAAGCTAAAACTCAGGTCTCTCAGTGTAAAATCTATCCCTACACCATGGTCAGATCACCCTAACTTTTCCATGTGTCATAAATAACCGCTTTAGAAAAATATCCACCATCCTAAAATCATAAGGCATAAAGGAACCTTAAATGTTGCCTCACCTGACTCTCCCATTTTACAGATGAGAAAACTAAATTCTACAGCATGAAGCGAGTGCAATAAGATGTGTAGCTATTGCTGATGGAGCTTATTTAAAAACTGGGCCTACTTACAACCCAACCAGTGGCTCCCTCACCCTCCACTACCCCCCACAGCCTCTTCACTTTCACAGGGACTCCATTTGGTTTAAACCATGTTGGCTGAAATGTCCAGGTTAACAATCAGGCAACTCTAGGAAAAGATCAGCTATTCTGATTGAGAATTTTAATTCTTTAAAATTAATCTAAAGTTTTATTCTTTTATTTAAAATTGGCTTGAATTTTATAACATTTACCAGGAAAATCTCAGTGATATAAATGACCAGAAAAGAAAGTTTAGAGAACATAGGGAACATTCATTCCTCCAGCATATGTTTCATCTCAGAATCGTGTGGATTAGACACTTATATCTCCTCAGATCACACACTGAAATTACATTTTCTTCAGATTTAGTTAAAAGGAGAAATGTGGCAACAAGTCTGTTTGTTGAATATTTTAGGATTTTATACTTGATCTGGTTGGTGGTATTTACATAATTTCGACAGTGTTCAAAGGCTGAATCTAATCCGCATTCTCTGTAGAATTTCATCTTCAAAGGCTTGAGCAACACACATGGAGCATTTGCCCAGGAAAACAGATAGAGAATGTGATGTACAACTACTGTCTCCCACACATGTACAGGGGTCAGGTGTGTACGTGTATAGAAATGCTTATGGGTCCCACACACCTACCATGTGCCAGGCATGTGACATAAAACGGGACACACAGTTCCTGCCTTCAAAATGATGGTGGGGCAGTGAGGAAGTCAGAGGAGTGACTGGATGCAGTTATGAGAGAGGGTGGTAGGAGTTAGAAGAAAGTGTGATTGAGGCTCACAGAACAGCAGGGCATTATGGGGGATCACAGAAGGCGCACCAGCACACATTGGGTGGGGGCAGGAGTCAGAGAAGTCTGCCTGGAGGAGGTGACCTCTAACTGCGTGTTGAAAGATGGTAGTTACCTAGGTGGGGGGGTAGGGAGGATTGTTCAGGGGGAGGGAACAGTATGTGCAGAGGTGTTGATGTTTGCATGTCCTGATCTTCACAGGGGAAGTACTGGCCTATAAACATGAATGTTTGGCTTCTGAGAGCTTTGTGCAGCAGTTTTAAAATACATATTTTAGACAGCGTGTTTTTCCATCTCAGAGGGCTTCCATCTCAGAAGTTTGTCTGTTGAGAGGTCACCATATCTTATGTGACTGCGACACAGAAAGATCTGTCCTAACCCCAGAAGTCAAATCAACTCCCTCGATTTTAGCCTGCATAAAACCAGTGAAACTCTGCCCAACATGGATTTCCTGAAGAATTGTGTGTCAGACAGACTGCCTCCAGCCCCGAATGGATTTGAGCTTTTTACTGTGAAAGCCTGGGTCTGTCTGTGGAATGCCTTTGTAGAGGAGAGATTCTTATAAGGAGGCACTTTTGGTATTTCTTTCCCTGAATCTCCACGGATAGAGTTAAGAGAACCTCTCCTTGTGCTGAATGGCCTGTCCAAGTGATCAGGAATAGAAGAAATTAAATTATGTTCATGCTGGCTGGCCAGCAACACACACATCTGAACCAAGCCATATTTATATATATTAAACAATGTTTTCTTTAGAAGCATTCCCGGGAGCTTAAAAATAGCTTAATTTGCCTGCCTAGTGTGGCTCAGTGGTTGAGCATCAACCCATGAACCTAGAGGTCACCAGTTCAATTCCCACTCAGGGCACATGCCGGGTTTCAGGCTTGATCCCCAGTAGGGGACATGCAGGAGGCAGCTGATTGATGATGTCTCTCTCTCATTGCTGTTTCTGTTTCTCCATCCCTCTGCCTTCCTCTCTTTCTCTCTCCAAAAAAAAAAAAAAAGCTTAATTTGTGACTAATAATTATTCAGTATTATTCAGTAATACTAATTATTATTATCAACCATCGTCATGGTTTGCAGAGCATCTGCACACCATGTTAGAGCTTCAGAACAGCTACTGGGGCAGATGGTATTGTCTCCATTTGACAGATGAGGAAATTAAACCTTAGAGTCATCAGATTTCAAAGGTGAACAAGACCTTGGAGGTCCTTTCATATCCAGCTTTCTCATTTTACACACAAAAAAGGGAAGCTGACTGATCTACAGTCCCACAGGGAGAAAATAGTGGCTGTAAGACCAGGCCTTACAGTGTCTTTCCTATATGACACTAGCAGAATGCGTATTATTTTCTGTTTTGCACATCTTGAGCCCTTCTAATATTTCCAGCAGCAAAGGCAAGCCCTCTCGTCAGTTATAAAACTGCGAGCTGCCCCTTTGTGACTGCACGTCTCCTGGTTCCGAGAATCTTACTCTGCCTGATGAAAGTGGTACAGAGTACAATGGGCTGAAAGGCTGGTGATTTGATACCAAATGTGTTATTTAAAATCACATCGTGGGTATGTTAACTAAACTTATTGTGGTAATCACTTCACAGTATACACATATATCAAATCATTACGTTGTACACCTTAAATTTATACAATGTTACATGTCAATTATATCTCCATAAAGCTGGAAAAAATTTAAAAACCACTATGACAAGTTGGGGGGAAAAACCTCCACAGAATAAAGGACAAAGTTTTATAATGTAGTACCTTTGAACAAACCAAAAACAGAACAAAACTAAACAACCAAAAGAATCACACCCAAGGAAGTAGGGCCAGGAATGTGGATAAGCTTCTTTAATGAACCTGTAACAGAGGATAGACTATTGGCCTTACAGTCAAAAGACCCTCATTCACTGGATGCCCTCAGGTGGTTCATCCGACCTTTCTTGGTCCCAGTCTTCTTAATATAAACTGCAAATGGTCGTATTTGACTTGTCTACCAGTGTGGTTGTCCTGGAGATCAGAGAGCTGATGAGGTGAAAACACTTGTTAACACTGCAGCTGAAGAACATGGAACAAAATCGAGATGATGGGATTATTGCTGCTGTTATGAATCACCCCAGGAGGTGCCATGGTGACATGAATCATCATATTGTAATACCGTGGCTGAAGCCCAGATGCGGGATAACACCAGTGCTGACCCAGTAATCTCAATCAGCACAGGGGCCTAGCTAGTGATAATCCATAGCCCTATTGTTACCAAGAAGACGGCACTAACCAGAAAGTGTGTAATCTCACTCTGCTCCCCGAAAAGAAGACTCGTCGGTGAATGTTGATGGGGCGCGTCCCACCATAGTGGCTCCATTACCCCTGAGGAGTGAAGAGAGCTGGGCTCCGGGCCCTCCTCCTCTCCTCTGCCTAGAAGTGTGACTTGGGTTGATCCACATATTATATCAACTTCACTTTTTTCTCTGTAAACTGAGTGGGTTAAGCTAAATGGTCTCTAAGGCTTCTTCTTGATCTTAACATTTGCAGTAATCAGCTGGAGTTTGAATTTAGCTCCAATATTACTGCAGTATCGTCACTGTCATCTTGTAACCTGGCATTCAGGGGCTGTTCCCTGTGGCTCACATCCTGACCTTGCTTCTGAGAGCGTTTCAGTAGAGTTGAGAACTTACGATTTGAAGTCCAGCCCCTAGGAGGCAACAGAAGGGCAGGACTCAGCAAAGACTTGCCCGGATTGCATTTTATTTGATTTGGCCACATTATGAAGGTGTGACCAAACCTGGAAAATGTTCTCTTGCCTGGTCCCAAGCCCTCTCTCCTGGGTTATATTTTATGTCCTAATACATGAGGAAAAAAAAAAAAAAAAGGCACGTCTACCGCTTGGCCTGGACAGGGACCTGAGTTGAACTGGAAGTGAGTTTAAATTCCTGATTGGTTATCTTGGAAGACCTTGGGCGTACTGAGATGTGACCAGCCAGGTCTGTTTAAGCGCCACCGTGCTGGGCCGAGGTCCCCGGCTCCTCCCTCCCCCTGGCTGAGCATCCCCGGGACCAGCTTGTGAGTCTGCACGCGTTCGCAGCAGGGACCTTGAGCGGCGTCCTTGTTATTACAGGGCCCTTCTAGTCTGTGCCAGCTACTTACTCGGTTCCCCGAGCAACTCCTACAACTCTCTCTGTTCCCTCCGAGGCCCAGTCCCACCCTGCTCCCTCCTCTCAGCAGAGGTCCATCCTCGCTTTTTACTTCCCTTCTCTCCATGTTTACATCTCCTCGTGTTTTCTTCATCTACCTCTGTCTCAAAGGAAGAGTCGTGGCTGCCTTGGCAGAGCCCACCTGCCACCAGCGCTGATGATGACAATGGTCGTGACAGGAGTAGTCCCGGCGACAAGACTAGCTGAGCTAGCGGTTGCGGCCGTGTCGGTTTAGTGAATGCTTACGGCCTGGCAGGAACAGGGTGGAACAGTGCGTGCGCCCATCATTTAACTCAGAACAGGCCTGTACCTCGGCTACAGCCGCCCCGGCTTTAACGAGGAGGACCCCGAGGCTTGGAGAGGGCAAGTGTTCGCCCACCGTCCCCAGCTCGTAAGTGGCAAACTGGCACTCACACCCAGGTGGACTCGAGCTCTGAAACCCACGCTCCCTTCCGTCCCGGCCCCCACCTCCCAGCAGAGCGCAATCATGCTGACTGGGCTGCTACTCCACAGGTCCATGGCCCAACTGATTTTAACCCATTCTACCCCGAATCCTAACCTCCAAGGACGTGAGTGACGAATATCTGAAAGGGAAGGCTGTGTTGTGATCACACGGAAAAAGGCCTCTTTCCCATAAGCTTCCGGACAGTGCTACACCCTTACCTCTGTCCAGCACCAACAATTTGGACAGTGTGCAGAGCATTCTGACAACTCTTTACTTAACTTGACCCGCATCAACCTTCACCATGTAGAAGACATTGTGGCTTCTCTTTTTATAAGTGAGGACACTGCGGCTCAGAGAGGTAGAGTCTGTCACCCATTGTGACAATGATGTCAACCATCGAGTTAGGACTGGAACCCGGGATGCCTGATTCCTACCCCTGGTTCATACAGGGAACCTCACAGCCCAATAGGCAACCACTCTCCTTTCCTCCAAGCGAAAGAAGCTAGAGAGAACTGTGTGTCTTTAACAAAGACCCTTTCTCCTGGGGAATCACTAATGCCTTGCCTAAGGCCAGTTCTTTGTGTAGCAAAAATAGCCTGTTAGTTTAAAAATGAAAATCGTCCCTGTTAAAGGTCAAGGCATTATGTCCCCAGCTCATAAGAGCACCTGGGTGGCCAGGGCTGGATCTCTGAACCTGCAAAAGGTTGTGCCGTAGCCCGGTCTCGTGACCACCACGTGGGGCTCTCACTCCGCCCGGGTGGAGGAGCGTTCTGTTCCCCGAACCTCCAGGAAGCAGGTCTCTCTGGTCAGTAGACACGCACACCACAGTGACTGCCCCAGTTTCCCCTGCAGTGACCCCTTAGCGGCTTGGTCCTCACAGTGGGTCTCCTCCGTAGAGGAAGCTGGGGAATGACAGACGACTCGAGTCCCTGTGGGGCCGTGGAGGGGAAATGTCTGAATTAAGTGAAGATGGTTCTAGTAGGCTGGCTTTCTTTTTACATTATTATTTTTATTAAGCAAATAAAGGAAATGCCTTGGTTTGTGCACAGAAAAGCCCAAGCAGGTCCAGGGGAAGTGGCTCAAGGTATCCCTGGGAGGTCACCCTGAGCTGCTTGCACCCCTGTCACCAGGCTGGTGTCTTGGGTTGGCTTGATTTTCAAGTAGGCCCTCCTTACCTGGTGGCTCAAATTCAACCAGTTTAGCAGCCCAGGCATGGCAAAAGGGTGTCTCTGTCCTGATAATGCCAACACAAAGGGAGTGTCCATCCCTGAGCCGGTGACTGTGGCTACGGGGCTCTGACTGGCCGATTTGTGTCACATTGGCTGGGGATCCCTGTTCCCATTTTGCAGATGAGAAAATTAAGCACACTTACAGGTTGGAAAAAGTAAGCGACTTTCTCCCATCCCATAACCAGTAACTGGCAGGCGGAAGCGCGGGTCTTGGAGCACCGTTCACCCTGCAGCTGCCTCTCACTAACAGCCGGATCATCTTTCATCAGCAGATGGATTAATAAGCCCAGAACGTATGCATGTCTCTGTTCAGAGTTCTGCCCGAGAACTCTGCCCTTTTGTTTCGTTTGTTACATTTCTCTGAACCGTCCGAGGCTTGCACCACTATCTCCTGGGCCTTGCTGTTTGGGGCTTACCTCCGGAGGAATTTTCACCGCTCTCTCCTCCTGGGAAGGTATCTCTTTTCCCATCTCTGTCCCCACCACCTAGCAACTTCACCGGGCACATCATAGGTGCTCGGTCATGCGGGCTGAATGGACAAATTCACGAGCCCTGTTGGCCCCTTGGGTGCAGACTGCGGAGCAGAGGCCCGCGCCCATGCCTGAGCCTCGTCAGGCGGGGACAGCTGTTGGCTCTCCCGGTGGATACAATGTGTTGCGCACCCTTTGGCACTGTGGGATTAAACCATTCGAAACAGTTTTCATCTGGATGTCCTAAATCTCCCCGAGTTGTAAAGGCAACAGTTTCTCTTTTATGTTATATTTTATTTTTAAACTATTGAGAGAAATGCTGTTTTAATTAAAAACAAAACAAAACGAAACAAAAAAAAAACACCTTTCTAAGTGAGCAGGGAACCAAAGTTTCTAATATAATCATGCCCTGTGAACTCTTTGTAACAATCAGTGGCTCAGAAAGGAAAGGTCGGCCTGGGGGCAGTGAGCCCTGTGGTGGCCGGGGTCAGCCGAGTGGCTGTGCGTCTTCCCTGCGAGTGGGGACCAGCCTCCCTGTGGCTGTGCGGTGGCTTCTCTGGCTCTTGTCCTGTGCCCAGCTTAAGTCATTCACTGTGCTGACGGCATGACTGCAAACCGAGCCACTGCGCAGGTTTAGGAGAAGAGAGGGTGTGGCAGACGCCTAGAGCTTTGTGTCCCACCTGCTTTCAGACGTGGGACCATCCCCACTGTCACCTCTGGAGCTTACAGGGATCCAGAGGGGCTGAATCTTTGCATCTCCCCGGTGCTCAGCGAGTGCTTTGCACGTCGAAGGTAGTCAGTATTTCTCTGAACAGAGGGGAGGGCAACAGATAATATGGGTGGAGGCGACAAGCTGGTGATGAAGTAGATAGTTCTTGGGCTTAGTTAGGGCTATTTTGTCAGGTGCCAAAAGCTAGTTTGAATGATCTGAGTTCTCATTCAGGTTTTACTGCTACCCAGCTATGTGGCTTTGGGCAAGTCACTTTCTCTCTTTGTTAAAGAGGGGGCTGGATGAGTTGATCCCTAAGGATCTACAATTCCAAGCTTTCCCAGATTACCATTGCTCCGGTTGGGTAAGAAAGTTGACTTTGAAAAGGAAGAGACCTCTGGATTTCTCTGGCTCCTGGCTGAGATCCCAGAGGGTCTTCAGACACCTGGTCAGGGGACTTGTGCTCTCCAGGACCTCTCGGAGCATAACTTCATGCCAATAAGATCCAGCCAGTGTCCTGAATGGAAGCCTCTTCTATGTATAATTTTCTTGATGAATTGTATTAGTTTCCTATTTATTTCTGTAACATATTTCCCCAAGTGTAGTGGTTTACAACAATACAAATTTCTTATCTTACCGTTCTGGAGGTCAAAAGTACCAAATTCATCTCCCTGGGCCACAGTCAAGGTGTTACCAGGGCTGGTTTCTTCTGGAAGCTCTAGGGGAAATTTTGTTTCCTTACCTTTTTCAATTTCGAAAGGCCTCCTTCATTTCCTTGGCTTATGGCCCCTTCCTCCATCTTCAAAGCCAGCCCAGCATCTTCTCTCCTCTCTGACCTCTGCTTCTATCCTGATGGCATCTCTCTCTGACTCTGATCCGCCTGCCTCTGTTTTATAAGGACTCCTGTGATGACGTCGGGCCCACCCAGATAAAATCCAGGATAATCTCTCCATCACCTGCTCCTTAAATTTAATCACATCTGTGAAGTCCCCTCTCCCATGTAAGGTGACATTTCCTAGGTTCTGGTGATTCGGATGTGGATATCTTCAAGGGCCATTATTCTGCCTACCACAGGGATTGTCCATCAATTTTAAATCCTAGACTCGGACAGGGAGAAGAGTGTATTGGACCACCTGCTTTGGAATGGGGAATTGCAGATAGTCCCCTGGGTGGGTGGCTGTGTAGCTGATTGCAGTTTAAGCTGTGTACAGCAGCAAAACCCATTTGTTCTCTGGGTATACTTTGATTCTCCTTAGAATTGTAGGAGGGCCTTTATCCACAGGAACGTACACTCCCAAAAGAGGTATCCACATCTCCTTAAAGCCACCTGGTTCTGATGAGCCACACCCGGTATCTTGCTGTTCATTCTGTTCATGGCAGCTGCTGAGTGTCCACCGAGTGCCAGGCAGTGTGCCGGGGAAGTCGACAGGAGCTCAGGTCTCGTGGAGGGAGAAGGTCATATGCATAATTATTTTTAACACAAGGCAGGATGTGCTGAGTGATTGAACAGTGAGAAACTAAGGTAGTGGGAAGGCAGGAGGGCGACATTGCTTCAGCCCCTAAGGTGTCAGATCATGTGCCCCAACTTTTGGTTCAAAAATATGATTGTTATAGCACCTGACTTTTAGGTTATTAACTTCTGGGGGCTAAAAATTTTAGGACTTCTAAAAGACAGGGTGATGGGTCCTCCTCTTTATTGAAGGGGTCTGTGGTCCAAAAGAGGTCTCTAGCTCTGATAATTCGTGTGAAATCACTTCCACTCAAGGTTGATTAAAGTTGGGGGCAATAAGAATTTGCCAGGCAGAGCGGAAGTCGAGAAGAAAGTGGTGTTATTTCATGCTGGACCTGAGGGGCTAAATCCCCTGTAACCTGGGCTGCGTTCGGAACGGCACTCGTTTCCCATGGCCGACCTTCGAGGCTGGAAAGGAGGCTCTTTCAGAGGTGAGGGAGGCTCTGCAGCAAGAGCTCCCTCCAGCCCAGAAAAATACAGCTTTAGAAAATACAGCTGACTTCTCCCGGAAAAACAAAACCAACCTCTCCTCACTCTGGTCATGGAAACCAAGTTGGCACCTCATTGTCGCCTTGTTAGCAAGGACAGGCCGCATTGAGGACAAACCTGGTAGGAAGGGCTGGCTCCTGTGGGCAGGGTTTTGTGTTAAGCTTAATTGCTTTTCTAAAGCTCAGCTACTTAATGCTACACAAGCAGAAGTCTCTCATCAGACTCCTGACCGCCCTCGTCTTCCGTTCATATCCTCCCCTACGTAGACAGTTAGCGCCTCCCCCCCACCATGATTCGTGCCTGGGTCCCCCTGCGGCCACCGGGGCTCTGCTGCAACCAGCAGAGGGGAAAAGGGTTGTGACCACCTTGAACCTAGAACCCCCAGCCCCCCAATATCTTAAAATGCAGCCAGCTCATCCTGCCCTCGGGGCACAGCAGGGCTGTTGGCCCTGCAAAGGCAGTCTCTCTTTAATGACTTAGAGGGAATTCTTGATTCCTCACAGGATGGGAGAGAGTAGCCCAAAGTCTAATGAAATAACGCAGCACCGGCCACACAGCAGTATCGCAGTCAGTATAAGACCCTCCCCTGTTCACCCCCCTCCGTTTTCCTAGACCAATGCAAAGCGCCAACCCAGGCAGAAGCTTGCTTTCCTCAAAGTGCCTCCAAAGGAGAGATGTGACACATGCCACACGCTTGCCACGTCCCCCCTGTTCTCCTGAACCATGCCCAACCCCCAGCTTCTCTCCTTTGTTTCATTGTCGTCAGACTTTTACCGCGCGGAACCTGCGACAGTGGAAACCTTCCTCGTCTGCAGTGTCCCAGCTTTGTGGTTGCCACTCCACACTTCCGTGGGCGTGCTGAAAAGAGCCCGGGTCGTCCATGGTGATCCCCGTTTCAAATGCAGCCCCGTTCTCCCCATTCAAATATCCTGGGAACTGCAGTTCATCAACATCCCAAACACATTTCCCAGAAAGGACGTTTCGCCCCGGCTGGGGTGGCTCAGTTGGTTGGGCATCATGCCATGTACCAAGAGGCCACCGGTTCGATTCCTGATCAGGGCACATGTTCATTTTGCCGGCTTGAGCTGCAGGAGGGGGCGTGCAAGAGGCGGCCGATCAATGTTTCTCTCTCATCAATGTTTCTCTCTCTCTCCCTCTCCCTTCCTCTCTCTGAAATCAGTTTTTTAAAAGGAGATATTTAAGGCCCAAGAAATAAGGTCTTACAAAAGAGCCCTGACTGTGGTGACCACATATCCCAGACCTTCTGAGAAAGTCTCTCCCCTTATGCATCCTGAGTTTTGGTCCAGAACGCACCGTAAGCAACCAGCAGAGGTCACACGGAAGGCACACGCTCAGACAGACCGCCCCTGGAGGAAGAGTCCGTGCGCGCCCACCACTGCCTGTGACCTCAAATCCGGATTCCTCTCTTGTACATTTTGGGTTATTTCCTGTGCTGGTTGGGTTTGAGAGTGGGCTGGAGGGAGCATGATTCCTTCTGCTCTGGGATGGGAAGTGAGAACAAGGGTAAACATGTGTTTGGTGGGCACACACACAGTTCGTTCTGTTTGCAGTTTTGAAGCCTGCTTTTGTCACCCGACATTAGAGTATATGGATTTTCTCATGTCACTAATTTTTTTGGGGCGGGGGGTAAATCATGATCTTACCAAATTCAAGATGGTGTCTGCGTTGGCAACAATGGGGGTCAGGGCCGGATGGGGAGAGTGGGCACCCAAAGAACATTGTGTGTGTCGGAATGTTTTCTGTCTTAAGCTCGGTGCCAGGTACACTGTTTTGAATGTCTTAAATATTACATAGTGAAGTAGAAACTTAAACACCAGGAGTAAATGTCTACTTAGTATTTCATCCCATAGCTGTATCACAGTTTACTCAGTTTAAATATCCTGTTATTGGATATTTGTAATTTTCAACTATGGACTCTTAAATAGTGAAGTACTATTAAACGTCTTTGGGCATCAAGCTTTGTCTGAATTTTAGCTCCCTTTCTTAGGATAGATTCGTAGAATTGAATTATTGGGTTAGGGCATATGGCTACAAGGAGTGCGTTAAATTACGTGGCTTCCTTTCAACAAAGTTGTGTGAGTTTTTGACAGCCGTTGACATGTGTCCATTCCACTTTATCTCACACCAGCACTGAGCACTACTCCATTTTCTAAAAATGTGCCACTTAGCTAGACAAATATTTGTTTCTAATGGTCATAGCTTATATCTCTTTGATCACCAGTGAGACTGAACACTCTGTTGTATAATAATTTTTCTGTTGGAGTTTTAGTTTTAAGTGATGTGTATGTGTGAGCACAGGTTTTAGCAGACTCACTTATAGGTGGAGCCCTGTGGGGGAGGGTCTTGTTTACAGGGAGGGGACCACAGTTAAGCCCAGAAAGAGCCCCCTGGCCTCCTCGGTGAGAGCCAGCTGTGCATCTCGACCCCTGTCTTCCTGCAGTGCCGCCAAGCTCCTGGACAAGAACCCGTTCTCGGTCAGTAACCCGACCCCTCTGCTCCCTTCGCCTGCCAGTCTCCAGCTGGCTCAACTGCAAGCCCAGCTCACCCTCCACCGGCTGAAGTTGGCACAGACAGCTGTCACCAACAACACTGCAGCCGCCACCGTCCTGAACCAAGTCCTCTCCAAAGTGGCCATGTCCCAGCCTCTCTTCAACCAGCTGAGGCATCCGTCTGTGATCAGTGCTCCCCACAGCCATACCGGGGTGCCCCAACATGCTGCGAGCGTGCCCAGTGCCCGGTTTCCCTCGAACACAATTGCCTTCTCGCCCCCGGGCCAGACACGAGGCCCAGGGCCGTCGGTGAGCCTGCCCAGCCAGCCCCCCAACGCCGTGGTGGTGCACCCCTTCAGCGGTGTCATGCCGCAGACCCCCGCCCAGTCGGCCGTCCTCCTGGGCATCGGCAAGACCGGGACGGGTCCCACCCCAGCAGGATTC
The DNA here is from genome assembly GCF_054644295.1 of Miniopterus natalensis. Taxonomy (NCBI): domain Eukaryota; kingdom Metazoa; phylum Chordata; class Mammalia; order Chiroptera; family Miniopteridae; genus Miniopterus; species Miniopterus natalensis. The sequence continues at coordinate 48,546,340 of NC_142094.1, forward strand.
TACGAGTATGGCAAAGCCACCTCCGGCCAGGCCTATGGCTCCGAAACAGATGGTCAGCCCCTCTTCCTGCCAACCTCGGCCTCCACGTCGGGCAGCGTGACCTATGAGGGACACTACAGCCAGTCAGGCCAAGAGAGCCAGGCTGCCTTTCCCAAAGACTTCTACGCAGCCAACTCCCAAGGGTCGCATGTGGCGGGGGGCTTTGTGGCTGAGCCAGCGGGGGGCCTGAAAGGTGAGGTAGGTCCAAACAGCCAATGGGACAGCCCCCATGGATTCTCGGGCCAGAGCAAGCCCGAGCTCACAGCCGGCCCCAGCCTGTGGCCTCCACCCGCCAGCCAGCCCTACGAGCTGTATGACCCCGAGGAGCCCACCTCAGACAGGACCCCTCCTTCCTTCGGGGGTCGGCTGAACAACAGCAAGCAGGGTTTCAGTGGTGCCCGTCGGCGGGCCAAGGAGGAGCAGGCCATGCTGTCCATGAGGCCCCTGCAGGCTCACGAGCTGAATGACTTTCACGGGGTGGCCCCTCTCCACCTGCCACACATCTGTAGCATCTGCGACAAGAAGGTATTTGATCTAAAGGTGAGTCATCCAAGACCGTCTAGGAGCCATCGATGGAGCCTGGGTGGGTTCGTCACCGCCACCCAACTCTCCCTGTCTGTGGGGGAGGAACCGGTACCTCTGGGGACTGGGTAACGAAACGTTGCCATCTGTGCCCTTGGTTAAAATCATAGGTATTAGAACCAAAAGGAATTTCAGAAATGTACCAGGGCCAATGCTTTAAGACAAGTAAGAAATTCTTACCCATGTCTATAGCTGAGGGGATTGGGGGTCAAGTGACCTCGCCTGGGGTACAGAGGAGGGACTTGGGACCTAGAATCTTCTGCCTCCTTGAAGAAGGCTTTTTCTCTCTGGTACACTTAGAATTTACTATTCCTGGACTACTTATATTGTACTGAGTTTAAAAGGAGGGGAAAGTGAGCAGAATTTTGGATCGGGCAAGAGAGAAATTCTCCTGTGGGACCTGGATAAATTTCCATAGAGGGCCTCAGCGTCCCCATCTGCGAAATGGAGACAGAGCCACATGACACTTCCTATTAATTGTAAAATGCTTCAACTCCAGCAGACAAAGGTCCATTATAGTATAAATTTCCCCCCAAAATGTATTGATGAGGCAGTGAAATATTTCAAAGCAATAACAACAGTGAACATATATTCAACTTTTTCTGTTTCCAGAGTTGATACGGGTATTATTCTCACTTTACAGATGTGAAAACTGAGGCCCAGAGAGATGAAATGACTTGTCCGGGGCCCCATAGCTAGAAAGTGGCAGAGTGGAGATTTGAATATGGGTGTGGCCCTCCCAGAGTGTGTGCCTCTTAAGCCATCCTGCCTCTGTCTCCTCCCATCTGCATTTCAGAATGACCCCTACTTAGTGGCAGTCACACTGCACTGTGTCACTCCCCTCTGCTGGGGTCCCACGGTGAAAGTGCATCTTGTCACTCAGGTGGAACCCACCCTCTCACCTCCAGCCTCTGGAGGGGGCTGGCTGACATGAGAGGTGATCTCCATCACCTTTGTCTCTCCTAAGCCTTTTCTAAAGTTTTGCAACTCACTGTGAGTGCACCTGCCAGATTCTCCCATCTGGATATGGAAATGGGTTGGAGGTTTGGTGGGACTAAGGGTCCCCTGAGAGGGGAAGAGGGAATCAGGCTTGTGAATCTGGGCTCCCGTCCAAGGTGGGCATGGGCTGTGTAGGTAGTGCCAATGGAGTGAGGGCTGGTTGGAGCAGCAGCGGGTGAGGAACCCGGGAGGGAGCGGAGGAGGGGAGGAGATGTGTCCGCAGGATTGGTCCAGCCTCGGGGCACACTGAGATCCCGCCTGGCAGGGGAGCCTGCACTCACCTCTGCCTTCCCGTGGACTCAGTTCTGCTTCCGTCATTTTTCTCTCCTTCTGGCCTAGGACTGGGAGCTGCATGTGAAAGGGAAGCTACATGCTCAGAAATGCCTGGTCTTCTCTGAAAAGTAAGTGCTGTCCAGGAGAACAGGTTCATGCACCACCCAACGAATCTTCACTGAGCACCTGCCCTATGCCCTGCCTCATTGTAGGTGCTGGGCAAGCAGCAGAGAACAGCCCAGGCAAAGTCCCTGTCCTCAGGGAGCTTATACTCAGTGGGGGGATCGGATGATAAAATACACAGTGAATTTATATAGCGCCCCTGGTGGTAAATGCTAAGCAGAAAACAACTGTCAGGGCAGGGACAGGAAGTGTGTGCGTATATGTGTGAGAGTATGTGTGTGCCTTGCATTTTAAATGGGGAGGGAGCCTTGCTGAGCACCGACTCCTCAGGAGGGGATGGAAGGAGCTCGTCGCTGTCTGGGGGACATGCACTCCTGCAAAGGAGAAAGCAAGTTCCACGGCCCCAGTGTGGCCCTGGGTTGGTCAGGCAGCATCAGTGTGACCAGAGTGGAGTGCCCACCGGGTGAGGGGCCGGAAAGTGCCAGAGCCAGATCCTGAGCCCCTCAGGCTTGTTGTAAGGACTTTCGCTATTGCTTTGAGTGTGACTGGAGTGTTGGTGGGCTGAGCAAAGGCGTGATGAGCTCCGGCTCTACCGAGCAGGCCCCTGACTGCCGTGCTGGGAATAGATGGTGGGGAGCAAAGGCAGACACCGGAGACCAGAGAGGAGAGGACACCTGCCCAGGGATGTAGGACAGAGGATGGGGTTGTTTTGAAATGAGCACATGCAGAAAGCCTCCCTTTCTTATTCACAATAGCTGGGAAGGTGGAAACAACCCAAATGTCCCCACCAGACGAATCGGTAAATGTGGTAGACACATACACTGGAATATTATTCAGCATTAAAAAGGAAAAAATTTCTGAAACATGCCACAATATGGGGAACCTTGGGGACATTAGGCTCAGTGACAGAAGCCACACCTCAAAGGACAAAAGCTGTATGATTCCACTTACAGGAAGTACCTAGAGGAGTCAGGTTCAGAGAGACAGAAAGCAGAGTGGTGGTTGCCAGGGGCTGGGGACAGGGGAAATGGAGAGATGTTGTTCAATGGGTGGAGAGTTTCAGTTTTGCAAGATGAAAAGAGTTCTGGAGATGGATGGTGGTGATGGTTGCAAAACAGGGTGAATGTGCTTAATGCCACCGAATCATATGTTTCAAAGTGGTTAGGTGGGTAAATTTTATGTGTATTTTAACACAATGATTTTAAAAAGGTCTTCTCTGGCTCCCCCCCCCCCTTTTTTTTTTATTGCGGTCAAATTGATGTAAAGTATAAAATTCAGTGGTATTTAGCACATTCACGAGGTTGTGCCAATGTTACCACTGTCTAGTTCCAGAATGTTTCCATCGCCCCCACACCCAATTAAGCACACACTTCTCATTCCCCTTCACCCTCCCCTTCTCCCGAACCCCTGACAATCACTAATCTGCTTTCTATCTGTGTAGATTTGATTTTCTGGACATTTCATGTAAATGGAATCATGTACTATGGGGCCTTTTGTTACCGGTTTTTTCACTTAGCATAATATTTTCAGGTTCATCCACATTATAGCATATACCACCTTTTTATGGCTAAAAAATATTCATATATGTGTGTGTATGTATATAGGGTGTCCCAAAAGTATATACATACTTTGAATAATTATAAAGGCAGTGTTTATTAAAATACATTTCATCTTCAAAATTGAGCTATCAGCTGTTAAAGTGTGTGTGTGTGTGTGTGTGTGTATATATTTGGGACACCCTGTATATATATCGCATTTTATGTATCTATCAATAAATTTTTTAATCTATATTTGGAGCGTTTCTATCTTCTGGCTACTGGGAATAGTGCTGCTATGAACATTCATGTGCAAGTTTTTGTTTGAACATCTATTTTAAACTATTTTAAACTATTTTGAGTCTGTTCCTAGGAGTGGAATTTCTGGGTCATACGGTAATTCTTTATTTAACTTATTGAGTAACTGGTTCCCCTTTTCACTCCTCTCCAGCGCTGGTGTCCGATGTGTGCTCGGTTCGGCAGAGGGAACTCTGTGTGCCTCTCCCAACAGCACAGCCGTTTATAACCCTGCTGGGAGCGAAGGTGAGTGAGGGCCCGCAGGTCAGCAGCCGGAACCAGACACCAGCTTCCCAAAGGCTTATCACGTCCTCTCTGTAATAACCAGACTTCCCTTCTGCGCCCTTCTCATGCATCTATAATGCAAATAGACCCCAGGACACTGAAATGCACTGGGCCTGCTGTCTGGGCCCTTGTACGTTTTCTGACCTATTTCAGACATAAAGCTCTGCTGGTTGTCAGCATGCCCAGAAGTATAATCATGACAATCACTAATCAGTATGTTAAGAGGGAATTTTCAATTTTTTCTTCCCACTTATGTCCTAATAACGACTTTTGAAGGTAAAGTAAATAACGAGGTTTTCACCCAGTGTTGTGTGATTTATTGTTTAGATTATGCCTCAAATCTTGGAACATCCTATGCAGCCATTCCAGCAAGGTCATTTCCTCAGTCGAATCCCACCTTTCCTTCGGCTTCCCCAGGGACAAATGTGAGTACAGAAGCATTTCTCCAAGTCATTGTCATCGCCATGGCGTTTGCATCCCTGCTGTGCCTGGCCGTCAGGTGCAGGGGACCTGGGAAGCCACTGGTGTCCCTGTGGCTTTGTGCAGTGCAGGAAAACATGTCCCCGGACAGAGGTCAGCACTTGTGTAATTCAGCCCAGTGAGCATTGAAACACAGATAAAAATGCTGACATATATTTTTAAAAATGAAGGCACTCGTAGACTTCCTAGCATTCAGCACTGGTCTAGAAAAAAAATAAGTTTGCATTTGTGTGTGTGTGTTTTAAGATGCTGATATTTTATTGACGTGGACCATTTCCTGTGAGTGGGTAATTCTGAAACTTGAAGCAGTCATGTGTCTGAAAGGAATGACCTCGCACTCATGGTATTTGTTGGCCCCTTGGGGAAATGGCTGCTTCTGTAGAATACTTAGTCTTCAGTTGTTTGCAGTTCTCTCTCTACAACCTGCTCTTTAGTCCCCCAAAGCTCTAAAGCTCATCACCCCTTTTCCACCAGTTGTCACAACCCTTTTTCTCTGTTTTCCCACAGCGTGTGGCCTTGTCGCCTCCCCTCCCCCCCCCCCCCGGCGCGATCTGCCTTTTCCGTTCCCGGGAACACATGGTAGTGGGTGGGAGACACAGAACTGGCTGTAAAACAACATGCATTTGCTAGAGGGCGTGTGTCTGCGTGTTTTGCCTCTGCCTGTATTTTTTCCAATTCGTGCCATGAGCAGCTGCAGCCTTTTTCTCGCGTCTCATGCAACGAGTGAGCACAAGCTCATGACAGCAGGCCTCCACGTCTGTCCCCTCCATGTGTCGTCCCCTCCACGTGCCATGCCGGCGGCATGTGTGCAAAGCTTTCAGGGCAAGCTGAGCAGTGTAGGTGTTAGGCTGGGGGGGGCGATGAGCGAGGGGGGGAGTGAGATGGTTCATGACAGGGAGTGAGGCTCTGATTTCTGTTTGTCTCTTTGTGATGTTTAATGGGAGAAATGCTTCAAGAGGGAGCCCCCGGCTGCAAGCCCAGGTTTTAGAGAAAGAGAATTTTGTGGTTTCCCTCTCTGCAAGGGCCACACCCAATCAGTGGCAACTATGGGTCAGTCCCAGGAGAGCAGAATGGCTGGGTTCAGTGAGCCGGGATCTTTGTCTTTGATTACATAACCTTGTGTCCCAATCGGGGTGCTGGCAGCTTCAGCACCTCCCCCCAGGGCCTATTTCCTTATTTTGTGGACCATGGAGGCATCTCTGTGCCCACAACCTGCTCTGAGACCCAGCACTGAGGGGAAGAAGGGGTCTGTGACCCAGATGAGGGAGGCTGGATTGCGAGGCAGGTAGGCCAGGGGTCCGAGCACAGGAAAGAGCGGGTGTCAAAGGAGCCCCTTATAAAGGGGAGAGGGCTGAGGAGAGGCAAGAGCGGACAACTCTTCCTGTGTCCCCTGCCTCAGCCCCATCTTCTGGGTCTGACCAGTGAGCCAGAGGCCCTTTCCTATGGATGTGGAGCCAGGAGGCCAAGTTCAAGTTCCCGTTCTGGAGCCCACAAGCTGTGTGGCCTCAGGCAATCGTGAGATCTGTTTCCTTAAAAAGGGACAATATTCCCCTAATAATGACTTTTGAAGGTAAAGGAAAGGGCTGGGTGTTCTCCCAGCTTGTGTAATTGATGGTTTTGATTATACCTCAAATCTTAGAATATTGTTCGTGGCCATCTGAGCACAGTCTTCTGATTCAGTGATCAGAGCTGGAAGGTGGGAGCGAGGCTCAGGGGAGACCAGGGTTGTCCTGCCCTTGTGAGATCAAATGAGAGCACGTGTGTGGACAATGATTTATTGCAGTGTGTAAGAAGTAACAGTGGCTATTGTTGAGGAACAGTCCTTTTAACCTGCCCTGGGGAAACCTGTCCTAAGGCTGGCTCTGTCTGCTAGCTGTGACTCTGGGCAAGTCTCAGTGTCCCTTGTGCTCCAGTCTGTCCCGTAATCTCTGTAGCCATACCTGTTCCCCTGAGAGATGCTGGGAGGCTGCCTTTCTTTACGTGCTGGGCAGGCACGAGCAATCTGCAGACCCCGGATCATTCATGAGTAGGATCTTCTCCAAATGCCTAGAGACAGGGAGGCAACCTGGCTTGAGCCCAAGGAGAAGCAACGCATGAGAAACGTGTTGCTTTCTGCACCGGAGGCCGGCAGGAAGGACATGCAGAGCCCCAGACCTTGTGGAATGACGGTAATAGTAGTGGGCATTCGATACAGTGCTTAATGCATTCTTGGCATTTTTGTGTGTATTTGCTCATTTAATCCTTCACACAACCCTGGGAGACGGGGAAACCAAGGTTCAGAGACACTAGGTGCCTTGCCTCAGGCCACACACTGGCAAATGGAGGCATCGGGATTTGAACCCAGGAGGCTTGGCTCTAGAGGCCTCACTTTTAACCACTAAGCCCTGCTGCCCCTCTCTGAGGGCTTCTGAGTTCTGTTTCTTGCTGCGATCGTCTCTTTCGTAAGCTCCCTCAGCTCTCCCCACTCCCACCCCACAAGCTGCTTAGCAGGATCTGAGGCCACCTTGGGGATACAGGTCCTTCGGGGGCCTCGGCCAGCTGTCAGACATGGAGCAAGGTGTGGAGGCCGGTCAGACCCAGCACCCGAATTCTTTGCCACCATGACAGCCTCTCCCAGGATGAACTCAGATGTTTAAGGCATTTTCTACAGACCCAGTGGAGGGAGACAGGCATTATTTGACTGGTTTATGAGGTCTTGTTGGTCACGTGAGCCTTCCCAAGGACACCTGGGGGGCAAGGACAGAGCTTGCCCAGCCATGTGTCATCCGTGGCTGGAAGGCCCCATCCTTCTGCAAGCTTCCAGTCCTCTTGTTTGCCATTTCTGGCAAATGCAATTGAATGACGTGTGCCTCTCTTTAGGAAAACCTGAAATGCAAAAATATTGACATTTGAAGATAGGCTGAGAAATGAAGGGCCGGTGAATATGCTACCCAAAGATAATTTACAAGGCTCCTTTATGGCAGGGGCATCCCTCAGAGAAATTATTGATTTCTTTTCTGCCTACATCAGGGCCGATTAATCTGCTAGCAAAGGACACTTTGCCCAGCGAGCTCCTTGTGTATATTCATTTCCACTCTTTTTTTTCTGCTTACAAAAATTTATGCTCTTTGTGAAAATTCAAACGGAAGAGATGTATTTAACGAGCAATTGAAATTCCTCCATTATCCCCTGCAGCCCCCATGAGAACCCATGAAAGCTTCGCTGGGCTTTCCTCCAGAAGTGCCTCCCCTCCCGGGCCTGTGCCAGGACTTCCTCTGTCCCGCTCCGCTACGTACATCCTTTCAGAAACATTTTGTTGACGACCAGCCAGGGCCCCTGCCATTGTGGTCTCACTAGTGTTTGTGCCGCAAAGAGCGGCCTTGGCTTCTAAAGCTCCCTATTTTTGTTTTTAATATGTTTTTATTAATTTTAGAGAGAGAGGAGAGGGAGAAGGAGAGAGAGATAGAAACACTCATGAGAGAGAAACATTGATCTTCTGCCTCCTGCACGGTGCCCAGTGGGGACCAAGACTGCAACCTGGACATGTGCCCTGACCAGGAATCGAACCGGTGACCTTTTGGTGCATGGGAAGGTGCTCAACCAACTGAGCCACACTGGCCAGAGCAAAGCTCCCTGTTTTTAAGCAGACCACAGTGACACAGACTCTGGGAACGAGCCCTCAGACCGTCTCCGAAGTGCCACACAGTGTAAAACGATCGCAAACCCGTCCCCTGCCTCCCCCAAGCCCAGGCTCGGCTGCCAAATTCACATTTGTCTCCACTCTGTGGCGTACCAGCCTTGTGTTTCCATGTTTCTTGTTGACGGAGGGGAGGGGTTGATTTGTGTCTGTCCCCAGCCCCTCCCACCCACCCCAGGGTCCTGGGAGAGCGTGTTCACTTTCCCCGAAGCTTCTGCCATTGACTGAGCTGTGGCACTTTGTCTTTGGCTGACAAAGTCGTCGTAAATAGAGTAATCAGGTTTCCTGAGCGGGCCTCAGGGCCTTCTCAGGCTGTAAATAGTTGTCTTGCACCTGCCCAAGATGGACTTTGCCTGCTGGCTGTCCCCATAAAACCGCCGGGAAGTTTTCACAGCCGCCCTGGGGATTCTTTAGTGCCAGCGCCGCAGATGGCCCCCCCCAGGGACAACACAAATTGTTTTTATGATTTCTTTCTCACCAGAACCCCGCACGCCAGGAAACTTGTATAAATGAGGAAATCGAGGCATGGGGAAACATAAATGTTGTGGAAGCCAGAGGTTTAAGTCATGGGCTGCCCCTCAGATTGCTGGCTGTTTTCTAGGACATCGGGGTCCACGATTCAGAGCACTGTGGTGTCCTGACGCCCAGAGAGCGTGAGGGCTAGTAGTTGGTGAGGCCGATGATACCTACCCGTCGCCTACAGTCCAGCTGTCATGGCTCCCGTCGCCTCGTGGGGCCACCTTGTGCATTTTCAAAGAGAGCAAAGAGCCAGGAAACAATAGACCTGGGTGGGTTTTGTTCTCTGTTTTTTTCATTTTCTTTTTAAAAATCTTAAACTTTTTTTGTTGCAAAAGTAGTGCACACATAGTAAAAAATTCAAACGGTAACAGAAATGTAAACAATAGAAAATCCAACCCTGCCGAGAAGACCTGAAGGTAGATGCCGTTTACTCTAATTATGGATCTCTAGCCAGTGCACATGTGCCGGCGTAGTTACCAAAAGTATATATTGCTGCAAAAATCAGATAACGCCATATAAGCTGCTGTACAACTTGTTTTATTTCACTTAACATGAGCTCACAATACATATTTTAATTGATTTCTAGACATCTTTGTGCATCTGAACATAAAACCCTATCTTACATATAACATTACGTATTATAAGCATTTACCATAATTTATTAAGTCCACTATTGATTGATTTTTTTCAGTGAAGCTTCTGTTGTAATCACAAACCTACCACTACTCCATTGCCCACGGATTAAGTTGGTTAACTCCCCCCAGGCGTCCGTGTCCACATAGACAGCGATGGGTGTGGACCAGATGACCTCCCAGTTTTAAGATTCCGTGACTCTAAAGTTTACATGTTGAACCACCCCAAGACCCTTAGGCAAGTCTGGCACTAATAAAAGTAGACTTACTCTAAGTCAAAGCTAATATGCTTTATAAAATATTCGAAAGTGTCAGTAAAGACAGCTGTGTCTATACTCCAAGAGCCATAGCTGTGGAACCCACGCCCATTTGCTATCTGTACAATATGTTCTAAATCAACACCATGAAGAATAAATATTTGCGCTGGTTCTGTCCTCACGTGTCTTTAGCACAAAACCAACAGAGGCCGCGGACCAAGTGCCAGGTGAAATTAGGTCATGCCTAAAGGAGATCAGAAATTGTTTACTGAAGACCAGACCCATATTTGTAGCTCTAGCAAGCACTTGGAGAGGCGTCTCCCAACCCACAGGCCTGTTGCCCTAAGCCACATTTTTATTGCAACGCTGTGAGTTATTTGAACTGGGCCTGTTCTCTGAACTCATCTGCGAAGCCTGTTCCCACCTGCATCAGAGGGCACTGAAAGGCCTCAGAATCTTCCTACACAAGTTTGTTTGCTCCTTTCGTATCTTCACTGACCTATAAAGAATTTGTGGGTGAGAGGTCTGGGACCCAGCCACATGAACCATTAGAAGCAGCAGGTTTTAAGTGAGTGACCCTAGCATGTGAAAACGGACAACCCAGGCCCCTGATCACATGGGGGGGGGGCATTCCAGGTCAGTGCCGGTCAGTGAAGCATTCCCCCCAGGCTGGGAAAGAGTGACTGTCCCTTTAGGTTAGTAATTAGGGCTTTGGTTACAACCCTTGACACCGTAGCTCTCTTAGAGACTTGACCTGGGATTGGAAAGTTTCAAGTGCACCTGTCGCTTGTGTGCCTCCCGGAAGCCCAGCAGGCAGAGCAGCGGGTGGGAGGTTAATGGGGCCCATCAACACCTCACACCAAAAATTCAGCTTGGCAAGGTCTTACGATTCTCTCTAAACCCATCTACTCCTGCCCCAGAGCACAGCTTTTAAAAGCCATTTTTGGTAACTTTTAATTTTAATATAATTCAGAATCATAGAAAAGTTGCTCGAAAGGTTTAAGTACCATCCATATACCTTTTACCGAGATTCACTGCTCCTTTTCATCTGGCCCTTTATCATTCTCTCTCTGTCTTTCTGTCTCTCTCATGAGTCCGTCTATCCATCTCTGTCTGTCTGCCCATCCACCTCTCTGTCTCTTCATCTGCTCATCCATCTGTCCAGCCATCCATCTCTGTTTATCTTTCATCCATCTGTGTAGTCATCTATGCCTGTTTTTTTCTTGAGCCATTTTAGAACATTATATCTCTTCACCCCTAATTACGGTCAGAAAGAATTTCCTCAGAACACAGACTCTCTCTTCCATGATCACAGTTACAGTTACATCCTCCCTTCCCCAGGCTAGAATCAGCATAGCACATCCTTTAACTGTTGGAGGAAAGGAGACATATTTATTTAGAGGAGCCAGCTGGATGCCAGGCATTGCAAGGAGGCACTTTACATACATTGTGGCAGTTTTGTCTTCTCAACAGTCATGTGGAATCAATTTCTATTTTCCCTGTTTCACAGACAAGCAACCTCAGGCTTGGAGAAATTCAGTAACTCGGGGAGCAGGTTCAGATCCAGGTCTGTCTGACATTCCCGTTGCCCTGGCACTGGTGCCTGGACACTACAAGGCACACACTTGATGTGTGTCTGTCCTTGAACAGGTACCAGGCCCGTGTCTTCTTAGTTTGTCTCAGGATATCATCTCAACCCCTGTAGGCACTGTGGCGCAGGGTCATTCAGGGAACGGCAGAGCTCATCAGCAAGACGCTCCCTGCTTGGAGCTTACCTTCAGCCCTGTAAAGGTGAGACCACCACCGACACGGACAGGCATGTCTGAAAGATGAACATGCTTGTGACTGTATTTATGCTGAAACAGATGAGCACACGGGGGGGAGGACAGACATTGCACTGGGACGGAGAGGAGGAAAGACACGGGTTTTCTGGTTATTCCCAACACAGTTGGGGAGAGTTACCATTACCCTGGATCTTAGGGTTTAGCTTGGCAAGGCTTCTGGGCGGAGAGGAATTTGAGAACTTAGAGCCACATAAGCATGGATATTTTACATCTGGAAAGGACTTTAGACGGATAGGCCACCTCCCTCATTCCAGACACTGGGAAACTAAGGCCTAGAAAGGAAAACTCGTTTGCTCCTGTCACGTACCTAATCAGTGGCCGAGCTGGGACTTGAAGCCAGGTCCCCCGTCGTCCGGGATTAGGTTCTTTCCACTACAGCAGGAAGTCCGAACAAAACCCCTTTTAATTATTTACTCCCACCTCAAGCAGCCACTGTCCTGCCTTCCATGATTGGAAAAGTACTGTATCTGCCAAAGTACTTATATTAGTGAGTGATTAACTAGTTACCCATTTTCATTAATCAATAACAGACACATCAATCAGACTGTCTAATAAGGCTAATACCTAACCAGAGTTACCATATTGATAGAGTCAAGACACTCAAAGTATGACCTCAACTCAGGTTTTTTAAATGTCAAAAATAATGACGCTCCCTTGAGATATTATTACCTGAAGACCCTTAAGGACTTTAATTAGGGAACCAGGCTGGGAATTGGGCCACTGCATCATGCTTCCTGCTCAAGGGCACTCAAGGGTATCTGTGCCCCAAGGAACAGATTTTACTCTACAGGGACCACTAGAGATGGCATTCTTCCTCCTCTCCCCTTCCCACTCTCTTCCCTCCCTAACTTTCTCACTCCGAATTCAGATCTGCCATAGGGCATATGGACTAATAGCTGTGTTTATATAATGTGTTCAAGAATAGGTTAAAGTGATTTTATGTATATAACTCCACAGCTTTTACAGATCAAATATGATTTTGAACCTAATCAAGTTTAACAAATAGGTATTTTAGATCGACGACAGAAAAGAATGCAGACTGAACTGCCCTAAATCAAGCATTTGCAGGCACGCCTTGGAGATTTTGCGGGTTTGGTTCCAGACCACCGAAATAAAGCGAGTAATGCAATAAAGCGAGTCACACGAACATTTTTGTTTCCCGTGCATAGGCTATACTGTAGCCTACGAAGTGTGCAACAGCATTTTGTAAAAAAACAACAATGTAAATACCTTAACTTAAAAATGCTTTATTGCTAAAAAATGTGAACAACTATCATCTGAGCCTTCAGAGAGTCGTAACTATCATCTGAGCCTTCAGAGAGTCGTATCTTTTTGCTGGTGGAGGGTCTTACCTTCAATTTGTAAAAAACACAGAATCTGGGGAGCACAATAAAACCAGGTATGCCTGAAACACGTAAAAATCTTGTTTTCTAACTGATGGAGTTTTTCACTTGCCCTGAAGCCAGACACAATACACAGGAAACCCTTAACAGAGATTTTCAAGATTCTCAGTTCTCCAGATTTTCATTTCACGGCTTCCTTAGAAAACAGTAACCTGAGGCGCACTGGTTGAGCTGCAGAAGCTGCTCGCAGTCACTGGGGGTACTTGGCCCCCCCGAGGGTCAGTGTCTTGTCTCACCGAGAACCCAGCTGCAGTTCGCCAGCTGGGAAGCTCCAGATGAACATAATTAACTGGAAGAATACTAAAGATCTCGTGATTACCTTAAATGGGAGCAAAAGACAATAAAATCCAACCTCCGTCTCTGATTTAAAATCTTGGGAGGAAAAAAGCACTCACGGAATGCATTCGAAAATTTGAGTGAAAACCCTAATTGAGACCCATTTGTTTTCGAGCCTAACAAGGTCTGCAGCGTGAATCCATCTCGTTCTTGGGTGACTGGCAGCTGGGCGGGTGTTTATTTTCCCGAGGCCTGTTCCACCGCCCGCAGCGGCTTCTGTTGCACTCACTCTGAATAAAAGCCTCTCCAGTTGCATTTTCAGACTGGAGGAGACAGAGAGAGAGGCCTGGCCCTTGTGCCCAGTCGCTAGGCAACTAGAGAGGGGATGGGCCCAGAACCGCCCTGTGTGTCTGCTCTGCTGTCCAAGCACACGTTGGCCCAGGCCAGCCACACAAAGTCACATGGGGCAGAAACGTGCCTGCTAGGAGGCGGAGGGTCAGAGCACCCAGCGATAACCTCAGAGGACCAGCCACTTTGCTGGCCTGGCAGCTCGGCTGGGTCTGTGTCTTTATATTCACCCTAATGAGACGCACAGATCCTGCCTCTTAACTGCTCTGCTCCTCTCATCCCTGGAGAGCCCTGAGAGCCACCTGGGCCACACATGGGGTCCTGTTCCCCTTTGGGAAAGTGTTTGATCTCTCAACATCGCAGACAAAGAGATCTGAAAGGGGCATTTGGGTTTCTCCAGTTCAAGGCTGAACCATAAATGGAAATTCTTATAGACTTTAAATGTCTTCAGCCCATATGGGACAAGTGAGGGCTGTTCGTGGTAGAATTACCCAAGTATTAGCCCTTGTTGGGGATGGGACCTCACACTTCACCGCTGTGTTACCTTAGCAAGCCAGCTTCACATTCATGAAATTAGATGTTGAAGTTCACTGTCTCCTAGAAGATGGTGATTATGCAAAAGGAGGCTCTGCCGTTAGAGTGTGTTTTGGGTTTGGGAAATTGCACCCTTCTCATTCACACTGCGTTGGCTTACGGTTTTACTAATTCTCAAACCTCCGGGAGGCTCAGGCTGATTAAGGTTTGCACAGAACCAGACAGACACACTTCCTTCCCCCGGGAGCTTTGATTAGGCCCAGGTCTTGGCTTCCAAACGGTGTTCCTTAGAGGTGCCTTTGGGACTCCCAGCTGGATGCGGCCGGAGGGCGCAGGACCCCAGCGTTTGTGCAGAGCAGCTCCCCTTCCGTGGCGCATGTATTGGGCTGCTGAACAAGCTTTTATTTGAGGAAAGGATTCCAAAGGCCAACCAAGTTTTGAGAGCCACTTCCCTAAACCACTGATTCTGTGAATGTATTAGGGTCCCCCAAGCCCTTCCTATGCTCTTTTTTCTTTATTGGAATATTTAAAAATTATAAGTCAGACAATATGAGGCATATAAGAAAACGGTTCAACATCTCTTCCCCCCCTTCGCGTTCTGCCCTTGGAAGATAACCAGTGTTGACAAGTTGATATGTAGCCTCCCATAATACCTGTCCCCTCTTGCGGATATCCTTTAACATTGTTTCCTTTGGGGAAAATTTCAGACAGACACAACAGTCAAGACTAGTATAAGTAACTCCGTAGCCCCATCCCCCAATTCCAGTAATTATCCAAACTTTATGACACTTGCTTCATGTATCTCTTTCTCACACATTTTTGATTTTTTTGTTTTGTTTTACAAAAATGGCATGCTACTCGGCAACCTGTCTTTTTACCTAATTTTCTGAAACATTATTTCCTGTCAGCTCATCTGTCTCCTCCTTTTAGTGGCTACATAGTTTTCTGTTGTATGCTTGAACCACCGTTTACTCAACCAGTCCCCTATTTTGGACATTCAGGCTGTTTCCAATCTTTTTCATCACCTTACAAATTCCTGTGACGAATATCCATGTACAAATTCCTGTGACAAATATCCATGTGACAAATATCCATGTATTGACATTGGCACATTGATGCATTTCTTTCTGTAGGGTAGATTTCCAGAAGTGGGATGGCAGGATCATGGGCTATGTATATTTTAAGTTTTATTAACTATTGCTCAAGTGTACTCTCAAAAGATTGTAGATCACCTTCCACCAGGAACATCTGCCCATTGCCTCAAAGCTCTGGATGTGATTGTTCATTAACAATGTTGCGAATCTTCTGTATAAAGAGATGGCATAACTTCGATGTTTTGTATGAGTTCGTGAATGAATTCTTTCCTGCTTTAATTTTGTAAGTTGTAGTTTTGCAATCATTATTTGGGGGGAGAGGACCAGTAGGAACAACTGGAATAGACGCCAAGAGGGAAATGTCTTTTGAAGACCAGCCACTGCTCTTTGTTTCTATTAGTTTGTGCAGCGGAAAACGGGTGCTGGCCGCGTGGTGCATATCTGCAATCTTCCAGAAGGAAGCTGCACTGAGAATGACGTCATTAACTTGGGGCTGCCCTTTGGAAAGGTCACCAATTACATCCTCATGAAGTCTACTAATCAGGTAGGTCTGGGCACTTTCATATATATATATACACACACACACACATATACATATATATATAAGTATATATATATATATATACTTTTTTTTTTAAAGAAGCTTTCTTAACATAGAGGTATTACACAGCTGGACTCCTATTGGTCTTTACCAACAAACAGAGGTTTTTGTTGATGGTGGGGTTTTGTTTCCCCTTGTTTCCCCTTACCCTTCCTGTGATGGTTACAGGCCTTTGTGAGTTGCCTAGAGGTGAGGAGGTGCTTTGGAAAGAGGTGCTCATTAACATAGAAAAGCTAACTGGCCCCCAAAATAGAAACCCATGGGCTTGAGTCTTATTACTGCATTATCAGTCCCCTGAGCGAATGCTACAGTCTTACCTCCTAAGTTTCTCATAGCTGAGGGCCTGAATTTGGAGCCAACAGCAACTGACTGGGGAACGGGTATTTTTACTAATCCTTGGTGTTACCATCTGAGGCCCTTGGGCCTCACAGCAGGAGAATATGTGGGAATTGATAGATGCCTGGTAAGTCTAAGGAGCTAAGAACCCTTAACCTGTGGGGATTGACTGAGTCCTTGGGAGTTAATATGTTTGTCTTCATTTCTTTAGTCAAAGAGGGAGATTATAGAGAGAACGGTCAGAAGTAAGAATATTTTGTGTTTGGTTGTTAATAAAGATTTTTATTTTATGAATCACAGGAACAGGCATAGGAGAAATTCTTTTCTTAATTAAAGCATGAGCTTCAGAGACTCAGAGCCACATCGGATCACCAGTGGTCTCCCTCCATCAGCCTGGGCTTCCACGGCTCACTTTGTCTCTTTGTTCCTACTTCTCAGAATTCTATTTTGGGCAAATGTCCAAAATTCAGCTTGCAACATTAATGCAGTGCAAGTCGCTGAATTAATATTATTCGCATTTGACAGGTGAGAGCTAGAGGCACGAAAATGTTTCCAGGAACAAAGAGGCACTTAGAAAGCAGGGTGGCAGAACCTGAATAAAACTCAAAATAATCGTGACTTCTAGTCTCCCACACATCTGCCGCAGACCGCGACAGCGTGGGGAAAGGCATGTCTGAAATTCAGCAGCAAATGTGAGGGAAGGAGGAGGGGAGCCTGTGCAAGGCGATGGAGAGGAGGTGCTCGCAGTGAGGGCCCCTGTCACGGGCCACTTCCTTCTCAGCACCAAGGGGCCAGGTCAGCACAGGCCAGACGAACCTAAGAAACAGCAACGACAGTTAATCCTCAGCAGCTCCTGGGGTAAACTGACAGGTCAGTCCAACAGTCTGTTCAGAAAGTCTCTGTAGACACCGATTGAATGGAAAAGACCATTTCTTTATAAGTTTTTCCTTTTTTTTAAAAAAAAAAAATCAGAACAGTTAAATAAAGAGGAAAATTGCTGTGGAAACATAACTGGGTTTTCCTCTCTCTCGAACTCACAAAGACATGACCTTCCTTCAAGCCTGGGGTGCTCCTGAGCTTTTCGGTATATTTCTTATTTTGCAAAGAAAGTGAGAGCTCAGATACCCAGGGCTCACGCCTCTGTCTTCTGCCGCTGCCACCACTAAAGAGTGAATTTTGCAGGGATTGGCCCAAGGTCACAACAAACTCACTCTCTCCGGCCTCACCCTTCCCCTGGGAGACGGTCGGTAATGGGCCCTCCCATCCCAGAGGGGCCTGTGGCGTGACGTAGCCCAGGATGGACATACATAATTAAGAAGGACGTTTGGTAACCATGGGGATCAAGAGAGGGGCCGTGTTATAATGAGCTCTTTTGGTGAAGTTAATAAATAGGTCTCTTTGAACAGATGGGATCAAAAAGAGCTCTTCCTTGAACTGCTGTGTGTGTTTTTCCTTTTTATGGAGGTATGAAATACATGCTCTAAAGTGCGCTGGTCCTAAGTGCACGACTCCATTAATTTTTTACATGCGTACATCCCTGTAATTACCACCCGGGTCAAGATATGGAACATTTCCAGGACCTCAGGAGGTTTCCTTACGCCCCTTTCCCAGTCAGCACCCCACCCCACCCCAGGGGCCGCGGAGCTCTTAACTTCTGTCACCCCGGATTCGTGTTGCCTGTCCTTGAGCTTCACGACCTTGGAATCCTGCCTTAGACTGCATTTTGTGTGGGACCATTCATGTCCAGTCCAACGCGTGTCCTGCCGTTCTTTCCTAGGCCTTCTTAGAGATGGCTTACACAGAAGCTGCTCAGGCCATGGTCCAGTATTACCAAGAGAAGTCTGCTGTGATCAATGGTGAGAAGCTGCTCATTCGGATGTCTAAGCGATACAAGGAACTGCAGCTGAAGGTAAAGCTTGCTCTCGTTCGTTCAGTCGCTCGCCAAGCGTCCGCCGAGCATCTCTTCCTTGCCGGGCACCGTCCTAAGGAGAGGACAGGAAAGATGCCAAAGTTACCCACTGCCTCTGAGGATGTCCCGTGGGAAGGCAAACCATGATAACGTGGCAGGAGACGTGCTCATTGACCGGAGTATAAAATGCAGAGGGGTGCCGGAGCCGGGACGGCTAACTGCCTGGCACCCACGGGGTGCCGGGGGGAAAGGGAGCAGGGAAAGGCGCTTGCTTTTTGGAGGTGGAAGTTCCAGGCATAAACCCTGAAGATAACCTCCTTCCCACCCGTGCGGGTCTTAGTAACTTTCTCCCCTTGTCACCTTCCTCGATCCCTTCATCTCCCCGCCACCCTCTGTATTTGTCTTCAGCCTCGTAGAAATCTTGAGCAGCCCGGGACTGAACTGGCCACTGTCCGAACTCGGGTGAATTCGGATAATTCCAAACAGGGCTTTTGTTTTTGTTTCAGCTTGTCCTCTGTTTCTCTTTTCTTCCTTCCTTTCTTTCTTGCGAAGTACAACATACATACATACAGAAAAGTGACTAATGGTGCATCACACAGTTTAAAAAGCACTAATGGGTGAAATCCCGTAAGTCCCATAAAACCACCACCAAAGCCAAGAAATAGGACACCGGCGGTACCCAGGAGGCCCCCTGAGGCCCTCTTCCTGCCCAGTGCTCCCCTCTCCACTCGGGGGACCTCCAGGCTCCTCGTTCCCTTCCTTTAGCTTACGGGTCCGCCGCCTTCATCCGCCTTCCTTAACAGCCTATTTTTGAACTTAACTCGAGTCCTATTGACTGTGTTCTTTCAGGCCTTGCCTCTTCCACTCGACAGTGTGCCATTCGTGTTGGGCGTGTCTATTTATATTCATTGTCGTATGAACTTCTGTTGTATGACTACAGATTTATCTATCTGTTCCTCTGCTGACGGACATTTGGACTGTTAGCAGTGTTAGGTTGTTAGGGACAGTACTGCTGTGAACATTCTCAAACATGTTACCCTCGGAGGAGCTGCTGAGCCAGAGGCATGCCTATCCTGCGGTTTACTAGGTAATAGCAAACTCTTCAGAATTACTTGTCCCAAATTTACACTCCTGTGAGTACTGTCTGAGAGTTTTCAGTGGTCCACATTCTTGCTAACGTTTTTGTCCTGTCTGACTTCCTAATTTTCGCCTGTCCGGGGAGGCGCAATGGTTTGTGATGGTTTTATTGGTTATTTTCCTGATTATGATAGAGCACTTTTCTTATATGCTTATTGGCTGTTCCATCTGGATCTTCTCTGGTGGAAAGTTTCTTTTCAAGGTGATCGCTCATGCCATGCTTTTCCTTAAGATGTGTCTTCTTAATGGGCTGCAGGAGTTCACTAAACTAGAGCACTTAATTCATTTGGATTTGTCGTAATTGGTGTTATATTTGTGCTTAAATATACCTTCTCATTTTGTGCTTTCTACGGTCCCATGTAATAGGGATTTTCCACATCACTTCAGCTCATTCCACATTTACTAGGGGTCCATTTTGTTTAAGACCCCCGGGCCTCAGTCTGCCTTCAAAGCTGAAGTCAGAAGACAAAGGCTGGGCGGCTGTTTCTGGCCAGGACTCGCGTTCTGACAAGTCCGCGTATGTAGATCGGGTGTATGTCAGCCAGCTGCCAAAGCCCCCATTCTGCTTTGCTTGCAGTCTTGCTTCTGAAGCTCCCTTGCCAGCAGTTCTGGCAGAACCTGGCATTTTTTCCTGACTAATGAAAGCATATGGCTTTTCTCAGGCAAGTGAAAGCTCCCAGCCCATTCTCCACCCAGCCAGAGTTCCTATCTTCTTGGATTCTCCCCGGGGGCTAAAGTTGAATTTCTGCGCTCAATTCCCAGTGGAGCTTTGGTCTCCAGATGAAATGTTGCTGTAAGCTCTAATTAAGATTAACAGCAGTACTCAGCTCCTTCAAGTAAGGTACTGAGGCACGTCAGTAGCTTACCGAGGGAGATAGTTCCAGGTGGTGCAAAAACCAGGGGTTAGAGAGATCATATGGTACAGACTTGCGTTCTGCAAATACTGTGCCCACTGTGGGCAGGAACTGGGCCAGCACCGAGGCAGCAAGCTTGCAGAGGAGCTCGCAGTCTGGTGGGAGGAGAACAGGTAAACACAGAGCCACCCACAGCCATGTGAGCTGTGCCAGATTGGAGGGTGCTGGTGCCAACCTAGTCCACCCCTTCCTGTTTTGATGAGCTTGGACGGGCTGCTTCACCTCCGTGAGCCTCAGTTTCCAGATCAGTAAGAGACTAAACCCCCAGTTCTGTGGTTAGAAGCATTTTTTTTCGTACGTTGTCTCCTTGAGTCTCACAATCCCTCTTTCCCGTGAGGTGCGGAGGGTGGATAATCACAGCAATTATAACAGCACAGCAATAACAAGAAGCGTATGCACCTTTGAGTCCTCAAACCCTGGGCCAAGCAGTGTGCCAAGTACTCTGCATAAATACATTATCTCCTGTAATTCTGACGTCAGTGTTGTCCAACAGGTATTATGACCTCGGTTTTACAGATGAGGAAACTGAGGCTCGTAGGAGTTTGGTAACTTGCCAACGTTCATAGTTACTGGAAGAGCCACGATGAAAACCTAGGACTGTTTTGGGTTTGCACTATATCTGCGTCCCTATATTGAGTTATTATGATCTCCAGTGTCCCCGCGAGAAATCAGGTGACTTGCTGCAGTCACCGAGCCAGTGAGCCCCAGGGGTAGTATTCTCACAGAGCTTCTCTGACCTTAACCTGGAGCTTGTTATAATTTCCATTCAGCAGGCCTGGGGCAGGGCTGTGATTCTGCGTTTCTGACGCGCGCCCAGGAGGTGCCCACACAGCAGGTCCTCAGAGCACACTTTGAGCAGCCAGGCTCTAGGACATGCTGTCGTCTGACCCTTTCATAAGGGTTTTCCGCTCCCCAAGCTGTCACACCGCCTCTGTGTGAAAGCAGCTCAGAGCATGTTGCAGCAACACGCCCGTGCATGCATTACAGTCCCTAAGTTGACATCAGCCAGGACCTTTCTCTGTAAGGAACCGAAATTTGCCTGAGTTAAGCATAGTGATGAAAGTAAAAAAAACAACTTATTGGCTCCTGTAAACGAAAAGTCCAGGAGCAGCCCTGGCGGCAGGTGTGGCTGGAGTCAGGGCCCAGGCGACGGCGCTAGGACTTGGCTCTCTCCACTCTGCTTCCCACTCACTTGGCTCTGTTTCTGGGGTCTCCCTGGATGGCGCCTGGCAGCCCCGGGCCCTCTCCTCTAGGTGGCATGATGACTTCCGTGACTGCGGCAGCTCTGGCCCCTGTCTTCCCATTTCCTTCAACGTGAGTGAGCCAGAGCTTTCTCCGTAGCTCCCACGGAGGTCCCGAGAGTCGCTCTGATCACCGGGCCAGCTAGGACACGTGTCTTTCCCTGACCCAGTCTCTGTGGCCAGGGAGCAGCTGTGCTGTGACTGGCGAGGTCTGTGTCACCTGCTGCACCCTCGGAGCAGGGGTGGGAAGGGGAGCGGCTCCTGGGGAGGCAGACAGCAGAGCGCTATGTCCTTGCATGTGTCCGGGGCACCCAGCACATGGGGTCCTACCGGGGCTTGTGGAGGTGGAGGGAAATTTTGGTCGTTCCCCCCACACACAACCTTACCTTTTGCTCACCAAAGTAGAGGGGAGAAAGAAGAGATCTTAAGGAACGTCCCATCTCTTGTCTTGAATGTTTCCTCATGCCATAATCCTGTCTCCCTATCCACTCTTCGTGAAGGAGCTTCTCTTCCTTAGGGCATTCGGGGCCGAACCTGTCACATAACAGGTGTCCAACAAGTGCACAGAATGAATGAGAGACAATCTTTAGGAACAACGGCGCGGGTGTTTTCCTTCCTACAGACCTGGACAAGAAGATTGAATGATTTTCCGGTTTGTTCTGTAAAGACTTCTCCAGAATCATAGCATCTTACATGCAGGAGGGAACCTGGAATAATTTAAACCAGTGTCTCCCGGTCACGCCTCAGAGAACTGGCAGGGCAGTGTTTAGGTCCTCTTGCCTAGACATCCCTCCCTGGCGTGGACGTTGTATATTCCTTTCCGATGTCCTAGCCCTGACCTCTCCCTGAAACCACAGGCAACTCCCCCTTCATTCTCTCCTTGACTTGTGTTTTCTGAGCCCAACCCTCAGTCTCAACACTAACACTGATAAGCAGCCAAGCTCTCCGGGGATTAAGAGAATCTACTCCCGCTGGATCACGTAGCTCACTGCCTGTCTCTGGCCCTGGCTTTCCCAGCTGTAAAATGAGATCTATGATGATACCTAACATTCATAGGGCTCTGAGGTTTCACAATTCTTTGTAAAATATATAGAAAAAAAAATCAGGGATAAAAACAGCCATTGATTATATTTCTTAATAAAATTCCCTGTCAAATGTTGACTTTACAGACCAAGGGTTTTTAAATTTATTGAGATATAATCACATACAATAAATGTATCCTACTCCATACATTTTAATGGGAGGGATGAATTCTCTGTAGGCAATTGATTCTCTCGCCTTTTGTGCCCATCAGTTTCTTTTTTAATTGTTTATTTCTTACTGCTTTGTTATTGTTTTCCATTCTGGGTTCAGGAAAGGGCTTTGGTTGGGATTCGGGGACCAGGGTTGGTCCTGTCCTGGCACAGCCACCGAATAGTGACTACTGGAATGGCTGGGGCCTTTGGGTGCCTGGCACCCTCAGCTGCAAGCCACGGCTCACAGCTTACGCTGCCCACCCCACGATTTACGTTGAGCACAGGTGGGCCTGTGGAGGAACACCCTGGAGTAGGTGCTGCACAGGTCACGGGAAGGATCCTGGGGCCGAGATGCCCGTTGCCAAGTCCTGATTCTCTAACCGTCTCTGTGACCTTGAATGTGTTCCTCAACCCAGCACAACTCCAGGAGTCACCTCTGCATGGAACACAGTGTGGCTGGTGACCCTGGAGTTGTGCAAGGAGGACTCTGCCTCCATCCCTCTGGGTCTCCTTTTCCACGTGTGTAAAAAGTGGTCCCTGCATTCAGTGACCTTCAAGCCTCTTTCCAAGTTACAATGCCTGCCTGCCCTCCCTCCATCCGGAACCTCTCCCTCTCTCGCTCCCTCCTTCCCTTTACATCTCAGGCATTGTCTCTTATTCCAGAAGGGGTGGGAGGTAGGTGTGAACAAACGGGACTTTGTGTCTTTCCTTCCCCAGCTCAGTGGACGCTGTGTCCCCCGGACCGCTCAGCCCCCCACTGTCCCGCATGATGCCCAGAGCCCTCACCCCCTGGGTTAAACTTCTTTCTTCCCGTGAGAAGGCCCGTCTTCCCCATCGGGGACTGGACCATGAGCCCGGGTCCTAGCTGCTACCCTCTGGTGTTTGCAAGGCTGCCTCTGGTCTGATGACCTTTCTCACTTTGTCTAGAAACCCGGGAAAAATGTGGCTGCCATCATCCAGGACATTCATTCCCAGAGGGAGAGGGACATGTTCCGGGAAGCAGACAGGTGAGGCCCCGGAGCTGGCTCTCAGGGCATTTGCTGGGCAGTTGGGATGTTCTCTTCTTCGCACCCTGAAGGATATTTGAGTCACACTATGCCCTGCCCTGCCCTGCCCTGCCCTGCCCTGCCCCTGCCCCGCCCCTGCCCTGTCCGTCCACCTCTCTGGGCCCTACCTTCCCGTGGGCCCGATGGAACACAGCAGTCTGGTCAGAAGTGCTGCTCAGGTTAAACCTCAGCACAATGCAAGATGCTAGGCTTCCTCTCAGCTGCTCCTGCTTGTTAGAAAGGAATACAGGAGGGGGTCTGTCCATAACTGGCTCTTAGGGGCAATACTTTGCTAAGACAGCCTGAAAGAGTGTGTGTGTGTGTTTTCTGTTTAGAGCCAGCTCCTGATTTTCATGCCTAATGTAGATGTAGGAACAGGAATGGAGATGCTCCCCCCAAAAGCAGTTACTTGACTAGTCTCTCTGAACATTGAATGCAGTCAGTTTTCCAACTTACTTCTTCCAGCTGAAGTTGTGACTGCGCCAGGCCGTGGCTACAAGTTTGCCACTGTCACCGCCCTGCAAAGACAGTCGCTGTGCAGAGAGAGCCAAGGTGAACGCGGGAGCGGGCACCTGGCCTGCGGATCCTGTGGTTCTTTCCAGGGCTGCCGCAGGTGGCGCTCTAACATCACGGCCGAGGGCTGAGCCCGGGCTGTTCCCCGGCGACCGGCAAGGCAGCCTGGCCCTGGCAGCCACATCTCCAGGTCCCGTCAGCGAGGGCTGCATGGTCTTTCTGGACTTTAGGATATTGGGCATGTGGCTCAGTTTACCTGCCAAATAACCGAACAACCTTCAGGGGGGAGCTGTTTAGGGTTGGGATTTTTGTTTGTTTTTTAGACCATAGTTATTTGGGTTTTTAAAAAACATGTGCAAAGCCATACTCTGCCGTCTGCAGTTCTGTGGTGGTTGGGGGGGTGGGTAACTTAGGAGATCTTGCTCCAAACCTTACGCAGGTCCATTTCTTCATCTGAAAGACTGCCAGTTCAGTGCTCTAAGGTCTCTTCCAACCCAAAAATGCTTTCCTAGTTTTTAGTTTTTGGAATCTCTGAGCCCTCCCTCCCCTCCACACCCCCAGCAACGAGCATCCCTCTCACATGCCCAGGATCTGACCAGATTGCCACGAGGAAAGGAGGAAAGTCGCCTTTATGCTGATAGGGGCGGAGGTGGGGGAGCGGCTTCAGTCTTCATTGAACCTGAGGGCTGGGTGGGTGCCCGCTGGGCGGAGCAGGGCACCCCCCGTCCCCCCCCCGGTCCCTGCCGGGAGAGCTGAGCTCACTTCCAAGAGGAAGAAAGATGGTGCTGAGCCAAACCAGACCAATTATTCATCCCAGTTCCAGGAGCAGGATGAGTGAAGGGGCAGAGGCTGGAGAGGTGCAGATTCCAAACCCCCTCTTCGCTCCCTCACAGATACGGCCCCGAGAGGCCACGGTCCCGCAGCCCGGTGAGCCGGTCCCTGTCCCCGAGGTCCCACACTCCGAGCTTCACCTCCTGCAGCTCTTCGCACAGTCCTCTGGGCCCTTCGAGGGTTGACTGGGGCAATGGCCGGGACTGCTGGGAGCACGCCCCCTACACCAGGAGGGAGGACGACAGAGACCCGGCCCCCTGGAGGGAGAACGGAGAAGACAAGAGGGACAGGACGGACCCGCGGGCGCACGATCGCAAACACTACCCTCGGCCACTGGACAAAGCCGAGTTAGAGGAGCGACTGGACGGAGGGAGGGGCCACCGAGAAAGGCACCCGAGGTCTGGGTCCCCCAACCCGCCCCACTCTGCGTCAGGCTACAAGAGCCGAGAGGATGGCTACTACCGCAAGGAGCCCAAGGGCAAAGCGGACAAGTACCCGAAGCAGCAGCAGGATGCCCCCGGGAGGTCCAGGCGGAAAGACGAGGCCAGGCTGCGGGAGGGCAGGCACCCCCACCCCGACGACTCGGGCAGGGAGGACGGGCTGGAGCCCAGGGTCACCAGGGCCCCCGACGGCACCAAGCCCAAGCAGAGCGAGAAAACCAGAACCAAGAGACCCGACAAAGACCAAGAAGGAGCTGATGACAGAAAAGAAAGCAGAATGGCCGAGAATGAGGTAAGGATCCATCTTCCCCCCAGGTAAGGAGAGGCAGGTCCCCAAGGGCAACAGTGTTAATATCATGAGGATGAAGGTTACTGAATGAATGAAACACTTGTTGAATGTTGACCCCTGTGCCAGGCACTGTGTTAAATACTTTGTCTCAATCAAGCCATTTAATTCTCACAGCAACCCTGCGAGGTAGTAATACTAATAATGCTATTATTCCTCTAGAGGAGGAAATGGAGGCCCAGAGAGCTTAAGTTAGTTACCCAAGGACACACAGCCGGGAAATGGCAGAGCTGGAATTACCCCTCGGTGATGTGGCTCCGAATAGCACCATAGCACCTGCTGCCTTTACTAGAAGTTCGGGAGGGCCTGCTGCAAAGGCCTCTGTGTTCCTGTTTGTCCAGGGTGGAGCGTCCCGAGGTGTTTGCACCCACAGACTCTGCCAAGGGAGATTAGATCTTTGGTCTGCTGTCTTGTCTCCTGCCAAAAGCATCTACCAATCCTGGGACTTCGAAAGGAGGCAGTAAAGGAGAAGCAGCCACCACCCACTAAATTATACTGGGTGCCCAGGGCTTGGTGTGTTTCTCTAGACACTGTCTACAGTGTTTTACTTCCACCGTAATAAAAATGATCAGCAGTTAGCTGGCATCTTTCGTGGAAGCATCTGGAAGGGCCCATAACCTGTTGTGTGACTTCAGCTCACGCAGTGGGTCACCAGAAGGACTCCGGGTACAAGGTTTATGTTCTAACTTGGCTTACCCGTCCTTCTTGCCAGAGTCACCTACATTTAAGTAGGAGTGGGATAGTGAAGGGTAAGGGTTCTGCAGAGAGAGAACCCAGTTTTTTAAATCCTACATGCATACCTTCTGGTCTGACCCAGGAGTTGGTGACAATACTAAGTCCAAATAAGGAGCCCAGTGCTCAGCTCCATGCATACTGAAGAGTCACACTTTCGGCCAGTACTTTGTTTAGCATGCCACTTTGCAGGTAGTGTGCTGGGCACAGGGAGGCCCAGGGGTGAATAGGGCATAACAGCCCATGTTATGGCAGAGGCCAAGGTCTAATGGTGGAAGCAGACCTACAAAAACAGTTTGCACACAGGGGCGCCCATGCTGGAGTGGAAGCGTGGATGAACTGCTTGCTCCGCGGGCAGTTAGCTCTGCCCAGAGGAGACATTTGAGCTGAGTATTGAAGGTGGGAAAAAACAGTTTGGGAAGCAGCAAGGGCAAAAGTGAGAAAGAAAGACTGGCTTAAAGAACCTGGGGATACTCAACATGACTGCATCTTTAGAGCACATTAAAGGGTCATGTTTTTAAAAAGTAAAATCTTGGCTTTCGTGGGAACATAAAACAAATGCATGTCAAAGATGCTGTTTAACTCATTAATGAAGGGGGGAACCAGGAAGACGTAAAAGCCAATTCAAAGGAGAATCTAAAGATCAGGCAGCATGTAGAGATGTGGCCAGGAATTTGCTAACAGAGGCAGACTGACCTCTTCCACAGGGAACCTGGGACCAGATGAAATTGCAGCTCCACCAGATGAAATTCCTTTGCATCTTTATGGACAAGAATCATTTGCACAACTATCAGTTATCTGCAATTTACAGTCATAAAACAGCTCAGTTCAAGTTAAAGTACAGACTCTCCTAGAACCAGATACCCTGCAGGGTGTGCCGGTAAACTTCCCAGCATTCCAGTGAAAGGACACCCAGTGATCTTGCTGCACATCTCAGTCTGCCACAATTTATCCTGACTGGCCTAGCAGGGGGACGGGCGGGAGGTGAGATTAGGGAGTGGGCAGTGGGGACCTGAAGGCCCTCGTGGGCCTCGATGAGGACTTGACCTGGATCTGAGGACCTGTGAACGAGCGGATGTTTCTAAGAAGAGTGGACAGTCCTCCCTCAGTATCCCTGGGGATTGGGTCCAGGCCCCCTGCGGATACTGAAACCCGGAGATGCTCAAAATAGCTTATATAAGATGGTGCTCTATTTGCATAGAACCTTTGCACACCCTTCCATGACCTTGAGAGCATCTCTAGGTTACTTATATAATACCTGATACAATGTCAATGCTATGTAGATAGTTGTTACACTGTGCTTTAGGGGGTAATGACAAGGAAAGTGTATGTGTTCAGTACAGATACAACTACATAAAACATCAACAGCAACATAACTTTAGTTTTCAAGAATTTCAGCAGGTGAGGAACCAGCAGATAGGGGGCCGACCATACGCTTGGAGGTGTCCAGGGTGCTGGTGACAGGTCAGTGACTCAAGAAAAGGCACAGAGGGGCAGAGAGCGAGGGCTCCTACTGCCAGTCGGGAACCATCTGTCCCCACAGCAGAGGCCTGGAGCTGCCCTTCCCACTCCTACTGACGCTCTGAGACTTCTTTGGTGACTTGTTTCTCCTGCTCACCCTTCATCTGTTCCCACGACCCTTGTCTGTTTAAGGTGACACACATTGTAGGTCACCCTGAGAGCCCCTGATGCAAAAAAGGTTCCCAGAAAACCCCATGGGTCCCCCCACAGTTCTGTCCCTCTAATTGGTCTGTCTATAATAGCACTAGAGTGGGGTCCACAGAGACTAGTTGGGGTCCCCAACAGGTTGGTTCTGTGGGTTTGAAGCCAGGGGCCCCACCACTTGTTGAAATAACAGCAGAACAGAGGGTTTTCCTCACTCGTCTCAAGCTCTGTGTTGTGATCTTGAGAACAACCCAGATCCCCAGAGGGCTGCCCGGGACTCAGATAATAGGCAGGAGGGACTGGACTTGGGGAATGAAGACAACAGGGCTGAGGAGGTGTCCTCGCCTTTCTTCTACTATGTCAGGCACCTCCCACCTGCCTAGGAACCCCACCCCCAAGTCCACATGAGTCCCTCCTCGCCCCCTGTGTCTTTACTCACTGTCACATTCCCGAGTGTGTCCTGGCCACTGCGTGCAATCACAGGGCACACTTCTCC
Organism: Miniopterus natalensis; assembly: GCF_054644295.1. Taxonomy (NCBI): domain Eukaryota; kingdom Metazoa; phylum Chordata; class Mammalia; order Chiroptera; family Miniopteridae; genus Miniopterus; species Miniopterus natalensis. The sequence goes on from NC_142094.1 coordinate 48,574,978, forward strand.
CCTGCTTCCCTTTCCTTGGCAGCACCTGTCTCCTCCTAACCTGTCCCCTAACATCTTTATTTATTTAGTGTCTGTCCCTTCTGTCTCCAAATGTAACCTGCACGAGGGCAGGAATTTTTGTCTGCTCTGTCCCTAGTCCCTAGATTAGAGTGAGAATACAGTGCGTACTTGTTGAAGAAATGAGCGACTGCACCCAGACTCTGGAGGCAAAGGCCTGGCTTCTGAGAACCAGGTCACACCCTTTCTTCCCTCCCTCAGTTTTCTTGGTTGTGAAATGGGTGTGATCACAAGGCTGTTGTAGGGCTTTAATGAGCTTGTGCTCATTAGAAACCCTCTGGGATCTCTGGGGGAAGGGCCCGCGCTGGAGAAGCTGGTGTCAGTGCTGCTCAGTGGGTGGCCACGACCATGCATAAGAGCCACCCTGACCCCAAGACCATAGGCAGGAGGACAGAAGTCGTCAGTGACTGGGAGAACGTGGGGAAGGAGCACTCTGCCACCTCCCTGGAAGGGGGGGCAAGGGCTACAAACCCAGACCTAGAGAAGAGAAGCCAGGCAGGTGACACCGACCAGGTCACACGAGTGAAGCCTGGTGGAGAAATGGGGCTGTGGCGGACCGAGGAGGAGGTGCCTCTCCCTTGGGAGCAGCCAGCCATTGCTCAGCTCCGTTCTGCGGCTGCCGTCCCAGAACGCGTGCCCTGGGCTCCCAGACCTCCCATTTCTTAGAGCAAGACCAAAGTCCAGATATGTGTTGAAATCCTCTACCTTTTAGGAACTGTACAGACCAAAACCTGTGGTAGAAAAAAGATGGAGCCCAGGGGTCCCCAGAATGTAGCCGCCAGTATAAACAGTCCACAGGAGGGAGAAATAGAAAACCACTTGTTCCCAGTTCAGAGCCCAGACCGAGCCCCAAGCACACTGGGAGGCAGGTGCAAACTTTTTACTCACTCCACCCTCTCCCACCAGTCTCCGTTCTTTTATTGACCAGTATCCGTGGAGCACCCAGCAGTGGGGCTCAGTTGTGAGTAAAGCTGAAATGACCCCTGATCTCAAATGAGTCGGAGAGTGTGAGTGTTACCTGCTAAGAAGGAGATGGAGGCATACATCGCTGCCAGAGTCTCTAACTATTCAGAGGCTTCCCTGGGTTCGGATGTGACTGTTGAGATTTGAAGGAATGGTGGGTATTTACTGGGCCAAAAGGAAGAAGAGCAGACAGAGGGAACAGCATGTGCAAAGGCCCAGTGGCTGGAGGCCAGTGTTGCTGGAGCAGAGCCTGGGTTAGGATGGTGAGAAGCGAGGCTGATTTGTCAACAGCGGCCACATCATGCGGGGCCTTGGAGGCAGGGTAAGGATTTGTGTTTCTCCTAAGTGCAAGGGGAGGCACATGACATGTTTAAGCCAGAAGGTGCAGTGAGGATATGATGGTTTTTGCATTTTGGGGTGACCATTCTTGATTGCCGTGGGGAGAACAGACTTGGGAGAAGGCTACAGAGCAGAAGGGGAAGACCAGTTGGGAGGTGGTTTAGTGGCGGCCATGGCTCTTTGGAGACAGAGCTTTGTGGGACACGTAGTATCCCGGTCCATGAGCTGGTGTGGGTAGTGGGGCACATTAGTAGCATTTTTCTGTTCCCCTTAAGCTGCTGCTGGCCCCTGGAAGTGGTCCCAGGGCCAGAGGTGCACTGAAAGGCCCTGTTCTGTCTCCTGTGCCTGTGGGGAGGAAGAGCAGGGGTTGTCTGCCTGGTGGGGGCTGCAGCAACTGCTTGGGATGGGGAAGGGTGAATTGTTGACAAGGGAAGGCCATGGATAATTTATTCAGAGAGATAACAATAAAGGAAAGCGGGCCCCTGTTGGTAGAAGCTATGGGTCTGATGGCTTTTGGAGGCATTTGGAGCTGCTGTGCACTTAGGTTAGCTCTGAAGATGTGAGCAGGGATTTTGGTGGAATTTTGTGCACCAAACACTGAAAGAATAAGGCCCTGGGGGGGTTGAACTGTCTTCCCCTGTCCGATAATAGCTGGTTAAACCAGTCGGTCTGAGAGCCTGCCCCAGCTGGCTCCTCTCAGCTCAGGAGAGGTGTGTCTGCTTTGAAGAAATTAGAAGTAGAGTCACTTTTAGTCAACCTCAATCAAAAATGCAGAGGGAATGAACTTTCCCCTGGAATCCCCAGGAATAGTCATTGATTTGGTGGCCAAAACTTAAATCATGGGAGAATATCCTTTCTAAAACTTCTAAAACAGGGGTTGGAAAACTTTTTCCACAAAACACCAGATATTTTAGGCTATCTGGACCAAGGAGCGAAATTGAGGATATTAGGTAGGTACTTATATAATCATTCAAAATGCAACTACTTAAGAAATGTGAAAAGCATTGTCCACAGACTACAAAGAGGCACTGGGTGAGATTTGGCTCGAGGACTGTAGTTTGCTGATCCCTGTTTTAAAGGCTGGTAAGAGACCCTAATTCTCAGCCCAGACGTTGTTTTCAATTATTCAGTTTCCCAGACATGAGCACCATCATGAGGGACTTAATTTGAGGGAGGGACTAGAAGAAGGGAGCAGAGAAGGGATGGCAAGTTGGGGCTATAGCTCTAGGACAGAGATAGGGCACTGATGGAGTGACAACCCCCTTCGTACCCATAAGTGGCCTGGATGTGATTTCTTTATGGCCAGGACAGATGTGTTAGAGAGATGTCACCATGATGGTTGTTACGTCTCTCCATTCACCCTCACAGTGTAGAGGTTTCATAGCTGCAAAAAGCGCCCCGTGTGCTAGAATCTCCTAAAGGTATCAGTCAGGCCTTTAAGACAGCCTGGGCCTCCATTAGTCTGTGTGACCTTGAACAAGTTACTTAACCTCTCTGAGTCTCAGTTCCCTCATCTGTAAAATGAAGATGATAGCACCTGCCTCTAAGGGGTTTTGTGAGGATAGAAGAAATATATGTACAACACACCCGACAACTGTTAGCTGTGCTCAGCTCACTGCTGACCACTGATTTGGTTTCTTCTGTTCTTCCTTTGGCAAGGCTGGAGGAGAGGGCATGGGAGAAAGCCCCCCGTCAGCGGGCCGGCAGGAGAAAGAAACAGAGTCCTCTGATCCAGAAAACACAAGAACACAGAAGGTAACGTTTGTCCCAGGTGCCGACAGTGTAGCCACATCTGCACAACAGCCACTGGGGACCAAGTTACAGGAACCCCCGGGGCAGGACGCCTGCTGTGTGGGATGAGTTCGAGACCCCACCAGCGGTTGCATGAATGAAGCCGCCTTCCCAGCGCTTCCTGGAGGAACGGCCCTGCCCTGCTCTCTGTGTAGTCCTTATGGGGAGATCTTGACCACATGCCTGGGCTCTGCCGTACTCTCCAGCAAGCTGGCTGTGCTCGTAAGAGAAAACATGTGCCCAAAAAAGACTCGGGCTTCAGAGCCAGGCTCCCAAAATAGGCAGGTCCCTTGGGAGGGGCTGGGACAGGAAGGGGGGCTCTGGGTACTCGATCTGGGGCCCTGACCTCAGCAGGCCCAGACTCCGGGATTAACAAGACATCTCCTGTGCTCATAAAGATTACTTTACATAATTAAAATGAAAAAACCCAGTTACAGCGCTGGGACTGCCACAGCTCAAAGAAATGTTCTTGGAATGTGGCCAGCTTCGTGCCTTACCGGTCAGGAGAGGCGGAGGGATGGGTGTCACTGGCCAGGAAGCTGATCTCCTAAATCTGGCTGCTGGGCGCGTAGGCTGCTGGGGATACCAGGGGAAAGTTTCAGGAGGGGCCAAGTGTGAGCCGGTGTGGAAGTTGTATTCTTGCTGGGAGAGGGTGCTTGGGGGAATTTTACGGGGGACTTTGCCGCAGTGACATTTAGCGATGTTTTATGGGCAAGGAAATAGCTCCAGCAAGTTGGTCATTGGTTCATTCAAAAACTATTGACTGAGCGCCTGCTATGTACCAGGGGTTGAAATTCTTTTTTTTTAAAAAAAAATATATCTTTATTGATTTCAGAGAGAGGAAGGGAGAGGGAGAGAGAGAGAGAGAAACATCAATGATGAGAGTCATTGATCAGCTGCCTCCTGCACAACCCCGACTGGGGATCGAGCCCGCAACCCGGGCATGTGCCCTGACCGAGAATCGAACCCGGATCGCCTGGATCCTAGGTCGATGCTCAACCGCTGAGCCACGCTCGGCCAGACTCAGGGGTTGAAATTCTTTGTGCTGTTTCAAAACATGGCAGATTGAGCATTAAGGGCTCATTCCAAATCCTGTGCTGTTTGGAGCCTCACCCTAGGGGGGACTCTGCTGTGGGACTTGAGTGGTTTCAGCTGCTCGTGACCCAGTGACTGTGCCCAGGTAGAGGGAAGGATGCTCTCGATTGTTTTGACTCGAGGGGTCCTGGTGCCCAGGCTCGTGCCCTCTGGGTGAAGACCGTGACCTGCCCTTCAGCCACCCTCTGACCTCCCCCCTGCGTTTTTATTCAGAATGAAGACTGGGAGAGTGGGAGCGAAGCTGAGGATGAGAGCTGGTACCCCACGAACATGGAGGAGCTGGTCACCGTGGACGAGGTAGGCGAGGAGGAGGACCTTATCATGGAGCCGGACATCCCCGAGCTGGACGAGATCGTGCCCATTGACCAGAAGGACAAGATGTGCCCAGAAACATGCCCCTGTGGGACAGCCGCCCTGCACCTGGACTTCGCCAAGGACTTCGCCAAGGACGGAGTCAAGACCGTAGGTAACGGGGCTGCAGGAATCAGCCACAAGTCTCCCAAAGAAGGGCCTTCTGCTTCCACGAGCTGTCCCAGTGACATGGACGTGGAAATGCCTGGCCTAAATCTGGAGGCTGAGCAGAAGCCAGCTGAACGCGAGACAGGCCTCTCGCTGGAGGGTTCAGATTGCTACGAGAAGCAGGCAAAGGGAGCAGCGAGCTCAGATGTTCGTCTGTCCCCTACGCTCCAGCAAATGTCTTCCCCCAAGCCAGCAGAGGAGGGGGCCCAGCAGCCTAGCCCAGTTCTCGACGACGGCAAGGCCAAGGGGACCCCCGAAGATGGGGCTTGTGAAGGCAGCGCCCTGGAAGAGAAAGCCAGCCCCCCTGCCGACACCGACCTCCAAAGCCAGGCTTGCCAAGGAGTGTCGGCCCAGGGTAACTACCTGCCTTTTCTCCTGTGTGGTTGGGTTGATGGGGCCACTGCTCACCTAGGGAAGTGAGTGGGCGTGTGCAGGCCGGACCACCACAAGTGAGGTCTCAACCAGCATTCAAACCGGCGCAGAAAGCGAGCTCCTTAAAGCCCGGGTAGACCGTGAGGGCTTTTAGGCAAACGGTGCAAAGGAAATCAGATAGGAGGGCACATGTTTTTCTGAGAAGCAAACTCAGATAGGAAAGACTTCTCTGAATTTATGGGAGGCCAGATGGACTCTGACAACTAAAATTAGCAAAAGTTTTGAATTAGCAGCCAAAGCTCCTGGGGGCAGCAAGCCGCAGCCTCTATGCCCGCAGGACAGAGGACCACCCAGGCTGTTATTTCTGAGGCCCCCGAGTGAGGGGGCAGGAGTGTGGGAGGCCCAGGAAGGAGCCGGCAGGGGTAAGAATGAGGGGCTCACTAAGGGGGGATGGCCTGTCCCCCTTCTTTCCACCTCCGACCCACTTTTCTCCGGGGTCTGGTGGTGAAACAAGACTCGTCCCAGGACCTCCTCTGCCTCCATTGGAAGTGATGCTGTGCCTGTGCCTGGCACTATGACATCATGAAAAACAGAGTTTAAAATAGGCTAAGCCCTGTCCTCTCTGCCAAGTGGAAACTAAGATCCATCAAGGGCTCTGAGGGCAGGAAGGGGGAGTAGCCCTCCACGCTCTTCTAGTGAAAATAAGTAGAGATTCATTTCACAGAAAGCCTACAGCTTTCCCGAGGTTGAAGGAAGGGGGGCAGAAGTCGGGGGGCAGAAACCATAGAGGGAAGGCTTCAGAATAAACGTTTCCACCCAGTGCTGCTGGCCTGAGCTGGCAGGGGAGCTGGAAGCTTGGGCTTTCCTCCATGTCAAGCTGACCTGAGCTGTTTTTCACCTGCGTGGCTCTGAGTCTCCATGGAAACTCTGTCAGGAGCTGCCGCCTGTTGCTAGAGAAACGCTGTGGCCCGGGCTCGGTCCAGAGATGGGGACAATTAAGGAGTGAAGCATTCACCTTGCTCTGACTGAACCCCTTTTCTTTCGCCATATAGGTCTCAACATGCCCTGGTGTTCATGGCTAATTAGCTTGCCCAGTATTTGGAGTTCACATTTAATAACACTGCTCTACAAGCTTGGGGTGAGAGAATGGCATGGCCCTTCTGCGAGCCTGGGTGCTCCTGTGGATGTCAGCACAATCTTTGCCCTTTAGTAATTCTTCCTCCAGCAGAGATGGAGTGATACAGAGTTGGGAGGAATGGGCGTGGATCATCCCCACCCAAGGCATTGACAGCCCATCCCCCACAGGCCCAATGCGATGATTTGCCAAGTTTTCGTGTGTGTGGCATTCTTTTGGCAAGGGGAAAAGCTCTTAAATTATAGCGCTTGGGCTCTAATGAGCAGTCCTCGCCCCGGCCCTGTGTAATTAGGCAGTGCAAGGGATCAGTCCTGGTCACACAGCACAGGCAATAGGATTTCGGGGAGTCCTGGAGGCATGTTGTGTTTCATTCGTTTTTTGCTTTGGCTCATGTTTTGCAGAAAACTCCAGGTACATGGAGATGAAATCCCTGGATGTGAGGTCACCGGAATACACTGAAGTGGAGCTGAAACAGCCCCTTTCTTTGCCTTCCTGGGAACCAGAGGATGTGTTCAGTGAACTTAGCATTCCTCTAGGTAGGTTAAATACACATCCTTCCTGAGAATTCAGCCCCAGGAAATGGTAGTTCCATAGTAACGCCTAAGAGCTTTGACACTTTGTTATTGTTTTTCATGTCTGATGCAATAACCTACATTTGCAAGGTGCTACTTTGAAGTCTCTTGCAATTTCAGTCTCCGGTAGGAGAGCAGATACATCATGGGGCCAGGCCTTGAACAGCAGCGCCCTGGGAGCCAGAGCGCAGAGAGACTGTTTCCCTTGCCAGGGAAGACTTTATTCCTGACCACGCAGCCCTTATTCAAGCAGGGAAGCAGAGGCCTCACAGCCCCTACCTTTTTTCTCTTTTGGGCAATTAGCTTTTCTGAAGCAGCGATGCTGAATAGACTGTGTTGGGGCTGGGCTCTACATAGCTGATAGTGGGAGCATTGAACAGAGAAGGGCCTGGACCCCATCCTTCCTCCAGTTACTGGATGACTGCTTGTCCTCAGGCAAGTCATACCAGGAATGTTTTTTTGTTTGTTATTTTTGTTGTTGTTGTTTTGTTTTTCCCAGTGACTTTAAGTACTTGAGTAACAAGTCAACTAAAAAAAAGAGAGAGAGAAAGATGTAAAGATACTTTTCTTGAAGCCTTGGGAGTGGGAGGTATTGTCAGAGTTCACATGGCCAGGGAAGGCAACCCAGCCAGGGGCAGAATGTGTGTGTGTGGGGGGGGGCAATGAGAAGAGGGGTGGCTCAGGCCCCAGGCAAAGGAATGGCAAAGGCCTCGCACAGAGCAATGGGTTAGGGGTTCCTGGACCTTAGTTTCCTCACCTGTAATGTGGAATTGGACCAGATTGGTGGTTTTGCAACGGTGGAAGTGTTGGACTGGGGCAGGGAGGGAAGTTACTAATAGAATCACCTAGGACACATTTTCAAAAAGGAGAGTTAGCTAGAGTTTCAGAATAGGGAGTGAAGATCCTTTAAGAAAGATCCCTGGTAGCTTCTGACAGCATCGCCAACCCAGTGACTCCCATGTCAGCCAACATCACCTTCGAGTCTTCGCGTGGACTCTGAAAGGTGGGAAGACAAAGGAGTAGCAGCAGCTGCTCAGAGAGTGAGCTTGGGAAGGTGGCACCAGGAAGTGGGCAAAATGTGGGTTCTGTGATGACCGCTGCCAGTGACACGTGTCTGCTCCATCAGGGAGGGGCTGCTCAGTATGGAGGCTCACCCAGTTCATCACGTTTCTTTTTCTTTTCATCTCCTTTAAACATTTATTATTGTTTCTGTCCTCCAAGTATACTGTTTCCATAGTCAGATTGAAAAGCAAATGTCTTTTTTTTTTTTTTTTTAGATAAATTTGCTGCCTAGCCTTCAGCATGCCTCAGGACAAAATCTAAAAAAAAAGAAATACTGACCTTAGAATGAACTAAGGGCCCTGGGTGCTTTAATGCTGGGAAAAGTGGCAAAGGCTGCCTTTCAGGAAAAAGGTGCGAGACTGTTGCATTCTTCATGCATTCAGTCAGTCAGCAGCACTTACTGGAAGCTCGTGTGAGCTCTGGGGGAACTGAGAAATGTAACACAAGCCTCTCTTCATTCAAGAACCTGGAATCTAATTGACACACAGAAGCAAAATATATTCTACCTTATAATTTGTATCTTTTTACTGTTGCTTTTCATTACAAAAATGTGTGAAAGATTACTGTAACAAATTTAAAAAATAAGAACCATATAAAGTAAATATTACTTTGTAAATATAGTATCTCTTCTCCTAGCCTCTCCCCAACTCCAGAGGTAGCCACTGTCTGATCCTCAAATAATTCCCCCCACCCCACAAAAATAGGATCACACTATATACAGAATGCTCAGCAATTTGCTCTTTAGATTTAACAGTGAGTCTTAGAGAGATCTTCATGTCAGTACATAGGAAATTCCTTCTTTTTGACCTCTGCAAATATTCCATCTTAAAATATGTACCATGACTTACTGAGCCATTCTACTGGTGAATACTTAGGCTGCTTTGCATCTTTTTCCCCACTATTAAAATGCTATAATAGCTAAGCTTTTATTTTTATCATTTGCCATGCAGGCACCATTCCTTGTGTTTTACATGTGTTATCTCATTTAGCTCTCTGAAAACTCCTATGAGGTCGGTAATATTTTTATTCGTGCTTTACAGATCAGAACATCGGAGAGCAGGGTTACAAAGCTAAAGACGGCCAAGGCTAGAGTCAGAATTTCAATCCCAGTGGTTTGGTGCTAGGACCTTGCTGACTCTGTGCTCTGCTGCCTCCTACACGTGCTATCACCTTTGTCTGCGTGCCAGTGTTTCTGACGGACAGCGTCCTAGCCTGGGGGTTGTGGGGTCATACACATTTGCAATTCACATTTTCATAATTGCTACTAACTTGCACTCTAGAAAGATTATGCCAGTTTTTACTGCTACCTCAAGTGAGAGTTCCCATTCTCCACATCCTGGCCAACATTGGATATTATCAGTTTTTAATCTTTACCAATCTGTTAGGAGGAGCATGGTACCTCATTCTGTTTTTTTAAGCAGCTCTATTGAGGGGTAATTGATGTACAATGAAGTACACATGTTTAAAGTGTACTGTCTGACCGGTTTTGTCAAGTGTATATACCTGTGAGATCGTCACCACAGTCAAGAGAGTGAACATATTCATCACCCCCCAGATTTCCTGATACTCCTCTGTAATCCTTCCCTCTTCATACCTCAGTCCCCAGGTAGCCACTGATCTGCTTTAGGTCACTAAATACTAGTTTGCATTCTAGAATTTTATGTAAAGGGAACATACCATGTGACTGTTCTTGCCTGGCTTCCTTCACTCAGCATAATTATTTTGGGATTCATCTATATTGCTGGGTATGTCCACAGTTTCTTATTGTGGAAGAGTGTTGCGTTGTGGGTACCACATTTGGTTTTTTCATTCATCCGTTGATGGGCATCTGGGTTGTTTCCGGTTTGGCACTGTTATAAATTATAGTTTTGTACTTGATTATAGTCTTGAATTAGCTTTGAGACCACTTATTTCACTGATCTTTGGGGGGGGGGGGTTTAGAGGTGTATGGTACTATTTTCCGCATTTGACAGGTGAGGAAACTGAGGCCCAGAGACTTACCTAAGATCACATGGCGAGTTCGGGCCAGAACTGAGGATTTCTGACCTGCGACCGCTGTGCCCTCCTGTCCCCGCAGTTCAGGCGTTACCTTGGAGGGAAGGCAGTTCCGTGCAGTGGCTCAGAGCACAGACTGTGGAATCTGACTCCCTGGGTTCAAACCCAGCTGGCTCGGGGACGAGAAGCAGCCTATTTAACCTCTCTGCTTGGCTTTTTTCGTCTCTAAATCAGGCGTAGTAATAGAAGCCTGCCATGCCCGGTTATGTGCGGGATTAAAAGAATGAATACTTGTAAGGTTTCAGTGTCTTCCAGTAGGAGGTACTTAGGAAGGGGTGTCTATTGTTATTACTGGTAATGAAGTAGTTACTGAGACCTCCTCTGTTTCCTCTCATGGGGGCCACGTAACCCTTCACCCTCCAGGATCTGTGGTCACTGCTACAGGGAGACTTCTAGAGAGCTGGGGACAACTTCCTGGCTTTGTCCCTGTGGAGAATGCCAAGGTCTGGGCACACCATGGAGAGGAAAGGGAGGTGAAGGCCCCCTGCACAGGGACTGAGGTGGGCATGGGGGGGGCTCTGGTGACCCCGGGCGGTGTGAGTCTGCCAGGGCCTGCTCTCAACCAGAACCAAGGGGCCTTGCCTGCAAAATGCAGGCCCCCCTCCACCCATCCCCGGCTTTGCTGGGATGATGGAGTTATAATTACCCGAGCCAGGAGCTATTATTAGAAGGCAAATGCAGCTTTAATTATTGTACTTAATAGAGGCTGAAAAATGGGACCAAGTGGCTCCAGAACTTGTTGGGGCTGCGACAGTTTTCCTTGATGCTGCCGCTTGCCTTGGCCCGCACACCCCAGAGGTGTCCCGAGGCGGTGTTGGCCACGCGGTGCCCGGGACAACTCCCAGTTGCACAGGGGAGTTACCGGGCACTTGGGGATCCTCCCAGTCAGACTTCCCCGGTGCTCTCTTTTGATTGCCTGGTACTTCTGACCAGCCCCTGGGTGGTGCTGGGGAAGAGAGTTGCCTCCAAACTGTGGAGTCTGGGTTCCCCGGGTGGCCGTGGTGAAGGGTTGGAGGGCAGGAAGGCAGAGGCCTAAGCAATTCACCTCTGTCATGTGTAACATGCGTGTGAAAGCTAATATTCTCTGAGCACCAGGTGAAATGAGAAGTGCTTCCCCAGAGCCCCTTCTGTGGTATGATTACCCCTGTTTTCCAGATGAGGAAACCCGTCTCTGAAAGGTTGAACAGTGTGCCTGAGGTCACACTGGGTCTATCTGACCAAATTTCATTTCCGTCCACTACACTGTGGCTTCCAAGCTCTTTGGGGATGGAAACTTTTGATCAAATGAAATCTCACCAGAAGACAACAGATGTAGCTGTGCCGTCTGAGCTGAAAGGGGCGAGGGCCCCCATCTCGGGCCCTGCGTCCCTTCTGGGGGACCAGGACGGGGGCTGGAAGGCCTCTTGGGAAACCTGGAGCATCCTGGAGGCCTCCGCCAGGGTATGCGGGAAAATCCCCACGGCTGCTTGCCTGGTACCAGCCAGTTGGCCGGTCCTGCAGGGTCTAGGACAGAGCAGAGGGGTGGCTCTGACCCCAGGCCTTCGTCTGCTCCCCATGACCTTGGGTGGTGCCTCTCCTTTCCTGGTTGCCTTTATCTTGTCCTGTGTGAGCCTTCGCCCTGTGCCGAGCAGCAGCCAGGGCCCGTTGGTGAGGTGGAGGGGCAGACGGCCCACTCCCAGGGGAAGCTGGAGCCATTTTCCATCCTTTGCAGTGAGAGTGGGCGGAGGGCGAGGAGGGGAAGGACTCAGTCTCCCTCCGGGAAGCTGGGCCCGAATGAAGCCACCTCACTTCTGGGGACTGCTGCAGATGGCTGAGGGCATGGTGTCAGCATGCTGCGTGGCACTCAGAGAGAACTGGTGGAGGCGGAGGCCCAGGCCCTGAACCGCAGAGGAGCAATCAGCCACAGCAGGCGGCCAGGCCTCCTGCCCCCCCCCCCCCCCCAGGCCTGCCCTCCACACTGAAAAGTGGCTTTTTTGAAACGGAAAAGAAAGCTGTAATTATAAGCCTGTGCTTCTCTATGACGGGGTCTCCTGGGCACCCTGCTCTGTCTCACAGGAGGCGGGAGGAGGAAAGGGAAGGGAGCCCCAGACTTGGGGTCACACACAGCATCTGGCCGAGGCCCAGCCTCTCTCCCCCAGCCCCTCTCCGCTCCCCCCAGTGCGGCCTGCTCTCGGCCCACCCCCGGGGAGCAGGGGCAGCTAACCAGGGGCAGCGCCAAGGCCCAGCTGAAATGTGTCTGCACACGCAGGGTGAGGCCACAGCCTCAGCGTCAGCCTGACCGCTGTCAGCGTGGCCCCTTCAGTCCTGTGAAGGGTCCTGCTCTCCCAGCCCTGGTACCAGCCAGGCGCCTGAGGATAACACTTTGCTCCCTTGCCGGGACCATACACTCAGGTGCCTGAGGAAACAGGCCCGGGAAGCGTTCAGCTGACTCTCCCCAGGTCGCATAGGATCTTAGCGTCCAGTCTGTGCCCTCTCAGACCTGGACTGTTTCCACTGTGCTGACAGTGTCTTCTAAGTAAAACTGTGACCCCTAAAACACCTTGGTAGATGGAGCAGCCACCACCCCCTGACAGATGAACTTTCTGGGCTGAGATGCTCACTTCACTGGCTGTCAGGCCCCTGTTTTCTTTCCTTAGAATCAAAAGGCCTCCCAGAGTCCTGGGACTTACATTAACAAATGACATGAAATACTATTAGTTGATGGTTCAGATGTAAAGACTGGAGAAAAAGATGGGGACATATGTATGGTAGACTATGACATGAAAGCAGGAGGAGACACGCTGCACTTAGGGTATAATTAAAACTGCTCTCACACCCCCCCAGCATCCCCCAAAGAAGGCTCTGCCTATAGGTAGTGTGGAAGAAGATGTTTTAATTGAAATGACTCTGGGTGATTTTTCCTCGCTTTTGTCTATTTAAAAAATTTTATTTGATGAACATAATTCTAAAATAAACCAACAAAAATGGGAATATTCTGCCAGAGTCCTGGCCTCATCCACTGCTGAGAGGGGAAGAGTGCAAAGAAATGACATCCAACAAGTGAAATGTAAGAAACAACCTCCCTCCTCCTTTCCCCAGAAACGGGCTGGTGCTAGGAGAGCCTGGACCTGGTTCCCAGAAGCAGTTGCAGAGCCTCTACTTGCTCAGCACGTGCCTCTGGGAACTAGTGTGAAGGAAGTGGGTGCTGTTCTCTTCTGGCCTGTTTTGTAAATGAGGCAACTGAGTTTGGAGAAGCTGGGTCACCAGCCAAAGTCAACGGCAAGTGAGGGGTGGAGCTCATTGTCCCAGTTTCCACCTGAAGGCTGTAGGACCGCAGAGGCCTCCCATCGCCTTCCTAAATGCCTACCTGTACATCCCCCATCCTTCTGCAGGGGTGGAGTTCGTGGTGCCCAGGACTGGGTTTTACTGCAAGCTGTGTGGGCTGTTCTACACGAGCGAGGAGATGGCGAAGATCAGCCACTGTCGCAGTGCTGTCCACTACAGGAACTTACAGGTAACCGTTGGCCTTCCTTGCCTGGCACTGGGAGGCTCTCTAGTCTCTGTTTCTGAGTTTCTCTCTCCTTCCACCACATGGGGACCTGACTCCATGAAGCCGCCCCATGTGATGGCCACTCCACATGATGGCTGCCTCCCATGTGCTCTCAGAGATGTGAACCAGAATCACCAGGACAGTGTTTCAAAGTATATATATGAGCTCAGACATTCAGTAGCATTTGAGGGAACCCAGGAATATGTAATTTGAGAAAGTTCCTCAAGTTATTTGAAGTGCAGCCCTAGTTAAGAAACTCAGATGTGAGCCTGTTCTCTGGTTTTATATTTGAGGCCCAGAGAAGCTCCGTGATTTGTCCAACACCATGCAGATGGTGAGTGACCAGGCCTGGAAACAGATCATCTGATTCTTAATCACCTTCCTCTTTTAGTCTATTAAGCTGGTCCTGCAAACTGAGACCCGTAATGTCATGGTCTGGGTCACCATCTGCAAGGAACTGTCATTGGCTATGACCAAACTCAGGTCATTTAAGCCTCCTGATTTCCCTCCAGAGAGCAGCTGCTCCGTGGCCAAGGAAGCCATGGGGTCTGAGGCCCAGGTCCCAGCCTCTCCTGGGGGAGGGCAGTGAAGGCCAGACTTGGCCAGAACAAGGGTTCAGACTGGGCTCCACAGAGCCAGCTGAGGGCAGCCATCTACCCTGAAGACATCATCACCCTCACCCCCAACAAAATGAAACCTCCAGAATGGCATGGCTGGGGAGAGTCTTGGAGATCCCCTGGTCCTGATTATCCCAAACCTTGGTCCTCATAGCAGCTGGCATCTTTTATAAATGCACCTTCCTGTACCCACCTTATACCTGCTTATTCATTCACTCTAGGGCTGGACCTGAGAATCTGAGTTTTTAAAATCTTTCCAGCAGATTCTGATACCTCAGTGTGAGAACCTTTAATCTCATCCAACGTTATCAGCTAGGCCACACAGCTCCAGGTCACCCAGGAAGTTAGGAAGCATGCCAGGGCCTCTAATTCTAGGTCCCATGCTTTTTTCCAGGGTAGTGAACTGGGCCTTAGGGCCAGACTCCCAGGCAGACTCACCTCCCACAGCAGGGCAGAGCCATTCCTGTGGTCCCTAGGTGTGTCCAGTCCAGACAGTGGCTAATCCCCTTACAACTGCCAACCACAGTTCAGGTTTCCCTGGGCACCTGTCAGGGAGCTGGGAGCCTCCACCGCAGGCTTCCCAGATAGGGTTTCTGTCAGTGACCTTGACAAAATGTCTCTGTCCACATAGGCTCACGCACTGCATCCTACCCCAAGTTACACACGTGAAAAGTGAAGAACTCAGACCCAAGGAGCAGGTGCTGGCTGACACCTAAGCCAGGCAACTTGTAAACTTAACCCCCCAGGAGGCCTTGAGGTGGGGATCGGGGATTACTCTTAGAGGCAGGGAGCAGATGGCAGGAGTTCTCTCCGCACAGTCCCTGCTGTGCCTCACTGCTGGTCACGGCCCTGAGAGAACTCACCAGAGAGATCCAGAGCAACAGGTGGAGTCAGTACGAGGTAGGAAAGCTAGGCACCTGCTTGGCTCCAGACCAGAGAGGAACATGCCCGTTCGCAGCGCAGGCACTCACTGGCCTTTCCGAGCACAACGTTCCCTTTCCTGGGCTGAGGCAGAGGAGAATCCGGCCCTCCATCCGAAGCCTGGCCTGTGGGGATGCACGGTGGTCTGCCCTCTCCCCTGAGACCCCCTGCCCCTCAGAGCCAACCGTAGAGAGGGCAGGCAGACCAGACATCATGTGCATGTCTTCTCATCTGCCCTTAAGTCACCCCGGGGGCAGAAGACACTGTTTTTCCCATTTAACAGATTTGGGCCTGAGGCAGGGAAAAGATGGGTGACTTTCTTGAAATCAGATGACTGGTGCCACTCGTGATAAAAGGCAGCATCTCAGAGCATTTATTCAGTGCCGGCGCTGTGCTAAAAGTTTTATGGTACCTTTCTTGGACGTCACAGCAACCTTATGTGGTAGTTCCGTTATGACCCACACTCGACAGATGTCAGAGATGTTGGGTGACGTGCCTGTTGATATCTAGGGTTTGAACCCAGGTTATCTGACGGCAGAGCCCACACCCTTGACCATGTGCTGGACCTGCCCCTGCGGCTCCCAGTCGAGTGCTGTTTGCCCTGCCCCTGGCTGCCCAGCACTCGGAGGGCCCAGCCGGGGCCCCAGACGCCTTCTAGCTCTGTCTGGCTGCAATGAATCCAGAGTCCCAGGAGCGGCCCGATGTTCGGCTGGGGGCCAGTCTTAGCAGTGAGTGTCCTGGCACCATGAGGCAGCCCGTAGAAGGACCTCCAGGCCACTGCACCTGCCAGCCTGCCGGACAGGAAGCAGGTTGTTAGGAGTCTCACATGTCAGGCTGCGGTTTTGACTGTCCTGATCCCTGTAGGACAGCGTTTCTCTCCTCCCGCCCTTCCAGCTTCCCTCTCCTCCCTCTTCCTTTACACGTGGACACGCTGCCTGGATACTGGGCTCCTTCTGGAAAATAAGTAGAGTCGTGGTGAGGTTTAAATAGTTTAGATAAGAAAGGCGGTTAGAACAGCACTTGCCCAGGGTAAGGGCCCTGCAAGTGTTTGCTGTCAGGAGACACGTGTTCCTTGTCACCTGATGTAAAGGGGGAGAAGGTGCATTGCTTATCAAGGGTCCTGTAGCCCAGCAGGATCTGGGGAGGCAGGCGAGGGGGCCGCACCCACTGGGCGGGATGGCAGGAGCGGAGGCCAGTCACACGCCTCCTCTCCTGTCCTGTCCTGCTAGGTCACCACTGACCCTCTTCCTCCCTCCTTTGTCCCTGTCTTCCCGCCACAGAAGTACTTGTCCCAGCTGGCCGAGGAGGGCCTGAAGGAGACGGAAGGGGCCGGCAGCCCACGGCCCGAGGACAGCGGAATCGTGCCCCACTTTGAAAAGAAAAAGCTCTGACACCCTGGCGCTGTGGGGAGCGGGAGGGAGGGCCCGCCAAGGTGGGGCTCTCCTGGCCACCAGGACGGGACTAAAGCCAGAGCGGAAGGACAGCCGGGCGACCGCGGGCCTGGGTCCTTCTCAGACTCATGAAAAAGCCCCTCAAGTGCTTCCCAGAGCCGTCGCCCGGGTGTGTCCAGCCCACCTGGGTCGCCCACTCTCTCCCTGTGATCTTGTTTTCTTCAGACGGTCTTTTAATCTGCTTCTCTCTCATCCCTCCACCCCCCCCCCTTCTGTGCCAAGGGTTGTTTCCTTTTCATAAAATCCAACTTCTCAGGGATTTTCAGTGTTCAGATTCTTGATGGGATTGGACAGGTCAGGCGAGGCTGAGGCATCCAAGGAAAAGATTTCACGGAAACTCCTGGGGCAAGAGCCATTTCGGTGAACCTGGGACAGTTCCTCTGCCCGGTGTCCCATGCGGGGATCTGGGTGGGGTCCTGCAGTGCCCAGAGGGGCACCTTTGACAGTCCGCTGGCAGAAGCTGAGAGCTCCTCCAGCTGGACCCCCTGTTTGAAAAGCCCCTGATTTTATGCATAACTCTTTCACCCTCTCAGTGATTCTAGACATCTACTGGGTTCATGCCTTAAAGTAAAATTAAATGAATTTTACGGGGGAAGAAATGAGCCCTTCATTTTGGAAGCTCTGATAATTTCCCCTGAAACTGATTTCCCTCCACTTGATTTCAGGAGATGCCAGGATTTGTTCTGTTCTGGGCAGTGCATTTCATATAGATTCACTATAATTAAAAATGAAAACGGAAGCATTCTCTCCCTCCAGCTCAAACAGCAGTTGGTTAGAACACAGGTTGAATGTTGGCCTCCCTGCCACGGGTGACACCCAGAGATGCCAAGTAAATGGCATCTCTCCTTGGCTCGCCCTTGGCGCCTGCCCTCTGGGCTCCAGCAGCCTCCCTGTGGGATGGTTTTAAATGGTGGCTCAGTGGGGGGAGAAGCTAAGGAAAGAAGGCTGCAGGACCGAAGAGCATTTGAGGATCGCCTGTGCTTGTAGGTAGCCCTTTCCAATTTGGAAGAAGGTCAGGGCGTCTCAGAGTTGACCCCGTGTGCAGACTTTGATGTCATTTGCTGTGAGGAACAGAACCCTTACCCCCATCGGGTGTCTGACACCGGAGGGCAGTGCCTTCAGGACCTGGACCGGCTGCAGGTCTCTAGTGTTATGTTCCATTGGAAGCTTTGGGACAGAGGTGTTGGGGGAAATGAGGCTCAGCTGTCACCCTGGAGAAGACCTCGAGAAGGTCAGAGGGGAGCCTGGTGCTGTTCCCACAGCTGAGATACCCCCCTGGAGGCAGCCTCCCTGGCTCAGCCCCTGGAAGATAGTCCCTGACCACCGGCAGGTAGACTAGGAAGAGGCTGATATCGGGGGGAGGTTGCATTTTTCTTTTTTTAGTTTATTTTTTATTTATTTATTTAATTATGATTATTTTTGCATTTTTCTTTTTAAGGTAGATAACACTATACTGCATATTCTGCCCTCCACACTAATGGCAGAAGGGTAGAGAGACTATCTGAGGTCGACACTGGCTTTTTATCAGTGAGGGAACTGAGGCACAGAAAGGAGAGGAATGTAGAACACAAACAAAATGATCACGTGCGAACCCTGGGGCAGATGGTCGCGGTCAGGGCGAGCCCTGCTGGGGACCTGCGCGAGAGAAGGGCTATGGCACCGCGGGAACAGATCAGCTTGGACAGGTGTGGTGAGAGGAGGCCTCGGGAAGCAGGACACCTGGATTTGGCCCCAGGCCACCTGGGGGCCTCAGAAAGGCTGGCGTCTCAGGGTAGGGTTCGAAGACGGTGGCTCAGCCCAGACCTGGTCCCCCGGCTGCCTCCACAGGTTCGTTTGTTCTTTCACCTGATGTTCTGGAAACCAGCCTCCTCCGTTTCTCGGAAAACCTTTGTCCCGGTGTGTCTGTCTGCACACGGGAGAGAAGTCCAGCGCCAGCTCTCTGGCCTCCTGGCCAAACCTTGCTGGGAACAGCCTCCTGCCTCCTCAGAGGCTAGAACTGTGCATTTCAGAGGCTGGCAGCTTCCTCCCCCAGCAAAGTGGAAGCCGACCCCCAGCTCATCTCCCAGCAGCGTTTCCATGGCAATCGGGTGGCTGCTCAAGCAGCCTCGCTCCTGAGTCCTGAGTCACGTAAGGGCTCCCTGGCTGACAGACTGACCCTCTCCATATGGGGAAGCTGGAGAGAGCCCTTGGGAGGGAGAGGGGAGAGGGTGCTCTGCATTCAGTCAGAACCTTCAGTTAAAGAAATCATGGAAGAGTCTGTATTTGTGTGTACATATATATATATTTATTTTTATTTATTTTTATACAGCTCCATTGGCATGGCCCTCCACCCACTCTATAATTTGCTCTCTTTATTCCTACATGTGTCACACACACCGCAGTATTAAAGGCAACCGGGAAAATATTGATTTATTTTTTAAAGCTTTTTTTCAGTGTTTGTCAGCCATTTCAAAGTGTCTCCCCGAAAAGGTTCAAGAGCAGCTGCTGCCTTGAGCAGGAGTCATCTGTTCCCTGGGTTAATATCACCAAAGGCCTGTGTGATTTTCCTTTCGTGGTAAACACCCGAAATAAAGTATATCCAGACAATAATTCCCAAAGAATTTGGTAAATGTGATGTTGGTGTGAGTATCAGGGTTTCCCTTCCTTGGACAGCCCGCGGCTGTGGCCTGTTAGATTATACTTGAACCGGACCAGAGTTTGTTTTTTGAGCTTATGAGAAAAAGAAAAACACTAGTTAATTGAAGTTTGAACTGGTAAAGTATTAGAATCAGTTGAGTGTCCTATAAATTGTCAGCATTTTTCCTGATCTGTATAACTGACCTCAAGTGCTTGTTTTTATGAAAGGGAAAAAAAAAAGATTTTTAATAAAGAGAATTTGAAAGCTTGTGAGTGAGTAGCTGTCCGTCACGCAGGGATCCCTTAATGTTTAGTTGGGTGAAGCTCACGGAGCACAGAGGTTAGGATTTGGTCCCTCTCTGAATCTACAACGTTTTTAAAGGGTTGAAAAGAGAAGAAACAACAGCTTCCACCTGGGGCTCTGGGGGAATCAGAGATCCTCAGGGGTGGACCTCAGGGAAGGACTGAGTCCGGGACAGTGAGGAGCTGCTGTCCCTTTGGATAGAAGGATCTCTTGGCCTCTTATAAACCCCTACTCCTGTTACCTACTGCTCCCCAGTCTTCTGGGGGCTGAACCCTGTTGTACTGCACCAGAGCCCGGCCGTTTCTGGCGATTTCATCCCGGTGGTCGTGGAGGCCTCACCCAGGCCCTCATTAGCCCTGTGACCTCCTAAGTCCACTGCTTTGGGCCTGAAGGGGATAATGGTAGTAATCCCCTCCCAGGGTGTTTCAGGGTTAAGTTAATCACTAATGCAGACATTGCTGTGCAGCACAGCATGAAATCTACTTTGCTTTCGGAATCTGTGCTCTGGACAGCAACCCTCCAAATTTCAGTGGCTCTTGAAGTTCTTTCTCCACCCAATGCCAGTCTCCTGGGCTCCGTTGGCCAGTCCTTTGAATAGCCTGGAACCTTCCCTGTGCCCTTCCCTCCTCTTGGCAGTGCTCCTGAGTCATGGGGAAGGGGCTGGGTAGTCTGGCTCCCTCGGGCAAAGTGAGTGGGGCTGCCTGTAATTAGTGGGAGCAGATCTGAGGAAAGTTCCTGTTCAGCCTGTTGCTGCTCCCCCTGCCCCACGCCCAGCCTATGTTACCATCCTCAGGCTTAGCTCAGGCCTCCGGTTCCCTACCAGGAGGGGTGAAGCCTTCCCCGCCACTGCTGGCTGCTCCCCAGCTGGCCAGAGTAGTGAATGGGCCTAGAGCTCATCCCGCTTCCCTAAATTCAGGAGCCAGGGTACCTGGGGGCGCCCCGGGTGCCTAGTTCCAGCATGTCGCTCCCCGTGGCACAACTCTAGGGGGCACCATGCACATTGTATTCTGTAAGATGGCACCCCCTGGAGCTGTGCAGTGAAGATATTCTGCGGGGGACCCCTTCAAGTTGCAGCCCTCCCCCATGCCTGGGTGTTTCCACTTGTTCTCCCATGTTCCTGTGGGCTCTAGAATCTGGTTCTGATCCAGTCAACTGGGGCCGCGACGTTCAGACACACTCTCTGTGCTCACTTCTCTCCCCAGGAGTCAGCACCAGCCTGCCCCTGGCCTGACTGCGATGGCCTAGACACATGTTTGGCTCCTCACAGTCCCCCATGAGGCCAAGCCACTTGGATACTGAGCTTGGCCCCTGTCCGGCCTGAGAGCTCTGTGCCCCTCTGAATGTTAGTGGCAACTATCAGCTGTCTGCTTAGGCAGAGATGGGACATCTGGGCTCACCCCCAACAGCTCTTCATTCTTTCCCACCGTGGGGGCCCTACAAAGAGCCTGTCCCAAGTAGATTCCCAAGCATGTCAGAGTAGGATGGCCCCAGAGACCCCCAAGTCCTGGCCCTTCCACTTGCAGATGAGAAAACCCAGGCCCAGAGAGGGAGAGTGACTTGCCTAAGGCAACACAGCTTAGTATAAGATCAAGACTAGAATTCAGCTCTCCTGAGCACTCCTGCTGGAGACATATGGGGAGTTGAGGTTATTTCATGAGTTTTCCAGGCCTATCCCTAGCTGGACTTTGGCACTCAGCAAGGACTCAAGACAAAATCGTTGAGTTTTATGCTTTGTGTGTATCAGAATCACCTGGGGAGCTTGTTAGAAAGTGATTCCTGGAGCCCTCCCTGGAGTTTCTGTCCTACTAGGTCACGGGGGAGGCATTCACATTTTAGCAAGCCTCATGCAGGTTGAGTCCACTACTCACACTTTGAAAAACACTGCCCTAGACCGGGGACTTCCCAGCAGCTCCTGGAATAGAAGGGTTATTTATTTTTATTGGGGGAAGGGCAGAAGAGATATGAATGGAGATCATTCAAGGTAGGAGAAACTCAGCATGGAAAAGGCCTGAAGATGGGAGACAGACAGGAGGCGTCTTGTCTGGCAGATGGAGATGGTGGGAGCTGATAGTGTTAGGGGGTGGTCATCAGACTGGGTTTGGGGCACGTATCACAATTTTACTTGGCCTCATACTATAGTGCTTGGGCAAAAGTCAGTTTTCCAACCATCTATTTATCTTCGCTAGTGGCTGAAAGCATTATGTTTATTAAGAAGACTCCTTGAGATCTGCTGGTAGCCCTGCCCCTCAGGGCAGAGAGCTAGGCACAGCCAGCAGGCCTTCTGGGGAGACTGGAGTCACAGGGAACAGGGACATGTCACTGCCAGCAAGGAACCCTGGAGTTCACATACTTTCTCTCGGGCCCTCCGTGAGCCAGCACTAATACCAGGGTCAGCACTGCGGATTATTGAGCTTGTCCACACGCCATACTCGCGTGTACTCTGTAGGGACATTCTCTCAGTCTCCACATCTCTGAGAGACAGGTATTGGTATTCTCCCATTTCACAGGTGGGGAAAGGGAGGCTCAGAGACCCAGGGTGGCTTGCCCAGGGTCAGCCAGCCAGTAAGGGGCGGAGTAGGGATTCAAACCCAGGTTTGCATGACTCAAACTATGCTTTTAACCACTACTCTCCACGGCCTGTCTCAGGGGTGGGGTCCTGGTCTTGCATCTCCCTAAAGCCTCCAGACCCTGGAGACTGGAGAGCCTAATTTAGTTATACTCAGGTGCTAATGATTGACATCTGATTGTTAAATTCCTGAAATCGATCTCCTCAACCCCTCCCCTCCTTAGAAAGTAGCTGAAGAAGGTCCCCCACCCACCACACTGCCAGGAAAACAGGCAGGAAGGCCGAACAGCGAAAGAAGCAGTTTCTTCCTTCCCCTCACTGAGGCGCGTTTGCCAGGGGAGCTGGATCTAGGAGGTGAGAGGGGGAGGAGGGCCTGGGGGTGGGGGATGCCCCACCTCCTCCTGCTTCAGAGAGGGGAGGAGAGCACCCTGTTCCCTGTTCCCAGGTAATTTGGGGTATAAGGGTGTGATCTAAAGGGGACTTCCCATGATCCCAGAATGCTGACCAGACTTTGCACCTTAACCCCTCCTTCCTGAGTGAAATGCCATTGTTTGTTTACTTGCCACCTCTTTCCCACAAGGAGTTGGGATGATAGTCATCACAGGCCAGGTGTGACCAGATTAAGCCAACAGAGGGATTCTAAATGCGGATTGAGGAAAGTTTAAGGGTGGCAAGTATGTGAGCCGTCAGGGTTGGTGGGGTAGTGGTGAGAAAGCATGAGAATGACTGGGAGCCCCCCGGGGGCCAAGGCAAAAAGAGGAAGCATGCTCCACTACTTGGCTCTCCTTGTTAGAACAGCAGAAGCATTCCAGTTTATCTGGGGAAATTGTTCTACTCGGCTCTATATTCTAAAGAATTCTGTGGTGTGGACAGAGGCTCTGAGAGGCTTGGAGAAAATCCTTAGGTAACTGGCAGGCCAATGTTGGAGGAGAGCACCGTGGAAGCCCCTCTGGAGGAGACATTAGGCTGGTTCCTGGTCTGTGTGATGCGGTTCCTGATGTCAGGGTGACACCCCCGGGTGTCCAATGGCCTGACCTTTGCTCGCACCTGCTTAGCCCACCTGAGCCAGTGTGCTGGCTTGGGTTTGTGGGTTTGTTTGTTTTCCCTCAGACTGTTTTCAAATTTCTCTTAATACTTGGCTGAGTTTCAAGGGCCATGTCCATAGACGAGGCGGCGGCCATTGTCATCTCTGCCATCTGACTGCCCAGCACACCCACCTGACAGCAGTGTGCTCTGGATGGGTCCCCTATCTTCTGGTTCTAGGAGAACCCTCTGGGCATTTACTTTTTGGGGTACCCCCATGGGCTGACTACAGCAAGGAAAGAACCCAGCCTGACTGGGAAGCTGTGACTCCTTCAGGATGAGCGCAGGGACTACCTCAGACCTGTCTGGTGAGGACCGGCCCTGGGGAGGAGGGGTGCAGAGGGCACCAGCTGCCCATTTGCCCATGAGACCTCTCACCCTCACTGTTTGTAAAGCTGGGGGAGAGAACTTTCTGGCTCAGAGGCAGGTCCTTGTGCTGAGAGCCAGGGCCCTTGAGTCCCTGTGTCAATCCACGGTGAACTCACTCAGGCTCAGGCAGGTGTGTGTCCCCCACCACCTCAGTCCTCCCATCTGTGCACTTGATGTGTGCCTTGTGCCTGCCTGAGGTTGGAGCAAAAGTGAGGCATGAGCAGGGACTTGCTGTCAGTCACAAAGGGCGCGGGTCACTTCTGTCCCTGCACTTTTCATAGCTCCAGTGCCACCTGCCACAAGCCTGCTGGAGACATGATTCTGTTACCACCCTCTGCCAGCACAGTCTGCCTTCTGCAGAGGACAAGTCCTGCTTAGGAGCAAACAAAGGCGTGTCCGTGGGACAGGCTCACTCAGGTGCCACCCTAGTCTCTGTGACCCTGCTCCTCATATGCCTTAGCTTGGCATCAGCCAAGCCTGCTTAATGCCTACCTCATCTCCACCCACCTTCTCACCCCCACAGCCTCCTTCTGTGGTTTGGCCATGTTCAATGCCTCATGGGTCCCCAAACAGGCTCCTTGTTTTTGCACATGGTCTTCCTACTGCCTGGAGTGCCTTTCGCCTTTCTCTCTACTTGGAAACTCTGACTTTCAGACTCTCAGTGTTACTTTTATGAAGCTTTCCTTGACCTTCTTTGACCTCCTGCAGGTGTTACTGCTCTAGCACTGTGTCCCAGGGCACTGTCCCCCACCCCATACACATCCACAGAAGCCTATCTTTTATAGCCTTTATCAGGTTGCCTTGTGATCTGTTTGTAGGCTTGTTTCTGTAGTAGCCACTGAGTCTGCCACCCCTGGGCCTGCCACAGAACAGCTACCAATGACTGTTAGTTGATGTACTAAACAACTTCTCTGCCCATCCCTGGGACTGGCCTGAGCAACAGAGGTCTGAGCCCCAGGTCTCTGCCCAGCCACCTGCTGGCTGGGGGAGCAGGGTGTGACCTTGGAGCAGTGCCAGGGAGCACCTGCCCTCCACCCCCTATCCTTGGCCCTGTTTATCTGCCCCCCCCCCCCCCGCCAGGTTCCCACCCACCCAGGACTGGGAGGTGGCTCTGAGAGCTGGTGACACAAGCCCAGCTTGTATTGCCCGAAGCTTGGCCTTTTAACAGTCAAGTTCTTCTATAGACACAGAGCTGGGCTTCCTATGCCAGCCTCATCTCTGTGTCCCCAGAGGCATCCCCTCTCCAAACCTACCTGTCCTCACTCTACATCCCCACCTAGCCAGGCACACCCAGTTCTCAGGGACCTGTCCAGGTGGAGCTGGGAACAAAGCACAGTTTATGACAGTTGTGTAAACACTGGGTGGATGTCCTTGGTTCACCTTGGAAACCACCCCTGCCTGGTGCCCACACCTACTCCATGCCTCCCAAAGCCCCAGGGGCTGCAGGGAGACTTCTTTCTCTCCTACCATCTAGGAGGCACTGGGGCTTGGGCCAGTGAGTGGAGATTTCACAGCACTGGAAGAGATACCTTGGTCTAGATTGATTAAACTGGCCAAATGATTAATGATTAACCTGACTGTTCCCAGCCACACACACACCCTGCAGCCAGGAGTCACCAGAGAGCAGCTCTGAATGGGCCCAATGCCCAAAGCCCCCTGGGAAATAGCTTCTTAGGAGTCTCAGGGCTCCTTCCACCCACCTACATAATGTTCCTCAAGTGCACCTCCTAAAGAAAGCCCTCCTGACTTTTCTTTCCCACAGGCTCTGAGCTTTGAGCAGGCTTGGTCAATTTCTAGGGTGCAACCAGCCGTGGGGGCTCTGCTCTGGGGTGGGATTTGCAAATCAGATTGAACTTTGGCTCCACCTTTGTTGACACTGATTTCCTGCACTCACTCCATGGTGAGTTCCTTCTGAGCCTGGCCTCTCCCTTTTCTTACTTACACTCCCACTGCTCAGCACCCTGTGAACTGCAGGGCACACTTAGCAGGCTTGGCTTCTTGTCTGATCCTGGCCCAGGAGCAGCATTCAGCTCAAACGGGTGGAAGTTGGTTCACCCTTATCACCAGGTGCCTCCTAAATTCTCCCACTGGACCTTATCCAGCCACAAAGACCCTGAGATTCCACGTGGTTGCTAAACAACTTGGAAGCTAAAGACCCAAATAGCAGGGCTCATCGAGGCGGCTAAAGTGGGACTCCCTCATTCCCTCCCCACCCCCATCCCCTGGGACTCATTCTTCTAGCGTTTCCCTTATTTTTTCCAAGGTCCTAGGGAAGCATGATCTCCTCCCCAAAGGCCACCTTCCCGCCTACCCTCCCTCCTTCCATATGTCCCAGAGCTAAGAGGCCTTTTCCTCCCAGTGGAGGCCACTCCTTTAGCAGGTTGTCCAGCCTTTGGTGGTTAGTTTTTATTTGGGCAGGGTGGGGAGGGGTGGGGTTCAGGTTCCTGTGGTGCCCTGGCCTTAATCCAGCCAGCACCACCTCCCTCCCTAGGCCTCTGCATCCTAGGAAAACAGGCAGTTGTTTCTGGCCTGCCTGCCTCCCTCCCTCCTGGTGCTGTGTGAGGTAGGACAGAAAGACCTTAGCCTGTTGTTTAAGTGCATGTGTGTGCTCGTGTGTTTGTGCCTATGTTTGCCTGTGTGGGTGCATGCATGTGTGTGTATGTGTACATGCATGTGAAGGTTCTGGAGAGCAGTGGTCACAGTTGATGGTTTTAAAATCTGAGCCTTCCCAGGATGCCCCACCACAGGTTACACCCCAATCCTGCCCCTTTCTGCAGCACATTGCACCCCCCCCCACCCGTTTTAACCCACACTGAGATCTGCCTGTTCTCTGGCTCCAGGCCCAAGAATTATTCCTGTAGGATTTTTCAAAGCCGCTCTCCCTTTCCCCTTCCTTGCTAAATAAAATCCTACCTGCCAAGCCTTTGCCCCTCCCTCTCTTTGTTAATCTGCAGGGATGGGAAGAACCGAAGGAGTGGGGCTGGGGAAATGTCCTTTGAAGATGGCTGAGATTGACACCCGGAGAACAGCAGTAGGAGCGAGGGAAAGCGAGCAGGAGGGAGAGGAGGAGAGAGAATGCACTCTCTCTGGGAGAGATGTCAGGGAGGTTTTGTCTGTATTGGTGGAGAGTAGCAAGTTCAGATGGAGAGGGAGGTTCTGGGCAGCTATAGGGTATTACAGGGTTGGAAACCCAAAGAAATGGAAGCAGGGGTGTGAGGTTACATCGCTATGGAGTACAAATTTGCTTCCAATGTTCTTTGAGAGACCCAAGTAATATTTTTCATTTAATCTATGACAGCACTGATTGTAAGTTTCACTTATTTTTTGTACAAGTAGGAAAGGAAAAACACTGCCAATTAAATCCTAACACAATGTATTCTTCTCAAACCATTTGTTAGACGCATCCTGACTTCAGGGGCTGCAGCTGCATCCTCTCCAAATATCTTTCTACTTTTTTTCACTTAAATGAAAACCTGAAAGATGGATAGACAGATGGGCACACACACCCCACAGTCTGGACAGCTGCATGACCAGACGACCTGACTTCAGTCCTCCTGTGTGTGTGTGTGGGGGGGGGGGTTTCTGATGGCCTTGGTGCCAGCAGCGCACCAACTGCTCTGATTATCCCAGGCTCGTGAGGAAAGTGTAGCCCGGGACCTCACACACAAAGAGCGTGTTTGTGCCTGCCGGAGGGGGTGAGGGGGGTGACAGCGGTTTTAAGAAGGAAACATGGTAGTAATTGTGGGCACTGGGGCAGAGAAGAAGGGAGGTCCTATGGCAGAGCCCCCGAAGACTACCATCATTTATGGGGTGTACCGAGGAGCCTGAGCAGAGCAGCCAGAGCGGGAGGAAACCTGAGAGACACCGAGGGGACCCGGGAGGAGGGTATCTCAAGACGGAGGAGTTGGTCACCAGGGTGGAACAGTTGAGTTGATCACCTGTAATCCTGATAGATTTTGTCAGTTAAGTGCTCAGTCACTGTGAGGTGAAACAAGTAGAAGGCGCAGAGTGTTAAATAGTAAATGTGCAAAAGTCTAGACAGAAGAGCATCTGAGCCAGTGCGGTTCTGAAGCCGCAGTGCCCGGGGCACGGTTCCGTGGACTACGGGCAGCCTGCTGGGCCCCCCGTCGCCAGCTTCTCTACCCGAAGCCCCTCGGCCCTGCCCGCTCCTCACCCTGAGGGCCCACGGGGGTCGGGTTCCTCGGTCCAGTCCGAGGGGATAGGAAACACACGTGGTCACAGAACGAAACGCGCCCTGGACACACGCAGTTCGACCAAACCCGGGGCCTGGCCTCCCGGCCCTGCTCGCCAGCTGGCGCCCGCCTGCCAGCCTGCTCCTCTGCTGCCTCGGTCGCCTCCCCGGCTCACGCTGGCCGCAGCCTCCGGAGACACAGGCCTGGCCCCGTAGCCCGGATGTTACTGCCAACTTCTCTCACCCCACTCAGCTGTCCAATGGGTGTCTCGGCCTGTGCAGTGCCCCTTTCCTCACCTGCCTGCCAGAGCGCCACTCCTCACGGGAACATTCTCTGTGAGTTGGCCGGCCGAGGTGTCCCATCCTTTTCAGACAGGCGCTCGCGTGATTCGAGCCTGAGCAATCGGAGGACCTCACGCTCTGCGGCACAGCCATTGCTTCAGGGGCAGGAATAAGGGACCATCACAATCTTCCCCAGGACTCTGTCAGAACCATCCAAAAACAAACAAAAAGTAGGCACTCTAGCTCTGGGTTGCTAGCTCTAAGTCAGTGTTTCTCCAAGTGTGATCTGTAGATCCCTCAGGGGGTCCTCAAGAACTTTTCAGGGGATCCATGAGGTCAAACTGATTTTTATAATATTGAGATTTCACACGCCCTTTTCACTGTGTTGACATTTACACCGATAGTGCAAAAGCAACGGTGGGTAAAAATACTGGCACCTTGGTGTGAATTAAGGCACTGGCACCAAATTAAATGTGCAGTCCTTGTATCCTTCACTGCTACACACTCAAAGGAAAAAAAACTAGTGTCACTTATGAAATCTCTTGATGAAGCAGTAGAAATTATTATTAAACCTCAACCTTGGTGTACACATCTTTATAATATTGTGATGTGGTGACATGGAAAGTACCAATAAAGCATGTGGTGGCCATGAAAACGCGCTACTCAATCTCCTGCTGGGGGCATCTAATGTCCTCTGGATCTGACACCACATGTGTGCCAAGGTCATGGTTCCCTGATCTGCTCCCAGCCAATGACTGAGCACAGTGGGTGCACCACTGCAGGTTCATTCCTGGGGTACAGGGGGCTCCTATGCCTGGCGACTTTGGCTTGAGGTCTCCTCATTGGCCTGACTGAAGCTTTATTGAACGATACTGCAGTCCGAGGCTTTTCCTACCTGGCCCCCTTTCCTTTCCTCCTCCTCCTCCGGGTTAGGCCAGCATCATGGTCTAAAGGATCCCCTTCCCTTCCCTAGCTCCCACCCCTTTTTGCTGCTTGGGTGTTTGCCCCACCTTTCACATCTAATCTCTTCTTGGTATCTATTTCTGGGAGGTTCTATATGTGATTCTGCATCACAAAATATCACAATTGTCTCGAGGAAAACACTCACGTGATTGTTTGAGCCATGAGCCAAGCTAGCCACTTTTTTCCCATGGAATATCATCTTGGCCGAAAAGAGTGACTGACTGGCGAACTATGGTTATTCTGACTTGGTGTTTGGCAGATGTTTCCTCAAAAATGAATGAAGTGGCCCAGCCAGGCGTGGCTCAGCAGTTGAGCACTGACCTTGGATCTAGGAGATCTCTGCTCGATTCCCGGTCAGGGCACATGCCTGGGTTGCGGGCTCGATCCTCAGTCGGGGGCGTGCAGCAGGCAGCCGATCAGTGACTCTCTCATCATTGATGGTTCTCTCTCTCCCTCTCCCTTCCTCTCTCTGAAATCAATAAGGATATTATATATATATATATATATATATATATATATATATATATATATATATATATATAAAGAATGAAGTGCTCTGGCCAGATAGCTGAGTTGGTTAGAGTGTCCTCCCCATATGCCAAGGTTACGGGTTCAATCTCTAGTCAGAGCACATGCAAGAAACAACCAATGAATTCGTAAATAAATGGAACAACAAATTGATGTTTGTCTCTCCCCCCACCCTCTCACTCCTCCTCCCTCCTTCCCTCTCTTTCCCTTCTTCTCTCTCTCTAAAACTAATAAAAATAATAATGAAAACTAAATTTTAAAAATGAATGAAGTGAGCTTGTCATTTGAAGGGAAACAAATGATCATTTTGTTATCAATGATAAAATTTGAGCTTTGAAGCAAATATTGGAATTTTGAAATCTTGGATCCTCTACTGTGAGCTTAACAGCTTCCCAGTGCTTATAGGTGTTTCTGATGAGGTTAGTGGTGATATTAAAGAATGAGATTTTGGGATATTATATAATGAAATGCGTCAACATTGAAAGATCAGCCAAACCCAGTAAGCCAATATTTTTCAAACGACCAACCCATGATGTCTTAAATCATGCATGGGTAAAAGATCTGTTCAAAGTGCAGGAGAGATCAATGAATTTTAAGGTAACAGAGTATGAAAATGTCACTGACATGGTTTCAGACTCCACATTGCAACTACCCTTTAAGAAACTACCATTTTTGAATTTTGGTGTAGTGTCAAAGAAGCATAACCACAACTACCTGAAAAAGTTTTTAAAATATTTCTCCCTTTTCTACCTACATATCTTTGTGAGGCCAGATTTTCTTCATATACTTCAACGAAAAAAACATATTGCAACAAATTGAATTCAGAAGTAGCTGTATGAATCCAGCTATCTTCTTTTAAGCCTAAGATTGTAGAGCTTTGCAAAAATGTAAAAACAGTGACACTCTTCTTAGTAAATACTCTTTTTGGAAAACGTAATTTTCTCATAGAAACATGTTATTTATGTTAACATGTAATAGGTTTATTGTTATTTTAAATGAACTAATTATACGTTTTAAAAAATTCTCAGTTTTATTTTCTACTGTAGTTAAATATTGATAGTTATAATGCACATAAACAAAAGTCCTTTGAGATCCTCAATTATTGTTGAGAGCTGTTGGAAAACTACTGCTTATAAGCTTAGGCAGCCAGCTGTCCTTTTGTCATTATGTGGCAAGAACCTGTTTGAAAAGGAAGCCAAGCAGAACTGAAAAACAGAGAGAGCCAGAGTTCAGATATATACAAATACTTGGAACAAATTCCTAGATGCTCATGCAGGCAACACTGAAGACTTTCCAGTTGTTTTCTGTGCTTCAGCTGATTGAGCTGGGCTGTCACTTGCCACCGAGGGTACTGACAATAGCCTCATCTGCCTAATGGCCTGGCCCAGGCTCTGTGTCCTTGGCTTGTGCCTAGACTGAACACCCTCTGTACATAGTACTTTTTGCTGATTTTACTTAATAAAGGTTTAATTTTCAAATGTCTGCAAAATGTGACATGTCAACTAGTCTCCTATAGTTCAACTCATCTTGTATGTATACATTTTATTTCAATGTGGGATTATTATAATGTGGATTAGGACCTCTAAACCCTGGGGACCCTTAAAACATCCCCCCAATTATCCTCTTGATTCGTCACCATTGACTTTATCATGGGCTTGTGTACCATATCATCTGTAATAGGACCCCCACCCCATTTACCCTGCCACCTTCCACCATCCCAGAACAAACTTTAATGTGCATATGAATCACCTAGGGATCTTTTAAAATGCAGTAGGTCTTGGGTGGTACCTGAGATTGTTCATTTTTAACAAGTTCCCCAGGTGACACCTGTACTTCTGGTCCATGGAGAGCATCTGGAGTAATGAGGCGGGAAGCCCTCATTATTCTCAGGTTTGACATTCACAGTTTATGCTCTTCCTGAAGAGTCCCCAAAGTCCAGAACATGTAATGAGTTGTCATTTTATTAATCCATGAACTTTTAATTGTGCAAGTTTTGAAACTGACTAATGGCATAAGCCACTCAGCCAGTGACAACCTGGTTAAGAGCTTACCATCCCCATTTAAAAAATCAAAGTAATGTATGTACTTAACATAAAAAGTCAAATAGTGCTAGAAGGTTAATAACAAAAATGGCAGTTCCCTGTGCTCCCCTGCTTACCCCTCCCCCCACAACCTCCAGCCAGTTCCCAGCTATCAGTTGTGTTCTGGTGTTTGCCTCCATGTTTCTAAATAATATGCATACAGTGCATTCATTCTTTTAAAAAATTTTTCCTTTAGATGGAGGAAGGTGGGGGGGCAGAGAGAGAGAGAGAAACATCAATTTGTTGTTTCACTTACGCATTCATTGGTTATTTCTTATATGTGTCCTCACCGGGGATCGAACCCTCAACCTTGGTGAATGGGGACAACACTCTAACCAACTGAGCTACCCGGAGAGGGCAGCGAATTCATCCTTGATGAATAAACTTTAGACACTATCCATTGACTTCTTGGAATGACAGATGAGAGTCTTAGTTTACTTATACTCCACCTTCCCAACCTCCCTTCCTCTCATTCTAAACCAATATTTGTGTTTTTGTGATTATAGCTAGATAGATATAAATCACTCCTGAAGGTTAATAACAAAATAGCAAACTCTGATACCAAAGTAGCAAACTCTGATCCCATTGCCTTTCTTATATATATATTTTTAGTTAATAATTACCTCTTTTGTTGTTATTGTTGTTAGTTTCAATTGATCCCGTGGATAGGTCTTCCCAGTTCTGTAAACAGAATGTTCTACAGAGTCAGATACATCTCGTCTTTATTTGTTCTGTGTTGTTTTCGTTTTTGCCTGGAGCTTCCCTCCAGGACTCTTTCCCCCCTTCAGCCACTTCGTGCAGCTCCAGTTGGAACCAGCTGCCCTCTGCACTTACCACGCAGCTGCTGCCCTAGCCGGTCGCTGCCACCATCCCCAGATGCCCTTTGACTCTCCCCTGTGCTGTGTGTCCTATTTCCTGGAGCCCATATCTTCCTCTTTCTTTGTTTATTTGCTTTTGTTTTCAGCAGAGCAAATATTCAAATAATTCCTGAATAGCATGGGAGATAACATTTTTGAGGTTTTGCTACTCTTGAAACACCTTTATTCTATTCTCAAAATTCATCAAGAATCTGGCCAGGTAGAGGTTTCTGGGTTGAAAATCAATTTCCTGTGGAATTTTGAAAGCATTGCTGCATTGTCTCCTAGTTCCCGGGGTTGCTTTTGAGAATTTCTGTGCCATTCTTATAACTGCTCCTTTGTTCGTGATCTGATTTTTCCCCCCTTCTGGAAGCTTTTAGGGTCTTCTTTACATCCTGAGAGTTTTCCACATCACTGTATTGTACCTTGGGGTGTGCGTGTGTGTGTATGCTTAAGTTAAACTCATTCTCCTGGTTTCTTGGTGCCTGGAGACTCCCATGAATGTTATGTTTTGACCTCCTGGCTGCCTTCCTTAAGGCTGCCTCTGCGGCCAGGTCAGCTTTCCTGGCTGCTGAGTGCTGTCTCTGGCCTATTCCATGAGAAGGAGCCAAGTGGTAGAGTGAGAGCCACGAACCCTGTGCTGCCCACGCTTTGCCCTGTAGTTAGAGATCCGGTCCACCAGTCATAAAGCTCCAGGGCACCGTAGGCATGATGATCTAGGTGAGTGGTCCCCCTAAAGCAGTGCACAACCTCCACAGCTGTACCCAGGGGTCCTAAGAGCTGTGTCCCCTGAACTGTGTTTCATGTGACCCTTGTGCTGTGAGAGGCAACTCCCCAAAAGGATGTTATAGTTCAATAAGCTTGGGAAGGCTGCCTTCTGTAGAGCCCTCTCTTGGAGATTCTCAATAGAATCTGCACACTAAAGGTCCTGAGGTTTTACAATAAAGTAATCTGATTAACTTGACTTAATCCACTCTTTTCCCCAACTGTTTTACCAGGCAATCATTTTAATTCAAGGCATACTTAGTAGCATACCATGAAATACTGGACTTTAGCAAATGGCATTCAATAGCACTGTAAACTCCATGAGAGTAGAAACTGTGCAACCTTATCTTGTGCGGTATGGCCAGGATAGGGCCTAACACAGTGCCTGACACATAATAGGCCCTTGAAAATGATTTGTTTAATAAATGAATGAGTCAGTGAGTGATTGGTGCTTTTGCAAGTCCCCGACGTCCTTAGGACTTTCTATATTTGCAAAATATAGTGCCTTGCTGGTGTCGTTTTGCCAGCATTGAATTCTGTGCTGTGGTCTGTTGTCTTTTCCAAATGACATGTTTTTGAGCATGCGACGAGATTTTAGGCATTTAAAATGTGTTCCCTCTGTGCACAGGGCTGGGCAAGCACAACTGTTTCCCATTAATCCGGCCTCTCCGGGGCTCCCCCTCCCA
The DNA here is from genome assembly GCF_054644295.1 of Miniopterus natalensis. Taxonomy (NCBI): domain Eukaryota; kingdom Metazoa; phylum Chordata; class Mammalia; order Chiroptera; family Miniopteridae; genus Miniopterus; species Miniopterus natalensis. Next base: position 48,608,748 of record NC_142094.1, read on the forward strand.
CTGCGGACCAGGCTGCAGCAGTGGCTCAGGCAAGCCCTTCCCAGCGGTTTTCGTTTTCGTGTGGTTGGCACTGAGCTAACGCTGGGCCGCTTGTGCAATAACGATGCTCCCGGACCTCCTTCTTGGGAGGTTGCCAGGCTCAGCCTACGTGTCCCTTTTTGAGAAGAAAAGGGCACCAAAAAAGGGAGTGAAAGTGTCTTGGAAACCCCGAGGCTTAGGAAGGACAGGACTTGGGGGCTGTGGTGAGAGGGGACTGAGTACCTTCCCCTTCCCCTGTGCCGTGCGGTCGTGCAGGAGTAATAAATGACGGCCTGAAGCCGAAGCCGGCCTCACACTGCCAGTGCAAAACACATTAAAATAATAATATTCTCTGACGTGGGAGAATTACACGAAATTCAACACTCGTTTTCAAAGGTGGGATACAGAAAATCTCAGCATCAACAGGTGATCATTTCCAATAGATTCTGAGGATACAGGGCACTACCTTTGAGCCCCATTAAGCAAAATGTCATTTCTCAAAAAAGAATATTTTTCTTCTCGTTAGAACTGTCTTATTAAAAAAACCTGCTCTCTATTCCTATATTTTGAATTTCATTAATAATAATTTCATAGAAATTGTTTTCTCTTTTGCTTTTTATAAAATTACTGATTTTGAGAGAGAGAGAGAGAAAAACATCAATTTGTTGTTCCACACTTAAGTTATGCATTCATTGCTTAATTCTTGATGTGCCCTGACCGGGGACGACACTCTAACCACCTGAGCTACCTGGCCAGGGCTCTTTTGCTTTTTAAGTGTCTGTGTAATAGTCTCTATTTTGCCTCTTGCCTGCAAAGCCTAACCTGTTTGCGGACCCCTGCTCGAGGGGATTACGTGCTGTGTTCGAATGCCTTACGGTGTCATATGTGGCAGGGAAGAGGAAAGGTTAAGTAGATTCACCTGGTACTCATTTCCTCAACAAGTTTGGATGGAAGCCTCCTATGTACAGTCGGTGGACCAGGCTGCCACGGTCCCTGCTTGCAGGGAGCTTCCAGTCCAGTCAGGCCATTGGAAATTCAGCAGCCTCCGTGGGCATGTCTACGGGATGGCGAGTGAACGTGAAGCCTGACAACTTCGGAGTTTAAATGTGTCAGCTTGCCAGTGGGTCACCTTGGCCAGGGCGCAGCTGCTCGGAGCGCTCGGAGCTGTTCCGGCAGGGTGTGTGAGGAAGCGGGATCAGGGAGCACCATGAGGCTGGCAGGGGAGAAGCCAATCCGGGAAAGTCAACCAAGACAGGCTTGCTCTGTCCTACTGGTGCAGGCAGGAGGCCAGGAGCTGGCCAAGCAGCGCCTGCAGGTGAAAATCAAGGAGGTGAGCAAGACGGCTTGTGCTGAGGGCTTTTTTACGTTCTTTGTGAGGGCCCAGGGGTTGTTCCCTTGGGAGGTTCAGCAATTCACAGACTTGCTCCTTCCTTTAGATCTGGAATTTCTCTTTTCTTATGGCCTCAGCCTCCAGAGGAGTTCCCAGGGGGAAGCAGAAGTGTGCAGGCTGCTGAAGTCATGACCTTTGGTCCCAGGCAGCATCAGTTGATGGCCTGGTCTACACTCTGTGTTCAGCTTGGCAGGTGTCAAAACCTACTCTTGTAACCTCTTCTCAAAGAGAAAAGCATTCCAGAGAGGCCATCTGGGTGCCTCAGTGACCACCCCCAGAACCTCCCAAGGGATTCTGAGGCTCCAGGAACAGGGGCAAAGATCAGAAGCAGAGCACCTTCCCAGGTCATCCACACAGCCCTCCCCCTCCCCCCGCCCCTGTCCTGCCAGAAACCACCCAAGAAACGGCTCCAAGGCTAGTCATAGACTTAATTCTATCTGCCTGATAAGAGCAGGTAGAATCCTGTGAGCTATTCTTGATAAGCCCTACACCTGGGAGCAGCCTGGCAACGTGGAGAAAACATGGGCCTTCAGGCCATGCGAACCTATCTGGAGTCCTGGTTCTGCCACTCGGTAACATCTCTGCCATTTGACCTTGGCAAGTAACAACGTCTGTGCGTGCAGAGAAGATAACAATTGCGTCTGTTTGAAAGATATGTAAAAAGGAAAGTAGAAGTCGTCTTCTTGACCAGCCAAGTCCTACTCTCTAGACAGTACTCATGCTTTGGTTCAAATACTTTCACACTTTCCCCTAGGTTTATACTGACACAGAAAGTATATATGTACATATGCACATTTTTACAAACCAATTATCATTGTACGTACTGCTCTACTATTTGACTTATTTCTATTCGGCAGCCTGCCACATAGATGATTTCAAGTCCACAGGTGTAAAACATTACTCTCTTTAACCAACTGCATGGTATTCCCTAGTATGGATACAAGGTAATTCATGCAACCTACTGATGGATATTTAGCTTCATGCAAATGTTTTTCTATTTACAAACCTTGCTGCAATGGACATGCATGCTTATAAATTTATGTTATTATTTCTGTAGGAGGAAATCCTGAGAGTAAAACTGCTGAATAAAAAGTACATACATTTAAAATACACACATAGATTCTACCAGATCACCTTCCCCCCCAAGTTGTGCTAATTTACACTTGCACTCACGGTGTATGCAAGCACTCATTTCTGCATATCCTTCTAAGCACTGGGTTCTATTAATTTTTTTTTAATTTTTGCCTTTCCCTGACGACAGTGAAGTTGAACATCTTTTTATGTTTATTGGCCATCTGCCTTTCTTGCATGAATTCTTTGTTTATGTAACTTGCCTATTTTTCTGTTTGGCTGTTTCAGTTGTTCGTGCTTGGAGGCATGTTTTTGTACATTAAGCATGGACATCTGTTGGCAGAAAGAAAGGACACTGTGTTTTGAAGCACCTTGGACTGGGGGTAGGACATCTGGAGCAGGTACTGGGGTGCCAGAGCTCTGTGTTTGACATTAGGGTGTTAATCCTCTGTTGGCAAATATTTTACCCAAGTCTATTTGCTTTTAAATTTTATCTGTGCTGTCTTTTATAATGTAGGAGTTTTAAATGTTTCAGTATTCAAATCTGTGGGGTTTTCTTTTTTTCTTTCTGGCTTCTGGGTTTCCTGTCTTGCTTAAGAAGTCTCCCCCATTCTGATGTTACATAATTAGCCTACTCTGTTTTCTTCTAATGCTTTTATGGCTTCATTTATTTACATTCATATCTTTAGTATTTCAAGAATTTCTATTTGGAGTAGATGAGGAATTTATGTTCCCTGCATGTTTCTGAGATTTTCTTCTCTTATCACTCTGAATGTATTAAGGGACCCATAATTTCTTGAGTAAAAATTATGTTCAATGTGGTCCTATCAGTGTACTCATTTATATGAACAATTCTACAAGTTGTTAATACCGGCTATTAATCTAAATGTCAATATTGGTTATTCCTGTGTGATGGGACTGCAGATGCTTTTAATTTTTCTCTCTTCTTGTCAATATTTTCTTGTTTTTCTGCATAAATGACCATTATTTGTGCACTGGAATGCATTTAAAAATAAAAGTATTGGGAAGGGCGCTATATACCAATACCTCATGACTGACCTAGACCCTATCTTTGAAAAGCAACTAGCCTGTAAGTTTCTTGAGGGCAGCCCCATGCTTCTTGGGGGCCCTCCCTCCCCTGTACCTAGCATGGGGCCTGGCTAGCAGCAGAAATGTGTGGCTCGATTGGTGAAATTTCTCTACAAGTCTACAGTGTTCACATAAAGGCTACAGCTCCACTCATTGAAAAGGACGTTTCTTCTGGTCAGAGATTCTATTTCTTGATTCCCCCTCCCATTCCTCCCACAGGGGGTACACCACACGTGCTGGGGAAAGGTAACAATGCAGACTCGAGTAAAGGCAAAACTGTCCAGGCCAACTCATCAACACCCATGCTTGTCAGGATCATTCCTGAACAGTCTTCAAAAATAATTTGAGACCAAGGGATTACCCCTTCTTATCCCAATGGTTATTTTGGATAGTGTCTTACACCTTTTCAATAGCTTCTGCATTCCTATTATTTGATTTGATATATGGGCCAATCACTGATATGCAGAGAAGAGGTATGATTGTGCCCACCAGGGGACTTGTGGAATATGTGTCTTTTTTGATATCTGCATGTTCAGGATATTGGAGACTTCCCCCTTTAAGCACCAAGGTGTTATTTATTTGAAACATTTGGAAGGAAATCTTTCTAAAATAATATTTTGTAAAGCCCTGCCTTGCTAAACAGTAGGTATGGAGTGCAGTAATTTGAAATTGCCCTGGAAAGTCTTTGTAAGTATCAGTTATCACACTAAGCTCCTGGGCATGACAGCCATTGGAGCTATTGACCTGTGTAAGTGTATTTGCCTTAGGATCAAACGGCTTGTGTTGCTTTTAAAGATCTTGTTCCTACCCTAATTTTTCTTTTTCTTTCCTTGCTCTCTTGGTTGCCTTTTATATTTCTGTCAGTGAACAGTATGCCTATCTCTAGCAGACCAACTGCCTGCTAATCAATTGTTTGTCATCTGTGGTGGGCCAGGAAGCCAGAAAACCAAGCATAGTCTCATTATATGTAAACTAAGAAAACACATGCTCTAAGAGACCAGAGGGGCTTTTTTTCTCTAAGGAATGAGATAGACCGACAGGTGAAATAGTTTCTTTTGATTACTCAGAAGTCTTTGGGGATTTTCACATTGATGAAAGTATTAGTCCCACTTTACAGATGAGGAAGCGGATGCTATTGAGACAAGGTAACTTGGTCTAGGTCGCATGGTAGTTGAGTGACAGAACAAGCACTAAAACCTGGGTGTCTTCCTCAGTTGCTTGGCCCTGTCAGGTGTGGCCCTAAACACGCTTTCTTTGATGAGCCAAGCGGCAGGAGCTTGGCTGGGGCAGAACATGCTATTGTGTCTTTTGTGTTTGTCACCAGAAGAGTGGGCCAGCTGCAGAGCCTGGCCACTGGGAGGTTTACCCAAAACTACAATCTACCTGGATCCCTTCCCCTAACAAAGCAGGCCTTTTGGTTGTTAGAAATTAGAACCTGGGAAACAGCTGTGTTTACTTCCAGAGGGCTAGTTTATCACTGCTGGGTCCTGGAGGGGATTGTTCAAGCTTATCTTCTCTAGATAGCGATGTGCTGAGGGCTGCACAGTTCTGACCCAGATTGAAATCAGCTGCAAAACACTAGTCCTGCGCGTGCGCGCGCACACACACACACACACACCACACACACACCACACACACACAGTTCTCAGGCAACTTAAGCCAACTGCAACTCACTGACACATCCTTTCCTCAACAGGCCGACTCCTTCCCAGAAGGCTGTGTGCCGAGCCAAGGCAAGCTGGCAGGTCAGCAAAGGTCCCAGGGACTCTATTGAGCCGGGATCATTTCCCTGAGCTGGATACCTGCCTCCTGCCCCCATATGCCTCACTCTCATGTCTTTCATGCCGGGAGCTGGCTGGGTAAGAGGGCACATAGGGGAGAGCTGGTGAGCACCAGGCAAGGGAACACTCAGGACCAGGGACAAAGGGCAGCTTTTGACCGCTGCACATTCTATGCAAACCCTGCACTATTTCATTCCGGGAAGAAAGCCCTTGTGAAAATGGCGGAACCTCAGTCTTTCCCGTTTAGAAATTCCATCCCGGTTGCTCCAGGTGGTAGAGGCTCCAGTCCCCGTGGCTGTGATCTGGTCACTGCCCCTTCAGAAGCTTTGAATGGCTTCCAATAACCTGGCCCCATAAAGTCCAAACTATCATTGAAGACCCTTCATGGACTGGCCACAGCTCTATCTCCCTCCCAGCCCACAGTCACTCTCTCTCTGTTCTCAACATTCATAGTATTTTTCTCTACCCCTTCTAGCACACTTAGCACGTTTCACTGCACACTCTACTTATTTTTTATGGGTCTTATCATTCCTACCCGGCTAGTAGTCTGTGAGCTCCTCAAGGGCTTATCTTTGTACTTTGAGTCCTCACAATAGTGCAGGCTGTTCTGGGGTGCTCAATAACTTTTGTCTAATTAAACCAGAAGCTCTCCCACCCACAAGGCTGAGTTCACCTTGATAGAGACAAGACATCCAGTTCCCCACTGTTCACGGCAGGAAGGACGCTTTCACGCCAGCCTGCACAGAGAGCATTTTAGACAGAAACCTCAAAGGCATGTGGCCCAACCCTTGCATATCTGTGACGGGGAGACTGAGACCCAAGCACTGGGCTAGGAACAGTGGGTGTTAGTCATCTGAGCTGAGGTTTAGCCAGCAGAAGCCACTTTCCTAAAGTCAGACAGGTAGAAGGTGATAGACCTGGGTTTTAAATCTAGGTCTGCCTGACTCCCAAACCTATCTTCTGTTGTGTAGGGGCCCCAGCCTCAGCCCCTGAAAATCCAGCTGTCTTGCTGGTTTCCCTGGTTCCCAAGGCCAGGGAGGGTTTAGTCACTGAGGCAGGCGGTACCTGACTCCAGTCCTGTCTGCACTCTGTGCTAGAGAAGCTGTTGATGAACTCTGCCTGTCCCAGGCCTGGCAGCCCAGCTCCCCCAGCTGGGTCTTTTCACAGAAGACCCATTAGGCAGCCTAGAATATCACACAGAGCCTTTGTCCAGAGAGCTCGGTGTTTTCCAATGAGAAGTTTGCGTTGGCCATGCCCGCGGGGATGAAGGAAGTATAGGTCTCCAGCCTCCTGCCCACAGGGCACTGCTCCAAGAGGGCAAAGCCTGCAGCTCCCAAGAGAGGAGCTGAGGGGAGAGGGAGCTCGGGCCAAGGGGAATCCAAGTAGAAACTTGGGAGAGAAACGGCCTGGGTGGTATTTAGCACAGTGGGTTAGGGACTCCACAGGAGCTTGAATAAGAATTTGCATTGCTAGACTGCAGTGGGCAGTAGAAACAGCTCAGGCTGATAGGTCACTTGGGTTTAAATCCTGTCCCTTCTGCTTGTGAGGCTTTTGGCAATTTTTAAAAAATCTTTCTGAGCCTCAGTTTCCTTATCTGTCCTGTGAGGGGATCTTGGTGGAGTGTCTTGCTGGGTTTGGTGAGGATCAGACACCCTGGAATGTGCAGAGCACACAGTAGTCACCCAATAAATGGTGGTCTTTATAAATGTGTGTAAACCTGCCCTCACTTCCCAGATTTATGAATAAAAGACAGAGCTGCAGAGAACACTGGGTAATGGTGTTGAATGACTGTTGATTGAGAAAAGGAAAGGAAATCATTATGAGCAAACCCACATTTAGAGGAACTCTGCCCCAGAAACTGTTGAGGGGAAGACAATCTGTTTCTAATTAGGGGGTAGCCAATGGAAGGACTGTGAAATTTAGAGTTGTTGATTCATACCTGTTTTAAATTTAGCATGTGTATGTGTGTGGTATGTGTATGTGGTGTGTGGTATATATGTGTGTGGTGCTTGTGTGGTGTGTGCATGTGTGTGGTGTGCATGTGTGTGCATGTATAGTTTGTGTATATTGTGTGTGGTGTGATTTCAGTGAGATTTCACCTTATAACTTGAGGTCTTGTCTTTCACCTTCAATACTGCTGTTAAAAAACAAATTTCAACTGAGTAGATTTAAAAATCTAATTGGTTTTATTAAGCACTTCATAATAGGGCAGCATCCCATTTAGCAACTAGAAGGGCTGCTCTGAGAGGCTGCATAAACTGGAAGGTGTTTATAGGAAGAAGGATGGGACAAAGGAGCTATTAATTAAATTAAAAAAAAGGGTTATTTTTAGATTAAGATGTGTTCTCTTGGGGGAAAGAGCAAGACAAGGGGTTTTATCATGAAGATTGTGTCTTCTTTCTATGGGGGCAATTGAGAGGGCCCACTAGACAGGTGACTTTAACGGTGCTTGACCAGAGAACTCCAGACTGAGTAAGATTATGTTTCTAAAGGCTGAAATAACAGTTATGTCGGGTATTAAATGTAAGTTTGGTATCATGGGCTTTAGCACAAGTGACACCATTTTGGGCCTGTAGTTTTCTCTTTAACAGTGTTGAACAAAGAAGGAAGGAAAGAAACACTTATTATGTAAATCCTTGAGTATGTGCTTTTTGCTTAAGTCTCCCCAAGGCTCCCAGACAAGGAAAAATAAGGCTCAGCAAGGTCCCTTATCTAAGCTCAACCATCTGGTTACTTTCAGAAGCCAACAATAGACCCCCATCTGCCTGACAGGAGTAGGTATACTGACTTGACTTCTAAAAGAAGAAATCCCCAAATGCAAATAGGGTTTCAGGCAGCATTTTTTGTGGTGTGTCACCCAAATACCTGTGCTCTGTTCTGGCTCCCAGACCTGCAACTTCCTGTGCAGTGCCTCACCACTCTGGTTGTTTTTTTTTGTTAGCTCTTCCTCTGAACCAGTCCTCACCCTAAGGGAACAGGCTCCATGAGAGCACAGCCAGCTCAGGGGCTGCTGGGTCTGGCCCCTGGGCTGAGGCAGAAATACCAATCCTGCTTCTGCGGGCTGGGCCAGAGTGTTCCTGAGACAGCTGGAGTGTTCCTCTGCACGTTCTGCCTGGGATCTGGCATGGCTGGGGTCCCTGGAGAGCTCCAGCTTCCTGCCATTCCTGAGGCCCCTACACATGGCCACAGCCCTCCTTCTTGGCACGTTCTCTGCGAAGCCAGGCTTCAGCTGCAAGCACTGAAGCCCGATTGTTGCAGTTTTTTTCTCCTGAGCAACTCCCTGCAGACACTGCAGTGAATGACTGGCAGGCGACTGCTGGGCTAAACCAGGAAATGAAATTCACCCACGCCTCAGACCAACTCCTGCACAGAAAAGCAAAGTTGCATTTGCTCCTTCATTCTTTCTCCAACTATTATTGACAAGCACCTACTATGTGCCTGATGCAGGGGTTGGATTTTTTTTGGGGGGGAGGGGCCTTTCAGAATCCTACAATCCAGTGGGGGAGCCAACATGAAAACAAAGAGCTGAGCCTGGGACACCAGCTTGAGAGCAGACAGACATATCATACTCTGCTCTGGGCCTAGGAAACTTCTCATAAGAGGTACTGTTTACCTCTTAAGGATCACAGAATTCAATGAGGAAAAATAATATCAATAGCAACCAAAATATTTTTATTAATTAGGTACTTATAATATGTCAGGCATCCTGCTGAGCACTTTACAAACATTACTTCTGAACAACAGCCCTAATGCAATAGGTGCTGTAATGATCCAGGTGATGTTACAGGTGAGGAAACTGAGGGTCAGAGAAGAGGAAGTAGACTTGCTCAAAACTAGGAATCGGAAGAGCCTGTATTCAAACCCGGTCTTGCTGATTCCAGGGCCCGGCCTGTTATACTTTCTAGTAAGTTCAGAAATTACAATAACATAAACAGGTATGTGCTGAGAAGTCTGGCCCCCTCCTGATCCCCATATATCCCATGTCCCCATTGCCCTTATAGATGTAGAAGTTACATTAGTTTCTTGTATATCCTTTCAGTGTTTCTGTGTGGGAATATAACCAAGCCTGAATAAATATTCGTATATCTCCCTATTTCTTACAACATAAGATGGCATATATTAACACTGACTTGTACTGTGGGTAGTCTTGGAGAATTTTCCATCGGAGCACATAGAGATTGTCCCTGTTCTTTTACACAGCTGTACTGTTCTCCATTTGTTGATCCCAGCCTTTCAAACACAAGGCAGTTTGTCCTAGCTGGGGAGATGTGTGTATGCTTTATTCAACTGTTTTAATTTCACGGAGTATCAAGGAGCAAAGGGATGATTAGATTTATTTTTAAAAGATTTCTTGAGAGAGGTAAGAAGTTGCTCTCAGCACAGCCTGCCTGGACATGTGGCCCCGCCTGGATATAGGGACACATACACCGCCACAGTGGTGGCTGGGGAAAGCCCTTCCATGGAACAAGTTCCGACATATCTCTGGCCTTGCTGCCTGCAGTTCTGGGCCCCTGCTTTTTACGACATCTTCCCTGTGTTATGCCTGCAAAATTTTTATAGAGCTTCCTGTGCCTCGGATGTAGAAAGTGCATGTAATCTTCATGCATCACCGTGGGCTACTTCCCCACTGATTGTGCAAGAGTTAAGACCTTCACAGGGGATACTTAAAGTGTTCCCAGGCCTCTAGTATGCCCTGGGAAAGCTTGTTGTCGGGGCTGAGACTGACTCAAACACCTTTGAAAGTGAGCTCGAGTCATCACTCCTTTTCCCTGAGATAGGGGATCCTCCCAGAGAATACTAATGCCTGTGGGGATAACTTTGGTCCTTTCAAAAGAGGCATTTGATCTTAAGGTCATGCTTGGAAAAACCTTGCTGGCTTCAAAAAGGTTGTGTAATTTCCAAGAAGCCAGCCCCATCAAATGTGATGGCCACCAGTCCACTGCCTGTGTTGATGAAAGTCTATGGCTATGGGACTATCACATGCACTCGTCACAGTAAATAAAGCCAACCCAACTTGGCAGTGTTGGTTCCATCCTGTTCTAGTACCTCGATATTTACCTTATCCTTCCACAGGATTCTTAAGAGATTGTTGCTTATTAAGGGCAATAGGTACCATACTGTCTCCTGGATGAAAATATGCATAATCATTGCAAATGGCTAAAAGCAGAGTCTTAGGCCATTAGCCAACCCAGAGATTGTATTGAATGGATCACAGCCCCATAAAGAATCTGGTAGACCTTTTAAGTTCTACACCTTCAAAGCAGTCAAAGTCGTAAGGTCACACTCTAACCAGTAGCAGAGCTAGGACTGGAATCCAAGCCTCTCGCCTTCTAGCCCAGATCCTATTGGCTTAAAGAGAATTAAATGGGTTTACTTACAATAGGATTTCTCAGAAACTTAAAAGCACCACTGTTTATTGTGAGTCTATAAGAGGCGAGATGATAAGTTTTCCCCAATTATTTCATCCTAGAACACTTTTGTGGTGCAACATCTGTGGAGCACACAGTAAGTCCTCACTTAACGCGGTTGAAAGGTTCTGACTTCAAGCAAAACGATGTAGAACAAAACCAATTTTACCATAGGCTAACTGATATATGTTCCTACAGCATATTCCTGGTCACAAAAACATCAAGCTTCAAAACAGACCCAAAATACTTCTAATATTAAATATTAAAATAAATGTGAGCTACACAAATGTAAGATGAATAGAAACAAGTAAGATAATTCTTTTCCTACCTGCTTATTCCAGTTCAGGGTCTCTGGGGGCTGGAGACTATCCGACATCTCTGGGGACAAGGTAGGGACCCACCCTAGAAAGAATGCCCTTACATGTCAAGGCACACTCACACACTCACATTGGGACAATTTAGACACACCAATTCAACTCACATGCACATCTTTGGGAAATGGGAGGAAACCGGAGCCCCTGGAGAAAACCCACATAGACATGGGCAGAATGTGCCAACTCCACACAAACAGAGGCCCTGACTGGGAATTCCTTTTTTCCCCCTCATCAGATTTATAATAAAAGGACATTGAACAAAATGACCTGCTGTATTTTGACAGACACCATATACTGTTTCTTCTCTTAAATAAGTTCAAGAGTTTTAAAGAAAAATTCATGGGTGATGGAGCTATGATCTTTGTTTGGGAAACACTGGGAGGTTCCGTTTATAATTTCTGGCCCACTGAGGACAACCTAATGGACGGTAGCTGCCATACCTGACTGCAACGACTATTGTGGTGTCTTAAGAGGGCATCCCATTTCTTTTTAGGACCACTGCTGTCTTTAAGACCAATTTTGTTTTGTTTTGTTTTCCTGCTGTGGTTACTTTGAAGGCACTTTGATTCTGTACCTGGTTTGACACACAGAGGGAAGTCTGGTGGCAGTTCCTGGTGGACCACCCTCTCTGAAGATGATGCTCTTTTCCGGAAGCTCTCGATCATTTTTGGGACGTCACTCTCTCGGGTGTCTTGTGAAAAAATGTTAGAGACCCCGTGTGCCAGAAAATGCGTATTCATAATAAAATTTACACAAAATTTTAGGATGTTCTTGTACCCTTGGAAGCTCATCAATAAAGCACTGCCTAGATTCATTGTCCTGAAAAGGAACTTTCTGAAAACAAACACACACCTGCACTTACACAGACACAACACAAGATATGGTGGTAAAGACTTTAAATAATTGCCCCCTCCAGAGTTATTTTCTTCTTTCTTTTGAACTCTTGGTTCTTGGGGGGTGCCTTGCTGCCTGCTAGTTCCTGCTTCAACTCTGGCTTTGTCAATTGTGTTGTTGAAGGGCTGCCAATCATATTGCGTTAGATGCAAAATTTGGGGATTTCTGGAGCTGTTTTAAAATGTGTGTTTTTGGGGGGAGGGAGGAAGAGAGAGGTAAAGAGGAAGGAAAAGAGGAGGAAAGGAAGAGAGAGAGATGGATAGATGGATGGGGGAGAGAGAAAGAGAGGAAGGAAGGGACTGAAGGACAAGATGTGTTCAGAGAAACATATGGAAAAAGGAAGGAACCTGTACATAGTGCGTAGAGGCACTGTGGCTGGCTGCAATTTGGCTGGAGCCAGACCTCTTCCCCTCTCTGGGCCTCAGCTTTTCATCTGTATTCTGAGCAACTGGGCCATCTCCCAGGACCTTCTTGAAATCTCTGACCTTCCATAGGGGCTAGCTTCATTTTTATTATAAACATTTAATAATAATAAAAAAACCCCAATATCTTTCTTGGCTTTCCCCATTCTCTTATTTTTTTTACTTTTATTTCTCTTTGCCCAAAATAGAGGTTTGATTAGTTCCCTTTATGAACTCCCTTTTCTACCTTCTGCCCAGCTTAATGTCTTGATCCTGCCCTCCACCCCTTTCCAGCCTTTTCTGGTTGTGTTTGTAGCTCAGGCTCTCAGTCACAGCCCATGATCATTCATTCCTCTTATTTTCCAGCAAGAAGGGTCCCTTATTTCCACACCAGGTTTCTTGGGCTCTACTACCCCGTTTGGGAGGCAAGCAGAAATTGCATCAGGAGGAGACCCAAGTTCACAGACAGGAGGGGGGCATAATGGCAGCTTAAGTGCCTTTGTGCTCACTGGAGAAAAGAGAATGAATCCCGAGAAGTGGGATGCCCCACTGAGGACTCAGTATTTCAGAGGAATGCAAATAAATCCTTGGGAGATACAATGGGAGGAGCTCTTCTCTACCCTGGCTCAACACAATTAAATAGATGCAGGTGCGACAGTTTTAGTAGGCCCTGGAAAGCATCGGGATAATTGCAAAATTTGGAGGAACTGGAGTTTTCACGGGCTTAAAATTCAGGCCAGGTGCAGGAGATGTGTTAACATTTCTGGGCTTTGGGGGGAAAGATGATCTGCTGGAGTTCCTCAATCCTAATTGAGTTTGTTGTTAAATCCTAAGGTAGCCGGAGGGAAAACAGGCATGCACCAAGAAAAGCCCTCAAAACTTGAACTGGGGAAGTAAAGCCATATTAGCCTTTTTTGATACATACTATTTTAAAACACTATTTCTATGCTCTAGAGAAGACATTCTTGAAAATGCCCCCATCGATAGCTTCTAAACCTCATGCAAAGCCTCCCCACCCACCACTCCCCCTCCTTCCTCACACCCAGGACCTTAAACTGGACTCATCTGATAGCCAGAGGGCTCTGGAGACCAGAAATGAACTCAAATACGTATTTTTTTTTTTTTTTTTGGGTATCAAAAGACTCAAAGTTGAGCAGCAGAAAGATTCCAGCCCAGGCCTGTGTCAGGAGGTCTGGACTTCCCCTGTGAACATGATCCCCAGCATGGGCAATGCTGGGACACTGAGACCTCATTTGTATTCTGCCTCTGCTTACCAACTAGCTGTTTGGCTTTGGGTAACTCACTTGACTTCTCTGGGTCCCTGCTTCACCATTTGTAAAATGAAGGGTTCAGACTAGGGATCCCCACATTTCCCTTTAGCATAAAAGTCCCGTGGCTACCAGTGACCTGCTCAAGCCTCACTTGCCTCATCTTTAAAGCACAGAAAGTGATACCTGCTTCTCTACTTCATAGGGAGAGGGGGAAAGTGCTCAGTAAGCCTTAAAACACAACACAAATGTCAGCTACCATATCATCTTTAGAATTCTTCATGTTTTACTATTTGTAAGACCAATTCAGTGCCTTACAGGAATTCCTAAAATTCAGTCCTTGGTTTGATGAACTATGAGGCAGGATGTCAGCTCAGGTAGATGAAGTTGCTGCAGATGACAGCAGCATCTGAAAACTCATCAGAAGGAAGTGGGCTAAGGCCTCCCTCGGTCTCCAGAGATGGCCTCTTCTTGACCTCTTTCAACAGTGCTTACTAAGGGACTCGTGTTCTCAAATGCAGCTTTGCCTAAAGAATTGAAAAGACCTTGCAGGTTTCCAAAGACAGTAATAGCCATTTAAGGTGCTTATCTTTTGCCTAGCACCTGTGCCTTTCCAAGTAATTTACCCACATTAACTCATTAGCACTCCCAACCTTCCAGCTCTTGCCTTTGGTATATGGAGGGAGGTGATGTTATCTGAGCTTTGCGATCAGGGAAAGCGTCTGGGTTGAGAGTGACAGTCCCTCTGTCCACACCTGGTGGAGTTCTTCCCTGCCACCAGTAACAAACCCACTCATCTCTTGTCCTGCAGTAAAGGACTCTGGTAATGCTATCTCAGAGTAAGCTAGTAAGCAATTACAATGTGAAATGAAAATGTACATTGTGGCCTAGAAGCCTAGGCAGCTCTATGTTTCAGACATTATCTACCCTGAGGTAGAATATAATGCCTTTGCCAGGAACACAGCTGGTTCAGCTCCATCTTTTCCCAGAACAGGCACACAATAAATATTTGTGGATTGATTTGGTGGGCAAACATTCTTCACACTTGGATACTTTTCCATTTTCCAGCATATTCTTTTTATTCTTTTTGAATGTTTAGCGAAGGTGCAGGTGGCCAGTGTTCAGTACAGCTGGAAGGAATGTTGGTGATAGTGGATGTCATCTGTATTTCCCAAACTGGCTTCTAAGTAACACTGATTTTGGGTATCTTGAAATAAAAAGGTTCTGTGTTTAAGTAAGTAGCCACCTACTCTGGTCCCCAAGATTCCCAAGGCACATTAACTTATTAAATAGACTGAGAAAAGTCGGGAGGAAAAATAAACAGTTTTAACTTTGTTAAAATAATTTCTTTCTGAGTCAATTTGATTATGGAACACTCCCATCCCCCATATTTTTGTGTGATATCTGTTAAAGTTCCACAAATTCATGGTCTTTGGAAAATACCTTGGAAACTACTAACTGAACCCAATTTCTAAATTTTACTGACGAAAAAACAGAGGTTCTGAGAGGGGCTGGATTTCTTATAGGTAGTTAGTAGGGGAGCTAGTACTAGAACCCCATTCCTTGACTACCTGGTTCAAACTGGTCAACCGCACCCAACTAGGGGGCATTCCTTAAGGTGGGTGCTGGGATGCCAGGCATCTTATGTAGTCCTTAAGATTAGGACTACATAAAGGATTAGAACACTGCTCCACAATGGGTTCTTTTGGGGTAATTTGCTAAAAGATAGAGGTTGTTTTAGGTGCTTTTAAAAATGGGTAATTGAATCCCACTCTTTTGTGACTCTGTAGTTCTCGGGGTGCCTGCCTAGTGCAGCCTGGATATTCCAAGGTGTTTACTAAATATTAAATAAGTGAGAGAACCTAGCAGGGGTCAGAGGAGGTTGCTGACAGGGAGAGAAGAGAGAAAGGTCAGGATCTGAGAAGGAGCGAGAAAAGGAAAAATGTGGATGAAGAGCAAGACAGATGGAAAACGGGAGCCCGCAGTCACTGATCAGTGGCAGAGAAAGGAAAGGAGACAGCTGCGAGTGATTGAAAAACAAAACTAAGCTGGGTGAACAGGAAGCTTTTCTTTTAAAAAGTAAAAGTGACTCACGAGGCTGATTCGGATGCTGGCTATGCAGTGAGGGCCCTGCCAGGAGAGCGGGCTGAGCATGAAGTGCTGAGAACCTTTGTGAACTCAGACCAAGGCGTATTTATTGAACAAGTACAATAAATGTGCAAGCTGTCTTCTTAAGCACTACAACGATAGATGAGCAAGACACGGGTCTTGCCCTCAACAAAGTGATAGTCTAATGGGAGGAAAGCTGGGACAGGGACTCAGATAACATAATGAAAGGTAGAATGTGATCAGTGCCTCCAGAGGTACAAGCCGATACTGTGAGGAATCAGGTGACAGGAAGATCATATCAAGTCTTGAGGTTCTAAAAGGCTTATCTGAGAGGGCCGTGAGGCATGGATAGGATTGCAGCAAGCAATGGTGGGAGATAAGAGGAGAGGAATTTCAAGGCGATGTGATAAAGAATCTTCCGGAGGTGGGGAAGCATATGGATCAGTGAGTGGTCCAAGTGGTTTGCAGACGGGGGGGGGGGGGGGGGGGGGGGGGGGGGGGGGGTATGGACTGGGAGGGGTATGGAGAGATACGGCTAGAAAGTCTTGAAGTCATACTGGGGGGGCCTTGAATGCGTGGCTCAGGTGCTGATGCTCCAGGCAGTCAATGGATAGCTAGTTAAGAGGGGGGGGTGGGGGTGTGTGTGGGTGTGTGTGTCTGTGTGTGTGTGGGTGTGTGTGTGTGTGTGCGCGCGCAGAGGAATAATAACACTACAGATGATTCCCAGGCAGGGTGACTGCGCAGAAGGGGTAAGTCAGGGAAGGGCTTGCCTGGTGAGGGTGGAAGCACTTAGGTGTTGGAGACACCCCTGATCAGTCTGAAAATCCTGCCCGAGATAGTGCCTGAGTCCTCTCCTGAGACCACAGAGACACACACAGAAGGTTCTGGTCATTACCCCAGGGGTTAGAGAACCGGAAAGAATGAGAAGGGAACCACAGCCAAGAGGAAAAGACACAAAAAACAGCCACAAGAGGTGGACATTTTTCTTTCTTAAAAGTTTAATTAATTGGAGTGATATTGGTTAATAAAATTATATAGGTTTCAAGCGTACATTTCTCTAATAATCATCTGTATATAGTACTGTGTGCTCACCATCCAAAGTCAAGTCTCCACCACCGTTTAACCCCTTCTCCCTCCTGTAATCACCATACTGCTGTGTCTATGAGGTTCGCCCCCTTAATCCTTCCTTTATAGACAGCCCCCCAACTCCCCTCCCCTCTGACAGCTGTCAGTTTTCAGTATCTTTGAGTCTGTTTCTATTTTATTTCTTAGTTTATTTTGTTGATTAGATTGCACATACGAGTGAAATCGTATTTGTCGTTCTCTGCCTGGCTTATTTCACTTAGCATAACCCTCTCTGGGTCCACCCAGACTGTCACAGGAGGTGAGATTTCCTTTCACTGCCGAGTAGCAGTCCTTTGTGTAAACGTACCACAGCTTTCCTGCCCACTCACTGCCGGCGGGCAGCTGGGCGGCTCCCACGTGGTGGCTGGTGTAGGCCCGGCTGCGACGGGCGGGGGTGCACGTGGTCTTCTGAGTTAGTGTTTCCGGTCTCCGCTGACATATCCCCGGAAGTGGATTCGCTGGGTCACCCACAGCGTGGAGCTGCCTTAACAATTTTTAAAAATTTAAAAAGGATTTAAAAAGAGGTGTAAGTTTCAATAAAGAAATTATAGTCGAGCGTTTTGAAACCCAGCCTTGGAATGGGAGTGCGTGTGTTTCAATGGCCTGACTACTCATTAATAAGCAAAGGGACTTCAAGGAGTTTTACTTTTATTAATTCTAGCCCAAGGATATGCTTTAGTGATTTGAGAGAGAGGGAAGGGGGGGAGGGAGAGCAATAGACATGTAGGAAAGGCTGACTGGTGGCCTCCCACAGGCACCCCCTCCAGGGATGGAGCCCGCACCCCGGGTTCCGTGCCCACCGGGGTCAAACCCGAAACCTCTCGGCCAGGGGCAGGTCTCCAACCAGCCGGCCCGCCCCAGGTCTCAAGGAGTGTTTGTCTCTTTCCTCATCTGCAAAATGGGAGTGACCTCCATCTCAAAGGCTGAGAGCTTTCACTGGGATAAACTCCTTAGCGTGGGGTTTGCACACCTAGGAGCCTCGGGGTGAGCAGGGGCCAGCAAGAGAGGGGACTGGAAGGAGTGGGCCCCTGAGGAGGCTCCGGGGACGAGGGCAGGGCCCTCGGGAAGCCCCAAGCCTGTGCTTTAGCCGAATCCGCCGACCGCCCGTGAGGGGAATGGGCGAGCGGGCCAAGGCAGCCTCAGCCTAGTCCCCACTCCAAGGCGCTGCCCTGTCACCCATGCTTCCATCCCACCGCGCCTCCCAACCCCCGCCTCCCGCTCCGGTTCCCGCTCCCGCCGCCCCGCTCCCGCTCCCGGTTCTGGAAAGCAGACGCGCATGCGCGCTCTTGGGCTCCTGCCCAGCTTTCCACGTTTCACTTCCCTCCCTTTTCCGCAGCTCCAGCTCCACCGCTACGATTGGCCAGCCGACCTCTTCGCCTCGTCCAATAAACGCCGGGCTCTCGCCCCCGTGTTACTGGGTAGAACAAAACAAAAACAGAGCGAGAACGGCCGGAGACGCTCCGAGGCAGCGGCGGAGGCTGAGGGGGTCAGGTCAGCGGACAGGGACCCAGGGGAGCGGCGGCGGCGGCAGCGGCCCGAGGGGTCAGTACCGGCGCGACTCGCACGCCCGGGAGGACTGCGCCCTCTCCACAGCCCCGGCCCCTCTCGGATGCAGCCGCACGTTGGGAGGGGGAGGGGGCGTGGAGGCCGCGGCCGGGTCTGGTCAGGTCCGGGTCGGCGGGGCTGGGGTCCGGCCGCCTCCTCCGAGCCCCGCCGGCCCCGCCTCAACGCCCGGGGCAGCGGAGAGCCCACCCCGGCCCCCTCCTCTGGGCCCCGGCCCGGAGCGCGGCGGCGCGGGCCCGCCCCCTCCCGGACCCCATCCCTGCTTCGCCAGGCGCGCGAGGCGCTCGGCGGAGAGGGGCCCTGCTCGTCCCCGCGAAGGCCGAGGCTTCATGTTTATCGGGGGAGTGGGCGTTGGGAGGCGGGTTTCTAGCCTGACTGAAATCCAGCGGGGGAGGCGTGCGTCCTCCTCGCCCCCCGGCCTCCTCTGGAGCCTGCCGTAGAGGCGCCCCCAGGCCCGGCCTGCCCCGGGCCGGCCCAGCCCCTCGCCCCGGGGGCCTGTCGGGACCGGCGGCGGGGGTCCCGGCCTGCGCCCGCGGCGGGGTAGCGGGCCGGCCGCTGCGGAGCGGCGGCGCGCTCGCCGGGCGCGGGAGGCGGACACGTGCCGGCCGCCGGCCCTGCGCGGACGTCGCTGCTCCCCTCCTGAGGCAAAGGGTCGTTTTTTGTTCTTTGGCTTTTTGAGTTTTTGGTTTAAATGAAATCTCCCGGAGAAGACAAAGACAGGAAGAGAGCCCCCTTTCTGTGAAAAGCATGCTGTGTGTGTTGCATTTGTCAATTTCGTGCTGCAACGTTCATGGGAGGGTTGTGTTTTGTTTTTTGCAAGAGCTTTAAAACGGTTTGCTAAAGTCAATATCGCCCGTCTCCCCGAGCCCCTGTGAGAGCTGGCTATGTAGCTAGCGACAGTATAGAATCTAATTAAAACAGGTAAAAATGCAGCTTCGTGTGGAAAAGACAGTCACCGCCTGTTTCTACTTATGTTTTTACTGTTGAATTTTAGAATTTTGGCATTCTTGCTAATGTAAGGCTTTTTATAGGAAACCACTATGTACTTTTCAAAAAAGGAACCACTACCGATGTGTTGTGAATTTAATTATTCGTATTTATGCCCTTACCCTTCCTTCACTGTAGGTTTATTAAATTCCCTAGTATCTCAGCAGGCGTCTTGGCATTACATTTCGATTGGTTTGTCTGTTGTAGTAATAGGAAAAATAGTTGCTAGGAGTGCAAAAAGAAATGACACTGGTGTTTTCTGTAGTGCTCGCTTTTGCATCATTGTGGTTAAATACTTTTAGCTGATTTTCTTTGGTTGCTAATTAGCTGTAATTGTAGCCCTGGAATGAATACAAATAATTTTCTACCTAACATATGGACAGAACTTCAAAAATTGTCCGAGTGGATTATCAGGTGTATTTCAGGGAATAGATTTTTTTGTGGGGGAGGGGAGCGGGTAAGAGGCCTAGGCTCTATCTTTTAAGGAGTGTCTTGGCAGTTGAAGACATCTGGGTATATGTTTTTGTGAAACACATTGTAGAAATGAAAACAATGTTTAATTTCAGCCTTAATTTTGTCTAACGTGTAGTTTTGTTTTCTTACTGAAACTTAATTTTGTAGTTTAGTATGAAGTCTGGAGGTTTAAATTTTTTGCTTTACATTTTCTTAATTTGGGGGCAAAAATCTTAAGGGTTGTTAGGTAAACCGGGGTGGGGGGAACCCCACTGCTTTGAAGGGAGTAGAAACAGGGAACATAACTTTATGCTTCTCCAAATGTCTGTGTTGCTGTCAAGTGTGACTGAGTTCTTGATTGCATTATTGTTGCCTGAAGAAACAGGGCTATTTTTTAAAAATGATTACTTAATAAAAACAAACTTGGAACAGTATAGATTATAGTCATTACCTGATAATTTTCTTTGCCCAACTGAATGTCTTCTGTATAATAGTTTAAAATAAGCATTTTTAATGTTTGGAAAGCAGTATTTAAAAATTTGATGTAATAATAGGAGTCTATGTTTTAATAAGGTTTTTTTTTAACCCTAAAAAAAAACTTCCTGTGGTATACTAAAATTTGGTATTAAATGTGTGCAAACAATGCTGGATTTAGAAGGTTTAGATTCTAATCCTGGTTCTTTCACTGAGCAGCCTTCTCTCTGTGGACAGATCACTTGCCTTCTCAGAATCTGTTTAGTTCTGTGCAAAGTGGAGTACTTATCTCAAGATTGTTCTGAGAGGTACATGAAATAATGCATGTAAAATTGTTTTTGAATTATAAAGGGCTTTGTAAACATCAGTTATGATGGTTTCATTTCCTTTATTATGTTCTGCAGGAAGTATTTTCTCAGATTATACTTGCATCAAGTATGAAAAGACTTTAACGTAACTCTAGTGTAAAAAAGTCATACACACATCATATGACATTTTCACTTTACTGTGACATGTAGTTCATATACAGAAATGAAACAGATACAGCATTTTCAAACTAAAGGTTTAGATTTGCAAACTATTTTCGTGTGCATATCTATGTATCTCTTGTATATATTTTTAAGGTTATTTTTTCTCCTAAATCCGGAGTTTGTGGGAATTATGGTATTAAGAGGTATTTATATAAAATCATGTCTTTTTATTCAGAATAGAATTGGAGTGATGTCACCACTTTGTTAATTTCTGAAGCAACATGGTAGCATTTTAGTAGCCTAAGGGTTATATCATATTGAGAATATGATTTTAACAAAAGGTGTGTGTGTTTATTTTTGTTCTACAAAATAATACCCTTTTCTGGAGAAAGGGGCTATAAACTTGTAAGATGTTAAAGTAGTACATATAGAGGAATTTAAAAGACAATTTCATCTTCCAGGAGGCATTATATATCATTATTCTAAAATGACATCTTAAAAAAAAGAAGAAAAAAAAAAGCCCTAGCCAGTTTGGCTCAGTGGTTAGAGTGTCATCCTGTGGAGTGTGGACTGAAGGATCCGGGGTTCGATTATGGCTAAGAGCACATACCTCGGTTCCAGGCTTGATCCCGGGCCCCAGTCCGTGCATGTGCGGGAAGCAACCAATTAATGTGTCTCTCTCACATCAATGTTTCTATCATTCCCCTCCTCTCCCCCCCCCCCCCCACCGCCTTCCCAGTCTCTCTAAAAAGCAATGGAAAAAATACCCTCATGTGAGGATTAAAAAATAAAAAAATAGAATGACATCTACTGTTATGTTATGTGAGAAAAATAACCTTTTCTGTAGTTCATTAGTCATTTTCATTAATTTGTGCATTTTATGTTTTAAAGGAAGAGCACACTGCTAGTAAAATTACTGTAAATGACTGGAAGGACTTGTATGTAACCTGTAAATACTTAAGTACTCTAAACCATTATTTGAAAAATATTTCCAGAGAGATTCTGAAGTCACATTTGGTTATACCATCTGGCAATAGTTCTTGTGAAAATATATTTTGATAGTCTCTATATCACTGAGTTAATTGTCTAAATAAAAGATAATCGATTTCATCAAAACCTTTAAGCCATTTTGAAACTAAGGTCTAAAATACTGAGATGCTAATGTCATTGTACTTTTTCCTTTTTAAAATAGGTAAGATAATTTTTAAGTGTGTTTTTCAGATTATAAAAATAATACACTTGTTATGGAAATCAACTAAAAAGTTTCTCCCAATCTCAAAGTTGCATAACAGTAATTATGGATACCTAGGTGATGAAATGGCAGATCTATCTGCCTTTAGATATGTTGTAGAGTGAATAATAACACAGTCATGTGATATTCTTGATTAAACAAAACTCTGTTTGCATTTTGTAGTACTAATAATTCATGGGTAGCAAACTATCCAATATTTATTTATATCAGGTTAATTATGAGGCCTGTTATTCCTAAAGGATTGGAAGTGTGTGTGTGTATACTCTTTTAACTTGAAATAAACATATATAGCAATCTCTTTTAATTCCAAGTTAAAGGAGTAATTTGGCACATCCAGAAATAGGGACCTTTTTTTTTGGACACAGAAAAACTTGTCAGAAAGATTGGAATCAAATATTATTTAGGGTAAGCTATCTTTGAAAGTGAAGTGAAGTCTTTTTTAAAAAAAGAATTATGTGATTTAAAAAAAATGTATATATTTATTGATTTTAGAGAAGAAGGGGGAGGGAGGGAGAGAAAGAGAGAGAAACATCTGTCAGCACTCCGGAGACCAAGCCTGTAACCTGGGCATGTGCCCTGACTGGGAATGGAACCCGTAACCTTTTGGTGCGTGGGAGGATGCTCAACCAACTGAACCACACTAGCCAGGGCGGATTTTTTTTTTTTTTTTACAGTGTTATTAAGTAGATTGAATTTACCTTAATTATATCAGTTTGGAAAAATATTGAAACTTTTTTTTTCTTTTTAAAGAAATAGATCCCAAAGGAAGTCTTCCATTTGGTAATTTAATCAGTGCACTTGAAATTAAGGAATAATGGACGTAGAAAATGAGCAGATACTGAATGTAAACCCTGCAGGTAAGTATTAATATTTTGAACCTTGATTGTATTATGAGCAAGTTTGAGGCCATACCAAATTTTATGAAAACATGGTATTAGAACCGTCTTTACTTTAAAAACCATCTTATTCATGCTACCAGAAAATAGGTCATATGTTGTTTTTAAAATCAAGTTTGTGAATCTTATTTTCATAGAAATTCATCACACCCTTATTTTTCTGCCTATCCTTTCCCATTCCATATGTTAACACTCTTTATAATTAACTATATTGTACAGAGTGGAGAATAGTGAACTTGCTCAGTAATACTTTCACATGAGCTAGTTAGTGATTTCTATAACATAAACTGTTACTGGTATCTTTCCTAACTAATTTATATTTTATAAATTACCTAAGGGTATTTTCCCTTATTTTTTATCATACCTCAATAGGACATTATTATAAAGATGGATTTTTGAAATAGATGTCCAGATGCTGAATTATTTCAGACAACGTGAAATGTGTTTCCAGTTTTTAGAATAACCTTTGTGGAGAGTTCATTAGGGTTTTCAACTGTTCAGAAATTGAGAGCTTTCATATTAGTGTATTTTAAGTAATTGTTTGCTTATAATTTTATTAATATTGGAAATGATTCTTTTTTGTAATTTAAATATATTTTACTCTTTAATAATACAGCTTCATTTTTTCAATGACTAATTCACTGTTGCTTACAAGTTATATAGTTTTATTTGATCTGAACAGACACTTTGAAGTTGAAACTTCTTTGCCATTTTGTATTTATAAATCTGATTTCAAGAGTGCTAGAAAATGATAATAAAAAATTATTATAGTAATTAATGATTATTTTGGTGCTGCTATACACAATAGCTATATGGGTACTGTATTTGTTTTTTTGTGGTTATAAGTGGGTATCATGTACTTCCTTCATTGAGGTGGGGATGGTAATAATACACTTTAAGATTATATTTCACATATAAGTAATAGCTTCTTTTAAAATACTTTTACATATATTTAAAATGTATTGGGGTAACATTGGTTAATAACATTATATAATTTTCAGGTATAAGATTATAGTTCTATATCTGTATACTCAGTTGTGCAATCTACACCCAACATCTAGTTTCCTTGTGCTTATTTGACCCCCTTTACTGACTCCGTCTTCCTGCACTCTCCTCCCCTTCTGGTGGCCACCATTCTCTTGTCTGCATCTGAAGTTTGTTTGTTACTCTTTGTTTTATATTCCACATATGAGCAAAATCATATGGTTTTTGTCTTTTTTCTCTCTTATTTCACTTAGCATGATACTCTCAGGATTCCATTCATGTTGTCATGAATAGCAATATTTCATTTTTTTATGGCTGAGTAATAGTCTATTTGGTGTTTATATTAGGATAGATTATATGGTCTAAACAGGTGAAGATAGCATGCTTTCAGTAAATTTTGTTCATTAAAATTCAAAGCCTTGTTTACGTTCCTTGATGATGTGAAAAGTAATCCTATTTAGTCATCATTTATTAGATTGAACCATATGAAATTGCTAATATGTGACCATGACTGACCTACAAAGATGGTAATTTTATGTGATTCAACCTAATGTAACTTATGACTATAATTGGTATAACAGTAGATGACTAACATACTTAGAATTTTCTTTCTTCACTTTCCTCTTTAAGATCCTGATAACTTAAGTGACTCTCTCTTCTCTGGTGATGAAGAAAATGCTGGGACTGAGGATATAAAGAACGAGATAAATGGAAATTGGATTTCGGCATCCTCCATTAATGAAGCAAGAATTAATGCCAAGGCAAAAAGGCGACTGCGGAAAAACTCATCCCGGGACTCCGGCCGAGGCGATTCAGTCAGTGATAATGGAAGCGAAGCAATTAGAAGTGGAGTAACTGTACCAACCAGTCCAAAGGGAAGGCTGCTAGATCGGCGATCTCGATCTGGGAAGGGACGCGGACTACCAAAGAAAGGTTGGTGCACACCACACCCAGACACACGTGGAAAATACTGTCAGGTTCTCGTACTGCACTTTCCTTGTTCTACGAGTGAGAGAAGTTTAAACAGTGATAACGTAAGATTTTGTGGTTTGTATATATTTCTTACATAGTACTAAATTGAGGATCATCCCACTTTTTCTTTGAGACTTTTTTCTTATTTGAATAGATATAGTTTTTTTGAGCAGAACTTTATTTTCCAGCAAAATACACACTGACATTTTTCACAGTTATGAATTGTGCATGTACTCTCTTCCCTTGCTTGAAAGAAATAGGGTCAGGAATTCATCATCCCTATTGCCTAATGAATCAGATTATGTCCATGTGAAGAATACATGGTACATAAATTTGATTGGTAATATTTTTCTCAGAATTTTAATGATATCATAGATCTGGTTCCCAGTTTTCTTTAGCTCTGTTTATCTTGGGTACTGGAATAGAATGCCTGTTTTACCGCTGTATCTCCAGTGGTTGGAGTAATGACTAGCTATGTAGGTATCTGTATGTAAACATTTGTTGATTGAGGGGGTCTGTCAGCTTTTGTCTGTGGTAGGATTTTGGTACAACTTGGTGCTTTCAGAAGCTCCCGGCTTCAACTCATAGCCTAGGATTCTTGCAAAATGTTTTTCTCCTCTTTCCAAAGTAGTAGTTCTTGTTGAATCGTCTATAGCCATGGTCGGATCAAAACGGAGCCTAGTTCTCAGGTTCTGTTTTGCTCTGGAGGCAAGGATTGTACTCTGGATATAAAATAAAAACCTCCAAAAAATACTGGCGATACTGTAACCTTCTTTTAAAATAATTCAACATATTGCACCTTGTCAAAACATTTCAGTAAGTTTATGTAGGAAAGCATCTTTGAAAGTTGCATTTATTAAACTTCTGTTCGGCTTGTATATAGAAGTAGAGAGAAATGGTCAGTGTTATTAATGCTTAAATAGCAATTTTTTGTAACATTGCTAGTTGCAAAGTATAGTTTAATATGTACTTTTATCTCTAAAGAGTATTTGACTTTAAAACTTTTTATGGTGGTCAAGGTGCTTCTTTGTTAATTTCTTCCTAATTGAGTTTTCTTTGCCACATTTTACTGGCTCAGCATAATTTCTTTTTGTTTTGGTCTCAAGAAATGTCAAATAAAATTTAGAAGTAAACTAACATCACCTCCTTTGAGGTCCCCAATATAGCTATTTTTTCTGATCTTTTTTTTGTTTTGGTTTGCTTTTGCTTTAATTAAAGCAGCTGCCTTTTTAGTTTTAACTTTATAAGCTATTTCAACTTGATG
This sequence comes from Miniopterus natalensis, assembly GCF_054644295.1. NCBI lineage: Eukaryota > Metazoa > Chordata > Mammalia > Chiroptera > Miniopteridae > Miniopterus > Miniopterus natalensis. The sequence goes on from NC_142094.1 coordinate 48,634,991, forward strand.
TTTCTGTGTAGGTTATAAAATATCTAATTACTGAAAAGGCAGTGATCTGAATAAAAAGAGTCAAAGTATAACTCTCAAGTGGGAAAAAAGCCTAACAAATTAAAATAGTTTTTTAACTATTATTTTAATTAACATTTGAACATATAGAGTTATCTCAAATTTTAACTGAAATTAAAATTTATGAACTATGAACTTTGTCTCTTTGCCTTCTCAATTTAAAACTTTTCAGGTGGTGCAGGAGGCAAAGGTGTTTGGGGTACACCTGGACAGGTATATGATGTGGAGGAGGTGGATGTGAAAGATCCTAACTATGATGATGACCAGGTATCAGTGTTTTTGCTTTTTTAATATATATTTAAATACTTACAAACTTTTTTGATCTCATGTTTGTAGTTTACTCATATGTTTGTCAAATCATATGTTCTATGCCTGTATTTATTATTTATAACTGTTAAGTCATATATATGATTATATATACTAATGTGTGTATATGTAGTGTACAATTATATATGTATATACACACACATATTAATATAGGCATGTAAGTCATATATTTACCCAGAACCTCAGACTGTTAGGTTAATTTTGGATTAGGAAAACAAGATAACTGATATTAATGTATATTAATTTTTATTTGGTTTCTGAAGTGAATCAAAAATAGATCTTTACAAATTCACTTAAGATTATCAAGTTGAGTGTTTTTCAATAAATTCTTTTGAGTTAATTTAGTTTTTATAGTAATGAGAAATTGAGAAGAATATATATATTTTGAATATCATGAAAGACAGATATTAAGCTTCTTTTACATATTGCTGTTTAGGATGTTAAGTTTGGTAGTTTTGAAACTTGGATCTTTTTTCTAGGGATAGTGCTGAGAATATACATTTTTAATAGATTTTCTAATGAGTTTACATATATTTATCTTTTTACTGGAAAATTTCCAACTTATACAATAGTAGAATAGTATAATGAACCTGCTTGTATTTGTCTCCTAGCTTTACCAGCTTTAATAATTAGTACTCATGGCCAGTCTTTTTTTCATCCGGTACTTCCATTTACTCTTCCTGTTGTCTGTTCCTCCTCCTCACACCCCACATCTCTGGATAAAGTATCTGTATAAGACAAGACGTGGTAATGAAAATTTTAGATAGGAAGTTACCAGGGTATATGTTAGATTGTTTTTATTGTGTATTGTTTATATGTATGTTTTTAACTATTTTAACAGTTGGATATGGAAATATTTCTAAGAGAACATAAAAAAATATATTTTAAAAACAGTAGGATTCAAATACTATAGAAACTTTGCTAAATGTTCTAGTTTTAATATATAATCTTTCAACTTTATGTTGTTAGATGTAAGCCAGTCATAAGTTGTATATAAACATTTCAGGGATTTTTGCATAGGAGAAGGGGGATACTTGTTTTTGAAATTTCAGTTTAATAGTGCTTTTCACTTAGAGAATTTTTTGTCGCTACAACATAGATTTTTGTTTTACAGACGTTTTACTATGTTAATACCAATCATGAAGGCTTTGGTTCCTATTTCATTTTTTAAAAATGTGGTTATAATGAAAACACTAGATATGATAGGAAGCCATCTTAAAGCTTTTTGGTCACTGATGGATTGGTTTTGTGAGAGATACGAAGAATTAACAAAAGATAATGGGGAGTTGGAAGCAAGTCATATTTGCTGTGATTGGTGGTTCTAATCTGTGTATTGGTTTATTATATTTAGATTTTGTAAAAGAACAGTGACAAACTCTATTTTTATATAAGTGATCAAAGCATATAGCGTGTCTTTTCCCCCAGAATTGAGATTACTAATCAGTTGGAATATAAAATTATAAAACAATTTCAGTTTATCTGAATATTTTGTTCTTTAATTTATAACTCTTCCCCTTCCCTTCCCAGGAGAACTGTGTTTATGAAACTGTAGTTTTGCCTTTGGATGAAACAGCATTTGAGAAGACTTTAACACCAATCATACAGGAATATTTTGAGCATGGAGATACTAACGAAGTTGCGGTAGGTTTCAAGTTGCAATAATAATTTATTTCATAGAGGAGAGAAAACACTATTAAAACATATCTAGAATGATCTTGGGTCACTGAGTAAGTTTAAGAATTTTCTTTTGTATAAATAAATTTCTAACTAAAAAATGGAGTAAAATTTCATGAATTTAGATTCTTACCTATTGGGATTAGATTAATTCTTACCTATGTGCCATTTCCTTCCCTGAAAAATGATACAACACAATGTTTTTATAATTTTTTAAATTACAAAGTATTTTTATAATTGATAGTTTATAAAATATAATTTTAACAATTTCAAGGCATTTATGGACCTTAAGCCTCCTAAGGGATCTCAGTTAAAAATGCCTAAGTTTCATTTTTTTGACATTCACTTCAATGTTTAGGATTAGGATACAATTTATCTTTGTACTTTGTCCAAAAAAAAAAAAAAGAACACAGGTAAAGATTTGAAAAAAAGAATGTATACAGAAACCAAGAGAACAAATTGGTAATTTGTTATGGGAACATTTACTGTGTTATGGATTTTTCATAAAGTACATCTAAAAGGGGTAAAATAAAATTATTGGTCTAATTAGGATTTTACTGATTTAAAGTAATAAAATTGCAACTCTTAGAAGACTTTTTAGATTCTTTTAATTCAGACTTGGCTTTTTTGGTTGTCTGATACCCTGAAGGTTTGATATCTTTGGATTCATAGGATTTGAATAGGAAACAAATATTTGTTCAGTGCATTCCATGTGGAGAAATTTGTAACAGGTGATTCCCGCCCTTTTGAAGCTCAGTGAAGTGAGAGAATGATAAACATTATTAAAATACAATGTGAAACATTATATTATAGAGGAAGAATTTAAGTCCTTTGAGGGCAGGGACTGTTGAAAGCCTGTTATCTAACTAGCATGGGACCAATAGTATGCTGTGTGTGTGTTAACTGAGTAGTACTGTGAGCAGAGTGTTACGGAAGCATAAAATGGAGAGTAATAGAGAGATGATTCTGAGCCATCTAGTTGCCATGGTAAGATGGCTGGAGAGGGTTTTTCAGTAAGGAGGAGTGTTGTGTTTAAAGGCATTGATTTAGCTGTTCAGGCTCAGTCCAGAAAGATGAACTGGAGTGGGAAGAGACAATAGGGACACCAGATAGGTGCTTGTGAAAATAGTAGTGGCATTCTTTTAGTAATATACCATGATTTAAATATTCTGAGAAAACTAAGTAAAAAGGAAGGCACTCCAAGTAACTGAGTTAGAATTTAACCTCCAGGGTCAAAATGACTACATTCTATTTCCAACTTTATTCCAGCTGTGTGCCCTCCCTCAGCAAGTACTTAATTTTGCTGTGCTTTGTTTATGATGAGTATGGTGATAATACCTCCCCTCAAAGGGTTGCTTGAGTATTAAATAAGATAATATGAAATAAAATGACTGTTGCAATGCCCGATACATTATAAGTAGTCAGTAAGTCTATTGTATTTTTAATAGGGAATTTTAACTTTATTTCAACATTTAAAACAATAATCCCACTTAAAAACAATGGTTTAAGATCTCATTTTAAACTTCATATGACAGTATAAAGTAAATTTTTGTGTGAAGAGAAAGTTTTGCAGAAAAGTAGAGTATAAGCAGCTCATGATAATATAAAATGAATTTCTCCATAAATGCTTATAAAGCAGTATTCCTAGAAATAATGTTAAGAGCTTGTAAGGCAGAGGATTAGTTAACTCCTAACACCAAACTTCATAATAATATGTGGTTTAAGAAACTATTTTAGGTGCAATTCACTTTTTTTTAATTGATTGATTTTGAGAGGGAGGGAGAGAGAAAACATTGATTTGTTATTCTACTTATTATGCACTCATTGGTTGATTCTTGTATGTGCCCTGACCTGGGATCGAATCCACAACCCAAGCAGCTAAATAGGGATGAGGCTCTAACCAACTGAACGACCCAGATAGGGATGTAATTCACATTCTTGAGTTCATTGATATTCATTGATAGTTCATTGAAGCTTGACGAAGTGGGTCAATATGTAATTTATATGCAGAGTAAGATATATTTATCCTATCCCTTAAAATATGACTGCTTCTCTGATTATTTCCAAATGGGGAGAGGTAATGATATATAAAATCTTGATTTTTCAAAAATAAAATACTTGTTTTTTGAATAGGAAATGCTAAGAGATTTAAATCTTGGTGAAATGAAAAGTGGAGTACCAGTGTTGGCAGTGTCCTTGGCATTGGAGGGAAAGGCTAGTCATAGAGAAATGACATCTAAGCTTCTTTCTGACCTTTGTGGAACAGTAATGAGCACAAATGATGTAGAAAAATCATTTGATAAATTGTTGAAAGATCTACCTGAATTAGCGTTGGATACTCCTAGAGCACCACAGGTTTGTATGGTTTTTCTTGTTCATTATCTTCCTCCACTATTCTTTCAGTTATAGAAATAATACAAACTCCTAGGAAATTTTTTTGATGAAAGAGGAAAATATGGTCCATATTTCCTGCCACACAAAAATAGCCCTCTTAACATTTTAGTGTATTTTTCCTGAGCTGTTTTTGTTCCCCCCCAAACAGTTTTCATCATACTATAATTTTATATCTTTTCCCCCAATGCTCTTTATAGTTTTTAGGTCACACTTTTTTTTCCTGTCTGTAAATTCTCTATTATATGCAGCTAAGCTGTTTTATGTGCTGGGATTCTTAAAAAATGTAGATTGTTGTTATCGAGGATTGAATTTGCTTACCTAATGTTTATTAAAAAAGTAATCATAAGTAAGACTGCTCCTTTTTGTGGCGTTGTGAGAAAATAGTTAGAAAATTCATGGTTTATGCTTTTGTTTATGTTTCTTTTCTCAAAGCCTTATACTTTTATTAGACTTAATACAGGCTGACATTATAACATGATTTTCTGGTTTGAGATTGAAATGTGTGTAATTGTTGCTGGTTCCTTGACCAAAGTCTTAAATCAAGGTAGGAGAACTTAAACATTAATTTAGGAATAGAGTATAGGTAGGTTAATTCCTGAAAGCTGTGATTCAAACATGGACTTTTTTTTACACCAATACTCATACTTTAAAAAAATGATTATGTAAGTTCATATTTATTACAAAATTTTTGAAAAAATAAAAGCCAAAATGAAGAAAAGGGCCAGCAAAAATAATCACTGTTTACAATATTCCATTCTACTTTCTGTGGGTATAAATGTATAGTTTTTATATATCCTTATGTTTTTATTTTAATAAAAAATGGATCGTATTGAATATGCTATTTGTAAACTTGATTTTCCTTACACCATAAAATGTAAATATATTTCCCTGTGGTCACATAATGTACCATCTTATTTGTGTACCATTTAACCATACCTTTGGACACTAAAGTTTTTTCCAGTTTTTATAAGAAATAATGCTATGAACATACTTTCAGATAAATATTTCTACAAAAATATTTCTACACAACTTTTCACCATGAGATAAATTCTCTTAATCAGTTTTTTGGGAAAAACCTAGTCCCATTTTTTTCCAGATAAGGGATTTCTCTTGACTTTAAGTCATTGACTTAAGCATTTTGATCACATACTCTGTTTCAGGCATTATGCAAGGTAAGGTGTTAGGGATTCAGTAGTGAGCAAAAGAGAGGTCTTCCCCCCTCTGTCACTTAACTTGAAGGTTAAGAGGGAGTGTGTGCCAAGCATGATTAGTAGGTGCTGAAAATTTTTTTTGAATACTCCAGCCTGTTTTAGGTATTGACTATGTAGTTTAACCAGTCTCCATCATTTATGTATTTAGAAATTGTATTCTGTAAAGGTTTATTTTAGATTTTTTAATACAGCTTTTTTTTTTCTTATTATAGTTGGTGGGCCAGTTTATTGCTAGAGCTGTTGGAGATGGAATTTTGTGTAATACCTATATTGATAGTTACAGAGGAACTGTAGATTGTGTACAGGCTAGGTAAGTAAATTAATTTTCCTACTTAGAATTTCAAATGAGGGGAAAATGCTACAGGATTCTATTGAAATGACACATGAATTAATCAGACATTATAGACATCTATTTGTCATTTGTTTGTATTCTCCACTATTAAAACAAAACTGAGAGGTGGTTGGCCTGATATAATAGGAAGAGAACATTACTATAATGCAGAAGCTCTGGGTTTTAGCTTAAACCATTCATGTCAAGCCACTCTTTTCTGGGCCTCAGTTTCCTTATTTATAAAATGAAAGGATCCGACTTAGAGTATTTAAGGTCCCTTCCAGTTTTAACATTCTGTAATTATTTAATATTCTAATAAGATGGACAGTATTAACAAAGGAGCCCCATTTCCATTTTATTTTGTATTTTATCTGTTACAGAAATATATATATATATATTTTAAAATATATCTTTATTGATTTCAGAGAGAGGAAAGGAGAGGGAGAGAGAGAGATAGAAACATCAATGATGAGAAAGTCATTGATCGGCTGCGGCCTGCAACCCGGGCATGTGCCCTGACCAGGAATCGAACCCCGATCGCCTGGATCCTAGGTCGACGCTCAACCGCTGAGCCACGCCCAGCCCGGCGTAAAACTTAGTTTTATGTGAAGTGTTCCTTCTCAGGATAGGTGACTTATTTTTTAATAACATTAGATTTTTGTTGATTGAGATATGGAAATAATAGAGATGAGAATATTAACATGAGAAGCAACTTTTAATTTTGCTTCCAGATTTTTATTTTAAACAGTAGTCTTTAAAAAGACTTAAATTTTATGTTGTTTTTTTCAACTTTACCCATGATTTGGTCAACCTGCATCATGTCCAAATGTCAAAGTTAAATTAATTATTTTTTTTGTAGAGCTGCTCTGGACAAGGCTACTGTGCTCCTGAGTATGTCTAAAGGTGGAAAGCGCAAAGATAGCGTGTGGGGCTCTGGAGGTGGGCAGAAGTCTGTTCATCACCTTGTTAAAGAGGTAACTATTGGTTAATATCTTTAACTTAGTTTATATGTATTCTTCTAGGGAAATAAACTATGCCTTCTAGCTGGTATTTTTGTGGACAAAAATTAAGTCTTGTTGCTGCAAAAGGAAAATTGAATAATCTCTGTATATTTGGCTTTGTACCTTTTCCTATAGATTATCCAATAATTATATAATTGTTATTAAATTTGTATGATTTCTTTGACTTAAAAAAGGAGACTGGGTTAACTTAAAAGGGCTTTATGATTAAGCAAGCTCTGTATGAACCTCAAAGGAATGCATGAATTCTTTTTCTTACATTGGTATTTAAAATTTTCAAATACTGTTGAAATAAGATTTTCTCTTGTAGTTATCCAAAAAAAAAAAAAAATACACTTTATATGAGCATTTTGAAACTCACATAAAATGAAAGGATTGGACTTAAGAGTTTTCTTTAGATTATAAATTATGAATTATGAATATAATTCTCAGATTATAAATTATGAGTTATGAACACTAGAGTAGATCATAGTGGTAGATTTTTTAAGGAGGTTCACTACCTGTATGCGAGCTTTCAAAGAAGTAATTTATTACATTAAAATGCCAGATTTAGTCTCTGGATTATTTTTTTTCTGGCAGTAAAATGATGATGTATGACAAGAAACTTAACAAACAAAAAATTAATCTTATTTGCATATTTTAAAGAAAATTAGAAGACTTATAGTTCATGTGATTCTAATTTTAGATTATAATCTTTATATGTGACTGTAGTTTTGATACTTAATAGATTTTTTTAATCCTCACCCGAGGACATTTTTTCTATTGCTTTTCAGAGAGAGTGGATGGGGGGTGGGGGGAGAGAGAGAGAGAAAGAAACACTGATGTGAGAGACACATTGGTTGCCTCCCACACCCCTATGGGGGCCGGGGATCGAGCCACAACTGAGGTATGTGCCCTTGACTGGAATCAAACTCTAGACCTTTCAGTCCATGGGCCAATGCTCTAACCAGTGAGTCAAATGCAATTTGGCAAGAAAATGAAATAAAAGGCACCTGGATTGTAAAGGAAGTAAATTCTCTAGTCCCAGCTAACACGATCTGTATAAGGAAAACCAAATGAATCTATACAAAAAAAAGCAAAAAACTAAACTATTAACTAATAAATGAATTCAACAAGGTAGCAGGATATTGATCTTTCAATATACAAAATTCAATTTTAGTTCTGCACACTAACAATGCATGAACAGAAATAAAATTAACAAAATAATTATAAAATAAAAAAGATGAAAATAGAAATAAACTTATCAGAGGAAGTACAAGTTTTATACACCGAAAACGGCAAAACATTGTTGAAAGAAATGAAAGACCTAAATAAATAGCCCGTGTTTATGGATTAAAAGACTTAATATGATTAAGATGGTAATTCAGGTAGTCCCCAATTTAGGATGATTTGACTTAATGATTTTTTGACTTTATGATGGTGTGAAAGCTATATGCATTTAGTAGAAACTGTGCTTTGATCCTCACCTGAGGATATTTTTTTCCATTGCTTTTCAGAGAGTGGAAGGGTGAGAGAGGGACATCAATTGGTTGGCCTCCCACATGCGCCCTGACAAGGGCCAGGGATGGAGCCTGCAACCCAGACATGTGCCCTTGGCTGGAGTTGAACCCTGGACCCTTCAGTCTGAGGGCCTATACTCTAATCACTGAGCCAAACCGCCTAGGGCACAAACTGTACTTTGAAGTTTGATTTTTTCCTGGGCTAGTGATATATGCAGTTTGATACTTTCTTGTGATGCTGGGCAGTGGAAGCAAGATGATTTTGCCTAATTGTAGCTAATGTAGGTTGTTCTGAGCATGTTTAAGGTAGACTGGGCTAAGCTATGATGTTTGGTGGGTTAGGTGCATTATATATATTTTCGACTTACAGTATTTTCAACTTACGATGTGTTTATTGGAACATAATCCCATTGTAAGTTGAGAAATATCTGTACTCTCCAAAATTAATATTTTGAGGAACTCCCAAACTATTTTATGGTATGTAAATTATCTCAACAAAAAGTGGTCAAGATAAAAATTGAAATAAAACTACCCAGTATTTCAGTTTGACATTATTTGGATATTCATTTACTTTTATATGGAAGGATGAGTTGGACAAAGAGGACTTTTAGAAATGTATACATGTATTCGTAATTCATCATTCTCAAAAATTCATGGAACCTGATGGAAAACATTTAAAATACTTTCAGTTACATAACAAAGTTTAAAAACTAAGTCATATAATTTAAATAGAGTAAAAATGTTACTCAAATGACATGTAAATATTTTCTAAAGCATAATAGGAATTATAAGGATGTATTCTGTTAATCAAATTTTATTTTACTTTTTATGAAATATGTTTTAGAAGTATGAAATATGAAGTAGAGACACATGAGATTATTTTACTCAGTTAGCCAGCATTGAGCATCTACTAGGTGCAAAGGTGATTTTAACAGGTAATGTATAGGGAAGAACATTCCTAGTTGACATTCTCAAGCCGAAAACTTTTCCCCATTTTCTCTGGGGCCATAGATGTTATTGTATAAATTTGAATAGGAAAGACAAGACTTGTCTCTTTAGCTGTTTATAACTGGAAGCTGAAATACTCATGAATGTTGTAGATAATGGGTTTCAAATCCTCACTTTTAGAGAAAAGTATATGGAAATCTTTACCCTGTCTAGTAAAAAAAACCCTGATACTTCATTTTTTTGGCTCTCAGTGCAATTTTAAGGTCATCTTGATGAAAGTGAGAGTTTGTGCCACTTCAAAAGTTCATTTGGAGACTTTCAGTTAGTGCCCTCTAGTGGTACTTAAGATCCCTTATTTTACAGGGAGCATTAAAAAATTATGGTGTCAACTCAGGCCATGTATGACTTAAGTCTATTTGTAAATCTCAGTGATTATTAAGACACACTGAAGTGCTTCATTTTCTTCATAATAAAGAACCAATTAAAAATTGAAGACTGACTTTTTGTATGAAAAAATTTTGTTATGATGGTGTCAAGTCTATATGTTCTTAGACAGCTGTTTGTAATCTATTTCATCATGTATATTGAGAATGAGGGTAAGTAAATCCTTTGACAAAGCACAATTTTTTTTTTTTTTTTAATATATCTTTATTGATTTCAGAGAGGGGAAAGGAGAGGGAGAGAGAGAGATAGAAACATCAATGATGAGAGAGTCGTTGATCGAGCCCACAACCCGGACATGTGCCCTGACCGGGAATCGAACCCTGATCACCTGGATCCTAGGTTGACGCTCAACCGCTGAGCCATGCCCGGCCGGGCAGCACAATTTTTAAAAACAAGTTCTAACACATCTCAATTTTCAAACTTAATAGATTGATATGCTGCTGAAAGAATATTTACTCTCTGGAGACATATCTGAAGCTGAACATTGCCTTAAAGAACTGGAAGTACCTCATTTTCACCATGAGCTTGTATATGAAGTAAGTTTACTTTGATATTCCAAAGAGAATTGTGTTCTTTTTTAAAAAAATTGATTTTAGAGAGGGAAGAAGAGAGAGAGAGAGAGAGACATCAATGTGAGAGAGATACACAGACCAGTTGCCCTGACCAGGGATCAAACCCCCAACCTACATATGTGCCCCGACTGAGAATTGAACCTGAGACCTTCTGGTGCATGGGGAGACAGACTAACCAGCTGAGCCACACTGGCTAAGGCTCTTTTGTCCCTTTTTGTACTGCAGTGACATAATGCTTCTTTAATAACATACGTTTTTTTCTTCTTCTGAAAATCAATGAAAAATATCCTTGGGTGAGGATTTAAAGCAAATTAACACTAATGGAGAAAGTTGCTTCTAAATTGTTATGATGATTATGGTTACATATTAAATGGATCTAATACATTTTAGGAGCATTTTCTTATATGAACTAATGACCAAAAATACATTCATGCATTCATTCAATTTTTAGGCCATTGTAATGGTTTTGGAGTCAACTGGAGAAAGTACATTTAAGATGATTTTGGATTTATTAAAATCCCTTTGGAAATCATCTACCATTACTCTAGACCAAATGAAAAGAGTAAGTATAACATTATTTTGAACAATTTTTAGCTTATACCTTAAATATATGATAGAATACAGATGATGAATTAATGACATTTTCCTTTAGATATGTTTAGTAGTATTATGTCTATAGTTTTTTGTTTTTTTAATGGCAATGTTTACGTTTGAGTCTCTTGCAGCCATTTCTTGGAAAGTAACACTTCAATAGGTTTTTTTTTAACCTGTGTTTTTAAAAATGTGATTGTTCTTCCTCAAGGGTTCGATGGTTTCTATTTTATATCTAGAGAGAAACATGAACATTTGGCAAATTATACTTTAAAGTACTTAATTTATTATTATTTAAAATTGTATGCATTGCTATTAAAGTGTGAGTGAAGTTCTTTCTTGACTTTTTTTTTTTAAATGTAGTAAATGTACTATATAGAGAAGTAGATAGGAAAGAAATGTGTCTAATATCTGATGTCTGCCTGAAGATCTTTTGAGACAGCAGTTTTAACTTAAACACCCTATAACAAATGTACCTATTACCTGTATTTTTCAAGGTTCAGACTTGACTTTAGTCTTATTATATGAACATTTGGCCTTAAATATAGCTTGATGACAGTGATGAGTTGTATGGCATTATGTATTTTATATGGGCTAACAATTCTGTATACAATTTCATTGTTTTAGGGTTATGAGAGAATTTATAATGAAATTCCAGACATTAATCTGGATGTCCCATATTCATACTCTGTGCTTGAGAGATTTGTAGAAGAATGTTTTCAGGCTGGAATCATTTCCAAACAACTCAGAGATCTTTGTCCTTCAAGGTACTTTATTACTTTCTCAACCTAAAATACTGGGTGAGGTGCTTGGGAAGGCTAAGCTAATTTTTTATCATTCCAATTCTGTCATAAAAATAATACTATCTTCCCTGGAGCACTCAAGTGTGAAAATCATCTATTTTGTGTTTATGGAGAAACAAGGGTGAAGCTTATTTTGCCCCATTGTGAATCTAAACTCATAAAGCCACTGGAGGGAAGCTAATTTTGTGGAGCAGTTTTGTGTACCAGGTTCTGTTCTAAATAGTTTAAGTATTATTTCAGTGTAGATATTACCATCAATAAGATGAGAAAATTGAGGCTTAGGGAGGTGTAATGTACCTTTTCGAAGGTCACATATGATAGAGGCCAAGGATGAATCCAGACTTTTTCTGGCTTCAGAGACCTAGGATCATTCCTGTACCTTATGTTGTTTCCTTTTGCTCCTTCACAGAATGGAGAAATGGGGCTAATTGGATCTGACTTTATATTTGTGCTACTAGGAACAAACTCTTTAGTAATAGCTTATCTTATGTGGGTCTGTTTTATGTACATTTTGTTTTTACAATTTTTATCAAAAATTTCCTAAGCTTTGTGTATTTTTATTTAAGTGTATTGTGAGTGCTAAATCTCAGAAAAGTACTTCTTGGTGTAGTGTCCCTTGTTCTAGAAAGTAGAAACCATTAAGAGAGAAGGAAAAGATAACAGTGGAAGATACAATTTAATGGCTTTGATAAAAATATTTGAAAATGTAGGTCTCTACTTGGTGATGGCACCCTTTATGTACTGATGTGCCAAGCAGTATATACATCAGTAGAACTGTCAACTTTGTCAAGACTTCTTGCTACTTACTGCTTTGTTCCCCACCTTGGTCTCCTAATACCATAGTGTGTGCTTTTATGTTCACAAAAATATAGTTGGTTTCCAGTTAGACTTAGTATGAAAAGGAGTCAACACCCTGGTATTGGCTTTTTAGAAGTTTCAGCCTCTGTTCAAAGGTCTAACTGGTTATTTGTTACGCTTTATTCTCATTTGAGGAGATACCTAAACTTCTTATAGACCCACACCATAGAACTTCGACTCTTACCCTCTCTTCTCCTGCTTATTTAGTTTGTGACGTGCACATTTGTGTATGGCCTCAAGTATCTGTGCATGTTGGTTTAGGGTCAGAGAATAAGGGCTGATTCTGCCTATACTGTTCTCCGCTTATTGCTTTAGGCTGCTGGTCAACTATTTCTCATGGGTTGTTGCTACTACATGTAGCTAAAATGTGGTTACAGTACAGAGCAAGGCCGCTTGAGTTTGAAATAGCATGAATCCCAAAATGGGGCACAGACTGGAATTAATTTGATTCTGATTTATTTTTTCATACTTGGGTTAAAGCTTTTTTACATCTGAAAAAAATTTAAAATTTTAAACATAGATATTTTGATAGGTTGTGTAGGTCTAGTTTGCATAATTCCAGATTATATTGTTCTTTCCTATTTGGTTTACTGTTTAGCTTTCAGATAATATTAACAGTAGAAATATTAAATTTCTAAATAGCAATGTTTGCCTTATATTTTAACTTTTTTTAAACATGACTCCCTTTCAACAGTGAACTTATTTCAATAATTAAGCTTTTATTCAACTAAAAACTGCTCAGATTAGCAGTTCATTTGATATGCTATATTCTAGGATATATATAGAAGGGAAAGAGTCCTTTTCAGAAGATTTAGAGGCCTACTGATTTTTCTGTTTTAAACAATACAACCTTTTAAAACTTAATGGATAACCAGGAAATACCAAGTTTTAAATTGTTTAAATTGACTGTAGTCAGAATTTGTATGTGTTTTCATGTTTATGTTTTTTGCATTACAGGGGCAGAAAACGTTTTGTAAGTGAAGGAGATGGAGGCCGTCTTAAACCAGAGAGCTACTGAATATAAGAACTTTTGCAGTCTTAGATGTTACAAAAAAAAAAAAACCAAACATACCTGAATTGTAAGAGTTGTTAGCACAGTTTCTTTTTTTTTTGTTTTTTTTTGTTTTTTTTTTTAGGCACTTGTTTTGGGTACAAGGCATTTCTGAAATTTTATAGACTTAAATTTAAGGGGGATTTTTAAAGCAAGTGTTTTTTTTTTTTGTTGTTTGGGGTTTTTTTTGACCGTGTAAAGGAGGGACAGAAAAGTAACCACTTCTTGAGTGGAATGTTCTCATAAGCTACCTTTTGTAAGTGCCATGTTTATGACATAATCATTCCAAGTTTTGCATTGATGTCAGATTGCTACTCCTTTCTTTCAAGGACAGTGTTTTTGTAGTAAAATCACTGGTTTATACAAAGCTTTATTTAGGGGGTAAAGTTAAGCTGCTAAAACCCCATGTTGGCTGCTGCTGTTGAAATACTGTGCTTTGGGAGTAAAAAAAAAGTTATTTGTCTTAAAGAATTTTAAGAAAATGAGTTAGGAGACTTATTCATCTTTCCAGGGAACATACTGATTGGTCTTAAAGACTAGACAGTTAGGTAAATGGTGGCTGGAACATCTATTTTTCTACAAAACTGGAAGAATGAACCCGGTTCTAGAAGAATGTATGACAAAATAAAACATGTGAAGCAGTATTGAGTCTTTATTGGGAGTACATTTGTTTCAGGTTTTTAAAAAGAGTTTTATTTCACATAGCAAATTTAAAATATAAGGGAGTGTATTTGAACCTAGTGAATTTGTTTCTTACAAACTTAAAAGTACAATAGTATTTATTTTAATATTGTACTTGGGAAATGCATGCACACTTTAAAAAAAATTATAGCCTAATGAAATTTCTAAAATACATACTACCTTTCATCCTTCTTAAGTTCTATTACCAAATAATGTGTCTTACAAAATATTCTTCAAGAAACTCAGTTTTGCGTTTATTCAGTGTCTGAGAAAATAGTAGCTACCAATAAATAAATATCTAAAGAATGATCACATTTCTAACTTCTTTTGCAGAGCCTTGATTACTCAGCAAGGCTTTAAGGTCTGTGGTAATTTAAATTGTCTGTTACTGTCTGCAGCCAACAAATCAAGAATTATATTCAGAATTTACAAAGGTATTTTTGGGAATATACCTATTACAGGTTTCACTACAGTGTTTTAGAACTAACACTACAAGTTGAATTTCATGTTTACCTCATGGGCTCTTTTAAGTCCACATTACTTTCAATTTCTAGGATTTTGATACCTGGATGATAAAGGTAGCAAGTAATTCATTAAGTCCTTAAAATCAGTATAATTAAAAGCTCAGGTGAAGGTTTCTAAAATAAAGTTTAAGAAATAGAGTTCTATCATGACATGTAGGATCAGTGGTCATGCAAAATAACCTTAAACATCTCACACCAAATTCATAAAAAGTTTTAAAATTAGGTAATGTAAAAGCCCAGCATGAACACTTAATGCAAAATTAGACTGTATTTTTAAATTCAGTTATTAATAAACATGGAAAGATTCTTTGAATATAAAAGTTGTATTTAGTCACTTGTGCCTAAGAATGTTACCAGCTGAGTAATGGGAATGGAAAAAACTAATTTGATTTGCAGTTCTAAAAACTTGGGTAAAAAAACACACAAAACCGTAAGATTTGGGTTAATTTTTTAATGGCTTATATTCAGTACAAACCAGAGTAATTTACCATACAAGTTTCATTAGTCTTGGTTATTTTTATATTATCTATATGAACATCAGTTTATTAACTTGCTATTTTCAGCATACAGGTGGATTATTTTCCAATAAAGTTAATAGTAAGGTAGGGTGATATGTAGAAGTGCTCAGTTATTCAGTGAGTCATTTGCTGCTGTTCCTTTTCTGCCATTTCTTGTTGGCGAATTGTTTCTTGTGCTGCTTGCTGCATTTTCTCCAGTTTTTCCAGAGTCAGAGATTTTAAGGGTAAAAGTTTGGGTTTACACAGCACCATTGTGCTTATATCTTCCACAGACAACTGCCCTAAGTTTAAAAAGAAATAAGAATTTGATGGAGTAATCCAGTTGTTTGGTGGTTTGGATTTGCAGTTAGGATGAAGATCTAAAACTTAATCCCATTGTTGATGAAAATCTATTCTCACAGTTTACCCCTGTAACATTTCTTCAATATAAACATAAAAGCATTTAATGTTAGGGAGTTCATGAGGAAGACAAGTTTCAAATTTTCTACCTGAGATTCTAAGCTACCACAAGACAAAACTTTTTGTGTCAAATGTTTAATTTGAAGAGATATGGGAGAAAATGCGTAGTGCCTAAAAATACTTGCATAGTACCCAAAAATACATAGTGCCTAAGAATACTTATATAGTGAAGTGTATGGTATTAATTTAACATGAATATTCAAATTCCTGAGTGTTTAATTGAAACCTTCAGCGTTTCTTACTACTGCTTTAGGTTTCTTTTTTACCCACATTCAGACCTCATTTAATATTATGGTACATTACAGTGCTCTTTTGTATTGAAAACTTTGAGTTGTAACCTGCACAATCTTGAGTATAACAGGATTTCTAGGTTTAAACAATGCTTCGTTTGTCATCCTTTTACTGGGAAAAATTAAAAAAGGAATGGATTACTCCTTTACAACCTACTCGTGAAAGAAGCATAGTGGAAATGGACAGTAAATGTGGGATACAGAACACAGTTTCAGATTTTTAGGTATTGAGCCTACTATGTGACACTGCCTATTACTTTTTAAGTCCCTACAGTATTATATCATCTAAGTATTAGTGATTTAAATACCTTGTTTTGGAAGAACTTCCCGGAACATGGACTTCACTTCTGCCATATCTGAATTGCTGGATACAGTTTTTCCTTCAAGGAGAAATCGGTATTTAAGAATGAATTCCCAACATAGTGCTTGAGAAATTTCCATTGTAATTTAAGAAGTAAAATCACAATTCCTATAAAAGATGAACTACGTATCCTTGTATAATTTCCCCCTTAATTTCTTGTGGATCTTTTAATTGAAATGGTTGAGATCACGTAAGCATCTAGATCTTGTCACCTGTCAATGGTTAATAGTGGTGGTAATTGGAAGGCTGCATATTCTAAATTTCCTCCCCTCCTAGTGAAAAGTTGGCAGGAAAATTGGCACTTGTTCTTTAGACAAAGATAATTATCTAGTAGATGTCAGCTGAGGAAAACAAAGGCCTTTGTGTGCACCCACCTAGGTTTACTGATAGCATCTCCCCTGAATGGTGGGTGACGTAAATAACATGACCATTTGGGAGGTGGTAAGAGGTAGTTAGGGAAAGGATGAGGTAGGAGGTAAACATTTCCTAACATTCTCACTTCTCAATAGCTAACAGCTGGTTTCTACTTGAACCCTTTTGCTATAAAGAGAAAAGGCATCCCAAGGATCAGTTACTGGCTACACAGCTGCAAGCTGTAAGGAAGCAGCAAACAGGTGAAATTGGCTCTTGAACAGAAGTGAGGTATGCTTTCAGTTTACTATTTTCCTCAATGCAGAAATACTATATGCTAAAGTACCAACGAATACTTGAGTATTTTGTTATGACTATCCCAGCATATACACCATCTTTGGCTGATGACATTTGTTTCCACTGTTACATCCCAGATTACAGTTAGGCTATATATTGAAGGTGTTCTGGATATAATTTGTAGCCTGTTCCCTTTCCAAACATGATTCTCCAGACAGTCCCACCCTTTTTGTGATATTTCGCCATACTGATGCCACCTGACCATGTCTTTCACAACATCACCACAGAAGAAAGATTTATTATTTATAAAGTGATGCTGGCTTGGTGCCTGCCTTAACCACCCACTGCAGATGAGTTGTGATCAAGTGAAGCTGCTTCTGGTCTTAGTTATTCCCACTCCACTACTACTTTGACACTGCTGATGAAACCTTCCTACTCTTCACCAAGCCTCTTCCCCTCATTGCTGTTCCTATTCAGGAACATCTAAAGCAGCTACCTTAGCCCTGTGCTGCTCGTCTGAGAGTAAAGATGGAGTAGGGACTGGACTAGAGAATAAAGCAAGCCACTCATTACTAAGTGGAATCTGAGATAAATGCATATGCAATTTCCTTAGAATGCACAGTTGCTCCTCCTGCCACATTCTTTCCTTATACTCGGGCTTTAGTGGAGTGCTTTACTAGAGTTGGTTCTTGTTCCTAGGTCCCCCTAGGCACTGGCAGGTATCTAGTCAGTGGTAGGTATCTAGTAATCATTTCCTCCCCTCTCCCCAGGTTACGTTGAAGGCTAATAACATTACAGATCCTGAATGTAACTAAAATAAACATGAAGCCTCTCCATTACAGATAGCACAATGAAAATAATCACTATGCTCTTATTTGGCCTAACCTGAAGTGAGACACCACTAGACGGGAGGGTATACATCACAGATGTTGCTAAATGTGAAGAAATACGTAACAGCTGAGCATCTTTATATCATCAACATTTTTATCACCAAAATGCTAAACTGGTGGGCTCTTAGCTGTTTTATAGGTTAGCAATGCCAGCCACCCAGAATTCAATCACTATCCTTTGCTTTCTCTGGTCCATACATACCTCTTTCACATCCACACTCTGGCCTGAGGAAAACAGTGAAACTTGGTGCTCTACCAAACCTTAGTTCTCTGACTAAGCTGCCATTGTTATGGGAAAGGGTGTGGGGCCAAAGGCCCGGTGTGGGGAAGATTAGTGCCGTCCCTTGCCTGGGTGGAGTGCTTTACTAGGGTTGGTTCTTGTTCCTAGGTCCCCCTAGGCACTGGCAGGAGAGAAACAGGAAGGGAAGGGTTAACATAAGCATCGTGGTGGCTGGGTGCTTCACTGGCAAGGCTACAGGGTCTTGATAACTGCCCAGGGAGTTAGAGTAGGAAGGAGCATTCATTTCCTTCTCCAGATGGCCTGCTAATAGCTAAACATGGGTGTTTTGTCTGGTGTAACGCGTGCCCTAAGGAGCTGTGGCTACTCTAAGGGTACTTTCTTACGGTAACATAAGATGTGTGTAACATCAGAGACAGATGGACCATAGAAGAAACATACCAGCTATGGCTGTAATTCATGTTTTATCATACAACTGCCACATCATTCAATTCATTAAATATCCACCATGTGCCAGGCACTGGTCATTAGTGAATAAGAGATACAAAAACCAAAAACTTGACCCGTTTGGAATATACAGACTAGAGTAAAGGGAGAGAAATATAGAATGCTAGAAGGTAGTACATGCTATAGAAAATAAAATAGTTTAAGGGGATTTAGAAATGCTGGGGGTCGTGGTATTGCAATTTAAATAGGAAAATCACTATAGCCTCATTAAGGTAAAAATCATTCTCATTTGGTACATATGTTATGTCTTGTGAAATTGCAAGAAAATCAAAAGCCTAATAGTATCTGCAGTTAGAGAAGGTATAGAGAAATGGGCGCTCTTTGTTGTTGGGTAGTTTTGTTGGTAGAACTCTTAGAGGAATATTTTGTAGTAGCTACTAATATTTTATTAGTATTTACCAAAACTAAATATGTACATTTTCTTTGACCCAAACATTCTACTAATAATAATGAGCCCTAAAGAAACAAAGCATGGGTGTATAAAGCACTGCATTGCACAGCAAAATGTTCAGTAATGGGTAAATCTAAATTTTCACCAATATGTCAAAGGTTAAATTATGGAACAGCCATACAATGTAATACTATGCCAGACTTTAAAATGATACAGATTGTCCAAGGCATATTTTAAGAGAAAATACTAAACTGCAGAAATAAAATACAATTCTTAAACTAAATAGAACCCAAACTTTTACTGCTTAGAATATAGTGTCAATCATTTTTTGAAGCTCTTGGTCTGGGTAATGAGAAAATCTGTCGCTGCCTTTCCCCCATGGTTCCTTTAGTTTGTAATTTCTCCTAGAGTAATGGTTTTAGATGGATAGTGCATTTCAGAGTCATGACAAAGTAAGCAAACTTGTCATAGCCATTTAAGCTGGATGACTAAAATTAATCTAGAAGAATCTGGAGGGAAACCAAATCTTTGTCATGAAATATTTTACTAAGCTGTAGGAGTGAGAGTTGACACTTAAGTCTAGAAAGGATTACTACTAGAAATCAGTCATACACATGATAACATAATCATACAACTTGGATAAGTTAAAAATCTCTCGGGTGATTTAGTTTGGTAATCAAACTAAATTACGGGTGTGAGACTAGACAAGAACACTAAAGCATGCTTTTGAAGCTTGAGAATATACATCAGTGGTCCTCAAATTTTTTGCTTTCATAACCTCCAGAGATTTTGAAAAACTTAAGTAGACAAACTACGTACTCCTTTACATATTCCTAAATTGACATAAATTTGTTCTATGTTTAGTTGTAAAGGATGTAATTTCCAGCATACTTAAAAATAACTTTTATATCAGTCTTTGAAAAATATATCCAATATAATCTAAATGTCATAGCACTTTGATAACTACCATCATCCATTAATTAAAAAAGGAAGAATTTGCCCTGGCTAGTGTTGCTCAGTGGTAGAGCATCGGGCCACACACCAAAGGGTAGCGAGTTTCATTCCCTGTCAAGGGCGTGTTACCTGGGTTGCAGGTTCATTCCCAGCCCTGGTCAGGGTACATGCAGGAGGCAACCAATCCATGTGTTTCTTTCACAAATATGGCAACACCAGGCCCATATTCCCACATGGCAAAATTTAGCTAGGGCTGGGAAGTGATGCCCCATTTAGATGAGCATGAGGAGTTCTCCAGTTTCCACTACAGCCTATTGTTTCTCTTTCCCTTACCTGCCCAGCCACTACAGGCACTTGGCTTTGCAACTTTGGTAAAATACAGAACCACTGGCTTTGCAACTTTGGTAAAATACAGAGCCACTGCAACATACTATATGCCAAACTGTCCTGTTTTATAATTAATTGGGCATTAAACAAAAATACAATCTGGGAACTGAGGGAGACACCAGAAGCAATCCTGTTTAAATAAAGGACAGGACATTTTTCTTCTGTGAATAATAAGTTAGTTCCCTTTAAGTAAATTCAGTCTGGCTAGTGCAGGTTGTGGATGGCGGTAGCAAGGCTTCTAGGAAAAACAGCGAAAAGTTTTTTGTCTTATCCAAGACTTGTCGTTGACTTAATAGATGAATTTTCAAGCGCAGATTTCTGAATGTGAACTAATATGAGAAAAAAGGTAAAGAGGGAGCCCAAAAAGAAAGTGTTTTTCAGCAGACACAATGTAGTAATGCTCACGCACTCTCAAGTGGTTGCCCACATGCTAGCAGGGTGCCTAATTTGGCTTGATAATGTTCATTTGGACGTGCCAAATAACGTCATATGTCATGTAGTTGGAAGCCATAGTAGATTTGTATTCTGTTTTGCTATTTGGCATCTGCTGGTAGAAAAATGTTGCAACATGTTTCAATTTGGCTAATTAATCCAGACTCATGTGAATAAAATGTGTGGTGTATAGCTTCCAGAATGTGCTTAGGCCTAAGAACAGGAACTGTTTTTCTTGGGCAAACTTAGATGATGGCATTGGTTTTGGTATGCTCCAGTAGCGGACACTACTATTAAGTTAGTAGAAAATGACACAACATCCTACTCATGCAAAATGTCTTTTTCTAATAATTTTTGCTATTTTAAAATTCAATACTAGAAAGTGGTCCTAAAAATGTTAGCTACTAACCTTTAAAATAGGTATTTGAAGAACTTTTTACATTTTCAGCATCTGAGATATATAGCTATTTCAACAGTATGCAAGGAAGGGGCAATAACTGTTTGATAATTTCTTCAGTGTTCCTCAAAAAGCCTGATCCTCAGATCACCTGCATCAAAATCCCAATTTTGGACAATTATTAAAAATACAGATTTTTCTGGAGGGTTCCTCAGACTCTCTGAATCAGAACCTTTATTTTATTAAATTCCCCACATTAAACTTGGAGGACCACTGTCTTAGATTAATTCTCACTCGATAAATATTTCATGCTCACGGGCCCGAATTGGACTGCTTTAGAAATTATTAATAATAACTACCACACACTGACTACATACTTTGTGCTATACACTGAGTAAAACACTTTATATATAGTTGAGTCATTCTGTTCAACAATCCTAAGGGGTTTTATGGTTCCATTTAATAGACGATAACTAGAATGAAAAACCATCCAAGGCCACCAGCTAGTGAATGGCCCTGTTCCTGAAACCCAGGTCTGATTCTAAGGTCTGTGGTTTTAATTGGTACTGTACATTATTTTGCTTTACTTGAATATGGAGACAAAATTGTTTCATGGTCCCACATGAGCAAATTCCCTTCTACACAAAAGACGTGACTGATGGAGTACATTACTTAACTTTCAATTTCTGCCCTCCTGGAGCATTTCCTCTGCTCCCTTAAGTGCATTCTCTTCCTTTCACTTATCTTTCATGATCAAAAATAAGTCTAGGATATGAGGAGTACTGAGCTTGGCAATTTGGGGAGTTTCTCTTGTGATTATGGAGCAAATTCTGCAAGTACGTCTCTATCCATTGAGCAGAGAATTTTCCTACTGTACTGTTAAGTATAATCTTGACTCTGAAATTTTTAATAGACTTTGATGAATGTTACCAAAAAGCTATCACAAGAACACCAGGAACAATGAGGACTTACAAGAGAATTTCAGGGGGGAAAATAACATTGCCTAAATTGGAGTGTGGCCACATGGCCAGCAGTTGCCTTGGTATCTGCTTTGATAACATCAGGATTCATCCATATATGAATTGCAGGGCCCACACATCTTTTATCAGCAGTCCTTGGAGAGCCATGAGTTGAAACTCATGAAACTATGCTGACATCAGTACACTTTGCTGCAGATTACACTGCATCAGCTCTGAGTGTAGGCAAAATAGCAGCAACACTTAAAGATAGGCAGTCTGTGTTGCCAGTCCAGGGCACTAACACATACTCTTCACATACAGAAGCATTAAATTCAGAACTGTAAGACCACAGAAAGATGCATGTGCTGAGAAGTGGAATGGACTCAATTGATGACATGGGCAGATGTAGCTGCATTTAAGGCACTTTAACCATGATTGGAAAAGCATGAATACTGTGAAGTATGCTTGCAAAACAATGTTAAATAGAACCTAATCAAATCTCTAAACCAACTTCTGATTTACAAGATATAAAAAAAGGAGACAAAGACCCTGGCCTGAACTCGTCAAAATGCCAGTGTAACAAGGGGAAAAAAAGAATGGGGGAACTATTCTACATTAAGGCTAAAGAGTTACAATATCCAAATACAATATAGGAAGCTTGACTGGATCCTGATTCTTTGCAAGGGAGTGGAGGAGGTATAAAGATATTCTGGGGTCAAATGGAAAAATTTACACAGTGGATTTTAAATATTACAGAATTATTAATTTCCTTAGTAGTGATAATGCTGTATTTTGCAGGAGAACTTTATACTGCTTGGGAAATACATGTTGGAAATTTTAGGGTTGTCTACTTAACAATAGGTGTCTGCAACCTGTTTCCAAATGGTTCAGTGACAATGAAAAAGTGCATGAAAAGGGATGAAATAAATATGGCAAAATGTTAAAAACTGTTGGATCTAGGTGAAGGGTATATGAATATTTATTGCATTCTTTCAACTTTTTAAATGTTTGAATATTTATTTTAATAAAAACTGGGGGAATAGATCATGTTAGAAAGTCTTCAGAGGGTAAGCCTAATAAAAGGTTGAGTAGTAGGGACTATGCTGAATTTCTGATAAACTGAAGTTCCATAAAACTTTGCTGGCAGTGTCCTGGGTATCCAGGAGACGTCTCAAAATTCAGTCTTTCAGCTGGGCCACCATGGCTCAGTGGTTGAACATCTACCTATGATCCAGGAGATGGAGGTTTGATTCCCGGTCAGGGCACATGCCGGGGTTGCCAGCTCCATCCCCGGTAGGGGGCATGCAGGAGGCAGCTGATCAATGACTCATCATTGATGTTTCTCTCTCTCCGTCTCCCTTCCTCTCTGAAATCAATAAAAATCTATTTGATAGGCAGATAAACCTGATACAAACCATTCTATTTAGGCATGAACATAGTGAAGCTAAGAACATAAGCAGCTCTTATATATAAAATAGAGGTGGTCATATAAGAGGTACAAAAAGTGCTAGGTAAGCTCAGAGAAAAGTACTTCCTGCTGGGGAGAACCTGGAAACACCCCCAAGGGTAAGGATAGCCAGGACATGGACACAAAAGGGAGACGCTTCAGTGACTAACCTTGAAAGAAATGAGTTCATTTTGGCCAGAATATGAGTACTAAGGAAGTAGAAATGAAGAAGGTAGGTTTGGACCCTTGTTGGCTGGCTGGGTATAAACAATTTTCAATTCACCTGAAAGTTCTGGCCTTTTTCCTCTGCAGCTTTAGGACGATTTAGGAATCCAACCTGGTATCACCAAAATGAGTGACAGTTTTTGATTCAAGCCTAGAGAAGGAACTCCATGAGATAGTGTGTGACAACTGTAAAGAACCAAATGATACTGTGTATATATATGTATACACATACATACATACACACACACACACACACACACACACACGCGCGCGCGCGCGCGCGTATTGAATTCTTTCATAAGCCATAGACATGCAGAATTAGGACAGACTACCTTCAGCCAGAACTGCAGTCAACGCTCACAAGCCCTCAGGAGGAGAAACAAAGAAAAGGGAGAAAAGTCAGAATGTGAAGAAGGCGGGGAAGTAAGACCTAGAGGTGTTGCCGCAGTGGAGGGGGACCACCCTGTTTTTTTATGGCTGGGAATGGAAAATACTTCTTCAAGCTCCCTCATTCTTCATCCCCCAAAAGCCGGGGTGGGGGTGGGGTGTGTGTGAAAGTACTGAAGAGGAACTTGCGGGGCGTGGCCAGGGGCTCGGTGCGGGACTAGGGGCCCCGCCCGGCGGCCCGCGGGTCCTGCGGGCTGCGGCGGGGCGAGGGGTCGGGAGAGCGGCCTCGCCCCGCGGGGAGCGCCCGAGGGGCGGAGGGAGGGCGGTCCGCCGCCCGGCCAGCCCGGAAAGAAAAGCTGCTTCCAGCGGAAGCAACTCTGAGTCCCGCTCGCCTCCGCGACGCTCGGTCTCCCAAGCACGCCCGGCCCAGGCCTGCGCCTCAGGTGGCAGCCGAGGGACGGAAGGGCACTTGGCGACTCCAGTCGGAATGGGCACTGCCCGGGGCGCGGGGGGCGCACGCTATTCCCCCCCTTCCGCGATGACCCCATTCAGAAGTACCAAATGCAACTTCCGGGCAGGACAGGGATGGTCGGAGCCCTAGACTCTTTGTCCACATAGGTAAGTGACCAGACGTCCCAGCAAACTAAGGGCCAGGAAGCCTGCTCCCCTCCCCCCCCAGTCAGGTAGTCCGGAATATAAATTAACTTGTCTAACATGGGATGTCTGGTCACCTTTGGTCCCATTTTGGGTCTACTTACAGACGCTTCTCTTCCCGGACGGCTCAACTGTTGCCAGGGCAACAGGGGGATTGGGCGAAGGGAAAACTACGTCACACTGGAGACGGGAGGCCAGAAAACTGCCGTTGCCATCATCAGTTATGGCTGCCTTAGCTTCACCCGTAACTTCCCGGGGAGTGTTGTCACTCTACCCTGCCGGAGGCTCACTCTGTGACCGGCTAGCCAGCGGCGCCCAGCGGGCGGGAGAGGACTTAGAGCAGCAGGGAAAGGAAAAGGGCGGGGAGGGGGAAGCTGAAGCCAGAGCCTAGCTCCGGTTGGGCAGCGTCGCTGGCGCTGGTGCCTCATTCTGATTGGGCAGCGTCGGCTTCCCTTGCTCCGCCCCATTTTCTTCTCCAGCCAGTGACGGGCCAGCGCCGGAGGGGTGGGGCGGAATGGTTGAGCGAAAGTGTGGAGGGGCGGGCGGGGCGGGGCGGGGCGAGTGGGGGAGGGGCGGGGCGGGGCGAGTGGGGGAGGGGCGGGCGGGGGGCGGCGGTTGGGCAGCGTCGCTTCTAAAGGGGGGGAGGAGGAGGAGGAGGAGGAAGGAGGGCGAGCGAGGAGGATGGCGGAGTCGGGGTTCCTGACGGTAACCAGGGGCCGCTGAGGCGGGAGGGTGTCCGTGGGTCGGCTCTTCCTGCCTTCCTTCCTGCCCGTCGGGCGGTCGGGCTGGCTGTCGGTAGGGGGAGGCCCCGCGCGCCCTGACAGGCGCGAGCCGGCGGGGCCGGGGCGAGGCCCCAGGGGCCGGGGCCCTGGGAGGCGCCGCCGCCGCCGCGGCTTTCCTGGGTGCTGTCGCCGGGAGAGCTGGGCCCTCGGACCCGGCTCTCCGTGCAGGGACCGCAGTCGGGCGCCAGGAGCGAGCCGGCCGGCTCTGACAGCGACGGGAGCCAGGCCTGCTGTGGCGGCGGGCGGCCGGGACAGCGCCCGGGCGAGGGCGCGGGCCGGGGGCGTCTGGAGGACGGTCCTGTTGCACTCGGCTCCCGGAGCCACCGGGTCCAGGCTGCAGCGGGACCCGTGGGCGTCCGGAGGGCGTGCATGGTTGGCGGGGTCCCTGGCGCAGCGGTAATGGTACGGGGTGGGGTCTTTCCCCGCCCCCTCCCCAAAGCCCACGGCGCTCTCCTCGTCTCCTCTCCCTTGGGTGGAGAGTGGGGAGTAGGATTGGGGTGTGTTGCCTGGTGAGAGTTGTAGGCATTCAAGACCGCTCTGTTGGACATGCTTGATGGCAACCTCTCTCGCGGTAGCTTTTAGGGATAGAGGAAAAGTACTCTACACGCTCCCCCCCCGCCCCCAACTCAACACTAGAGGCTTCATGACAAAACGATTTCCCCTCAGCCCCTCAGTATCCATTGTTTTGTACCATCCTCCTCCCCCACCCCACGTCTAGGTGGAAGAAGAATGACTCCAGACCATTAATTGCCGTTCCCCGTTCCCCCCACCCGGGTGTGTGTTAGTGTGGATTTACAAACAGGTGGAATGAATGCCGATTTGGGACCTGGAAAGATGGTTTTCTGGTGTGTGTGTTTAAGCTTTCAGCCCTTACAGATGCTGATTTGATTTTCTTGTCTATCTGTTGCTTTGTATCGTAATGGGGGTGATGAGAATAAAAGAGGAAGCAATGTTTTGCAACCTACCCAAAGAAATGTTTTCTAAGTCTCTGGGGATGCTGAAGCAAAAGTAGGCTGCAGATGTGGACTGTATAGTCTTTGCCTCCATCGTAACTACCAGCAGCCTATACGCTTACATTTGTGCAATTTTGATCATTTCTTAAATGTCAGCAGCTTCTAGTATCTACTCAGAGAGATTATTGTATCTAAAACTTATTTTTTGGTCATGTTTTTCAGAATCCTAGGGTACACTTGTGTAACCAAGTATTTTGTATCTAAATGTAACATCAACACTGAAAAATTGTCTTGATTTTAAAGAGCTCATTTTATTAGTGTGCTGATCTGTAGACTTCACCTTTCCATGCATAGTCCTTATAACTGTTACTTTGTATTTCAAGAGGCTTAGCTGTTGGGTAAATTTGTAACATTCAGTAAGCTTACACTTATAGTTTGAATTGATCGTGTTGAGGTTTTTCTGTGTGGCAGTGACAAGAATTTTGAGGCATGAAGTATGTAAATAACCATTCCCTACATATAGAATTTAGACTGAATATGACAAGCCTTTCAAATACTTGTTTGGACATGAGTTACACTCTAATGCTTTTATTACATTATGAATATACATTTGAAAAGTAGACTATAGACAAATAAAGGCTTTGTCTAAGGTTTGTAAATTTCAATGGCTTAAATGTAATATAAAGCTAACATGTAAAACTATAGTAATCATTTTTTCAAATTTTATTGAGAAATAATTGACATATATCATTGTATAGGTTTAAAGCATATAACATGCTGGTTTGGTTTTTATATATTGTGAAATGATTACCACAAGAGGTTTAGGTAACATCCATCTTCTCATATAGATAGAATAAAAATAAAAGAAAGAAAACAAGGAAAATTTTTTCTCCTTGCGATGAGAACTCTTAGGATTTACTCTCTTAACAACTTTCCTGTATCTCATACAGCAGTGTTAGCTATAGTCATCATGTTGTACATTACATCCCTAGTAATTACTTATTGTGTAACTGGAAGTTTTTTCCTTTTGACCACCTTCCTCCAATTCCCCCTCCCCCATCCTCTACCTCTGGTAACAAGTCTGATCTCTTTTGTGTTGTTGTGTTTTTTGGGTTTTTTAAAGATTCCACATATAAGTGAGATCATATGGTATTTGTCTCTGTCTGACTTATTTCACTTAGTATAATTCCTTCAAGGTCAATTCATGTTGTCCCAAATGGTAGGAATTCCTCACAAAAATATATTCTTGAAGTGCCAGTTTTGAGGGATGGACCTCACCTATCTCTTAGGTTCCTACTTCCCCCCCAAGATATTTGTTCAGTTTTTGAAGAAACAACTACATTTATGTTAGGTTGACATTTGTTTTCTGATCTCATTGTTAATATTCAGAAATTTTATCAGAGCTGTGTTTTGATAATTGTAGCAAGTAAGAGCCATATAACAACTTGTAAAGTACAAACCAGTCAGAAATTTGAAACATTTCTACTTTTAAAAAAGGAACACCAAAATTATAAATTATTTTTGTTAGACTCGGTGGAATTATGCTTTTTAAATAGTGCTAATATTTCTTCAGTGTCTTGGGTCAATGCCTAGAATCTTCCATGTTCAGAGAGATATAATCTGGAGTTCTCTGTAAAACACTCCCAAAGATGGTTTCTGAATAGCTGCTGGTATATGTGGTATATGTGTTTTTGCCTTGACTTACCCCTGTGGATTATGGGGAAGAGTGGTTAAAATTGGAATTCTTTGTTATCCAGGCAGTTAATTGCCGTCATATTTGTTTTGAAGGTATACTAGGTTATCAATATCTGTTGTGTAATTTAATGTTTATGTAGG
Organism: Miniopterus natalensis; assembly: GCF_054644295.1. Lineage (NCBI taxonomy): Eukaryota > Metazoa > Chordata > Mammalia > Chiroptera > Miniopteridae > Miniopterus > Miniopterus natalensis. The sequence goes on from NC_142094.1 coordinate 48,663,690, forward strand.
TCTTAGGTTCTTTAAGCAATTTAAATAATTTTTAGGTTTTTTTCTAGTAAGATATTTAAATATAAAAATTATCTGTTGTGTTTTGACTAAAAAATATGCTCTAACCTGTATGTGCAGACGTAAGGATTATTATATTTTGGAGGTTGAAGATTAAATAAAAAAATATATTTAGAATTCATTTTACCATATCGTTCATGTATCATTCATGATGAAAAAGCATAAAATCAGTGCTTATAACAACAAAACAAAACACACACACCCCTCCAAAACAATAAAAACAACCAAACAAGTTGACCCACAAGTCCTTCAGTGAGTTCTGAGGTTTATAGCTGGGTTTTGGTGGAAGTGTTTTTGAACTAGTTTATAAAATATCAATTAGGAAATTTAGATATAAAGTAAACACTTTGACTTTTCCTAATAAGACTAGTAGAAAATTGGTAAATATTTTGTTAATAGCTGAATTAGATAGAAATTGGCTGTAATTTAGCAGTAGAGTGATAAATTAGGTATTTTTATGTGGTACTTGAGAAGTGAGTATTGCAGGTATGAAATTGCTATTTTTGTTTATTGTTAGACTTGCATTTTATGCATTATATTATGCATTAGGCATGTTATAATTTGAGGCTAAATCTTTATATATAAAAATCTTTTATATATACAAATATGTTACTCTGTTATCCCTGTCTTCTGAATTTTGTTCTGTCTACTTGTTACACTGCATCAGAGTTATGCCCTATAGATCTTTCTGGAAATATTTTCTCTTAATCTAGTTAAAATTTTGTATTTTCTACCTGTCTACACTTTTAAAGTCTGAAAAATGTGTAAGTTACAAGGTGACCTATGGGTATACTTGAACTTGATATAAATATCAATGTTGGTTGAGAAGAACATGCGTAAGTCTGTGAAACTGATTTATGTTCTAAAATATGTAGTTACATTATTTTTAAGCAAACTAATGTTTATTGTGTCTTTGTTGGGTATTTTCCCCTGGTTTACAACTTTTTAGCAAATCAAAGTTCTAACACATGAAAAGCATATTCTAATTACAAAGAGCTCTTCAACTTTTCAGATGTTGGTAACATGTGCTTTTTGAGAAAATATGAAGTTATCATCAAGATTTAAAAGAACTAATTAGATTTCACACTATATATCTCATTGCATCTTCTCTAAAGATCAGCACTGGTTACAAAAAGTAGTACATGCTATAGAAGGCAAAGGTCCTTTTGTCCAAAAGAATGAATATACTGCTTGAAGCTATAAAACATTATAGGAGACCTCTAAAGGGTATAGTTGGTCCCTATGTGAAATGAACCTGAAAGGCTTTTATAAAGTATTTGGCACGTCTGTCTTCTAATGTTTATAGTACTGTGAACACACAATTTAAGCACGTTACTGGTTCTCAAGTACTTTTTATAAATCCTACAACTTTAATTTAGTAATTTTACAATTGACAAAGATAAATGTTTTTTCTTTTAGTGTTTCTAATGTCTTGGAGATAAGGTGGAAATGACTTGTTCTGACACTGATAATGTCTTAGAATTTGGAGTGAAATTCATCAATTAAGTTTGGGCTTTCTCAGTTTCGTGTTATAAAGCACTCCTTCCTGCTTTTAAGACTTTCACAGTTTTGCAAATAGTCTTTATGTTAACTTTTAAGTTTCATTCTATAAATATTTCTTACTAACTACAGTTTCATATTCACTAATGTCATAGACCTTCTACTGAGTGCCATGTATGGCTCACACTCTGAGGTTGCAGAGATAAATAAACTATGTTTCCTGCTCTCAGCAAGTTCAGTTTGTTGCATGAGCTGGACAAATCAGTAGTTAATTGTTTTAGTGTGACAAGTGTTTTGATAGCACTATACACTGAAGATTTCAGATGAGTTAAGACTCAGTCTGCCTGTAGAACCAGCATTGCTTACTGGAGGATTGGGCCTGAACAAGGTCTTGAGGAATAAGGATAGGTAGAAATTAGAAAAAGCATAGACGTTAGAGACTCTAAAGTCCATTTGGAGAATTGCGGGTGAATAGCAATTTGGATTCCATGTGTGACCTAATGTAGGTGATGCAGTAGGCGTTCATGAAGGCTCATATTTTTAGAGACTGTTATATCTTGTGTGTCTAATTTAATTTGGGCCTTGAACTGTGTAGCTCTGTATTAATGTAGGGGAGCTGTTCCAAATTATTACTTAAAACTTAATAAAGTATATATTTTATTAATATTTTAATTAAATACAAAGAACATATTAGCCTGATGTGAAATAATTCCCAGGCTTGGAATTTGGATAATATGTTTCAAAATTGAAATTAAATATCTTTTTCTCAGCATTTATGCATCATGTTAAGAGTAACATTTATGAATTCTTTATAGAATTCATGGTAGGCTTTTGTTATATAAACATTTAAAATTTGCTGTTCTGAGAATTAAAAACAACCTCTTTCCAAACTTATTTAAGAGTGCCACTTTTTCCACTAGGTAGATCAGACTGTATGATCAATAGTTATATCCTGGTAGAAGCCTTTTTATTGTCTTATATGATTTAGAAGTTTTCTGAACTTGAATATTAAGTAATATTTCATATAGTCTGATTTAATACTTTTTCAAGGGCACAATGAGGCCTTCTTTGCCATCCCAAACTCTGTTCCCCACAAAGTGCAATAGTGCCATAGTTTCCCATTTTAAAACATTCTCATACTGCTTTTCTTTTGGTTTTGATATTTTTAAATTTTCATTATAGAAATTTGAGAAATTTCTTTTTAAAAATCTCACATTTTAACAATTATCTTATAAATGTTATAACACCTCAGTTATCTCAAGGTTATTTATTAGGAAACTAAAATTTTCTGGTGTCGTCTTCTTGGATAAAACCAAATGCAGTGTTCACCTGGCTAACCTAATCACTCTTCAGTCTTTAATATCGCATCCTTAGGGAGGCCTTCTTTGATCCCTAGTTAGATTCTTCTGATAAAGGTCCCTTAGCACCTGCAGTTTTCTGTTTTATTCCATTTATCCTTTTTGTAATGATGTGTTGAATGTCTTTTCGCTAGACTGTAAGCTTCATGATGAGCATTGAGTATTTCTGTCTTCACTATTTCTCCAGTGTACAATGTCTAGAGACCTTGTAGGCTCCTAATGGAAAATTAGTTTAAATTAATAGTCTGGAGCCCCAAACAAACAGGCCACTAAAAAAGATAAAGAAATGTCATTGTTCTTAAACTCATTTCCTGCTCTTAGAACCCCTCAGGACTTAATTCAGGGCTTTTTTACTCTCTCATAATGTACAATTAAAAAAAATGTGGTAACCAAATGTAAAAAGGCCTGGGATACTCCTAGAGGTCATAAGATAGTTGAAAATAAGAGCAGAGGGAGAACAGTTAAAAAGCAGATACAAGTCATTAAAAAAATATATCAGTTTAGGGCAACTTAATGTTGTGATAAACATATCTAGAATCTTTTAAGACACCATTTGTTTTATATGTAAAACAGCGTAGCAATAATGATGATGTAAGATCATGAAAAAGATCAGTTGCTGTTAGTAAGTTTTGTTAAAGGTGACAGGACTATGTATTGTATTTCAGAAAGGTTTCCATCTAAAATGATACAATTAAAAAAGTTATGTTTTAATCCTCACATGAGGATATGGTTTTTTAAAAATTGATTTTAGAGAGGGAAAGGGAAAGGGAGGGGGAGAGAGGGAAACACATAGATGTGAAAGAGGGACATCTGCCCCCCCAGGGGATCGAACCCACGACTCAGGCATGTGCCCTGACTGGGAATCCAACCCATGACCCTTTGATGCACAGGATGATGCTCCAGCCAACTGAGCCACACGGGCCAGGGGCTAGGGCTACAATTAAACATTGATAATGTGTTACACTTTTGTTATTGGAAAGATGTGCTTAATAAGGCACCATAAGTATTTGAGTAAAATTAAGTACAAGCAAGTAATTATCTGACAGTATAGAATCAGTGCAGTATATTATGACCTTACAGTTTGCAGAAGTAGATTTTATACCTAATGTGTTCTTTGTTTACTTAGCTTTGAAATACATAAAATTGAGTAATAACATGTTTTTCTTTATCAGGTTTGAATGAAAACATACCTGTTGCAATGATATGACAAAATGACACATTTCTGCAACTTCTGTTAAAGAGAGTAAGCTTAATTTCTTGGCATTTCCTGGTAACCTGGACTGGAAAAATTAGATTGAAGGTCATAATTACTTTTATGCTAGAAGTATGTGCAGTGTAACAGATTGGGTGGATTGAAATAAATTATATTCAGTTCAGTTTTGTTTTATATTTCTTCTGGGATAAAATTTCATTTTAGTTCTGGTTCAGGTAAATTGCATTTTATCTTAATATTGTAATATATTGAATTCTATAAATATAAGGATAGGTAGAAGAGCTAATTCTTATTTTGTTGCTAAAACAAATATTGGTTTATCTATCATGTGTTAATTATAGTTTTAAATTTATAGAAGTAGGATGGTTATATACTAGGCAGCTTAAAATAGTAAGGTTTTATGATTTAATCTTGAAGATATTTATTTCTGTACTTTGGAAGTAGTGATCTGGAATTCTTAATACTAGAAATATGGCCTAGTTTCAGAACACCCACTGAGCAACTGTGGGAACTCAGCATGCTAAATGGCTTGTAGTGCTGCTGTATTTTTAAATTTTCCCCACCTCCTGTTATATAATAGCTTATAGTAGTACACACTGAACATGTATATTTGGGACAAGAATAAAGTTTATTGAAGCCCCAAAATATGTGAGACTGTGTCAGGCTTTGTGTTGGGCATTGAGGACCTAAAGATGATAGAACATGATGGCCAGTAAGTGAATGACATAAATTAGGTGGTAATATTTTAGCTTACAAATAAGTCATGAAAAGCAAGAATTGTTTGGGGGCATGAGAGAAATGACTTTAAAAATGGAGTCACTATTTTTGAACAACAACAACAAAAATTTAAATGCTATTAAATTTTTTAAAATGACTCTGATATAATAACATTTTCATGATGGTTGTGTACATGACAAAATTTTCAGTGGAAATAATTTTAAACATCTCCCCCATTATGTGCAACATTATGCCAGTGTATGAGAACCAGCAACTGAAACTGTTTGGAAACTATAAATAATGAAATCTGCGGGGCTGGAGTGGAGTGGCTCAGTTAAGTGTGGTCCCCTGCACCAGAAGGTTGCCGGTTAGATCCTTTCGATTCCTGGTCAGGACACATGCCTGGGTTGTGGATTTGTTCTCCAGCCACCAGGGAGCTTAGGGAAGGCAACCAATTGATGTTCCCTTCCCCCTCCCTCCCCCCTCCTGTCTCTTCCCCTCCCCTCCTCCCCTTTCTGCCCTCTCTCCCTCTTCCTTTCTTTAAGCACGTCCTCAGGTGAGGATTAAAATAAAAGAATGCACTCTACTGGTTTATATGCATTGTTTAGGAAACTATATAAAGGCATTTGATAAAACATACTTTTGCCAGATTAACTTGTTAAATAAAAAAAGGGACTGAGTTGATCCGCACTAATTGTAATATCTGCAAATGGATATTAGAGTTAAATGTTTCAGTTTAAAAATTTTCATGATATGAAAAAGGAAGGACTTAATTTGCTTTAAAACTCAGCTATGTAATTCTTGTAGAGTTAGCTCTGAGAGTAATGAATGCCTTAATATGTGACTAATTATTCACATACAAAAATATTAAAAACTATGGCCTTTTCTCAATAGGAACTCAATTATACCTGACATTTTCATATATAAACAGGTATATATATATATGGTGATAATTGATATAATAATAAGGGTCCTGTGGCAAGATCTTGAAGATTTTTGTTTCATCAAAAAAGTTGAAATTAAATGTAATATAATTGAAGTTTTGCTGTATTTTATTAAACTCAAGTTCTTTGAAAATTGAAAATCCACAAATGGTAGATTCGTATCCTAAAAATAAAAACAACTTGTTGATTACCCCATCTCTTTCCTGACTATACTATTACCCAGTTTTTATAACTAACAATTTGATAATACTTGAGTTACTTCTAAGAGTAATTAAAATTAAGTATTGCCAAATAGTGTTTTTTCTTTCTGGCATGGTTTAGGTAATACGTATATCACTTACTATCTGCAAATTACTACATGATTTACATCTTTGTGATGTAAGAATTTTTTTACATCAAAGCTTCTGTAAACTATGTGGGAATCATATTTTGGGATTATAGTCAAAAGATAGTAGATAGTACATACCAGTTGGGAACTGGTTGGGTTTAATGTGTTAAATTACAAAAACAGTAAATTGTCTCTTTTTGTATATTCCAAAATATAAGCAAGGGCTGCCTTTCTTTAATTTGAGTAGCTTCTGATGGGAGAAATTCTTCATTGACCTCAGTTAAATTGGGCCTGGCTGCTCAATATATTTCTTTTAATTTTATATGAGAAAGATTTTTTTGCTTTGGGATAGTTAAAAAAATTAATACAGAGATAAATGAGAGATATTTTTAATGCCTCAAATATATTATGTAAATCCTATTTTAACAACTATCAGGATAAGTAGATAAATAAAATATTTAGTTGAGCATATGGTCTTCATCTAAGTAGTTTCAAGATGTGAAAAAGGCTATTTGTTTTACAATAATGGGAACTTATTAAATACTGATTCTTAAATGTAAAATACCTACCTTGAGACCACACACTCCTCTAATCTTGTTACATACAATACATTTATTTTTGTTTATGTTTTTCTGACAGTTTCTGATAAATAGTTTATAGAGTGAGTAATGGAAAGGATTTATAATCAGATAAGACCTAGTGAAGGAATGTGTAGGTTTATACAAACAAAAATGAAGCAGTTAAATGTAGTTAATTTTTAGCATAAAAGTACTGAAAGTCATTTGTTTTTTTAAGTTGAAAATACTTTATTGAACATTAGTCATTTTAGTGTGAATAACCTAAGATAGCAATTACATTTTATCTCTTTGCTTTACACTAATAATTAAGTAACCAGCTTACTGATTTATTGCCAGTTTGCCCCTGGTAAATGAAGAGTAAAGTATATTTTGGAGGACTTAGGTTGTGTGTGACATGTTTGGAATTCCTTGGCAAGAAAGGCAATTTAAGCAATATTCAGAGGTAAATCTTGGGGGAGTGTCTGTGTGGCAGAAGAGTTTTTCAGACAGTGTTTAGTCAAAGATATTTGATGTTTACTATTATATATCTTAACTTATATTGAGACATTCAAATCTTCCCTACGCTACCTCTGCCTTTTGTTTTGATACTTTGCTGGAGAATCTTGCAATTTATATATACTGTGAGTTGGAGTGTTTTACAAGAGAGCTGTAATCCCAGTTATGACTTATATTGTGGGTTGGGCAAATAAGAATTTTCAGTTCTTTGCTCAAAACTTTTGTTTACCCAGAATCAAAATTACATAAGTTTCATGCTTTCTCATAAGAAGGAACACAGATTTCCTGAAAAACTCTCATGTATTTGCTATTGTATATAATAACTTAAGCCTGTCTTTCTCCATGTCTATCCAAATTATTTCATCTTCCCTCCTCACCAAAGGGGGAAAAAAAGTTGAATGAATGAATTTGAAGGTCCTGTGAGTTGTTCACAGACAGGTATTTCTCTAGCCTCCATGAAAACTACTTTTACCTCAGGTTCATTCATGCTGCTTAAGAATGTGGTTTTTTTTATTTTTAATTTTTATTTCTCTCTGAACAATAATGCTCCCTTCAGCATGTTAACTTGGGGTGCTTCCTTGATCTTAGGTCTTCTAGTTTTGAGCATTCCTTTTTAAACTCCTGAACAAGAAAAACATCGCTTTATGTGATTTGGAGGGAGCCAGTTTGTTTGTCCTCTAAGCTACGTGCTAGGATGAGGAGTGCTTCAGTTCCTATAAACAAAGGAAATACAAAGGAGACCTTGCCATTTTTAGGTATTCATAGCAAGATCTGAGTGATTTATAGTTAATTTTAAGTGGAATATAGGGAAACTGCACAAGACAAGATTTTTATCTGTTTATTGTTCGACTATCTTTATTCAGTGAGTGTTTATTGAGCAGTTACTGTGTGCTTAATAAAAAGTTCATAATATCTTTTAATTTGTAGAGCACTTTATAGAGTAAAAATAGTTTCTTCATGTAAGGAGCCTGCCATCTGGTAGGGCAGATAAAGCCAAGTTAACACATTTAAAATTCTTTTAATAAATATAACTGCTGTTATACATTAGGCATTATTTCTAAGTATTAGGATAGAACTGTGAAAAAGAAGGGTCCTATTTTCCCATTACTTTAAATGAGGGAGTCAGATAGCTAACCTGGCAAGTATAATACATTGTGATACGTATTTTGATAAGCGATAGTTTTAAGTGGAAGCATGGAGAAAGGGGTATTCAGAAAAGCTTTGAGTAATCCAGAAAGGCTTCCCAGACCTCTGAGCTGAGATCTGAAGAATACAACAGTTCACTCAGTGAAGAATTGTAAACCCATGTTTCTGGCAGATGGAAATAGCTTGTATAAAGTCCTAGGGACAGAGATAGCAGGACCTGCTGTGGGATCTGAAAGAAGTTCATGTGACTAGAGTGCAAAGTGGGAAATATCAGAGTTGTAGCAGGAGAAGCAAGCAGGGGCCAGATCTTGAAAGGCTTGGTAATTACTACTAAGAAATTTGGATTTTATCCTGAGGGTTGTGTTTGTGGGGGCCACCCACTCTTCCCCCAAATGTTTTAAATTAGGCAGTAACCTGATTAGATGTGAGTATTTGAACGATCACTTTAATTACAGTGTAGTGATTAGGTGAGGAACAGGATGGGAGAGTGGATGTGCTAAGACTGGTTACAAAGCTATTGGGATACATTTGGTATACCCTAGAGCAGGGTAGTGGCAGTGAGAATGAAGAGAAGTTGAGTTGGGAGAAATTTTGGGGAATAGAATGGATAGGATTTGGTGATTGTTAGGATGTCAGAGTTGAAGGAAGATAGGAGTCAGGATGACTCCAGGATTCTTGACCTTCCCTCCTACCCTTTTTAGTTGCTTTCTCCTTAGCTGTTATCAGTTTTTTTAATTGATTGATTGATTTTTTAATTTTAGGGAGAGAGGAAGGGAGGGAGAGAAAGAGAAACATCGACTTGTTGTTTACTTATTTATGCACTCATTGGTTGATTCTTGTATGTGCCCTGACCGGGGATCAAACCCTCAACCTTGGGGTAGCTAGACAATGCTCTGACCAACTGAGCTACCTGGCCAGGGTTTAGCTGTTCCATTTTTTAAGACGCCTTTACTGATACCTGCGACGTCCAAGACTGGTTTAAGGGACTTCTCTGTGCTGCGGCAGTTCTTACCACACTGTTCGTGGCCTTTACCTCTTGTTTGTAAGCTTAACAGGCAAGAACTGTGGCTTATTATTGCATACTTAACACCTTGAACAATGCACGACACTAAGTATGTATTAAATGAAATGTTGACTGAATGAAAATACAGTTTTTATACTTATAAAAATTTAAATATTTATAATTGGAGAAAAAAACTAGTTTTCTGAACTGCCAGTATCCAAAAACTTGGTTTATAATTTCAGTGAATCAGATCATTCTGTGCACTTTTGAATGTCTCCTGTAAAAACTGTGCATTGTCATTCAAATCTGAAGAGCTGGATGTGTTTACTTCTGTATGGACTGTCATGGACTAATTTAAATGGACTTTGATACTATGTTCTTGCTAAGCTAATGGCAGTAATATCTCAATATTTCCCAAATTACTAGTGATATTGAGTAGTTTTGAAACATTTGAGTAGTATTTATTGGCCACTTAAGTATTTTCTGTGAATTGCTTGTCCACTTTTTAGTGCTGTATTTGTATCATGGATGTCCTTTTCACCTTGCTTGTATTTTTTAAAAAAATATATATTTTTATTGATTTCAGAGAGAGGAAGGGAGAGGGGGAAAGAGATAGAAACATCAGTGATGAGAGAGTCATTGATCGGCTGCCTCCTGCACGCCCCCGACTGGGGATTGAGCTCGGCATCCTGGGCATGTGCCCCGACCGGGAATCTCTTGGATCCTAGGTGGATGCTCAACGGCTGAGCCCCGCCCCGCCCCGCCCCCCTCCTTGCTTGTATTCTTAACTCTCTGAGCCCTGCCACCTACCCCTTAACCACCCAGCCATCCATGTAGACATCTTCCTTACTTAAACCTCTTACACTCCAGTATCATACACTAGTCCATCACCACCTGTGTACAGTCTTTTCACTCCATTCTCCATGCTAAGCCATCCCCCTGTAAAGACACCCATGCCCACCTCAACTTAGCCTCTGACACCTCTTGTTGGTTACCAACATATGTTCATGTCCACTTTGTCATGTTTGGGTTCCAATATCACCCACTGAGCTGCTGCTCTGTGGGACTGCCTTTCTTATCCCAACCCATGTGCCACGGCACACTGGTGTGCCAGTAAGAATTTTTAAAACATGCAGTTCCTGATCATTTAGTCAGGGGCACTGACCCCTCTTCCCTTAGATTGTCAAAGAAAGAAATGACAGTAGCCAACACAACAGTAGCGGCCCAGTGTGAATGAATCAATATTACACCTATACTTTGGTCAGATGAGCAAAAAATATATTTTCTGGTGTTCCGCAGAATTTCAGTATTTAGTTTATGTGTGCCATGATATGAAAATCGCCCAGGCTCAGTTGATTGGAGCGTCGTCCTGTACACCAAAAGGTTGCAGGCTTAGTTTCTGGTCACGGCACATACCTAGGTTGCGGGTTCGATCCCTGGTCAAGGCTGTGTAGGGGAGGCAATGGATTGATGTTTCTCTCTCACATCAGTGTTTTTTTCTCTCCCTTTCTCTCTCTCTAAAATCAATTAAGCACATATCCTTGGGTAAGGATTAAAAAAAAAAAAAAGAGGTTGAAAATTGCTGACTTAGACTATCGAATACTTTTTGTGGTTTGATAAAATTTTATTAACATCTTTTTAATCTCTTAAGCTAATCAGGTAAGATGTTATTGTTTTGTCTTTAATCTTTAAGCCCTAGTATCAAATAAAGATCAGTTATAAATTTAATAATAGAGCCACAAAACAAAAATCTTACTTTAAATTTTGAGATGTTTAGGGAGGACTAACTCCTTCACAAAGATTTTACTCATCTTTTTACTCATCTTTTCAGCCTTTGTGGATCTCTTTGGTCAGTCATTTTACCAGTGAACTTTTTCTACTTTTAAGAGCCCTTAACAGTCCTAACTTTTACAGTTCCTTGAATATAGACATCATTGGAGATGGCTTCTTGTTACTGTTTCTGAAAGGTGGCCTCTAGATCTACCTGCATCAGTCATCTAGAGGGCTTGTTTCAGTGCAGATTCTTAATGCCCTTTTTCCTTTTTTTTTTCCTGAACCATTTGCTGTTCTCTATATGTATTTCACTTTGCTCATTTTGTTCTTTTACCAGACTATTTTATCATAATCACCTGTGAAATCCTCCCTGTTACTTAGAGCTATCTGGTAATTAGTTGTAGATAGAGCAGTTTTAGTGTAGTGGTTAGGAACACAGACTGTGGATACATACTACCTATCTTGGAACCTCAGCTCTATCACTCTTCCAAGATTACAAAGCTAGTTAATATTTCTGTGCGTCGGTGTCTGTATGAATGAAATAGGGATAACAATTTATCCCATGGGGCTATTAAATGTATTAAATGAATTAATATTTGTAAATTCCTTACAATAGTGCTTGTTCATAGAAAGCACTCAAACATTAGCTGCTGTTGTGACTTCTCCCCCTTTTTAGCTCTTAACAAAGTTTTGTACTATAGTAACTTATATACTTATCTTACCTCTTACTGTTCAGACTAAATTCTGAGGATAAGGCCTACCTTACTAATTTTTATAGTTTTTCAAAGGATTTTGCATAAGTATTTGATAAATATTTACTGTATAAAATCATGGGAAAATGGCAGACTTTTCAGTATGATTGTTTTTCAGAGCTCATTCACTTAATATAAATAATAACCTAAAGTATTAATATCCTCTATATTGTATTTCAGGAATTCTAATGAATCACTGATTGACCAGCACCATTTTACCTGTTGGAATGAGTTGTCAGAAATGGGAATAGATCCACCATGTAACAGATGGCTGTTACTCCGTGGTGATTACTTCTTCAAGCCAGTACCTTTTTGATTCCATAGGATCCTGGTCTCTTCATCTTTGAATTCCAATTACTGTTGTTGGCAAATAAAATAAAAGGAGTTCATGTAGTTTTTGCCCAAGCTTGAGTCACCATGAGTAGTAGTTTAGGAAAAGAAAAAGACTCTAAAGAGAAAGATCCCAAAGTGCCATCAGCCAAGGAAAGAGAAAAGGAGGCAAAAGCCTCTGGAGGTTTTGGGAAAGAGAGCAAAGAGAAAGAGCCTAAGACCAAAGGGAAAGATGCCAAAGATGGAAAGAAGGACTCCAGTGCTGCCCAGCCAGGGGTGGCTTTTTCAGTTGACAATACGATCAAAAGGCCAAATCCAGCACCTGGGACTAGAAAAAAATCTAGCAATGCAGAGGTAATTAAAGAGCTCAACAAATGCCGGGAAGAGAACTCAATGCGTTTGGACTTATCCAAGAGGTCTATACACATATTGCCATCATCAATCAAAGAGTTGACTCAATTAACAGAACTTTATTTATATAGCAACAAATTGCAGTCCCTCCCAGCAGAAGTGGGCTGTCTAGTAAATCTCATGACACTGGCTCTAAGTGAAAACTCACTGACCAGTTTGCCTGACTCTCTTGATAACTTGAAGAAGCTGCGGATGCTTGATTTACGGCATAATAAACTGAGAGAAATTCCTTCAGTGGTGTACAGGCTGGACTCTCTCACCACTCTCTACCTTCGCTTTAATCGTATAACTACTGTGGAAAAGGACATCAAAAACCTGTCCAAGCTCAGCATGCTTAGCATCCGAGAGAACAAAATCAAACAACTACCTGCTGAAATTGGTAAGGCCTTGCATTTTTATGCTAAATAATTTAATCGAGTGCTTTTCCATATCAGTAAATATTTGATGCCTAAAAGCATGTTTTCTAAATTCCGTCTTATTTATGGTTTACTCTAATTATTTAGTTGAGTACATGTTTTGAGGTATTTTCTAGACTTAAGTGAATTAGATATAGATGCAATTAGACCTTCTCCCCACAAAGCTCATCTACTTTCATTTTCATTGAAGGAAAAGTGAATTTGAAGCAGAAAAAAGATGTTTGCCTAATTATTAAGTTGTTTCCACCTGTTTTTAAAGTATTTATACATGTAATTTTATTAGATCCATTAAGGCTACATTTTCCTATTTTCTGACTTTCCCTTTTTTACCTGAAAAATGTTTGTTTAAATTCACATCACTTTTCTACCTAAGTTACTGCAAAAGACCGACATAACAGAAAAAGCAGTGTCAGATGAAAATTGAAGAATTTTGTGTTTTCATTTAGAAAGTACTTACATGTTCATTAAAAACAATCCAAGAATACAGAAAAGTAGAAGAAAAGTTATATATACTAAATGAAACACTGTTAGCATCTTGGTAGATTTCATTCCAGGTTTTGTATATAAAGCTAAATTGTACTGAAACAAAGGAATGTTTTTAAAAGAATGGTAGTAGGATAAAAATAGGAAATATACATGTGTAAACAAGTCAGTAAAAAGAAATTTATTCTCTTGATATTTAAAAAAGTTTTAGAAACATTTGGAATATATATATAGTAAACCATTGACTTACCAATTTTGGGAAATTGATAAAGGTATTGTCTTTGTGGGCCCTTTTTATAAATTAAAAAAAATTAACGAAAATTGATTATGAAACTTTTTAAGGAAAGTTTTCTTTTTGTATGAAAGGCCAATTTATTGTGAATAAAAAAGTTGAATTAAATATTTTGTTGCCTTGAGCTTTGGTCTTATAGTGGGTGATAAATGACACTATCTCTTTTTAGGCTCTGCAGCTTTGTAGAGATATAATATTCTGTGGATATTTTTAAAATTTTATCTAGTTTTGAAAAAGATCCAGTTTAAGTTTTAGTTGTGTTACTACATTTGACTCTAACCAGACACTTAAAATTTTAATTTTGGCTTAACTAAGTGTACTTAGACTTTCTCAAGCAATACTTACAAAGTGTGGTTCACTCATGATACATTATTCTCAGGAATTTGAATGGAAATGTTCCTTTCCATGTGTTCAGATAAAGATGTGGTTGTTGAAAGACTTTTGATTTTATACTGGATTCAGTCAAAATTTGACCTATATGTGTAGCTCATTGTGGATAGAATTATGGGCTTTTGGAGAAAGCAATGCTAACTTTTTATATGGAAATAAAAAATGTCATTTCCTGTCTTTGTTCTTGTTGTTTTGCATATGTATTCTCCATTCTAAAACTTTGGCTTTAATTCATATGAAGTCTCTCTTTAAGGATTTTTCCCCCCTTAGAGATGTTATCAGGTTACCTGGGAATTAAGAAACATTTCTTAAGCAAGAAGTTATTTCGTGGGATTTTAAATTTACTTCAGTTGTTCTTGAGCACAGAGATATTTAAGCATTTTTACTAAAAAGTGAATGTTGTTTTTTTAATTGGAAAATTTTCTTAAATGGTTGATATTTGTGGCTGCCTAATTTTTTTTTTTTTTTTTAATATATCTTTATTGATTTCAGAGAGAGGAAGGGAGAGGGAGATAGAGAGATAGAAACATCAATGATGAGAGAGTCATTGATCGGCTGCAGCCCGCAACCTGGGCATGTGTCCTGACCACGAATCGAACCCTGATCGCCTGGATCCTAGGTTGACTCTCAACCGCCGAGCCACGCCTGGCCGGGCGCTGCCTAATTTTTTAACTTTTATTTCTAAATTTGTAATTAAAAAAAAATAACCATAGAATTTGTCTTTTAATGAGCACTCTCCCACCATTAGTGGCATTATTTAAGTTTATGCTGTCATTTCTGTATTTCTGTAAAACTACTAACTTCATAAATGGTATTTATTTTATTCCAAGAAAGGCATCAGGTAGAAAGTAAACTGCCTTTAAATATACTACTTAATATTTCTTATAAGGAGTTAAGATTTATAAAGTTTAACTTAGATGCATGGATTTGGGGCAGACATTGCAAAATTTTGCATTATCTGTTTCCTTATTGGGAACAAGAAAATAAAGGTTCATTGAAATAACATAATTGTAATAATAAGAATAGCTATTGTTTGATCACAATATGTCATATGCCTTACACTGTTCTGTACGTGTGTACTTTACATATGTTATCTCATTAAATTGTTACAGTAACCCAAGGAAATAGGTACTTTTCCCCCCTTCCCTCCCGTTGTACTGAAGAAGGAACTGAAAATGTAGAGAGATTAGATAATATGACTGAATATTGAGCAGCTAGGAAGTTAGCTGGCAGAGTCAGAATGTGAACCTAGATCTCACTGTACTGTCCCCACTAGTCTCAAAAGTGGGTCCCACTCCCATAGATCATGATTTAGTGGTCTGGCAGGTCCAGGGGACCTGTACTTTTAAAGAATAAGCTGGGTTATTCTATGTGTAGCTGCAGTTGAAAGCCATTGCATTAGATTTTTTTTTTTTTTTTTTGAGGCTGGGAGGATATTAGCAGTTTAAGATATAATTCATATAACATACAATTCACACATTTAAAGTGTACAATTCAGTGGTTTTTAGCATGTTCACAGAGCTGTGCAACCATCACAAACAATTTTTAGAACATTTTCATCACACCAAAAGAAACACTGTACCCTTTAGCAATCACCCACTCCTGTTTTCTCCCAACCCCTTAGCCCTAGGCCAACACTAATCTACTTTCTGGGTCTATAGGTTTTCCTACTCTGGAAATTTCATATAAATGGAATCATACAATATGTGGTCTTGGTGATTGGCTTCTTTCACTTAGCATGTTTTCAGAATTTATCCAGGCTATAGCATGTATCAGTACTTAATTTCCTTTTATTGCCGAATATATTCCATAGCACGAATATACCACATTTTATTTATCCATTCATTGGTTATGTTCAACATTGGGGTTGTTTCCACTTTCTAGCTATTATGAGTAAAATTACTATGAACATTTTTGTACAAGACTTTGGACATTTGTTTTCATTCCTCTTGTGTATGTACCTAAAAGTGGAATTACTGAGTCATATGGTAATTTATGTTTAATATTTTGAGGAACTGCTAGACTGTTTTCCTAAGCGGCTGCACCATTTTATATGACCAGGAGCAGTGTGTGAGGGTCCAGTTTCTCTGCATCCTCAATATCCTTGTTGTTTTCTGCCTGTCTTAACTGGAGTCATTCCTTGAGTGTGAGGCTGTATCTCATTGTGATTTTGATTTTCAGTCCTGTGATGACTACAGGTTTGTTCTTAAATCGTGAAGCTATCTTTTATTATAAAGGAAAAACAGAAGTAGATTATTTTCTGTGATTCAGATCTTCCTCTACTGCTTGTTAAATAAAATCCATAAAATCATCTCCTTGAGAATATTTACAAAATAAGACCCAGACATAAAGATCAACTGGAAATTTGACATTTTAAAAAGTGTTACACACCTTTCATCTAATTTGCTGAAACCCATAAGAGAATTTAGAATCCAAAATTTATGCAAATTATCATTTTGTTAAACTTCCGTTTATAAATATTAGATTGATATTATCGATATATATTAGATTTATAGTATGCATATTAATGGCTTTTTATTCTCTTGTTTTATAAGTATACTGCTTTCAATTATGCCATCCAGTTTGTGTTCAACAGTACATTTGAGGAACATGAGAAATTAGAGGTTTTTGAAAATTTAGTGACTATTTAGTTAAATAATATATTTGGACTTTAACTATTACAAAAGGTTGTATTGTGCTGCTGCCTTATAGGGAAATTATATTAAAATCAGAACATTTATTTGTTTAAGCATTAAGGACATTTTTATTAATTCCACATGATTTGATACCAGGGATAAATATTCACATGGGTGAACATTGGCAGAAAACACTAAAAGAGATAATATATCAGAGTAGCCAAGAAAACTCTACATTTGGTAATGTTCATTTACTTTTCTTCTTTTGTATAAGGCATTTCTTTCGTGTTAAGTAGATAGGTGGAAACCTTAGTTATTGCTTCTTTTGTAGATCAGTATTCTATTTTTCCTGTTATACCCCCTTTCACCATTTGTTACCTTTGAAGAGACTCTTCATGTACACCAACAGAGTCAAGAAGTCATCTTTTCAGAGGGAAAACAGTATATAACCATTCTCTACCCCCCAAACTGGTTCCTTTGAGTTTCATGTTAGAGATATGATTTGGTAAAGAAAATATATTACTTTTTGCCTGGATGGATTAGAGTGAGGGCCATCAGGTATTCAGTTTGAATACTTGATCATTTTAGTTCAGGAAATTCTGGACGAGGAAGTTTTAGAGAATTTTATTCTTCTAGGAAGGAGATGGCTACTCTTTGAAACCAGAAATAAACCCCATCTTTGTCTCTCACTAATATTCCTATAATTTATTTTCTGTCATTGAATTATGGCCTAGTTTAGGATTTCTCCTCTTTCATTAAAGTTTCCCCCTAATATATTATTCTTTATAAGATAGCTAAGCTAGAGGGACTTAAAAAAAAAAAAAAATCTGTTCTTTTTACATTGTATGTTCAGATATATTATATATATAGTACATCATTTATATAGTATACAATTTCATGTGAATGTGTCAACCCTTTTTGTTTAGGAGAATGATCTGATATGTTTAAGCTTTTTGAGAACCCAGATCATTTTCATTCATTTAAAAAAAACTCTCAGAGCATTCAGATATATGAGAAAGTAGAATCAGCCATTTTTTTAACACATCTGACTCATTAACATTTATTGAAATAAAAATCAATTTCCTACTATACTGCAGTGTTACATTTTATAAGTCAAGTTAGATATACAATCAGTATATAATAAATGTATATATAATCATTATCTATACAAAAACAGAATGAGCAAATTTTTAAAAAGTTGAAGGATCTTAGAGATTTTAACTCCTAATTATGTAATTTTCTATGAACTATTATAGATAATAAATTGTAAGTTTGCAATAAATGTGGCTTGAAGTGAATTGAATGAAGCCCAGTACTATTACCCATTTTTCAGTATTAACTCAAATTGTAACCCTTAGTCTCTAAAATTTTTGAAATTCTCCCAGGTCTGCCAGGGGGTTATACAGTTGCTTTCATGGTCCAGGTAACATTATTTATTTATTTCATTTGCGTATTTTGTACAAGTGTTAATGAGTAACTTAGTTTGGCAAGAAAAATACATCAGGAAAGGGAATTTAGAGTTGTTAATAAATAACTCCCTTTGACCAGGATTCATTATGAAACCTTTGAGATCTAGAAATGAACTATTAACTTAGTTTATTGTTATCAAATTGTCATGTCTTTCATTAAACAATAAAAACCTTGACAAGTTATTATTATTGCTAATGGAGGCAGGAGCAGAACAGAGAAAATAGCACGAGTGCTATCTGAGGAAGGATTTGATAGGATACCGTTGACTTCTGGTACTGCCCATGTGACAGCATGCTACCCATTCAAAGGAATGTAGACACTGTTGTCCATGTTGCTAAGCTGCCGAAGCAGTTGCTTAGAAGAGCTACTGAAGTCTTCTTTGCCGTGAAAAAAAGCCTATAAGCCAAATTTAAATAATGTTTTGTAAATTCTGACTCAAGTCCCTAAATCTGTTCAAGCTTATGTGATAGGTATTTCCAGCCCTTGTTAATTATTAAAAAATTAAATAAATTAAAATAAATGTATGTCAGTAAGACTTGATGTGATTTTTATAGAACTTAACTAAATATTTGAAAAATGTTTCTATAAGTTCAGGAACAAGAGTTATTTTTAAAATATAGGCATCCTTAATGGAGTCAAATGATAGTATAGGGAAGGTCACAACTTACGAAACAAACAAACCTAAATTACTTAGCATATTTGAATGCCTACTAGGGACATTTGAATAGGGCCTTTTAATATGTTGTTAGATTTAATTTACCAAAATTTTGTTCAGGATTTTTGCATCTATAGTTGTCATGGATATTGATCTGTGTAATTTTTTCTCTTTTTTTGTGATCGTTTACTACCAGGGTAATGCTAGCTTCATATCATAGAAATGAGTTGGCAAGTGTTCTTTTTTTATGTTCTGGAAGAGTTTGCTTAGAATTAGTATTATTTCTTCAAATGTTTAGAAGAATTACCAGTTGTGTAATCTGAGAGTAGGGTTTTCTTTGTAGGAAGGGTTTTAATTAGTAATTTAATTGACTTAATGAGAGAGTTATTTGAGTTGTATATTCTCAATTGAAATTTGATAGTTTGAATCTGTCAAAGCAATTGTCTATTTTATATAATTGAATTTTTTGATATACAGTTCAAAATAGTTCTTTATTGTCTTTTAAAAAAATGTTTTTATTGATTTTAGAGAAAGAGAGGGAGGGAGAGAGAGAAACATCCATCCGCTGCCTCCTTGTGCATGCCCCCCACTGGGGTTCAAGCTGCAAGCCTTTCTTGTGCCCTGGCTGGTTATGGAATCAGCGACCTCTTGGTCCATGGGACGACATTCAACCGAGCCACACCGGCTGTGTGTTCTTTATTGTTCTTTTAATGTCTGTGGTAATCATGTCCATCTTTCATTCCTGATATTGGTGATTTGGGTCTTCTCTATTTGCTTTATCAGTCTGGTTAAAGGTGTATCAATTTTGGTCTTTTCAAAAACATTGCTTTTGTGTGTTTTTCCCCCTAATATCTTTGTGTTTTGTTTTGTTTTTTATTTTTCTGCTTTTTAATATTTTGGTCCTTAAGTTTTAATATGTTCTTCTTTGTCTAGTTTCTTAAATTTTTAGATTGATTTAAAACCTTTCTTTTTATTATATAGTTGATCCTTGAACAAAATGGGTTTGATGGACTGCTTCATTTACATGTGGATTATTTTCAATAAATACACAGTTGGCCTGTTGTATCTGTGAATTTCGAATTCAGGGAATGGCATTATTCATCATATTGGTATATGTGGTCAGAGATTGTTCATTCTCATTACTGCACGATATATCATGGTGTGAATATGCCACAATTTATCCATTCTACTGCTTGATTGTTCTGAACTTGGGGCTAATAAAAATAGTGCTACTATTTTATTGTAATATAAGACTTTTGTTAAACATAAGGATTCATTTCTGTTGAATATATACCTAACAAAGAATTGCTGAGCCCATGACATTTTTTGTCTTTTGTTTTCCTCATGTTGATTCTTTTTCTTGGAATATCTATGCAGTTACGAACTATCTTTTTTTTCCCTTTTTTTCTTTTTTAAGTATGTCTTTATTGATTTCAGAGAGAGGGAAGGAGAGGGAGAGAGAGATAGAAACATCAATGATGAGAGAGTCACTGATCAAGCCCGCAACCCGGGCATGTGCCCTGAACGGGAATTGAACCCCGATCGCCTGGATCCCAGGTCGACACTCAACCGCTGAGCCACACCCGGCCGGGCCTGACTACTATCTTTTAAAGTCTAGCTTTCACCAATCCACCCAGTTAGAATCTCGTTTCTCTATTTACCCATCACTTTGCGTATATGTATATACCTCCTACTTTATATTTACAACATTCTGCTATTTATTATATTTTTAAGTAAATCTTATTTTTTCTAAGAATAGATTCTGAGGTTTTTTGAGGTCAAACATTGACACATTAATATTGCTTTTCCATAAAGCTACCTTATATCCTGTAAAACTGTACTTTCAAAATACAGCCACCACCACTAAATAGCTATTAGAATGGCTAAAATCCAGAACATTGACAACACCAAATGCTGGTGCAAACTCTCATTTGGTACTGGTGGGAATGCAAACTGATACAGCGCCTTTGAAAGACAATTGGCAGTTTCTTACAAAGCTAAACATAGTCTTACCATACAGTTCATCAATCATGCTCCTAGTTATTTACCGAAATGAGTAAAAACTTATGTCCATACAAAAAAACTGCACACAAAATGTTTTTAGCTGTTTTATTCCTAATTGCTAAAAATTGGAAGCAACCAAGATATCCTTTAATAAATGAATGGATAAACAACTGTGGAGCATTGTTCAGTGTTAAAAACAAACAATCAAGCTACAAAAAGACATGAAGGAACCTTAAATGCATATTGCTAAATGAAAGAAGCCAATTTGAAAAAGCTGCATACTATATGATTCCAAGTACGTGACATTCTGGAAAAGCAAAAAATAAAAAGATCAGTCGTTGCCAGAGGCTCTGGGAGAGGGACAGAGGGATGAGTAAATAGGTGAAGCACAGGAAATTTTTAGGGCAGTGAAACTTATGTGTGATACTGTGATGATGGATATACGCTAATATGCATTTTTTTAAAACAAAGTACAATTTTTTTAATAGTTCATTGATTTTTAGAGAGAGGAAGGGAGAGGGAGAGAGAAACGTCAATGTGAGAGCATAGCATCTGTTGGCTGCCCCCTGCATGCCCCCCTACCGGAAATGCTTATTCTTTCAGTTAGCTCGGTGGTAGGTACTAAGCACTGTACTAGATATGGAGGAGATAAGCAGGCACATGCACTTTAAAGATTGCTGTGTTGTGGAGAATTCTTCCATTTATGTAATGCCTTCTATATCCCTGATAATTTTTCTTGAATAATTGGAAGCAACCAAGATATCCTTTCTGAATATAGCCTTCTTTTGATTAATGTTAACGTTGTATCTCTTTCTCCATCTCTTTACTTTTAATCTACTTGTGTCTGTATTTAAAGTGAATTTTTTGAAGATAACAGAGTTGGGTTTTATTTCATTACTGCTGTGCAGTCAGTCTGTCTTTTATTTGGTGAATTTAGATTATTCACATTTAAAGTGTTGATTTAGGTGGATTAATATCAACTATATTTGTAACTGTGTTCTATTAGTTAAACTTGGTTTTGATTTCTTTTTTTGTCTTTCACCATTTTTCTGGTTTTAATTGAGCATTTTATATTATTCCATTCTCTTTCCTTAGCATATCATTTATACTTCTCTTTAATTTTTTTATTTGTATGTCTGTGTGTGGTTGCCCTGGAGTTTTGCAGAATATATTTACAGCTTATATAAGTCCACATTTAAAATAACACTGTACCACTTTGTGGGTAGTATGGGTACCTTATAACAATATTCCCAATTCCTCCCTTCTGTTTCTTATAACTTTGCTGACATTTATTTCGTGTATCCTTCCTTAATCTATAATCACCCAACATATTGTTGCTATTAATACTTTGAACAAACTGTTATGTTAGATATTTTTTATTTTTTTCTCTAATGCTTTTTCCTTTTCTTAATGTAGATCAAAATTTCCAACCTATATTATTTTCCTTTCTAAAAACTTCCTTTAATATTCTTGCAAGAAAGAACTACTCGGTTTTCCTCAATTAAAAAAAATTTTTTTTGAGAAAATATTTTTTCTTTTAAAGGGTAATTTTATTGGATAAAGACTGAGGTTGGTGGGGTTTTTTCCTCTCAGCACTAAATTATTTTATCCCATTCTCTTATTACTTGCATGGTTTCTGAAGAGAAGCCCAGTGTAATTCTTACCCTTGTGTCTTTATATGTAAGACGTTTCTCTCCCCCAGCTTTCAAAATTTTTCTTTGACTTTGATTTTCTGCAGTTTGAATATGATATCTCTAGGTGAAACAGGAGGCGAATTTTCTCCTAACTTCACCCTGAGAATATGGGGTTGGGGCTCTTGGAGGTAAAGCACAAAGGTTCCAATCCAACATTTATTTTCTTTCTTTTTTATTGCAGCCATCCTAATGAGTGTGAAGTGGTATTTCATTGTGGTTTTGATTTACATATATATTTTGAGATAGAAAGTGATTCTCAAACTAAATTCAAAGCTGATACTGTGTTGAATTTGGTTAAAAAATTTGTGAGCTCTTGGAATATACAAATGTAAATGTTTGTGGTTGAGTTGATTTCTTATATATATGTATGATGGTAATCATTTACAGTCAACATTTTAATTTTATCTGATGTCTTTTTTTTTCTTTCTCTCTTTTTAGGTATAATTGAGATACAGCATGTTAGTTTCAGGTGTACACCATGATTCAGTATTTATAAGATGTCATTTTCAAATAACAGTTTTAGATTTTTGTGTTTGACTTTTTCTGAAAGAAAGTATAATTATGATATAGAAAATGAAGGTTTTCTTTCAGTATGATTTAATATATTCTTTAATAATTCTTATCAAAGTTTTATGTTGGTCAATTTACAGGTGAATTATGTAACCTCATTACGCTGGATGTAGCTCACAATCAACTTGAACATCTTCCGAAAGAGATTGGAAACTGCACACAGATAACCAACCTTGACTTGCAGCACAATGAACTGCTAGACCTCCCAGATACTATAGGTAGGTATGAGAGGAGGAAGAAGGTATCGATCATCATTTATAGCTATTTGGACATTAAAAGACTATTTTTGATCCATTTTGATGATAACATTAAAATATTAGAATTCAACATTGTCAAAGTAGTAAAACTTCTAAAAGGTTGTATGTAAAAATCACTTTCCATTTCCTGTCACTTTAATTTGCATCTCTGATGACCTTCAGAGAGATCCATGTATCCTTCTTTCTCCTGGCTTTCTTAATTTTACATTTCTCTGTTCTCTCAGAAGTAATTCTTCTGTATTTTAAGTGTGTTTTATTAATACGAAAAGATTTTCATTATTAATCTTGTAGTTAAGATGTTATATCACAGTAACACAAGTGCCTCACTTCTAGCACATTCTACGTGGTCAGATTACAAGTATGTATGGGCAATCAATGAGAACTGAAAGATTAACAATAAGAAAAATTTTAATATTTTATTTTTTTATAGTCTTTGATAGTTGTCAGCAAATAGAGTACAGCTGTTATTCCAAGTATAATGGCAAAATGAATAAGAATGTTTATTGAAATTTTTTATAATATTGTAGTCATTTATCATATACTATGCTTACTAAAATAATGCTTTTGCCTTCTTCCATCCATCTCTACTTTATATAGCAGAAGGTTGAGATTTGGTGAGAAATTTGAACATTTGGGTTTTGGTCTGTTACAGATCTCAACAGTCCTAATTGACCTTTGAGATTCTTCCTCTCATTTATTGGAGAAGTGTGATTCACCTAAAACAGATAGGGCAAACTAATTAGAATATAATTTTCCTAATACTTTTCCTTTTTCCTAGTCTTCTTGAAAAGTATCACTTAAAAAGAAAAACAAACGAAAAATCAACACCTATCGTGGAGAGTCAATGCTGATCCTGTAGCAGCTGCCTTACTATTCTCTTTTCCCTAGACTAAAGAAATTCCCTAGAATAAACTCACAGATGAAAATCAA
Organism: Miniopterus natalensis; assembly: GCF_054644295.1. Classification (NCBI taxonomy): domain Eukaryota; kingdom Metazoa; phylum Chordata; class Mammalia; order Chiroptera; family Miniopteridae; genus Miniopterus; species Miniopterus natalensis. The sequence continues at coordinate 48,688,092 of NC_142094.1, forward strand.
ATCTTCTAACTACCATCTTACAATTACTTTTCCAAAATTCACTTTATTTCCTTGCCTTTCCTTTTTTTAAAAACATAACTGAGATGTTTTACCTCTTTCTTTCTTTAACATGAACACTCTTAGAGTAGTTATCACTCATTGGCAGTAATCACTGCCATTTACTTCCAGGCTGAGTAGTGCCAGGATCACTGACCGCTCATAGAATGTGGAGAAGAGGCAGGGAAAATGGGGAGGGGCCAGCTGGTTGCAGTTAAGTGAGAGAGTACTTAAAACCCTGTTATAGTATCTCTGATTTAACCATTAGTCTGCCCTGTTGAAGAATAAAAAGTGTATTCTCTTTCATGTAAATATTTTCTTATTCAAGAATCAGTTACGAACTAAAGAAAACATTAAACTTCATTACAATAGTCATTTGGTTTCAAACTATGAACCTGATCATCTTAAAGCCTTCTGAGATCTCTGGTGGTTTTATGAAATTGGGGGCGGGGTGGGTGGAGGGGTTGTGTGCGAAGTAGGAAAAAATTTTTTACTTTCTATTTCTTCTTCTCAAAATGCGATAAAGAGAGAAATGTACAACAAGACCTTGCCTTCAAGGCTGGAGCACAGAACAATTCACAGAGGTCTTTTTGTTGCACTGGGCTCTGAAGAAATGTTACAGTAATTATGGTTTTATCAACAAGTAGAGTTTTAGTAGTTAGGTTTTAGGTAATTACAGTGGAGCTCACATGTAACAGGTTTTAGGTAATTACAGTGGAGTGCACATGTAACAACTTTACTAGTTTTCTTTTTAATAGTGGCATTCTTTTGGGTTTTTGGCATTTAAGAATTTTTGTATTGCTTGCTTTTCAGTTTAATGTTGAAAAAATTGTATCTTTGATGTTATTCCATTGTTAGAATTGTGTCTTTTCTGCTGATTTTTTGCTAATTAAGATTGAGGCTGTTTAAGGTAGAGTCTTACTCAAAAGTTATCCTGAATTAACCTACAGATGCTGATTATATTTGCTGAAATTGAAAGCATCTAATTTTAATTCATAGCCATTTGATGTTGCTATATTTTAAAAATCTGACAGCATAAGAAAGCAAGCTGTCAAAGTGGAGCACAGAACAACTTACAGTCAAAGTTAAGCACTTAAAAGCCAAATGCCAGTGATTGGCAGTGATCAGCCTACATTTATACACAGAATCTCAGCAACATTGATTTTACTTACTCGCAGTGGCTCAATATTACAGCAAGCTATGGCTTGATTTCTAGGTTGCAGTTTAGTTTGTGGTTAAAACCGCTCATTGAAAGAGGTTAGAGGTTGAAACCACTGTAGGGAGTGAATCACAGTAAATGCCAAACTTCTGATGTCAGGTTTGTTTCTGGCATAAGAGAGTTTTGATATTTCATCCTTAATTTTTTTTACCTCTTTTATTTTTCTGAGAGTAATAGATTTTGGCAAAATGTGGATGAATCTTTGGACATACCACGCTCTCAAGAAAGTAATAAAGCCTTTCTGCAAATGTGAATTTTTTCATCAGAATAGCATTCTCATACATTAAATTTTTAGAAGTTTAATGTAAACTTCTACCACACACACAGGGAAAAAGAAAATGTTTAGGAAAGTTGGAGGTACCATTTTTGTTTAAGTAATCGTGAATTTTGGTGCTAGATAATATATGGCAATTTCACCATCATTTTCATTTTGTAGTTTTTAAATTCTAGAAGCCTATTCTGAATTTAAGAGCTATTTTGCCTTTGGAAGAGAAGTTTTAGGTATCTGGTTCTATTTACTGGGCTTTTGAGTTGATAAGCATTTAGAATTTGGTTAGCATACTAATCTTTGTTTCCAGAGAAATCTTTTAGGTTTCAGTGAAAAAAAATGGTTAGAACATTGCATTTGTCTACTATTTTACTGTAAACAGTGATTGAATGAGGCATGCCAGTTGATGGAGCAAAATTGTGGAAACTTTTTACTATTAACAAGCCCTTTCCTCTTCTGGCAGATTTCAAAGACCCCTTAATGAATGCTTCAGTCATTTTATTACAGTGGAACAGCTTTCCTCCATAGGGAAAGCAGTGGTATGAAGGAGAGAAAGGATTGATCTTATTTATTCCAGGTTTTTAAGGTTGACTGCCTCTTTTATCTTCAACTTCATATAGCAAATTAAAATTTGTTCAAAAGATTTTGAAGTTCTTTATAGTCAGACATCATCACTACTAGTAGGAAAATCCCCACCTTTACCGGCCTGGCTGTAGCTGTAGTGGCCACAGGCATTGAGTAGGCAAGGGGTAAGATACTGGTATCTTCCTCCCTCTCCATCTTAAAAGTATGTGAGAAGTGGGCACTGTCCTTCACTCTTGGTGGGAATGAAACTGATAAAGCCTTATACTGTCTATCAAGATTTAAAATATCTTCTGATAGATCAGAAATACTTTCACATGTATATAAGGTGTATGTATAAGGTTGTTCATTACAGAATTCCTTTTTAAAAATTAGAAACAAATGCCATCAGATTGGGAGATGATTAGAGAGATAACAGTAAGACAATGGTAGAATACTGTACAAAGGTTAAATGAAATGAGGTTTCCTGCACTTACTATGACCTGTGATATTGCAGGGGTTGGGGGGAGCATATGGAATGATCCCATTTATATAAAAACAAAGCAAAATCCCATTATTTATATATGTGTAAGTAAATGCTTAGAGAAAGGGCTCCATAGGTACATATTAGATTACAAACCATGGTTATCTGAGGGAAGAGAGTAAGATGCATTAATATATTTTGTAATTTAAAAATGATTGAGTGGTCTAGTTTCATATTTTTGTATGTATCTGTCCAGTTTTCCCAGCACCATTTATTGAAGAGACTGTCTTTACTCCATTGTATGCTCTTGCCTCCTTTGTCAAATATTAACTGACCATAATGGTGTGGGTTGACTTCTGGGGTCTCTGTTCTGTTCCATTGATCTATATGCCTGTTCTTGTGCCAGTATACCAGGCTGTTTTTATTACAATGGCTTTGTAGTATAGATTGATATCAGGTATAGTGATCCCTCCCACTCTGTTCTTTCTTAAGATTGCTGAGGTTATTCGGTTCTTTTTTGGTTCCTTATAAATTTTTGGAATATTTGTTCTAGATCTGTGAAATATGCTGTTGGTATTTTAATAAGAATTGCATTGAATCTGTAGATTGCTTTGATCATATCAATAGATACAGAAAAAGCATTCGACAAAATATAGCACCCATTTTTGATAAAAACTCTCAGCAAAGTGGGAGTAGAGGGAACATACCTCAACATAATAAAGGACACATATGACAAACCTATAGCCAACATCATACTCAGTGAGAGCTTATCATATTTTAAAAAATTCTTTTTTTATGTGTGTTCACAGGAAACCTGTCCAGTTTAAGTCGTCTTGGTCTGAGATATAACAGACTGTCAGCAATACCCAGATCACTGGCAAAATGCAGTGCACTTGAAGAATTAAATTTAGAGAACAATAACATTTCTACTTTACCAGAGGTAAGAAGCAGGAACGAGCCTGCAGGCTAATGAAGGGAAAACTAATAAGTCTTTACATCTGGGTAAATAATTTGATGATTGAGAGTGCCTAAAAGTGAGTATGCTGTGGATATATAGCCACCACTAAGATAAAAATTCCAAAGAAGAAAGAATAGATGTGATTAAAGGAACATATTATTATTTTTGATGTGCTGAAGGGAGAAACCAAGGTGGAAAATTGGTGTGCTACATTCCCCTTCAGCACCACGTAAATATTTCTCATGTCATTTGAAACTAGCAATAAAAGCTATAATAAAGGAAAAGTTGTATGGCTGGTTTTAAAACTCACTACCCCACCCAGTTCAGTTACAAAAAAACTTACTGTAGAAAGATGATAAATGAAAAGAATGAACTATATAGAACATACTATTTATTATCAAGGTTAATATTAGCTGCAATAACTGTGACCCAAGTTATTACCCTGCTTATACAATACTATTAAAGCCTATTTTGCGTCTGTCAGTCACCAAAATCTGTTATCTTTTAACACATTAGTTTTAATTTGGGTTTTGTTGGCTGTATTGGAAAAATATTTCCACTTATTTTGCTCAGAGCTTTATTGGGTAAGATACTTTTAAAAAATCCTTCTTAACTTTATTATTTTTTCACTCTTGCCTTTCCTCCTCTTGCTGCCTCCTTGTTTTAGCACACCCCGCAACTCTTATGTTTACTTACGGTTATTCAGCGTAATACCTTATTATAGAATTCTGACATACAAAAGGATGGAGTCCTGGGCTTATGGATTGAGTGAGCTTTTGCAAAGTCTTATGTTTCAACTATTGCTAGTTTTTCCGTGGAGTTTGTGTATGTTTATTTGAATTAAGAATAAAGGTGCTTTGGATGAATGTTCTTCAGATTTATGCTTTGATTTAGAAAGAACAGTTTAAGCAGATGAAGCTATAGGTTTGTAGCAATTAGTTTATATAATAAATATATTCAGTTTATTTGTGTCTAAGGAATACAGAAATAAAGTAGCACCTATTAATTTGGCTCCTATTAATCTGGGTGTTTGGGGTTTCAGAAAGTGGTTTGGTTGGAGTAGAGAAATGAGTTTCCCAGGATTGTAGTTTCTAGGCTGGACCAGTTCAGTAAAACTATTATGACAGTATCTCACCTGTGGCAAAGGAGCACCACTGTTAGCAGCTTAAACGGGATAAGAAATAGAACCCACAGATTGCAGATAGAACCCTAACAACTAGACTGTCTGGATTTCTGTGTTTCTGTGATAGTGGTAATTTAGAATGATCAAAATGGGTGAGGTTCTACTGTTTAATGTCATCATCCCCTTTTCTAAAAGTGATTCTTATCTGTAATAAGACAGACAATTAGCACATTAATTAGACCTTGTTGGGATGCTTTTAGGGTGTGATTTGTGAGCTTAAGTAAGATGGGCTGCTTTTACAACTTTGCTGTGCCTAACTATAAAGACTGGGCATATATCAAATTAAACAGTGAGAATTTTAAAAATTTATTTATATATTTAGTCTTACTTCCAGTGAAGGGAAACTAATAATTATTGGTTACCTCTTAGGATACAGAGATTATAATAAGTACTTTCATACGTAATATTTTGTAAGTGAAATAAGTATGGATTTATTTTTGATAGAATTATAAAGACGACAGCTCTCTTCAGTCTTGCTGTGGAAGAAGGGGGGGGGGGGGGTGTGTGTGTGTGTGTGTGTGTGTGTGTGTGTGTGTGTGTGTGTGTGTGTGTGTGTGTGTGTGTGTGTGTGTGTGTGTGTGTGTGTGTGTTTAAACTGACTTATCTTTCAGATGGAGAGACTATGGGGAAACCCTTGATTGGCCCTGTCCAAATATGGGAAATCATTAAGTCTTATTTAAACATAGTATATGTGCTTTGTAAGAGCATATTTCTAATGCAAATATGTTATTATCTGTACTTATCACAAATAAGGAAGACAAAATCCATTAGATAGCACTTATTCTAGACACTCAGGCTGGGTTAGGCAAGAAAAATCAGGAAAGTGTTTTCCAGTTGGGGCTCATATATTGCTGAAATCAGAACCTATAGAATGACTATATACTTTTTCATTTGAAGACTGTCTGAAAATGGACTGGTTTTAATGTAGACATGTACACATAGGAAAAGGAACTTAATAATGCTCAAGGCATAACGCTAGGAGCTCTGAATGTATTAATCCATTCAAATCTTCATTATAATTCTACTAATTATTGGGGTATTCTTATCAAATAAGTAGGGAAATAAGACTTAAGAAAAGTTAGGTTTCTGACCAGATTTGTTACCTTACATATTTTTCTGGGAATATGGTGAGAGATATATTGATTATCTAATTAATTCACCAAAGGTCACAAAACTGGTAAGTGAACATCTAAGATGAGAACCTAGATGTGTCAGACTCTAAAACAATGATAGCCCCAAAACTTCACGGCGTGATCTAAGAGAGAGGTTGGGGAGCAGCCTTCTTGTTGCACCTTTTCAAATGTCCTCTGGTATTAACATTTTAAATAAAAGAATGTCAATTCAATAAGCTGTGAGAAAAATGACACTAACATTTTTACCATGAGACTCAATAAAACTCCTTTATTTTCAATAAAGTATGAGACATTTTTCCTAAATTGACTGCTGTACAAAACTTTCTCACCACTCTTATCTGTGCTCTTCCTTTTATCTGTGTATACCAGTAGACAAATGTTGAATAGCTTCTTAACATTCAGTATAAAGAACATGTTTCAGTTCACCATATAATTACACCTTTAATTATATAGTTATTTCATTCCTTCAGCTGGCCATGCAAATCACTCACACCTCAGATACTGTCTTCAGTTTCCTCATGGTGAACAGCTAAAGTTTGAACATTATTTAAAACATACATGCACATGAACATTTCACACACATTCCTGCTTGGGCTTTTATTTTACAGAGTTTTCTTCTACTCTAAATATTTAATTTTTTTTTCATCCTTTAAAATTTAGCTCACTCTCAGTCTCCTTGCTGCTTTTCCAGTTTTTCCAGTATTTCTTATCTTTTCTTTCAGTTTAAATAGAGAAGGGACTTAAAATTTAAGTACTTATTATATGCTAGATATTGTAAAACTAGATATGTATTTTATTTCTTTAAAAAGTCTTTACAACAACTTATAAAATAGGGAGGGCATCATCATTTACAAATGAGTAAAACTAAGTTTCAAAGAAATAACTTGCCCCACATCACAAGCTCCTAAAAGACAGAGCCAGGATTTCAAACTGATTTATAGCCTATACCAGTGTTTCTCAAACATTAATGACTATTCAGATTACCTGAGAATCTTAGGATTCATATTATGCTTCTGCATGAGTGGGGCCTAGGACTCTGCATTTCCAGCAAGCTCCCAGAGGGTGCTGATTTGCTTTCCTTGAACCAGACTGAATAGCAAGAGCCTATTCTATGTAATGTATCATTGATTATATACAGTTATGTATTATTTTCTTTTTTCTTACCTGTGTGATATGTCTAAGTAGGGTTTATTCTTAATAGCAGAGATTCTTTTGTAATACCTAAATATTTAGCACTGTGGTTACATGGTGGGAGGCTTAAGTAAGGGGATATGGGGTTATGTGCTTAATAAATACTCAATTGATAGGTGCATATTCCCTCAGAAATTTTACCATATGGAAAAGCAATGTATTATACAATATCAGGAAGTATAATCATCTTCTGAATTTAATATTCCTAAAAGGACCCATTAAATTACTAAAGAACTGCTTACTCTGTGCCAGGCATTATGTTAATCTTAATAATAATTTAGCGCTAGGTACTAAGACCTGGAAAGGATTAGTCTCACAGCAAGTGGCAGGACCAGGACTGTCTGATATCAAAGTTTCTGTTTTATAGAGCTCTCAGACTTGCCACTCATGAGACACCTCTTCCCCACAGACATATTTTATTTATAACGTTTTAAGTAAATTGAGCCAAAGAATAAAAATTAGATTTCCTATAAGTAATTGACTTTCCTTTTTCTTGTAAAATCTGAAAACCTGACTACATTGGCTCTATATTCCTGGAAGGAGCAATGAGCTAGAGCTGAGGAATGACTGTCACTGTCCAGGAGGCATCAAGGAGGCATCACAGAAGGCCCTGCCAGGCTCTGTCACTTCTTACCTTCAAGGCCCTTTAAGGCATTTGTGGTTGGGACTTCTGCTCTGTACTCTATAAAATAAGTCTTTTTACAGTTCTAATTGTTATGTTTATTTCATTTTTTTTTACAGAGCCTTTTATCAAGTCTTGTGAAACTGAATAGTTTGACCTTAGCTAGAAATTGCTTCCAGTTATATCCAGTAGGTGGTCCATCTCAGTTTTCCACCATCTATTCCCTCAACATGGAACACAATCGGATCAATAAAATTCCATTTGGAATTTTCTCCAGAGCAAAAGTGTTAAGTAAGCTGAATATGAAGGTAAGCCTCTGTTTATAGTAGGGGGAAAAAGCTACTATGATTAGCACTTCTACTAATTACGTTTTGTCTATCAGTGTGGAGAATGAGTATTTGCTTCTTGCTGATGGGGTCCAAACTGATAATAAGGATACTTCAGGGCAGCTTGTATTAGATAACAAATCTTGGAATGGTGCATGCCCTTAGCAATTTGTCCCAAAGAAATACCTATGAATGTCCATAAAAGCATAATTGTGGGGATATTTACTGCAGAGCTTTATATGATGATAATGTAACATGTTAGCTTGGAAAGGGTTGTTGTTTTCAGTGAAATAAAACTTTGCATAGAGCTTTGTCTTAATTTTTCTTCAAAATTATAACAAATATTTAACCAGTTTTTCTTGAAGTCAAATAAAACCTGACATTTTCCTCTTCATATAAACACCAGTAGTAAGTTTTTTAAATGAAAATGTTTTATCATACTATTAACTATCAGTTGTTTGGGCATTGAAAGATAATAAGTTGAAATGTTATAATAAATAGGTAATAAGTTAAAATATCCTAATAAAAGAAAAACTTGGTTTTCAAATGGATGTTTGCTACTTGGTATTTCTCTTATGGATGATTTTGTGTAAAATGAGACAAGTAATCATTGTATATCGCAAAAAAAATATATAAATACAGATTAACAAAAAGGACATAAAATAATCCCACCAATGAGATGTAGCATCACTGTTAACATATTGGCATAATCAGTACTCACCTGGGACGGAGTACTGATGCTTCCCTCTTAAGACGAACACCCCAAACATGTGACAGTGTGGGAAGAGTTGTTATTGATGAAAATGTATTTTACAAATGAATGTGAGGAAGTGGAAAAATAGTGAATCATTGGCATATATTTTACTCTTTTTCTATGTATAGTTATATCTCATTTTTAAACAATTAGCATTACACTATTTCATCATCTGTTTTTATTCAATGATAAATATTTTTTGTCATCTTTTCTTACGGACTTTTAAAGTAAAATTGAATACTTAATTAGTGTTTTAATGATTTTAAATTGCTGTCTTAAGACTTTTTCCCTCTCTTTATTGCTCAGCATCTCTAGAATTGCTGAGGTTACATGGTTTCCTTGTAGGCCCTAATTAGATGTTTATTCTTTCATTGTGCTCCTGAGCATCTACATTTTATTCAGTGATTTCTGTACATTATTGCTAAATGGAGAAAACATCATATTTATCACTGGAACCTTTGAAATCTGAAGTGTTGGTTTGCATGGTATATTTTTTCTATGTGCAATACGGATAATCACATAGGGAACAAACTTCCAGTTTTACCTTAAAAACCTAATTACTGTATGAAAGGCTTAGCGTTTTTATTGCTTTTTATTCTTTCTTTATTTGTTATATTAAAAAAAGTAAAGTTTTCTGTTTAATTCAGAATTCTCTTTCCATCATGTAGTATATATGAAACTTTGTTTTTGTGGTTATACTTTAGATGCTCTTTTTATCTTTGCCAGGACAATCAGTTGACATCACTTCCCTTGGATTTTGGAACTTGGACCAGTATGGTAGAATTGAATTTAGCCACTAATCAGCTCACAAAGATCCCTGAGGATGTGTCTGGTCTTGTTTCTCTTGAGGTGTGTATAAAAGACCATTTAGAATTCCTTAGGTCCTTCCACCATTGTCTCACTTATAAAAAAATGAATAAAAACATATTTAAAGAAATAAAATTTCCAGGTAAAATAAGTGATTTCTATTTGGGTGAAGATGATCAGAAATGTTAGCGCTCTCTTAAACATACAACCCTGTGAGAATGATGAGGTGTTGGCCTAATCTGGGCTCAATGCTTCTGGATTACTCTTGCCTACTAAAAGTTGGTAAGTTTGAGTGCTATAGAGTATCTTTGAAATAAAAGGTTTCTAAAACTTAGCATTAAAAAAAACCAGCATTTTTTAGAACACATTTTTCCCCTTAATTGTTTAAGAACTCTGTACCATTGTCTGTCAAAATAATTATGGGCAGGCTGGGCATGGCTCAGCTGTTGAGCATCGACCTATGATCTAGAAGATGGTGGTTCGATTCCTGGTCGGACACATGCCCGGGTTGTGAGCTCAGTTCCCAGTCGAGGGTGTGCAGGAGGCAGCCGATCAATGACTCTCTCATCATTGATGTTTCTATCTCTCTCTCCCCCCCCCCCCTTTCTCTCTCTGAAATCAATAAAGATATATTTAAAAAAGGAAAAAAAAAATTATAAATTTCTCTGACTGGCATTCAGAACCCTTCATACAATTTTGGCCTACTTTTCCATCCTAATTACCCACCTACTCTTTTATTTATTCGTTAAATAGATTATTTTTTTGTTGAAAACATGCATATTTTTAGCTCCATATATTTAGTCTTATTCTCAATATCTAGAGTGCCCTCTTCTCATTCCCTTTTTTTCCTTTTAAAGTTCTTTCCCGTAATTAAAGGTCCATCTTATTGTCACTTCCTTAGTCAAGTATGAGTTTGCCTGCCTATGAGTCCCTGGAATTTTCATTCTTTTGATGAGAAAGTTTACTAATAGTAAATACATATTTTTAAAAATTTTCTCTGTATCCATGTTTTCTAAAAATCTGATTTATTCTTTTATTCTTTTAGTTAATAAGGTGAGATGGTATGGTACAATGGTCAAAAGCATGAGCTTTGAAGCCAAACAGATCTGAGTACTTTTAGCTCTCTTTACTTATGGATTTAACATGCCCAACTATCAGTTTCCTCAGCTGTGAAATGCGGGGAATATGTAGTATTTTTCTTGTAAGGTTGTAGTTTATGCATTCATTGTAGTGCCCTGTAAATAGTAATCTCAGTAAACTACAACTGCTATTATTATTTTCTTGGTCTTAGTGTATGTGTTTATTTTATTGTGGTAGTATAACTTTGGAGGAAATAAGTTTATATAAAAAATAAGCGAGAATCTTATGTAGATCTTTCCATTTAGTGTTCTCTTCACTGTCACTGTACCCAGTGGTGTTTCCCTGCACCCCCATTGTAACTTCTCTGAGAACAGGGACTGTCTTCTTCAACCCTTTTTATATCGTAGGATGTCTTGCAGTGTAAATAAATACACCACAAATACTAACTGTGCAGGACTGATGCAGGCAGTTTAGAAGTCAGTTGTTCGCCGTCCTTAAATGATGGTCTGTGAGTGGTTTGAATAATAACTCGTTTCCTGGTAGACAGTTGTACCTTATTCAGGATCAAATGCCATTAACCATGTGAGTCTTAGTGCAAGTAATTAGTAATTGTATATATTTTTTGTAAGTAAATAATTATATATATTTTTAATTTAAAGTTAAATTTTTTACTTTTGCTTACATTAATTTTGACTTAATCAAATAAAATCTATTTCCAGTAAGTATGGTGATTTTTTTAGAATAATAAGTTGTGTTTTATGTGATGTACTTGAACATTACCCTTAATATTCAGTGTTTAGAAAATTAGCATTGTTTCATAAATTTTAAGCCACACAATGGTAATATATAATTCCATTTTATGAGTTGCCAAACACTATCAATAATTTCTCCTTAGGTTCTGATATTATCAAACAATCTTCTAAAGAAGCTTCCCCATGGTCTTGGAAACCTTAGGAAGTTAAGAGAGTTGGATCTAGAGGAGAACAAGTTGGAATCCTTGCCAAATGAAATTGCTTATCTTAAGGATTTACAGGTAAAATATCCTGATGATTTTATAGTTATATGATTAAAATTTTTGGGATGCATTCCAAATTGCACATTTTTCTTAAGAAATGTTCTTAGAGACCTGATAGATTTTCCTATTTTAGCATTAGGGCTGAGTTTTATGTTCATTTAACCTGTTTGCTTTTGTCTTCCTAACAAATGATATTTTTTGAAAGAAAAACTTAATGAGTGATTTTTGTCCTATTTAATCTAATTTCCCTGTTTATGCTAATGTACTAATGTACATTAGTTGCTGGAAATTTATATATAACCATCTTTTATTATGTTGGTCTTTTAGAAATTAGTCTTGACAAACAACCAGTTGACCACCCTTCCCAGAGGCATTGGTCACCTCACCAATCTCACACATCTGGGCCTTGGAGAGAACCTGCTTACTCATCTTCCTGAGGAAATTGGTATGGACTCTTTGGATGCTTGATTCTGTACTAATAGTTTGCTCTTTGTTTGTTCAAGTAGTATTTCAGAGAATTATGACAAATCTCTCTTTGTCAACTGAGGTTCCAGCAGGCTCAAGGTATTTAGGTGTTTTTTTGTTTTTTTTTAAAAATATATCTTCATTGATTTCAGAGAGAGGAAGGGAGAGGGAGAGAGAGATAGAAACATCAATGATGAGAGAGTCATTGGTTGAGCCGGCAACCCGGGCATGTGCCCTGGCCGGGAATTGAACCTCGATCGCCTGAATCCTAGGTCGATGCTGAACCGCTGAGCCATGCCTGGCCTGGCTAGGTGTTTTTTTAATAGAGCATCAGTGGTTGGTGGGTTGGTTGGTTGGTTTATTGGTTGGTTGGTTAGGTTTCTCTCAGGGCTAATGTTGTATTTGAGAATGTTTTAGCATACTTATATTTCTATAGTAGGTATGACCTTAATTTCAAAGAGTTATTTTATATTTCTAACAAATTTTATTTTTTAAAAAACATGTATTTATTGATTTTAGAGAACGGCAGGGAGAGGGAGGGAGAGAGAGAGAGAGAGAGAAAGAAACATCAATGATGAGTCATTGATCGACTGCCTCCTGCACACCCCCTATTGGGGATCGAGCCCACAACAGGAGCATGTGCCCTAATTGGGATTCAGACCAGGATCGCCTGGATCATAGGTCGATGCTCAACTGCTTAGCCACACTGGCCGGGCTTTCTTACAAATTTAAAAATTACACAGGCTTGCTTTACATTAGTAATGTCTTATGCCAAAAACAGATTTCCTTATGAGGTTTAATAATAATATTTGATTAATACTTTAGAATTTTCTAAGTGTTTTCTTATCTATTACTTCATATAATCAACATAACCACCTTGAATTTGAGGCAGTGCAAGTTGTAATCCCATTTTATAAAGAGTTAATTGATTGAGGTTACATAGTAGCTTTTAAATTAGTTAAGTTCATGTATTGTGTTCTCCCATCTGTACCATGCTGTTCCATAGCACTATAGATTAGTGGTTAAGAATGGTTTTGAAGTAAAATAGACAATTCAAAATCTTGCTTTGTGGCTTTGGATAAGGTAGGGAAACCCTGAGTTTCAAGTTTCCTGCCTGTAAAATAAAGATGGTAATAGCTTCTCATAGTGTTCTCTGAATGTTAAACTATTAAATATAAACAAATCCATTACTTGGTAACCATTATTTTTATTCTTCTACATACCACTATCAGATATCACAGATTTTGAAGTTAAAAAATTGGCAACACATAAGGAAACTTTACACTTTTATTTCTAGTACATTTATTTAGCTGGCCTCATGCAGTTGCTTGAGACATTTGCCTGGAAAGTATGAGTATCCTAAGACAGTCTAAGAAAAAATTTTAAAAGGTTATATAAATTCACTTTTGTCTTACTTTTAGATATGTGATAAGTTTCTTAGTGAAAGATTTATACCAAGTAACAAAAACCTTTCCACATGAGAAATGTATTAAGAGAGATTGTCACATTATCTACAACAGAAAAATGATTACGGGCACTGACTGTACAATAGACTTACCTCTGGAGTTTTAAAAAAACCTCTCCAAGCTTGAAAACCAGCCACAAAGGAAGATTCCGATCTACCTGGTATGGCATGTGACCTGGATGTTAGGGTTTTCCACATTTCCCCTGTTGATTTGAACATGCAGCAAAGTTTGAGACCCGCAGTTGTATAGAGCTTTAAAATTGGGAGAAGAAAGGAAGAGGAAATGGGTATTTGAGTATATATAATGCCCAGGATAGCATTGCACCATTGAATTTATTTTAGTAGTAACTAATTTTTAAAAAATATTAATTGATTTGATTTTTTTTAAACAGGTACACTGGAGAACCTAGAAGAACTGTATTTGAATGACAACCCCAACCTTCACAGCCTTCCCTTTGAGCTGGCTCTTTGCAGCAAACTTTCAATCATGAGCATTGAGAACTGTCCACTCAGCCACCTTCCACCTCAGATTGTTGCTGGGGGTCCTTCTTTCATCATTCAATTCCTGAAGATGCAGGGTCCATATCGTGCCATGGTCTGATACAAGTCTGCTGGTCCCACACACTGTTCACAAATAGACTGCCATTAATGTTTCATATCTATATCTGTATCTATTTATGTAGATATTGATATATTTGGCAGATTTATAAAGACTGCATTATGTGTTTCTGCTAATAGAGGAATCATAGCCATTTAGATTTTTTTTTAATTCTGTACAAAAGGCTTATATAAGTTTTCTTTGCTGAACTTGATGGATGTTTTCTGTTGTGTAATATGATATGCCAGTTTGCTCAAAACATTTGTAAACATTATGAATTTATTAAATTTAAGGGGCAGAGGTAGTATAGTTGTACTTTCTCTTAGCAAAAATAATGGGCAAATAATTTTGTTGCAACTTTTCATATACATTTTCCCCTTACCAGTTGTCAGATCTTTATAGTATTATAGGCCCTGAAGGTAGAATTTTTCTTTAACTTATTTTGAAATTTGAGATTTAAATTTTATATATTGTTTACAGTCAGAGTAAATCACTGGATTTTTTTGTTGTTGTTTTGATTTGCTCTGTTTTAATCAGTCAAATCTAGACAAATTATATCCTCTGCAAAGAATTTGCATCAGCTGGTTTAAATATTAAAAGATACTTTTGAAACAACTGGCAAAGTGAAAAGTTACAGTCAAAATTCTAGAATTCCTTTAATTGTGATTCTCAGATCAATTGTGAAGCAAAATATTTTAATTGAGTCTTTGTGTTGGGGGGGAGGGTATTGAGGCCTTTTCTAGTATAAATATCTTTTCTTAAGTTTGGGGGAATAGAAACTTGTAGTGCAAAGGAGTTTTCATTCCTAAAAGTTGCAGGTCCACAAAAAATAACAGACTAATTTGGCCAAAAAAAAAAAAAAATTGCATAAACACACACATTCTATATATGTATATACAATGCTATATAGATATGTATTTATTATATCATAAACTACAATAGGTAACTTTAAGGATTTCTCCCTAGCCTTGTACAATGAAAATGAATGTTTTTCTTTGAACACTGCAATATATGTATGTTTCAAGGTTATTTAACAGTGTACTATGGTTTTATATCTTGACTTGCCTTGTACATCTTTCAGTTTTGGAATATCTGCGTCTAAGCACAATATCTTCACACTGTGCTGTATTGCTGCTGAACTAAATGCACTTTCCCCACATGTGGGGCACTGGCTTCAAACAATTCAGTTCAGTACCATTGATTTTAATCTCATCTTTCCTTTCTTGGTAGTTGTGAATACTGTTATGGAAAAGAAGCACATTGCATAGAAGCCATTGATAGTTCAGTGGGAGTTCTGTGAGACATGCATGTGCTCCTTGATGTCTTTTCTTTTGCTCTACTGCTTTTAAGGCTGGCAGTATTGTAAATGCGTGCCCCTCATACAGGACTCTTACTTTTGGTAGTGTCAGTCTAAGTTGATTTAATTTTTGAAGAGACAGAGCAAGTGCATTCTAGATATCATCCTAAACAACCCATCCCATATAATGAGTAACTATTATGTGTAATAACATATTGCTGCTTGGATTTCTTTTTTTGTTTCCATTTAGGTGGGCATTGTGTTTTAAAGAAAATCATTTTTGAATTAAGGTCATGATATTAAGATAGAAACCTGGGGCGTTGATTTGCTTTTCCTGGCTCTCAAAATCAGGACTCAGTTTGAGGTGGAACCTATATTTGTAATTGGCAAATTTTTAAGGATGAACTAAGAAATGGAAGGCAGGTGAAGATATAAAACCCTAGAATGCTTAAATGTGCTGTAAAACTATTGTAGATGTCACTGGATTTTACTAAGTAATATCCTTTCTTCTTTTTTCCCATCTACTGTGGCTTTTCAGTTAAAATTTTGTTTATAAAAGGAATTTGTTTATTACAGCTCTACCTAAAGCTTGTGTGTATGTGTGGTTTTTAAAAATCTCATATCTAGAGGTGCTTATGTATTAAGATGATGGAACTTGATCTTTAAAGAGAGTAATCTAATGTCTTTTTTGGGGGGGGAGAGGTTGTTTCTTAAAACGAAGATAGACACGATTTTTTAAACATTGTTGACCATATGTAAGCTAATACTTTTCCTAAACTGCGGTAGGACTAACTGGCATGTCCAAAATTTTTCTTTTAAAGGAATTAGGTTTAGTCTCTTGATGAGGCTCAGTAAATTAAAAAAAAAAAAGTCATAGAATGTTACATTGCTCTAAACTTTGCTTTTTGTTAATATACAGGGTGGGGCAAAAGTAGATTTACAGTTCATAGGGAAGATAATACAATAATAAGTAACAATACGAGAATAAACTGTTTCATGTACTCACACCTGTAAACCTACTTTTGCCTCACCCTGTATAGTAGCAAAACAGCAATGACTGTCAGTCCTTTTGTGATAGTTTAATAGTTTTTAAATCCCAAATGATTATTTCATACAGAAAGGAGGGGGAGATGCTAAATAACTTATAAACTTGATGGATACAAGTGAAAGCAGTAGAAAATAGAAACCCTTGAAGGAGAAAATACACATAAAACATTTATTTGTACTTATATTAAAAGGTGGGTGATGCAATTGGAATGAGTTCTAAAAATGTAATTGCATATTTCTCATTTATCTTCTTACCAAGTGTGAGTCATTTAAAATGGACAAAGTGTTACACATAACAATCTTTCTCTGATAACATTGCTATAACTTTTCATCTCAGTTATTGCTAAGCCACATGTATTGAATCCAAGTTTCAGCTTGCAGAATTTGTCATTGTTCATCAATAAGAATGGGTTGTGGTCATGGTTCGAGTATATTAAATGGGACACTTTGAAATGGGAAGGAGGCGCTCGCTCTCAGTCGTTATATTGAGCCATTGGTACATCAGAGCTGTCTTTAGAAAACCAGGATGTATGGTTACTCTTGCATGATTAAAATTAGATGAAAGCAAATGGCACAACTCCAAAGTAAGCAGAAGAATCAACTCATGAAGTTTTCAAATTTAAAGTGAATAACTTGTAAAGAAAGGTTTCCCCCTCTGCCTGTGCTAGAGGATAAGTTAGCACGCAAGTATCTTAGCTAAAACTTTCTTCTCACTTTTGGTTTGTGTAGCCCTTACGAGCCAGTTTGGGCAATTGGAAGTCATGTGACAATAGTCGGTTGTGAAATCTCTGAGAATTGAATATGCAGAGTTGTTGACATTGATTTGGTATCTAAGGCAGTATCTTGAATGTTGTTAGATTACAATAAAGTATTATGAGAATGTTTTATAAAATAGATATCAACACTTTGTTATTGAATAGAATGTCTTCTAAACCTGGTAACACTAAGGAAACATTTGTGGGTTTTACACTTTGAAATATAAGTTAAAATATAAGTCTTCGGAAGGGATTTTTAACTTTAAAAACTGAAGTTGGTTGTTATTACCCTTAAAAGAACTTCCCCTTTACATACTTATTATCCTGGTGACATTTTACATTCTAAATAGAAATGTTTTAATGTAAATGCTTGTTAGTGTCAGGTATAGTAACTGGATAGTAGTTTATTGTGTTTCATGTTGAGGACTATTAAAAAGTTTAGAAGCAGGAATAGTGTCCACTGTTGAGAGTGGATGGACAAGGCTGTCAGGTATAGGTTTTGCAGGCTGTGCGGGGTACACCACCACCTCGCGTTAGGGGGGACTTATTCCTATCACAGATTTGTAAATTATTATGCAAGTTCTTCAGCAGATGGCAATAAAGTGCCTTGTTCCAACAAAATCAGCATATTATGTCAAATTTCTAGGATCTGCACTATACGAAACGGTTGCCACTAACTAGCCACAGTTAAAATTTTAGATTAATTGAAGTTAAATAAAAATTTAACTTTAATTCCTCAGTCACACTAATCACATCAAGTTCTCAGTAACCATATGTAGCTGGTGGCTATTACATTAGTGTAGATAGAGAACATGTCTATCACAGAAAAGCATGTTGGACAGTGATCCTAGTTTATGACCTCTTTCTCCATAACTAGTTTTCGGCCCTGAAGCTGAGACAGAGATTAAGTGTTTGTTCGGGTTGGGCCTCTATGCAATTTTATTTCCCCAAAGAATTCGGTGCAGGGTGCCAGATAAGGATCGTTGGGGGCAGCTCTTCATGATCTTTCCAATAATCTTATATGATTGATTGTATTCTTGTTTAAATTTGAGTCCCTTAAACCTTATCTCTAGAAATGTCACCTGAAGATTTAACCTATTTTTCTTCATTAAAAATATTTTGTTTGCTTCTTGCCATATTATAATTATTTAATGAACTGATTTATGGTGGCCTTTTTCCCTTTTTGCTATTTAACTTTATAGTTAATCTTTTGGAATAGATTAGATTTGAGATAACTGGCCAAGTCTATACATTTATTTTTGACTCATCTATGAACAGGACTGGCTGAACAGGTCCAGCTAAAGAACTAGATTCCATGGTTTTAGCCCTGCTAGCAAAAATCAGGCCTGGGAAGAGAATGTCTGTATTTGGGAGGGGCACAATTCTAAAATGCACACAAAAAATTCTGACTTGAATGTCATAAAATATATTACATTTAAGTGATTAGACTGTTGGCTTTTTATAACTTCTGTTAAGTGATTAGACTATCAGCTCATACTACTGTTTTTTACTGAGATTTTTAGAAACTGGTTAATTTTCCCTTTAAATTACAAGTGCAGTAACATCTAATGAGAGTTCGTATATGTTGTAAATATTACCTTCAAATTAGGCAATGTGAATGTCCAAGTCTTTTTAAAGATATCACCTGATTGAATATAGTTACTTTAAATTTCCCTGTTGAGATTAGAGATAAGAATCTGAATGCTTGAATTATTTTTAGTTTTTATTGATAACTTTGAAAACTAGTTAGAAAACCTAATTTTAATGTTATTGGTATCTTAGAGAGTTTTAATGCAGTGTTTAAGCATCTAAATGTCCGAATTTGCCGTGACAGAAGTAGCACTCAGAATGCTTGGAATCAGCCGTGTAGTTTGAGTGTAAAAACACCGTATGTGAGTGTGAGTGCATACTTACGAATATGGGAGGGAGAGAATCAAGGCGTAATGGGGAAGACATAAATGAAGTGAACTTTGTGTTTTAAGTCAGGCAGGCCATTGGTTTGTAAAGAAGTTCCTGGTTTTTGTTGATTTTGGAGGATCATTATGTTTTGCTGAATTTTATTTATTAC
The DNA here is from genome assembly GCF_054644295.1 of Miniopterus natalensis. NCBI lineage: Eukaryota > Metazoa > Chordata > Mammalia > Chiroptera > Miniopteridae > Miniopterus > Miniopterus natalensis. The sequence goes on from NC_142094.1 coordinate 48,707,424, forward strand.
AGATAATGCCTTTTAACTAGCAGTACTTCTTAGTGCAAAACAGTGTTTAGCATATATCTTGTCAAACGCTATAGACAAATTTTTGCCATTGAGGAGGTCACAGTCTGATGGATTTCACACCCATTTGAGTAATCTTCTTCTAAAAAATTAAGAATAGCTGATTTCATTCAGAGTTCAATTTTTCTAACTTCCAAAGCACCTCCGGTTGCTGCTTAATGGCCATTCTGAGACAATTGAGCATATTGGTTGCCTTTAAAAAATACTGGTAGACTTTGGTTTATAGGGAATAAAATGTTAACAAAGAGTTGTGGATGAGCCTGGGTTTAGAATGACCACCGTTTTCTGTTAAAATGTTGGGTGACTTCTTTTTTACTTCTGTGGACATCAGCTTAGATGCACATCTACACATTTGGCCTTTGATGTCAACTTCAAAAGAACACTGTACAGTCCAGAATTCTAAGTAACCCCTGCTTTATTTGGATTGCAGATGAAAACTACAAGCAGTTTGTTCTAGTTTTCTGCTTTTGGACAGTAATAACATCCCCTTACTTTCCCCAGGGCCTGCGTAGTCTTACTGCATTCATGAGCTTTTGTTGTGGATGAGATACCTGAGTGAGAAGGCTTACCTTTTTCATTGTATATAATACACACATACACATACATACATACTTATATATTCTTCCTCGAGATTACATTTCTCCAGCTTTTCTAACACGTTTGAGTGCCATATAGTAAATGCCAGCTTTTAAAAATATACAATTCTAAAGTATACAGTTGAAGAGTTTGTTTATGCCTAAGCGCCTTGGCAGTTACTTCATAACTTTCATATACTGTTATTTGTCCCAGAGTGAATTTTAGAACACTTTGGATTATTGGAGTTGGCACGGGCTGTGCATTTTATTGAGGATTGTTGAGGACTCAGGTTACTTCTGAACCTTTAAAAATTTGACAACCTTGGTAATCATTTTTTTTTCTCACTTCTTTGGTTAGTTTTTTTTTTTTTAAGGATCAGTTGTGTTTTATTTTTTATTAATTTTTAATTTTATTTGTTTTTTAATAATTAAAAAAATTTTTTTTTTAAATATTACAGATGTCCCTTTCTCTCCCCAATGACCCATTCCATCCCGTCCCATCCCTCTCCCCACCACTGTCCGTGTCCTTGGGTTGTGCATATCTGCATATAAATTCTTTGGTTACTCTCTCCCCCTCCACCCACCCGCCCTCCTCCATCCCTCTGACATTCGTCAGTCTCATCTATGCTTCCATGTCATTGAATCTATTCTGTTCATCAGTTTATTAAGTTCTTTAGATTCCACGTATAAGCGAGATCATGTGATGTTTGTCTTTCTCTGCCTGGCTTATTTCACTTCCCCAGGTCCACCCATACTGTCCCAAAGGGTATGAGATTCTTCTTTACAGCTTCGTAGTATTCCATGGTGTAAATGTCCCACAGCTTTTTTATCCACTCAGCTACTGATGGGCACTTGGGCTGTTTCCAGATCTCAGCTATTGTAAACTGTGCTGCTGTGAACATCGGGGTGCATATATTCTTTCTGATTAGTGTTTCAGGATTCTTAGGATACATTCCTAGGAGTGGGATCACTGGGTCAAAAGGCAGCTCCATTTCTAATTTTTTGAGGAACCTCCATACTGTTTTCCATAGTGGTTGGCAAGGATGTGTTTTAAGTAATGAAGCTAACTTCATTTTTCCTTGCTGTCCCTTTGACTTTTATGTAGCTCCGACTTTATTTTCGAGGTGAGGACATATCCAGGGATAATCGAATGAGTTATACACTAAAGCAATATGATGGCGACATTGACTCAGAGCCTGGGCCTTCTGATTCCTTGGTCAGTATTCTCGCTGTTCCACTTGGTCACCTCCCATCTAAACCGTGTCACGCCTGCTGCTCTGGTTGAAATGTGCTCCCAGGTGAAGTGGAGCCTTCGTTAAAGTAGGTTAGCCAGGCGAAAGCCAAGTCAATCAAAACGTTTCCTCCGTTAAGAGGAAATGCCACGTATTGTAAGAACCACAGATCTGAACAGTTTAGACTGAATTCCACACGTCTTTCCTTCGCATTTTAAACCAAATGCAAGTTACAAGCCACAGACTAAGTGCTGGACTTAAGTCCATAATGTAAAATCTCTATACTTCACTGCTATTTTTGTGTGAGTAATCTTTCGTATTGATTATAGGTGAAATAATGGAATTTTTGTTTTGGACAAAGTCAAGGATGAGAGCTTCAAAGAAATCACATGGACCATTTGTCAGAGATTTGAGGTTACAGGGCAAACTGCTGCCTCCAAAATTGGAGAGAGAGCCAGATACAGAGAATCACAGCCACCAGAGCAGAAACCCATGAGCATAAACCTCCCTGGAAACCAGTGCTGGGGTAGGAAAGCCTAAACCATAACTGACAAATTGCTGATGGCTCAGTTTGAACCAGTCTGAGTTAAAAACTGGTGCCCCAGCCGGAAGGGGCCCCAACGCTTTTTTTTTTTTTTTTTTTTAGTTTTTACCTCCAGGAGCCCTAGCAGGTTCTCACAGTGCAGACGGTTGAACGATCTCTTTATGCTTCTAGCACAGAGACGGGAAAAATAGCCATTTTGAAATATACTGAGAGCATTTCCATTCTTAACAAGTGCCACCCTCAGGAGAAACTGATTTACCAGAGCCTAAGGTGTTGGGGCTTTATCAGAGCCTAACTGACTTGGGGGAAGAGATATACCCAACTCTAGTCTTCCTGCCCTGCCAAAGAGGGGAAAACCAAGTATTTATTTTTGATCACAGCCCAGGGGCACAAGTTCACTAAAAGACACCCAATACATCATGACTAGCTTTCAACAAAAAGTTACCAGTCATACTAACGCAGGCGGGCGGGGGGCACTCCGCTTAAAGGGACAGCTCTCCCAGACCCAGTCCCGGTGTCGCAGGGACGCTGCAGGGAGCAGCCCAGGAAGTTGATTAATACGCTCAGGGCTCCAAAGGAGACAACCCGAAGGACTGCGGGAGGCGAGGGTAAGGTTTGTGTGGGTGCACAGCCCTCCATCGTCACATTTTAGCGGAAACACAAACGTGTCCTATGGGGTTGGGCAACAGCAAAGAGCCAGATGGGAGCCCAACCCTCCCTAGCATCCCGAAGGTGGAGACGACCTGGGCCCAGACTGCTGTGGTCTTGGTCTTGACCAGAGGCCCTTGCCGAGACAGAAAACCCCCGGCTCAGCCTCCCAGGCAGGGGCAGGGTGGGCCAGCACTCAGTCTGGTTGGCCCGGCGGTGGCGGGACCTGGCCCGTTTGGAGAGCAGGGCAGGATTTCGGGCAGGCGGCGATGAGAAGCGGACTGTGGTGCATGAGGCAGCTCCCACGACAGCACTTGGAGCCCGTGCTACGCTTTGGGCTTCAGTGACAGTGATTCCAAAGGGCTCCGGCACAGGTGCAGGCGAGTGCAGGAATTGCGTAATAGCTCAAGGGAAGCAATAGATTTTCCCAGGGCCGCCCCTGCCTCCCTCTGTCGGCAGTACGGTGACTGGACAGATGTTTGGTTCCAGCTGTGCGCACGGCGCCCACGGCAGTGGGAGCACTGCGTTCCCCGCCCGCTCATCACGTTCAGGCGGCTGAGAGTGTGTTTCAGGCCTGTGGCGGGGGGTGTCCAAGCCAGTTTGTGAGGGTTACACCACAGCCTAGGACCGACTCCGAGCTAATGGGGCACATAGCTTTTTCTTAGTCAAGTCTTCAAAAAAAAAACACACACAAAAAAACAGAAACAAAAGTAAGCTATTAACACCTCCTCTCCCCAGTTCCTGACTTCCTTTAGATGAAGTCAGGTTGTAGTTTGGTGTCATCTTGCCTGACACTTTAATTGCAGATGTAATTCCAGAATAGTTTAGCTTAAGCAGCTTTCATTTATGGGTAAATTGTCTAGCTGAAAGTTATAAAAGAGTATCTCCCACTACTTACATGTTCCTTTCAAGAAAAAAAATAGGTAGGTAGGTAGATATAGAGATAGAAAATGAGAGAATCCTATACCTGTATCCCTGAGCTAGTTAAGATTCCTCAACTAAATCTTAATTTTGGAATGAAGAGCAAACCATCTGAGCCACCTTCTCCTGGGCCTTGTACCTCTTGGGTAACTTAATCATAAGCAGCCATTCATTCACTATGTCTTTCATTCATCACACAAATGTTTGCCAACTATCTATGCCAGTACATCTTACATTTTTGTATTTATTGAATTAGTTAGGTATTTGTTAAAAATGCAAGTAAATGCCTAAGTCCTACCCTGGACATGTTGAATCTCTATGTGGCAGTTTCCAGAAATTTGATTTAAAAAACAAAACATATATATATATATATATATATATATATATATATATATATATATAATATATATCTTTGATTTCAGAGGGAGGGAGGGGGGAGAGAGATGGAAACATCAGTGATGAGAGAGTCATTATTGATTGGCTGCCTCCTGCATGCCTTGGACTGGGGATCGAGCCCACAACCTGGGCATGTGCCTGACCTGGAATTGAACGGCCATCTCCTGTATCCTAGGTCGATGCTCAACCGCTGAGCCATGCTTCACTGGGCCAGAAATTTGATTTTTAATAAACCTGTTTGAAGTACGCTCTGGGAATACAAAAGTGGACAGGACAGTCCTTTCCCCTTTCTAGACCGTTGTACAAATGAGCAGGTAAGCTAGTGCAATAAGGGCCCACCCAAGCCCTGGAGGAAATATGTACGGGCGCCCACGAGAGGGAGTGGCTGCTCGCACCGAGGGGAGCCCAGCAATCCCAGCGTTGCACAACCAGTTAGTGTAGCGCTTGCTGTCCAGCAGGTTGGCCATTGAGAAGTATGTCCGATGCTTCCTCCAACGTAGCAGGCATCATATGTGGAATGAAAGAACACATCTTGTCCTATACTGTCCTGCTCTAGTAGCCACAAATGGACGAGCACAGGGATACTGGGAGGGTCTGCAGCTCATCACCAGGCTCGTTTCTGGTGAACCTCTTGCAGGTCCTCCGTTGTCAGTGTGGCAGAGGGCAGAGATCTACAGAAAGGGAGTTAAAATCTTGTTTGGCTTATAATCAGGAATCATGGGGTCGGTCCAGGTCTGACCCTGCTGCTTATTAGCTGGGCAAGCTGCTTTGTCTCTCAGAGCCTTGTTTCTCCATCTGCAAAGGCCAGAAATAATAGCTACACATTAGGGTTGTTTGGGGAGTAACATAAACTATCTGGTACCTAACCTGCCCAGCATTGTGCCTGAGAGGGGTCAGTGCTAATACATAGTACTTATTTTTATTAACAATAGAAGTAATAGTGGACCTCTATTTGTGTGCCCAGAGTTGATTCATCCTCAGGCCACGAAAGCCATCTTCCATATTTACAATGATTCTGAATGGCCCTGCCCAGATCCCTGGAGGGCTATGACACCCACCAGGGCAGCGGTTCTCAATCTGGGGCCCATTCTTCGAGGCTCAGGTTGGCTTGAGAAAAGTCCTTGGGTCATTTGACCCCCTCCCTGCCCCCACTGAGATTTATTGCTTAGGGAAGTGAGTCTTAAGCAGTGTGCCTGTTAGCATCTCCCAAGGAGCTTTGTTAAGATACACAAACTGCATCCACTATGATTCACTGGCCTGAGTCATCACTACCATGGTGGAGCATCGGGGAGTGTATTTCACCTTTCCAGGCAACGCTGATAAACAAGCCTGGCTGAGAACTGTCTCCGTGGATGTGTCTCTGCTCAATGCTGTCTGACTCGGCGCTAACTCTTCTGGCGAAAAAGAATGGTGCCCAGTAGCTTTTCAAAGCTCAGAGATCCTGACCCTGTGTGTCCAGCTAAGGAGAAAGAGCCTTTGCTGATGAGGCAAAGGAGACAAGAACTCTGGGCATAAAGCGACTCCATATATAGCCCTGCCTGGACATGATGCACACTTGGTATTTAACAAAAGGAAGCAGTTATTATTATTATTGGTTGTGTATTGGCCTAGCTCCTTGAAAGGCCTGTATCCATTTTAGGAGAAAAGACTCCAAACCCGGAAGTTAAGAAACCAACTGGCTGCTGGGGAAGCATTGAGACAATGTGACAAGAGGTGTCATGCACAGGCTAGCAGAGATTTCAAGAAGGAAAAGCGCTGTGGTCTCTGTTTCTGTTTCCCCGTTTGCTCCCGAAATGAGAAGGAAGGAGAGCAGTGCGTTGGCAGCTGGTTCAAAGAGGGGCAGCGATGGCCCCAATGCTTAGTCTTACGCTGTGTGAACGCCATGGTGAACCCCAGATCGCCACGGGCTTTGATTTTTGTGTGTCTCAGCGTTTGCACTTCACATCTGGGGCTCCTGGTTGCTGTGCAAAGATGAGAGTAGCCACATTTCTAGCTGAGCCTAGCGCAAAGTTTCTGCCCCTGTGGAGACACTCAGAGCTGAGATCTGAGTAGAAGATGGGAAAGGACAGGCTCAACAGAGGGAGGAAATTCTGCCTGTTCAGTCTTCCTTAGATTATGCAGGAAAGGGGATTAGAGAGACTCCTCAGAATTAAGACTGGAAGGGGAGCTCACCCCTCTGGAGCAAAGACCGGGAGGTTAAGGTACTGCAGTCAAACAGGACACCTGCGAAGTACTTTGAAATTACTTTAGCTGGACTTCGTGCCGACCTACATCAAGAGCAGCGGCATCAGTAACTGTCAGCAGCTCGGGTGGAAGGCGATGCCCGAGGTCCCGAATGAGCCCTCAGCCCCCAGCCAGACCCGTGCCTACATCCTGCTGTGCAGAAGTGATCTGCTCAATCCTTGGCACTTCCGGCTGACGTGACTACGGAAGGTGTTTGGTACAGTGGGTCCTTAAATAAGAACTTTTCTTTAGGTCTGATCTCTTTTCTGCCCACAGTTCCTAGCTTCCTAGGCCTTACCCTTACGCTGCCTACTGCCAATACAAGTTGGTAAAATCTGTTGACTGTTAAAACCTATTACAGGACAACTAGCATGCAGAGAAAAACAAGCCATTCACCCCACTCTGTGCTATTCCTATCAGAGAACAGGGAAAATCTCTCTTCTCTCGGCCAGCACCCTCCCCTCTAGTATGTGCATCTGAACTGGGGGTGTGGTGGGGGGTGGAGTCTAGCTTTCCTGCTGCAACAAAGACGCGACGGAGCACAGCTGGCCAGAGCTGGGCATTCAGCGAGGCCGGGGCCAGGCCTGTTGGATCTGCCGGGAGGGTGGGCAGTGCCAGGCCAGGATGGGTGTCAGCTCTGGGCTCTGATGCGTGAGGGGTCCTTCCTGATGTGACTTTAATCAGGCAACCCCCGCTCCCGCCTGGAGTAGACACGTAAAAGGGTCTGCTTTAGAAGGATGTCTGCAACATGACGGTGCAATTTAAAATCTGGGTCCTACTTTCCTAAGCTTGGACCCAAACTTGTCCTGAGATAGAAGGCGCTTTAGGCAAAGGGCCGCCGGCGGTGGCTTCCCAGCGGTGACGAGGCGCGGCCAGCAGGTGTCAGTGCGCCCTCGCTCTGTCGCGCGCGGAGCCGCGGCCTCCAGGACCCCTCCTCGCCGCGGTCTTAGGGGGCGAGGTCCAGGCCCCGGGCCGCCGCGGCCCCGCGAACAGCTCCAGCAGGGAGACGGCGGTCACCTTCCACCACGCGCAGCTCTGAGATCCGGGGGCGCTGCTCCGGGAGGCGCTCCCCTTTTCGCCGCAGGGGGTCGAGCTGAACCTGAGCCTCCCCTTCTCACCAGGACTCCACTCGCCCCAGCCGCCCGGCGCACTTACGGTTGAGGGCCGCCCGGCCCAGGGCGGGACCGCTCCTGATGCCACCCGTGCCCGTGGCTGCTTCTCCAGATTCGGGTCAGGGGCCAAACCCCTTTCCTCCCAGGACGCAGCTCGATGGGGACACTCCCGGGTGCCCGCTGCCTTCTGCGGCGCCGGCCGGTGCCGCTCGGCCAGTTCCCGGCAGGGGCCCCCCCGCCCCCCGCCCCCCAGCACGCTCTTTAAACCCCGCGTTCGCGGCACCCACGTCTGCAAAGGGCAGGTCCGGCTGGGGACGCGGCGCTCCCCTGGGCCAGGCGCGGGGCACCGGCGCTGGACCCGCGGAGGGGAGGCGCAAGGGGCGGGGGAGGGTCGGCCTCCCACGTGGGGCTGACGCCGGCTGCTCGGCAACGCCGGCTTGATCCCGGGGCTATAAAACCAGTCCACGGTGCGCGCGGCGGAGCAGCAGCAGCTCGGGCCACGGTGCGGACGCCCGGCAGCCGCTCGCCGCCGCCCAGCGCCTTCCCCCCGGCGAGGCGCTCCGGCCTCGGCTCGCGCCGCCTTCGGACCCCGGGGGTGCGGTCGCGCCCCGAGCCCGCAGCGCGCCAGGCCGACGCCCCACAGACCCTCCGCCTAGACCGCGGCTCCGAGAGGGCCCACCGCCCTCCCGCCCCGGCCGCCTGAGGACGGGGGCGCCTTCATGCGGCCCGCACACCTCTCCCCCCGCCGCCGCCGCCCCCGAGCTCCGCGCGCTGCGCCCCAGCCCCAGCCCCGGCCGGCACGCAACTTTGGGAGTCCCGCGGCGTTCCACGGGGCGGCAGAGCCCGCATCCCGGCCCCGGCGGCCCCGCCGCGCCCGGGGGAAGCGAGAGAGCCGGTGACCGCTTCGGGGATGTAAGCAGACAGACGCGGGACCCCAAGCCCGCATCGGCTCCCCTCGGCTGCCTCCCGGGGCGGGGGCGGGCTCCGCACACGGTAAGACCTCTCGCTTTCGCTCAGGCTCCAGAGTCGAGGTATAGATATGTGCATATGTTTTTAATTCCCTGTTATCCTTCCAAGTTACCGGGCCAGCGGTGATTTCTGTTCTCTCTTCTTGAAGGAATAAATCTCTTTCCCCATCGGCTCGACCTACTCTCACCCGCCGCTTAGAAATAAAACTTGGCTGTGTTTAGGAGCTGGGAGCCAGAAGGCGCCCACGCCGGGCGACGGGAGCGCCGACAGGGCATCGTTCGCTGGAGCCGGGCCCATGGGCCGCTAGCAGACCCCCAGCTCCGGCCCCAGGTGCCCGCGGCCCCCTCCCCATGTGAGGCGCGCGGGGCGCGGGAGGAAGAGCACCCACGGGCCCCGGGCCCAAGGCCGCTGGCAGCAGGCCCAGGCGAGCGCGCACCCGGGTCCATGTTCCGCCAGGAGCAGCCGCTGGCCGAGGGCAGCTTCGCGCCCATGGGCTCCCTGCAGCCGGACGCGGGCAACGGGAGCTGGAACGGGACGGAGGCGCCGGGGGGCGGCGCCCGGGCCGTCCCCTACTCCCTGCAGGTGACGCTGACGCTCGTGTGCCTGGCCGGCCTGCTCATGCTGCTCACCGTGTTCGGCAACGTGCTGGTCATCATCGCCGTGTTCACCAGCCGCGCGCTCAAGGCGCCGCAGAACCTCTTCCTGGTGTCGCTGGCCTCGGCCGACATCCTGGTGGCCACGCTCGTCATCCCCTTCTCGCTGGCCAACGAGGTCATGGGCTACTGGTACTTCGGCAAGGCGTGGTGCGAGATCTACCTGGCGCTCGACGTGCTCTTCTGCACGTCCTCCATCGTGCACCTGTGCGCCATCAGCCTGGACCGCTACTGGTCCATCACGCAGGCCATCGAGTACAACCTGAAGCGCACGCCGCGCCGCATCAAGGCCATCATCGTCACCGTGTGGGTCATCTCGGCCGTCATCTCCTTCCCGCCGCTCATCTCCATCGAGAAGAAGGGCGGGGGCGGCCGGCAGCAGGCCGAGCCGCGCTGCGAGATCAACGACCAGAAGTGGTACGTCATCTCGTCGTGCATCGGCTCCTTTTTCGCGCCCTGCCTCATCATGATCCTGGTCTACGTGCGCATCTACCAGATCGCCAAGCGCCGCACGCGCGTGCCGCCCAGCCGCCGGGGCCCGGACGCCGCGCCGCCGGGGGGCGCCGAGCGCCGGCCCAACGGCCTGGGCCCCGAGCGCCGCCACGCGGGCCACGCGGGCCCCGCGGGCGCCGAGGCCGAGCCGCTGCCCGCGCAGCTCAACGGCGCCCCCGGGGAGCCCCCGCCGGCCGGGCCGCGCGACACCGACGCGCTGGACCTGGAGGAGAGCTCGTCGTCCGAGCACGGGGAGAGGCCCCCGGGCCCCCGCAGGTCCGAGCGCGGCCCGCGGGCCAAGGGCAAGGCCCGGGAGAGCCAGGTGAAACCCGGGGACAGCCTGCCGAGGCGCGGCCCGGGGGCGACGGGGCCCGGGGCGCTGGCGGCCGGGTCGGAGGAGGAGCGCGGCGGGGGCGCCAAGGCGTCGCGCTGGCGCGGGCGGCAGAACCGCGAGAAGCGCTTCACGTTCGTGCTGGCCGTGGTCATCGGCGTGTTCGTGGTGTGCTGGTTCCCCTTCTTTTTCACCTACACGCTCACGGCCGTCGGCTGCCCCGTGCCGCGCACGCTCTTCAAGTTCTTCTTCTGGTTCGGCTACTGCAACAGCTCGCTGAACCCGGTCATCTACACCATCTTCAACCACGACTTCCGCCGCGCCTTCAAGAAGATCCTGTGCCGCGGCGACGCCAAGCGGGTCGTGTGAGCGCCGCGCCGCCCCCTGCGCCCCGCCGGCTCCCGAGGGCGCGTCTCCGCCGCCCCGCGCGCCCCCCCGCGCGCCCCCCGCGCTCCAGCCCGGCCCCGCGCGCGCCCGCGAGCGCCGCTCTACCCCGCCGGGCCCACGCCGGCCGGGGGCCACGGGCACCCCTCCCCCCCCGTCGTTGGGGCCGCTCCGCGTTCCGAGCGGTCTTCCAGGGTTCTTGGGCCGCCCCCAATCAGTATTGTTTTTTAAAGGTGTTTTCACTTCCCCGCGTCCAGAGCAGAGCAACCCCTGAACCCCAGAGGGTGGGGCTCACACAGGGTTAACGAAAGGGGTTACCCGACCCCGGCTGGTTGCGCTCCCCGCCCCCAGCCCTGTTTTTTTAACAAAGCTCAGGGCAGCCCAGCCCGCTCTCCCAGCCTCACTGTAAATACGCACTATTTTTGATAGTACATGGGGGGTGGGGCGGGGACGGGGGCGGGGGACCCCCATGTCGCTTGGCTTTTATTGTCCGAATCCTGCCTGTTGGAGACGCCCCGGGAGGAGACCCGTGGAGTCTGGCTCAGGGCAGGGCCCTCTGCAGTCCAAGCCCTTTTCTAGGGTCCTTACTTCCCTCTGTGACCTTTTCGCCAGCAACTGGTGACTGTCCCTTTGGGTCTGGACCTGCTTTGAGATTTCCTGAGGGGGGGAAGATTTGTCCATTTTTTTCCTGTGCCTCACAGCGTAATTGCCTTTTCCTATGTAAATACTGCAGTGATGGACCAAGACAGAAGTAATGAGCCTTTATGCCTGGCATCCTTCCCGTGTATAAAGCCATTATCCCCGAGGCACCCTGGCCCCAGGAACTCACTTTAAAGCCTCCTTCCCACGTCCCCCCTCCGTCTCTCTCCGGGGCCACTGCTTGAGGAATCTGTATGTTTCTGTTTTGTGTGTACGTGGCCCCTCTGTCTCCCAAAGTGCTGACTGCGGGGAAATCGTTTAGCTGCTGTTTTTAGACACAGAGAGGTGTAAATTATGCGGAAGAGGCAAACCTGATACAATTTGCCCAAGGTAAACAGTTTGAAAAGACAAATGGGCCTGCCAAACTGTACAGTTCCTGCCCCAAGAGCTCTTAGGTATCAAAGTGTTGCCCTTCTCCACCCCCTCTGCTTTTCTGGTTGAGATCCTGTCACTGATGAATTCCCAAAGTCAACAGAGGAGGGCGGAGACCTCGTGTTTACATCGAGTTTCTACACGTTTCGGACAGAGACTCTTTAAGGCCTGCGCTCTTATTTTACTAAAGAAAAATTAATATCAGCACATGTTGCTAATGACAGTGGATTTTTTTAAATAAAAAGTTTACAGATCAAATGTGAAATAAACATGAATTAAATGGTCCTGTCTGTTATCTGAGTTTCCAAAAGCTTTAAGGCTCTGAGAACATCTGGTGATATATATATGTATATGTATATATGTGTACACACACACACACACACACACACACACTCTTTAAATGGAAAGGCACATGTACATTATAAAACACTCACCTTTACGAGCGCAGCGATAACAAAGCCACCATTTACCAAGTGTTTCTTATGTGCCAGGCACTATGATGAGCCCATTATAGGTTTTGCTTCATTTAATCTTCCCCCAAACCCTATGAAATAGGGACTGTTATTATCCCCATTTTACAGGCGAGGAAACTGAGTCTCAGAGGGCAAGTTCTTTGCTTAAGGTTAACAAGAGGTGGACATGCTTTGCACCCAGCTTTGTCTGGTTCCAGGGTCTGTACTCTTAACCCCAGAGCCTTGCCAGAGTGGCATCAGTACCACTTTGCAGAATGCTGCCAGCAGTGAGGTCTCTGCACAAAGTGTGCTATGCACACAAATATGGGATATGTCCCAAGTGTGTGGGTATACACAAAGTGTGTACATACCGCAGGGTGTCTAGATGCCCTAAAGTGTGTACGTACTTCAAAGAGTATATATATATATCCCCTAAAGTATGGTATACGCACAAAGTGTAGAATATACTACAAAATATGTATCACATCTTAGAGTGTGATAATATGCAATGTGTGCTGTGTAGCCCATGGTGTGGTATATGCTCAGAGTGCGGAGCAAAGACCTAAGTAGAACCAAGTATTAGTTGGTGGCTTGAATTGTCTCTGGCCAAAAAGCTTGGATCCTTCCTGTTGCATTTCTGTCATACCAAGTTCCGCCCTGCTGTCTAGGAGAGCTTAAGATCCACGCCCTACAGTTATGGTTATGACACTCTGAGGTGGGAAGGGCCCTTGGAAATCCAAGGATCCAACCCCTCATTTTCCAAGATGAGTGACTTATGCAGGGCCCCACAGCTCTGGGAGACAGGGCTCTGGACCCATGCTGCCTCATTCAGTTGGGAAGCAGCAGGAGTGGTTCTGTTTACGTGTATAATCACACACACTGCTGATTGCTGATGGATTGGAGGGGCCATCACAAGCCACAGGTCTTGGTTTGGGGAAGGATGGATGCCCCCCAGAAGCAGGCCCTCGAGCACCCTCTGGGCAACACCTGTCTTCTCGAACTTCTTTAGTGGGGGCGAGGGTGTGTGTGCCAGGGTAGGAGGCTGGAGAGTCCTGAGAAGTCAGCTGGGCTCTGGGGGGCCTGGGAGAAGGAAGGCATTGGTTCTGAGAGGTTTTTGTAGAGGCGGGAACATATGAGCCTGCAGACAGGAGGAGGGTGGGCAGCCTGCTGGCTCCAGTGACCCATCCCTGGGGGCTTCATACACCATGGCCTTTGCTGCCAAGTCTGGCTGCCTGGTCTGGTGCTGAGCCCTGCTGCTCCCTGCTCCCACTCCAGCCTCTTTCTCCCTCCCGCTCAAGGCACCCATCGCCTCAAAGGCAAATAGTGCCAGACAATAAGCCAGCCTGGCAGGCCCCCAGGAGCTGGGCTGTGTGTCTCAGATGCAGGGGCAGATACAAACAGTGCTTGCTGTTGACTCTTCTGCTCTGTCTGCTGGTCTGTGTTTGTCCCGCCTTCACCCCCAGAGGCTCTGCTCCCTGGGAAAGGGGGGAGTGTGGGCAATGGTGCCCCATAGGGCAGGCCCCACACCCCATTCTAGCAGCAGGGAAGCCTAAAAAATGGAGAAATCCCGGTCAAGGTGGGGAGAGAGGGCCAGAGTAAACAGGGCAGAGAGCTCAAGCAACAGTCTGCAAAGGTCTGGGGTGGGGAGGGGATTGAAGGAGGAGAAATGGTCCTCATGGGGACCTTAGCCTAAAGATCAGGAGGTGAGACTGTCACCTCGCAGCTTCCTGCCCACATCTGATCTGGATTATTTGGGCCAAGGGGATCTGTCTTTGTGATGGAATCTCCTATTTTATGGGACTTTGCTTAGCATATCAAAAGCCACTGGTTTTTGTGTCTAGAGCATGTTTTGCCAGATTTATTTCTGCAAGGTGCCTTGAGTTGGGGGAGGGGTAGTGCCCTCACTTGAGCCTGGCTGCAAGACTTTGCTCAGCTTCTGTGCTGCAGGGCTGGAGGAGAGGATGTTGAAAAGGGGCCTTAGGTTTTTCCTTCTTTATGACGCTAATCAAATCAGTTTCAGAGCCAGAAGTTTCCACACACATCTTCCACTCCTATATTGTGCTGTTGAGGGACTGGAGACCCCGAAAAGGCAACTGGTTATTTGACATTTTGGCGAACCTCAAGCCCACTGCTCCCTGACTATCTGATGCCGTCAATATTCAACACAAATTCTGTTTTGCTGTTGGATTTGGTGAGTTGCTGATCAACCCCAGAGGAGCCCTCTGTGCTTGTTCTGTGCCAAGCGCCATGCCAGGCACTGTGAGGCTGCTCTCTCCCTTTCATGCATGTGCCCCACAGAGCCCGGCACTTGTCCCTAAGAGATTAGGGCCAGCCCTGTGCTCTGGAAGCATTAAGGCTGCGTGGGGGACAGGATGTGCCTGTGTGAAGCATTAAGTAGCCATACAACAGTGACAGCATGGTGGGGGTTAGTGGATGCTGAGTGCCCACTGAAGGTCATGGGCATCTATCTGTACTGTGCATGTGCTGTGGGGGAGACGTTGCTGGGGCTGGGAGCTCTGGGAGTAGGACATGGGAGCTGGGGTGTCAGGATTGTTGCTGAGGGAAGGGGCAGGGAAGGCAGCTCTGGTTCTAGCAGCTGAGCCCCGTGGAAGCATTGCAAGGCTTAGGGCAGGCCTCAGCTTTCATTTCTCCAACCTGATCCGCACTGGAGGACACCCATCCCTCCAGGGAACCTGCCTCCCTGCCTCAAATAGAGTAGCAGGATCCAAGTACCCAGGCTCTCGCCCTTGTCAGAGCCAGGGCCCAACACCAGGCCTCGGGTGCAGGCCTCTCCCTAGGCCCTGCATCCCCGACAGTGGGCCTGAGAGTCTGGGGTGCAGGAAGGGTGCCTCCCTCAGTAGAGGGAAGCTATTCGGAGTCAAGGAGCACAATCGCGAACACCAGGGTTTGTTTTGAAAATAGCATCAACCTCTTTGATTACCAGTAATCCTGGGGTTTAGAGTTAAACACAAAAAAGGGAATAGGGCCTGTTGGAAAGAGCCTGGACCTGCGAATTAGACGGCCAAGGTTCTCATCCCAGCTTTGCCTTCTGCCAGAGGTGTGACCTTGGGCAAAGCCCTTTCTGAGCCCCCGTTACTTCATTTATGAAATGAAAATGGCTGGTCTAGATCAGTGTTGTTTAAAACTGTGTTCTTTAGGGTTTATTTAACTACAAAATCAACCTTATTCTCTCTCTCCCACAAATATTTATCATCTATCATCTGTCTGTCTGTCTGTCTGTCTTCTATATGTCCTATCTGATAAATTGCTGGGTTAAGTGACTAAAACAGGTACCTTTTCTTCAGGACGTCTCAGAGCCTCGAATATGCCAGTGTGATTGTGATTCTGAGAGGGGTGCTTATGGAGAGCTGTGCTTCTCAAACTGCCTGGACTGCAGGCTTCCGTTTTCACAGAGCATCTCAGCAAATCATGTTGCTAGAACACTGGGGTCATGCTGGGCTACGAGATCTCACCGGACTTTTCTCTTGATCAATTCTGAGATTCGATGAAATGTCAGCTCTGCTCTCTCCTCTGTCCCTCCCTCCCTTAGGTGAGGCACACTGGGCACGGGCCAAGCCAAATGTTCTCCTTGGGCACAGCTGACTCTGAGAGTCATTGGCCTCATTGAGACTTGGGATCGTGTGGGGTTTGTTACGAGTGTGGTCAGACTGTGTGCACACACAGACATACGGGCACACACATGGACATATGGGCACACACAGACACGTGCACACAGACAGACACGAGCACACCATCCTCCCGGCCAGCTGGTGAGTCAGGTGAGAGACAGCCCCAGGGAACCACATGGCTGGCTCTTAGCCAAAGTCGTCTGGGCTGTACTCACGTCTGTGGCTCAGGTCCAGCCTGGAAGCGGAGGCCAATGAGGCTGGGGTCTGGTTGGGGAGTGGTGGGGACTGGCCCAGGTCGATGCCCCTCCTTGTCCCCTGGGTACACTAAGAGTTCTGCCGCTTCTTACTGAGCACCTATGGGCACCCCTTAGCCTTCCTTATCAGCAGATACACACCTTAAGTGTTCTTTCTTATGCCCTGGCCCCAGAGGAGGTGCTGAGAGTTTTAATGAACGATCAATTCCTCCCTCCCTGCCTCACTCCCTGCTTCCCTCCCTCCCTCCTTCCTTTCCTTCCTTCCTAGTGATTTTTTTGAGCTGTCCCCAAATTAATGTCACAGTCCTGTACCATTTGTGCTGGGGGTGGAGTGGTGGACAAGATAATTAAGATCTTTGCCCCGCAGAGCTTCTTTTGGGCGGAGACAGATATTAAGTGGGCACCAGGGAGTGGTAAGCAGGTTGGTGAGGGTGGTAGAGCGGGTGACAGGGACTCACTGTTGGGGAGCCTGCCCTGGGCTGAGGCATCAGAAGAGGAGAGTCAGTCCCTGGAGAAGTGATAGCTAGAGGAGAGCTGAGGGATGGGCAGGAACAGGTCCAGAAAAGGGGTTGGGGTGCAACGGGGAGCATCATACGTTCAAGCAACTAAATGATGTCCACTTTAGTCAGATGCGAGAAGCCGAGAGGGGATGGGACAGGCTGAGGGGGTGGGGGCCAGATCCTCCGACACCTGGAGAGGTTTGCCTTGAGGATAGTGGGAGCCAGGGTGTGGGCAGGCAGGTGATGAACATGAGTGGATTGTTTTTGTTTGGAAAATCATTCCGGCTGCTGGGTGGAGACTGATGTGGTGGAGCATGCTGGGAACAAATGACAGTGGCCTGATTAGGGTGCTGACATGTCACTGAGGGAAGCTCAGGGCCTCTGCCTCCCCCAAAGTCACCCAAAGGCAGTGCTAGTCAGTGTGCAGACCCAGATAAGGATTTCAGAGGTACCCTTGCTTGCAGAATACTGGCCCAGCCTCTGTGAATTTCCATCTTCAGAGAGGGGTTCCCTGGTTCGGAGCTCGTGGTTACATGCAGACAACTCAGCCAGCCTTGGCTGTGTGGAAACTCACTGGCCATGGGCCTGGTCTGACTTGCTCCCTGTTTCTGAACCTCAGCTGCCTTATCTACACAGCGGGTCAGGGAGGATGAGAGGAGACCACGGATCACAAGCCTATGTATGGCTGTGTGCGCCCCTGAGACACCCAAAGATCAGCTGACAATCAGGGGCAACTGAGAGCCTAAAGGCAGTCAGCACCCCATGGATTCCACTTGGGATCAAAAGAGCTGATAAGCCCCGGATCTGGGACTCATCCTGCTTAATCCTATACCAGGCTCACCCAGGCCCCTTGAGGAGAAACACCCTCTGTTTGCAAGGAGTTCAGGGAACCTGTGACTTGACACACCTGTCTGCTCTGCCTGCTGCGAGGAGCTCAGCAGCAATTCACAGCTCCTGGCAGGGCCTTTTCCTCTGACTCTCCTGCTTGAAACCCAATCCCTACATTTTCAACACTCGCTGGTCTGCAAGGGAGTGCTCTCCTGGGAGTTCCCAGAGAGGGTGGCCAGGTCTTGGAACGAATGGCTGGTGTTCCTGAGAGGGTACTTTAACACTGAGACTTGGGCACCAGAAGACCCGATTACAATCCTGGATCCATCACATAGCTTTGACTTTAACCTTAAACAGCTGACCAACCCTCAGTTTCCCCACCTGTAACTTAGAGATTTTGGTTCCCAGTGTTTTGGTGAGTTAGCCAGGCCAGTGCTTGGCATAGCGCAGAGACCCAATAGTGCCCACCTTTTCCGCTCCAGTTTGGGAGCTGGAGGCTTGTTTGCTCTTGAAGCTGCAGCGGAAGGAGCTGGGCTGGGCTGGCTAGTTTGGACAGTGCCAGTACCATGCCCTTTGAACTGGTGTTTGAGGGTGATTTATGATAAAGATTTGACTTCTCAGGCTCTTAGCTTCCCCTCTTTCCAGCCCAATGAAAGAAAGACCTTGAGTTTCTCAGTAGAGCAAGAGGGTGGGACTGGACAAACTCCAAGTCCCATACGGACCCATGATGACAGAGATGGTTTCCAGCGAAGCAGCTCTGACGCCGAGGCCGCCTGATGTCCAGGTTAGTGTTCTCGTGGCCTTGTTGTGCCCCAGGCTGGTTTTTCGTCTCCTGATGATAACACTCTTGTTTCTACCTCCATAAGGCTGCTCAAGCTGTTCTGTCCTACGTGTGGAATGCCACACTACTCTTCCCTGGATGCCTCGCAAAATCATGCCCAAACTTTAAAGCCAAGCTACATCACAACACTTTTGAATTTTAATAGTGGAAAGAACCTGAGGTTTGGCATCAATCACTCCAAGGCTTAAACCTTGGGTCTGATTCCCTGCTCTTCATGGGTGGGACAGTTTGTTTGACCTTCTGCATATCCCCAGCTTTCCCACAGCTCCCCAGCATCTCCTCTACACTGGAGCAAAGGGAACAGGAGTGATGGTTTCTATCTGTAGCTCATCAGGTCATGTGTATCATGGAGTCCACGAGTGAAAATCGATCCATTTGTTGTGAGCCTTGTGGTGAACATTTGCAGTTTGCCTCCCCAGCTTCCATCCCCTCCCTGACCACAGTGAGTGGGTCATTGTCTTAGTCCCTTCAGGATGCTATACTTTTCCTAGAACGGTGGGGAGAGAGACATCTGTTCTTTCCCACTGGATCTGCTCTGTCCATCTGTCACCTGGGGTCACCGTTGTAGATAGCAGAGCTCTGAAAGAGGGAGTCTTGATGACATCAACTTAACCCTTTTATCTAGATGTGTGTGAAGAACCACCTCTAGACAGTTAAAAAAAAAATTATGAGCTAATAAAGTCCTTTTCTTTTATTTAAGTGAATCTCAGTTGGGTTTTCTATCATTTGCAACTAAGAAAGTCCTTTGGGTCAAAGTCACATCATCAATAGTCTCAAAGGTTGCAAGATTTTGGAATGAGTTCAGTTGTTTTGCTTCTTTAGTTGGATGCCACTTGGCCCTATGTTTTGATCAACTCTTTAATTCCAGCTGTGTTGACATGCCTCTTGGTTTTAATAGCCTCAGACAGTTCTTTGAACTTGTCTGGAGGCCAATCATTCCAAAGTCAGAAACCCATAACCCACTCGCTGTCCCGTGGGATGGCATACCTCCTTGGACGAGTTGGGAGGAACTTTCAGTCATCCATCCATTCCTGGAATCATTCTACACTGGTAGGAGTGGAAGGCAACTGGTCATCTGGGCTTCCAGACCTAGGGTCCAGCTCACGCTTCATTCATTTCTAAAGAGGACAGAACAGTTTTCACAATGGTTTCCTGGCTGAGCAAATAGTACAACACAGTCATCGTCACCAAACGCAACTGAGTTTATGACCTAAGTTCTGACTGTCCCCGAATTAGGAGCTCTCCATCCAGTGATTTACTTCATGGCTAAAGTGTCCAGGAAATGGGTTTAGAGGCTGTGAAGTGTGCATGTATTTTTGTGTGTTGAGTTTTGGGGATATTCTTCTTTGATCGAGTTGGTGAAATGAAGCCGTGTGAGCTGAGAGCGTGGGCCATTGGGAACCCAGCTTTCTGAACTTACGTGCAGCCTCTTTGCACATTCCCGTAGACAGACGCTCAGCCTCGAAGCTGCGACAGCGATGGGGCATGAATCCTATAAGTGCCAGTAATGCCTGTAAGTCAGCTGCGTGTGAGGGTGGGTCCTGTGAAAGAAGGAGAGCTGGGGTCCAGAGTATGTACCCTGGGGTTGCATACCTCTGCTCCGTTTAAGCTGTGCGATCCCAGGAGGAGAGGAAGGTCTGGGGACCACATTTCTCTTGTCTTCCAAGACCAGTTGGGGTGTTACCAACTTCCCAAATTTCTCCATGTTCTTTTCCCACTTATGATCTTTCTAGGCTGCTTAATTCCATGATGTGGGTGGCTTTTTGACTTGCCATATTATTTGATTTGGGGCGGGGGTCGGGGAGAGGAAGTCTGTGTAAGCCTTTCCTCTCTCTCCAACTAGCCAGAAACTTCTGGGTGGGCCAAGACTGTGCTTTATCCCTCCACAACCAACCTCTCCCACCGCCCACCAGGTGTCTAGCATGGCGCCCTGCGTAGAGGGTGTTGGTTATGGTCTTGTTTGACCCTCGGGCCTTTGCTGTCACGGGGGTGGGGGTAGCCAGTGTGGGGGTGTAAGGAAAGAGCCTGAGGGCAGCAGTTAGGTTTGGGAAGGAAGGTGTGGGTGGGGCGGCCAGGAGACGGGGAAGCGGCCGGTGAGAGGAGGCCAGACCCCTGCCCCGCTGTCCGCACTGTGTTCACGTGCCCCGCGGGCTGCACTGAGCTCTCAATGGAGTGAGCCCGGGTTCGTGGCTTGCAGTGGAGACATGGAAGAAAGAGTGACCACAGCCACTTCTGCAAGGTGAATTGACCTGCTGGTCGGGCACCCTGCCCCTGGGCTGGCCCTGTTAGGTGTTCCGTGCTCTGACCCTTCAGGTGTGGATGGTGTGGAAGGGTTAATGGCCAATGAGCTGTGGGTAAGGGGCTTGCTCTTCACCTTCTTGGGCAGAGAGCATGGAGGACTCTGGGGTTGGTCCCCGATCCTCCACTGCCTGCAGCCTTATCCTAAGGGTCTCGTGGATACAGGGATTTTGAAGATCCCAGCCCTGATTTAAGACTGAACAGGAGTAGGAGGCAGGGGGCAGGGACACATGCAAAGTCACAGAAGCACTTCCTCTCTCTCTTCTGCGCCTCACCCCCCTTGGTCCCCAGCCTGTGGATGGTGACTCTCCTGGCACGGGAGGCTGTGGTGGGAGTGGGAGACAGAGGCCCAGGCACCGGCAGGGACTCCCAGCTATGAGCCATGTCCTTGGGGGAGAGGAAACCCATGAGCAACGGCCCCTCCTTGGTGACCATGTGAGTGGAATTAAACAGGTACCTGGGCCTGGCTTCTGAGCAGAGGCCTGGTCCTCCTACTTACTGTCTCTATGACTAAGACACATCACCTCTCCTTTCACTGCCTCAACTTCCTCATCTGTAAAATGGATACCCGGCCACCACTCCTCCAGTGGGCCAGCTGAGGCTACCGTGAGCAGCACTGTGCAAACTGTAATGCTCCCGCCGTAGTGATTGATGATGAACAGGACAGAGACAGAGCGCAGGACCTCCCACTGCCCTGCTGGGGTCTGCAGAGGGACAAAGGGCCGGGAAGCGCTGCTCTGAGGAAGGCAGTTTCATCCCCACAGGCGTCTTGGATCTTTTTGTCCCTTTGTCCTGGGCCACAAGAAACCAGGAGCTCAGGGCCTTTGAGTGTAGGTGGTGAGCGTAGGTGGCTAGAGCCGATGGAAAAACAGGCGGAGAACCCCTGTCCCTCGCTGCCTCTGATTTATCTCATCACTTACCCCTGGCCTCAGAGCTGGCTCCCTCCTAGGCGGTGGCAGGAGCCACAGGGCCCTTGGACTTCAAGCGTGATGTTTTTATGGAGGTGGTGTTTGGGGACTCAGGAAGCAAACCAGCCCTCTGGCACTGTCTCAGTCTCGGCCGTCCCTAAAAATACGACGTGATGTGGCTAATGAGAAAGCACAACAGGCCTGGCTTGGCATGACCTAATATAGCCTGGCATTCAGACCGAACCGGCACGTAAATGGGGACTTGTAATTGAAAACGCAAGATGTCTCTCTGCGGGGATGGCAGGCAACCTGCTGGGCTCCCTATGGGGGCACAATGTGGGGATCTGAGTGGAGGACTGGGGCGGAGGGTCCCTCCTGGATGTTCCCCTGTGGGTGGGGTTGGAGTCTGGCTGGGAGCCCCCCTGCAGCCTCGTGCCCACCCTCTGGCTAGAGGACTGGCATCAAGCTGACCGGCCCTTCGCTCCTGTGAGGAAGACCAGTGGGCTTGGTGCCATCAGGGTTGTAAATTCCATCACCCTGACTTTTAGGAGAACAGCACAGACCATCCTCCCTCGCCCCAGCCCCGTGGACACCCCGACTAGCCTGGTTTTGGTCTTGCATGGACTCTCTGAGAGAGCCTGGCCCAGCCCTGCCACTTCAAACAGTGGATGGATGCCAACCTCCGGCGTGGAAACGTCACAGGGCAACACCAGTGCATCGCTCTTCCTCTCCCTCCCTCCCTCCTTCTGCATAGACCTGGTCCCGTGGCTCAGCCGCGAAGCTGAAGGACTCAGAAGCTGCTCTGGGCTGACTTGTGCCTCAGGTCCTGCAGGAAGAGGGGGCGGAGGATCATGGAGGAGAGAAGCAGGCCAGCCAGTGACCTGCTCACCCGTTTGCCTGAGACTCCCCTAGTTTGGGCACCAAAAGTCATAAATCCCAGGAAAGTTCTCAGCCCCACAACAGCCGGGATGGTTACCTACTGTATCAACAACCCCAAACCTGCTCACCATGGGGGCTCAGTGTGCTCTGGATGGGTGTCCCATGCAACTCCCCCAAGGTCACAGGGCTGCCGGCTGGCAGAGTGAGGACTCAAATCCAAGGCCTTGATCAGAAGTTTGGGGTTCTTTGCCCCCCACCTGCATTTCTCAGGTTGCTCTATGAGGCAGGACACCTGGCTCTCTCCAGGGATCTTGGTCAGGACCTTTCCCTGGGATGGAAGTGATGGTGAAACAGCAGAAAGAGGGAGCAGCGGAGGGAATGTGGTCACCCTTAGGGCTATGGGACCCCAAGAGAGGACTCCACCTCTGCCTTAAGAAGTTGGCACTTTAGTTAGAAATATGCTGCAGGCTTGCCTGGCTCAGGTGCCACTCTATGCCACCTACACACATGTACTAGGGAAAATAAGTAAAGGGCGTGTCCTATAGAGATTGCCTTACTCTCACTTTCCTTAAAGAATTTATTCTTCAACAAATATTTATTGCATATTTGTTCGTAAATGTGTTGCTTCCTCTAGCTGGGACACAACTGTCCCCTCTTCCCTCCTCCCTTCCTTTTTCTCTGCAATCCATTCCTCAGGTCTCAACTTACTGAATAATATTTATTAAACACTTGGCACTGTGTAGCTCATTTACTCCCTGTGAAAACCATATGAAACTATTAGACCCATTTCACAGATGAGGTTGGCTTGTCCAAGGACTCGTGAACTTAATCATGAGGCTGGAGTGCAGCCCGGCCTGTGCCTACCCTGGAAGGGAGGCTTTACAGATGCCCACATCCCAGTTCCCACTTGAAACAGTTGTTACAGAGTCATGGAACACCTGTCCTTTTTTTTTTTTTTTTTAATTGATTGATTTTAGAGAGAGAGAGAGGAAGAGGCGTGGGGGAAAGGAACATTGACTTGTTGTTCCACTTATTTATGCATTCTTGTATTTGCTCTGACCCAGGATCGAACCCTCAACTTTGGCGTATCAGGATGACACTGTAACCAACTGAGCCACCCGGCCAGGGCCACACCCATCCTCTGCTTTTCCTCCATGAAAAGCACCTTGTGCTTCATCCTTCGGTCTAGGCATTTTATAAAAGCCCAGTAAACAACTGCTGAATGAATAAATGAATGAACTGATGGATGAATGAATGATTCACCTTTGTGGCTGCAGTTGCTCTGAGGCTGAGGTCCTCAGCGGAGGCTCTGGTTTTGTCACTATGGAGCGCCACACACTGGCAGTGTTGAGCCAGAGAGCTCTTGATGTCACAGGATAAACATGACTCTCCTTTCTGGAAAAATGATGTAGCTGTGAGATTGGGGAACAAACTGATTTTTAAACATAACACAGACTTGGACTTTTTTTTGGAGTAGAGATTTTTAAAAAATGAGTTTTTAGGATAAAACTGAGATTCAGAGGAAACTGAATCTCATGCTGATATATCTATAAGCAGGAGATCTATAAGCGAATAGATCTATAAGCAAGCCTCAGATCTCACTAACCCCTCCACCTCCATTGCAATTTCTCCTGTGCTGTTGGGGGTGCTTTGGCGAAAAGTTTGAGAAACTCTGCTCCGAGGAGTGGCTGGAACTCAGTGCATGGGCGACCTGACTCAGTGTGGGGGACAAGGGGCGCCGCACCGGCAAATGCGAGGAGACGGGAACACGCCGCAGCTCTCTGCGGGCTCCTGGGAGCTGGGCGAGCAGACGGTCCCCACGAATGGCTTCAGCTTCGAGGCACCGATAGCTGTTGAGTGAAGGCTTTCTAGCCACATCCTGACGCACCGCTACAGCCTCTTGGAAAACCTCATGCTATTTTTAGTTCCTTTAGCTCAAGAAAATGCCATCTCTTTTCCTTACCCACGAGCCAGTTCACTGTTGATCTTGCCAGGGTCTTAAAACCCTGTTCTCCGTTTTAGCTCAGGGAGACCAGTCAGCAGTGGGGTGGAGTTCCTCTGTCCATTTCTATTTTCATACCTTGTGTCACTTGTTCACATGGGAAAAATCCGGCTCTTTCCCACCCTGGGGCCCCTGCGTAGCCTGGCTTCACGTTGTGGGCATGTGATTGTTCTGAATCACGGGGGGAGAGGTGAACGAAGGGACTTTAGGACTTTGGGTTCGAGGTGCCTGAAGCTGGCATGACGGGAGCTAGCCACTGACCTTGTTTATTCAGAAGTGTCTCCAGGGCGGAGAGGGGACACAGTGCCTCCCAGGCCACGAGAGGCCAGCAGGGGTGACTTTCCATCGGAGCCATTCACTCTCATGCAATGGGGACGCCAGGAGACGCTCGGTGGTCAGAGTCCTTGGCAGTTTACAAGATGCTTTCCTCGAGTGGTCTGTTTCTGTGCCCACTAGTATAATAGGGAAATGAACAGAAGATGATAGAGGGGCTGATTCTGTCTGGGAGGATCAGGGAAGACTCCACGGAGGAAGTGACATAATAGCTGGGTCGTAAAGGGTGAGAAGAAACAGAGAAAGGTTCCAGGCAAAGGGAACAGCACATGCAGATGCAAAGAGGTGTAAAAGGGCAGTGTGAATTCAGGACACAGGGAGAGAAAGTCCGACATACCTACACTACAAGGTGCACTTGTAGGAGGGTCATTGATGAGACTGGGGAGGAAAGTTGGGTGCACACTTCGATGGGCCCATGTGTGTTGTTAGAGGCAGCCAGGAGCTGTGGGTGTCTATTTTGTAGGAAGTACACTCTGGAAGTTGGTTGGAAGCTGGGTCATTCTGGAGTGTGTAGACGCTGTGCTGAGCACAGCATATTGGACCTCTAATATAAGAGGACTGGCCTTTTATTTTAAAGGTCTGCTGAGTACAGACTAGACCAGCAAGGGTGGGAAATTTAATGTCATCCCCTTAGTAGGGGGTCACATGGGTGCCACCACCCCTTCCTATCATGTCCATTGCAGACATTGTTAATCAATCACAGCACTATTTCTTGCTGCGTCTGGTCTTGGCCACAGATTTGTTCCCAAGGCAGAGCTCCAGGTAGCCACCGTCATATAGCTGAGGTGGCACATGAAATGAGGTGTATTTGCCATTCTTGTCTCAGGAAAATAAAACCTAACATTGACATCAGTGCAAACCAAGCAGCACCGCCTAGGAAAGCTTCACGGGAAAGTTCCTGAGAAGTAGCAGTCATAATAAATACAGGGTGTTTGTGGGGCAGAATCAAGTTCACAACCCTGAGAAAGTACCATTTTTAAAAAGAAAGTACCTTGGGATTAATTTTCCTACAAAGTGGCAGAATCAGACAGTAATCATAAACCTGTCACTCTCCCTACCACACACTTGGAAATTATAAGCAATTTTCAAGGCCTTGTCGCTGCAGGTTTTGCCTTCCAATTTCCGCTTTTGCAGGCAGAAAGAGAAGGGAGTTGCAAAGTCTGATGTGAGCAAGGAGTCGGCTAGTAGGGGTTCCCACAGGGGCAGGGGGCAGGGCAGCCATAGTCTTTATCTGGCCCAAGAAGGACGGCTGCGCTCCCGGTTAGGAAAGAGGTGAGACTCCATCCGACCCCAGTGAGAATTCCAGGAACACAGTGGGGCTCAAGTTCATTGGGAGATCTGGGCTCTTTGCTCCGGCTGCCAGTCAACTTCTCTGTGGCCTTTGGCAAGCGACTGGGACAAGCAAATACCAAGTCGGACTTTTGGTCCTTCCTTCTCTGTACTTGACCCTTGCCCAAGCTTTTCTTCTCAAGCTTCCTAAGCCCCACCCCAAGAAGTAGAAGGAAAGTGATACCAGCCCCTGCTGTTCTCCCCCTCCCCTCTAATCCCCAAGTTTAGCACAGCCTGCAAGGTGTTGGGAAGGGCCCAGCCCACCCCTCTGGGCATGTCCCACCGCCTTCCCGCACTGTAGACACCTGCTTGCCTCCCCTTCCCCTCCATGCACAAAGCCCAGCTGATTTCTAGCAGGTGAGAGCTCATCCCCTGGCTGGGTTTAGGGATCCAGCTCTGCACACCTGACACCCGCTGGCATCTGTGGGTCCTGAGTCCCCTGAACCACAGAGGAGTGATACCAGCCCCTGCATACCACACCAGGACCCCGCAGGCAGGGCCATGCACAGAACAGAAACCTCATTGGTCATTGCCATCGGAGCTTCAGGACACCCATGAGAGGCTTCTTCCAGATCAGGGCAGGGTCCCTGGCCAGGGCCAGCTCGTGGCAGAGTCCTTAACGGGGGCCTCAGTTTCCTCCTCTGTAAAATGAGGGCTCTAACGTTGACTTTGCAGGCTTGTCGGGAGGATTAAAGACCGTATGCATTGGGAGCCACCTGATATGGTACTTGGCACACAGCAGGGACTTAGCACATGCTGGCTGTCATCAGGCCTCAGCTCACTGCCTCCAGGGAGTGTCCAGGTGAAAGGAGCTGACACTCCAGGGAGTGTCCAGGTGACAGGGCTCCCCTAGCAGGTGGGGAGGGCACGAGGCCTAGAGCCATCATTCTCACTGGGTGGCAGGGAGGTTGCTGCTGTCACTGAGAAGTAGAGCGTGGAGTTTTTACACATGAAGAGGGGTGCTGTGTCAACCCGTCAGGCCACTGTCACCCCGAAGGCCCAGGAAATCCCAAGCAGATCCTATAGGACTGTGAAGGAAGGAACCTGGCCTTCCTCCAGCCTTTGCCTTGGGGTCAGTGGCTTTCATGACACACGCACTGCATGCCCTCCTGAATTGCAGCCTCCCCCAAGCCGGGCCACCTGAACTCCTGACCGGTCTGTTTCTCTGTCAGTGTGACCGACGTCCCAGGACCGACTCAGGGAGTTCCTGTAACATCTGTCAAACCCCACACCCTAATTTTAGCCCACATCTGCCCAGCGCAGCCTGGGGCTGCACACTCTTGACGAATGACATGAAAGCAGGAAAACTGCATGCCCAGAACCTCTCCCCTCTCCTGCTTCTGCCCAGACTCAGGACAGAGCGACCCCTGGAAGGGCGTCCCCGGGTTTCCATGGAGGGCTCTCCGCGGTGCCCGCAGCAGCAGCCCCTTAAGCCCGAGGCCTGTGCTGCCCCGGCAGTTGTGAGCAAGGGTGCCCAGAGATGCGGCTGCCCAGACTTGCAAATAATTGGATACCCCTTCACAACAAACTCCTCTTCTGCTCGGAGGGCGTCAGGGAAGACCCGGATGGTGGTCCTCAGTCTCTCCATCTTCCCAACCATTCAGCTTTGACCCCAAACGTGCCCAGCAAACCAAAAGCTCATCAGAGAGTTGTTGCCACCCTGTCGGGGACTGTCTTACGTTCATCACATATCAGTGACCATTTGCTGGCCCCCAAATCTTCTAGCATCATAGGGCTTCCCCGGGAAGCCACTCTGGTAAATATTACTCCATCATCTGCTCCCCAGCATTCTGCTCAGGGCCCGTAAACAGACCACTCAGGACACACCAAGCTGCATCCCCACTAGCCCATCAGCCTCCACAGGGCGGGGACACAGATTCTGCCGTGCGGCTCTGTCCCCCGCGCACAGCTCACAGATGGAAAGGGCTGGGGCAGGTAGGGACCGAGTGGACCCGAGGATGAGAGGCCCCCGGACGCGCTGTTGGTGACTTCAATCTTAGTGCCATTAGTCCCAGCCCTCCGAGGGCCTGGCTGGGATCCCCCTCGCTGCAACGAGAGACCGGGGGAGGGCAGTGATTACATGGGCTTGGTAAGACTTCTCTGTTCCGTGCTTGGAACGGCAAAGGGGAAAAGGGGAGGTTGAGACAAAACAGTGCTTATTTCACGGAGCTCCTGTCACAGCTGAGCCGGCTTCTCCAGGCGGGGCCGCGAGGCTAACCCTCCCCTTGTGAGCCCAGGCACAGGAAGGTGGCACCGGGCCGGCCAGGGTGGGGGCAGGAGCAGGTGTGGCCGTGGGACAGGGGTCAGCGGGATGTCACCCCTGGGGGAGGGCAGGGACATTGTCACAGGAGGAGAGGCCGGAGCTGTGGCTCGAGGGAAGTGTGGGACTTTGTCAGGTGGAGCAGCTGGCCCGGGTGAGAAATAGCCAGTGCAGGGACTGAGGACAAAGGGCCACCACACGCGGAGCTCCATGCAGACAGGGGACGATCTGCTGCGGTCCTCCTCGGCCAGATCCTCCGCTCCGAGAGGCTGGGCCCCATCCCGTGTCAGCGCAGGGCTGGCCACCGCGGGGGACAACGGGCGGTGCTCACTGTCCTGCTGGATTTTTCTTCCCCTGGCCGGCCTGTTGGAATAATTTGTGCATCTGTGTGACATGTGGCATCTTTTGGAGGCGACAGGTGCTGTAAGGTTTCCTAAGGGTGGGCTGCGGTCCTATTACGTACTCACAATCGGCTTCTCTGACCGACTGGAAGGGCAGGCAGGGAGGGCGGCCCCTCGCAGGGCCACTGTCCTAGCCCATCGTCTGTCCCACTGAATCATCAGGCAGGACTTGGAGGGGTGCAGCCAGGGAGGGCAGAGGTTCTGCGTGCGCCCCTGGAGCTGAGCACGAGAGGAGAGGAGCTGCTCAGGCACTAGTGAGTGTCCCGACACTTCCGTCACCTGTCCCCGAAGGACTGAGCCGCCTGAGGCCTCAGGGCCTTGCAGGACTTGGTCCAGCCCTCGCAGCTCCTCCAGCAGGAGGCCCCCAGGATTCCACCTGGGTCACTGTCACGCGCCTCCTGGGCTGACCCTGACTGAGGCTGCGCTGGGCACCTGGCAGTCTCTCTGGGGCTCAAGGCTCAGGAGGGAAACTACGCCAATGGGGAGTCAACTAAGGCGTAGTCTGGATATGACCCGATGGTGTCCGGGAAACAGAGATGTCCTCAGGAAGCTGCATGTCACCTAGTAGTGGCCTCTCCCCCCAAATGGCTTCACCACCCTGAGGGACTTCTGCTATGGCACAAATACAACTCCTGTGGCAGCCGGGAGGTGTTCACAGAGCCCCATGACCCCCCTGCACCCCTCTCCGTGTGGTGGGGTTAGGGATGGAGGGGGCCAAATAAAAGGTCCCTCCTCCCTGCTGGGTCCTACCCATGGTGGAGAGAGAGTGGGGAGGAGGGGAGCCAGATAGCACCTTGATGGCAGAGAAAGTCCATTTGGAGGAATGTGCTGAGAGCTGCATGCACCTGGGCCTCCTCCTACTGAACCTCCAAATTAGACAAATCCCACACCCTGTCCCAGGCAGCCCCGGACCCTCCTGGTCCTCCTGAGGGCAGGACAGGGGCATGGGAGGGGGCTGCCATCACCCTCACTCACCCCGTGACCAGGAACAAGGAGACTCAGGCGAGAAGAAGCAGTGAATAATGTTTCTGGTATAAGTATGTCCCAGACATAATGCGGACATACTTACACTAGAAAGGCAGTTTACCTGACGGTTAAGTTTAGCTGGGTACTCTGTGTTTTTATTTGCTAACCTTAGTTTTACTGGGCAATTCTAGTTTGGAAAGCCTCAGGATGTTATTCAAGCATAATGCGGAGAGGGGAGAGGCGATGGGGTCCTGAAATCTTGTAGAAGGCTCACAGCTACAGTAACCAAACCCCGAGTGGATGAGCCTGGGCCGTAAGGAAATCTACTATTGCTCGTGATGAATCCAGAGGCAGGGAGGTCCCCTGAGCTCCAGCTCTACCTGCTCTGACGTTCTCGCAGCTCTGCCTCCAGGATGGCTCCCCTCAAGGTCACTAAATGGATGCAGTATCTGCAGGTGCCACATCCATATCATTGCCCTCTGCTGGCCACCCAGGCGGGCATCTCACTGTCCTGGCAATATGGCAGCCCTGGTCTGGGAGGCCGCAGGAACATGGGCCAGTGTTTTCATGAGGGGCAGGCTGTTTGGACACGGCTGCTTCTCTGGCCAGCAACACTCACTGATTCTTTTTTCCATTTGACTCCCAAAGGGCCTGGTAATGGAATTGAAGAAATCTGAATAAATTGTCTGATGCGTCAGAACTAAGTTTGCAATGTGCCAAGTGTCCCCCAGCAGAGGCCCTGGGACGGCAGGGCTGCAGTGCCAGGCTGGCTTGTTGGAGACCACCCACATGGTCTCCAGGGACAGCCACCATGTAAGCTGCCCCAAGTTCTAGAAGTGCTTGGAGGGTCTAGAGAATCGTCGCATGAATTTGTGGCACCAGCCTCATGGCCCCTGACTAAGGGGTGGTGGCACTATTTGTTGGCCTGGCTTGGTGGCGGGTGGATAACTCAGTCCACGCAGCCTGCATACCTGACAGCTTCGATGGCTCCCAAGTTCTGTTCATGACCCCATTTTGACTGCCCCGGAAACTGTGTATGTCTTATGTCAGTCTTTGCTAATTTATGGAGACTTGCAGGAGAATTCTTATTTCATTTCCATAAACAGCTTATTTCAAGTATGTTCAGAGAGCCCTTCGCCATTTATTTTCCTGCCTTCACCCTCCCTCTGCCTTCTTTCTGAATCTATTTTCTAGGGAAAATGGTCTCAATTTTATTAATTCTCCTTCTCGTGGTTTTAAGTCTAGGTCCTTTTACCATACTGATCAGTGGGTATAAGATTTATTGATCTCTTATTTGACAAGGACTCTTTTAAAATCTGGTGCGCATATTAATATGTAGCTAAGAGCTACTTCATGTCCATTTTCTCTTTAACTCCACAGTTACCTGTGAAGTTGATACTGTTATTACCTCCCCTCTTTATAGATGGGACACTGAGACTCCCTTACTCAATGTTCCATAGCAAGTGAGGGGGGCAGGGCTGGGGCTGGGCCTGGGAAGCTAACCCCAGGGCCTGTGTTCCTAACCCCTTCACCTGCTACTCAAGGCGTGGCCTGTAGACCAGCAGCAGGCAGTTGCTGGAGCGTTGTGGGAAATGCTGAGTCTCAGGCCCCCACCCAGGAACCCAGGTGATTCACATGCACATGACATCAGGGAAGCTCTGGTCTAGCCTCCCTGGAAGGACACGGTGTGTGAGAGAGCATGGGGGTCCTAGTTTCCAGCTCTCCACATGAATACTTTTCCAACCCAGATCTGTGCCTTGATGGTATAAAAATGCAAATAGCTAAAATTGACTGAGCTCACTCATGTGCCAGGCACCATGCTAAGTGCTCTACAAGCATCATTTGGATGCTTTCCTACCACTACCTTATGAGGTTAGCACTGGGAGGAAACTGAAGCTTGAAGGATTAGGGGACTTGCCCAAGATCACACAGATTTTTTTACGACAAAGCTAGAAGGTCCCTTAGCCCTGTCTGCCCGGGAAACATTACCTGGGCGTGTAGGTGCTGAACGTGGTGCTGGCCTCCAAGTCTGCATCATTCACTGCTCAGTAGGATTTAAACCTCTTGTCTGCACATTGGATGGACTTACCGACCTTACCCAGTGCTCCTCAGGCTCTCCTCTGATGTATAGAATGTGCAGGAAGCCAGAGCAGATCTCTGGAGGGCAACCCAACTCCAACAAGACCCCTGAAAACTACAGGAGGTAAAGGGAGGCTGGTGAGCAAGAGCTGTATGCCACCCGGCTGCCCCAGCCCTCGCCCTCGCCCTCGCCCCACAAGGGCGGGAGGGCGAACCAGGGGCAAGCGGAGCCCACATGAGCCGCGGTGGGTGAGGAGGGTCTCTTTCCCGAAGCACAGCCCTGCTACTCTTTGCTTTGGTCTGGCCTATTTTGAAAGGAAGCAGGATGTGCTTCGGTCAACTGTGGTTCACATCCTCCACTGGGTGTAGTGTCCATGGGAAAATGACAAGGTCTGTTGACAGGGATCCACTCAGCCATTCAGAACAGGTGAGACTCTACGGTTCACAAAGCCCTTTCGTGTGATCTAAAGACCAAGCCCTTTTGTGTGATCTAAAGACCAGTGGCATCCATATCACCTGAGAGGTTGTTAGAAATGCAGAATTTTGGGCCCTTCCCTAGTCCTATCATCAAAATCTATGTTTGAACCAGCTTCCCAGGCCATTTGTGAGCACATTAAAGTGAGTGCATTAAAGACGCTGATTTGGGGGACTTGCTTGATGTTATCTAGCTCATAGCAGATATAGATAAGGGACCCAGGCAGCCAGTGAAAAGAGGTAGGAATGGTTGCACCTTCCCCTCCCACCCCATGCTGAGAGCGTGGGGACCGGGATGTGCAGGGCCTGGGTCAAGCACCTGGATCTCCCTCCCAACCTGTGTGCATGGGCTCCCTTGGCAGGCACGTCTTCAACCAGTTTGAGTGGTTCATGGTAACCCAAGCTATTTATTGACATAGAAAAGCACCCAGAAAAGCACCCAGACTGCGAGTTCAGGGTATATGTTCCTTCCAGCTGTGCATCCTTGAGTGAACACTGGGAACACTGGTGGTGGGCTGGGGTGGGGTCAGACACTGTCCACACTGGGGAAGTCTCACGCTCGGCACACAGGATGGGACTGGGGAGCTGGGATAATTCCTTGGCAATAGGAGCCACATACCTTGGTGCCTCTGTGGCTGGCAGAGTTGGACTCCCTTGGAGTGTCTGCTTGGACCATAAAGTGCCCCGACTTCCTGTGCTGAACCCCCCAGACGATCTTGCACAGTGCCCGGGCCTGCAGATCTTGGTTCCCTGTGGTTCCTGCCTCCACCGCAGGGGCTGAGCGAAGCTGCTCAGTTATCAGGTTAGAGATGAGGAAGTGGCCAGGAGCTGGCAGGAGAAACGCTGCAGCTGCCTGGGTACCTGGCCAGGGCTGGACACCTGGGACAGGCAGATTTCCGTGGCCCACAGCCCCTGGAACCCTGATCAGTTGGTGGCACCATCTCTGTGGAGCCACAGTGGGGTTGCTGAGAAAATCGGGGCTCTTGTTCAGAGGAACATAATTTGGCTTCTCCCCACTGGAACCACCAGACTGTCCGCAGCTGTTTTCTCTCCAGAGGATTAGATTATCTGTAAAAAAGCCACAGTTCCCTCTCCCTGGCTAAGGTCCGGTTACCTGCCCTGGCCGGCGTTGGTCAGCGGTTAGAGTGCCGGCCCGCGCACCCAACGGTCGCGGGTTCAATTTCCAGTCAAGGGCATGTACCTGGGTTGCAGGTTCAGGGCATGTGTGGAAGGCAACCAATGGGTGTGTCTCTCTCACATCTCTCTCTCCCCCACCCCCCTTTCCACTCTCTCTAAAAATCAATGGAAAAAATATCCTTGGGTTAGGATTAATAACAACAGAAAAGATCCGGTTATCCAGTCAGCTAAACAAGAAATGTCCTATTACAGGGCGATCGATTACTAACTCCTACTGGGTACCTGCTGAGGGCCAAGCGTGGGGATACAGAGAGCAATGAGGCAGGTTTGCACTAGGCTAGGCTCCGGGCTAGTTCAGATAGAAAGAAGGAGTCGATCGTGTCTTGCTTTCTCTGCTCCCGGTCCAGGGGTTCGTGTTGCTGTGATGTGGGTGATTGACGGACAGGTAGAGAGCTCCCTGGGCCCACCGGGGAGGAGGCGACAGTGCCGGGCACTGGCTTGGAGCACTGGCCGAGCACTCAGACCTGGGTTCCTGCTTGGGGCCACACCAGCTATTCGCTCAGCCACCTCTGTTAGACTCAGGCAGCGACAGTGCCTGGCGTGAGGACGGAAGGCGGGCACCGCCGCCGATCGGGCTCTTCCTATGAGCCAAAGGTCGTGCTAAGGCACAATGATCATTGGAAGCTCGAATCAGTGGGTGCTTAGGGGGTGTTAGGGGAAGTGTCATTACCTTTTGAAAATCTGATTTATGAGCTTGGGAGTGAGTTGCCCGAGGCCCCAGAGCCAGCTGGTGGCAGAGCTGGCTCCAGCTCCCAGACCTCTGGTCTCTTTCTGCGTCGACTGGGCACTTGCCCCATTTTCCAAGCTGGGCTGTTTTTTCTTGTTGTTCTAATATGGAAATGTGGCCTCAGAGGGGCTGAATGTAGCAGGGCCTTCACCAACTCCCTTCCCACAGGTAAATGGAGCCTTGGGCCTCCATTTGGCAAAAAAACATACAAATTAAAACAGAGAAACTCTCATCCCCTTTTTACCCCTCACTCCACCCTGGCAGATTTATTCTGGAAAGTGACAGGAGGCTAAAGGAATCACTTAATTTCCCCGATAATAAATCACCCCCAAGTGCAATAATTAAACGTTTTACAACAAACGGTTTCCTTTGGCATGACCTTCCTGGCAGGTGTCTCTGCGCTGACGGCCTCCCTCCTCCCCTCCCCCTGTCCCAGCCCCTGGCACCCACTCTGCGCTGAGCCTCTCCTGTGAGTCATTGTCATCTCTGGGCTTTGGGATTGAGACCCAGGTGATAGCGATTGCAGGAGGACCCTAGAGGAATGTGGGGAAGCAAAGAAAGTGTAAGGAGAGAAACAACCAGATCAGGGTTTGAATCCCAGCTCTGCCACTTCCCAGCCACGTGACTGAGGAAAGTCACTTAATTTCCATTTGCTTTGGTGTCTTCACTTGCAGATGGGATAATACTGCTCAGCTCAGCTTGCAGGGTGCTTATGGGGTTTAGAGTGGTGCCTGCCAAGCCGCTGGCGCATTAGGCCTTCAGCAAAGGGGAAATGCTGTAATTTAACATGCACTGCCCTAAGCCTTTGGAAGGAGAGAGAATGAAAGAGAAGGAGAGAAGCGTAGAGAAGTGGGACAGAGACCAAAAGAAAACAGAAGGAGAGGGAAAGGGGTGAGACCATGCAGGGCTGGAGGGAGTGAGCATTTGCCCAACGGCGCTCGAACCCTTATAAAATCACACACTGCACAGCCAAGGGACGCACACTTGCCAATCTTTCTAGCCAGATGTCTGAGGTTCGAGAGAGGGGCCAGCTGGAATTTGGAGGTCTGTTTCTATTCTCTCCCAGCTCAGGAGCTGGGTGCCTGTCTGTGTGTTAGAGAAGATTTGGAAGCAACGGTGGCACTTTCCCCCGTGATGCGTGATTAATGTACAATCGACTATGGCATGCACAGCTGTCGGTTATTTTCAAGGCAAATGTCACCATAAGGCCAAGAAAATACACGGATGGCGCTTATCCGCTGTAAGGTCTGGCCTTGGGGTTAATTATAGGCAGTAGGCAAGAGTCAACTTTGCTGTCCCTTGGGCCTGGAGGATGGGGACAGGGTGTCTGGTGGTCTTTTCAATATCAGCATCCCTGGGAAGGAACACCCAGAAAACCCCGGGTTCTTATGGTTTCCTTCTGTGTCCTCCCACATGGCCTCGTGGGTGTCTGGCTCCAGCACTGGGCTCAGTTCAGCTGGGATCCAGACTGGACAAGGGAACAGCCAGACATTCCACGTGCTTGCTGTCCAGAGGGGGACCAAGGGCGTTTGCATCTGTTCCAAGGACACAGAGGCTGGGGAGAGTGCTGTCCTAGGTCAGGGGACCGTGAAGAGGCATCTACCTCTAACTGGGAAAATGAAGAATGCTTCTGGGACAGTGGCCAAAAGGCACCCCTTGAACTGAGCCTTTTAAAAATGTTAATTTTGAGGGGAGCCAAGAGGAGCTACACGTTGGTTTTGTGCATGGTCAGACTATGTCCTCGAGTCTCAGTGGTACCTATAAAGACATAACAGTTTCTGTGACACTGGAAAATTAAATGAGTAATGCCCAGACCGCCCACAGTGCATGCTTGACCCACTGTAAGTGCTTAAGGGTGGGCAGCTGCTCCTCTGCTCTGAATGGGGTTACTCAGTCAGTGAAGGTGCAGTGGGAGTCTTGCCCAAGGTTCCCCTTCAGTCCTTTCCTCCAGGCTTCCTCTAGAGAACCGTACCCCTTCGTGCAAGAATTTTGTGAAGGAATTGCTGAGCTACCCCAAGCGCTGGGGAGAGGAGGCGCCAGTTGCCATGGCTCCTCCTCCTCATGGAAGCCCTGCTCTTTCCTGCTGCCTTCAGGGATGGTAAACCGTAAACCCCTTAACCCCATGGACCAAGAGCCCCTTTGGGGTGCTTATCCTGCCTGCTTTTGGCCAGTAAAAACGAGGTTTGCAGGCCCTGTCCCAGTTCATTTGGGAGTGAGTTTCAGCCGGTTTCAAAAGTGCAGCTTTCAGCGAAGGAATTTAGCTGGCAGCGTGGGGGGTGATCTACTAACACAGCGCTGAGGGTGAAGGCCGCCCTGGCCCGGCCGTGTTCAGGTGACCTGCGGGATTAAGTGGGTGGGGAGCCAGTGTTATTTCCTTACCAGCCCTCTGTTTGCAATGTGGCTCAAGTGAGTAACCTGAGAAGCTCCTGTGGCTGGAGCTGAGCTGGCAAATATAATTTAGCACAATCACTGCGATTTAGAATTGAAAAGACCTCGAGAGAAAATGCAGCCCAGGAGTCTCCTTTAGAAGCCAGGGGTCCCTCACTTAGAAAGCATAGTGTCCAACCTGACTGCAGGTTTTCTCTTTGTAATGCAAGTGCCTGATTTAAGCTGACTGCCCAGGCATCCACTTCAAAGATGGCTCTCAAATAAAAACATTGCCAGCCAAGGCTAGATAAAAAGCCAGGCCGTCCTCACCCCCTCTTCCCAGGCCCGGCTCCTTTGTTTTGGAATCATCAGTTGATTTAGAGAGCTTACCTATTGGTGACTCCCCCCCCCCCTTTTCTTTCCTGGTTTTAATTCCAGTTCTTAAATTTTAAATTCACGAATTAAGAGTGAACTTATGAAATCCTAGGCCCCCACCCTTAACCCCCAATAAAAGCAGAACCCATCCCTCCAACCCCAATTGTGACCTCACTGTGTGGCCCCAGGTTTGCTGTGTACCTTTTAGGATTTGTGAGTAATAAACCTTGTCTTTCAAAGGTTCCTGATGATTGCTGCTGAGGGCAGCAATCATCAATCTTGCAACCACAAGCTGGTCCTACCACAACATTGGTTCTGAAAGGGGGCCCAGGGCCCAGGTGAGTGGCCTGGGACATTTCTGTCCCATAGCATCACTATCTATCAGCCCAGACAGGCACAAAACAGAGAGGTGCCCTCGGTTCTCCGCAGCTGACCAGCCTCCTGTTCTTTCCATTGGGGCAGGTAAAATCAGGCCTAATCACAGCTACTGACCCGCACCTCCTTGGAAGGAAAAGAATTCCATAGCTCTGTGTCCCATAAGAAACAAATATTTGTTGAGAAAATGGATTTGTATTTGCTCCTTTGATTTAAACTATTGTCTTCAGAAATCCCAGTGAAAATGCAAATATGTTTTCTGGGAGAGGCAGCCTGTTAAGCTATTAAATCCATAGCAGCAGTTTATTGAATCAGTCCTAGTTACCTAACTGGATCCGGAGGAGCCCAGCAGGTCATTTTTGGGGATGGGTCACAGAAGCTCAGGACAGGACTACAGGGCGGGGTTGTTTTCAGTCCAGGACCTGCCAGGGAGTCCCAGGCTCCGGAAGGAGAATGGCCTAGTTCGACATTTTGCCAACCCTGTTGGCAGGGTTTTGGACACTCACAAGGAGGAATTAAAAGTTGTGTCCCTTTCGAATCTTTCCAAATGCGGGTCCCCAGAGAGGAACTGAAGTTGGCCAGCTTGGGACGGTTCCCCCATTGCCAGTTTGCCAGCTATTTACTGGAACAATTAAGGAGAAATTGAGAACCTTCCCAATCACTGCATCACAGAAATGTATTCCATGTGTATAGCTTAAAGTTTCTTAAAATTGTGATAAAACTTACACAGCATAAAACTCCCTGTTCTAACCACTTTCAAGTGTAGAATTCAGTGGTATTAAGTACATTCTCATTGTTGTCCAACCACCACCACCATCTAGCTCCAGAATTTGCTATCATCCAAACATCAATTCTGTGTCCATCAAACAATCACTACCCATTCCCCCTCCCTTATCCCTGGTAACCAACATTCTACTTTCTGCCTGTGTGAACTTGCCTATTCTAGTTACCTCATGGAAGTAGAATCCTACAATATTTGTCTTTTAATACCTGGCTTATTTCACTTAGTAGAATGTCTTCAAGGTTCATCCATGTTGTAGCATGTGTCAGAATGTCCTTCCTTTTTGAGAGCTGAGTAATATTCCATTGTGTGTGTATACCCACAGATTGTTTATCCACTCATCTTTTGATAGACATTTGGGTTGTTTCTACCTCTTGGTGCTGCATGAATGTTGGTGTACAAGTGTCTGTTTCTGTCTTAAATTCTTTCGGGTATATATCTGGAAGTGGAATTGCTGGGTTACATGGTGTTTCTGTTTAACTTTTTGAGGAGCTGCCACATTGATTTTTATGATGGTTGTTCCATTTAAAAGTCCCATTAGCAGCACACAAGATTCCAGTTTCTCCATACATATCCCCACCAACACTTATTTTCCATATTTTTGCTGATAATTCAAAAATTATCTATCTAATGGGTGTGTCCACATATTTTTTTAAGTTGCCTTTTCCTTGGTCACAAATATTAACAAGAGCAAGAGCCAACATAACCTTTGATTTTTAAAAATAGTAACTGTGTGACTCCAACAGATAAGTAATACATTATGAAGATGCAGCACTGACATAGAGCCCAGCGAAGTCAACATATAATGTGCATGAGCATAACATTGAGCACATATGGTTGCCATAAAGGAGAGAACTTGGTCAATTTTTATATGACCAAAATAAACTGAGTTTTTCTTTTAATTTGTCCCTAGTATCATGCTCAGCATATGGTGTGTGTGTGTGTATGTGTGATGGTTTTCCCCAGTGCTGTCCTTTAGCCCACCTCTGGTCCAGTTGAGTAAGGGGTAAGGTACTTTCCTTCCAAAGAGCCAATCCTTCTTCATTCCTGTTTTCCACTCTTCCTTTAGCGTCTTGTTTTGGATGCTGGTAGAATGAAAACAAATAAACTTCTGGACCCTGAGGCTGAGGTCAAGAAAAAAGTCTAGCAAAGCCATAGAACCAAGTTTATACCCTACAGATGTCCACTGGCCACTGCTTCAGGCTTCTGTTAGATACTTTCTCACGCATTGATTTTGTGGAACCCCAACGACAAGGCAAGAAAAGTTATCCCTATTTTACAGATGAGGAAACTGTTTCCCAGAGAGGCGAATGATTTGTCCAAAGTCACCCAGCTGCTAAGTAGCAGAGCTAGGACTTAACCTTGGATCTTCTCACTGAATGCTTTTCTTCCTTGCAGCACCACCTGTCCCTTCATAACTGAGGTGGTTGAATCAGAGGTGTGTGGACAGTTGACTTCCAAGCTGTCCCCATGGGAGAACTGCCTCACACCATATACATTCATCATCCTGCAAATATTTACCAGGTGCCTGCTGTGTGCCTTTCCATGAACATAGGCTTCCGTATCCCTGCAAGAGCAACGAATCAACCTTGGAAGGGTCCTGTGCTTTTGCCATTTCATAGTTAGTGACTGACTATATGAGGAAGGTAGTTATATCTGAGACCAATAAGAAAGCCTTTGACTGACGCTGATGATTTAGGAGACTAATGCAAGAAAATCCTCCACAGAGGGTCTTAACTTTCCTGTTACACAGGCTGTACTGCTGGGATCTTAAGGGCCTTGCTGATGAGAATGTTGAAGGAGCTACTACTTATTAAGCTCGAACACAATTCTAATTCAGCCGGAGTGTTTTTTTCACTAACACGGTAAGTTATTTATTAATTTATGCATGCACTCAAAAATATTTACTTGGTACTTGATAGGTGCCAAGTACAAAGATGAAAAATGACCAGGACACGTGACCCTGACCTTTGACCAGCTCACTGTGCATGACCAACCGTGGAGGCAGACACATAAACCTTTAGCAAGAACACAGTGTAAGAAGTGCTGCAGGAGTGTGCACAAGGACTGTGGCAACGGGATGAAATGACAGTGACCTCTCCCCACAGAAATCAGTGAAGGGTCTATGGAGCATGGGACCTTAGAGTTGGGTATTGAAGGATGAGTAGAAGCTTGCGATATGCAGAAATGGAAGATTAGTTCGTGAGATGACAACTGGCAGCTTGACCTGAGACTAGCTTGATAAGGTTCATGTAGGGCAGTCCCAGGCGTTTGAACTTTTACCTGTTGGTATTAGGATCTGTTGAAGGAAGGGTTTTAATGAGCTACCAAAAGTACAGGGCATGTTTCTGATGCTCCTGCCCTAACACACCTTTCCCAGTTTGCCAGGAAAGCTGGTAAACCCCGTGTCTCTGAAAATGTGTCATCATAAGCATTTTATAAACCATAAAATGACTTCCAAATTACCTACAAGATACTTTTGGATTTATTTTTTTAATTTCTGAGGGATCTTCGAAGTTGTGGTGTTTTCAAAGCTCTTTCCAGCCCTTCACCTCGTCAGCCTCCTTGCCAAGTCGATTATGCCCTGCTCGTGGGGCTGTTCTGAGGGATTACTGAGCTCATTACCATGATGTGCTTGGCACATAAAACTGCAGTAGCTGGGGTTTCGTCGAGCCAACTTGCCATTTCACAGATGAGGAAACTCAGCCATGGAAAAGGCGAGTGCCTTGGACAAGGCCTCAGCTAGCAGACAGTGGAGCCAGTGTTTAAAGTTTAAGCCCAGCGTGCCTGGCTGCAGAATCCTGTTCTTAACCACAACACTGCCGTCCCGTCCACAAAGCGCCCGAGTCCGAGTCCAGCTCAGGAATTCACAGTCTTCAGAAAGAGTCTTAAAGTTTACCAGGAAACACTGACTAGTGGAGAGAGCGGGAATGTGGGGTTGGATCTTGGATTTAAATCTGGATTTACTTCACAAATTTTGAGTAATTAGATCTTTTTGGCAAGTCACTGTACCTCTCTGTGCCTCAATTTTCCCATTTCTAACCTGGGTTAGGACCTACGTGTGGTATTGTTGTGACTCTTACAAACAGTATACACAGAGCATAGAACAGAATCTGGTTCCTAGCAGCTACAGAGTAAATGAAGGAGATTAATTAATAATAAGTTACAATTACAATGAGTTATAATGAATTTCTTTTGTAAAGTAGAGATTTTTTTCCTGACCTCAGACTTCAGAATATTAGCTAAGTGTTTCTGTAATAATGGTTGTTGGGAATGATGGTAAAACTCTTCTTTTTCCCAGGACATCAGGGCAGAAAACTTCAGCCCATGCACTCCAAGCCCATGCCCTGGGTCTTATGCCGCCGTGTGCAAAGCATAAAACAGCAGGAGATGGTGGCCTTTCCTCACTGTGGCAACTGGCAATCGCCCTCACAGGGGCTCTCCACCCACCTGCCCCTCTACTACTCGGACCCTTGCTGGGCAAGGGCTAGAAAAAAATAAAATCAAGTGCCCCATAAACACTTGAGAGTGGTCATAATTCTGGCTAATGACAGCTGAGAAGACTTCAGGAGAAGGTGGCCTTAGCCAGGCCCCACGTGACGGGAAGGCCAGGTGTCGATGCTGCAGAGCAGGGAACATTCGGGGTGGGGAGGCACGAGGCACTGGAGCGTCAGAGCAGAGACGGCAAGAGTGAGCCCTTTGCATCCCACGGGAGACTGGATCTCCTAGGGATGTGGGGGGC
This sequence comes from Miniopterus natalensis, assembly GCF_054644295.1. Lineage (NCBI taxonomy): Eukaryota > Metazoa > Chordata > Mammalia > Chiroptera > Miniopteridae > Miniopterus > Miniopterus natalensis. Next base: position 48,749,029 of record NC_142094.1, read on the forward strand.
AGGTGGCCCAGAGGAGTCCTGGAAGGGAATGAAGAGAGACGGGCTGCGATGAGGCCACGTGACTGTGAGTCACCGCGACCGGCTGTGGCCCTGGAGATGAGTAATGAGGGCATCAGTGCGGAGCCAGCTCAGGGGTTCTCGGGACAAGCACACAGGGGTGCCTCTCGGAGGCCAGCAGAACCTGCCCCTAATGCATCCATCCGGGGACACTAAACGCTTTAGTATATCCTCTGATGAATAATTTCTCCAACTCTAATCACATTAGGGACACACGGGGCCATGGCCGGTGCTCTGTCTGTCAGATGTCGTTGCCATTTAAGTGAGTGATGCGAGTGGGTCGGCCACAGGCCGGGTCTGCTGGCAAGGCAGGCAGCCAGGAGAGCTGGCCCCAGAGGTTTTATTTCTTTGGCTCTGTAATCAGATTGGAGGCAGAATGCTTTTCTGCGGCTGCTCCTTATGCTCCCTGTGTTGATACCTTTGCCTCTCCTCGGCTGTTCGTCTCTCGGCTGGTCCTGGGGGCTGACCTGGTGGACTGCTCGGCCTCTCACCCCTCCGGGCCTGCACCCCTGCAGGACTAGACAGGGGAGATGGCCCCCAGCGGCCCAGCCTCAGCCCTGCACCCCCGGGGACTGGGAACATGTGCTTATTACATTTCCTAGAGGTACAGAGCCAGGAAGCTGGGGTGCCCACGACAGAAACAGGAGTCCAAGGGACCCCAGGGAGCTGGAAGTCAGAGTCAAAGCCAAGAGGATGCCATTCTGTAGGGATAGGGGGTAAGTTGGCATTTATGCTCAAAGACAACTATATGAGACCAGGGGGAAAAAGTCCCCGGGCTTTATTTTTTATGAAAGACCTAACGTGGACTAACTTTGTGGTAAAGCTTCTTAAATCCCTGAATGTAATCTGAGTTTACAATACAAAATTTTACTATTTAGAAAGAAATTCATATTCTCTGTAAAAAAAGTAGAAAATTACAGAGGGGAAAGAGAGAGAGAAGTTGAGAGAGAGAGAAAGAGAGAGAGGTAGTTGGCTTGATGGGGGAATTACACTTAATCCCATCTCCCACGATTGTCGGTTAACCCATTGGGTTACAGCCTATTTTTCCCCCCCAGGCAAATCTACATAATGTATATAATGTGATCCAATTTTTGAAGGAACATATTTTGAAAACTGGCTTTTTAAAATAACTAAATATTATAAACAACTTTCAAAGTCATTAAATATTTTTCTGCAACACAAATATTTTCAAGTGTTTCAAAAATATTCTATTTTAGGGATTTACCATAATTTATGTACAAAGTGCTATTTTTTACATAAATTAATTTTTTTCACTTAAATGAATGCTGAGTGGACTGCCTTGGGAATACATTATTGTGCATACTCTTGAGTGTTTCCTTAATATAAAGTCCTAAAAGTGGGAGCTCTATGATTGAAAGGGTCTGATTTTGTTTGTTTCTGTCTGTGGCCGCAGCACCAATGTGTGCTACAGTATCCTCATGTGTTTCCCTACATTTTCCCTAGTACTGGGTATTAAGATTTTAAAATATCTTACCAGATTGATAAGTGAAATATGGTATTTCATTTTAATTTTTGTGTTTTAGATTATTAGTGAAATTAAATATTTTTTTCGTATTTGTTCTTTCTAATTTCTTCTGAATTGCCTATTTATGTCTTTTGCCTAATTTTTTCTGAGTGTATTATCTTTTTCTTATTGATTATAAAATATTTTAATGTTAAGACTATTAGTCCTTTGCCTTCTAGCTTGCAAATATTTCTTTTCAGTTTTGCTTTTTGCCTAGTGTATGCTTATTTCAGATTTTTATATTGCCAAATCCATCAGTTTTATTTAACTTTTACTCTATCAAGATTATGTTTAATTAGTTTCCTTTGGTGTCATATCTAGAAAAACTTCTTTTGACCTAAGGTTATACGTTCACCTATATTTTTTCCTGATACCTTTTAGGTTTTGTTTTTACATTTAAATCCCCATAGTTTCATCACAATGCAGTTTAAACTAATATCCAAGTAAAAGGAGATAAGTTACGGAAAGGAAGATTTTGATTCAATATGTGCATGAAATTTCTAATGATTTAGAGAAGAGATTGACAACTGAGGAAATAAGCTAATCTCATTGCCTGACCTTCCCCCAGGGTTTACGGATTGCTTGGCATTCTGTAAGTGCTCAATTAACATTTGCTCAATGAATGATGGAATACGAGACCTCCACGGTGCTTTTCAATACTGCTTTTCTGACTTGGCTCGGGTTTTCAGTTCATTCCATCTCCACGGATCGTTCCAGAAATGGAGATTGTGGCTCTCAGGGGTGAGGCAGGCAAGAGGGCAGGAGGGCATGGAGAGAGCAGATGCCAGGGGAGCTACTTCTCAAATCTCAACTTCCACACGGTGAGTAAAGCTTTGCAGGGCTCCTTGCTGCTTGCTGGGAACCGGGCTGGGAGGGAAATCCCTGGGCGAGCCAGTTGTTAGCCTGAGGGAATTACAAGCAGGTGGGTGGGTGGTGTTGCGGAAGAAGAGTAGGAATGCGGGCTGGTGGTCCTGGCACCGTTGTAAGACCTTAAAATAAGATGAGTTTTATGAGCTGAGTCCCAGAAATTTGCTCCAAGTGGTTCTCTCCTGAAGGACTCTTCCATTCAGGTAAACGAGAGAAATTATCACAAGTGTTAAGAGTTTCTTTGCTACTTTTCTCAAGTAACTCAGTGACTCAGGGAAGAAGAAACTGTACCCATGCGTTAAAATGATAACTGAAAGGGCACACGTGCCTATGCACACACCAGTGTACAGAACCCATGAGGGTGTACATGTGTGTACATACCTGTCCGACATTTTATTTTATTTCTGTTTTGTTTTCTGGATAAATATCACCATACTTTCTAGATTACCTCAGCCTGGGGTAAAAGTAGGATCTTGATGATCCGGACAAATAAGAATTTCTCCCTCCCTGCCTCGTGCCATCTATGGAAACACCAGCCCCAGTCAAAGGACTCATGAGCACGTCTGCTCTCCTCTTGGTGCCCCAGGCATCTGTCACCTCTGCCACCCTGGTTTTCCTGTCTCAGGGATGCCAACAGCAATGGTGCTGCCTCCAGTTCTGTGGCCGCTCCTGCTGCCATCTGTGCCCAGCTGACCGGTATGCAGGAGGCAGAGGATGATGTCTGCATTCGGGCGCTAATTCCGGTAGCAACTGCGTGTGCCCAGGGTTCCAGCAATTTTAATTTTAATGACTCCGTTGCTTTACCCTGATTGCCAAGGTTCATGTGAATCTTTGGGGACTGGGCTGGGAGTTGGTTTGATGGTGCCTGTATGCAAAGCTCCTTCACCACCTTGGTTTACCGTGTTTGGAGCGAACTTGGGCAACTCCACATCCCTTCTCCTTTTCTGGACTCCTTGTGTCTTCAGGCAAAGCTCTCTGGCCCAGATGTGCCTCAAGTCGAGCATGAGCATAGTTTATGGGACACGCTTACCCATCAAGGACCAATGTGGTGGGTTCCTTCATGGGCTCTGGAGCCAGCTGCTTTGGCTTGTACCGTGAATCAGCTGGTGATCCTGGCCGCATGGCTTCACATTCCTGGGCCTTAGTACTCATCTGTGGAGTGGAAATGATAATAGTACCTACCTCAGAGCACTGCTATGGACATTCTCTGAGTTAATATAAATACAATGATTAAGAGAGAGCTAGGAATGTAGTAAACGGATTAGGTCAAAAAATGTTAGCAATTACTATTTACTGTAACTTCAAGTTCGTTCTCCTGTTCCTTACATCTCGCCTGATTGGAAAGTTCTCATCGACATGGACCCCTCATGGACTGCGAAGGGCTGAAAGAGAAAACAGAGGGGAGCCAGTGACATCGTGGTTATCACAATGTCTACCCGGGTTTTCAGCTCCTTTGGAAGACCGGTGGCCTAGCTAGACCAGCTTTCCTTCTTTCTTTCCCATGTCCTCCCTCAAATAGTTTTTGAACAGGAAAAACCTATTTTCACAGATAAAGAATAAAGGGAGAGACCAAGAAGAGAAGGAGAGAAAAGAAGGGTTGGTCGGGTGGGTAGTAGTGTTGGGCATCCAAGTTCTGGGTCTGTCAGACCTGTCCTTGTCTCCTCTATTATGGCCTTAAGTAAATTGCTTAACCATTTTAAACTCAAGATCTGTATAATGGGTTTACTGGTTACCTATCTCGAGGGATGGGCGAGAAGATTAAAGGAGAGAACTTACACGGTATCTACTAAATAAGTGTTAACTTCTCACCTTCCTTCTGCCTTTATCCCAACAAGATCAAACCAGCGTCAGAAGTTGCCTGCCCATGACATAGACCTTGGGAGAATTCAGAAGCCGTCAAAAGATAATTTTTTTAGAGAGTTTACCCAGCAATATTCATTCTGTAATATTTTCTCTCATCAGATTTTTTTTTTTTTTTTTTTTTGTCTTTTAGAGGATGGTGCAAGTGAAATCTGCGAACCGTAGCTGGATCCAAAGACGGCAGTTCGATCACTTGCGGGCTGACTTCTCCTGACTGCGGGGCTGTGAAACAATGTGGGCAATTGACGAATTTTGTCACTTTCCATCTGTTACCCCTCCCCACTCTCCGCTTGGCTGGTATTTTTGGAAGAGTGGTTAAGCACATCAACCTTTAAAGAGAAGTAATTATTAGATCTTCCTTGTCATCAAGATGCTGTGGGGTTGTGTGTCATGCATAACTCGTGGCAGCATCTAAATCTGGATTTTCAAAACAAGGTGAAGTTTCTCCTTGGCCCGTTTGTTTCCCTGTTGGAAAACTTCAGCTTCTGCAGCAGCCCGTTGGTTACTTGCTCTGACTAGGCCAATAACAAAAACGATTTTCCCATTCGAATAGCTCTGCTGAGGTCCACCGGCCATGCAGAGCTGGGTGGTGGCTACAATGAGCTTTGCCACTTACAAAACATCATTTTTGGTTTATTAACTTCTCACCTCTGGGGCCTGGCCTGTGGGGGCTTCAGCAATATGAGCCTGATGGCTGGTCGGGCTGCTGGATGAATGAGTTGGAGCTCAAGGTGGCTACTATGGAGAAGTAACAAATATTATGAATTGAATAAGTGCTCACCCTGTGTGAGCAGTTGAAGGACTTCAGGTGCATTATTGCAGCTGAGCCCCCCAAAATGACAGCCAGTATTTACTGAGGACTTACTATGCACCAAGCTGTGCTCTGTGATTTTATAGCATTCTCATTTGATAGCCATATCATCTTATGGAATGTAGTTACCTAGTGATAGGGGAAGTGACAGTAACCAAACTCAGATCTCTTTGATGTCCAAGCCAGCTTTACTGGATAATGAAACTGAAAAAAAGTCCTTGGGGTAAATCTTGATAGCTTTAGGCCTGGCTAGATCCAGGTGTTCAAATGATGTAATTGAACTTCCTCCTCTCTCTTTTTCTCTCCCTTCCCCCCCATACTTCTTTGCCTTCCTTTATATTGACTTTGTTCTCAGCAGAAACTCTCTATGAGATGGCAATGATGCCTACTCATAGCTCTGGCTTATATCCTGCCAGCCTAGAGAGCAAAGTCCAAAGAGGGTGATTTTGCCCAGTGGGTCCAACATTCACTCTCAGTGGACTACCTTTGGCTGCATGCTTATACCTGAACCAGGGAGGGAGACTAGATTGATTGGCCTGCGCTGGGTCATGTGTCTACCCCAGGTGCTTGGGGGTAACGGGTAAGATCTACCCCATCCATAGCACATGGCCTGGGAGTGGGAGGGGATGGTACCCCCAAAGAAAATCAGCACCCTTTAATCCAAAGATAAAACATCAGGCATCTTCCACGGTTCTATTATTGGGTTCATTTCATAGATGAAGAGACTGAGGGTCAGATAATTTATGTAATTTGTTCCAAGATCTCACCACCGGAAGTGCCAGAGCCATTACCCCATTGTCTTTCCATTATTTGGCCTCTTTTTGGCCTGTCCTAATACATGACAGGCCCTGTCTCAGCTGCATCTATTATGCCTTTCCGCTGGCTTGGGTTCCTACAGTTTGCTTGTGAACAACTGAAGCCAGTAACCAAACAAGAAGTAATCCAGTGACATGGGTGGGGGGTTAGAAAAGACCTCTGCTGTGTGCGCTGAATCTGATTATTCTAGATGGTGAATGGGGCCCAAAGAACCAAGGCTCAGTGGCACATGGCTGGCGGAGCGAGCGCCTGAGGAGGCAGGGAGTGGCCGGGGCCTCTCCTCTGCGCTGCTTGCTGGGCCCAGGACCAGCAGTCACACCTGAGAGTTTGGGGCTGATGCCTCCCCCTGCTGCTGTGGGGGGGATGGTATTGCTGCAGCTTCCGTTGCTTCTATTACCAAGGGAGGGGCAGCCTCTATTACCAAGGGGGGGCAGCCTACTATGTCACTAGGGAGCCTTCTGCTGGGTCCTGTCCTGGGGGTTCATTGGAAAGATGAGGGTAGTGGGCTGACCGCACCGTTCTCGTGGCTGGGTTGGCAGCTCCCCGCAGATAAACCCAGACCAGCTGCCTGGACACTGGGTAATCGCCATGCAGGCTTAACGCTCCTGGGCTGTTCTTCCACAACCCTGCAGTGTTGTCTCTGCAAGTTCTGGACAGAAGCCTCAGGCTGCTCAGGAGAGGGTTTCAGGTGGGACATCCATGGACGTAGCATTAAATGACATGGGGCTATGGTGAGAAATGTGTTCCCTTGTCAGCTCTGACTCATTCCTTCTGATCAGCATCGCCCTGAAACTTCGTCTGCTCTGTCCTTAATGTAGACCCATCCCAGCACCAAATCAGCTCTCTCTATTCTCTCTACAGTATCAGGACGGGACTCATGCTTGGAGCCTTTGCCAGGAACAGCATCCAGCTGGGACTTCATGGCATTGCTTCTGCTTTTATTGTATTTATCTTTATGGTTTCCTTCCATGATGGCAGGTGGTACTAGTTTTCTACTTATGGCAGGGATATAAATTTGGCATAAAAAATAAATTAATTTTAGTAAAGGAAGGTGAGTGGACTGAAAAAAACACATTCTAAATTATATGTATGTTCTATGGATCTGTCAAGGTTCAACCAAGTAAACAGACGCAGTAGGGTGTATGCATTAAGAGGTTTATTAGAAGGAAATGGCTCACATGGTTGTGTGGTCTGGCTAGGTGAGCTTGAAATCTGTAGGGCAGGTGGTCAGGGTGGGCAGGCTGGACCTCTCGGGCAGGGGCTTAAGCAGCTGTCCACAGGTGGAATTTCTTCGCTTCTGGGAAACCTAACTTCTGCTCTTAAGGTCTTCCATCTGATCGAATCAGTCCCATGTAAATTATCTAGAATAGTCCCCTTTACACAAAGCCAGCTCTTTATGGACTGTAATCATGCCTATGGCATGCCTTCACAGCAACACCTAGGTTAGTGTTTGATTGACTAACTGGGGACTGTGAATAACACGGTGACACAGCCAGGTTGAAGTTGTGAAGGAGCCAAGCAGGTGGGGCAAATAGCTAGTGTGTTAGGTCTGAGCAAAGAAGCTGGAAACTTGAGGTCAGGGAGTGAGGCTTTCTGTGCCTGGTGATGGGTATTTTAGCAACCAGGGGTTGGCAGTAAGGGCCAGTACATGGGCTGGGGGGAGCAGAACACAGCAGGCTGCCTTTTCTGTTATCTCCTCTTAGGCTCCTTTTCTAAGGGACCAGCTCCTGTTTGCCTCTAGCTCCCTAATTTCACCTGTTTGACTTCACAGAAGCAAGTTTGTTCTTAGAAAAGGTCTGCAAAATGAGTTGGACTCCAATAATTTAACACCATGATGACTGCAATACTCACGAAGCCTCCCCACATCACCAATGACACCCCTTTCACCAACGACTCTGCTGTTATCAATGGACTTCAATCTTTGAAGCTCCCAGGTCACCCCATCCAAAGATAGTGGTCATTGAACTGAAAATGTAATTACATGATTGTTAATCAGATGTATATTTTCTCAAGACTGAAGAAAGAGCTGGAAGGGTCCATGGGCACTTTCTCTCATTAAGGCAATTAGGAAAGGGTGTGGAACCCGTGCTTAGATGAGAAGATTGTGAGTCTCCTGGGGATGTGAGGGGAGGAGAGGGGAGTCAGCTTCACTTTTTAAAGACCAAGATTTTCTGTTTCCTTTGGAGGCCTTCCTTAATTAATTTTCTGGATGGTGAGCCGTGCCTTCACAGACACAGAGGGCTGATTGCATTTCCAGCGCTTGACCCTTGGAGCAGAGTGGTGAGTGGATGTCTCCGCTGGCTGACATTTGGAGATTGACGTGCTGACAGGCAGAGCATGGCCTGGAAATCTCTCGTCCATCGTGGCAAATGTACAGTGTTTGTAGGGCAGTTGCTCAGGGCTAGCCCTCCAACTGGAGCTTCAGAAGCAGGAGTTCCTGCTGGTCGACCCGTTGGAGGGCTGGATCACTTTCTGATGTTGGCCAGAGACAGATGGGTGGGTTTGGGCGCCTGTTTCACCTCCAGTGGTATCTGGGAGGCAAATCATCTTCTGGGATCCCCAGGGAAAACTGTCTTATGTGAGCCTGCGGAAATGAGAAAATAAGTATATTTCAACTGTCTTGTGTGTGTGTGTGTTTGTGTGTGTGATCTAAAATCTTCAAGTTTGCAGATGACATCAAGCTGGGTAAATAGGTCTCATTTCAAAAGGGCCACCTGAGTTGTAGGGGCTGCTTACCTGGGACAAAGGGGAAAGAGTGACGACTGCCACTGACCTCTGTCGTGGGTGGTGGGTGTGGGAACAAGCGTGGCATGGGGATGAAATACCAGCTCTAGTGATTTAACAGTAGAATGTAAAGGTTAATATTTAGATTTAGGTAGAATTTCTCTGCTTTGTTTCCTCATTTGGATTGTAGACTACTTGAGCACAGGGTCCCGGATGTGTTTATTTATAATACAGGTGACTGGGTTCTTTTGTGGCCTCTTTTCTTGCCTGGTGCACACATTACACACAGTAACTTTGTTCACTTCCCTGTATGAGCTCCTCCCTGCCCTGCCGAGGCTGTCCAACAGCTTTGGGGAGCTGATTTTACTGAATGTCTTGTAGGAAGACAGGGGAAGGCAGCCCCTTTGCTCACCTCAGAGTAGCACTTCCTCTGGATTATTTAGGATTTGGTCTTGGCCGTGTGAGGCGCTAGCTTGACTTTCGTGGCCTAACCCTGGTGAGGTGCTGGGGGAGGCCAGCATATATCAGGCGGGTGCCTGCCCTGCTGGAGCTCGCAGGCTAGTGGATTTAGGAAAGAGCCTTCATTTTCCAGTGGTGGCTGGTGTGTCCCTCCCACCTGCAATCTTCCTAAACTCTGGGGTCTCCTTCAGCATTTCTACCTTTTGAGCGTCTCTGCCGCTTTCCTGGCAAATTACAGAAGAAGCAAAGCAGCTGTTGCCCCCGCGTCCAGCACATCAAAAGTCCAGGTAAATAAAAGCAACAAACAAACAAACATTTTTAAACAAGAAAAAAACAAACAAAAAGAAAGAAAGAAAGAAACCTCAAACAGCAACATGAAAAAAGAATTACAAAAAAAAAAGTCCAGGTAACCCAGGCCTGGCGTAACCATGGCAACCTTAATGGGGCGCAGTGACCCAGCATAAACCCAGGCTCCAGCTCCTTGTGAAATGTGAGGGAGCTGTTTGCTCTGGGCGGCTGGAGGGAAAGGTTCCTGCCCCCCATGGGTCCCCCTAATAACAGAGGGGAGCCGGCGATGCTACACTCAGAGCAAAGAAAGGCCTCCTGTGGCCTGTGGCCTGCCGGTGTGGTCATTTAGTTGCAGGCTCTGGGTTTGCCTTGGGCCTGCTGAGTAAGGCCGGCCGGGCAGCGCCAGCCGAGGAAGGAGCGTGGGGCATCTCACATACAAGCACACAGGCACACGTGTGCATGCTGCCGGGCATGTGGGTGAGGCTGAGCTGCTGTGCCCGCAGGTCCTTACATCTGTCTGTCTTCTCGCTGCACCTGGCACAGCTGGGACCGGCTCCACGGCAATGCACGCGGGTGCCGATGCTGCGTTCTCCGCTCCCTTCCTAGCCTCCAGGTGCTGACCCAAGTGGCAAGTGTCACGTCGGAGTGGCCCTGCCTGACTCCTGCGGCAGGAGCGCTCCCCCAGTGACCGCTTTCATCGCCGCTCCCCTTCCTCGGAGCCCTAACCTTGCCTCTAGGGGACTGTCCCTGCTCCCCCTCCGACTCCCAAGTGGCTTCCGCGTCTCCCGCGTTTTCTCTCTTTATCATTTAGCCAAGGCCTTGGTGCAAAGCAGGGGCTCACTAAACACCTATGGACGGACCGACCGAATGCTTTCTCCAGGTCCTTCACGTCCTGAAGCGGAAGCAGTATTGAGAATCCGTGACCAGGGCAGTCCAGGGGAGACCCCGATCTTGAGGACTTTCTCTTCCTTCTAGAAGCTGCCCCCCAGCTGCCGGGGCAGTTCCATGGAATCTGGCTGCAGGCAGCCCTCCGATCCCGCCTGCGGGAGAAGCGGTCAGTGCCTCTAGCCTGGGGTGCCGGGAATCAGGGACGGGGCAGGCTGGGGGGCGGCGCGCCCACCCCGCTTTCCTTTCTGTGTGTGCATTTTTGTGTGTCTCCATCCTCGTGCTCTATTAAAAAGCACTCTGGGCTGTGCAGAGCAAGCTGGGAGGTCTCAGGTAGAACCAGACGGATGTCTCTATTGAACTCCTAAGCTGATTACATCCTGCTGTGTCTCAAAAATAAAATGAAAAGTAAATTAAAAACTCCTCAACCCTTGCCTCTTTCAAATTTCATTTTAGAAGACACAGACGAGTCCTGCTCTTTTGGTACAAGCTGTGCGACGGAAAGGCTTGCTTCCCCCGTCACTCCCCAGGGCTGATCTCCTTCCTCTGTCCTGCTGCCGACAGGCTAATCAAAGTCATTGAATGTTTGAATGGCTTCTGCTGGAGATAATTGGTGGGTGGGCTCGACACCCTTCTGACTGGTGATGCAACACTGTGGACCACGGTCTGGACTCAGTGCCCTGTGAGGGAGGTTTTGGGGAGAGGACGATGGCTTGCCTCACCTTTCCCTGACCCGTGACTGCAGCTGAAGACCGACATGTGTAGCAGTTCTAGTGATGCTGACCGTTCTGAGCCTGACGGTGACCTCCTCCCAAACTGGATAGGCCGCCAAGCAGCTAACGTCCTGGTGAGCTAGGGGGTCCGGCTCCTGGAGAATAGGTGGGGGGGGGCTGGCAGCCACTTCTGCACCTCCTGGGACAGCCTGCTCTCTGGCCTTCGCCCCTCCCCAGCTGCACCCAGCCTTAGGCTGGACGGTAGCAGCTGGCTCCTGGGTTAGGACTGCTGCCCCCTTGGGGCTGAGCTCGCCACCTCCTGAGCGGTCCGAAGGCTTTTCCTCTGCCCCTCACCGCCCTCTGCTCGTGGTCTGGAAACAAACATGTTCCTTGCTGAGGCTGATGCGATGAGCTCATGGTCCTTGTCTCACGTCATGTCGTTTCCCAGGTGCTTTGGAGCTATTGAATGGTTTTCTTTTTCCGGCCTTACTTGTCCCTTCAGCCACAATCACTGCTTTCCTGCTCTTCTGGCGGCAAAGACTTTCAATGTCAAGCCCACGTGAACCAAAGTAAACGGCTGCCAGAAGCTGAGCTGTCACCCGATGTCAAGGAATAGTTTACCCAAAGTGAGGCTTCGCTTGCTCCCCAGTGATTCTTCAGATTCTTCCAGCAAACATTTTTGGAATCACTTAATTCCTCAGAGCTCGTCGGAATTCTCCTGGTGCAAACTGGGAGCTGTGCTGTTGATCATATTAAGTCATTTAAAATGCACTTTAGCGATTTGACTTCCCGGCCATCATCAACAACCTCTCACCACCAGGGGGTCTCCTTTGGCTCACTGATTTTGAGGGTGAGATTCACTTTCTTTGCAATGTGTTTGGATGTCAGGGGTGGTGAAATTGTGGTGGTTGGACCTGTACCGGGAAACCTTGAGGAGACTCGTGGGCTTGAGAAATGCAGAGGTGAGACAGAGAAGGGAAAAAAGCACTGGCTACGAGGCTGAAATTTACAAACTGCACCCACACACAAGTGCTGGGGAGCATAGTTCCTATGATTCTGGGTGTTTCCCGTCAATAAAGTAGAACAGAGTGGATTAGGTCAGCTATTAGGCATTGGAGTTAAGCAGAGGCAGAGACGATCCCTGTGTAAGGTCTTTGAGGTTGGGTTTGTGTGGTGGGCATCGTCCAGTCCAGCATCAAGAAATGCTGCTTTTAGGGGGGACAAGAAGAAGAAATACTGGCTTAAATATGGTCAGTGTCCCAACACTTATTCTGATGTTTGATAAATAATAATAATAATACCATTTGTTGAGCTACTACTATGTTTCTTGAAGTACTTTGCATATTTATCTCCAATTATCACAAAAGATTCAGGTGGGTGGAAGTATCTTTGTTTCACAGATAAGACACAGTCCACTGAACAGACCAAGGGGATCCCTCGAGCCCCGCATTCTTCCCCAGCCTTGCCCGTCCGAGCGGAGGGCACTGCCCTGCACCCTGCAGGCTCTGCAGACCCGGGGTTCATCCCAGACCCCCCTCCCCCAGCCGACCTGGCCTTCGGCCATGAGCTTGCGCTATTTCTAGCTTGTCCTTTGAACCTGCACATCTCCCTGTTCCCACCTATGCCAACCGAGTCCAAATGCAAATGGCCTTCTGATTTCCTCCCTTGCCCCTCCCAGCGTCGTTTCCTCAGCATCAGAGCAGGTTTGCAAACCACAAGTCACCCAGGCCACTAGACCACGTCAGTCTTCAGCTGCCCCCCAACCCCAGGCTCCCTCCCTGCTCTGGGCTCCTGCACACAGGCCTCCTTTCTTGTCCTGGAAGCTGTCCCCAAGTCAGAGTCTCCTGCACTCTTGTCCCTGCTCCCTGCACACTGCCTCCTGCTTCTGCACTGGCTCCTTTTTACTTCATTTTTTTTTTTTTTTTAAATATATCTTTATTGATTTCAGAGAGAGGAAGGGAGAGGGAGAGAGAGAGATAAACATCAATGATGAGAGAGTCATTGATCGGCTGCCTCCTGCATGCCCCCCACTGGGGGATTGAGCCCAGCAACCCGGGCATGTGCCCCAACCGGGAATCGAACCCCGATCTCCTGGATCCTAGGTCAATGCTCAACCGCTGAGCCACGGCGGCCAGGCTCTCCCCGAGTTCTTGTCAGAGGCTTTGTCAGGCTCCCTTATTACTCAGTAGTGGTTCAGTTTAATTTCCTTCTAGATTCAGGAGGGGGCTTGGAAATCTGTGTTTCAGCAAGTTCCCAGGCCAGTGCTGTTAGTCCATTGCAGGGATCCACAGCCTGCACCGGGGTGGAAAATGTAATTTTCTTTCCTGCTGCTACAACTCAAGACAGGTCTCTGGGAGGTGCCTGCAGACAGGGGTCCCCTTTGGGAGGGGCCTGTAGAAACGCCAAGTGAGGTCTGAGAGTGTCTATGCCCTTGATAATATGCAGCAGTTTTTTTAAAAAAACCAAAAATAGGGTTCCTCAGCTTGATCTTCCAATTATACACGAGTTGTCTCTGAGATGCTTTCCAAACTCTCGTTCTTTAATTCCCCCCTGTGGACACGTAAAGGTAGCTCATCAGCAGTTCGAGTAGCAGCTTTGTATTGGGAGCGTGTTTGACCTGCCAGGTGGTGGCTGTGGGGGGGGTGCTGTTTGTGAAGCTGATGTTTGTCATGTGGTCTCATCACCCTGCACCCGGAGACACTGGACTTGTGTGAGGGATGGTTGTGCTGAACCCGCTGCCCAGACCCCCCGACTTGGTGGCTGCGTTTGGGCCTTTCTCATTTCCAGCAGACGGGTTCGATGTTGTCCAGAACAATGGATTTGAGAACTACACGGATTCTGCCAAAGATTTTGAAAATCCTTAATATCCCCGAGGGACCTGTGCAGTTTTTGGAAAGAGGAAAAATATATTTACAAGATGTCATGCAAAAAGTGAAATGAACACGAGGGATGACTTGCTCTTTGCTCACTCCAGTGATCGGAAACCCAGGAAAATGGGGGTTTGCCGTAGTGAGTTGAGCTTGCTGAACACAGTCCATATTTATAATCGATGCCCTCTCTTCAAGTTGTTCCATTTTAACAAGTCTTATGTGTATCCACGCAGATATCAACAAGCAGCATGTGTAAAAGCCGTGGGCAGGGAAGGAAACGGTGCATTTAAGCAGCCTCCCCCCAGAAACCCATATATGTAGAATGGTGAGAGGAGACTGGGGAGTCTGCAGGGGTCAGACCAGCGTAGGCTTCAGCAGGCCAAAGCCAAACCTGCGTGCGTAAGCCTGAGAGCACGGGGAAGCCACTGGAGCGTTTGTGCAATGGATTATGTTCTTAAAAGCTCACTCTGGTGTCGAAATTGATGGAAGGGAGACAAGAATGAGGGGCAGGAAGACCAGCCAAGAGGGCACAGGGATAGCCTTGTCACGAGATCGTGGTGGCTTGAAGGGTGGTGGTCATGAAGTTGGAAAGGAATAAATACTTTGGAGAAACATCCGGGAGGGAAGATTGTTGATGGCGCAGGGAGAAGGAGGCGCGGGGATGACTCTAGCATTTCCCTTCTGAATGCAGGGAAGAGCCGTTTTCTGAGACGGAACCTGGAGAGGCTTGGGGGTGGAGAAGGGAGCGGTCTGGTTTTGCAGTTGAGGTTGAAGCTGCCTGCGAATCGTCCAACTGGAACTGTCAAGAAGGCAGGTGACGTGCAGGACTGGCACTCAGAACACAGCTCTGCCCTGGAGAGATACATTTTTGAAATTTTACCATATGCTGGCACAGATTTTTCTTGACTTCGAGTGTCCGTTGCTTAAAGAACATCATCACTCCAACTGCTATGCGGAATTTTCAAAGTGCCAGACACTTGCTCCCCCAAGTTGGACTTAGAATGATGGGCACCTGAAACCATTCAATGTGACTGGGCACCAAAAGCAGAGGAGTGGCAAATTGACTCTCTCTCTCTCTCAAAATCAATCTATTAAAATAATAATAATAATAATAATAATAATATAAAAAGAAACAGCCCCAACCGGTTTGGCTCAGTGGTTACAGCGTTGGCCCTCAGACTGACGGGTCCCGGGTTCGATTCCAGCCAAGGGCACCCATACCTTGGTTGCAGGTTCCCTTTCCCCAGTCGGGGCATGTGTGGGAGGCAACCAATCGATGTGTGTCTCACATCGATGTTTCTCTCTCTTTCTCTCTCTCCCTTCCACTCTCTCTAAAAAGCAATGGTAAAAATCCTCCGGGGAGGATTAAAAAAAAAGAAACAAAAGAAACCAGCCCATGAAACGGCCAGAATACAGCTCATAAATAGGTGTCGCTGGGAAGGATGGCAGGTCCATGCCTCCCCAGCTCTCCCAGGAGGAAAATGCTATAACTGGGGGAACTCTAATAGAACTTCAAAATGACATGAAATTGCTACATAAATTGTGAAATGTAGCTCACAGTTCCACTCATTTTGCAACAGTGTAAAAAGCACAGCCCTCCGCTCCCTTTCAAAACAGAAAAGAAAATCAAAGAAAAGCTGGGAAGAGATGGAAGGACTTTTTGCGCATCGGAAAGGATCCTTCATGGGCTGAACCTTTCCAACAGTCACGTTTTCTTCCATTTCTCCCTCTTTCACTGTCTCTCCCCTCCACCCACCTACATTACTCTTCATTCCTTCTGTCATGAGATTTAACCTTTCTGGGAGATTCTGGAAGAACGAGGCAGGAATCGTAAGAGACAATAGAGAAATAGCTGTGTTGGGGGAGCAACGTAGGAATCAAGGTTGACGATGGTGACCTGTACGGTGGTGGGGGTGGTGTCAGTGCTGATCTTGTCACGTGCCTGACAGTGAGGCAGGATTCGGCTTCCCCTGTCTCCCCCACCGGTCCCCCCTAAAGACATTCTTATTTGTTTACCTGGAGAATGTGGGTGCAGGGGAGAGAAGGTGCGTGTACTTACCAGTAAGGGGGAAGGGAGGAGACAGGTGTTTCTAGGACTCAGTGCATAGTTCAATTTCTTTTCTTTTTCTTTTTTTTTTCCAGTTATAAAATCACGAGTCCCCAGTTAGAGTCTCAAATCTTGGTTTCCCAGCTGTGTTGTTTTGGGCGAGTCACTTCATCTTCCTGATCCTCAGTTTACTGAAAATAATCCCTGTTCTACTTTCATGACAACTTTGGGGAAAAAAAAATTAAATAAAATAACACAGGTAAATTCTTCATAAATTAGTTATTGTTATTACAGTCAACATGAATTCGAGGTAGTTTGCCATAAGAGAACTGCATACATAATAGGACTGTAGAAATATGGGTTAAAAAAAAGTAACAGAGCCATTCGCTGGAATACTAAGAGGGACAACCGCATGTGGTGGAAATCCCAGGCCCAAGGGAATTGTCATCAGCAGGGAGTGCTGAACTTCTGGCAGGCGAGACATGAAGGGAAAGTAGCCCATAAACAATGCTTAGAATTTCATCAGGAGTCATCAACTTTTTAGCAGACGTTACTGCTGATGTTCTATTCCCTGTGCTAGCCTAGGGCAAACTCAGAAAATATTCGGTGACTTGAACAAACACAACTAAGACGTGATTCCCGCCTTCAGCCGGGTGGCGAGGAGTCTGCTATGAGACTCCTACGTGAGGGGCCAAGTACAACGCAGGCGGCCGGTTTCCCAAAGCTGCTTTACCAAAGAAATGGGAATCATCCTCCCAGGACCCTTTCTTTGATGGACTTCCACTGGGTGGTTCTTCAAAGGTCAATTCTGGGGACCGTGGGTTACAGGCACTGCCCCAGTTCTCTGCAGAGGGAAGAAAGTCTATTAGGACCCAACGTTTCAACTTCGAGAATTTATCCCAGAAAAATACTCCCTCGTGGACATAGAGATACACCCACAAAAAGTTTGTGTTGGTGTTGTTTGCATAGCAAGGAAGAGGCATGTAATGCCAAAGCCATTCGGCAGGGGCTGGGGAGCTAAGCCCCGCGCCTCCCTGCCGGGGAGGCCTCGCAGCTGCTCAGAGGCGCAGGGCAGGGCCGTGCTCCCTGCAGGAAGCCGGGGCCTCTCTTATGTGGCTTAGTGGCAAAAGCAAGTTCCAGAACAGCAACAGAGTGATTCTATCTTTCGGGAAAATGGTAACATTTTACATTATAACATTAATAATTTATCTATTCTTATGCACAAATGGCTGCTGGCCCATGCACCCATGGCCATGGTCATCTGTGCCGGAGAGATTCTGAGGAAGTTTCCCTGCCTGCCCTTCATCTTTTCGTCAGGTTTTGCTTTTATATTGCCTTGTTTTCCAGTTGTTATCAGAAAAGGCAATAAAGATACTGAGCCCTGTGCAGGAGCTGTGGGCAACGATGTAAAAGTTATTGTCCCCACCCTGGTAAAGGCTAAAGTCCAGAGGGGACAAAGCCACTGAAGGAATTCAACGGCCGCGTGAGCCCTGCAGTGATACCGTGCATGGGGGTGTGGGTGCCGGGGAGGTGTCCGGGCCGGGGCGGGGGGTCGGAAAGGTGTTGGAGAGAAGGTGACCCTGAACGCGTCTGGAAAGACGCACAGAGTGCCTATGGCCAGGCAGCTGTGACAAGTGCCCGGGGAAGAGTCACTGGGTCACCAGCATGTTGGTAACTCAGGAAGTAGCTCAGTCCCTGGGACGTTCTGAGTCATGAGGTGCCACGGAGGCCAGACGGTACAGGGACATTTGAAAGACAGATGGTCTCAGGGAAGCAGAGGGGGTCAACTCAAGTTTTCTACAGACCAGTCACATGGCACCGCTTGTTCCCCCCATTGAAGGGACTTGGCATTAAGTCAGAACTTCGTTGGTGACCTAAGGACACATGCCAGACGATCCTAATTAAATCCGCACTTCCTGCATCACATTGTTCTTAAATCTTGACTTTATGGTCCAGAGGCAAGACACAAGTGTCATCAGGGTGAATTTCTCCAGAGATGACATCACCGAGATACTTTGATTGATGGCAGGGTGAAGGACAGAGCCTCAAGTTTCTTTCTGACGAAAAGAACTCGATGTTTCCTCAATGTCCTCACGTGCATTTCTCCACGAAGGGCTCCAGGGGACACATCGGTGACCTCTGGCCCTTGGAGTTGGTCTCCTTGGTGCCGCATCTCCCCGGGAGGCTCCTCCTTAGACTTTGGCCGGCTGGTTAGGAAGCACAGGTCAGGAATGAACGAGTCCATGGCGAGCAGGCTCCCCACCCTGTTCCTGTGCGAGAGAGCTGGAGAGGGAAAGGGGCAGAGATGGGCAAACGATGGGAAGGGGGGCACCACTGGGGATCCCCCTAGGGACTCAGGGACAGAACTCTGGGCTGGAGGTGTGCAGGCCCGAGGTAAGCTGCAGGGGGCCTGGAAGCCCGAAGGGCTCTCTGCGTCATCTCCTTGCCTCTTTGCTCACAGACCAGAAAATCGAGCCAGGTGGGATGATCTCTACCAAGGTTTTCGGGTCTGGCCGCGAGGCAGCACCCTGTCCCTTACGCACAGCTGAGTGGGTCAGCTGTCCAGCCTCCCCCCGAGGGCAGCCGGCAGCCACAACCAGGACTGGCTGCGGTGCCCGCTGCACACACCGCCCGGCAGGGATGATCACGGGATAGCCTGCGCTTGGGTTATAGGCCCGCAGGGGCTAGACCTTAACAACAGGCGTCTCTTTCACCCTGTACCAGCTCACATTCCACCGTATTGTGTCCCCCCACCCTCCCGCTTTATCTTTTAGCCAAGATCTGTCCTGACCTTTTCATCATTTCCGCTGTTCAGAGACCCCCGTGTCTTTCGTCCCCTCTTCCTGAGACGCCCGCCTCCATCTGTGACTCATCCCCGATGCCATGGCCCTGGTCAGCTCCCGTTTTCCTCTTTCCACTCGCTCTCACCCGGGCCCTTATTCGACAGCCCTGTTGGTTCATACCCATTGTCTGGCACACAGCCGGGGGTTCATTTTTTTTATTTTTGAGGAAATAGAGAGGGAAGGTGGTTAATCATTTAATCTGATAAGTAAAGTAATAGGGGCCAGAGGGATTACGCAGGCTGTCCAGCTCCCACTGCCACCCGGCACAGGCTTGTCAACGGAGAGAGCTCTTCGCCTTGCCAGGTCGTCACAGGCGACGCAGTCACCGGTTCTGAATGTTCTCCAGAGGCCACCTGAGGCATGGCCGAGGGCTTGTGTGCTTGCTTGTCCCGTCATTCAGTCCTTCATCCCATATTGCCCTATAAGGGCCGGGCGCTGTTCCAGATGCGAGAAATACCACCGGTGAACAGCCAGGAAGACCACAAGGCCCCGTCTTCACGGAGCTGGCGCTGTAGGGGGGCAAGTGGCAGTGAGAGAAGGAAGCCGCGGGCATGGGGGTGGGTGGGCACCGCTTTCGCTGGAAGGGTCAGGGACACGTCCCCTGAGAGCATTTGCACGGAGACCTGGATGAAGTGAGGGGTCAGCCGCCTGGGGGGGAAGATGCTCCGGGCAGCAGGACCGGCAGTGAAAAGGCCCCGGGTGGGAGCAGCCTGATGGCAACAACCGCCACACGCTTCTCGGTGGTCAGAGGACCACAGAACTTTCATTTTATTTTTTATCCATTTGCATGATAGCTCTCACAAGATAAACCAAATAATGCATGGGCATATTCCTGGAAATGTGAGCATATCTGTGTGAATTTAATTTTGGTAACTGAATTCCATTTTAAAGGCACATGATGAGCTTGTGGTTTTAAGGGACCGAACGGCTAATCCTTTCTAATAGAGCCTTGGGGGATCCCTCAGCTTCTTCTCATTTTACGTCTCCACAGGGGGGAACTTCCATGTATTATCCTGGAGGTGGAGATAACATAGCACTAAGTACACGTAAATGGCAGCCAGCAGTTAGGCAGCAGAGAAAAGTTCATTGGAAGAGATTGCATTGCTTTTCCTTTCAATACTTGCCCTGTTACGCAAAGATGACAATTTTTTTTTGGCATAAAGAAACTAGAAACTAGAAGACAAAAGACCAGGAGAAACAAGAGTATAAAGTAGCCGTTTCCTAAATCCCTAATTATAAGAGCAAGCCGCTCTGGCCGGTGGCTCAGTCGGTTGGGGTGTCCTCTCATACACCAAGAGTTTGTGGGCTCAGTTCCCGGTCAGGGCACATACCTAGCTTTTGGGTTCGATCCCTGGTCGAGGCTCACACAAGAAGCAACCAATTGATGTTTCTCTCTCTCACTCTCTCTTTCTCTCTCCTTCCCTCCATTCCTCTCTCTCTCAGATCAATAAACATATCTTCAAGGATTAAAATAAATAAACAAATGAATGAGCAAGCCAACATTTTTTTCTCTTAAGGGAAGTAACTTTTTGCCTTTTGAATGTGACTTTGTGTGGGCCGTGCTGTGAGAGGAGCAGGTAAGGACGGGCCAGTTCCAAATCTTCTTTTGGTTTCCCAATATCATCTTGGTTATTATAAACATGAGGCATAAAATGAACCGTGCTCTGTGTGTGTGTGTGTGTGATTGGCATGTGAATTTACGCGTCCCCACGTGAAGGTCCGGCTCTGGCATGATTTACGAGTGCAGGGTGACGCTGGGCAATGTGGCTTATGCTGGGGACAGTTTTGATGACAGGTTGTTTGCTTGGGTGCCCGGCTAGTACATAGCACAACAACCTTATATACCTTTAATTTACTTATCTTTTCATTGAACTTATTGGGTGACACTGGTCCACAAAACCACACAGGTTTCAAGTGTACAACTCTACAAAACATCTTCTGCACACCGCATCGCGCGCCCACTGCCCAAAGCAAAGTCCGCTCAGGTCCCATCCGTACCCCGGCCCCTGCCCGCCTTCTGCCCCCTCTCCCCTTTCCCTCTGGCTCTCACCACACTGCTCTCTGTGTCTCTGTGTTATAAGTGCTGTGTATTTATGGGGTATTTTTGCTTAATCCCTTCACCTTGTTTCATCCAGTCCCAACCCACCTCCCCTCTGACAGCTGTCCATCTGTTCCACGTACCCAAAATGATTTATTAGGTACTAAAGCAAAAAGAGGGAAAAAGAGAAAAGCAGAGAGCAACCAGGTATTATTCAGGAAGAGAGCAGCTCTGGTTTGTACGAGGAGCCAGTCCTCAAAAGCGCCTATTCAGGGGGCTCATCCTGGAGCATCCACGGGTCTCCCCAGGTACCGGCGCCCGCCTGGCTCGCTGGCACAGCTGGGGCTCCGTTTGCGGCCCCCTGTGCCCGGCTGGGGACGGGGCTTAGGCTCCGTTCTTTCTGCCTCTTTTTACCATGGGTGAGTGGGCAGGAAAGCTGCTTCTCAAGCTGGTTTCCTGGGCTGCATAGTTTCCCAGCTCTTTACAAAGGGAGCAATTCCCTATGATTTTGTTGTGGCTTCTAAACTTTGGGAAGTTTAAAGAATTCCACGCTTGGGCACCGGAAGTGTGCAGGTTGTTTTAACGCTGAGAGTAACTCCCTCCAGCAGAGCCACTTGTTTGGCACCTATAAAGTACTGTCACCCGTGGGATCATCCTCACTGTGATCGTAGGTATCATCTCCACCCCCCCAGTCTGACAAGGGAACAAATGAAGGCGCATCTGGAATTGCCTGTGGGTGCAGTTCTTAGCCTCACCCTCCTTCTAAAGCACCTGATCTCTCTCCTTCCCCTGAGCTGATGGAGCTCTTATCCGACCCACTTACCCCTTGCTCTTCAAATCCAAATTTCGGGTGCAATTTGTCCATGTTTGTGAGGCCTGCAGCTAGACCGTCCATTCTTTAGAAAGGCCACTCACTCATTCACCCAGTGAATAGATTCTCTGTGGCTGCTCTGGGCCCAGTACTGTTCCTGTCTCGGCTGTGTGGAGCTCACATGGTCATGGCAGTGCCTGCTACCCATCTAGTGCCCCCTTACCCCTGGCAATGTCATAGACAGACATTGTGCCTCCAATAGTACCTGAATCATGGCTAACGTGCCAGTGCTGGCAGGAACATAGCTTTTTGGTCCAGTGGGCTTGCGATGAATGTTGATGATGGGGCTGAAATAAATGTCAAGGATCATGACTCCACTTTTAACCGTTTCTTCTCAGATCCTCCAGGTCCAGGTCCAGCACCCGCTCACTCTCTCCCCTCCATGGTTTGGCAGAAGAGAGCGCCCTCATGCTTTCAACTCTGACATAGAGCTTTTATATCAGGGTTATTTTAAAAGCAAATTAAAATTAAACAGAACACAGCCAAGGCTTTAAAAATATTTTCTTCTCAATAGTTTATTGTTGAAGTAAATATTTTGTGAGAGATTAAAAGCAAAATAATCGAGTGGACCTCGTGGCATGTACTTGACCTAATCTGGTAAGAGTGCATGTAAACCAAAATTTTGTAGCTCAAATTCTATTTTAAGTTCACCCTGAACAGTTGTTATTAAAAGAAACCCTGTAAAAAGAGTAATCAGAACCCCTTGAATTCAGAGTTGGCGAGGGTAGCAGATTTTTTTTTAAAGGAGGGTGGGAACATGACTGTTACCGCAGGCCATCCTGGTTTTCTCCCCAGACCGGCGGGGCCTGGGAAACACGATTTTATTCTTAGGGAACGTTGGGAAATAATGAGAGAAGTGGATCAAAAATTCTGTAGAGAATGAACAACGGCTTCGTTTTCTCCACCGGGGGAGATTGATGCTTCTGCCCTGCCCCCAAGCAGGGATGCAGGGAAAGGGCCTCAGTTCATTCTGGAATGGCTGCGAAGAGAGTGGAGGCATGTCCTGCCTTGACTCTTTCCAGTCACTGGACATCATTTCCCAGGAGCCCAAGGATGAAACATGACAGGGAAAGGGGAGATTTCCACTCCTGCATGGAAAAGTTTCTGAGGAGGTGTTTGTAATATTTTGTTTGGAAGAGCAGCAAGAGCATTTGTTTGAACATCTGCATTGGCCACAGGAATGCCATACTTCGCATTTATTGGGACATTTTGTGGGCTGTTATCTTGAGAAGAAAGAAAAGTTTGGTTCCAAACCCAACATTGTACAAGGAAATGGAAATTTCACTGCTTCTTTCTGACATGAAAGGTCATCTTGTTGTTTATCTGCAAAGCCAAGGGAAATTGGCTGTTGAGTATTTTGCATTTGGAAACACTGGCCCGGATTCAAAGAAGTTTGATGCTCTCTGCCCTCCCTGCCCTGTTTTTATTTAAAGATGTTGCACTCATGAATCACTGGGTGAAGGCTTGGAATACAGCTCCTTCTGTTTCAGAAGATGAAGGCCTAAGTCCACAAGGAGAAACCCAAAGTCAAAGATGCCCTAGAACTGAAACTGCGGACACAGAGAATATAGCTGCTGTAATGCTCCTGGTCTCCGGGTTACAGAATACACTGGACTCTCTTGTACTTGAGGAAATCACTCAACACCTTTGGCAAGATGGGGATCTCAGACCCATCCTGAAGTTTCCAGCAAAGCCTCAGAATAGTTACCCTCCAAGCAGAGCAGTGACATAATAGATACAGCCCAGTGCAAAATGAAACCGTGGGGCCCCTGGCTCAAAAACGTACAGGTAAAGGTATTAAAATAGAAACCTTTTCCTTTAAAAATACTTCAGTGCTTATAAAACATAGTGGTGTGATTGTGATGCATGAGTAACAACAATTACTTATAGTAAAAAGCGTGTCATAATTTTATATACTACAATAAAAAATAATACCTTACCTGTGTGATATCTTGCTTGACCATAAGATTTTTTTCTGTCTCTCTTTTCTGCAAATTTATGTATCAGGTTATCAGAATTTATACTTTTAGCAATTTCATTCTCAATCACTCTAATTGAAAGTGGCATTAGTTGCTCTCTGCAAGTAAGATCACAAATAATTTTTGATAATGCTTAATTTTGACAAGGATATTTCTGCTAATGCAGCCATTACTGGAGTTGTTTAAGTGTATCTTATTGGCTGTAATAGCATTAGGGTAAATTTCTAAAAAATATTTTGAAATATAGACTTTAGTATGTCTAACAATTTTCCTAAAAAGATTTAACTCTTTGTACAAATCAGTTTTGGGTAGGTTTGAATTTAATTTTAAGAGTATATTTATATCATGGCATTTTTAATGTTTTCTCTGACATTTCCTGTACTTGTAGATATCCTGCAGGCAACTGAAGTGTCTCCATGATTTTCCTATAAGTTAAAATTC
Source organism: Miniopterus natalensis (assembly GCF_054644295.1). Classification (NCBI taxonomy): domain Eukaryota; kingdom Metazoa; phylum Chordata; class Mammalia; order Chiroptera; family Miniopteridae; genus Miniopterus; species Miniopterus natalensis. The sequence continues at coordinate 48,773,123 of NC_142094.1, forward strand.
TTGTCTATGTGGTCTATTGTGTTTCTTCATACAAAGAAAAATTAATTTAACGATGTCTTCTTTGCTACTAGTTTGTTTAAAATTTCCTGTGAAAATTGTGCTCTTTTCTGTTGAAAGTGACAGCCTTGAAATTCAAGTTCTATTTTTAAGCCTGTGAGTATTTGCTTTGCAATGTTGCCATCTTTTTTAAAACTGGAGATTCTAAAGCGAAGACTCCTAATAACTCCTGGATATGCTCTATTGTAGTGTCCACGTGTAAATTTTTATTTTGTAATAACTTATTGACAAAGTTTATTGCCTGGGCACTGGCAGTTCCTGTCCTGGCACTTAGGACAGAGACTGTGTATTTATGCAGATGTAACAGGGATGGGATTGGAGGACGAATGGGCAAGCTGGCCTCCCACTGCTGGGGCCACTGCTGCTACCCATCTAGGCTCAGGGGTACTAGCTGCTCCTCAGGGCCCTTTGGCATTGCCCCTGCCTGCCATCCCCAAAGGCCTGAGCTTGCACATATTTTGCTGCCTGGTGTGTCTTCCCTGCTCACATGCATGCTCCATGTCTCATCAGACTTCACTCATAAAACCCACATTCAAAGATAAAATTATTAAGAATTTCATGATAGCAACCACAGAGCATTAAACTGAGTATGGACTCCTCTGGGAGAGAGTCCCTCTGTGACCACATGGGTCATACACACAAGAAGCTGGCCCTGGCTTGATACAGAATATGGCTAATGGAAGGGATACAGGTTCCTTACCACCTGTAGACTTGCTTCATTTCTGGTAGCCGATCATCATTGCCAGAAGGTTCACCCTCGTGCCTAACCCTGGCCACAAGGAGGCCATTTTCCTTCTTCTTTCTTTATAAATTATACTAATCACTTTTATCAAAGCCTCTAGTTAGTTTGCTAATGAGCACAGTTTCACCTGAGCACAGACTCCCTCCTGTTCTCGTATCTGGGGACACTGATTCCTTATATTCCTGGATTTACTTATAGACCATGAGATTTCAAAAGTTGAAAGGGCTCCGTAGTTCACCTGATCCAGGGGGTCACCAATCTGGCTCATTATCAGAATTCCTGCAGGCTTGTATATTGCACTGTGTGCCCATCACCCAACGTCAAATAACCTTCTGTCACTGTCTATTTGACCCCCTTTACCCTTCACTAGCCCCCCACCCCTCTTCCCACTAGCAATGAGTTTTTGTTTGTTTTTCTTGTTTGTTCATTCATCGTTTTCAGTTTTATATCCCACTCATGAGTAAAACCATATGGTTCTTAACTTTTTCTGTCTGATTTATTTCACTTAGCACAATGTTCTCAAGGTCCATCCATGTTCTTGGAAATGGCAGTATTTCACCTTTTCTTATGCCCATTAGGTGCTTTTTTTTTTGACAAAAAATTCAAATTAAACTGGCCTTCATTTTATCAGAAACTTGGGACTCACGGAGAACTTTGAAGTTATTACAAATGAATGAGAAACTGTGGGGCCCAACATAGGCTTTAGGACAGCCAAGTGTGATCAAAATGTTTTATGTTTGAGTTTTGGAAACTGTGAAAAGTAAAGAATACACATAAAACAGCAACACTGTGGACATCCTAGAACTTGGAGATATTTAACTTTTAGGAAAACAAGTTGATCTTTCATTGACATATTATGTCTTAAGAATGGGAAGCATTGTTACAAGTTCTTCCATTGGAGTCAGAGATACATGGATTCAAAGCCAAGTTGTATTAGTCAGAGTTCTCCAGAAAAACAGAATCAATAGGCTATCTATCTATCTATCTATCTATCTATCTATCTATCTATCTATCATCTATCTATCTATCTATCTATCTATCTATCTATCTATCTATCTATCTATCATCTATCATCTATCTATCATCATCTATCATCTATCTATCTATATCACCTACCTATCTATCATCTATCAGTCTTGGACATCTTAGCCTCCATAATCATGTGTGTCAACTTTCCATATTAGAAGGAGTTGACTGACATGATCATGGAGGCTGAGAAGTCTCAATATCTGCAGTCATCAAGCTGGAGACCTAGGAGAGCCAATGGTGTAAGTTCCCATCTGAAAGCCAGCAGGCTCAAGACCCAAGAAGAGCCAGTGTTTTAGTCTGAGTCCAAAGTCTGGAAAAGACCAAACGTTCCAGCTCAAGCAGCCAGGCAGGAGGAGTTATCTCTAATTCTGCCTTTTTGTACTATTCAGGTCTTCAATTGATGGGATGAGCTCATGCACATTAGGGGAGGGCAATCTGCTTTACTCATATCCAAATGTTAATCTCATCCAGAAATAGCCTCACAGACACACCCAGAATAATATTTCTCCAATTATCAGGGCACCCTGTGTGGCCCAAATTCATACATGAAACTAACAATCATGCCAGCTCTGCTACTTAGGAGCTGTGTGAACTGGAGCAAGCTGCCTAACATTTTGTGTTTCCTTTTTCCTCCTCTGTAAAGTGGGATCATTAAAGTGCTTACTCAGAGGGTTGTCTTGTGGTCTGAATGAGACTATATATCAAACTCACAGAGAAAAGTTACTGAATGCTTCAGGTGTGCCTCTCACTGTGCTACTGCTGCTGATATAATTATCATCACCACCATCACCATCATCTTCATCATCAATACCATCATCATCATCACCACCACTGTCACCATCATCTTCATCTTCATCATCATCACTACCATCATCATCTTCATCACCATCATCACCACCCCCAACATCTTCATCTTCATCACCACCACCATCATCATCATCATCATCATCATCATCATCAGGGAAACTGTTGATGAGGGTCTCCTTATCCAGGGTGAGTTGAGAGAGGCAAGGAATTCTGTGGAATAGTCTAACTCTTCTCTGGTATTGTATTTCATGGTTCAGTTTCTCCCATTTAAATGTTAGTCTCTGTTTCAAGGAGCATTTGAGTCTACATGCTTGTGATTTATTACAGTTAACACATCACTCAGTACATTAGCAGGTGCCACTTAAAGAAATATGGATCTTCTGAGCGTCTTTAAATAAGGCAGAGCAGAGAGGTTTCTGTAGGCAACAAACTGCTTTGCCCAATGGTGAGTATTAACCCAGAGGCTCATTAATCAGGAGGTACAAGAGTTCCAAGCAAGGGGGGAAAAAGCACTTCCCATCTTTATTTTATTTGCTGTTAAGTAAAGTGGTATTTATATTTAATATGCCTGGCAAACGCCATCACTTTTTTTAAATGCCAGATTTATTGAAGTATAATTTACATAAGATGAAATTCATTCTTTTAAAGTTTACAATTTGACAAGGTTTGATAAATGTATACAGTCACGTAGCCATCACAACAATAAAAGTATAGAACATTTTTATTACTGCAGTCAGTCCCCTATCCACATTCTGAGCCCCGATAACCACAGATGTGTTTTCTGTCCCTATGATTTTACATTTTGTGGAATGTAATATACATGAAATCCTCCAGTACGGAGGCTTTGTGTCTGGCTTCTGTTATTTAACATAATTCTTTTGAGATGCCACCACATTGTTGCATGTATCAGTAGTTCTTTTTTTAATTGGCGAGGAATATACCAATGCAGTGATATAATAAAATTTGTTTATCCATTTGCTAGATGAAGGAGACTTGTTTTCAGTGTTCAGCTATTGTAAATAAACTGCTACGAGCATTCACATACAGTTTTTTGTGGAGACTTAGATCTTCATTTCTCTTGGGTAATTAAATAAATAGCAGGATTTCTGGGTTGTATGATAAGGATATGTTGAGTGACTGTACCATTGTGTATTCCCACCAGCAGCGTATGGGAATTCCAGTTGCTCCATACTCTCATCAACAGCACTTGGTGTTGTCTGTCCCTGTCAGTTTAGCTGTGAGTGATGTGAGCATCTTTTCATGTGCTTATTGGCTATTTGTATAATTTTTTTGAGGACTATCTGTTCAAATCATTTGCCCATTTTTATTGCCCTTTTTCTTATTGAGTCATTAGAGTTCTTTATATACTCTTGATTCATGTCTTTTGTCAGATTTGTGTTTTTGAAACATTTTCACCCGATATATTGCTTTCCTTTTAATTTTTGTTTTGTTTTGTTTTATTGATTTCAGAGAGAGGAAGGGAGAGGGAGAGAGAGACAGAAACATCAATGATGAGAGAGAATCATCCATCAGCTGCCTCCCTCACATCTCCCACGGGGATGTGCCCTGACTGGGAATCGAACAATGACCTCTTGGTTCATATGTTGATGTTCAACCACTGAGCCACAATGGCTAGGCTCCTTTTAATTTTTATAACAGCCTTTTGGAGAACATTTTTAATTTTGGTGAAATCCAATTTATTATATATTTTTTCTTTTATGGTTCATACATTTTGTGTACTATCTAGGGAATCGTGACTTAAGGCAATAAAATGTCTTCCTTTCTTCAAGAAATGCTGTTGTAGCTCTTACATTATCTATGTATATGGTGTGAGGTAAGGGTTGGGAATCTTTCTGTCTGCCTGCCTATTGATATCCAACTATTCTTGTACCATTTGTTGAGAAGACTCTCCTTCATTCAATTAGCATGCAATCTGTTGAAAATTAATTGGATTTTCTTTGTTTTACTCATCTACATGTTAATATGTCATTAATACACTTTTTATTTTGATGGTTCTATAGTAAGTTTTGAAATCTGTTAATGTGTGTCCTCCAATGTTGTTATTCTTTTTAAAAATTGTTTTGGCTACTCTAACCCCTTTGCATTTCCATACAAATTTTGGAATTAGAAATTTTGGAAATTTCTACACAAAATTCTCTTGGGATTTTGATTGGAATAACATTAATCTATAGGTCGATTTATTGAGAAATGACATCTGAATAATATAGACCTTCTAATCCATGTATTCAAGCCTTCTTTAATTTATCTTAATAAAGTTTGTAGTTTCCAGTCATGAGATATTGCAAATATTTTTTTAGATTTATTCCTAAATACTTTTTTATTGGCTTTGAGTCCAACCGAGAAGAGCGAGGGATGGCGAGTGAGGCCCTTGTTGCAGAGAAAGGGGCAGACTCAAGTCCTTCGCTCAGAATTAAAGATGAACGTCCTCGGAAAAGGAACCCAAGCTCACTAGCAGCTTGTGTGGTCGCCTTGCTCTACCTGCCTCATGATTCCTCTTCCGTTCATGTCAGATTCATAGCGCAGGTGTCTGGCTGCAGGGAAGCCACATTCGCAGGTCTGTCCCCGAGGGGCCCAGAACATCACCCATGAAATCCTGGTCAATGACGAAAGCAAGTTGGAGCCCAGGTCAGAGCAGCCCCCGACTCTGCAGGGGGGCAGGGACACCAGAGATGACCTCATGTTTCTTTGTCCACGATGCTGCCTCCTACTTGGCCTTTTCCCATCCGGGCTCCGAGCGGCTTGTGCTCAGAAAGTGAGAGGTGATGCGGTGGTTTCTGAGAGAGGGCCCAGGACTGCCTTGCCTTGATTTAGCCGGGGACAGGATGCCAGGGCACCCAGAAAGCAAGAGGGATGACCGGCTTGTCGGGCCGCATATTCTTGCAGGTGAGGAAGCTGCTCTCTCCCACTCAGCTCCCTTCCCCCTTCCTCCCTTCCTCCCTTCCTCCCTTCCTCCCTTCCTCCCTTCTTCTCTCCCTCTCCCTCTCCCTCTCCCTCTCCCTCTCCCTCTCCCTCTCCCTCTCCCTCTCCCCTCCTTTCCTTCCTTCCTTCCTTCCTTCCTTCCTTCCTTCCTTCCTTCCTTCCTTCCTTCCTTCCTTCCTTCCTTCCTTCCTTCCTTCCTTCCTTCCTTCCTTCCTTCCTCTCCCCTTCCTTCCCCCCCTTCCTTCCTTCCTCACTCCCGCTTCCTGAGCTCCTTCCCCCCCTTTCTTTCTCCACCCTTCCCTCAGGTCCTCTGCTCTCCCACACCAAATCTTGGTGTCTTTCGGGGGAAGAGCCTGAAAGCTGGACCGAATGGCAGAAGACAGAGCTCATGGATGGGGCTGCTGGGAGGGTGCTCTGTGCATGGCCTGTCTGGGGTTGGAAGAGTTAGAGCAGGATTTGGGGCTCTGCAGCCTTTTAAGGGCAGAAGGCCTGGCTGTGTATCCCACTTCTTAACAAATAAGTGGGAGCCTTTTGGAACATGTTGCCTATGTGGGTTGGTCACAATCAGATGCTCCAGATGACTTTTGCTCTTGGTGGCTGCTGGGAGTGCTGAGTAGGGGGTGGGGGCTCCAGGAGTGGGTGTGGAGCCCACAGGGAGACCCAGCAGAGTGCGTGGGAGATCCCCCAGGGTGCGTGGGAGAGTTCGCTGGGGGACAAGGCTCGTCCTCACTGGGTGGGCCCCTCCCTGCCCCTCCCTGCCCCTCCCTGCCCCTCCCTGCCCCTCCCTGCTCCTTTTCGAAGCCTTCGGTTCTCGCTCGCTCCCCACCTTTGCTCAGCCTTGCTTCAAATCCGGAAAATGCCCTGGAAATGCGGGTGGCTGGAATCTCTCGGGCGTGGCCCTGGCTTTTCTCTGCCAGGGCTCCTGAGGCCGACTTTCTAAAGCAGGCTTGACGGGCAATGACTGTGCGCCCTGCCTAAGCTGATGTGTTATGAAAACAGTCACTTCATTTTCCAGATTCCTTCAAGAACTTGATCTTTTCTCTAGTTTTCTGGCCAGCATCCTTCATGACCCATCACTTTTCTGGGAACTTTTTCCTGGCTTTGAATCCACCCTGCTCTGAATGGGGAAGACGGAGGCAGCGCCCAGGGCGCCGTGGAGGAGCCCGTGGGAGGACCCACCCAGTCCGCTGGCTTCAGGGTGCACGCCAGCATCCTCCGCAGGGACCCGGTTTCTTAACGTGTCTGTCTGAAAATAGCTTTCTTGTCCACAAAGGGGTCCCAAGGGGGTGGTCAAACTGTCTAAGGAAAGTAAATGAATATGTATGTGTGCCTATTAAAGTTTTATATGGTTCATGTGATCCACTATACAGTTTGAATTTTGCTTGATGGCTTTTAAAAATGGGTCATTTGATGTCAGCTGTGTTTCTAGACCCTTCTCGAGCCTTCTCCCACCACCTCACTAGCCTCACTGGAGCCTGGGTCACACCTGATGCACAGTAGGTCTGCCTGCCTTGGGAGCCGTCGGGGCCCGGGCTCAGGGTTTGCTGATGCCGCCCTTTCTGCTGGCTTCCTGGCCGATCGGACATTGCCTGCGTCAGGGTGGGTGGGTTTTGTGGGTCCCTTTCTCTTCCCTCCTTCACTCACCTTTACATGATTTTACTCACTCTGCCACTGTCTACCAATTGCTTGCAATGTCCCAAACACTGTGCTCGGCCCCAGAGGCAGGAGGGGACTGAAACTGAATCTGGGTCTTGGCCTTACCCAGGACCTTGCAGCCGTGTCGGAGGGTGGAGCCATGTTCCCAAATATGGGAGCTAATACAAGGTAAATAGTAACAGGTAACATCCATGGCTCACCATCAGCTAGGCGCCGTGTTCATTGACTTTCATATATTATTGCCTTCAACTTGTATAATATTGAAAGTATGCGAAAGCTGGGGTGCAGGGAACTGAATAGCCGGCTCGAGGTCCTGGTTCCAGAGCTGGATTTGAACTCAGATCCGCCCAGTTCACATTTTAAAAGGCAAAAGGTAATAAATGCCACATTATTCTCTCATATATCAGTTTCTCGTCCATAAAACAGGGTCACTGCCCCGATGTCCTCCCCACAGGGCTGCTGAGAGGGTAAAAGCTCACATTGGTGGCAGAGCTGAAGATGTTCATATGCTGTGAGGGCCACATGGGAGCCAGGTCATTTATATTTGTTTTCTGGCGGGATTGTAATTAGAGTCTAGAAAAAAAAAAGAGGAAGAAAGTCCAAAGCCATGGCACCTGCTCCTGTTGCTGGGAGAAGCTGCTTGGTCAGCAGCGGCTCCTGCCTCCTGCAGGACACTGAGCACACAGTGTGGCTGCTGTGACACAGGAGGCCTAACTGTCCAGCCAAGGCCTGAGCTGCTCGTTCGCTGGGGGAGAAACAGAGAGAAGTCTCTCTGCTCAGTTCAACAAGTTTCCTGGTCCCAGGGCTGGATCGAGGGTGGAGAGGAGGCAGGAGCCGCTGCTGACCAAGCAGCTTCCCCCAGCAACGGGAGCAGGTGCCATTGCATAAGTTTAAGGAGTACAGCGGTGTTGACTTCATGCACCTGTATGCTACAGTTTGGTTACTACTATAGTTAACACCTTCACCAACATAATTACCGTGTGTGTGTGTGTGCGCGCGTGTGGTGAGAACATTTAAGATCTACTCTCTTAGCAACTTTAACATATGTAATAGAGTATCTTTAGGTCTAACCCTACCGCTATGCACTAGAGCCCCTGTCTTTAAACCTAGGCTACCAGGGCCCTTTTCTTGGGCCCTGAGCTTTGGAGGGCCCTACTCTGTCTAGTGTTCCTGCTGCACCCTCACCAGAGGAATTTGCCTGTTTAAAGGCTTCATCTCCTCTGGCACTGGGAACCCAAGAATTCCCTGACCAAAGGGCCCTCTTGGGCAGGCCTCCTCCCTGGCTCTACATTCCTGAGGTCAAACCAACCTGCCAGTTTGCACAATGGGTGGCTATGGGAGGGAAGGTGGAGGGGGGGTGCTGGTTTCAGGGGCTGTGGATGAAGCTAGGAATGTGGGCTGGGATGCCCACCTTCGACAGGTCCTGGCGGTGTAGAATGGACTCTGGGTGAGGAGTGGGCTGCAGGTCAGGGGGCCCCTGCTTGCAGGCTTGCCCCAGGCGCCCCAAATGTTTGGGGTGAGCCTCTGTTGGGCACCATTGTTGCATTATCCACTGTAAACCTCCCAGCAAGCCCTTGTGGTGTGCACACTGTCATCCTGTGGATGAAGCTGAGGCTTAGAAAGCCCAAGTGCCTTGTTCAATGCCATAGAGCTGGACTTCTAACTCAAGTGTCCATCCAGAGCTCGGATCATAAACCACCCCTAACGTTCATGAGATTGACGTCACTGTGAGGTGCTGATTAAAAAATGCAGGTTCCTGGGCTTCACCCCACACCAATGCTTCAGGTCCTTTAAAGGTGGGGCCAGAAGACCTGTTTCTAACACACTCTGTGACTGTAGGCTCACTAGCACGGATCAAATCCAGACCTGCCCTGTCCTAGCTGTATGATCTTGGCCGAGTAAACTACCTTGTTCAGCCTCAGGCACCTCGTCCGTCAGTAGTGATAACAACACCTTCTCTTGCAAGGACTGCACTAAAAACAGATCTTGCATGTTATGCCTTTGGCGTGGGATAGGGGCTTAGTCAAGGTGAGTCGACCATCTCTCCCTTCCTCTGATATTTCCACTCACCTGGTGCCTCACCTTCCTTGTAGGCCACACCTGGATCCCACTTTTCCAGGGCTAACTTAATTTATTTCTGAGGTCTTGGCTTCCAAGAGTTTATAGCTCAATAACCCCTTCTTTTGCTACTGGCAGAGGAAAGGGGACCCTTGGAGATGAAAAAACATTCAGCATCTATGAATCTGTTTCCCTGACATGAAATTCTGGGCTACGCCAAGGGCAAGGGAGAATGTCACAGCTTTTTATCAAATGAGAGTCACCACAGAGGAAGCTGCGAGTTGTGACCCCTCCCTGGGCCAGCTTTGGTGACCCCCTGAGCACACCCGTAATTCGGGACCTGCAGCTGCGTTCTTGGGTCTCCGCTGGAACTCAGCCTCTCGTTTTCCTGGTCTCCTCTGCCTTGAGAAGCAGAGGGGGAAAAAAAAAGGCATCTCCCTTCAGATGGGCGGCTCTCACAGCTTCCAGGAGCAGAACCTGCCTTTGGAAGGCTGCAGAGGAGGCGTCGGAGTCTGACAAATGTCAGGAGAAATTGATCACGGAAAGGTAAGGTGCCAGGGAATCAATGGCTGTCCCTCCCGGGCAGATGCGCGGACAGACAAGCTGTCAGGACGCACACATGCACCTTGTACCTCGCCGCTGGGTTGGGGGGCAGAGGGAGCTGCCTCCATAAATCTTTCTTTACTCGACACGAGCAGCGTGGCTCTAGGCGCTGTGAAGGGCGCAGGGAGGGTCTCTGGCCCCAGGAGCCCTGGGCTCACCGAGGAGCCAAGGCACAGGACTCAGCAAACCCGCAGCCTCTCCACTTTGAGGGGAGGGTACCCTGCCAGGGTGCGGGAGACCCCGAGGGTTGAGTTCCCCCTGCCAGTCTGAGTGGCCTCCCTCAGGAGCTGGACCTGACCGGCCACGAGGCTAGATGGGCTGGTTCTGTGCCTTGAAGCTCCTCATATCTTAGTCTCGCAGAGTGAAGTCAAACAGATGTTGCAGGGAAACTACTCTGTCCTCCGTCCTGGGGAGGGCACCTGGCAGGCTGGGCGGCTGCCACGGTGACATCGTTATTACTGATGCTCTTCCATCCTTTCTGGTGAGAGGCCCTTGAAAATCATCAGACGCCCTGCTTCCAGGTGGGACAGCCATGGCCCAGGTGTTGCCAAGAATACACCGCTGTGGCTCGCTCGGAAGTCCTGTGAAGGCTCCCAAAGGTCACTGTGGTCCCCTCCCCTGGAAGTCACTGCTCTACACATGAACTTGGAGAGAGCCTCCGTCCCCATCCCTGCTGACCTGTCCGGGCTCATCACCGGCGTGCCCTCACACTGGATGCCTCCGCCACACAGGGCTGCCTGGCCGCACCCGCTCGTGCCTTTGCCCACGTGGCTCCTCCCTGCCCCCGGACTGCTGCTTCTGCCCGCAGTGCTCCAGCCTGGTGGACGCCTGCTCGCGCCCAGACCCTTCGTCTCCGCTCTCACCTCGCTCCTCTGCCCAGTCTCCCCAGGGAGACCGAGGTGCTCCTCCTTCAGTGCTCCCAGCGCACCTGGCACACACCTTCCTCATGGCACTCCCCTGGGGTCTCCACTGTGGTTAGGGCAGCCATTTCCCCGCCGGACTCTAAACTCCTCCAAGGGTGGGGGCTGGGGGGCGGTCACCACGGCCCCTTCACTGCTGGAGCACTGGCCTGGCCCATGCTAGGGCTCAGCACATAGTCGCTGAATGACTGAAGGACTGTAAGGGGCAGAGACAGCACCAGACTGAGAGTCAAAGGACATGCGCTCCAGAGCAGGCTGAAGGGAATCCAATAGCTGTGTGACCTTGGCCTGACAGCCCCACCTGTGAGCTAACTTCCACAGAAGCACATGGGAAAGTACAGATAAGAGGCCCGGTCCCCGGAGAGTTGTCTTCATTTCCCGGTAAGCCTGTGACATCATGGGGAACAGTCAGGGACATGCTTTCCATCAAGCATGCAAAAGCTGGCCTCGTCCCAACTGCGCAGTCCTTAATGCCAGAAACTTAGTTCAGTCATGGACATAAATTGAATACATGGTTCTGGAAAAGACGCTTAAGGCCTGGATATTGGTGGTGGCTCCCTCCTTGCTGGCTGTGTGACACTGGGGACACCTCTCTGACTCAGTTTCCTCGAGCACACTTGTCTGTACTTGTCAGATGTGATTGTCAAACGTTCTTGCCCTGCCGGCCTCACCGGGAGGCTGCGGTGGGGGGAGACGGTGGTTTATGGGAAAGCACTCAGGAAGCTGTAGCAAGAGGTGGGCTGTGCAGTGGGTGCTTCCCGCACCCCGGCCTGGTCCCGAGGCTGTGCGCATGGGCCACGAGGGTGTCCAGCGGCGCCTTCCTGAGACTCGTGGGAGGAATGGGAGCCTCCTCGCAGAGAGCGACCACCTTCCTGGCCTCCTGCAGCCCACAGGTGTGGGTGCCCATGTGAGGGAACAACAGAAAGGCCGGCCTCCTCTCTTCACATGGGACCAGTCTTTGGTGCTATTGGTGACCGGGGTCCCCTCCAGGGAATCATTTTGTTAATTCTCCAGAGAAGGTCACCTAATCTCCATATATCAAATATCAAAGTCGCTAAAATAGCTAGAGTGACCAATATGTCTAGTTTTTAAACACCGCTCTCCAGAGTCCCAGGGCTCTGTTGGGAAGCCCCAGGGCTTGTTGGTATCTGTGTGAGAAGGGGGAGGCCTAGAGCATGGTGGGGGCCTCCCTGCGCAGATCCAGCCTCCTTCTGGTGATGAGGCAGGTGACCGTGGCCCAGAGAGGTGAGGTTATTTGGTCAAGTTTGCACGGCTAGTCAGAAGCAGAGCAGGGTCTAGAAGTCAGCTTCCCTTGATCCAAGATTAATGCCTTTTCCATTGTACTTCTTGACCAGCCAGAGCTCTGCCAGAAAACACCATTCCCTTGGTTTGGCGAGGGGAAGACCTATAGAGGATTGGGCACGGTTATGAGGACCAACAAGGGATGTTGGGGCACTCCCTGCACAAGCAAGATCAGAAGCTTCTACCACCCCTGGGCTTGAAGCGTCTAAGCGAGAGAATGGTGTTGCTGGGACCCAATGAAGCTGGGTGTGGAGAAGTCGAAGGGAGGCAGCCCCTGCCAGCAGCATGGCCCACAGCAGCAAGCTGGTAGAAGAGGAGACCCCGACCCTTCTGCCCCTTAATCTTCTGGCAGTGCCTCCGTTGGGTGAGCCCACCAAAGTTGGGCAGCAACTCAGTTCTGGCGATGGACGTCCCAGGGGCAGAGAAGGGTGGGGAATGGAGCTGAGGAGACAGAGAGCGACCACCCAACCTAACTACTCAGTCATTTCACCTGCCCAAGGTGGTGGACCGTGACAGGGCAAAACCACAATATATTTTGAGCCGCCTTCCTGACTTGTAATGTGCTTGGTGGTGAGTTTATACTTGTGAACATGCTATGTGTTCCCTCCACCTCAGAGCTGTCTACTGTTCTGAGAAAGGCTCGTCTTTCTGAGGGGACAAAAAGGAAAAGTTGCCCTGGTGGAGGGTGAGAAATGAGAGACAGAGAATGCCCTGGACAACGCCATGGGAAGTGCAGCAGGTCCCACAGCAGTCTCTGCAGAGCTGGTGTGAGTGATTCATGGGTGTGCATCTGGTGGTTTGGGCAAACCTTGAAACTGGGTTTTACTGACAAAACCTGGCTCCACCATGCCAGGCTGGGTGCCCTGAACTGTAATGTGCAGATTCTGATGGTCAGCGTTTGATGTCACTATGAAGAACTTTATTCAAAGCTGGGCTCCTTATTGTGGTTTTGAGTGTCCTAAAGAGAAACTCTTGCTTCTGTTGAAATAATTTTGTGATGCATGAAACTCAGTCTTGTCTTGTAAATTCTTGCCCCTGAGGAGCAGAGCCTTTCCTTGGCAGGAGTTCTTCAGGGAAAGCCCAGGGGACCAAGCAACACTCCAGTTATTTTTAAGTCAAGCATTTCACACTGATTTCAAGTACAGTGTGATGCTCTTGTTGACTCAATAAGCATGATCTTGCATAAGCAAAGCAACTATTGAGTAGAAGGCTGTGTTGCAAGGTGGAATGGGGAATATGCACCCTCTTCGCCTTCCCAGATCCCAACGTGACAAAGAGAAAGTGATGCACATTAAAAGTAAAAGTCTCTGTTTCGTATGGTCATGCCCAGAACATCTGCCACCGCAAACTGTTGGCTGCTTGCCTTTCCACACTCATCCAGGCCAACTTCCCCTGGGAAGGGTCTCCCTAGGTGCTGCTAGCAATGCTTTATTTTCTGATTGGGTAAGGAGTACCATGCCTTTAAGCATCATCACTTTCAGGTTCTCGTGGGTGCAATGAAGAAAGATGATGGTATCCAAGCAGATATTCTCAGGGACCTTTGGGAAGTCCTGTCTCCTCTACCTTGTGCTCTTCTACTAGGGCTTTGGAAAGCTTGTTTAATTTCTAGGTATTCCCAACTTATATGGGCTCTGTGTACAAACATCGGTTCAGAAGGAATTGACTAATCTCCCAATTTTCCTCATCAGCATTAGTAAAACCTGTTAGAGAAGCTGAGACAGAGTGTGTGGACAGGCTAAGAACACCTTTACTGTTCAGCATTTGGCACAGAAAGACCGTTTATCAGCTACTTCCTTTCACTCTTCTTTTGTTCAACCAATGTTTGCTGGGAAACTACCATGTGTAAGGCCATGTGTTAGGCACTAGGGCTATAGCTAGAAGGGAAGACAAAAAATCTTGTTCTCAAGTTGTATATAAGTGTAGCTTTTGACTTAAATTTAGAGCATCTTTTGTTCCATCTATCTGCTTGTCCATCTGTCTGTCTATCCTTCCACCCATCCCATCCATCCATCCATCCATCCATCCATCCATCATCCATCCATCCATCCATCCATCCATCCATCCATCCATCCATCCATCCATCCTCCATCCATCCATCCATCCATCCATCCATCCATCCATCCATCCATCCATCCATCCATCCATCCTCTACCCATCATCCAGCCATGTGTTTGCTTCACGCTGCCTCACATTGCCACCTAGTTCCATGTGGCTAGAAGGGCTACGGAGAAACACTAAGTCCCATGCCATTATCCATAATTCAGCTCACAAGTCAGGCACGTCTATGGACCCTCCTGCACTGCAGGTGTGGGGCCCATGATGCCCGAGACCCTGCTAGTAAACGGGGAGGACTGCAGTGAGAGGCTTCTCATATGATAGGAAGGATGCAGAAGGTCAGTTGAAAGAGGGAGCATGTCCTGTGGCTCGTGGCTCTTCCCTGGTACCTCTTGATATTTAAATTTATAACCTTTCTCATTGATGAATGCATTCATTTAATAAATGTTGACTTAACGCCCACCGCGTGCTATGTACTAGGGATATAGAGATGAGTAAGATCTGTGCCTTCAAAGGCTCATAGGCTGGAGGTTTAAACTAATCCTCAGTCAGTCTTGAGCTAGAGGTTAAGATTTGTCCCCTTCTTTCTCTCCCAATCCCAACCTATTTGACGGTTTGAAAAGGGGTGCTATTTTTGTTTTCATGACGCTTTTCGGAAAGTTGGGCCAGGCTTTCCACCTTCCCCTAGAGGTGTCAGGGACTGAGTATTGGAGCAAATACACATTTGGGATCCCTTTGTGATAGAGTTTCTGACAATCAGATGTCCATGTGGACTTGGGCTGGGTGTGGAGACCCCAGCAGACAGTGTGGCACAGGGGTTTTAGCTGGTATTCTGGAGCCAAGACCATCAAACCAAAGCCCAGCTTTTTGCTTATAAGTTGGATGACCTCAGGCGTAATTACTTACCCCTTTGTGCCTCCATTTCTTCATATGTAAAAGGGGGACCATCATTGTGGTCCCTAAATCAAAGATAGACATGTTCTATAAGGACTTGTGGTGGGGGGTACATGACCGTGCATATATGAAAATGC
This sequence comes from Miniopterus natalensis, assembly GCF_054644295.1. NCBI lineage: Eukaryota > Metazoa > Chordata > Mammalia > Chiroptera > Miniopteridae > Miniopterus > Miniopterus natalensis. The sequence continues at coordinate 48,788,323 of NC_142094.1, forward strand.
ATAGGACTACAAAGAATATATTTTATTATATGTAAATTAAAAACAAAACAAAGAACCCAACCAGGATGTGTATGTGTGTGTGGGTAGTTGGAATGCAGACTAGAACAAATCAATGTGGCTGTAAGCACAATGAATCACACAATCACACTAAGGGGTACGGAGAAGAAAGGCAAGGAGCTGGCAGAAGTAACCTTGGAAAAACAGTGTGTACCTACAGTCAGGGAAAAGGCGGAGAACTGCACACAACACAGGGCTCTCGGTGCTAAATCTGTTTCTCACAAGGGTTAGGTTAGCAGCTCTGAAACAACTTAACTTTATCTTGCTCATGACGAACGCTTTTTCTATCCCAGGAATCTCTATCTAACCCTAGAAAATCCCCTCGATCAGTCTTTCCTCCCATCTATTTTCCTTACTTTCTGCTCTTTTACGCCCCCAAACTTCTCTTTCAGATTCCCTGTTGAGTATCTCTGTGGCATTCTGAGGACGTTTTACAGGACCAATGTCCGTTCCCTAAGTCCCTCTTGGGTTGCACCTGTCCCCTGTTGGGGCCGTGGTGCACGGCCAAGCCTCCTGCCCCCCAGCACTCCCCCCACCGCCCTCTTGCCTGCGCTCTCTCCTCGGCTTCTCAAAGGAGTTGTGCTTTCTGGCCTTGAGACCTTTGCACATGCGGTTTCCTTTACCTGGAAAAGTCCTCTCCCCAGCCCCCTTTTCCCCGCTGACTTCTTCATTTTCACAGACCCCTAAGACGCTGGGGAACTTGCCTCATAGCTACACGGTGTTACTCCCTGCTGCATTAGCTCAGCGCCCCTAGGGTTTCACTTCGGTAACTCTCCTTTGATGCTCATCGACACTCTTTTCTTCCCTTCAAATTCTTCTTTTCCACTGGGTGGGAAACCCTTGAGGGGGTGTACCACATCTAAATCATATTCCCAGGGCCCGGCTTAGTGACTGCACACAGTAGGTGCTCGTAGTACTTGCTGAGTGAAGGGGGTTAGTGTTGGCAGTTCTGATTAGCATCCGCTCAAAATGGATTCTGTCCTTCGGATGGCTTGGTGCAGCTGTCTCCTCAGCTGTGTTCTTCTCTCCTCCCGCCTCCCCCCTTCTCCATGCCCTCCTCAGGCCCGGTGGAGATGGAGGGCCCTGTGTGATGCGGGAGCGTCCCTGCTTCCCGCCTTAAGCCCTCCTGGTTTCAGCCTTCTCCTGCACGTGCTTGGAAGCAGAAGAAAACGGATCCAGTCTCATGGTCTGCATCTTGGGTCGCCAGGGAACACTGTGCCCCCGGATCGATTATGTTCTTTTTTCCTGTCCTGGGAGCCAGAGTACTTCTAGTAAACGATCCTGCCACCAAGCACTGCTGAGTGATCAAACCCTCAGTGTGTCCGGGAAGCATGGCTTGATTTTGATTTCCACGTGACTCCTTCTGGGTCCGTCTCATTCTAGGCTTCAAAGGGGGATGGCATTGGCTGAGGCAGAGCTGAAATCAATCAACAGAGAGTCCTGCACATCCCCACGATGTGCTCACCCATCTCATGCCCTTGACCTGATATCCTAAACTTTCCTGCCCCAGTAGCCTGGGCTGTGGGGCTGCCGAGCATTAGGGAGCTGGGTTGTTGCAGCAGCCAGGTTAATGCCCTGCTCCTGCTCACCAACGCCCAGCTCTCACGGCACTCCAGGAAACTGGCTGGTTTATTTATCTGTAAGGAGGTTCAGTCCACATAAATGTCTAACTTGGGCTCTGCTTTCACCCCAATGGATCACCGAGCGGGGCTAGCAAGGGCCTGTGCAGGGATTTGGCTGACTTCCCTTCTCTACGTCTAACAGCTCATTTGGTTCAAGTGTAGCTGCTGAGCACCATAAAACCCCCATAAAAATGCTTATTAGAAAAAACATCCAGGAAATATTGCTAATTCACTTGCAGGAGCAGAGACCTAGCAAGCAGCACCAAATGGTGTTGATTAGCAGAGAATAGGAACAAATATGACTAGAAACCGCCCAGGAGAGAGGCAGGAACAATGTTGCCAACTGCACCAGCAGAGGCAGGCCCCGGGGTAGCTGAGGATGGTTTCCCCAGAGTGACCTGCTCCCCACCTGCCTTCTTGGCTCGGTTCGGGTTCCTCTAAAAACAGACCCTGAGATGAGGACTTGGTGCATACAATTCATTTGGCAGGTGATGTCAGCAACCACCAGGAAGGAGTAGGGCAGGTGGGCCAGGGAAGAGAGGAAACCCAGTAAAGGCTGAGCTGGTGAGTGGGAGCCACTGTGGGCTGCTGGGGCTCAGGCCTGCGGGAGACTCTCTGAGAGAAGGTGTGGGACACACCTTGGAACTGATCTTGCCCCTCATCCCCAGGGGAGAGAGAATGGCCAGTTAGTGGGCTGGAGCAGTTTTGCATCGATGCCAGCTCCGCCCAGGGAACCCGTGCTAGAGTGAGCGTCCGTGTGAGTGTCCACCCCGGGAAGACTTAAGTCTCTGCAAAAATCAACTCGAAGGTATAGATCTTTCCTCTAATTAATAACTTGCTTCTCTGCCCTCTAGGGAGCTGTGGATGCCTCCTTGACATTCTGCCTGGGAAGTGGGAGAAGTCACATATTGGGAGGTGACTTGGCGCCACCCCTCATTGCTGGGAGGCGGCTGTGGGAATTCTCACGCGGTGGTCAGCGTTCAGGAAGGACCTTAGAAAAGCTGACTCAGGCTTAGGCGAGGGTCTGTCAGAAGACAATCAGGCGCAGGGCCCGAGTGCACAGAAGCTGGTGGTAGGTTGAATGAGGGCTGCTCTGCCAGCCGCCGTGAAGTTTAGGTCAGATTCGATTTAGGGGAAGACTGAGCTCATTCCCTTCTCAGATTCTTCTCTGAGCCTCATGCTTGGGGTCTCTTTGTTGGTTTAAGTTCGGTTTGGTAGGTGGCTTCTCCTGTGCAGGAGGCTGAAAGTCCTGTTGAACTGCAGCTTCAATCAGATTTGGAGGTGATACTGTTTTATAGATCTCTCTGACGCTTGGCGTCTTTCCCCCACCAAAATATCAGCTCCCAGTTTCAGTGGGTACCTTAGTTGGGTCTGTTTCACAAAAACAAAACAAAAGCAAATCCCAGAAACCCACATCTAACTAGTCTGAGGGAAAGAAGAGATTTTTGCCTTTTAAAGTGCTAGGTCCACAGGCTTCAGGCATGGCTGGATCTAGGCTCAAATGAAGCATCAAACCTCAACTCCTTTCCCTTTCCTGCTCTTCTCCCCTTAGCACACCGCCTATATTCTCATGCAAACTTTCTCCCTTTGGAAGGAGAGATGGTTACCGGCAGCCCCAAGCCAGCACCTTCAAAGCTCATAATCCAAAAAGAGGAAGGACTGACTTCTTCCAGTATCTATATTTTCCTCTCAGGCATGACTCTCATCAGCTGTCCTAGGGTGCGTACTCATCCTGGAATTGACCACTGAGGCCGGGGGAAGGCACACGCAGCTGGTCTTGGTGCACTGCCCACCTCACCTGGCCCTGCTTCCTCACCCAGACGCATGGAGGGGTCTCCTGCGCGGAGGAGGGGCTCTGTCACCAGACGGAAAGGGGGCCAGGGATGCTGGCGAGACGAAAGCGATGACTTTCCGCCATAGCAGCCGAGCTGGTTTCTCTGTTGGCCTACGGGGTAGTGTTGTGGGCTCTGTTTACACGTCTTCCTACCATTGTGAGGTTATTTAATTGCTTCAGCTGCGTAATTGGCTAAATTGGTTAATGTGCCTCATTCTGTGGCTCCATGGCCAGCCTGTAAGCTCTCTCTCCTTTCTCCCATTCCTCTCCTGCCCCCACCCCATCCCCGCGTGAGTCACCAGCAGCATCTTTCCAGGACTATGCGGCCTTGGCAGCGATAATTCCTTACTTGTATCGGAAGTGGATGGAGCAATTAGCTGAAGAGCTGGGGTCAGCATCCATCCAGGCCTCCCTGGAGGGCTCTGTGTTCGGTGGGGAAGGATAATCAGCTTAGGGGTAATTTAGGAAAGCCAGTGGGAAGAGGGCAGCTCTTGGGTTTGATGGAAAGGGCACTGCCCATGCCTGCCAGGGTGGAGCATTCGGAGCACCTCAGCCTGAGAAGCTTAGTTTAGGGATTTCCTGTGTTTTGGGGCTCACTGAGCAATGACCCGGGCAGTGGGATATGTACTGGGGGGTGGGTGGGTAGAAAGCATCACTCTTACTTGCAAAAGATGCTCAGCGTACTTGCAGAGACCTGGAATACAGGCATGAAGCATTGGTGACCGATGAGAGGTTACACGTAATTATGTCTAAGCTATGCTTTGGGTTATAAATGAAGAGACAAAGATTAAACAGGGATAGAAGAATCAGGGAAGGCTTCCTGGAGGTGGCCTTTGACGTGTGAGTAGGAATTAACAAAGTGTGACAAGAGGCGTGCCAGATGAAGGAAGTGCTATAAATCACATCACAGAGGAGGAAATGGAGGGGCCAGGTTGGAAAGGATCCTGGTGGGAGGAGAAGAGGCATGGAACAGGGAAGACTGGGCCATAGAGAGCCTAGAATGTGCTGGCCTCAGCCCAAGGTGAGAGATTACCTTCCTGACTTATCCACACTACAGGCACCATGCTGAATTCCTCCAATCTTGACTGTCATTGATTCCACTTATACCAAGTATTAGGTGAATTTCCAGTGCTGGTTACTACAGACTATGGGAAGTGTAGATTCTGCATGAGGTTAAAGACCAAGCAGTAGAAGGACTTCCTAGGGGCTCCTGGATGTCCAGGGCTTATTTCTTAGAGATGGATGTGAAGAGGCTTTGGGACTCATTTATTAGTGGACTCTCGTTAGTTGGAAGTTAGATAAGGAGCAGGACACAGCAACAGTGGCTGACAATCTGGAAAGTACCAGGCTCCTATCATAGACTTGGGAGCCTGATTTAACAACCACTTACTAAGCCGTTACCCTGATTGCAGGCAGCTGACCAGCTAGTAGGGTCTTCAATGGAGTAGAAATGGGGCACAGGAGCCAACGTAGACTTGGTGGTAGGGACAGACCTGACTTAGAATCATGACTCTGCTGATTACTAGCTGTGTGACACCTTGGACAAGCTGCTGAAACTTCCCTAAACCAATTGTCTTCATCTGTAAGATGGGAATAACACCTGCCCTGCAGAGGCTTTGTGAGGATTACAGATAACATTTGCAATTTGTTACCTGGTCACAGTAAGTACGAAATAAGCATCAGTTACCAATGTGATTTGGGCGGAAATCAGGACAGTACCCTTGGCCGAGCTGAGGCGGCCCCCCTAGACCACACTGAAGAAGCTGAGCCCCCTTTCTAAGTCAGTCTTCACAGGTCAGGACGTCTTTTCCCTGGGAATACAAATACACTTGTGTTTCCTGGTCAGCTCATAGCTATAGCATCGAAAGGCAATCTCATCTGAAAGGTGGGTGTTTGGGTAAGTCTCAGATGGTGTATCTTGATGGGGGATAATGAATTTGGTGAATTTTGATGCAGGATAATGAAATAAATGCCATTTCTTTAGCAGGCTCTTGCCAACCATGGCTGCACTGTCCCAGGCTCCCAGCATTGCTGGCCCATTTTGCATTTAATGAATATTTATGGAGTGACTACTATGTGCTGGGGACGTTTTTAAGTAATGGATTTTTGGTCTTCCATCATAGGCATAGAAAAGTTGAGTAACTCACCAATCATCAACCCTGCTGACACCGACAGAGCTGGATGCAAACCCCAGCAGTCTGGTGCTAGAATCCAGCCTCAGCCATGACGATGGCCCATCCGTTTTCATGGAGGTCTGCTTCCAGATGTTGGCTGACGCTAGTGTAAAATGGAACCCCTCCTGAACATGCTCATATTTTTGCAGGGAACTCTATTATTATTATTATTATTATTATTAATTATTTTTGCAGTGTTGACATAAGAATGTCAAAACCTGTAGAAACATTTTATCAGTTTATTAGTTTGTTTGAGCTAAACAGGGCACACATCTGGAAGCAAGATCTCAACAGACTGAAAAAAATACTCTCACAGGGAATCTTGAGAGTAAGCAAGGCCTCCAGAATAAAGTTCCAACAGGGAAGTGATAAGTTTAGTAGTAGCCAAGTTTTTCTCCTGAACACCCCCTTCAGGCCACCTCTGCAAGCGGCCTCTTTAACACAGCTGGTCCAAGAACCCCCAGGGTCCCTCATGGGGAAAACAGTAGCCAATTCCGGGGTTCCTGGGAAAGATTCTGGGGCTACCGTGAAAGCAGAAGTAGTTTATGGTTGAAAGGGTCTTTGGACACAATCCAGCCCAAGCTTCTTTCCAGTATAGGATTCACGGAGGTTGGCCAGGAAAGCTCTAGCCTTGTGTTCTTGACTCGAACGCTGCCTCTGACAGACAGCTCACTATAGCTGCCATGCTGTCACTGGGCAGCTCCAGTTGTTAGGAAATGTTTCCCTGTCTTCAATCAAAATCTGCCTCCTTCCCAACACCCACCAATATGTTCCAGTTTTCCTGATAGAACCAATTTTATTTCTTCTTTTGGATGATGGAGTGGTGGAGCGAGAGTGTGTTCCTGGTGCTGGCATTTGATGAGGGTTTGGCAGGGACTTCCTAACTTCCAGCCACTCATTCAACTTACTTGTAGATTGTGGGTTCTGATCTCTGTACCTCTCTCTCCAGGGAAGGGTGCTCGGGCCTTGGAGCTCCGAGCCTTTCTCACTGCTTTTTCAGGATTCTCTCTTCATTGGTTATCTCATTTCTCATCTGTAACCTCTTCCTCATGGGCTCAGTGCAACCAGCATTTAAATATATTGAAATTTTTCCATCTTAATAACAAAAATAAAACTCTCCACGGTGTCCTCAGCCCACTCCTCTGGTGTTTCCTTCCCCTTCACAGCCAAACTTCTCCAAGAGTTATATCCGTTCCCTCTTCCAATTCCCCAGCTTCCAGTCTCTCCTCAACCGACTCTAAACTGGCTCCTCTCTCACCCACTCTGCAGGGAAAGGCTCGTCAGATGAAAGTCACCTAAGATCTCTCTGTCCTTAAATCCTGTAGATATTTCCAAGTCTAACCTTCTGGGATCTCTGTGTTATGTGACACCATGGGCCACTCCTTAATGAAACATCTGGCTTTCCTGACACAGTCCTCTGTGAGCACCTCCTACCTATCTCCAAACTACTTATTAATCACTCTGAAAAACCATATTCTGAAGTGTCAGTCATTGGGTTCCCTGGGGCCCTGTGTTTGGATCTCTTCTGACTTGGAGCATGAGTACTCGACCATGTGCCTTTGACCACCACCTGTGCTGACAGCACTGATATCTCTCTGTTGAGTTCAGACATGTCTCTGGAGCTCCAGGTCTATATTCAGCTGTCCACTTAGCATTCCCAGATGGATATCCCACAGCCCCCCTCCCCCTCCCCCAAGTCTAAGCAGGCAAAATTGAACTTGGTATTTTTTTCCTTCAGATTTGTTTCTTCTCTGGTGTTCCCAACTCAATATTTGGCAGTACCATTCTACCTACATTCAGCCAGAGACTTTGGGGCTATTTTTGACATTCCTTTTTCTCCACATAAGCCACATCTTGCTTATTCTAATGCCTAAATATTTCTCAAAACCATCATCTTCTTTTTAGTCCCTCTGTCACTACCCTAATATAGTCTATTATATTTTGCCTGGGTTAATGCATCAGCCTCTAACCAGTTACCTGCTTCCTCTCTATTCCTTGTAGTAACGTCTCTGAGACCTTCCTAAAGGTCCAATGTGTGGGCCTTAGTCCTTTACTTAAAGCCCTTCAATGACCACACATTCCTCTCAGGCTGAAGTCCAAATGTGTTTATGTTCAGTGACCTGAGACAACAGTGGGCTGGGTTGTGGGCAGAGGATCTCAATTAATAGATGAAGCTCAGTCCACTGAGGTTGGAAGTGTTCCAGAAAATTGAGAGATTGAGAATGGGTGTGGTTGTAAAGGCATAAACTGGAACTGTATAACTGGAAGAGCAATGCTAAGAAGTTGGACAAGGGGCCATGGGCAGTTATGTAGGCAAGACTCCGTGTGCCCAGGCTGCAGAAGCCAATGAGGCAGCACCAGGGACAGCTCCCACGGCCTGGTCAGGTTGTAGCAACTGCCACCATTTGCTATCTGATGGGTTTATACTTTATTAACCTGTTTGAGTCCTTTGATGCTAGAAGGAAAGACTGAAGGATGGGGCTGACTGGTAGACTGAATGCTGATCCTCTAACAGGCCACAGCCTTGTCCTTTCAGGGAATGATTCCTTCTCATCCTTAAGACCCATCTCATGGGAATAGTTTTGTTTCAGGACTTTCATAGTTTTGACTAGAGCCTTGGTATGGCTTCCTTTGTGTTCCCCCAACAGTAGGTTCCCCTGCTCCCAACTTCAGAATGGGTGTTGGCTCCACCCTGCACCACGTTGGGTGTCTTCCTCACACAGTTGTGAAATGGTGTGATGAAGCATTACAAGCAGATGTTTGGAGCTCTCTTCTCAGAGCCCTCTCAGGGACTTGCTCGTCTGGGGAACTTCAGGAAAGAAAATAGAGAAAAATCACTGGGATGTGCTCTCCAATGCTGCCTTCCTCAGGAAGCCACAGTGGGCTCAGTCCAATAGCCAGCCCTTCCATACTTCTCTTCCATGCTGATCTTCTCATAGATATCGGGGCCCTTCATCTAGAAGTTTCCAGGGGGGATAGAAATGGAACTGGGGAAAATCAAAATCTAGTTCTAGTCACCATGAAAAATAAATAAGCTTATTGGGGAAATTGCTGACTGCACAGAACTCAAGGACAGATCCCAGATATTTTATGGATATATTCTAAGAGAAGTGAATTCACATTTTAGCATTTTGTCTCCTAAGCTCAGTTAGAAAATGTGTTTCTGCCTCCTGGGGAAAGAAACCATTTTCTTCCTGGCATAGTAATGGTGCAGATATTATTAGCCTTTTAGGTGGGCATGAGAAATAGAAAACTTTTTTTTAGGGGGGGGTGTAGGAACAGCAAAAATTCATTTTCTCAAAGATAAGACTACTTTCCTTAAGGTGGCAGGTTCTAGTGGTTCAACGTACTTGTTCAAGAGAAGTAAAAGGCGTTTATTAGTTCCACTTGCATATTTGCTAATGGTAAATTCACAGGATGGCGAGTGGGCTGGATCAACTTCATCACGACGCTGTCCTCTGAGAGGAAGCCCAGTGCTGTGGAGAGAGTTGTCGATACTCCTCCATCAGGCAGATGAAGCCAACCTGGGGGAGAAGAAGAAATCTTAGCAAACTAGCCAAAAGTTTTGCAAGGCATCCACTTGGGACCCACGCTCAGATCCTGAGCTACCATGCGGTATTAAGAGTGGGAACTAGAGGGAAAAGTTTCAAACCCATTGTGCATTAGGTGGTGGGGAGAGCCCACATCTGTTAGCTGCTAAGACAACAGGCACCTGCTATGACAGCCCTCTGCAGGGCTCCCCTGACCCTGCTCTAAAAGCTAACATTTTATAAGTGAAGGAATGCAAGAAGCAACACTAGGAGGAGTTGGAGGGAGGCCCAAACTCACATAAAAACCTTCATGTTTCATGACACGACTGGTGGGAATTTTATAAGTTGAGGAACATTTGCCACCCATGTTCTCTTGAAACGTTTCAGCACCATGGACTGCATTTTGAGTCAATGCCTAGGGCCAGCTGCTTGGTTTTCAGAATTTGGGGGGCCCAAGAGATAATTCTGGAAATTCGCAGAGGAAAGTTTGTCATGATTCTCAGTTTACTCTGATGGTTCCATGAACCTCAAGTTTTTCCCAATTTGTAAATGGAAACTCCTAATATGGAGGTAGGGAGAGTGGGGGTGAAAGTTATGGGCTTTGGAGTGAGACATGGCTTGGGGTGGAATAAAGGCTTTGCCATTTCCTGGCAGGGTGACATGAGACACAGCCTCTCTGACCCCCAGTTATCTGTATATAAATGGAGGTATGGCCCATATTAAAGTGCCACTGGAAAGATTCAATGGTGACGAATGTAGGGCACCCAAGGTAGTGTTGGGAGCATGACAGACACAGAATAATCACTAGCTGTGTGAAAAGGAGCCTGGAATTTTGGTGTGGTCCCTCCTACATGTCACAGCTTCAGGAGGAAGTTATAGCAGGTCTTGTTGAATTACTGCTGGGGAGCTTTGACTCTGGATTCAAACATATCGGGTTCGAATCCCAGCTTCATTACTTTGCAGCTAGGTGATCTTAGGAAGGACTCTTACCCTCCCTCTGCCTCAGCTTTTCATCTGTAGCATAAGATAAAATACCACAGACATCACTGAGTTGTTGTGAGAATTAAATTAAGTGGTCGTTCACATAGAAGGCTTTGCAGGATGCTTTGCCCAAAGAAAATGCTCTCAAGTTTAATTTTTAATATTGTTATTTTGTGGTTATTGCTTAAATGGCTATGTTTTGTCCTGGGTAAGCTTAGCCTCACAGAGAGAGGGAAAACATGATATAGCTGCATCAGTTAATTGAATGTACTTGTCCAGGGTCTTCTGCCCTCTCTCCAGGTTGATGTTTTTTCTTTTCTTTTTTAAAATATGTCTTTATTGATTTCAGAGAGAGGAAGGGAGAGAAAGAGAGAGAGATAGAAACATCAACAATGAGAGAGAGTCATTGACCCGCTGTCTCCTGCGTGCCCCCTACTGGGGATTGAGCCTGCAACCTGGGCACGTGCCCTGACCAGGAATTGAACTGCGACCTCTTGGTTCATGGGTCAATGCTCAACCACTGAGCCACACCAGCCTGGTGATATTTTTACCTTTAATTCAAATCTCACCATCAACTTAATAGAAACATTTTCTAGGCTTCAAATTTGGAGATTTTTTTTTTCAGTGCCTTTGTTAACTCAGCTAGTATTATCTGGGTGGACCAGGTGGTTTTATCAATTGGAATAGTTAATTGAATGGTAACTCCCAATCTCTACATTGAACACTGATCCTGTCCTTGAAGGGGCAAGGAAGGGATAAATGGATGCGGTAGATGTTAGCCTTGGGGAGTCCCAACCTTCAGTTATTGCACCTGGGATTTTGGGCTCAGGGAAGTGAGAATCAGAATTTAAGTTAACCTGAGAATTGGTGCTAAAGTCAGAGGAGTTGGAGCACATGGCAGATAGTCTAAGAGAACCCTATGGAAAGAAGGCAAACTCCTATTTGGTACTTTACCATTTAATTCTCCAAGCCTAAGAAAGGTGTTAGGTTTCTGTCCAGGCTTTCCAGGAGCACAGGTTTTGTGCTCCAGGGCAGGCCAGGGGTATGAAAATCTTCAGACACTCAAGTCCCCAGTATACAGTGGTGTTGACCAGTGCATACAGTTGGCCCCCCACATCTGTGAACTCCCAGCTGTGGATTGAAAACACTACAGTTATTTATTGAAAAAAAATCCACGTATAAGTGGACCTACGCAGCTCAAATCCGCATTGTTCAAGGATCAATTGTATTTTCTAGAGAATATGAATTCCCTCGGAGAGCTTGAGTAAGCCCTTTAAAATCTCTATACCTTTGCCCTCAGCGAAAAACCAGGTGCCAATCAAGATTGCCAAATGATGAGAGGAAAGAATAGATTGGAATGGCCTCCCTTTCTTTTCCAAATTATGCTTTTAGCCGTTGCATCCTTGGTGAATCAATGATTTCTCAACTGATTCACAAAATATTAATACTATGAGATGACTCATCAAAAGAGGTCCTGGGATGAGCACATTTGAGAAACGCTGATGTAGGCTGGTGTCTCTCACAGAAGCTAGTTGGAGAGCTTTGGTGGGAGCGCTCAGGGCAGACCTGTGTGGCCTTTGCTATTTTGCTGTGCATTCCCTGGGCCTGAGAAGGTTAGGCTTATAGGGTGGGGGGAGAAGTATTTAGGAAATAAGTACCATGTTCCCTAGGAGCCATCACCTGCTGGTTTAACTTGTTCCCAAGCAGAGAAAAGTAGAGATTTAAAATGGAACAGTGTGGGCAGCACACACACATATAAACTTAGGCACAGATGTATATGCATCTTGTCTTTGGGATGCAAGACACTGAAATAGTCGAGGAGCTTCTTACTGTGGGGGGTGGGGAGGAAGCGGAACTAAATTGCATCTGTTGTTTAAAAACCCAAGCAAGTTCGAGCTGTTCTTCCATTGCAATCGCATGTATATTTCATCAGATGTGTGCTTTTTAACAAGACTGGAGTGCATTTAGTTGCTTCCTCTGGAAAGTAATCATTACCACACCTTTATAATAGGCTCTCTCCACCAACCAACCCCTTTTGTCACATTAATTCAGCCTACAGCCAAAAGAAAAATTCTAGTTACAAAGCAGAGTTATGTTTTTTTCAAAGTAATGTACAGCATACATAAATGACAGGTTTGCGGATGTCGGTAATGCTGATCGATTCTGGGGCTTGGAAAATATACCTTCTCGTGTAGTTGGAGACAATCTAAACCAAACTCTGCAGAGGTTCCAAGTCATATATAGACCCACTCACTTCTCCTAATAGATGAGGTACAGGCTGCTGCTAGAAATGTGGACTTCTCTGAAATAAGCGTCTCGACTTCTAAATTTTAGTATGAGACAGTTGCAACTGACAGGATATGCTTTTGTAAAAATCTTGAGCTCCATGGGACTCCAAAAGACAGGGTGAAAATGGCAATAGCCAGCCCTGGTTTCGTTTCCCTCCAGGCAAGTGGATGTGTCTGACTGACAGTTGCAAGGAAAGAGAGGACTGTAATTAAGACCACGTAGCATGGGGCTGGGAGGCATGTAATAAGCAGTTGAGATGCAACACATGCTACAATGATGTAGGTGGGAAAAGACCAGTTTGGGCTAGAGGGGAAGGGAATGAAATATTTATAGAGTCTTATCTAAGGGCCTGGCAGGAATTCAGGCACTTTGTTATATTAACCCCTTTAATCCTCAAGATAGTCCTGCGGGACTGGTATGACTATCACTACAGGATGTCCATTAAGTCTAGAAGTCCAGGTGAATAAATATAATATCAGTGAGGGCATCTTAAGCTGGTGACGAGGTTGCTGGGATTGGAACCCAAGCGTGCCTGAAATCAAAGGCCAGGTTCTCTCAGGCACCCCCACAGCCACGCCCAGGGTCTGACCTGCCAGGCAGGCAGCTCTGTGTTCTACAAACAGGAGCAGAGGGAGTAAAGTCCAAGACGGTCAGCTAGGGCAGGGGAAGCAGCAAGTGTCACAGACGTAGGAAGACACTGCTGGAGCCCAGGGCTCAGAAGAGACAATAGTGGCAGCGCTAGGAAGCGGGTGATGCTGAAGCTGAGTGCTTGGGACACTGTGGCTCCCCGGCTGGGCCGGAGGGGCTGCAGAGAGCTCCCAGGCCTGACCTCACTGCCAATCACCGCAGGCGCAGGCGGGCAGGCGGGCAGGCGGGCAGGCGGGCAGGCGGACAGGAGGACAGGCGGACAGGCGGACAGGCGGACAGGCGGACAGGCGGACAGGCGGACAGGCGGTGTGGGAAAGGAGCCCTTTCCAGCATCAGCAGGACCGGCCTTTTAGAGGAGGGATGACTGTGCCCTCCACACACACACACACACACACACAGTCCTGAGGAAACCAGAATGAGTAAGTGGACTGCAAGTTAGACTTAAGAGAAAGGTGAGAGAAAGTGGGCTGCCTTCTAGTCTAAGAAAGAAAGGGAGAATTGCCAGGCTTTTCCAAAAATCCCTCTAGAGAGTGATCTGATTGGAATAGAAAAGAAAATCCCACAATCCGATGAGAGTACCTGGGAAACTCCGTTCAGATACAGAACTGCCAATTCCCTGGATTTTTGCACAGGTTGGACCCCAGGCACAGATCATAGCTACGATATTCTGCTTGCAGCACCTTTTTTACCTCTCTCTTTGTTTGGTGGTTTTTAAAAAACCCAACCCCTGTGTTTGTTTGGCAAAAAATTAGTTGAAGAGAATCTGCGTGATTCTCTCTCCAGGAGGCCTCACTGGAATCCCAATGAGCTGCTCCCTCCCCGAGGCTCAGTTGCAAAGCAGGGGCCAGTGCCAAAGCCAGAGCGCCAGGGAGGCTGGGCCCAGGGAGTTCTGTGCCACCGAGCAAGCCAGCCCATTGCCAAGGCAGAGACCAACGAGGCAGCCCCCCTCGGTCTTCTCCTGCTTCATGATCTGAGGATTTTGTGCTTAGGATGTGCCAAGTAAAATGATCCTTAGAAAGAGGGAAAGTTCTGAGTTTTAAATCAATGCTGAGGGACAGGATAGGTATCAATCCCCAGAGAGTTCTTTTGCTCTCATGTTTTCTTCCTCGCCTTTATCACAATTTAGAATTCTGTACTATTTCTCTAATAACCCGCTTCTTATCATTTCCCACCAGAGCAGGCTCTGCATCTGCTTGGCTCTTTGCCCTACCCTCAGGTTCTGGCACAAAGCACATGATAGATAGTTCTGGGGGGTATGAGTGAATGAGTGTTGGGCAGGGTAGGGCTGAGCTGGGCACCGAGCACAGGCCGTGGGAGGGTCCACAGTCTGTCTCCCTCCACAGAGGACAGGCAAGGCAAGAGGACCGTGGATGTGTCACATGAATGGGAAATGAGGTGCCATGTGTCAGCTGGAGCACAGAAGACAGGGCGTTCACGGAGGACTGAGGGGTTAGGATAGGCTCAGTACCCTCTTAAAGTCCAGGTTAGGGGAGGGCACCCCAGGGGGACCTGGGAGCATGAGGCAAGGCAAGCTGCAGCAGTGGGGGTGACTGATGACTCCCCAAACCTCCAGCAGTTTGAAACTTACCTGGGAGGAGGTGGAAAGTTACTGGGGATGGCGAGGGAAAAGCACTTTGGATGGTACATGACAGTAACACCGCCAGTAATTTAACACTTACTGAGCTCTTACTACAGGTTAGGCCCTCGTCTAACCATTTTACATTAACCCTCCTAACTTACGCATCAAGCCTGTGAGTTAGAAATGATCACCCCATTTTCTGAAAGAGGAAACTGAGGCACAGAGAAGCTAAGCCAGTCAGCGTAGAGCGTCCTTGACTGCAGGCCCAGTATCATCACCGTCACACACCAGTCTCCCGGCTCACATCTGGGCTTAGTCTCAGTTCAGGTGGGAATTGTTCACGGCACTTTGCCTGCCCTCCCAACCCCGCCTCCCTGAAGGCGATGGTATTCTGTAGTGTGTCATCCTAGCCACTGACATTTTTGACATTCGTTCATTGCTCTCCCCCCAGGTGACCGTGAAGTGAGTCACTTTGGGGTCTCAGATCCAGAAGTCAGTGAGGTGGGCAGGATTTGGAATCTGCAGGGACCTGTTTCCAATCCCTACTCAACCCCTTCCTAGCTTGTGACCTCAGGGAGAGTCGCCTCCTCCTTACAGGGCTGTGGGGTGAGTGTTATCACCTCCCTTCCACAGAGCAGGGGCCTGAAGCTCAGAGAGAGAGCAGACGGATGTGAGACAGCCAGCCTGGGGCTTGGATTATGACCAGAGATGCTGAATAAAGGGCAGCGTTTTAGTACCAGGTTTTAGGCAGCGAAGGCAGTTCAGCTCATGGCCCTGGGCTCTCTTGTACCATGTCCAAACTTCAGGTGAACCCTGGAGAGGAAACCCAGCAGCAGGAAACGCTGCTGTGCGGCTCTTTTAGCGGTGGGGAGCTGGATGGGGGGGGTGTGAAAAGCCGGGCGAGCTCTCCGGGCCCGCAAAGGCAGGGATGCGGTGTGGTGTTTGCGGCCAGAGCGAAGGACGGATATTCAAGGGTAAAAGGTTGCTGTGGTTACAGCCTAGGAAATAAAACACTGCGTGCCAAACAGAAGCCTCTCACAATTCAGCTGGAACCTAAACGCTGATGAAACAGGTGTTCTTGGAATTTAATTAAACAGCGAAACCTTGTTCAGATCTGGTGAGGAGTTGCCAACTAATACATCTGTCTTGCTCGGGGATGTCGGAGCTGGAATGTTCTGGGCATGAACTCTGTGCTTGTGAGCGGAGAGCAGGCTGCTCAGGAGGTTGCCGTGTCCCCAGTGTGACTTTGCTCCAAGTGTGAAAATAGAGTGGTGCTGGCACTAAGGTGAGAGTGAGAGACCTTTCCTCAGGAGCAAAACGTAGGTGGCACCAAAAGATGCAAAGAGCAAGATAAATAATATTTTAATGTATATTTAAAAAAATAAAAATTAATGAAAAAATAATGATAAAAATATAGAAATTTTAAATGAAGACAGTATAGCACCAAGCCACCCCCCTAAACTTGGCCTTCGAATTCCTATATTTAGGTGGGAGGAGACTGACTCTCTGGCCCTGTGGAGTTCAGAGAATAGTGATGGCTTCTAGATTCTTTCATGGTCTCCTGTCAAAGGAGTGGTTCCTCTCTCCTCCCTCTCAGTCAACAAAACTTAAGAAGCACCTATTCTGCGATGCTCACTCTGTGCGCAGATCCTCTACCGAGGACTCAGATAAATGGGACACGGTCCCTGCTCAGTGGGTAAGACAACAGGTGAATGGGTGATTACCAGCTCCATGGTAGCAGGATTTGTGGGTGTTGAGGGCACTTGGGATTTTCCTTTTGTCCTTTTAAGTCTTGTTTCCTCAGCAGGCCCCAAGTTCTTTGTGGCTGGGGATAAATCATGATGCTCATGGGATAGTCCCCGAGGGGCAGGTGGTGGAGTCTGAAAGCCTTGTTTTGTATCCCAGTTTACCACTTCCTGGTTATACTTGAGCGAGAGGCTTGCAAGTTTTTTTAAAGACTATTTTTCTAGAGAATATTTTTAGGTTTACAGCAAAATTGAGAGAAAGGCACAGAGATTCCCCATATATACCCACATGTACATAGCCTCCCCCATATGCTCACGTAAGCCTGGGTCTTCTCTTTGAGTGAAGGTAGTACAGTCCCTACCTCCAGAGTCGTTGTGCAGATGTGAGGTGATACAGAGAGAGTTCAGCCCAGTGTTTGGCACGCAGTGAGTGCTCACAAGTGTTGGGCAGAACCATTTGAAAGGCGTGAGGGGAGCCAAGGAGAGACAGCCTTGTACGAAGCAGTACAAGGGGGCAAAACAGGTTGCAAGGCATCTTTCCTGAGGCTCCTGCAGCCAGAGGTGCTTTGGAGTGACTCACAGCCTCCTGGTGACAGTCATAGATGAGGCACATTTCATTCTTCCAGAGTCTCCCAGGATTAACTTATTGCATATCCTGATTTAATTGTCTGCTCCTGTCATGCTGTCTCCCAGCCGTAGACATATTAGCAACAGGTATAATCTTATTGTTTTATTATTAGACACTCATCATGGATAATGCACTTTGTTTATATCAGCTTTATGAACTCGGAACATGAGCTGGAATAGACGATGCTGGGAACTTTATAAGCTGTTTTCAGTTGACCACCACTCCATGTGTGAGCTTGGGACAGTCTGGGCATTGCTGAGTTCTGAGTGGCTGAGCTCTCTGACACGTCAGCTGATAGTGACAGACCTGCATGCAGGCTGTGAAAATGGTTCTCACAGGGAAATGATCTTTCCTAGGCCTTATATCTACAGAATACTTGTTTAAAAAACTTTTTATTGCAACATAATATACCATTTAGAAAAATGTACAAATTAAATAGTTTGATAAATTTTACTAATTCAACATGCTCAAGAGTTAAAGTCTCTGAAACCTGGCTTTAAAACTTTGTCTTTTCTTAAGCAAAGTGCTCACACTCACAGAGTTGCTTTCTGTGAGCTTAGGATCCCTCCTCCATAAAACGCTGTGTGCCGTGTAGAGCGCTGTTCCCTGAAAAGGGTCTCATTAGCAGAGATTGTGTCTCAAGAGAGAAGGAAAATCGGAAACTCACTTGGTGCCAGAGGAGGAAACACTAAGCACATCTTTGTTCTGTTCATCCTGGTGACCAGATGAAGGTGTTTCCTCCTCTCCTCCTTCTGTCCCAATCATACCTGCCATCAGGGGTAAACTCAATGGCCCCCTCCTCCAGGAAGCCTTCTGTGATCACCTCAGTCCACAGAGATTGTTCCCTTTCCCAATTTTCAGCTGAATTCAACCAGCCTTACCCAGAGTGACTCCTAATTAATTTTTAATGGTCTTACCACAAAGTCTTCTCTCCCCAGCTGCAGAATAAGCAACTTTCTGATTCAATGGCTGCCTTGGATGTTTGTCCCTGGAGGTTAGACTTACTCGCCTCTGCCTCCCTGGCTTTTTGCCTGGTGGCCATCTATGTGACTGGATGCCAATCTTGTATCCCAGGCCCAGAGATGCATTCATTCATTCATTCATAGTTTGATATTTTTTTTGCCAATTTATTTCCCCTCTAGAATTCCAGATTCCCCTTGACTGAGTTG
Source organism: Miniopterus natalensis (assembly GCF_054644295.1). Lineage (NCBI taxonomy): Eukaryota > Metazoa > Chordata > Mammalia > Chiroptera > Miniopteridae > Miniopterus > Miniopterus natalensis. The sequence continues at coordinate 48,806,579 of NC_142094.1, forward strand.
TCCGTTCCTGGGGCTGAGCAGTTGCCACTCAGTTTGGGGCTTTGGCTCCTGAGAGTTGGTAACAGTATAATGCACAGGTTAAGAGCAGGGAATTAAGTCTCAAACTTATTCTAGGTTCAAACTCCACTTGTCTACTTTTTATTTTGTGGCCTCTGGAAGTCAGCTTTAGATTTCTCATGTGGACGTAATAAACATATGTAAAAATATTTAAATATATAATATGTCAAAAGTGGAGATAATAAAATTATCTTTTTGGGGGATTAAATAAGTAAATGCATTTCGAGCTCTTAACCCTTAACGAATGATGGATGATCATCATTTCAATTATGGATGCAGCTCTCCTGTCTCTATTTTTTGGGGGTGGGGGGTGGGAAGGGTACTCCTTCTGCCTTCAGAGCCGCCCAGCTCCCCCTGCACTTCACGTGGTCTCAGGGGCTGGATCAGTAGCAGTCCAAATAGGTAGTGACAGGATACAGAGCAGCAAGACATCTGGTCACCCAAGTGACTCTAATTCTCCAAGGAAGCCTTCCGAACCCTCTCCTTCATCTTCCAGAGGCCTGGGGGCCACATTTTGTTTGCCTCACAGCTGCACATGTCCTGAGCTGCCCTGAGAACGGCCCATTCAGGCACACGAAAGGATGGTGTCCCCAAAGTGATCTGTCCCTTGTCCCAACACCAGATGAAAGGCCCCTCCTGAAGCCCCAGGGCGTTTGCGGAGCTGGCGCTCGGGGAACCTCACCTTAATTGGACGCCTCATTATCCCATTCCACGGAGTGGAGGGCTCACGTGTCGCCGGGCGCGCCACCAGGGAGGGAGTCGTTAATGTGCAGACGTGGCAGAGCAAGCTAATCAGCCCGTGGAGTGGGGTGAGCAGAGAGGGGAGAGGGACCGGCTCCGAGGTCCCAAGCCTTGCAAATGACTATCAGGAAACTCATTATTTCATTTTGAAATTAATTTCTTCCAGAGAGAGATAAATCACCCTTGATGTATTTATTTCCTCCGTAATGAAGGCAGGCTTAGCGCAGCCTCCCCTCCTGCTCCCCACCCCCTCGTTTGCTGCTGCCAAAGCGTTTGCAAAAGCAAAAGGTGTGCATGCGGGAGGCTGCGGGGTGCAGCGCAGGGAGCATTGAGGACGGTGCTCAGCTGCAGGCAGGGCCCACGTAGCCCCACAGAGCCCACCTGGCCAGGAGGGGGCAGCCAGGCGCCTGGTGGCTGGGGGACAGGAGCACAGCCCTCTTGCATGTGGCTATTGCCTGGGAGACTGCAACTCAGGAGAGCCCTGGGGGTGAGACCGAGGCAGCGTCATTAGGCTCATTTGGCAGATGACCAGGCAGAGGTGACCAGGTGGACGCGGCCTTGCTCAGGCTGCCGCTGAGGCCACCACAGGGTGGGAACAGGGACCCAGGTGATAAGGTCCCTCCATCACTTTGATCATTTGGTTAAAATAGTGTCTCCAGGTTTCTCCATTGTCCAGTTAATTAATAAGTAATTAGCGGAGAGCAGTTTGTCCTTTGAACACTTCCTTGATTTCTGGCGTAACAGGTGCTCCGGATCCCCTGTGCTCTCCCTGTCTCAGCTCCGGAGTCGTCTCTTTCCAAGGAGTTCTTGTTCTTTTTAGTAGAGAATAAATAGTGTTTAGAAAGCAAGCTCTGGGCGCTCGGTGCACTCATGCTTCTGTTATATCATTGCTTTCATGCTGTGTCAGTGGACAGAGATAGGAAATGCATGTATACACACAGTCCATTTTAGTTATACAAGTACAGATTATTTAAAACTATATTAAAAACGATAAATTAATACTGATGCCTCTGGTCCCAGTCAATACATTCTGGCTGTTCCCCTTTCCACCTTTGTATCTTAATCCTCCAGGACAAGATAACGGGCCCTGTCATCCTCAGTATTTCCTTAGTTGCTCCAGCCTAGAATCATAGTGGTTTCAGAATTGTTAGTACTTACCCCTGTGAAAAGAAAACCTGAGTTTGGCTCAGTGGCTAGAACATTGGCCTGGAGAATGAAGGGTCCCAGGTTCAATTCCAGCCAAGGGAAGGTACCTCAGTTGCAGGCTTGTTCCTGACCCTGTCGGGGCGCATGCAGGAAGCAACCAATCGATGTGTCTCTCTCATAGATCTCGCTCTCTCTCCACCCCCCTTCTGCACTCTCTGAAAAGCAATGGAAAAAATATCCTCAGGTGGGGATTAAAAATAAACAAACAAAAAAACCTGTAGACTAGAGATCAGTATTTGTTTATATGTAGTTCATTTCCTTAAGGCTAAATTTACTTAGAGTGACATGCGTAAATCTTAAGTGTATCTTTCCGTAACTTTGACAAATGCATACTCTCTCATAATTCACAAACCTATCAAGAAATAGAAGATCTCCCTCATCTTAGAAAGTCCTCTCAGGTCCTTTCCCAGTCAACCTCCCTTCTAGAAGCAATCACTTCATTTTGCCCGTTGTAGAATTTCATGTAAGGAAAATCATGGAATATTCTTTTGTGTTTGAATTCTTTCATTTAGCATAGTATCTGTGAGGTCCACCCATGTTGTGTATATAGTAGTTCGTTCCTTTTTGTTAAGAGTTAGTATTCCATTGTATGAATATATCACATTTGTTTATCCACTCTCCTATTGATGGACATTCCCCCCTCCCCCCCACTTTTTGACTATTATGAATAAAATGTCTATGAACTTTCTTATACACATCTTTTTGTGGGTATATGTTTTTATTTCTCTTGGGTAAATAACTAGGCATGGAATGAATAACTAGTTATTAATAAATAACTTGGTTAAATAACTAAGGGTAAGTAAATGTTTAACTCTCACCTTGTTAACTAAGACACTGATAAACTCAGAGGCTCTATTCCTTTTTTATGGCATTTTATATGTTGGAGGTACCAGAACATTTGCCTTGCAGAATATTCCACATTCGGGATTTGCTAATCAAGAAATTAATCAATTTTCTCATGATGTCATTTAGCTCATTACTCTGTTCCTAGTATTTTATGTTATTTTGCAACTATATCTAGAGATTGAACAGATTCAAGTTTATTTTTTAAAAATCTTCATCCAAGGATAGGTGTTTTTTTTAAAAAATTGATTTTTAGAGTGAAAGGATGGGGGAGAGAGACAGAGAAAGAGAGAAATATCGATGTGAGAGAGAAAGAGAGAAACGTTGATTGGTTGCCTCCTGTATGTGCCCCAACAGGCGATTGAACCTGTGACCTAGGTATGTGCTTTGACTGGGAATGGGACTCGCAACCTTTTGGTGTATGGGACGATGCTCCAATCAACTCAGCCACACGGGCCAGGACTCAGGTCCATTTTTTAAAGACAGGAACGTTTCATAGGCTCATAGGTGGAGCTATGTGTTTGTACATCATGAAGTATATATCTTCAGTGCTGCAAAGATAGATTTGTGTGTTTCAGTGGTGTCAGCCTTATCTCTCCATTACAATGTTCTCCATCAACCTTTCAGCTAGTGAATATTAGCATCCATTCTTAGTTACTGCCTAAATCTTTTATTTCAACGAGGTTGCCAAATGGTGAGAGTCTAATTCCGCCACTCCTTCTGCCTTTGCTACCTTTCTATAGAGCTTGCCCCCAACAATCTTTTCATTACTCTGAAATAAAATTTATACAGGAAAGGCAGAGTAAATGTTTGATCTTTTCACTTGATCAAATTTTAGAGTAATAAGTTGGTGCCTTAGCAACCTCCAGTGGTAATGAATGAGATTTTTTTTTTTATTATAATGAACTCATGAATTTTTATATAGTTGGTATGTTTCGATCCATTGCAGTTGCTATTTATTTTCTCACATGATATTGTCTTAGGTCAGTATATACCTTTGATTTGGCTCATTGCAACCTTTTGGCATGACTTTATCTGTCTTCAATAGCTTCCTTGCTTTTCTGGTACAACCAGGTATTATCTTGTGTGTTCCCAACCCCAGACTTGAAATGAGTCATTTCTATGAGGAGTCCTGGTGTGTTTTTGTAAGTAGTGATATTTAGAAAGCACAATCTGGGCACTAGGGTTACTCATTGTAATGGGTTGTCATTGTTTCTAGGTCTTTTCAGTGTTCGGAAGTAGGATATACATATTTTTAGAAATGGAAAAATGAGTCTATACTGATATTTTCTATTCAAATTTAACTTTGCAGGGTTTTTCTTTGACTTTTTTGATTTATACTTTTTTATATTCAACATTTTGATTCCAAATGACATCATATTGATTATTGCTACAAAATACATGTAACAATAAAAAAAACCCCAGTATACATGTTGCTCCTGTATGCGGATCTTCTGTTCCACGTGGTGTTGATGATATTCACGTGGTGTGTGGACTTGGCTGAGCTGGCCAGGAGGACCTAAGACAGCTCACTTCCATGCCCGGTGCCTTGGCACAGCTGGCTGGGTATCTGTGCTCAGCTGGGCTCTCCTCCAAGTAGTTTCATGGCCTTTCTGTGGGATGGTCTCACTACTGGGTAGTAGAATTCTTATTTGGTGGCTTAGGGTTCTAAGAGAGCAAAGTGGAAGCTGCCAGTTCTTTCAAAGGCTAGGCTTGGACGGATCTAGTTTCATTTCTACCACATTTTATTGAGCAAAGTAGTCACAAGCCAGTCCAGATTAAAAAGGAAGGAAAATAGGTCCCAATTCTGCACAAAAGGAGTGTCAAAGAATTCATAGCTGTCTCTAAACCACCACACTCCGTGCCCTTCCAAGTCACATACTCTAAAAAGCATTCTGTACCTTTTGTCCCTGAAGGGTGTAACCAGGAGAGTCTTCCATATCATGTTTTTGTACTGCATGATCTTCTATCATAGAGAAGCTTCATTGTTTATTCAACAAGTCCCCAGTCGATGAACATTGGTCTTGTTTCTAATCTGTCATTATGAAAAATGCCACAATAAATATCTTTGTAGATACATCATTTTGTGTTCTTTGACAGTGATGATTCTTAGACGTGTAATTGCAAGATGAACGATAGATGCCTATGTGATTTTGACAGACATTGCCAAATTCTCCTGCATAAAAGCTGTACCAGCAATGTATGCCCATTTCACCATAACCTCACCAACACAGAGTATTGTTGAACTTAATGTTTTTTTGTCAACTTATTAAGTGAGAAATGGTATGTCTTCTTTTTGTATTCTTGAAGTTTATTGAGGTCTAACCTGCAAAATGTGTATTGTGAACTAATTTTAAATGTAAAGTTTGATATATTTCTATTTTTTATACATCTGTGTAGCTATCATCATCAAAATATAAAGTATTTCTAGAATCCTGAAGACCTCTTTCTGCTTCTTCTCAGTCAACATTATTGTCAGAAGTAACTAATTTTCTGATTTCTGACTCTCATTGAACCATATCCTTGTCAACATTTGTTATTAGTCTTTTAAAATATTAGCCATTCTGGTGGATATGTAGTAATGCTTCATTATAATTTATACTTGCATTTTCTTAATGACTAATAATGTTAAGTATCTTTTCATTGTCATTTGAATATTTTCTTTTGTGAAATGCCTGTTAAAATGTTTTGCTATTTTATATTAGATTGTCTCTTTTTAATGATATTAGGAATTCTTTTTATATTGTACATATGACTTTTATCATATAAATGTAGTTTTATTTGCTTTGATTTTGAACAAGGTTGAATATCTTTTTACTTAATTAAAGGCCAATACATTTTTTTCAATGGCCAATTAATATATTTTGCTTATTTTAAATTTGGTTGTTAGCCTTATTTCTTCTTAATTTTAGGAGACTGTCATACATTTAGAGTTTTAGTCTTTTGTCTATGATAGTCATTGCAAAAGTTTCCCTGATTGCCATTTTCTTGACCTTATTTATAAATACTTTTCTTTTTGCAAAAGTTCTTTTTAACGTCCCCAAATTTATATATCTTTTCTTTTATTGCTTTTAGATTTTGAGTCATAGCTAGGACAGATTTTCCTCACTCTTTAAAACTTTAAAATCTCTACTTTATTTGTAACTTATCCTAAGGATGAGATGAGAAGTAAGTCTATTGCATTTTTCCCCCATATGATTATCTGGTAGTCTCATCATTTATTAAAACTCTCTCTTGTCTCATTTATTTGAGATACTGCCTTTATCATATATTAAATTGCCACATCTGCTTAGGTCTTTTTGGGTTTTCTATTCCGGATTATTGGTCTGTCTGCCTTTAAGTGATGTTTTGTTCATAGAGGCTTTACAATATGCTCTAAGATCTAGTAGGTCTAGCCCCCACCTCACCATTATGGTTTGTTTTTCAGGGCTTTCTTGGATATTCTTACTTTTTTATTCTTCCACAAGAACTTCACTCTCAACGTGTTTAGCTCCAGAAAAAAAAAAAAAAAGACTTGATTGAATATTGGGACAATAAGTTCCTCATGATGCCAAGTTTTCTTGTTTAAGTGCACATGTCTTTCTACTGGCTCAAACTGCTTCGCTGTCATCAGGACTATTTTATGGGTTTCCTCACAGAGGTTATGCACATTTCTTACTAGCTTAATGCTGAGGTATTTTATCCTACTTTTCCCCCCTTTCGCTATTGTGAATGGGGTTTTCTCTTCTCTTCACGTATCTCTTCTAATTGGTTATTTTGTATATGTATGTTTTGCATATATCTGCATAGGTGTCAATCAGGGTCAACAATCAAGAGAGGGAAGTAGTACCAATTATTTTGACAGAGATTATTTAATACAAGAGATTATTTAATACAATTATTTTAACAGAGATTATTTAATACTAGCTATCAGAGAGGAAGAAATTGCAGGAAGTGGCCACCAGCCCTAGGGCTGGGTAAAAGGGAAGAAAATAGTTATTGAGTCTGGAAGGTTGGGGCGGGTCCCTGTGGCTCCCACACTCACACCGTGAGGAGGGGGCCCCCCTGCTGGCGCAGGTCTTTCCCAGCTCGCAGGACGGGCCCGGGGGAGCGGGCCCCTGAGGAGAGGGCGTTGGCTGGCTGGAGCTGGGGTCTCTGGAGGTACCCGGCGAGGCTGGTTCTGTAATTCTCAGAGAAGCTGAGACCTGGATCCTGCTGCTGCTGCTGAAGTGAGGGGTGCTGCCTGGAGACATTCGGGGGAGCAGGGAGTAGGCAGGAAACCAGGCGTCTCTCTCTAGGATTTTCTATAAATAAAGCCGCACAGGAAGAAAGGAATCCATCTAGGGTCTGTAGTACTGGACACTTAATAAGGAGATATTACAGATTTACACGGCCCAAGAGTTGTAGGAATAATCAATACAATATTCACTCAGCCGAGAAAATGAAATTGGGTTTGCAGGGCCCCATTTCTGCACCACGAAGCTGAGTGTACGTGGGGTGGGCTGGGGGTGGGGCTTGGAGCCAAAGGGCAACAGATTAATAACTGGCAGCGTGTGGTCACTTTCTATTTAATTATTTTACTAAATTATTTCATCATTCGTAGTAGTTTAACCCATGACTATTTTGGGTTTTATGATTCAATAATTTTCAAGTAGAGATATTTTTTACCTCATTCTTTCCAGTTTTTACAGCCAATTTCTTGATCTTGATTCTTAAGATGTTGCAAACATCACTAGGAAATCTAAGTGACACTGCTTTTGGAAGAAATTACTCTCCATTCTTGGGGCAATTTGGGGGCTGTACAGGAGGAGAAAGCTTTTCTTTATTGTCCCCCTTGCCGGGGGCTTAGAAAAGCCAGCACAGCACAGGACGGCTGCGTCTGGGACGCCGGAGGTGCCTCGTGAATGCCACGTGCTGGTGCAGCAGGTGAGCAGGTCTGCCCTCTGCGCAGGTCTCCCTGTTCTGACCTGGCCGCGTCTGCTCTCTTTTCTTCTGCCTGGTTAGAAGACGTGTCCAGGGACGACATTCCACCCATGTTCCTCCAGTGATTGGCTCAGGGGTTGATATGTGACCTTAGCCAACAAAGGAGGCTCAACTTCAGAATTTTTGCTGAAGTTACTGGAGAGAAGCTCTCTCTCTTTTCTTTGGGTTTCTATGGCTTTTTCCTTCTAACCCTGGTGCTCTCAATGGCTATTCTTGCTTCCACTTGGAAAAAGCTAATACAGGGCAGCAACTGGAGAGAGAGACAGATTTCTGATGGTTTTATTTGAGCACCTGGATCTAACTGTGCCTGAAAATTTAGGTCCAAAGCCCTTCACACACAGCAGTAGGCATCTCTCTCTCTCTCTTTTTTTTTAACTTAAAGAAGTTTGAGTTGGATTTTCCATTCTATACAACTAAACAAGTCCTAACTAATTTAATACTTGTATTCATTATTACTAGAACTTACGAGCCATGGAAACCTTCATGATCTCTTTATTACTTAAGTGCCCAGTACTACAGACCTGGGCAGGTTTATCAGGATTTCCACAGTGTTCACAGGTGACTCTGGTGACCTCACCTCTGCTCTGGCCTTCTTGTCGCTGTCCCACTGTGATATCTTCCAATTCTCTCTTGAGGACAGTCATGGACCAGTGTTCAGCCACGTGGTCTGTTACTGCCCATGAACCCCGGACATCAGTGCGCGCTTCCTTGAAGAGCCAGGGAATTAGAGAACCACAGCATCACCAACCCCCTCCTTCTGTCCTCTAGTTCTATCTGGTTCTATGCTGTGGTTTTTTCTCTTCCATAGCTTGGCTGACGTGAACTTCCCTGAATGGCATCACCTCACTGCCTAATTGGTCACTCCCTCCATGTACTTAACATTTTTGGCTTCTACACTTGATCTCTATGTGAACTCTTGCAGCCACCCCTCCTGGATGGTTGCTGTGCACCCTCCCTGGGTGAAATCACTGTGGGGCACCCAGAGATGAGAAAGACGTGGCTCCTGCCATCAAGGGGAAACAGGGAGCAAGTGTTACACTGAGGTTATAAACGTTGGGCTGCGGGGGCACAGAAGGTGTGTCTGTAAGACGGGGTGGTCCTATGAGAAAGACTTCATGAAAGAAATGACGTTTTGAGCTGAGACTTTAGGAAGGAGTAATACATTTACCACAGGTGATCATTTCAGTTTGGTTCAGTCATTCAGTTGGCAACAATGGCCAGCATTATTTCCAATCTCATCCCCATATGAGAGAAGACAAATAGAAGAAACCCCTTGGAAGACCATGAAGGGCAGCATTATTTCACTGGCGGTGCAGTTGGTCCCAATTCAGTGCCATCAGATAGGGCAGACAACCAGAGGTCGGGGCCCCAATCTTTGCAGGCAAGGAGGCAGAACCACCTGAGAGCAAGTCACTCGGGTGACTTGCTCAAAGTCATGCAGCAGAGTTAGGGAAGTGTGCTGAACAGAGCTCCAGGACTTCAGTGCTTTTACTCCTGGCACCTCGCATCCCTGGGGAATTCACCTGGCATATAAAGAAGGCAGGATGGTTGAGGCGCGGGGTGGATGTGCATGCGGATGAAGCTTTTATCTTTTCAGTGACTTCAGGAAAGGTGCAAAGTAGCTGATAAATAAAGCTGTGGAAAATGGATTGAAACTTGCTCACCTTGCATGATGATTATTACCATTAATCAAGAGAAAACTTCATTGTGTGCCGACAGTGACAGTGTAGCTAGCACAGTACCAACCGTAGTCTTCCCGGAAAAGAAAAGACAGGAATCCATAAAGCAACAGGAGACAGACCACCTACAAGAGGCAGGGCACGTTGCCCCTGGCTGTCTTTTGTTTACCTTTAAGGCATTTTTATAATTGACAGGCTGGCGCCCTAATTGCAAAAAGCCCAGCTTCTATAATTTGCACAGTGCTCGCCTGTTACGAACACTGTGCTTTGCTCAATCATCATTCCGGCTGCACTCACCTTCTACTTTGTTCCATCTCCTTTTTAGATCAGGAATGAAAACAGTAGTCATGCTTTGCAAAGCTTTCATTATAAGAACTGAGAAGAAAAGTAATAAAAGAGGGATGTTCTCAAGAGGAAAACTTGGAACAGAGCAGAATATATCAAGCAAATAAAGGAGGAATTGCACGGAGCTGCCTCCTCGCTTACGACTCTATCCGACGTGGGGAGACGAGAATAAGCCGGTTGATTAAAACAACTTATCACCTTTAAACAAAGCGCAGGGTGATCATGTCTGGGCGTAGAAATTACACCCGCATGCGTCCAGCCCGGAGAACGCAGCATCGAGGCTGTTTGGACGGCGATCTTCAGGGCGTCGCTGCGGCCTTTGTGTCCCTTTCTGGAGCTCACGTCTGTTTACTTTGGAAGTGAGAGCTTCTCTTTCTCCTTTCTGTTCCTCTCGCCCTGAAAGCCAACCTTAAAAGCAGGTCTCCCGGGCTCGGTCTGATGACAGAGACATAAAAACCTCTCTGCTGCTGCTCTTACCACATGAAGCCTTAGCCACTTGGACACTTTTATAGTTGTCATTGGCCATTCGGTTGTCAACTGTTGCGTGAGTTGAATTTAAATTTATAAACACCCTTGGGCATCTGCAGCGTGCCCGGCACAGGGACACTGTGATGAAGAAGAAGCGATTCCTGCAACCAGTTTTCTTACAATGGATCGGGGAGAGCATTACGCAAGCAACGAGAGCGAGTCTGCACCAAGCGCCTATTGCTGTGTTAGGTACATGGTAAGCATCCCATATATTTGGGGTGCCCTTTCCCTTCCTTCCATAAATGCCCTGCAGGATGGTAGGAGCCCTTACAGAGGGGTAGAACAAGGACCATGTGGGTCCCGGGAGGGAAGTGGGCACTCCCCCTGGGTAAATGTGGGAGGGCTTCACTTACCAGGTGGGCAAGGTGACGAAGGACAGAGGGAGAAAATGACAGGGCACATGGGAGAGAAGCAGCTCAGGGTTTTGGGGAGGTGGCAAGAGGTTTGCCTGAAGGTCTGACTGGGGTGCAGAGTGTGAGGGCCTGGGGCTGGTGGGAAAAAAGCCTGGGAAGGAGGACAGGGGCCAGGTGAGGAGAGGCAATGCTCGCATGCCAAGGAATTGGGACCTTATTCCCCTGGCAGCTGGGAGCCTTCGAGCAGATCTGCGTCCGCGTTTCATTTCCTTCATTAGGACTTTGCGAATGAAGATGAGTTACCCCCAGCAGAGCAAACATGTTGGCCGGTGGTGGGAATGAGTTTGAAATGAATCCCTATCGCGCCTTCCCACTTCCTTAGGGACCAGCCACATGTACTGCGAGCTGACCGCTCTTGGGGTGGGCCTGGGCACCTTCAGTTCCCGAGGGGCGCAGTGCTGACCTGGAGTCTCAGCCAGGGGCCTGGGCAGCTGAGTTCTTACTTCTGAGCTACTTAGCTGTGGCTGCAGAGAACGGCCATCTCATGGAAGGGTGGCAGCGAGGGGGCCAGGGCTTTATGGGTGAATTAGATGGTGATGCTTGAAGCCTAGATGGCCATATCCCTTTAAAGTAGAAAGTTTGAACTACACTGACCAAGAGATGGCTTGGGGAATTTTTATAGCCCAACAGAAAATGCTAGTGAGGTTGAATCAGCCCCAAGACTTTGGGTTCTAACCAGCTTTAACCATAAGGAGAAGTAGCTCCAGCTGGCTAAGAGGACACCCAATGGCCTGCAATCAGCTCTTGGTTACCGGAAACCACAGGAGTCCACCACTGCGACCACCCCCATGAGTGTCTCTTTCTGCTCACCAAATCCTCTCTCTGCCATTTGGAAATAACAGGGAGAGGGAGAGAGAGAGCTGGGAATGGGGTGGGATGGGGGGGGGGGAGGTGACTCATCCATTCAGGCCGTTCAGCAAGTTCCTGGTGGAGCCACGACTCCTGACTCTGGTCTAAGGCTCTTTCTACAGTGATTCATGCGTGTGGCTTGATTCTAGGTGCTATGAGTAGTGATTCCTGAATACAGGGATATTTATAGCCTTGTTGGGGAAATAAGATGCTGCTAAGAAAACTTAATAAGTTCTAATGGTAGTTAGCATAATAGCCACCCCCATTTGCTGCACACTTACTATGTGCCAGGCCCTCTGTACATAATGCGTGTGCGTAATAGCCGGAAAGTATAACAGTGTCCTATTATGAGCTGAGCACATGAGATTGGTAATGTTATCCCCATTCTACAGATGAAGAAACTGAAGCTCCAGGAGGTGAGGTCACCTGCCCAAGATCCATGTCACTTCTAGGGGACAGGGAAGTGGTCTGTGATGTGCTCATCTTTGAGACTCCAGAGTCTATCCTATGCGATGCTTAATAAAGAGCTGATGGATGAGTAAATGGGCAGATTCACAGCGAGAAAATGTCCAAGGCGGGTTTGGAATCCAAGTCTGTGTGGTTCAGGAGGAATTCTTTCAACTTTACTCCATTGTCATAAAACAGAAGGCAGCAGGTATCATTGCCACCACCAGTGTGGTGACAGCAAATGGCTGAGAAGATCCAATGAGAGAGAGTTCACTTGGCCTTAGAGTGGGCAGAGAAGGGGTCATGAAACAGTGAAGGGTGAGCAGAGCATTTAACGTCAGTCAAAATTTGGGTGGCCGGAGGGGAAAGTCGGCCCACCTGGGTGACTTCAGAGGCAGAGTGATGCCATAGTAAAGAGCTCAGCCTCCACGGTCAGACTCTCCAGGGTTCAAAGTCAGGCTGTCCCACTAGGAGGCTGTGTGCCTTAGTTTCCTCCTCTGCCACTGCGAGTAGTTCAGGGTGATCCATGTAAGGACTTTTCACACTGTGCCTGGCACACAGCCATGGTCCAATAAAAAACTAGTTGTTGCCCTGGCAGGTTTGAGTCAGTGGCTAGAGCGTCAGCCTGTGGCTGGGTTCGATTCCAGCCAAGGGCAGGTAGGCTTGATCCCCAGCCCATGTGGGAGGCGACCAGTCAATGTGTGTCTCTCACATCGATGTTTCTCTCTCTCTCTCTCTCTCTTCCTTCCACTCTCTCTGAAAAGCAACGGAGAAAGTATCCTCAGGTAAGGGTTAAAAAAACAAACATGAACTAGTTGTCCTTAGATCAGAGCAAAGCACTTCTTTCATCTGGAGTGGGGAGAAGAGTTGGGAAGACAGGACAGGGTCAGAACGCCCTGTGCCTGGAAAGTGGAGTAAAGAATCTGAATTTTACTTTCTGTTTAAAAAAGTGTAATGACTCTCACCAGGACTAAATCGTTGCTGATTTGATGCCATCCTTTGCTTATTGCGAACTGGCCCCTTATAGAAAGGATTTGAGTGCCCCGAGCTACCAGATGACTCCTGACTTTGTTTGCACAAGCGCACTGTTTCTCTGGGGAGCTTGGACGATGGTCTTTGCTGAGGCCCAGTAACTGGAGGCCAAGCTGTAATAAAAGTAAAACCCAAAAAGCCCAATAAAAAGAGGATGGGCTTATAAATAACCCCACAGCCTAGAGAAAGGTAAGCTCTGTGCAAGCATTTGAAAAGAGAGAAAACCCTGAGACCAGCTCTAGCCCTGTCACTGTAACCACTGCCCTGAGAGATGGCTGCAATATTCTCAGCCTTTTTGCACGTTAATGCCTGAAAAATGCAATAATCGAGTTTGCAGATGTGAAATTTACTTAGGAGGCAGCCTATTTGCTGTGATCGTTGGCTTGGGATGCTGGCACTTGGGATAATTTTGCAAGTGGATAAAGATGCCAGCCTTCCTCCCAAATGAGAGATGAGCATTGAATCCTGACATTCAGTGAGCATTTTTTATCCATGGTTTTAGAGTATTTTATAAGACGGAGCCCTATTATTTCCACTACATGCTGACACATCACATTGTTTAATTATTCCAGACAATTCACCTCTGTTCTTTTGCCCATCTTTCTTCAGTCCACCCCCACCACAACTGCTTTCTTCTGAAGATTGAAACCCAGAAGATAATTGTCAGAATAAATATAATCCAAAGAAGTTTGCCCGAGACATCCCAAAGGCCATGATCTTGGCATGTTGTAGCATTGGAAAGTACAAATTTGAAAATTAGTCTTATTAAGACAGTATTTCCCATTTAGGACTCTACTGAGAAATGTGAAAAGGTTAAGATGGGGCAGTAGAGAAGGAACTGAAACATAATTCAGCAGAAATGTTTAAAGGAGATGTGATAGTTGAAAGCACAGAGAAGCTTGGAAATAACATATGACTTTTGAAAGGTATTAAGCCTCCTAAGAAGAAAGATAACCTGTTGTCCAAGGTAGGCAGCAGTGATGGAAAGATTGAATGGGTTTGGTGAAATCAGGAAGAGCTAGGTTCCCATCTTGGATCCACCATGGAGCTGTGGAATGTCAGTCGTGGTACTTGGCTTCTCTGGCCCTCAGTTTTATCATCTATGAAATGGGCATTATAACACTGATTTTATGAGACTGTTTTTGAAGAATAAAATGGTGTATGTTGAGTGCCCAGGAAAGTGCTTGGCATATCATAGGTACTCACTAATTGCTAGTTAATAACAACGCCAGGTGCAAATAACCTTCCATTGCAAGGGAGCCATGAAATGAATAAAGTGTGCTGTTTTTGCAACTCGCTACATGGTGATGCAGTTTTATTTGGAGGCAGAAGAACAGCTAATAGAGCTGGAATTTGTGGGATGTATTTGAGATGCAGAAGCATGAGTGTTACACTGAGTTTTGAATGATTATTGCAAACCAGGTCCGGGAAGAAAAGAAATTGTTCTAGGGGAGGCACCAGACAGGGAGTTGTCTTTAGTCTCTGTAGGGACTCACTCAGCCTGATAACCCTGGCCCAAGCCTTGATGACCGTTGCCATAGAAACCAGCAGGTGTGCACAGCTGAAGTTCATTTCTCAAAGCTTCCAGCCCATGCCAACAGAGCATGGCTCTAGAGGTGAGAGAGCTGTTCTTTATCCCTGAGGGGAGGTCCTGGCACCTGGCAAAGAGTTGAATCAGCTCAATTTGTGGCTCCCTAGGAGCTCTGTCCCAGAGGAGAGACTGGGCCAAGAAATCCTGCCACAGTAGCATCCATATCCCTAAAAGATCAACACGCAACTGAAAAAAAAAAAAAAAAATCCAAACATCACCATCCCAGGTCAATTGACAACCTACAAGACATGATTTTCCAAAGAAAGCGGGGTGAACCATGCAGTGGTTCACCCCGAAACATCTCTGTCTCCTTTTTTAGGAAGTGTCAGTGCAGCTCCAGAAACGCCCAGCTCTGTTCTTGGCTCTTTGGCTTCTGCCTTCTTCCAGGGGACCCAGAAGCCCAGCAGAATTCCACTTATAAATGATAAGTGGCTTTTCACTTTACAGCATGATAAAAATTATATGGAATTTATATACATATATATTTTTCAGCTTGAGCTTGACACCCCTCAGACGAAGGAAGGAGAAAGGGAGACGCTCTGTGCTCTGTGCCCAGGTTTGACATCAGGTGGGCCCTGGCTGGCCGGCGTGGCGGGACTGGAGGAATTTAACCAGGGAGAGGATTGGAAGATAGGACAGAACGGAACTTTCGAGTTAAGAATGACATCTTAGGCTCTTGTCCCAAGGTTTGCTAGAATCTCAGTTGTGTACCTGCGAAGACCTAGTGCAAGTTTACCCTCTGTGCTGCTCTGTGCCAGTCCAGAGACACCGAGACTCACCCAGTGACTTATTAGGTGTAGGGTCCAAGACTGTCGACACCCCAAACTCTAAGTAATAGTTCATGCATTGACATGTTTCCTTTGCCTAATTAGCATGCACTGTCCCCCACATAAAGTGGATTGAGAAGTGTTAGCCCTACTTCTGTGCATAAGATCCTCATAGTTGAAGACAAAGTGTGTTAATTTTCTAGAGACTTTGACCTTTAGCTTCATGGGCCTGAAGCTGATGGAGTGTGTGCCCATTCAAAGGTTCCGGCATTGAGAAAAGGTCAACTCAGTATTTCCTTGGGGAGGGAGGCCAGGGGTGGCTGGGAGGAAGGTTCTCTGGGCCAGCCTCTCAAGGGCCTCCTGCAGCACTGAGAGAACATCCGTGGAGCCAGGTGTGTGGTGCCCCCCTTCCCCAAGGCCTGTTGTCTTTCCAGGGCAGTGGACCTCACCCTTTGTCCCTAGGACAGAGGTTCTCAAACTTGGGAGGACATCAGACTGTCTGGGGATAAGAAAGGCTTTTTGACAATGTAGATTTCCAGGCCCCCAGAGGTTTTGATTCCATCTATCTGAGGTGGGACACAGGGATCTGCATTTTACATTTTATCCAGCAACCTGGGTGGTTCACTGGCTGTGCTTTGAGTGTCCCTGGAAGATTTCTCACGTTGGAAAAATTCCATCTTTCTCCATATGGACTAGTTGTGGCAGAAATACGATCAACTCCCCAGGGTGACTAGCTTGTTTGTGTTTGTCATTACCTTGGCCTTGTCCTGTCTTTACTTCTCCACACTGAGAAATGACCTCGTCACCTCACACTCTCCAAGGTGAGCAGGAAAGAGGCTGGGATGTGAGCCAGTTTATTAGAGTTTAAATGCCAGCCTCTTAGGGCTTGTGAGGCCCCAGCCTCAGCTTTCACACCTGTATACAAAGAGTTAATAACACCTTGACCTATTGTGAGCGTAAATGAAGTAGTGTGTGCGAAAGTCTCCAGTATACAACCTGGCACAAGGAGGGGCTTACCTGATGGGATCTAGGTGTTAAAGCACCATCTACACTGCCTCCTGGGGGATCCATCAGCATGCTGTGCCCATCCGGGGGGGCTGAAGTTCACTGAGGAAAGGCCCCTGGGTTACCTCTGGGGCTTTCTCCCAGGGTCTAGGGTGTGAGTGTGAACAGGTAGCAGATGGAAGAGGGAGAGGGTGGGACGAGCTGGGGACACATCTCTTTGGAGAAGACCTCCCAGCAGGAACGCTGGAGGTGTATAAATGAAAGCAGTCACGCAGTCATTGTTTACCAATGTGTGTGTGCGGAGCCTAATCTGTCTTCTCGCATCTCAGCCCAACTCAATTTAATCCCTGTGATGGCCGTGAGTGATGAATTGAATATCTCCTAGAGCCAAAAGATAATTATGTCCCTGGGTCAGGTTTTAGAATGTCTTTTACACCAGAGAAATGAGGTCTGACAGATGGCTTGGATGTTTTCTCAAACGGTTAATGCCATTGAATGAAAGGCCCCATGTGTCAGGCCACAGAACCCTCATCCGTCCAATTAACACCTCCTGCCGGCCACCTTCCCTGCGTGAGGCCTCAGCTGAACACAGGCCTCAGGGGGAGGAGGCAGCAGCCCCCAAGGAGCCCCTGATCGGAAGGAGAGACGGACAAATAGACGAGAAAACTGCGGCCGTGGCTGTGATGTGGCAAAGCAACCCTGTAGCTGCTTGGGCTACAGCTTTCTGCTGGGCCACTTACAAACCGTGAAATTGGGCAAGTCAGCTAACCTCTCTGAACTTCAGGACTTCATCTACGGACTTGGGATTATAATTATGTCTATTTCATGGAGTTATTGAGAGGATGAAAGGAAATAATGAATTTAATTTTTTTGACACATTATAACAATAATAATAATACAGTCACATGTCACTTAACGACAAGGATACATTCTGAGAAATCCATTGTTGGGCAAGTTCGTTGTTGCACGTCACAGAGTGCACTTGCCCACACCTAGGTGGCAGAGCCCACCACACACCTGGGCTGTGTGGCAACATTAGCCGTGGAATTCTCTTGTGCTAATTTACTGTCACAACAGTAAATTAGCACAAGAGAAAACGGCGCAATCAAGATGTGTAACAAACACAACATATGGTTTTAAGTAAACTTTTTTATAAGTAGAAAGACCACACTGTAAAATAACAATAAAAAGTATAGAATGGTAAATACATAAACCAGTAACATATCCATTTATTATCATGTATTATTTCCTGTACACAATTATATATGCTGTACTTTTACACGACTGACAGCGCAGTAGATTTGTTTACATCAGCATCACCACGACATGTGAGGAATGAGTTGTACTCTGATGTTAGGACAACTACGATGTCACGAGGCAATAGAAAATTTTCAGCTCCATTAGAATCTGATGGGACCACTGTTGTATATGTGGTCTGTTGACTGAAATGTCGTTATGACTGTAGTAGCTAAGACTTACTATTATTATTATTATTATTATTAGTAGTAGTAGTAGTAGTAGCAGAAGCCCTGGCAGTGCTATCTGTAGTAGTAAATGCAGTAACACTAGACAAGTGCTGCCCCAGGTGTACAGAACACCTCTCGTGGAGCTAACAATTCAGTTAATGTTCGGGGATACGATGAGCTGGTGTGTTTGTTGCTGCTCTTGCTGCCGGTGGAGGCAGCTAAGGGGATGGCTCCTGGGGTAGAAGCAGAACCGATGCTCAGCCTAACTGCAGCCAAGGAGAGCCCCATGCGAAGCTCAGGCCTTCAGGTTTTCTGGATGCTGGGCCAGCACACGCATAGTCAAAAATGAAGCATGACCTAGGGCGTATGCTGTATCTGCAAAGAAGTAAAAACTGCACCTCTCTGGTGGGGCTGTCGTCTGGCTGTCTAGCAGCTGCTATATTAGTAAAGAAGCAGGAGAGGAGCTGGGAGAATTTCCACCCAGCGGCGTTCCCAATAAGGAAGGATCTTCAGGGGTAGAGTTCACCAGAGTGGGTGTTCGTGTATGTGTGTGCGTGTGTGTTGTTGGGATCTTTTTTTGTTATGCACTGATTCACCGGGTCATTCAACTATTTAGCAGATAGTTAAAGTAGTTAAAATAGAAGCTGCAAGGGCGCCTCGCATCCCCTTTAACGTATTTGAATGTCAGGAGCTTAGAGCCCACACTGGCTGCAGCCTGGCATGGGCCACGAGGCCTTGCCCTCCCCCCTCCTACTCCTGCAAGGTGAGGTAGGGATCAGCATCCTCAGGTGCTCAGCATCTCTCGTATCCCCACTGCTCCCTAAGAGAAGCTCCACAGGAGTCACCGTCCGGTGGGGCTGTCAGTGAGAAGGCTGTGGACACCCCCCTGGGTGCTCAGCATGTTTGTATCTGTTCATTAAATCAGTCCTTCACCCACATAGCGAGTTCCCATCTGTACCAGGGGACACGTCTGTGGACGAGACAGACCAGGATGCTCCTCCCGAGGAGCTCACATCCTAGTGGAGATCTTCCTCAAATGAAGGGGTGGAAGAACACCCCCTCACTGTTTACTGTGAACCTCAACACAGGCAAGGCTTCAGATTCCACTTACCTCTAATGAGTTATTTACTCAGTAGCTTGAAATGACTGCCCACTCCCTCACTTTGCAGGAACACATATAAATACACGTCTCGTCCTGGGCTTGTCCAGGTCCCCTTTCTGTCCGGATCTGGGATAAACAGGCTCAGTGAAAGAGCAACAAAGCTTTCCTCCAGTAGGTGGAGTTCTGGAAAGTTAACGCCGGTGCATCTGAGCTGAACACCCTGCGCCTGGTAGAGAGAGGACAGTTAATTAAACGTACATTTGTTCGTTTGTTTATTTAACATTTATTTGGCGTTCAGCACTGTACAAAAGTCGTTGATGATACCAGACTTCGGTAATAGTAAAATTAAACTGTTTTTAGCCTTTGGAAGGTTGAGGATCCAGATGAGCAGGAGGACACTGCCGAGTGGGAGGGTTGAGAGGTGGCTTGAAGTTCTCAGAAGGGAGCGATGCCTGTGGGCTGTGGCATTTGGGGATTTCTGAGCTGGTGGGAACCTACTGGGACTTAAAGTATGGGTACTTCTCAAAGAGGGGGAGGGCAGGCAGGAAAAGGTCATTCGAGTGGACAGTAGTGCAATTTAGTGATACGGAAGGAGAACAGGAGAACAGGAGAGGCTGGTGGGAGCAGAAGGCCCCTGAGAAGTCACATACCCTCTGGAGTGTGGAATAGGAAGGGCCTTCAGAGGTCAGCTGGCAGAACCCTCTCACCTGACACTGGGGCAGAATGAGGTGCCCAGCGGCCGCCCAAGGCCAGGAGGATCTGGAGCCCCCGTGCCCTGACCCAGCAGCCTGCGGTGGCCTCATCTGTGGGGTACTGGCTCAGGAGCTGGGGTGCAGCTGCAGCCAGCCTGGATGGGAAGGCGCTGAGAGCAGGCTGAGGCTTTAGAACTGTATCCTGAAAGCTACTGAAGGTTTCTGAGCAGGGAGCCGAGTTATAATACCGATATTTTATTAAGAATAATTGGCAGGTGTTGAAAATTCCTCATTAGGCATTTACTGCCCCAAACCCACTCCAGGGTCACCTTAGTCCCTGGGGCACTCCCTTTTTCCCTTCCTTCCTTTTTGCAAAGTAGCATCAACTTCTCTCCTCCTTCCCTCTCCAGGATTTCTCCCAGGAAGTGAAAATGTCTCACTCTTTTATTATGCAGAGTAATTTTTTGCTCACCTTTGTGTCTTGAGCTTGCTCTGGGAGGCTTACCCTGGACTCTCAGCCGGTCTCAAAGTAAATGGAGTTTTTGCTCCAAAGAGACTTTGGAGAATGGAATATTCTCCATCTTTCTCTCTACATACTGTTATATGTATAGTACCAAAGGTTATGCCTGAATTGTTGTATTATTTGTAAAATCTCTAACTGTAAAAAGACCCCTTCCCCAGGACTGGTTTTCCTTCATCATTCACCCAAGGGAAGGCTTGAGCCTGGAATTTTGCCTGTAGCTTTTATACTTAGAAGTCTGTGGCCACAAAGAACAGAAATGAGTCTATGGAAACGCCTTGGGCAAAAACACAGGCTCTCACTGTGGGGCTCCACGACACTTGCTACACTGTGGGTTGAATGCTGGCTTAGTCTGGGCTGTGAATTGGGTGATAGTATAAAAATATAGGAGAGCATGTGGAGAAGGTGGCTGAGCTTGGTGCAAGTGTGTGCGTGTGTGTGTGTGTGTACACAATCTTTTGGATCTCTGGGTACACAGGGTACAGGTCTGCCAGCATTTCCAGCTGGCAAGTACCTGCAAAAGCAAAGGGGAGCTTGGATCTCGCTTAGCAATCAGAAGACAAACTTCTTACAGAAAAGTCTTAGTCTTGTGGCCTCTGTCTATATTGGAAGGAACATTGATTCTGGCAAAATCTCCCTCAATCTGATGAACTGTTGGCTCGATAACCTACCTCCAAGATTCCTCAGCCAAAGCCCAGAAATTGAGGTTCACTATTATTTAAGAGAGTTTCAAAATAGGATTTAAAAGAGAAAAAGATTTGCTTGTGTTGGTGGATGAGAAAAGCTCACTTATTTCTCTGTCTGTATTTATTTTCTTTTTTGCGTACAGACCCTGATGATAAAAAATGGCTCCGAGATTGATAAAAACCAGCCTTCCTCAGCCCACTCAGGAGTTGCCCTTATTTTCAATTATCCAGCTCACTCGCTGCTAAAGTAGCGCTCCTTCAGTGCCACAGACAAGGGGAATTAGTTACAGAGGCAAACTGCTTTGTTGTGTTTCTCACCTGAGCCGTAATTCATGTGGGGGGTGTCCGGCGTTATGCTCAGATCCGTTTTCAAAGTGCAAGTGTGCCTGAAAGCTCTCTCCCATGCGGGTCCTGTTGGGCGATTCACCCATCCATCCCCCAAACCAGAGCCAGCAAAACACTCTCCCTCATTTCCCTTTGGGTCAAGAGCTCTCACATTTGGATGAACCACCACGACTTCTAATTATTTAATGTCCCAAATTATATAGAGCCCCAAACTCTTTGGGAACTAGGAGCACCTTGCAAGGTGCGATGGTCCGTGAGTGAATATTTGGAAGAATTGTCTTTGCTGTCACTCAGATCTGGGTTTGAGTGCGGCCTCTGCCATGTGTCAATTCTATGGAATCTCTGTGTTGTCATCAGCAAAAGGAAAATGAAGTTTATCCTAGACTTGAGACAAGGACCGGATGAAATAGAGACAAGTCACATCGCTTGGTACCTGCTACCTAGCAGGCCCTCGACTAGTTTCCTTCCTTGATATTGGTGGCTTCTGCTCAGTGCACCCTATTTATTGAACATCTAGTGCATGCCAGACACTGAATGGGGCTCTGGGGATATGGTGACAAATAAGATGTGACCCTGCTCTCTGGAGTCTTGTGACACAGTAGTAACTGCCTAAAGTTAAACTATAATGACCCTGCTCTCTCCTGACCGGTTTGGCTCTGTGGGGAGCCTGGTTGCAGGAGAGGCGAGGTGTAAGAGCCATGGGGATGTAAAGTGCAGCGTAGGGACTATAGGCAGCGATGTTGTAATAACCGTGTATGATGCCGGGTGGTACTAGACCTACTGGGGGATCACTTCATACGTTATATAAACGTCTAAGCACTATGCTGTGCACCTGAAACTAATATAATATTGAATATCAACTGGAATTAAAAAATAAAAAATATTTTTAAGCCAATTTAGCTTTCTTCTTAGTGCCTTTTGGTGTTGATTTTGTCATTGTCCTGTCACAGGGGCTGGAACAAGGCCCTACAGCCTCTAGAGTCTTGGAGGCAGAAGTCTCAGAGGTTTGCAGGGCATGAAAGAAGACAGATCACAAACCACAAGCGTCCAGTCACCTTTAGGCTAAACTGATGTTTTCTAAAAAAGAGTTTCAGGTCTAGAATTTTCTCTAAATGTCAAGCCGTTGGAAATCTGTGACTTCTCAGAGGTGGCTTGCTCTCCCGGCATCTTGCCCCACCTTGCCTCCCGCTGCGCACTGGGTCCTGGCCTGAGTCTGCGCCAGGCTGGTTAGCTCCCCAGTGCTAAGCGTAAGATGGGAGAGGGGACAGGCAGGCCCAGGAGGGAACTTCTGGCAATGGGAATCCACAGGCCAGATGTTTCTAAAACCTTCATTTGCTCCCAACGGATGTCAAGCTGGAGGGTGGAGGGTGTCATTGGAGACAGGCACGTGTCTGGGGTTGGTGTGGGCACCTGTGTGACTCAGGAGGAGGCGGTGGTCTGATTGGAGGTGGGAAGAGATTTGGGTGCCAGGGGTCTTGTTCCCAATGCACTTGCAGAGCAAGCTTACTCTTTTTACTTGGGCTTCAGGTTTATGTCGGAGCAGGGCACGCTGCTATTGGAGGTTATTCACAGGACAAATACGGAGTGAAGGTCTGTTAGACGCCAGGCATTGTTCTAGGTACTAGTACGTTGTGGTGAGGGAAGCAAGGCCCAGCCCTCATGGAGTATCCTATGGGGGATACAGTATCCCATGGGGGTGCTAAAGTCCCCCCACCGTCCCTTATCCTCTAGCTACTTTTTACCCTCTACTATTATTCCTGCCATGACACCTTAGCCCTATTGCCTGGCATGGATGCCCCAGAGGGTGGGCCAAAGTCACCAAGCAGGTACAGGAAGTTCACGTTTTCATATACGAACCGAGAGACTGTGGGGTCAGGAAGGAAACAACCAGTTTGTAAAGGGTTCTCCAGTGTCACCACATTAGAGACAAGAGATAAGGCAGGTGAAGAGATAAGCAGTGGCTATCATGCTGCATGATTGCAGATATTCCTTCAAAATAAATAAGCGCCAACACCATCTGGGGCAAGCTATCTCCAGCCTTGTACCGGCTGGACGTGGCTGCTGCTTAAAGTGGGTTCCCCTGAACTCTCAGGAAGGGGGCCAGTTCTGAGCTGCTTGGATGACGCTCAGCTTCTGTCATTGGTGCTGGGTTCTCGTGCCCTTTGACCTTG
Source organism: Miniopterus natalensis (assembly GCF_054644295.1). Taxonomy (NCBI): domain Eukaryota; kingdom Metazoa; phylum Chordata; class Mammalia; order Chiroptera; family Miniopteridae; genus Miniopterus; species Miniopterus natalensis. The sequence continues at coordinate 48,830,026 of NC_142094.1, forward strand.
ATTTTGGCACCAACTTGCTGTGGGCACTTGAACCCATCCCCGCGCTCGGCCACTGGTGTCTCGGGGCCAGAAGCCTCAGAGCCGGTGGTGGCTGGGAAGGTCCGCAGCTGACCGTGCAGGTGTCAAGCAGACACGGCTTTCCTGAAATGAGAGAACGCCCTTGTGTCGGCTGCGGGGGTTCCTCCTTCAGAAGCAAGTACGGCCTCGGGCAGCTTGAGTCGAGGATTTCCTGCGATGAATGTTTGGTGTGGAGAGGTTCCTGGGGTGTGTGTGCCTATGTGGCCAGGAGGATCCCCCCCAGTCCTCTCCTTCCTGCCTGCCCTCCTTCCTGCCCCTCTCTTACCCTCTGTAAAGAAGCTCGGACTTTCCCCTGGCCTGTGACATAGGGTCACAGAGTCTCCCAGAAGCCCCCAGAGGGCTCAGACTCAGTTGGCCGGAGTGGAAGCCGGCTCAGGAGCACACCGTTTATCAGCTTTGTTCCCTCCCTGACTCACTCCCACTCCTTTTCCTGGGCTCCTGGAGTTTCCTTCCGGATCATCTGCTTGCTCCCAAATCCTTGCCCTAGGGCCTGCTTCGGGGGGAACCTAAGCTTCATCCTGCCGATCCTGGCACAGACGGCTGTGACTATACCTGCCCTCTGTACCTTCCCTTTTCTCATTAACCACGTGCCGAGCTTGTGTGTTTCCTGTCCGTGCGCTTGTGTGTTTATCTCGAGTCTCCCTCACAGGGCGCCTGTGACTTGGGCAGGATCTTACACTTCATGTTCTGAATGAGTCTCGCAGAACAGAAATCTGTTGTTGTTTCTTCAATTCCAGATGCTTATGGCACTGGTCTGGGCCCTAGGGGTGCGAAAAACACAGGCTCTGGGTGAGCCAGGCCTGGGTTCAAGTCCAGCCGTCTCATTCCAGCTGTGTGACCTTGGACAGGTTACTTAGGCTCCGTGAGCCTCCGTTTCTCCTATAAAATGCCTCCTACCACAGAGCCCACGAGACCAAGTAAGGCCCTGGCTGCAGCACACCAGGCCCACGACCACAGCCCAGGGTCGATTGCCTCCACGCTGACCTCCAGCATGCCCTCACGGGGCCCCAGCCTGAGGTAGCCCCTGCCACTTTGCTCTCTAGCTGGTGCAGTTATCTGGATTATTGCAGGACACGAAAGAGGGAGGGGCATTAAATTCTATGGAAAGCACTGGGTAAAGTATCCCAGAGGAGGTGACATTTGAGTTGGGTTTTAAAGAGTGATTAGGGTTTTACTAAGACAAGGAACAAGGAACACAGACACTTTGAGCATTGTTCGGGGTAATTACAGCTCAGCTTGCTGGAGGTGAAAGGGGCCCTGGAAGTCCCACTGATGGGCTCTGCAGGGGGCTGGGCATTTAGTTTGATCACTGATCTCTGTCTCTATCATCAGATGGTTCAAACTCAACACTGGCCTCTGCACCTCAGATAGGACAATGCGGATCTTGAGGGAGCTGGGCAGGGACAGCCCCTTTGTTCCTTCGGCCTCTGAGGTCTGCAGAGAACATGGGAGACGGGGAGCTCCTACTTCAGCCCCTGGTCTTTAGGGCAGGGGTTGTGGCCAATACACTTATTTTATTTACGGTGTTTAAAAAATAAAATAAAGCCAATAATTAAGACTTGGGAGAAGCCACTCGAAAGTCTGGATGTTTAGCATCTTTTGCAAATTGGGAAGATGTGTCGAAACCCAGGGCACTGGTCACCTGGAGCCCCGGTCACCTGTATGCCACTGGTCCACTGGAGCCCGTGAGGTGCCACCTCCCTTTCCAGGCAGGACCTCCGCTCTCCTGCTTGCCCCAGGGACCCCAATACTCCTCAACTCTGAGCCAAGGGCCAGGTGCTCCTTGTCACTATGCTTGTGCTATTTTAAAAAAATAATAGAGAAAAATTTCTCTGCATCCTTGTCTCTGTCAAAAGACTGGCCACTTGCAGCTTTCCTGGCTGCAGGGTAAGGTGGTCCATTTTCTGCATTTGCAGATGGGTTTGTGGACAAGCAGCTCCATTCCCAAGAGCTATTTGATTCCCTTCCCCTTTAGGGGGAACTTTGAAAAGAAATGCATCACCTCTCTTCGAATCAGGACAGCCCCAGCCAATGACTCAGAGACACAGAGACTTCTTTCTTGTTCGTAACACAATGTGTCAGGCTACTCTTCTCTCTCCTCTCTGGGGACCTTCCCCACCCCCACCTCCATCCCTGGGCCGAAAGGCGTAACCCTTAAGAGTACAGGTGGTCCAAGTGGCCCAAGGAATGTCTTCTAGAATGTGCAGTAAAACCCTCGTTCTGCAAAAACCAATTGCTTTTTGCTCCCATGGTACCCAACTTGTAAACGTGGCAACTACTTTTTCAAAATAAACCACTTCTCTGGGTCCATTAAGCTTCCTCTTAAGACAACGTAAGTCCTCCAGGTAGTTTTGTGTCCCGTCACACTTCAGGAGTCACTGTCTTGACCGATGAGGTGAAAATTGCTTCACTTTGTTGCAAGGCGACCAAAATCGCTGCCATCCAAGACAAACAAATGGGAATGAAAGGAGGGGGCTGGGGGACAGTGCTTCCCCTTCCCCACGTGGGGCCTTCCCACCTTCCAGGCAGCATCTGAATGCACCAGACAGTCCAGGAGGCGGCCGCTGTCTTCGGAAAGACCTGGGAAATGCTCCTGGGAATGGGAACGGATTCTCCAGAGGGCACTTGAGTGGTTTTTTTGGTTTCTGGGAGATTAGCTGGCAGTTTTTATATCTTTAGAGTTTTCTGGGAAGAGAGGAGTTACACTTGCCACCCTGGGAATAGGTTTGATCTCTTGTTGGAGGCCACAGCTCTACCCAGAAGACAGAGCTAACTCAGGGTGGGGACCAGCCCCAGGGATCAGCTCACAGCTGGGCCCGGAAGGTGGGGCTGCCAGCTAGTATGGAAGCAGAAAAGTCACCTGGGCCCTTAGCAAAAATGAAGCTTTCTGGGCTCCACCTGCTGACAATTGGGTTTGAAAGGACTGAGGCGGGACCCAGGAATCTGTATCCTAACAAGCACTGGCCCTTTCTATAGCAGGCGCGCTCCGATGGCAGTTTTCAGAACTCCAGCTCAGTGTTTTGTTTTGTGTTTTTTTTTCCAAAGCCACTTCATAAATTTTTTCAACTAGTTAGAAAAGTGCTTAAGGATTTATGAGTATGTCCTCAAACCGTGGACTCGGCACTGCTCCAACAGACAGGCTTATTATTTTGGATTTAGCACGATGGGCTATAAATTATTCATTCCCAGTTGGAAAGGGGAACTTGACTCAACATCTGGGGGCTGGATGCGGCATACAGATCGCTTATGCTCTTTCTATGAGAATGGAATTGGGTTTCCAGCACGGCACGCAGGCTGCTGCCTGTTTTTCCTGCACTTGCAGGTAGCTCTGTCCTGCTGGGGGCCTGCAGAAGGCTGGTCAAGTGGGGAGACGTTGGCAGCCAAGCTTCCCATCTGCTTCTTCCAGCCATTCTTACCTTCCCTGTGCCTAGGCCCAGATCACTGGCTCTCAAGTGCTGGTATGAAAATAATCCCCTGGAGAGCTTATTAAAAATGTGGACTCCAGAAATTCTAATTCACTCTTGTAGGGTGAGGCCTGAGACTCTGCATTTTAATCGGCATCCCCACTGGACCACGGCTCTACCACACCTCTGGAAACACTCTTGGGCACCTAGTTTATCTCTTGGGCATTCTACGCACAGTGCCTGGGGCCTAAAGGCTTTTCTGAGGCTGGCAGAAATGATCGAGACAGGAAAACTTGCCTTGGTTCCTGAACAGAAAGAGAAATACAAAATCAGAATCTTCTATCAAATGTAACCCGCCAACTGTATTCATTTGTAAATTTAATATTCGTAAAAATTTCATGACATTTGAGAACATGCCAGCTGTATTCATTTGTAAATTTAATACTCGTAAAAAATTCATGACATTTGAGAACAATTTGTAGGTTATATTTTTTCTTTGCTTCACAAGAATTCTGAAATATGCATGATAATCATTAAGAAGCCACTGTCCACGGTAAGGGACTTGTTACCAGATTTCAAAAACGAAATTATAAAAATCTCCTTCGACCTATTTCTATGGTGAGTACTTATTTATTTATGTCCACATGTATACTGGTGTGTATTATAGGATGTAGCTCTGATTTAGTAGTTTTGATGCCACGTTGAGATGAGTCTTTCGGAAGTGAAGGCTCTTATGTCTTATAGGGGTTTGAAATATAGCCGGGGTGCATGTAGGGCTCTCTCTGTCTCTGGGCCACTGAGTTCACAGTACCCCATTTACTGGTGAAGGAGACGATGTTGTAATCTCCATTTTACAGAGAAGGAAGTAAAGTAGCTTACTGATTTACCCTAGGACCGAGAGCCAATAAATGACAGAGTCAGAATTTAAACCCAAGTGTCAGGACTCAAAAATGCAGTATATTTTATACTTTAGTGTCAGGAACCATACATAACTGCTTTCTTGGGAGGCCCAGATCATCGTATCAGCTGAGAACTGACTATATCAGAGGGGCAATTTAGAGACTTTTGACCAAAGTAGAAATGAATTTCATATTTTGGGTCAGAAAGCAACATACTAACAATAATCTTTATGTGTAGGAGAAGCCAGCTAGCAGGGAGCTGGCTTCGGAGTCATGATAGGACAGCTATTTTTGCTGAAGATAAGAGGAGCAAAGCTATTGCTTGACGTATCTGTAAATCTGCTTCTCGAGCACATGAAAGCCTTGGCAATCTTGAAGGGTTATTCCAATAAAGCCAGGGCAAGATAGCATGTGGATCACAAAAGCAGCCTGGTTGCTTAGAGGACAAGCAGTCAACAATCAGAGAAGACCCAGCAGGCTGTGTCTGGAGAGCTCTGTGAGCAACAAGAAATCCATGTTCCCTGCAGAACAATGGGAAAAGATGGGTAAGCCAGAGGGACAGAAAAAGCTCCAAAATTTTCCCATCCGGAATGTCTGCCATTAATATCTTAGTATATATCATTCTGGATTTTTGTTCTGTTTAAAGACATACCTGCTGGTATTAAAATGGGGCCACCTCCTTTTCATAATCTGCTTTTTCCCACCCGACGTATTGTGAATTCCTGCCATGTAAACAGACACACATCTATGGATACAGGTCATGTTTGATGCACAGCCTTTATTTCATGGATGTACTACAGTTTTATGAATATCCTGTTACTGGGAAATGGAGCTGTTTCTAAATTTTTACATTAATAAACAATGCTGCAGTGGACATATTTGACATATACCTCGTATCTTTCTTAAGATGGAAGAATTGTCCAAGCACCCTTGCATAAAGGCCCTAACCAGAACTGTATAGAACATCTCTAAGAAAGTGAATACTTTGGTCCTGAATGTTCAACAAAGCATTTTCCTTGGCAGCAAACTCCGGTAGGTGGGCATCCTATGTCAAGAACTGTGAAGGGTCTGAAATTTCATTCCATTCGCAAGATAACAAGTTAGCCTGGCAACGGTTTCATAGAAGCTGGCAGAAGCATGACACTAAGACTCTGTTGGGGTATTAAGTGATGTGGGCAAATCTGATCTAGAGCAGAAAGGAATTCATGGGGGCAATAAGCCAAGACCTTCCTTATCAGGAACCTGGAACATTCATTTGTATGACCCTTCACATCATATATCTTTAAAAAATTTTTTTTAAACTGTAGTTTCAATATTCTTCTAAAATGCAATGACTTTTAGTACAACGGTTGAAAGTCTAAGGTTCCCAGGTGTGCAACTGTCCTCTTTTGAATTCCTTGGTACATGAAATAAGGACATCTCAGCATATTAGAGCTGATAGCAAGCAATCGTTTATATAGGAGATCTGGGTGTGCTAGGCTTTTCCCTGCAGCAGAAAGTTCTGTAAAATTCTTTGGAAATATTTTTTCCAGCTCTCAGAGCAGGCGTTGGCCCTTGAGTTATCTGATGAGATAGTTTGTCTTGGAGCAGACATTTGATTTGACAAAGGTGCATGCTGAAGTTGGTTCTACTCAACTCACTTGACGGTATTAACAGAGAGGGTTTTACTCTGTGACAAACACCATGGCCAGGCTCTGCCTTACGTAAGAAGTGATCTGGCTCCATGGCCTTCAGTCCCAGTGGAGCAGTCCAGCTGGAGCAGGGGCCAGTGTGAATCCCCTTGCCATTGTTGCAGCACCGAGGTGAGTGTGATGACTGGGGACCATTGCTCTCTCCGGGACAAGATGCCCCCCAGCGAGGAAAGGTGGGCACAGGTGGCGGGTGGCGGATGTCCATTGGAGGCTCTGCCTCCGTAAGCCAGGGAGCAGACGCAGGAAAGGGCCCCGGGGGGGAGGGTAACTGATGGTCCTCCCGCCATCCTGCCCTGCTGTGCCAGCCTTGGGCTACCCTGATAATACGGAGGGGAGACATGCACCATATATTAAAACTCTGTCCCTTTAATCTGATGACAACTTTTGAAATGTAAGCGTTTAAAATGTGTTATAATTTCATACCACTGGCTGGCATTTCTTCATTTTTGACATTCTGGCGGCTGCAAACAACACAAAAAATCCCATGGACACAGCTTAGCCCTCTCCTGCCCCTGAAAGTCCCTGGCAGGAGGAGGCAAACTCTCCATTTCAGAAGCTTAAGAGGAGCCCGAGAGGTCCTCAGGACACGTATTTGTTTTAAGTTCTGCGCCGTGGCTGTGTCTATGTCTGAAGGAGAAGCAAAGGCACACCTAGGGCCTCTGAAACAAGGCTTGCAAGGATCAAGGGTGGCCGTGAAAGCTGGAGCGGCGGCAAGGGCGCTGGCGCACCATTTGGGGCTCCCGGTGGCAGCTGCAGCAGGGACGCTGGGAGCGCGGAGCCGGGGGGGGGGGGGGGGGGGGGGTGGGAGCTGGGAGCGCGGTGCTGCCGGATCTGGCTCCAGAACTGGGAAGCGATTACCCATTAATGGCCGTCCCGCCCGGGCTGCCGGGTACTTGCTGTCTCGGCCAATGGTCCCGTTGTTGCTGTAATTTCTGCTTTAAATGGCCACTCTGCAACCTTGTTTCTTTGTTCCCTCTCCAAGCTTTGCAAGCGGCACGAACCCTCCTTACATAACCGTTTGCACACTTGCCTTGTACATCTGCACTTAAAAATGCCTGATGGGAGAAGCAGGATAGTAAGCGATCTGGGCCTCCCAATGTGACCGGAAGAAGAATAAATCAGACCCTCGGGGTTTGCATGTGGACAGAGTGACAGCTGCAATGAGCACTGTTGTGCAGAGGGAGCCCTGAGCGACCCCGTTATCAATGCTCCCCCAGGAGGGAAGGGCTTCCCACCAGCCGTGCATTGCTTTCTGCGATCTGGGAGGAAAAATGGGCACAGGAAATCATGTCCACCTTCCCTCAAAGGAGAGAATGTGAAAGTCTCTACTGAAATTCTCCTTTCCTTCCAGGTATGTGTCCTCCAGGGCTTGAGTGAACGTATGGCACTGAGCCTCCCACACGAGGGCACTGACAGTGCCTCTTCCTCTGGGCAGGGCATAGACTAATTCTTCCCGCCCTCGGTGCCTAGCACAGCGCCTGGAGCTTGGTGAGCACTCACCCCTTGCTTGCGGACTGGGTGAGTGATTGAATGGAAGAAGAAATGAATGCATGCCCTTCAGGGTTGAAGAAAGAAAGAATGGCCACTAAGAGCTGTCAGCTCTCTGCTCCTTTCTCCAAAGGGGTCATTTAAGTTAAACATTCACCAGATCCCCTTGATAAAGTTTTTGTGCTTGTCGAGCAGATATAAAGCTGTGACCAGTGGTATCAGCCTTCCTAGGAGATAACAGCAAACAGTGAACATTTGTGGTTCCTTTGAAGTGTACAATCAACGGCTTCCTTAGTCACAGGCATTTGAAATTTACCAAAACGGTCCCAAGTGTTCATTTGTTTTGTAGACCATTTGAGAGTTTGCTATGTGCCAGGCACCCCCTTCTAAGCATTTTAGCCACAATCGCTCATTTAACCCGTCTCTTGTTCTTATGAAGCAGGGCCTAATGTTCCTCTCAGTTCCTCAGATGAGGCTGAGAGATTTGTCCCAGATGACAGGTTTTGCAAATGGCTTTGCTGAGATGCGAACGGGTACATTTATGGCATCTCAGAACCTCAGGCTGAGCTGGAAGGAGCTATGAAGTTGTGAAGACTATTGGGATGTTCCCAAGTAGCCAGAATGGCAAGTGAGTGGAACAGAGAGGCTTGTCACACTGTCTGTGGTCCTGGGTTTGGAGGTCTGAAGGGGTTTTGTTGAATTGTCGTAGTTAGTAAATAAAGTAACAACCATGGTGAACCTTCTGGGATTAATCGCTTAGGTTAAGAATGAGAAGCGTTTCAGGGAAGCAGATGAACTGAAGTGAAAGTTTGAGAAGACTCACGAAATCAGTCGCCTTATCACAGAAAGGACCTAATATAACATTAGGTCTGAGGGGGAAAAAGTCATCCAGGTCAGTGGTTCTCAGGTGTTTTGATTTCATAGTCCAGTTAAAAAACTTTGACTTTTGTTAGTAAGACTTGTGTTTGTGTTTTTTTAGCAAAGTAACCATATACTGACACCAGCATTTTTTTTAAAATGGAAAGGCAGTTTAACATTACAAAGTTCAGGAAGGATAGAGATTCATTAAAAGTACAGTTTCTCTTAAGAAAAGAGAGTTGGCAACTTTATGTTGGCATTTAAAGAGAAATGACGTTCAGTATTCTTTTCATTTCTAAGGAGTTAGAGGGTCCATGACGCCTCACTCTGTGTTTAAGGGCTTGGCGTTGGCCATCGCCTGGGCCCCTCTCTCCATGTGCGTCTATCTGGGTTTCTTTTTTGTGTGGCAGTGGGAGCACCTCTGAGGGCAATCATGGAAGCTCTTGATGCCAGAAGTTGGACATCGAGCAAATTCCTTCTACTGTATTGTCGTCAAAGTAAGTCACAGGGCAAGTCCAGATTTAAGACAAAGGGAAACCTACTCCACCTCTTAATGAAAGGGACAGCAAACTCTTATTGCAAAGTCTTGCATATAGTGATGGAAGGAATCACTGCAGTCTGAGTGACACATTACCTACCATATCACTGAAACTGGAAAAATTGGGACCAAGACCCACCAGGCTTGTGGAAGGCACTGGTGTGCAGTAGGCAAGGGTGAAACTGACTTCTGCAGGGAAGCAGAAACAAGGGCTGGAGGGCCCCAAATGGATCAGCCGTTAAGGCCACTCTGTGTCTGTCCTCGCAGCTCGGGTTACCCGAGCAGGTAACCCCCTTCCCCTCTCTCCTCATCTAGTTCAAGCTGGGTTTCTGTCATGTGCTCTCCAGCAGACCGGCTGAATGCTTTCTCACTCCTTCCCCCTTTGTTTGCCTCCCCGGTAGAATGGATGAAAGGGTTGGGAGTAGCGATCTCTGAGTTTAAAGTTAATTACGTACGTGGGCACTGCACCTCTCTTTCTCCACCCTTGATCTTCTGCCAGATCAAAACTGGGCTGGCAACTTCCTTCCCACCACTAGTCACTCTTATCGCGGGGGTCAAACGACTGTGAGCTCCCAGCAAGCAGCATCTTGGCGAACGGCAGCATCAGAAGAACGTGAGAACATACGCAGGTTCCTTCTCTGCTCAACAACAACGATGCACGATACAGTTTGGACCTGGAGGAGGTGCGGGAGCATCTGTGTCAACAGTAGAACAGACTCTATAGTCTGGTTACCATTTTGGATTAACTCGTGACAATGAATAAACCAGACTTTGTCTCAAAAGGCTCCTAACAAATCCATCCCAGTCCCTCCTTCCTCTGGGGTGTTTTTGGGATACATGGGATCAAGAGAGGTTGGTGGCCTCTGGAGACAATAGACTTTAAAAAAACCTCAAAATCCTGTGATCAGAAGTGAAAAGGAAACTGCAGTCTTTAAAAACCAACACAGGAGATGAAGCTCGCTGTCTGCAGCTAGCCACTCACTCCATCACACACACTGCTTCATCTTCAGCCTGCCTTTGTTTTATGTAAAATCTCATTACCCAATTATCTCAGTAAACCTCTCCCCAAGAATATGACCTTTTCAGTATTCTGCAATTGAATCCTCTAACCACATTACGTTCCCAAAGCATTTCTTTGGTCCAACTCATAAACAATAAATATTTCTAAGCATCAGGTCTAGACTCAACGAGAAAAGTGCCCCTGTTTCTTGGAGCAGGGTGTCCACAGCTCCTGTGTGGCGGAGGTGGTATCGGGGTCTCCTCTTGGGTTGGCTCCTCTTGGGAAGCCTTTCTCTCAGGAAATAGTCAAGGCGGATGTTTCCTTTTACCCTTTATGAGCTTTTCCCCTTGAACACTTTCCCTGAGCCATTTCCCACTGGACCAGAAAAGATGAAAGATGACTGGGGACCTAAGGAAGTGGTGAAGGGTTTAAGCTCTGAAGCCAGACAGACTTGAGTTTGAGTCCTAACCTTCCCATTTTGCACCTACACAACAGACAAGCCACTTAGCTTCTCTGATGTCTGGTGTCCTTATTTGTCAAATGGAGATACTAATACCTCCTGGGATTGTAGTGAAATTAAATGAGCATATATATAAGTAAAGTATTTGGCACTGTGCCTGGGACATACTGAGTGTTCAATTAATGTTGTCCATTATTATTGAAGAATGTAATTTATATAATTTAATTAGATGCAATTGCATTTGTCTAAGGAGGTTTGAAGGTTGTCATGGGGCAGAAGAATCAGCTTGGATTTTTTTTCTCTTTTTTTGCCATTGCTTTTCAGAAAGAGTAGATGGTAGAGAAGGGGGGAGAGAGAAAAGGGGGAGAAACGTCGATGTGAGAGAGACACATTGACTGGTTGCTTCCCACACTCGACCCAACTGGAGGTGGAGAGTGAACCTGCAACCAAGGCACACGCCCTTGACTGGGAATTGAACCTGTGAACACTCTAACCACTGAGCCACACCGGCCAGGGAAGCTTGGATTTTAAATGTAAGTCATAAATCTTACAGCAGTCTCTACTTTTCCAGAGTGAGCTGCAATGTGGCTTCCACAAAGGCTTTTTGTGGCAGGACGTTTATACTGACAAACTGAAGACAACTGACCTAATGTTGGACTTTAAACATAGAGAAAAGCTTAGTGACATTTTGTCCCTAGGAAATGGCAGTTGATAAAGGCCCAGTTATTTCCTATTTTAAATCAAAAGACAGATATCTATAGGTGTTTAGGTAAATATCAGAGTTACCTGAATTGGTCATGATGCTGAATAAACATCCATTTTCTTAAGATGACTATTTAACAAAAAATAAAACTTCCCTATCTTCTGAAACAAGTACTTAATAGGTTCTTAGGAATGAAGTAAGTACCTAACAGGAGTAGAGTATAGCACTTGCTTTGGGGGTTCACACTTAATTTTGAGAATGTCCCTTGAAAAATATAGCATATTGTACTGAATCCAATTGTGTTAACCCGAAGTTAATGCACTAACACATGTCCTAGAGCTGGGATGAACATAAACACCACTTTGCATAAAACAGTTCTCATTTACATAATTGTCCCAACATCATTATTAATAGCACCCATTTCACTGTTAGAAGTGTGCAGGTTTAGATGACAAATTATATGATCACTATGTCTAATGGTCAATCTTCCTTTAAAAACTTTTAGATATTTATTTTAATGGATTAAATTTTCATTGCCACATTTGCCTTCTCAGTTCTTAGAGGCAAGAAAATGTCTGTCATCATGAAGTGGCATTTTTTATGTCTATTAGACAATGGAAAATATATAAGCTATTGGGTTTCCCTCTTTGCCTTGGCTACCAGGAAGCTGATAGCTAAGTTGGAGCTCACTTGCAGGACTTTCCATAGCCTAGGATTTTTTAAGCAGTTATTTCCTTACTTGCCATTGTCACTTTATTCTTGTTTTACTTTTGATTGTGTTTCAGATTTTATTTCTATGGTTTTAAATCCCCCTCCTATGGTTTCAAATCACGTTAAAAAAAGAAAAAAATAGAGTGTAGAATGGAAAAGGTTATGAATGTTCCATTTTTAGTATTTAAAGTTTCATGCAAATTAATATAAATACACAGGGCTGAATTGACTAAACCACAAGGAATCCCAAGTGGATATTTAGAGGTCCCTCTTCGGCATGGTCACGCATGATGAAGTATGACGGTTTATTCTCATGCTGTGGAAGACTGCATTTTTCGGTCCTAATGCTTACCCTCCTTAAATTCGTGACTTTCCCCAGGTAACTTTGCAGTGCTCCCTCTCCCCCCACGCCACCAATGGATGCAGGGCAATGATCTCACTTCTGACCCCACCTTGCACTCTTTGATTCTCTATGTGCTTATTGACAGAATTGGCAGTAAGAGCTGCAACCTTGGAATCCCAGCATGGGAACTGTGGCAGGTTTAGCAAAGAAGGAGGAATCTCTCCTCCCTCAAAGAACTGTGGCAACCTATGTGGAAACATCTACCGCAGCAAGGAATCTCAGCGCCTGTGGGGAAGCACAGGGCTGCGTGGGTCCAGTTTCCAACAGTGACGCCTGGTGGCAGCAAGAAGCCATAACAGCGATGACTCCAATGCCGGTGAGCTGTCTCCTTGCAGACTCGCTGTCTTTGGATGACGTTAAGGCAGAGAGACACACATATCAAGTTTCCTGCTAGCAATACAGGTGGGGAATCAAATTATTAATTGTAAAAATGGGAGATGTGTGCCCACACCTGCCTGTTTGTGAAACAGTTCGCCCCAGCTTTACCATCCCCCTCAACGTGTATGGGATGGAAGAATGGGAAGTAAGCATGGGCCTCAGGGTATGATATGGACTGGGGCTGCGATGGGTTCACAAGGAAGTGCTTCTGGGGAGAGCTGACCCCTGAATTCTGAGTTCAGCCCGCGCAGTTCAGGAGGAGCGTAACCCAGGTGGTGGCATTAAGTGCGAAGCCCAGCCCCACTGTGCTGATCTGGCTCTGACTTGCAGTGGCCGGAGCTGCCTAATGACACATGAGACCTGTGTAATGCGAAAGGGGAGACAATGACGGGTAAGCCCCGCAGAAGGCTTTGCAAGGTGAACTGAAGCCATACAAACTTGCAACCTAAATTTCAGGCCAGAAGTGTTCAGTTACAGAGCAATTTTAAGCAGATGCCTTCTGTGGATTTAAAAAAAATAATAAAAAAATAGAGATATTCCCTAAAGGGCACTTCAGATTCTTGTCTTACTTGCCAGAAAATATAGACACGGAGAAAAATTCCCCGGGAGGAAACTGTAATTGGGGGGGCGGGGGCATTGGTGACTATTGTTTATTTGCTTCATTTAAGATTCTGCAAAGTCAGGATTGACCCTGCCCTTCCCTGTCCTCCAGCAAATTTGCTTTCCTCTTTGATGGCAAGAATTTCCCTTTATTTTCCTTGGAGCCAGAGGCAAGAGTAGCCTCACTATGTTTTGCCGTCTTATACTTTGCACCGACATCAATCACTGGCGTGACAGGAGGTTTGTTTCCCTCACTTTTTCTCTGGGCTGAGTGTCCTTTATACCTTTCCCGTTTAACGGCACCTCAAAGCCGCCTGAACTGATCCGCTCAGACATAAAGTGAACATTGGAAAGGCTACTTTTTAGTAATCGGTGAAGGACAGCAAATAGCAGTGCCCAATATCTAGTTTCTTAAAGAAACAGTTCTCTGCAGTTTGAACTTGAACGTCAATTATCCCAGGCCGCTCGGAAAGCATCGCTGGCCACGATAAGCATTAATGACAAAGAAAACCGCAGCAGCTGGCGTGCTGATCAGTGCAGGGCCACCGTGGAGCCAAATGCATTTCTAGCTCTGAACTTCGACATCAACAACAAGAGCAACCACAATGTAGCTTTTATGCCTTATCAGTTTTCGATAACCTGGCAGGAGGCTGCGTAGTGTGGCTTAATCTGGGGGCCCTGTCTGCTGTTTACTGGCCGAGTGACCTTGGGCACATTCCTTAGCCTCGCTCCTGCCTGACGTATGACACGGAGCTACTAACAATGGTTCCTATTGATGGGACACTCAAGTGTGCGTCAGGTGGTGCTTTATATTTGTTGACTTAATAATTCTCCCAACAACACTTGAGGTAGGTGTTAGTCTGTCCATCCCTGTTTTATCAATGGGAAAACCAAGGCATAAAGAAGCGCACTCATTACCTAATGTTTCTCTCTCTCTCTCTCCCCCCACCGCCTCCCTCCCTTCTACTCTGTTTAAAAATCGATGGGAAAGATATACTCCAGTGAGGATTGGCAAAGCAAAAAAACCAAAACAAATCACTAAATCTGCCTAGGTGCTATCTGCTTGGGGTCCTCCCTTGGCAGTGTTACCTCTGGACCCTTCCTCATTTTCCCTCCTTGGGGAAAATGCTGTAGTTTTATACTAACTCTTAGGTATAAGTTCATGGAGATGTCCTTGGTTTGTAGAACAAAGCATTTGGGAGCATAAGATCCTGGAGATGGGGAATGGGAGTTGGGAATTGTAAGAACAAAGGCAGGAGTTAATTTAAGAATATTTTCATACTTAAAAAAAACACATTTATTAAAATCCAATAATAACAACTGTATGCCAGAGGGCATATCAATGATGTTTTACAAATCCTGAATGAATAATTAATTTATCTTCATTATCACTTGCTCATTAGGAACATTTCAAGACCTCATAGTTTTGACAAGGTATTTGTAAATTTATTTTGCTTTGTTGCAGAAAACATCCGTGTAATGTGATTTTTAGAAGGTTTGTCCTCCAGGTGGATGCTCAGTGCTTTTGGATTTTATGATTCGGACTCACTCATCCCTACCTTTTAGAAGCTTCCCCCTAGAGTTGAACAAGGTCCCATGATGTCACAGTGACATGGATTCTACACACAGAATCTTATTATTTTCCTCAGTTATATTTTTCTAGCTGCTTCTTAAAACTCAAGGTTATTTTGCTTTAATTTGCTTCATTCATTCATTCACTCCATCCATCCATCCATCCATCCATCCATCCATCCATCCATCCATCCATCCATGTCATCATTCTTCCCCCAAATAGCAAGTGCCTACCATGTGTCAGGCTCTGATCTAGAACTATAATGGTGAGCCAAACAAATGAGGACCTTGCCTTCATGGAAATCACATTGTAAGAGGCAAACCAGAGAGAGAGAGAGAGAGAAAGAGCCCTGTGCGATTCACTGAGTTGATCAAGACTCTAGAAGATGGTTGCTGATGTCCTGATGTCCTTGGGAGCCATTCTCACATCCCTCTAACCATCATTGCCTCTCCCAGAGCCTGTGGAGAACTTCCACAGCAGTTCCCACAATTACATGAGCCTCCTGGGGACTTCCCTCATTCAAAGCCAAGACACAAGGGGTGCTCCACCCAGCAGCAAACCAACAGTGGCATCTGCTAACCATGGACCTGCCCTTTGGGGCTCCTCCTTGGCCTCTCTCTTGGCCATCATGATCCTAGTGCAAATATTTTCTTAGCTGCAAACCCAGAGACTGACCTTTCCCATATCACAGGACATCTTCATCAAAGAGATGAGATCAGACATTCAAAATGTTTGAAATTGGTGGAAATAAGAAAGGAGGGGGTGTTTGCATGTTTTCTCTTTGTCAGGTCCTCTGTTTTGTTTTATTTGGTTTCATAAGAGAAGCACTTCTAACTTACCCTAATGATGCTTGACTTTTTGCATGAACTTTCCTGACCATTCTTGGCAGTGGTCCTCTTCTTTGCAGAAACACTAGTTAGTGGAGGCCACAATGTGTGATCTGGGACCATCAGCATCAGAATTACTGTGGGAAGCTTCTTAAAAATGGAGATTTTTTTGAGTTCTACTCCAAATTTACAGAACTTCTATGGGTGGGGCTCAAGAGTCTGAGGTTTTCACCATCACCCTGAGTGATGCTGACGTACAATAAAGTTTGAGAACCATGGATCTTAAACTCAATATTCTTACCTTGCTGTGAAATTTTAGTGCTTGGAGTTATATTGTCTTTCATCATTTTCTCTTTCGAGAAAGTTATTCCAGGAACCAGGCAATAAGTCTATAAAGTTCTCGAGATCTTGCATCCTCCGCTACACCCAGCTCAACACCAAGCCATGAGAGATGCTTGGAGTACACTGTCCTGGGCTGACTATAGTGGCAGCTCAGAAAAAGAACACTGTTGGTGCCAGTTCACATTTCATGGCCTTGTGCTTGGAAAGTGCTGGGCGGAGGCCAGGATAAGGGACTGGCATACTCTAAGGATGCCAAGAACAAAGATTCTTTTTAAAGGAGATTTTTAAAAACAGATTAAGGACAGCAGGTATATTGGACCTGGGCTGCAGCCAAGGTCTAGCTGAGCCTTACTTTAGCTGAAATGGTTGAATTCCTTCTCATATCTTCTGATACATTTTAAAAAATGAATTGTAATGAGGGTCTTTTTTTCTTTCTCTGTTTTCTATGGCTGCCTTTGAATTCAAATTACCCCCAATAAAAATAGCTTCAGTCACCCTGAGATGGAAAATGACTTCCATTTGCTCAGCTGATTTTCTTGGTATTAGTTACTGACCAGGAGGGGTTAGAGTGTATAGTCAAGGCAAAGTTCTAGTTCTGGGCTCGTCAGCTGAACCCACATGGGTTGAGTTGACAGCAGCAGAGGACTGTCTTGTGCACATGTTGGGAACAGCTGATAATTCGGTCACCTGATTCTGCTGTGGGATTGCCCAGGGTAGAAGGGGCAAATGGTCTTGTTTGACCTGAATCTTCTGTTGATTTTGCATATTGACTTTTCTTGCCAGCTCTAAGTTCTGCAGCTGGGCCCTTGAATGTTGAACCTTGATGTCTCCAAAGAGTTTTTAACCCATCTTAGCCCATTTTTCCAGATGGAGCCCATCTCAGAACATTTCTATAGAGATTATTATTGTTATTTTCATTTTATTTTTTTAAGTATTGCTTCTTTTACTTGGTATAATGCATCTGAGATTTACCTGTGTTGTTTGTATGAAGAGCTCATTCCTTTTCACTGCTGAGTAGTATTCCACGATAAGGATATACTATAATTTGTTTTTCAACTTAGCAGTTGAAGATATTTTGATTGTCTCCCATTTTTGTTGTTAAATATTTGTGTATTGATTTTTGTGTGGACTTTGTTTTCATTTGAGAGCAGGACTCTTGAGGAGTCCTTGTAAGGATGATTTCTTTGGAGAGTTCTGTGTTGAGTACGTCTCCCATTAACCAAAGTCAAAAGAATAGGGCTTCAGTCTGACCACTCAGAAAGCTTGATACATGCCTCTGCAGTCAAGGGAACACATGGACTAGTGTTTAGCACGAGTAGTTGGCTAATACACAAGTGAGAAAGGCTAAGGTAGGGTTCCTTGCTGCTTAGTGTTTCTTAGGACAGCACTACCCTCTTTCTGTGCTCAAGGTAGTCCTGGTTCAAATGGAAAGTGTGGCCCTTCTTGCTGTCAGTGTCTCCTGCGTACTCTACCTTAGGTGCAATGTGCTTACCTTATACTCTCTTTGAGTCTTGCTAAACTCCCAAGCATCTTGGGTTCACCAGAATTCTGTGCTCGTGGGGCATTGAGATGCTACATAAAAATAGCAAGGAAGGGTAGACATGCACAGTGCGCATATCTCCTCTGCTCATTCACAGGCTCCATGGTCCCAGTGAATGGAAGAAACTGAGTATTTCCAACTACAGAGATTGTCACTGCTGGGATGTGACCAAGCGGCATCTGTGGCTCTGTGTCTTTCAGGAAATGAATCAGGTGTGAGTCCACGCTCAACCTGTGCTTACAATCTTTTTTCTTCCATGTTTCTGTTACAGTTTTTATAATAGACTTGACTTGTGCCTAGAAGGTATGGAATAGAGTGTCCTCTTGGTTTCTTGGGACAAAAATGAGATTTCTAGCTATGACCTGGTCTGGGTTCAAATACTGTCACTTTTCTCTGAATCTTAGTTTCTCCCTTTTAATAAAGAAATTAAGTTATACTTACTCACAGGATAATTGTAGCAACATATGAGGAAAATGAACCTGGCACAGAGTAAACACGATGTCTGTTCAGGCCCTGGGGAAGTCCACATGGTGCGTGGTGAGCGGTGCGTGGTGCATTCCTTGCATCTGTTTCTTCTCCTGGCCCTGGCTGGGCTCACTGCCCTCCCCCTGCCCGTCTTCCCCAGTGGGCCCTGCAGCCGTGGTACTTAGTGGTCCCTCAGTGCCCTGGCCTCTCCAGAGAAGCTCTGCAGGTATAATTTGCTTGGAAGGGCTGGAGGTGAGTGTGTGTGTGTGTGTGTGGGGGGGTCTTGATGTTGCAGCGGGCGATGCACTTCATTCGTCTACAATGAAGAAAACCTTCCTGTAGATCAAAGGCATGTTGACGGACCTTCCTTGGTGAACTGAAGACCCACGGCCCAGCCCATGCCCCCTTGGTTCTGCTATTGATGCCGCTTCTGCAAAGAACTATGCTGAGGTTTGGGCGACCGGCTTCTGCTCTATCTCTGCTCTTCTCGTTCCATGTCTGTGAACAAGTTACATTTCCTCTTTGAACTTCAGTTTCCTTATCTGTAAAACGTGGGTAAAGCATGCTTATTCCATTCACTTCCCAGGGAATTTAGAAGCTGAGACATGCTGTTTCAACTAAAACATCATTATAACTGTTATCTACTACTTTGTATGATTTTAGCTCAGTATTTTATATTGCTCAGGAGTGACAACCTCCTCACCCCATCTTTTAAAAATAGAGTAGAGAAAATAAATCCAAAGGAGTGAATTTCTAATTGTAAAATTTCTAGTGCTTTGGCCCAAGGATGGTCTAGCTACTGGAGAGTAGGGAGAATGCCTTGGTATCCCTAAAAGGATGTAATTTGGGCAGTTGAGTATTTTGCTTGCATCTCAGGCTTCCTCCGCTGAATCACACTCCTGGAGGCTCACTTCAGGCTTGTGGGTGGCTTAGAAATTTGTTTTAGAAACAGGGTTAATGTGCCGATTGCACTTCCTCTATGGTTCTCTCATTGTCTGTTTCTGACAATATTTGCATGAAACCAGATATTTGATTTCATGAACATCTGTTCTCATGATTCATTTCCCACCTGAAGCAATGCTCTTCCGCCTGGCCTCAAAGAGCTGCTCTGCTCAGCACTATCCAGGGTGCCGGCAGCAGGGAGGGGGAGAGGCGTGGAGGGGCTCCTAGGAATGCAAAACGTTTGCAGGGGCATCTGGCCTCAGAGGGAGATGTGTAAGGGCGGAAACCTTGGGAAGCTAGTGTTGTTTAGCCCAATATTTCAAGTGGGCACCTATTCTTATACATACCAGGACTTAAAGTGGTTTAGCCTTTTTGGTAAAATCTTTTGCAAATGTGGGCTCCTCCTTAGCTCCTCAAATTAGAGTGTGTGGAATTTGTTGAGCGCCTGTTGTTTGCCAGGCTTTGTTTTCTGATTTTCTAAGTGGAGAGCATGGAGCCTGATACCTAAGCATAGCACCTGCACTGTGTCGTGCTATTTGTGATGCTTTCTGAGCTTATTAAGGGCACGGAGCTTTATTCTTGTGCTAAGTAGTCTCAAGGCTCAGAGCAAGAGGGAATAGGCTGTGGACGAGTGGCCGAAAAAGAGTACTGTGCCTGGGCTAGTGAGCCGGGGGGTGGATGACATGGGCTGAGTCAGAGGCAGGCAGTGGCCACTCCTTCCCAGGCTCTGTGGCCTGGCATGAAATCCTCACAATGATAGGACATCACTGAAGGGTTTTAAGAAGGGGCCTGAGGATGATCAGAGTTACATTTTGAAGGGTTACTCAGACTGCAGGTGAAGAAGGGAGTGGAGGGGTGCAGAGGAGGCTCCTGTGGGCGGCGGTCCAGGCTGGGGGAATGCGAGAATGCCCTGAGATCCTGCATCCGCTCTGCCTGCCTGTCAGATCAGTCTGTGTGTCCTTCCTTGCTAGGTTCTGTTCAGATCTTTCAGTTTCTCTTCTGCTTTCCCACAGAAACTCTCTTCCACCTTTAGCAAGCATGTCCCCTCATCTTGTCTTGAGTCAAGGTCAGTAGTTGACATCCGCACTCTGAGATCACCAATTCCTTGAAGGCGGGGCATAGTCTCACTCATCTTTGCGTTTCCCACAGAAGCCAGCTGAAGTCCGTAGAAGTCTTAGATTGTACATTGTTCTATAACTGTTAAGTGGCATTTGAAAAGATAGGAGGCAATGGGTAAATCTTTTGTTAAATGAATGAACGAATAGATGATAATTGAATGGGTGGCATTAGTGAGGAAATTTTTTTTGTAAGTTGGTTCTAAGATGGTTTTAGAAGATTCTCAGGTTATAATTGTGTGTAAACTTGGAGTAAATTGCTTAGATAAAAATTCTTGCCTGGTATATTGGAATCATAATTTCCATTTTTGGTTGCCCTGAAGGCTTTTTATTTATTTTATTTTTTAAATTAAAAATATGTTTTTATTGATTTTGGAGAGAAAGAAGAAGGAAAGGGGGTAGAGAAAGAGAAATATGCAGGTCGAGAGATAACATTGATTGGCTGCCTCCTGCATGCCCCCGACTAGGGATGGAGCCCGAAACCCAGGCTTGTGCCCCAACCAGGAATTATACCGGTGACCTTTTGGCGCATGGGACAACACTCAACCACTGAGCCACACCAGCCGGGGCATGCCCTGAAAGCTTTTTGATTTAGTTCCTGGTTCTTAGCTATGTTCTTGGTGGATGAAGCTGCTACAGAACTGAATGCCTGTGGTTTGGAGGTAGACAGGTGAGATTTTGGAAGACACCTGTTATTAGGCAACTCCCAGGACCGCTCTTTCATGCAGTATTTAAAGAAAGCGGTCACCTGCATGATGTAACTTCAGGGGACTCTGCGGGGACCCGTCTTCCCCCTGAGACAACCTTTCCACTTGTTCACTGATGCCTTCTTCGGTGGCATCTGTGTTTTCAGAAGCTGGCCTACTGTTGTTGCTGAAAGAGGTCGCAGGGGGCCTCAGATGTGATTCCCACCGAGGCACGGATGGCTGATGCCAAGTCCCCTCCTGAGAGAGTGGCGGGTCCGCTGAGGGGAGGAGATCCTGAGGGAAGGCAGAGGAGGTTGGGGAGTGTGGGCCCCGAGGTCCTCAGGTGGATCACCTTGCCCCGCTTCCCAGTCTGAGTGTCCGGGTCAGGGACCAGCGAGTGTTTCTATAAAGGGCAAAACAGTGACTGCTTTAGGCTGTGTGGACTCTGTGGTATTACCTGCGGCTTCAGGCACTAACTGGGGGTCTTGGGACACACCCCCATGAGTAAGGGGGATTACGGCACTGCGTTTCGTTTCTTCCTTCCTCAGCGGAAGGACACTTGAGTTGTTTCTAGTTTGGGGCTCTTCTGAATATTAAACATCTGCTCTAAATATTTGCCTTCAAGTCTTTGTATGGACAGATTTTTTTTTAAATTTCTTTTGGGCAGATACCTCTGAGACTTCTTAAATTTCCTTTTAGTCGTTTTTTCCCCCATTTAGAAAATATATAGGTTCACTTGCAATACGAGCTGGTTCACTGGTTTTTTAAAATTTCAACTCAATTAGAAAGTTAATATTTGGATTCTCTGTGAGATTTAGCAAATGAGTGTATTCATTCTCATCTCCCGTTCATGTTCCACTCTAGTTCCTGCCCCTGATGGCAACTTAAAAGTCTACGGCAGGTTCTCTGCTAGAAATGAAGACAGATTAGTGCACATGGAGTGACAGGCTTATGGAGGGAGAAAACTCACCTCTGTATTAAACTCAAGTATTACAGTTCATTTATTATCTCTCCTTCATTCTCTGATCAGCATCCCCACACACATCCTTAGGTATAGGATTTGATTCATTTCATAAAACCTCCCACAGCCATCTCTGTTGTAGATTATTGCTCAGGGGGCCACCAGCATCAGGCCCTCCCCGCCCGTGACAGTAAACAAGCTTCCAGAGCGTAACTCTGTCTGGCTGCAAGGGCGGGGTATCTCCCCCAGGAGTGTAGCTGTGCCCCTGGGAAAGAGAAGCTGGCAAGATCAGTATGGTCCTTCCTTCTCTTTGACCTATTTTTTAGTCATTGGTCTTATTTTAACGCAAGCTCCAGCAGTTAAGGGTGATTTCCTTTACTAGTAAAAAATGTATTTACAGGTAAAGGCGTATCTCTGCAGTGGGATAATTCAGCAGGAGAGCAGGAACAAACAACTGATACGTGCAACAACGTGGATGAAGCTCACAATAATATGCTGAACTAAAGAAGCCAGCCGTACAGGGGTCCACACTGCAGCCGCATCTGATTGCAGCAAATATAAGGGTTCGTCTCGCCCAGTATTGCTCTCTCTGACCTTCCCCTCCCTCATCCTGCCTGGTGGGGATACGCTGTGATTTGTTTATCTGTTTATCTCTTGCTAGATATTTGGGTTGCTTCCAGTTTGGGGCCATTGTGGATGTAGCTGATGGAAACATTTTTGTACAAGTATTTTGGTGAACATATGTTTTCATTTGTCTTGGGCACATGCCTGGAAGTGGAGGTGTTATATCATAGAGTAAGCATATGTTAATCTTTATTAGATATTGACAGTTTCCCAAAGTGCTAGTACCAATTTACATTTCCAGCAGCAGTCTATGGGAGAGTTCTAATTGTCCACACCTTCCCAAAACTTAGTGTTTCCAGCCTTTTAAGGGTGAAGCGTTCTGGAAGGTGTGTACTGGCAAGTGTGGTTTAAATTAGCCTTTTCTCAATGTTGAGCACTATTCCACAGGTGTATTGGCCATTTGAATACCCCCTTTTGAGAAAAAAAAAAAATATATATATATATTTTAATACCTGTTTTAGCCCTCGCCAGTGTGGCTCAGTTGGTTGGAGCATTGTTCCATGCACCAAAAGTTCGCAGGTTCAGACTGGATCCCCAGTAGGGGGCCTGTAGGAGGCAGCTGATGGATGTTTTTCTCTCTCTCCTTCCCTTCCTCTCTCTAAAAATCAATAAAAACATATTTTTAAAAAAACAACAAGGAGATGACCCAGGTGAACCTAATAAAAATTTCTAATAAAGAAGCAACCAAGCAAAAATTAACAAAATATTACTTATGAGTGTATACAGAAATATGAATAAGCAATCATTCGCATGCACTATGCAAGAGAGCTTTTTTAAAAAGTAGGCACTGGTATTTTTAAAAGGACATTTTTGGGTGGCCCTTTGTCAGAGGAGTGGCTAACCTGATTTGTCAATGAGATGAAGGGTTTCAGTATCATTGGTGTCTGACTCTTGCAAATGCTGGCAAGTAATAATCCTTTGAGCTGGGCCCAGAAAGGTCGATGAACACTGTCTTGAAGGGCAGACGTGCAAGGTTGTCATGAGGGATATTTACCTTGGAGTATTTGCAGTGTGCTCCGTACAGCATCACAGACTGTGTGGTTCCACTTGGAACTGCATGAGAACAGTATTCTTCAAAGATACCTACGGAACACGAGTCCACCTGCTTTTTTCACCTTAAATGGTGATCAGGTTCTGTGAGTGGACAACCCCTTGGGGTGATCGTCCCCCTAACTGTGTTGTGTACAACATTCTAATTCCAGAATTTAGCACAATGCTTGGGGAGAGTAGCGGCTCAATACACTAGACCAGTGATTCTCAGCTAAGGATGATCTTGAGTCCTAGGGGACATTTGGCAATGTCTGGAGACATTTCTGCTTGTCACAACTGGGGAGTGGAGGAAGGGGAGGGTGCTACTGGCATCTAGTGGGGACAGGCAGGGATGCTGCTGTGCATCCTACAATGTCCTTTGCAAGGGTGGCTGTGCTGGTGCATTTCCCTCAAATGCCTGTGGTGGCTGCTGGTTTCCATGGTGCCATCAGGGATATATCAGGGAGTCAGATCTGCCCCGACAAGCTGCTGGCCACCTAGAAAAGGCCTCAGGGGACAACAGTGCAGCAGGAACCCAGAGGCAGGGGCCTGGGATTCAGGGGTGTCTCAGGGGTGTCTGTGAAAAGTCATCCGTGCATGCAGGGCAGCCTTTCAGAAACGTTGCTCCTTGAGCTCGCTCATCTTTCA
This sequence comes from Miniopterus natalensis, assembly GCF_054644295.1. NCBI lineage: Eukaryota > Metazoa > Chordata > Mammalia > Chiroptera > Miniopteridae > Miniopterus > Miniopterus natalensis. The sequence goes on from NC_142094.1 coordinate 48,853,989, forward strand.
ATGTCTTCTTTGGTAAAGTTCACTGGCCTCTGCTAATATCTTGGATTTCACTCTGCTCTGGTTCTTTGAAGATCAAAGATATAAAAAATTAGGAGCAGAAGAGGCACTTGACAAATTTGGACAAGTGTCAGATCTGACTTGCATACAATTTATTGAGTTATAAAAATGGCAGATGTCCATTATAAAGATTCCAAGCAAGGCAGACAAGTGACAAAAGGCTACACATCTCCTAAAATCCTACCACCCAGAGATAACCAGTGAGCATCATTAGAGATACGGTCTTCTGATTCTATGTGGTCAGAGAGCTGTGAGCAAGAGACAGAATGTAAGAGAAAGGAGGGAAAGGAGATGGGTGGGTGGGGACAGAGAAGTGAAGGAACATGCCTTAGTTGACACAGCTGTCCCTGGCCCTGGTCACCATGGGATTCAATCCCATGTTAAGGGCTAATTGAAATAAAAAAGTAAAAATCTGATGACTGTCATTCAGATATGAAATCAAGTTTATTTAATTCATCACTAATAAGGGAACTGGTAAGATGTTATAACTGGTTCAAAGAAACCAAAGAACAGACAGGTTGATAGGTAAGGAAAGCGAAGGGGGAGAGAAGCGGGACTTGTTCCTCTGCTGAGAAAATCCAGTTGCAGGTCTAATAGAAGGAATTCCTTTGCATTGTAATTAGTTATCTACAGTTTACAAAGCTGTCAAACGGCTCGAAGGCATTGAAAGACTAGAATCAGATCATCCTGAGGGGTTGGAGCAAAACATTGCATAATTCTCCTTGGAGACACCTAATAATCTATTTTGCTTACCCCAAGTCTCCTTACTTCCCGCCTCTTCTGAGGTTTCTGTCTCTTTTTCTCGCCAGAAGGAGTTTCTGAGCACTGCAGGCACAACTTCAAGAGCAAGAAAGGACTAAAAGGTAGCTCCGTGCTTTTACATTTCTTTCATTCTTTAATTAAGAAAAATTATTATACTTTATTCTAAGAAGTGAAAAAACATCCAAAAATATATAAAGGAAATATAATAATTTCTGTCCCACGCCCCCTGCCCCTCCCATGTCCCCTGCCCCGAGGGTAACATCCAGCTGATAGTCCATCCAGCTGTTCTTCCCCCACGTTTCAGCCGTCACACAGAAGCATTCAGGTGCGTCCGTGGGCATCTGGACGGCTTGATCTTAGGTAAGTGGGCACGTGTCCTGCGCATAACTGCATCTTGCTTTTCTCATGTGAGCAGGCCACCGAGGCTGTCTCAGATGCACAGGTATTGACTGAATGCATTCACGTAAAGAACCCCAGGACATGCTGTGACCGAGTCGCCACCCTCCCAGCCTCCGATTGCAGGAACTGAGTGATTAAGACACGCACTGCCCTGGCCGGTGGCTCAGTTGGTTAGAGCGTCCCCTCCATACGCCAAGGTTTCGAGTTCCATCCCCGGTCAGGGCACATACAAGAATCGACCAATGAGTGCATCAGTAAGTGGAACAATAAATCGATGTTTTTTTCTCTCTCTCTCAAATCAATTTAATAGATTTAAGAAATCTAAACAGCTGTGGAATAGGAGAGGAACTGTCCTCGCTGCCCTTCGGCGTAGCCGGGAGTGGGGAGAGCGCACAGGCTCTGTCGCCTGGCTCGAGCCGTGGTGGTGGCACAGCGCTTACCTCTCTGTCCAGCTGGAAGGCACACCCGCAGAATGGCCAGTAGGAGCAGAGGCAGGGCTACAGAGATAATATTGTTCCCCCGAAATTCCCACTAAACGGCTCAACTCACATTTCGACTCCTTTTGGAGCTTAGGAATTGTGTTCAGTCCTTTTAATTTTTTCGGAAAAAGGCAAAGATGTCCTCATGATAAGACAGTGTTAGGCCCTGAAGACAAACTGTTGTTTCAAGCAAAGGTGTGTGTTTGTTGGTGGTGGTGGTTTTTTCTCTTTCCCGGCAGATTCTGGTGAAGTAAAGCTGAGCTCATCACCCCTCTTCCTTTCGGGGAGTTACGGACGACATTCCTTTCTTGGGCCGCGGAAAGCCTGATGCAGCAAAACTCTTGGCTGTATAATTAATTTCCAGCACATCAGGTGATAAGCGAAGCTCAGCTAGAGTTGCAAGGAGATAATTTTTTTCAAGCCTGAAGACAGGAAGAAGTAGGAAAAGAGGAAAAGCTGTTCAGTTTTAAAGTGGATCTTATTTGTTTTTAATGAGCGAATTCAATAAGCACTGTCTGATGATTCATTTGGACATTTCTAGTTAAGAGTGAGCCCGTGGGTTTTTGTTGTTTTTGCAAATCTTGACCGGAGGATATTTTTTCCAGTGGTTTTTAGAGAGTGGGAAGGGAGGGGGAGAGAGACATCAATGTGAGAGACACACATGGATCGGTTGCCTCCTGCTCGTGCCCTGGGGGAACAAGCCTGCAACCAGGTACATGCCCTTGACCAGGAAACGAACCCGCAACCCTTCGGCGCAAGGGCCACCGCTCTGCCCCCTGTGCCACACCGGCCAGGGCAAGCCCATGATATTAAACACCCCCAAGGGACTCTCAGGTAGGTGGGGGGAGGGTCTACTCCTCTGCTCGAAGGTGCGCACATCTCATTACAGCTGCTGCCACTGTGTCAGGGAAAATGGGGCATTTTGCCATTTCAGAGGCAATTACTGTTCTTACAAATAATATTCAAGGAAATGACAGTGTTTAGCAACATCAGCAAAATGAGAACTGCCAAAAAAATTGCAGTATGCCTCCGATGAGAAATTTTTCCTTTCTAAAGAGAGAAGATGAACTCTATACATAAAAGTACCTTCACAGCAGAAAGCAGAACCCTAGACAAACGTCAGCGTTCCCCCAGCACTGACTTCTCAGGCTCCTGAGATGATCTCCAGACCAGATAAGGAAAGGAAAGGGGAAGGGGGCTTCTCTGGGGGCTTTCGGTTCTCTTAGGCCATCAACTCAGGGACTGAGTGCCTTTCAGATAGACCAGCATGGCAAAGGGACTCGCTCAAGGTCAGGCTTCTCATCCAAGAAATGGTGATAACAGGCTTTTTAATCGTGTTCTTGCTGTCATCAAGGGAATTGGAGATTTGGGATCTGTGCGTCTTCAGAAAAGTTTTCTGTTGTTCATTTTTAGTTGCATCCAGCACTTTTTAATCTTCAAAAATTCACATGTATTTCGTACCGTATAAGCTCAGCGATTTACATGACAGGGGTGGAAATTACAATCCAAGGAGATAACCAAATTAGCCAGATTGACCAGAGAGGATCTGTGTAGGATGCCGAGATTCAGTGCCTCTGGCTTGCTATTTTTCACTCGATTTAAATGTCATATTTATTAATGTTTAATTCCCTTGTACATTTTAAATTAGTTTAACTGTGATTTATAGCTAGAACCCAGAATCAATCTAATGACTATGGACTTACTCGAAACCTGACTTTCTTGGTTACATTTTTTTATAGGAGTTCTTGTGCTGGACAGGCTCAAAGCAGAGAACACAGTGTACCATTAAGTGGATTTGCAGTCAGGTAGGGCAGCTTTATTAGTTGGTCCCTTTTTGGTTGCAAGTGATAAGAACTTAGCTGTTGCCCTTTGTTCCCAACTCTGTAGGAGGTACAGGATGCAATAGGGCTTCCAGGATCACTGGAGCTTGTCCTCAAATGTGCTGGTGAGAGCAACGGAAGGGCCACGGGCTCTGGAGTCAGGCAGCCCTGGGTTCAAATCCTGGGCGTGCACCGCTAACTAGGTGTGTGAGCTCAGCTTGGCTGAGACATCTCCCATGTTCACTTCCCTCTGCAGAATGGAGGTCACAGTTATGTCCTCACAAGGTGGGCATTTGATGAGATGAAACAGCACTCTGGAGCTAAAGAACGGAGGCCTGGAGGCCTGGGAAGGTCAGGGGAGACAAGCAACCCTCAATCTTCTTTCTGCACCATGAAAGCGGCAGCATTGGGGATGGAGGACACGACTCAAGGTCATACCTCACATGCTTTTTCTTGTTTTCATTTTTGTCACAGCTTCTCAACAGCCACGTGGTTTTACTCTGATGTTGTAGGGGGAACAATTCCTTAACCCGGAGGTTCCAGCGAACAGTAGGAGAGGTGGAAAAAGCCATTTTCACAGGAAACGAAAAACTCTATTAGATAAAGGTGGCCATGTGGAGGAAAATGCCCTGACTCCACCAAATAGCTGGGGAGCCTCAGGGCTTTGTGGCTGTTTTATCTTCAAAGAGTAAAAGACTAAAAAGCAGCCTAAGCGAGGTAGGAAACGAAAACACAGTAGAATCCAGAGTTGAAAATTAAGAATTATTTTCCTTGCAACTATTTTCAACCTTCGAGGACAAATCTACCTGGCCTTTTCAGCACAAAGATAGAACAAAATATTTCCAATTATTTTTATAAAAGAAGCACTAACTCTATCTAACACAAGGGCAAAGAGCACTGAAAAAGATCCTATCTATGCTGTTTAACTTGCGATTTGGGCATTTGTAGTCATCATAGCAAATAGAATCCAGCAGTATGTTCAGAGAAAAATCACCATGACAAGGTAAGGTTTATTTTAGGACTTTATTAATTATTTAATACTAGGAAATCACTGTATTTAATTTATTAACAGTAGAAGAGGGAAACCAGTGTAACTGATCATCTTGACAGATGCTGAAAAAGCATTTGCTAAAAATTAACATCCATTCCTGATACAAAAACTCTCAATAAAGTACCAATAAATACATAAGCTTATAGCATTAAACATGTATTTTTAATCCATGGCTGGCCTCATGCTCAGTGTCAAAATTCCCATGAAAGCCAGAATCATAAAAAAAATATTCATTGTTATAACTATTATCTGGTAGTGTTTTCTTCCAGACGTGCCAATTCTACCAGAAAAAAGAAATCAAGTGAGTAGAGGAGACAATATGATTTGCAGACTGGGAAATACTGTGGATCCAGGAAAAGACAGTAAGTTTCTCCATATGCTGAGCTCATAAAGATGCCTACTCCATACGGGGGGGAAAGTAGGAGATGAACACTAAGTAGGACATGGTGTTATTTCTGTAAAAGCAGGGCCGTGAGTGTGTGGAGGGGGTGAAATGCATGAAAAACTCAGGAATTTATTCTATTTAGCAAAATAGTAACTCTTCTGCTTCTGGGTAATGATGGGCTTACAAGACAATCTCATTTCCTTCTCTGTGCCTTTTAGGAATTGCTTGACTTTCGTTTTCTTAAAAAATAAATAACTTGCCAAAGGTTAAAGGCAGTTTGACTTCATATCCTCTGGTCTTAACCACTCTATGTTACTTCTATTATTAGAAAAGAAATGCCATTGTCATTTCCAAAACACAAACATGTTTTAGATACATAAATACATCTGTTATATGTAAGATACACGGGCATAAAATGTATTTATATGTAGAAATGATATGTACACTTACGTAGGCAAAAAAGAAATTGTACAAATGTATATGTAGGTACATAGTCATATATGTGTGTTAAATACACGTATATGACAGATCTGCACTGAGCGCTGGCTGAACTTGAGGCGCTAATTGGTAACAGGAATTTCAGGCAGGCTGCTGGGGCAGGTGGATGGATGGACAGTTTTTACTAGCGTCTTTCTAATCAATGCGATGAGTGACCCCAGCGTGCATTCTACCATATAGAGGACACACACAAATCATATTCGCGCCTTCGAGGAGGTAACAGCTCAGTCAGGGACATAGATCATAAGCATATGGATTAAGAATACAGTCACACAGGATTATAAAGGTGATGTAAGCATAAGGTATGGCATAAGGCGTGCTCAGCCACCAGGGCAAGAGGATGGGCTGGAAACGGCACTCCGAGCATCTGTTGTGTCCCAGACGCTATACCAAGCGCTTTTATACAGTCTGATTTCTCCAATCCTTTCTAAGCTCTTTAAATTGCTTTTATTATTTTTATTACGAAGATGAGAAAAGTGAGGTTAGAGATGCGAAGTCAATTGTGTTGAGAGTCCCCCTTTAGGCCTAGGGTAGAAATCAGTTCCCTGCCCTTGTTATCCCTGCTACTGCATCTTGCGGTCTTCCCTTAACCGGCGAACACCACTGCAAATCACTCCTTGAAAAAACTCTGTAGCCCTATTTGTGTGGTTCAGTTCCTCCTGGGACACTTCCTCAAGTTCCTCCGCGCCTCCGGGTTGTCCCGGGTCCCCTTCATCGAAGATACTTTATGGAAGTTGATTTAGGCAAGGGGTGACATTTAGGGGTTGCTTTCACCAATTAGTTTGATTGTTAGTGGCTGAGGGATTACTATGTAGAGAAGGATTCTAAAGTTTTGTTAAGATTCAGAAATTATGTCTGCTCAGAGGTTAGGAGTGAAGCCTGTGTGTCACAGATATTTGCCATGGACAATCCAGCCTTAGAAGACAGAAGGCTCCTTGGTAGACCAGAGGGACACTGGCTCATTAGCCCTGCGCCCTGTAACTGTGAGAACCAGCCTATATGCCATTTTCCTCTTTTCTCTTGTTTTCAGCACCGCTGCACCTGCATTTGACGATAATATGCCAACTTTGGCATCAGGAGTTATGTCTAATTACCCAGTCAGATATGATTTTGTTTGATGTCTTCTCAGTTGTATCATCTATCCTACCTGATGGGCATTCAAAAAGGCAATGGTTTCCTGGCTAACTAAGAGAGAAATAAGATTTGTCAGTTGGTCTTGGCTGGCTTTCTTTTTAAATAAGTAGACTGTCTGCTCCCTGAAGGGTGTCTCCCAGCCAGGAAGCTGTCACCTGTCACTCTTGAGTCAATCGCTAAAGAACACCTTGTCTTGCTCATGCTCTGGATGGTGATGTGATCCAAGAGTCTCCTGGTCTGGAGGCTCTGCTGACCAAAAGGAAGGTTTATGTGGTATTTCCATCCTTTCGATAAAGTGCCCTTTGCAAGACTAAGCTAAGTTCTCTTATTACACCTAGCTCAGGCCATTTTTGCAGGTGCATTTTTTTTTTCCTCTCTCTCTCTCTTTAGCCTTAAGAAAAAGTGACAAGCTGCTATGCAGGTCAACTCAGAAATGAGCTCTGAATCTGCTGGTCTTCAGTGAGTGGTTTTGTTTAGCAGAAACTGAACTGGTTCCTTTGGATAATTCTGGGTCCAAATTCTGCCATGTCTCCTACTAATTGATGACCTTGAGAAAGCTATTAGCCTTTCTGAACCTTTATTTTCTCATCTGCAAATTGGGGACAATAATAACTACCTCCTTGGTGGTGATGTAAATATTCTGGGTACTGAGGACCTATCTTGATGTTTTTTACATTTGTCATGCAATGCATACCCAGTAAATAGCTTTTCCTCTTTTCTTTCCCTTATGTTTGACACAGTCTTATTGTGTTTTGTTTTGATTTAATTTTCTTTTGGTTGTAATAATTGAAGTACTCCTGGAATTTCTGTGACTGCGGGATTTTCTAGGTAAACATCAGGTGCCAATAGAACTGAGAAGAGAGTGAGGTCTTAGTGACATTAAGACCCAGGGCCCACTAGACTAGAGAGGAGAACGGAGTTTGGAAGCTTCCAGACTCAGTGAATCTTTAAGGGATTACCAGATTATTAGATATAGGACCTTATTTATTCAGAGGCAACTGAAGCATGACAGTGGGGAAAGTTCCATGGAAATGTTTAGAAATATGTCCTCCAAACAAGGCTGGACTCAAGCCAAATTGGGATGCAGGTGATATTCCATTCATTCATTCATTGAATCGTTCATGTTCCAAACATTTACTTAGCCCTTTGTGTATGCTACACCCTATTTCAATCTTTGCCTCAAAGAGCTCATGGTAGAGTGGTGTGGTGGTAATTGTGTACTATATTTTGCACATGAGTGGATCACATTTCTTTTGGTGGTGGTGGAGGGTATTGGAGATATAATCTGGGAGCAAGAATGGTAGCAAGAGGAAAGCCGGTGTCTGATTATTCAAATCCATGCTTGAGAAGACAGTGCCAGAAAAAGAGGGTGTGGAGTCTCTTCAAGGCACCCCAGGAGGTACCATCTTTAGAGAATCAGCCTCATCCTAGTCCCATTCAACTGAAATACCCTCATGTGCACCTTGTACCCCGAGTCACCCTTTCTATGGCTCTAAAAGGGCCAATGGCCATTGCAATCTACACAAATGGGAGCAGACCCTCCCCACTTACTCACCATTCATTAATCAGATAGTTACTGGATGTCTCCTTTATGTGAAGATAATAGATGTGTATTTTATTGGGGACATAGCTGAGAAACCTTGCCCCAGACAGACAGGACTAGAATATGCGTGGAAGGTGTGGAATACAGTAGGAGTCAGCACCGGAGTACAGAGCCACAGCACGAGGCGGATGGCCCTGTCACTCAGCAGCCCGCCTCTCCTGTGACAGAGGCGTGTGACTGATTACGCACGGGGACCGTGGGTATGCTTCCTCACTTCCTAACTGCAGTTAGTTGCGGGGAGCACTGAACACATTGCTCTTGGTGAATGTCAAGGCGTTTCAGTGGATTCCCCTTGGCTCTCGGAGAAGCCACAATTAACTTGACTAACTATTCCCTGCACCGCATGTGCTTCACTTAACGTAGAACCAAACTAATGAATATTGATCTTTTAAAAACTTTCATTTTTTTTTTCTAAAAGCCATCTTGGCTGCCGTCCAATTAACACCAACAATGGCTCCTTAGACAGAATCACAAATATCATCAAGTCCATTCAAAGTTGGTGGGAGAGAGGAAGCAAACTTGAATTTCAAGAATTCTCTCATTTCTACTCTAGGGAGAGAGAGGCCCTGTGTACCGGCAAAATGCCATATGGCACTTTTGGTTGGATCTGCTTTGAAAGATTTTGAAACTGGCCAAGGAAGCATCTCTGCAGCCACTCATGCAAAGCACCTGGTAGTGGAGGGGAGTTGGCAAACCAGAGACCTGTGCCAAGGATGAGGCCGGGAATGCAGGACAACTTAAAAATGCGCAGAAATCCCACTCCAACTCCAGCAGTACACCTAGAGTTGAGCAGGGCGCCTTCCTCTTCCATGATCTAGGTGGCAGTAATTCAAACTTCTGCCTCCTTAAACTTCTATGACTTTTCTCAAGATTCCCGTGAGTGCATGTCTGCGTGTATGTGTGTGCCAGGAATGTCTTAGACACCCATGGCTTTTCCTTTGTCCATGTGTCTTGCCTCTGCACCACACTGTATTGATTTCAAGAATCAACTCCCTCCTCTGTTTTTCACACACACACACACACACACACACACACTCACTCACTTTCCCAAAGCATTCATGAGAATTTTAGGACAAGATAGTAGCTGGATTCACATTATGTCACCCCAAACAAGCTCAAGTGGAAAAGTTGGCGTCTTGCTTTAAAATGTCCTTTAGGCAACCACTTCATGGAGCTCTTCACCCCATATAGTTCCAGCTGCGCCACCTGGTGAGGAACAGCTCTATTTGCTCGTGGTCTTCTGCAGAGAAATTTCATTGTTCTCCTCTGAAACATGATTTTTCTGATTCAAGTGTACTGATGAATTTTTTTTTTTTTCCAAAAAGGCCAAGAGGAAAAGGGAATTCTCTCTTCAACAGCATTCTCTCTTTAACAGGAATTCTTGTGCCAGCTGCTAGGACAATATTTCTTTTCACTTCATCATCACCACAGTGCATTCTCCTAACTACCACTTAAAATATTTGGTGCTCCAGTGAGCTTTTGAATATAACACCTCTGTTGAGGACGCCATGTCTGGTGGGCACATTTTGCAGGTAAGGAAACAGCCCAATGTGCCTTGTTTTTGGTAAAATGTCCTTTTTTGCCTTATCTTGTTTAAGATGGCTATTTCTTGGAGGTACAAGACAGCTCAGGAAGTGGAGAGTCATCCAGCGCAGGCCCTTCCCTCTCTTTCTGCTCCAAGTCCATCTCGCTTTAAGGCAGTGCTCTGAGATTCATGCAGCAGAATGTGCGAGAGGCCAGCCTGCACTGGGTTATTTGCAACGTTTCTCAGCCTCAGCACTATGGAGATTTTGTGCAAGCTACTTCTTCATTGTAGGTGGAGGGAGATGCCCTGTGCATTATAGGATGTTTAGCAGCATCTTTGGCCTCTATCCACTAGATGCCAATAGAACACACCCTCTCAATCTTATAGTTGTGATAGTCAAAGATTTCTTCAGACTTTGCCAAATGTCCTCCAGGGAGACAAACTCACCCTGGTTGGGAACCCCTGAGTTATTGTTACATGGCCATTGTCGTGTGGATCTTCATGACTTGGACCATAGATAATTGGCTCTTATGAGCAGCTCAGAAGGGAGATGCGAAACCTGCAAAGCATATGGTAAAAAAGAAAGGTTTTGAAACTTGTGTTTCCTTTTCACTGGAGAAAGGACACATGCCTTTGCTTTGGTGGTACAGAGGAAGATAAATATGCCAACTGTCTCCATGGCATGAGCTCTTCTGCTGGGGTATTGCTGCCGATAGCTGTGACTTTGACAGCAAATGGTCCAAACACTGCCAAGGACCACAAGCCAGTCCATTTGGGGAAAAGACGGGATATTTGAACAGCTTGACACGGCAAAAGCATAAATTGTCGGGAGAGATACATGTGAGCTGGAGAGATTTGCAAATGTGGCAGACGGTAATCCTGGTATTTCATGTTAATTGTTTTTCTCAGGCAGGAGACCTCGTGTGATTTACATTCTGGAGCGGCAGGATGACAGGCTGAGCCAGACAGCTCGTTACCTCCAGAGAAGGCAAGTGGGGACGTGACAGCTGCCTTGGACGCTCTCATTTGTTCCAGAACATGAGAGGTGCTGTCGTGTGCCCTCAGGGAGGCCACCCGACATGAAAGAAACCTGTGGCCAAGAGCCGAAGGGGAGAACTGAAGCATGGCCGCAGAGTCCAAGGCCCCGGGAGCCATGTGCGAATAAACAGGGGAGGCCAGCAGGCAGGTGCTGAGCTTGGCTTATCTGGCCCTTCCTGCAGGTGGGAGCCTGCCAGACCTTGTGCCGGTGGGTTTGGCAGGGCACTTAGAGATGGCAGAAGGGACAGGGGGTTTTCATACGGATCAGGAAAACCTTTGATGGGGCGGGAGTGTGGATTTACTCCTTGCTCACCTGGTTCATCTAAAGGCTGTTCTGATGAGGAGACAGGAGATCATATTGTCTCCCCTGAGTCAGTATGTTCCTTTACCTCAGGCTTTCCAGGGGCGCTTTGCCCAGAAGCTATTCCTCCTTTCTGCAAACCACCAGGGATGAGCTAAGCCCCTCTTGCACTTAGTGGGGCCTCAGTAGGACTGATTACCTGCGGACTCAAGCAGAATCGGAGTGAGTCAGGGTCACGGAGGCCCTGGAAGCCAGGCAAAAGAGGTAGAAAAAGATGTTTATTGGTCAGTGTGTGGTCAGGATTGGGCCGAGGAGCCATCAGGTTTGGCAGGCCCCTTTGAGAGGGGTGTGGTCCGAGAAGCAGTGACATTGACAGGGCCAGGTGGGTTTGTTAGGTTGTACTGTGTCAGCACCGCCGAACCTGGAGCCACGTCTCCAGAATCCCCTCCACTGTGGGGTTCTGGGTCAGAGTGTCCTAAGGAAGATTTTGTGTGGATTTGGAAGGTGGCAGTGAAGCAGCAACCATTCCTTGTGGAAGGTGGGCATGGTCACCTATGGTGACAGATGGACACCCAAGTGCCAGTGAGTCCTGGCTTGGCCATGTTCTCCACTCTATGTCCAGCCTGTCCTACTGACTGGGCTCTCTGACCAATAGTGACCCCAGGACGTTGGTGTTGACCCACAAAAGCAGCAGGTCCCCCTTCCAGGCTCTCCTCAGTGACTGGGTGAACTTGGCCTCTTGACTTCCCTGTTAACTCCAGCTTGCCAACCTGCACCAGGTGGACTGCACCAATTTCTTTGATTTTGATTTTCTGTCCCTTCCTTCCAGACCTACACTTTCCCAGCTCCTCCCATATTTGCATATGGTCTAATTCCTTTAATAAAACTCTTATCTCTAGAGTACTTAGAGTGTTTTGTTTTCCCCACTGGTCCTGACTGACATAGTAGGGAGGGTGCCTCTCAAGTTTGGTTTCCTGTTCTCGAGAGTTGGGTCTCATATATCCCAAGAAGAATAAACTGCCTTAAAAATGGGTACAGTGCTGACCCGAAAAGATTTCTTGAGGAAGAGTGATCTTAGCATTCCTTCATTATTCAATAAATAGAAAGGAAAGGGCTGTGCCAGGGAATCTGCTAGAAATACAGTGTTAATTGGTAAATAGAAGAGACATGGCTGTTAGAGTTTAAAGCAATTGGCAGAAAATGAACAAATAATCAGTATGTGATTATAAGTTATTATTTTTTGTGCTTATTACACAACAATACCAAAACCAGCATAAGGTTACAGCAGAAGGGTGAGGCCCATTTGAGTAGGTGTGCCTGGGAAGGCCATCAGAAAAGTTGAATTTTAAGCCAACACTTGAAACAAAAGATGGATTCAACTACAGAAAGACTGTTTGCTCTAGGCTGAGGCAATAGTTTGTACAAAGGCCCTGGGGTAGGACAGATACACCACCACAGAGAGATGGAAGACTTGTGTGTGTGTGTGAAATAGTGACAAGCTCTTCTACCGAAAAATATCAGCTTCAAGCCAAAACAGAGTGAGACCCAAGAACCCCAGAACTCCTAAGAGCAATTGGTGTAGGCCCACATGAAGCTAGAAAGTAGACCTGAGGGTCAAGGAGAGGAGAGAACACTCATGAAGAGAAAGTCAGGACTGTGATCGAGACCAGGGCTGCTGCTGGTGCATACGGTTTCTTTGTGTTGGTCACAGTGATAGACCCCAACTCAGCCCAAATTATTCAACAAAGGGGACTTGACTTGATGTGCATGTGTGTGGGGGGGGGAGGGGGAGGGGAGAGAGAGAGGGAGAGAAGGCAGCTCAGGGATGGTACTAACTCCAGCTATTAGAATCCGTCTTTTTTCTGCCTCTGGCCCCAGCTCCTCTCATGCTGATTCATCCTCGGCGGGCTTGCCCGGCTCAGTGATCTCATATTTATACCCCACCGGCTCGGCAACCCTGGATGTCCTTGGCTCTGAATCCTAGGTGGCCTTGGTGATGTGCACCCCTGGAACAGAACCAGTCACTGTGGCCAGGCGAGGCTACGCCTTCACTGGCTGAGCCTGGGTTCCTTGCCTTCTCCTAGAACATGAGAATGGGGGCTCCCCAAATGACAGGGCCTGCGAATGGGGGAGGAGGTGCAGTTAACAGAAGGGAGAGTGGAGGCCAGGCAGACGAAACCAGATACTGTAATATCATGTGTTACAGTTTGTCATTTTATATATTAAAAAGACAGAGAAAAATGTCTGAGGCCCCCCCAACAAGTCTGTAAGCCCCGTGAAGGCAGGACGGATGTCTGCTTTGGTCGCTGACACATCACTGGTGTCTATCAGAGGGTGTGGCATTCGGAAAACGCTCCGTAAGTAGCAGCTCTATGAGTGGATGAGTGGATTAGTGACCCCTGCTTGGGCATTTGGTGTCGCTCGTCTGGTCTTGGATGAGCACGGCAATGAACTTAGGACAGGCAGGAGGATGGAAAGGGTCAGCTGAACTTGTCACTTCTTTTAAAATCCCTTCGTAGCTTCCTTTATCTAAATTGCTTTTTTGGTTTGTGACCTGATATATCTGGAAGAATGGAGGTTCTCAGAGCCTCTTCAGTGTGAGGCTCTGGCTGAAAGTGAGGAGAAACCTGCCTCTCTTTGTGTCCCTCTCCGAGTATCTCTGAGTATCTCTGAGTATGGTCGCCGGGGCTTCTCCCGCACAGCGCTCAGCCTGCTCTCCCTCTGGGCACCCTGGGGCCCTGTCCTCCCTGCGGAGAGGGTGAGACATACGTTTCACGACTTGGACAAGGGGTCTCCTCTCCTTCCCTGGGCTCGTGTGAGCACCCACCTTCCAGAGGTTGAAGAAAGGAGCGGCAGGTAGGAATCCTGGCTCTGTCTTTTCTCTCTCACCCCCTCTGGCAGCTGCTCTAACGTTCTCGCAACCGCGGGGACGGGCCCTGAGCACAGTCGGGGGAGAGGAGGCTGAGCGTGAGCGTGAGCAAGCGCCTCACAAACGCTGGCGCTCAGCCTGCGCTCCCAGAGGGGCGGGCGGGGAGCCGATCGAAGCAGACGCTGTACCTACATGGACGCAAGAGTAAAACAGAGTCAAAGCCGAGCTGCACCGGGCCAAACAAGATCTAACCGAACCCGAACAGCAAAAGCCCTTGCAGCTGAGAAACTGTGCAGCATCTGTTGCTCCGAGGCTGAAGGGGGCCTTCCCGCTCTTACCCGCCTCTGCCCTCGGCCGCTCCTCAGACGGCCTCCTGTCCTCCGCAGCTAATCATGAATCAGCATGCACCTTCCAGCTGCTCCTCTCCGCTTCTGTTTCCCAATTATCCAAAGAAATAATTCGGCCAAGCGATGGAGGCGGGCATGTTTGCTAACAAAGGGACGCTTCTACCCCTGCGGAATAGAAATGCATCTGCTGTGGGATGTCATGTAAACACTCACTGTGGTGATCTGTGATTCTCGGTGAATCTTTGGTGTTAATCACGCCCAGGGTTTCCAGAATCAGCCTCTAGCCGTTTCCTCTGAAAACACCTTTAATCACTTTATGGCGCCTGAGTAGAGGAATCAGGGTAATAACAGTTCCAAGAGCTGTTTGGAGCTTGGCATAATGAGGCAACACTGGGCGCTGGACTCCTGGGCTCAGTTTAAGCACCAAGGGCTACATAAATTAAATTTCCATTAGCACCGTGGAGTGATTGCGGTATGAAAGAGAACAGCCACCTCAGCCCCAGAAAATGTGCCCCAGAGCAGTGTTTTAGCATCTACGGAGGTCTGAGCTCCTCGCAGATTGGGCCCTGAAAGGAGAAAGCAGGCCATTCGTCCCTAACTGGCCTAGCGTTTGCTGGGAGAGGGCACCCAAGATACCTCTGAGTAGTCTATTTGTCACTCTCCCTTTTGTGATGCTGAGAAATAGCTTCGGGCTTATTAATAAAGTTAATGATAAAATTGATGAGTATTGCTAACTGCTATTGAGCGTGTTTCAGAGTGCATGGCATGTGGCAAGAACGTTATAAGCATTGTTAGCTTGGATCTTTAAAAACACTCATAGGGAGGTACAATTTGATCCCTTTGTTGCAGATATTTGAGACTCGGACCTACCTGAGCCTGGATGGTAGGAGGAGAACTTGCCCAGGTCCTCACTGCTAAGAAGGTGGAGAGGCAGGGATCTCGCTGACCCAAGTCCATGCTTTAAACTGCTAAGTCTCTTTGCTTTTAGAGAAAAGGGGATTAATCACCCACTGTCTATGTGCGGCCACAGGGAGCAGTGTAACCGGGCTCTGATGTGGCTAAGAACCTCTCCTTTTGTATTAGCGGCTGATAGAAAACATTCAAATTTGTCACGTTGACCTGGTGGGAAAGATTCTGGGGCTTGAAAGCATGTTTTGTGTCTTGCTATTCTGTGGCATGCTTTTGTGTCATTCAGATATAGGGGACATTATGATCTATTTTGATGCCCAGTGTGGCTGTTTCATAACCATGATAGTCAGAAGCCGCGAAGATCTGAGAAATCACTTGCTCGAGGACTTGTTTTCCACAGTTGAGGGAAAGGCGGCTCGTGACTTGTCTAGGGTCCTGCAGGTCAGTCCAGGTGGAGTTAGAGCCAGATCCAGCCTCGTCTGTCTGCATCGCTCCAATACCCTGTTTATGGTGGCAGAGACCCTGCCCCTCTGAAGTGAGAAGGGAACTTGAAATATTGGTCCTTGACTGTGGCAGCCTTGGGAAAATAATTTAGAATTTAGGAGAGCCAGAGATGTCTAGGGAAGGCAGTGTTGTTAGTGGAAGGAAACTTGGAATGAGATGCTCGCTCATTTTTTCATTCATTCTTTCACTTATTTATACAACTAACAAATGCTTAGTGGAAATTCTGATTCTAAAACCAATTCTCATTTATGTAGAGCCTCTGTTTACTCATCTGATAAATGAGAGTATTGCAATAATCTAGTAATTTAAATATGGAAAGACTTTTGATCTCATTAGCGGCCATAGAAATGTAATTTTACACACTACCCGGTCGCCAATTTTCTTTTTACCTGTTAAAACAACAAAAACACATTAAGAGACAATGCTTAATGTTAATGAGCATATGATGAAGGAAACAGCCTCACATAGATATTGGTATAAATTTTTGGGGAGAAATGTAATGGGCTGGTAAAGAGCTATTAAAAGATTCATGCTCCTTGACCCAGTAATTCCATTTCTGGGAATCAATTCTAAGTATATTCTAAAAAAGAATCTATGTACACAAAGATGTTCAATGATATTTTTAATATTAGATGAAACATGGAAACAACCTAACTGCCAGGTCAAATGCATAATAGTTGAATAAATTATGGTCTGTTTACAGAGTCAAATGTTTATGCAGCCAATGAAGAAAATGACTATCATGAGGTTTCTATAGTCACATGGAAAATGTTTGCTGTAGTGCTAATTGAAAAAGAAAATATTAATTATTATCATACAGACGTGGAGAGAATTTCATAGAAGAAAGCGATCAAATTCTCGAAAGTGTTGTGGCAGGTGGGTTTGTGGGTTGTTTTTATTTCTTATTTTCTTAAATTTTGGAAACATGTTTATGTTGCTGTCTTCCTTGGAGGCAGAGTAGTGTTAAGAGCCAGGCCATGGTGTCAGACAGACTAGATTTGAATCCCATCATTGTCACTTACAAGGATTGTGTTTGCCTGAGTTTCCTTCTCAGTAGACTGGGAGTGATAACTGAATATATTATCACAAAGTAGATTTGAAGGTTAAATAAGACAATGGATGGTAAGTGCTCACACAGGGCTTGATTGGCTGAAATCTGTTACTTAATTAATTTATATTAATTATTATTATTTTTATGAACAGTTTTAATGTATTACTGGACACCAATGACTAAAAAATAATAAAAAGAAAGGCACATTGAATGATCTCTCAGGATCTTTCTCATTTTCAGTTTTAACACTTCTCATTTGAAACATGTGGTTTAAATAGATTTTTCATGACAGAGATATATTTGTAGATTAATATGGGGCCCAAATGTCTTGCCAAAATTGTAGAGTTTTGAAAATATAGCTTCCTTGGGGAATGAACTGAGATTATTTATGTCTATTTATAATCTGAACTGGCCCTTTCTTGCCCACATGAGGAAACATGGAGAATTTTATATGAAGGGATTTGGGAAGCTGGTTGGTAAAGAAACGGTAGGAGCCCTCACTTTCATCCCCTGATTGCTGCCTTTGGTTCTCTCTAAAAATACAATGGTGGAGTCATCATTTATGCACTTAGGAACAATGGGAAAATCTTTATAATGTTATATGTTTAGAGCAGCCCCATATCTTGCGTTTCCTGAAGCTTTTGATGTGTGAGGGACTTGAAGGGTCGTTCTCTTGGTATCAGCAGATTTATAACACCTCTTAAATATTTCTAGAAACAGATGAATAAATGTTTCCTGGGAGTCAAATTGTTCTTTCAAAACGACATTTGGATGATACCTGTGTAAGGGAAGCAGACAGGTATTGACTAAATGTCCTTCTAATACAAAAGAAATTGACTAGATGTGCAAAGGGTTTTACCAAACCCCAGCATTTGATATCCTCCAATGACATTAGGTTGCTGATTTCCAGCTAAGGCTTGAAAGGTGGAAAGTGTGCTTGGAAATATTTTAGTGGTGCAAGGAGAAGGCAGAAAGGCAAGGAGTCAGCTCTGGGGCAAGGAGGTGCTTCCAGCCCTTTTCTCCATACTCATGCAGATATTAAGCAAAAAAGAGAAACAAAAAAGTGATCTTGGAAAAATCCTGAGTCCTATGTGTTGATTGCCCTCCATTCTGGTAAGATAAGCATGAAGGAGAGACAACTGCTTTAAGACCAAAAGCACAGACCAAGGTAGATTCTATTCAGGGGAACTTGAGAGGGAACCTTGAGCCTCTGACAATGCAGTAAATCCAACAATGAATTTCACAGTTTTTACAGAATGGGAATCCCTCTCTGCCTGAACCATCACATCCTTGTCTCGTTGTACTTATTGAGGGTCTGTCCTTGAACAGATGCTCTGATTCATCTGACGGGGTTACTTTTTCAAACTTTCTTGCTTACTTGCAGCAACTTGCAGAATTACCAAACAGTGATGCCAACATCTTTGTATTATATCTCTGGGGTTCCTATCAGCTGTATGATGTATTTGAGCATCCCATCCAGGCATTCATGGGCTCTGGTGACCAGTACTCAGGTTTGATCAGGGAAAGGGTGGAGAGATGCTAAGGGAAGTGGCTCCTGAAAGTGGTGGTGGAGATGATTGGACCTGCCATCTTAAGGTGGGACAGCACTTGATTCTGGAATGAGTATTAATGAGTGTCTTTGAAGCTTGGGAATTTGGGGGGAACATGTTACAAGTGTAAGTCTTAACATCACCTGCTTGGATTAATATTTCTTATCACCTTTGAGTTGTATCCATTTCCAGTCACGTTGTTAAAGCCTGTCTTGGCCAGCAGCACCCAGGTTGGTAATAGAGGTCTAAGAACTTCAGGGTGACTCCTGAGATTTCTGCTTTAGTCTGCTTTAGCTTGACCAAGGAATTATATTTATGTCGATGGTGGGACTTAGAAGATTGGGAACCCAAGTATATAAGGTAAGTATTTGTTTGTTCTTCTATTGCTGAACATAGGCCATGTCAAAGTCTTCTGGAGACAAAACCAGCTCTTCTACTGTTCCTGACAAAGGATTGTCAACTTGTTCCTCAGGATTTATACCACTCAAAAGCATTTGGAGAATATGACATTGTTAATTCTGATGGATCTTCCTAAAACATGTTGAGTCTGGTGGTAGTGGCTCTGGTGTTGAGTTGATGAGGTCCTTGATTGCTGGCTCCAAAACTGGACCAAAATGCTTGATACCTATTAATTTGGAGAATATAATATCTTATTATCATGAATTGGCTGCTGAGTAATTGACAGCTTCTATTCCACCCTTTCTAGTCCCTAGTAAATATAATCACTTGTTGACCCAATCTGAGCATGATTGAGAAAGAGGTGGCTTTTCCTTCAATTTCTCCAATCAAGAAAACTATCCTCATATTAAATCAGTCTATTGATCTCTGATGAAATAGAGAAAAACCCATTGCCTTGGGAGGAATTAGTAGATCTGAGCAGTGGTTGGTCACTCAAACCTCCATGCTTTGCTGAGTTCTCCCCAACCTGATCTCACCAGATCACATAGTCACAGCAGAAGGTGACAAACACTGGAACAGATAGGGGCACCACACATATGGGAAACCCTTCTCTCATTACAAAGACACCACTTTCTTGGACAAGGCAAATGCCTTTTTTTATTGTTCGTCTTGGCAGAGCCTATGCTATTCTCTGATGAGGGACCTAAAAGCTAGAACAAGAGCCAATGAATCCTCCTCTCCTCTCCACTGTTATTTTTGAGGGAGACTTTCATCTGTTCACAGTAGGATGTTAGGATGGTGCTGAGTTCTGATGCAGGAAGCAGAGTGCACTAAGGATTTATAGATAGATCAAAGGATGGGAGATGAGCTCATGTTGCCCAGGGAACATATTTTCAAAAGGAAGACACCTTCAGTATTTCTCTTTGCTGTCTTCATTTTAATGATGAGGAAGCTGATCAGGGTAAGCTGATTTAGAGCTTTTTTTCTCTCCAAAAAATATAGCAGGGCATGGTTGGGTGGTGGTGGGGTGGGGCTACTGTAGCAATTCTATTTACCAAACCTCTATAATCAATCTTATCTTCTATTTCATCTTCCCCTCTCAATGATCTATTTTCCAGTTTGTAAACTGAATGACAAATAATCCAAAATATCAGTGATATAAGAGGGACAAGCCCTCATGTGACAAGTAAATAGCTGATCAGCAGTGACATTTCAAGAACAGTGTAATCCTTTGTAAAGTCGGTTTCAAAGGTCAAAGCTAAAGCACACTGTACACTGGCCATGCCACATTGGGCCATGGTGTCTTCATGACTGAGTGCTATTCACGTACAATCTTCCCCAAATATTCAATGACTGGAATGTTTGATTTTATCAGACTCATAAAATACAATGTGGTGCTTGGGCTGTCCTGGAACCGGAGAGGTTGGCTCGGAGTCCTGGCTTTACTCCTTACCAGCCGTGTGATCTGGGCTGAGTTACCTCGCTTTGCTCTCTGTACAATGAAGCCAGTCTTCACTGTCATGCATGGAGTAGACACTGTTGATGAGTAAGGTGGTGCAGGCAAACACTGAGTGCTAAGTACTTAGTGTGCTTAGCACAGAGTCAATGTGAATTATTGCGAATAATTAGCAAATGCCTATTGTATACAAGACCTTGTGTCAGGCACAGAACTAAACTCTGGGGTATCAAATACTGTCTTGAAAAAATAATGATTTCCATGCTACTGTTGACCTGCTCAGTTAGTGAAGCAGAAAACCAGATTAAAGCCTTTTAATATTTATAACTAATTCAAGCTAAATTCATGAACGAAGAGAATTCTATGTGTGAAATTCCTGCAACATCTGTGAAAGTTTTGAGTTCATTGAATATTCCTTGGATGCCCTTTTAAGTGACTAATTTTGGTGTCAAAATTACCGTTTATTTCTGGTTGCGTGATGTCCCACACCTAACTCCCATCCAAAGGTACATATGTCTCTCTCTTCTTTGTGTCCATCTGTTCTCTTCTTAGTGATGCTTGCATTAAGATGATGCTTTTTGCAAAATTGGACTTGTAATAGATGATAGAGTGAGAGATTGGGCACAAAACAAAATTAGGCTCATTTTTGGTGCATTCAAGTACTAGCTACTGCCCCAAATGGTAAATTACAAAAATGATTGTGGTGCCCTGAAGAGTTGATGGATTTCCTTCCTCGAATTGCTAGACAGTTAGAGGACCGAGGGTGATTTTCCTAGTGTTAAAACTGTTCCCTGGGGGTAATTTTAGGCTCCTTGGGAAGCTGCATTAACTACTTTTGGCCACCAGACAGCCATTGCTAAATGGGCACTTAAGTGTTCACATGACTATAAAGTGGTACCACAGTAAGAATAATTAGAAAGATCTTTGGGGGTGATAAAGGCCTGGGGAGTTTTACTGGAAGAAATGTTCTGACTATAATTTTCTTGAAAATGAACCTTTCTAAAGGTAAAACTTATAGGTCAGGAATGGCTGGCTGCTGCTGCTGATCTTTATAACCCCTGCTAGAAAGCCAGGTTTTGTGGATTTCAAAGACCTTTCGTGAGCTTTAGCACGTTGGTTAGTCACAGCAATGCTGTCAACTGGAGAAGGAGCTTAGGATTTTGCTTTGCAAGCAGAAGGTTGCAGGACTTTATCGCAAGTCTGGTGAATTTAGAATCAAGAAAAGCTGAGCTCTGATTGGGTGTGGCTACTTCTTACTTATGTGGCTTTCAGCAGTTCATTTTCTCTCTTTTGGACTCAGTTCTATTGTTTGTAGAACAATGGGATTGGGTTAGATCAGGATGGCACCTCTCAACCTGTAGCCTTCACAGATGTTGCTAATTGGTCAGGCATCTCTTCAGCTGCGCATCAGAGACCTCAGATCAACTTTGGCTCTTTCCAAAGGTCAACAACACTGACCTACCATGTAGGCACATCATGTAATGGGACCGGAGAAGGTCATGTGAGATGCTGAATTAAGACACAGAATGTGGCTGGTGACGTTCAGGTAATTATGGGTTGAATTTTTCCACCTTTACAACTGAGTTCCAATATGCATTATGCCACCAGAGGCAGGAGGAGGAGTGTGATCAAGAGGGTGGATCCTGTGTTCAAATTCCAGCTTTATACCTTATTACCTGGTCACTTAACCCTTCTGTGTCCCTGTTTCTACCTCATAAGATGACTGTGAGGTTAGGCTAAGGTAAGTTATGCAAAATATTTAAGACAATTATGGAAATAGCTCTACGTGTTTAGTAAATGCTATCAATTACTATTCAATGCCTGTTTTCTGGTGAGATAGTTAAGAGTTAATGAAGAAAGCATTAGCTCAGATAATTGCACCCCTTTCAAAGTGCTTTGGCACGGCTGATAACCTTGCATCCCAGGAGCCCCAAAAGTAGCTCTCTCAGCACTCTGAGATTTCATTAGTGGCTATTAATTGACGGGATTCTTGGAATTGCTTTTGTTTTATTTTTGGAAGGCAAACCTTTGGTGTAGCCTTATTTGTATAAACCCCCCCCCCCCCCAAATCCTGCACCTTAGTCACATTCGAGGCTAGCATCTGTAGATTTTCATCCCACTCTGAAACATAAAATGATAAAATTTTTAAACTCCAAGGAAAATGGACTTGCATTTGGGAGCCTGGGCGACCTACTGCCTGGATGACTCTCCATTGTTCTGAAATAATTCTTTCTACTTTCCCTCAGTTTGAGATGGGGACCAGAGTGTAATCCTCCCTTCTTGAGGTTCTAAAAATTCTTATCCTAATTTCTTGCCTGTAAAACAGAGTCCATGCTTATGTACCCAGTCAAATTACTGGTGAAATAAGGCTACTTGTGAGCCTATCACCATGGGCCTTATTTAATGGTTATCTTCAGAACATGTCCCAGTGAGTTCGAGCATTTTCATTCCATAGGCAGAGACTTCACTTCTTATGTAGAAAGACAGAGACCCAGATGTGAAGCCAATTGATAGGACCTGGACCTCCCTGTCTGCTGACAGCCAGCCAGACCCTAGGGGCTTGGGAGGTTCCCTAATACCCAGCACAAGGAGATCAGAAATACATTTGAAATAACAGAGATGCCACCTGACACTGAGGGAAAGGCTAAAAACTCTTTTAAGACAAAGGGTTCACATTGGGACTCTATTCATAGGTGAGGAAATGCAGGTGAACACAGGGAAGGCTCTATTGCTGAATTGGGGAGCCAACCAAAAAATCTTCCCCAGAGAAGCTTGACTCTAGACTGCTGGTGCTTCAGTAGGTTGCCCAGAGGAGCCTCCCAATTCTGACAGGAGTTGCTTTCAATCAGAGAGGTCCTTGCCCACTGACTCAGCCTTGGTTGTCTTACCCTGCCCACGCCTCTTGGGTTCCAGTCCTCTTTTAAGAAGCATCACTAAGCTGACTCTGAATAAAACATCCCATGGGTAGGGCAAGAAGAATGGCTACAGAGCAGCAGGGTTATTTTTGTTTTTGTTTCTGTTTTTTATTTTTTTTCAAGCAAGAGCCACACTGTGCTCACCGGAATGTGGAGTCTTTCCATCAAGACCTATTCGCCTGCTGTTTCACATAATGAGATGTGAAATTCCTGACATCTTTACCCCAGAACTTGTGTAATTTTTATTCCTTTACCAGATGGCTCCTTATTTTATGAGTTTAAATAGATTTATTTTACTGGGGATGTAGTTGCACTGTAGTCAACACCTCCTATGACACATGCTTGATTTGGGGTCTTTATTTTTATGGTATAGAGACATATATTGAGATTTCCACCAACATCCTTCCATCTCTCCTTCTACCAATTCAGATTAGTCATGAGAACGTAAAGTATAGCGTAGGGAGTATAGTCAATATTATAATAACTGTTTATGGTGCCAAAAGGGTACTAGATTTATCAGGGTGACTACTTCGTAAGTTACATAAGTGCCTAATCACTGGGTTGTACACCAGAAACTAATATAACATTGTATGTCAACTGTAATAGAAAAATAAAAAAATATTTTAAAAAAAACAGAAAAAAAACAAAACAAAACAGAAACAAATCATTTTCCTTCTGCTGTGGTCATTTGCAGAAGGAAGATGGACTTTCAAGTGAAATTTTGGTTTGGATGTCAAGACTGATAATGCCATATACACACCAAGAGGTTATGAAAAGGTTATGGTCAGGAGCTTGAGTGACTGGAACCTCCCGTCAGCATCAAGTGGAGCACACCCAGGCTTTCTCATCAGCTGGTCTGATGGGTGGAATGGGAAGGGAAAGGGGTCAGGCTTAAAAGCTGCCCGCAGTTAAGCAAAAAAGTGGAGTCAGACCCTTGGCTTCCATTCTTTGAAAACATTTGATTGTGGTTCAACACACCCAGTAAGTGAACAAATCTCAAGCGTACAGTTTATGAGGTTTTAAATACACATAGACCCATGTAGCCACAATCCAGAAGAGATATAGACTGTTTCCCGCATGCAGAAGGTTCCCTTGTGCCCCTTTCCCGGCATCCCTCTTCCCCCAGAAGCAACCACTATTCTTTCTATTATCAAAGATTAGTTTTCCTGTTCTTGCAATTTTTATCAATGGAATCAGAGGCTGCATGTATGGAGTAGCACCTTGGTCGTAAGTTAGGTGACGGTAAATATGTGGATCTGGTTCTGGACTTTACATTCAGTTCTATCCCTGCACCAGTATGACACTGTCTTCATTACTGTAGCTTAATGGAAGCCCTTCAGCTTCGTTCTTCTTTAAGACTGTTTTCTCTATCATTTGCAGTCAACATAAATATTTTAGAATCAGCTCTGCCACTTACGCACACAGAAGCGCACACACACACGCACACGCACACACACACACACACACACACAGGCTTTTGATTGAGACTGCATTGAATCTACACATCAATATGAGGAGAACTGACACCTTCCAATCCATAGTGACAATTTTAATCTATTAATAGGGAATGTTTCTCCAATCATTCAGGGCTCTTCAAGTTTCTCTCAACACCATCTGTGAATTTTCAGCCTAGAGATCTTTCACTGCTATAATTAGATCTATCCTATGTTTTTGATGTTTTTTTAGACACTATTGTAAAGGGTATTTAAAATTTTTACTTTCTAATTAGTTGAAACATATGTATAATCGATTTTGTTATTGCACTTGAATCCAGCAGCCTTGACAAATCTACCTATTACCGGTAGTTTGTATGTCATTTTGAATTTTTGGTGTGCACAATCATATCACATGTGAATAGTGACTCTTTCTTCTAACTTTCTATATTTGTATCTTTATTTTTCTTCTTTCATAGCGTTGCTAGGAACCTCTTGTGCAAGTCAGGGAGAGATACTTTTGTTTCTCAACATTAAGTGAAATGGTGGCTATGAATTTTTTTGTAGATATCTTTTAACAAATTAAAGAATTTCCTTCTTATTTCTAATTTGATATAAGCTTTTCCCATTAATCCAAAACAGGTGCTGAATTTTCTCAGATGTCTTTTCGGCCTCTGTAGAGATCATACCGGTTTTCTCCCTTATTATGCTAATGCAGTAATTCACATTGCTTTTCAAATATTAAAGTAACCTTGCATTCGTGTGTTAAACCACTTCACCATGATGTATTTGGAGGGGATTAGAGCCTGCCACTCCAAAATATGCCACTCTGCAAGGGGATCATTTTGAGCTGAAGGCAACTGAGAAAAAACTGACACAGGATGAGCTCTCTGCCTCTCTCCATCTGCCTGAAAACTGGGGTATCAACTTCCCTGTGAAGGTCCTGCCTCACCTTTTTCTGTACGGGGGTGGGGGGGGAGGAACAAGCTCATCACCTGAGATGAAACGGCACCGAGGAGAGTCTACATAATACACCTGAATAAATAAACTTTATCTACCATGTATTTACCTTCTTACAATTGGCCACCCTTTCTTTTGTCTTGTCACGTCTCTACAAATTTATTGTCCTTCGTTAGAAGGGTATAAAAGTCTCAGAGCCCAGTGGCCTCTTTGAGGGTTTTCTCTTCTTTCTGGGAAGCCCCACCCCCATCTTTTGCACACTGTACTCTTGTTACTCTGTTGTTGGTTTTTGTCAGAAAAATTTTTCTCTCCTACATATTATGCTTTCGTAAATGGCTGGATTCAATTTGCTATATTTTGTTGAGAATTTCCCTGCCTGTGTTTATGAGAGATATTTGCGAATAATTTTTCTTTCTTGTAATGTCTGTCAGATTCTGTTACCAGGGTTTCCCTGGACTCAGAAAACAAGTTGGTAAATTTCTCTCTCTTTTTTAGTTTGTATTTTATGGCTCTTTAAAAATTTTTGGATTTACATCCTTTATTACCACAAAACCCTGTGCATTTCCACATGGTAGGAGAAACCTTTGCTTGTCCTGCCTCCTGCTTGTCTCTCAGGAGTTGCTTTCTCCTTGCTGATGAGATGCTTCAATGTACCAGCTTTGGGACTGGTCGACAAGTCTTGCGCCTCACCCTTACATTGGTACAGTGCCTACATTTTGGTAAACACCATCATGAATGATGAAAGAATGATCCACAAACATTTTATTTTGTGTCTATTGTAAATTTAGTGTGATGCAGCCTGAAACCAAAATCTGGGAGACTTGGAGTCATTGTTAAGTTCATGGTGTAGGAAAATGTTAATGTTATGAGCACTTAAAAAGATCTCTAAACCAATATATTAGGATACATTTCTGTAGAAGTGGAATGAAAATATGATTTCAAGGAAATAAATCAATGATATAAAATGTCTGTCTGTTTAAAAAAAAGAGATTGTTCAGGTATTTTAATGATGAGGCCCAAGCCCCAGCTGCATCATGCCAGTGCCTTCAATTCAATGTTGAGGGTAGCAGAATTCAAAGTTGAGGTCACACCCTTCATGCCCCAGATGCAAAGGAGTCTGGAAAAATGAATATTTGACACGGTCAGGTTCAACAGTGGTAGGTGTGCCTCACTTAGGCCTAGTCTTCTGTCCTGTTCTTGCCAGTCCCTGCCCCTGAGACCCCAGTCTGCCTCTAACCTAGGCCTTGTAGCTGTGACCTTATTGCAATATCACTAGTAAGTGCTCAATAACTGCTGGTGATGTACCTACAGGCACTGTGCCAAGCATTTTGCATGCATTAACCTACTCACTTTATCCACATTTTACAGCGGAGAAGACTGAGGTTCTGCGAAGTTAGGTGAAATTCTGATTCAAAGATGGCAGCAAAAACTCTGCATTTCCCCCCTTTTCTTCCTGGAAATCACCCAGAAGCAGCAAGGAGAACAAAACATAACTTTATTTTGGGTGAGTTAAAAGATAGCTAAAACTTTGCATTCTGAGACATTTCACAGCTACCTTTCTCTACTAGTTGAGGAGAAGTTATGTCTGCAAAAGTTTACATATGAGCTTGGAGACAGAAAGGCTTATGTGTAGTCAGGAGCATGGCCCAAACTCTGCCCTCACACAAACCTCCAGCCACTAACTGGTTGAGGAAAATCTTTCTTTCTTTGAAGACAAATAATAAAAAAGAAACAGGCACATAATCCGTACAAGATATAATAAGAAAAAAATTGGAACAAACGATGGTAGAAGCCAGAAAAATGTTACCATCTATAGAGCTGATAAAAAAAAAATTGTGACTAAAACTTTATGATTTTTAAAAGAGAGAGAGAAACATGGGTTGTCAAAACTCAGAAAAGAAGTTTGCATGTGTATGTGCGTGCGGGGAGAGGGGACATAAATCATCACAGAAATGAAAGAAATTAGAAAAAAAACCCAAGGGAGACCAGACTCTGCTGAAAAGGTGCTAAAGGACATAGATAGTAGAAAAAAGAAAAGTAAACAACATTAAGTTGAAATAGAGACAAAATTAATGCAAGTTAGAGAGAAAGTGACAGATAGTGCCCAGACAGATCCAAAATACGTATAATTGTCTCCCCCAGGCCCCTCAGG
This sequence comes from Miniopterus natalensis, assembly GCF_054644295.1. Taxonomy (NCBI): domain Eukaryota; kingdom Metazoa; phylum Chordata; class Mammalia; order Chiroptera; family Miniopteridae; genus Miniopterus; species Miniopterus natalensis. The sequence goes on from NC_142094.1 coordinate 48,881,586, forward strand.
AACAAAAAGAAAATAATGGACAGAACAAATATTTAAAAATGCAATTCAAGGAAACTTCCCTGAAATAAAACTTAAATTTACATAATGATAGGACAGACAAACCCTGAAGGAGCACAACTTTGGCAAAACTACGGAAGCAAATAGAAAGCATGGCTAAGAGGAACTAACAAAATACTGTGGAGATGCGCATGTGTGTGTGTTGCTGTTGTTGTGGGGCATAGGGAGATGGCTGTGCCATTGGGCAGACATCTGCCAGAGGCATCAGAGAAGTTGGAATGGGAGAAAGCTTTTGAGTTCTGCTCTTGCTCATGCCTCTTCCCTGGATTATTTTGAGGCAGACATAGCCTGTCCTTATCTTGGATGACATCAACAGTCACTATTGTCAACAGTGGGGTAATAACAAGGCAATACTGGGGCGAGCAGGTGGAGAAAAGTTGTGGGATATCTTCTTTCGGGCAGTATCTCCCTCTCCTCCTTCTCCTCCTCTTGGCACCCTGGATTGGTGAAGTAAAGTCTAAGGGTAAACCTCCTCCCAACATCAGTTGTCTTTACTGAGTTTAAAAATGAATCTAGGATCAAAGGAATTGCTTGATGGGAAGGCACTAAACAGGAGGACCCACAATGACTCTCCCATGCTTGGAGCCCTCTTTTTCTCCTCTCTCCTTAACTCCATAGACTAACGCTTGAACTTCAGCACTTCTTTCCACACATTATTAAACAGAATAGTTGTTACCGAGGAGACATGTTCTCCCAGGCTAAAATAAATAGACATCCGCAGAGAATAGTCACTATAAAAGAAAGAAAACAAATGAAATGACAGATACCAACCAAATCAGAATCATGAGAATGGATCACACTCGACAGCCTGTCTCTATTTCAAGTGCTTTTAATGACCATGTGTTTTGATGAGTCTCTATCTACTCTACCCTCCCATGGCAATTGACTGGCATCTGGGTACAGCTGACCCTGGATATCCTACCTCTGTCCCCCACTTTCCACCTGATACCCCCCAACACTTTGTCTTATATTTACTGCTCTTTCTTGTCTCTCTCTGCCCAGGCTGGTGTGAGATGTGTCTTTACTCCATGCTTCTCCCCTGGATGAGCATCACTGTCAGTACCTGATGCTGGAAGAACATTTCACCTGCCTTGTTCTTTGGGTATTCTAGGGCAAGGCTGTTCTCCTTCTACTTCCTGTGGTACTGCCTGGTCTTATTGTCAACCCCCATCCCCTAGTCTTGAGAGACAACTGTCTTGTCTACCAAGAAATGAGTTTCTTTTAAATTGGGTCAATGCCAGCTGAAGTAAAGGCTGTGTCACAATAAATAAATCTATAGCCACACAACAACACTGGAAATAAAAGGCATTTCTCTTGCCTAAAACAAAAACAAATCTCTAATAAACTGTAAGAACTGAGTGTCTTCCTATATACACATTTCTAGAGGTAGACTAGCAAACCCAAGCCAAGAATGAGGATTTCTCTCCTACTTTCTTCTCTTCTGTATTATGTGAGAGCCCTAGATTCAGAGGCTGGTTTGCTGGGTGACCACAGACTGTGGGAACATCTAGTCACCAAGGGTTGTGAATCCATGATAAAGTGAGCTGGTATCAGTGGAGGGGGGAGACAATGGAGGGGTGTCTGGAGAGAGCCACACCCAGACATCCAGGCAGGCAGGTGGCATCAGCAGGGATGCAGAAGACAGATATTCTTTGAGGGCCTTTTGTAAAACTTGTCCGGCTAGGAAACTCAGTCCCTGATATCTGCTCAGCTGTAGTTTCAAAATCAGAATCCCCTCTCAGAGGGGCTGGTTTCTTCCTGAGGAACCTAAACGGAGCTCATTGGATCAAATGATGTTTTATGAATCACTGAGGTCTTTCACATGGAAAGTAGGTCACTGTGATGAAGAAAATTTGTTTAAGGGAAGAGACCAGCTGGTGGGTATGGTGATGAATTATAAGGGTGAGTGTTGTACATTCTTCAAAGCTTGTCATGAATTAATTCTTGGAGCTGGTGCTAGTAGATTGGTGACATTTCCAGAAAGTATAATTTGAAATTGATTGGACATTTCACATCCTTTGAAGGTAGGCTCTTCTCTTAACATATTAAAAAAATTAAACACAGAGGAACTTACCCAGCGAGAGCAGCAGAACAGTCTGGCTGCTGACACGTCCATCTAGCATCACTCAGGATGAGCAATGTGTCTGTTTGAATTGGTTTTGAGACGCAGACAGTGAGATGGCCAAATTGTCAGCTGGCAAATTGGATAAGCATGTGATTCTGCCTCTTGGGAAGGATGACATACATTTGAGGACGTCTAAGTCTTGTTTTTTAAAATTTTTGCTGCATTTAAAATATCAAGCTGGCTGGGCTGCTCAGATTGCTTAAGGAAAAAAGAGTCACTGAGTAGCCAGCTCACCTCCCCATCCAGTACTACCTAGACTCTCAGCACCCTGCATTGTGACCCGCCAGGCAGGCCCAGCTTTTGACTGCTTAGTTGTAATAAGAGATCATGACACATACGGCCCATGGCCGTTCCAGACCATAGTCTTATGTCTTCTATAAGGGGTGATAGGAGAGAAAGCCAGGACCATCATAAGGGAAGATGCAGTTTTTGTGTCTCCTGGGGTGCGAGGGACAGAGAACAACCAAATGACCATCTACCATTCAGAATAATATTTTCAGTGCCACAGGCAGATCCAAATCTCAGTATTCATTTGTCCAGTTGAGGAATTTCATGACAACAACCTTCTGTCACCCTGAATGCTTTTAACCAATTTAATGAGAGGGTAAAACTTTTTAAAATAAGCTTTTATACTGGAATAATTTTAGATTTATAGAAAAGTTGAGAAGAGAGCAGAGTGTTCCTGTATATCCATCATCCAGGCTTTCCTAATGTAATCTCTTACATAACTGGTTCATTTGTCAAAACTAAGAAGTAATGATTAGTATGTTACTGTTAATTAAACTCCAGACTCCATTGGGATTTCACCTGTTTTTCTACTAATATCTTTTCACTGTTCCAGGACTTAAAGAAGCCTCCATAATCTCCTTTGCTCCTTACCAGTTCCTCAGCCTGACTTCGTCCCCCGTTCCTTTCTCCCTCCTTTCCTTCCTTCCTTCCTTCCTTCCTTCCTTCCTTCCTTCCTTCCTTCCTTCCTTCCTTCCTTCCTTCCTTCCTCCCTCCCTCCCTCCCTCCCTCCCTCCCTCCCTCCCTCCCTCCCTCCCTCCCTCCCTCCCTCCCTCCCTTCCTTCCTTCCTTCCTTCCTTCCTTCCTTCCTTCCTTCCTTCCTTCCTTCCTTCCTTCCTTCCTTCCTTCCTTCCTTCCTTCCTTCCTTCCTTCCTTCCTTCCCTCCTTCATCTTTCAATGAAGTTGACATTTTGGAAGAGTAATGGTCAGAGGTAATTTATAGGGTGTTCCTCCATTTGGGTTTCTCTGATGTTTTCCTCACATACAGACCAGGATTAAGAAGTTTGGAGAATACCACAGAGGCGAAGTGCCCTTCTCATCACATCATATCAAAGGGTAGATGCTAACAACATGATTTGTTACAGATAATGGCGACTTTGACCACCTAGTTAAGATGGTGTTTTCCAAGACTCTCCATTGGAAAGTTGCTGTTTTCCCCTTTTTCATTGTCTGTCCTTTGGAAGTGAGTCACTAAGTCCAGCTAATATTCAAGGTTGGGAGGGAATTAACCTTTACTTTCTGGATAAGGGAGTATCTACATATGTTATTTGGAATTCTATAAAAAAAATATGTCTCTCCCCATTTTAAAAGTCATTTTAGTATTTATTTATATTAGCATGCATGGACTTATGTATATTTATTTTATACTTTGAGTTATGATCAAATACTATGTTATTTATTTTGTTGCTTAAATTATTTCAGCTTTAACCATTGGAAGCTCTTTAAGATTGGTTCCTATGTCCCCGATCCTTTTTTTTTTTTTTTAATACTTGCTTCTTTCTGGCACTATAAGATGCTCTGGGCTTATGTTGTATTTTCTCTTTTTCAACCCTAGAATCAGTCATTTCTCCAAGGAACCCTGGTTCCTTTCATTGAAGAATGATATTAGAGCCCAAGATCTGGGCACAAGTCTGCTTGACTTGAAATCAGGTAATGTTAGTTCTCCTACTTTGTTCTTCTTCTGCAAAGTTTTTGGCTACTTTAGGTTGTCTGACTTTACATATGAAGTTTAAAATCAGCTCATCAACTTTTAAGAGAAAAGCCTGTTGGGATTCTGATTAGGAGAACATTGAATCTATAGATCAATTTTTCTATTGTTTTTACTTTAATTGTATTTCTGATCACTAGTATTTTATTTTCTTTTATTTACTTTCATTTTAACTTTCTTTCCTTTTTAATAATTTATAAAGGGGAGTGCTGATATTATTACTTTGAGACTTTTCTTCTTTTCTAATCTACTAGTTAAATCCTATGAATTTCCCTCTAAGTACTGATTTAGCAGTATCCCATGCATTTTTATAAGTTGTGTTTTCTTTTCTTTCAGTTTAAAATACTTTTTAATTTTCCTTTTGATTATTTCTTCTTTGGCCTATGGCATTTTTAAGAGTATGGTATTTAATTTCTTAATATTTAGAGATTTTTCAGAGATCACTGTGTTAGTAATTTCTTATTCAGTCCCATTGTGTTCAGAAGATATAACTTAATATAACTTAAGTTCTTCACATTTATTGGGGCTTTTGAATTGCCCAGAAGGTAATCTATCTTGGTAAATGTTCCACGTACACTTAAGAAGAATGTGTTTTCTGCTGCTGTTGGATGAAAAACTCTGTAAGTGTCAACCAGTGAAGTTAATCAATAGTGTTGTTCAAATCTTCTGTATTTACTCATTTTGTCTGCTTATTCTATTGATTATTGAGGGGTATTGAAGTACATTAATGAAAATTGTGGATTTGTTCATTTTATGTTACAGTCTATCAGTTTTTGCTTATGTGCTTTGAAACTCCATTATTAGGTGCATCAATGTTTAGAATGATTAGCCGATCTATTTAACATATGAAATGACCTTATTTATCCCTGGTAATATTCTTTACTCTAAGATCTACTTTGTTTAATATTAATACTAATACCCAGCTTTCTTTGATTGTGGTAGCATGGTATATTCTCTCCCATCTTTGTACTATGTCATACAAACTTGTGTATTTATATTTGAACTGCATTTTCTATAAGCAGAGCATAGTTGGGTCTAGATTAAAAAAAAAAAATTGAATCTGATAATCTCTATCTTTTAAGTGTGATGTTTAGAGTATTTATATTTAATGTGATTGTTGTTACAGCTGGGTTTAAATCGAACATCTTCCCATTTGTTTTCTACTTGTCCATATGTTCTTCATCCCCCCTTTTCCCTATTTCTGCCTTCTTTTTGATTAATTAAGTATTCCTGGTTCTTTTATCTCTTTCATTGATTAGCTATAATATTTTGTTTTTTTTCATGCCAGTGGTTGCTTTAGGTTTATAGTATACCTCTTTAAGTAACCATGGTCTACCTTCAACTGTTATTTTACTACCTCCTGTTAATAAAGTGATGGGTACCTTACAGATATAATCTAACTGACTGCCCACAAACTTCATGTTGGGCAAGAATCCCTGTCTCCATTTTAACAATGAGTAAATTAAAACGTAGCTTTCTCAGGATCAATCAACTACTTTGACATATAACTAAATTTAAATTTGGGGGAAGGGGAATGAGGCAGTGTCACTATTTCACCATAGTAGGTTGATAGTGTAATAAAGAGGAAAATGGTTCTGTGAACATTTTAGCTAAGGAGCTCCCTTTAGATGGCTCTAAAGCTCCCCATCTGTTTTATAAATCCCAAATGTTTGGGACCATCTGAAAGAATTAGTGCCATGTGCTTTTTATTCATTTTAAAAATCAGAAATGAAGGATCTTGCCTACCAAGATTCAGCTAGATATAAATGTTTTAAACGCACACACACGAATGAACTCCATGATGCATGTGGCGTTCTTCCCATCCCAGAAGCAGCAGCAATTCCTAATTTATATGTCCTAGGTGAGGACCTAGGAGTCAGTTTTCTTCTCTTTTCTGAAGTTTTAATTTGACTGCGATGGGAAACGGATTCCCTGCAGAGGACACCAGGAAGCTCCAGTGGTGGCTGGAAGAGCAGCTGAGTGTGGGCAGAGGTGACAGGTAACAGTGTCACGTTTGTCAGGGGGAGAGAAAGGGGCATTTTCCAAGGTAGCCCCATTTATAGGAAGGGAGAGCTTATCTTTAGTTAGTTAATAAGTGACCCTTTGGCAAAATTCAATAGCCTAAAAAAATTTAATGAGCCTAAAGTCAATAAGCGTGGTTTCTATGTGAGACCTCAGAATCACTATTTTATGCTTGTACCATTTAAGCATCCAAGACCACTGGATGAAGGGTTTAACCATTTAGCAATGAAGGAAAATATAAATCTAAACCAGCAGTTTTAAACTTCAGGTCCCTGAACCCCTAGGAGTTCATGGATGTGTTTTAGGTACATCCATACATTTTCCAGGGATGAAGGCCCACGGTTTTCATTAGCTTCTTAAAGGGAACTGTGGTTCAAAAGAGTTTAAGAACTTTTATATGAAGAAGACTTCTCTCCAATTATAGAGAAAATATTCAAAATAGCTCAATAAAGGTGACAAGGTTTAGTCCATAAGTGTGATTCAGACACTGTTTTGGAACTCTAAAATGGATATGAACCTGAAATTGACTAATAAGTGTTTTGTATTAAGTTAGCACCAGATTCATATAAGCCAATAAAATGGAATAAAAATTTAATTAATGAGAATATTCCAATGTTGTTTTCTGGCACTTAATTTTTCATCTGTAGGAAGCAAGTGACAAGAAAGGAAATTATTATTGATTAGTCAAAACAACTTCCTCTAAGGTGTTTTGAGGTCAGGTGACTTCTGCATTCTTTGGTTCCTTACACAGAACTATAGATGGTCAGAAAGCTGACCGTGAGGCAAAATGTGGTCAGAGTCTCCAAAGATTAACTTCGTTTCAAAGGCAGCAAGCTGGGCTGATGGATGTCAAAAGGATTTCAACAGAGTGGAAATAAAAAAGAGGTTTCTGGTTAACTCGCAAAGAGTAAGGAAGTTCAGTCTCTTGTTTCCTGAGCAACACTTGCTGGTCAAGGTTTCACAATCAGAGGATCTATTTGTAAGGTGCTCAGTCTCTCACTTTTCCTTGCTCACATGCTGGCTGTGTGGATAGAAGGCATTCGATGAGGAGGGGATCAGCTTGTTTAAGACCCTGAGATGGCCCTGGCCGGTTTGGCTCAGTGGTTGGAGTATCTGCCCTCGCACGGAAGGGTCGAGGGTTGGATTCTCGTTCAAGGGCATGTACCTGGGTTGGGGGTTCGCTCCCACCCGGGACGAGTGTGGGAAGCAGCTGGTGCATGTGTCTCTCTCGCATTGATGTTTCTCTCTCTCGCCCTCTCCCTCTCTCTCTCCCCGTCTCTCCCTTCCACTTGCTCTAAAAAGCAATGAAAAAATATCCTCAGGTGAAGATTAACAAAAAAATAAAAAATAAAAAGAATTTGAGGTGAACGGTTCATGGTAACCTCCGTGTCTAGGTGGGGCTGGGGGATGGTTCCCAACAGCAGCAGCAACTGACACAGTAGTCGGATTTCAACACCACCACTAGTTTGGGGCCCCTTACTCCACGCCAGACCCTGTGCTATGTCCCCCTTCAGCCCCTGTATGAGGTAACTCAGGTAATGTCTCCTTCTGACAGGCGTCATCCTACACTTCTTAAATGGGGATCACCCCAGCATGCTGGGCATTTGGGGTTTCATCTTCCAATTACGAGTTTCCCTGCAGATGCGCCCACATCCCATGAGTTTGCTGGGGTTGTTTTCTTGTGTTTCAAATCATGCTAGCCGAGCAGAATCAGAGCCTACCCTGAAATCACCTTGCCCGTGACACTCTCCCCGGTTAACCGGATTAGACCTCTTACCCTGTAAAGCTCCCACAATAATGACTTTATAACTGACATTCTTGGCACGATCTTGCCCGGCACAGCGAGCGCACCTCCATTCTGTGTAACAGCTTCTCTCTGCCAGCTCCACCCTTCAGTGCAAAGCCGAGACGGGGAAGGGTGATTTGGCTCGCCAGGATTTCTCACTCCAGGAACTTTGCTCTTTTCTTCCTTCTTTCACACTCACTGTTCCTGCTTTTTTTCTTTTTTCGTAACTTGTGGCAAACGTTACACATTTACAAAGGTAGACAGGATAGTATAACAAACTCCCCTGTACCTTTTACTCAGCTCCAGCGTTCGGGGTTTCTGGCCACACTCTGTCATCTGCACCCTCACGCCCCCGCCCCCGCCACCTGGCCGCCAGTCCCAGGCAGGCGTGGAGCACGGCACCCGCGCACATTACAGGATGGATCCGTAGTGGCCGCTCCTGGTGCCCTGGGTCACACCTGCTGTCCACCTCTGATTTCTGCTGTGGCCTTGGCAGAAGTGTCCGTGGGAGCTCAAGCTCATGGATGGTAACGTCACCCCTCAGGTGTGTGCCACGTATGTTTCCACTTTCGGCTTCAGAAACTTCTCTGAAATGTGGGGAGTTATCAGCACTGGAGTTATCAGCTCATCCAACAGAGAATGGGGGTGGGAGATAATGCCCCAACCCCCCGTCTGCAGATGGACCGTTCTGGGGGGCATTCGGAGCCTTCTCAGAGGCCTGCGTAGAGTCAGACCCCCATCGCCACGGCTGTGACCTTGTAACACGCCCTTTGATTGGATTCTGCTCTCTCTCTGTCTCACTCTTGCTTCCTGGAATCACCTCCCCCAAAAAACCACCTGAACTCAGGTCTTTTTCTCAGGCTCTGCTTTTAGGAACGGTTCAATATTTCTAGGCCTTTCTAAGTCGTTCTAGTGAACAGAAGTAGGAAATCTGTTTTATTTGTTCGTTTGTCTTAGAACAAAATACATCTTGAGTTCATACTGATACTTCTTTAAACCAGCACTGTTTTTCTTAAGATATTCTATCTCACACTGTACCCCTTTTTCCCACTTTGAGAAACCCAGTTCTCAAGGACACAGTGATAATAAATTTGGAATACCTCATAATTACTTGTTTGCTTTTTCCTACAATACACATACAAATCTAAAAATAATGATTTCAATATAATCACTAACAACATGATTACTATAAAGAGTTAAAAATTTGGATTTTGTTTTGTAGCTTTCTTTTTGTCCTTAGAGTTTATCCTGCAAGGGATGTGCCCTATGAAAGGCGTCTGACTTTTTTCTGTGTAAGGGAACATGGGGTATAAAGGAGCCTCACCAGAAAACAGGCCTGTGGCACACACGGCCATGCCCATTTGGAATTTAGGGCCTCCTATTGACACAAGAGCAAACCAGAGATCTTAATGTGATCTTGGCCCATGTCCCAGCCTTCGACTGGGGCCATTTCACATGCGAGCCTTCAGTGCTGTGGCCCCTCGGTCCCTCTTGAGTGGACAACAGAAGCCCAACTCAAGGAATTAAGAAATTAAGAAATTCCGTGTATCAAAAATCAAGGGGACATCCTCTTCTTATCTATTAGTTTGGAGCAAATCTGCTCTTGGAAATAAAACGGTCTAAAAGAAAAACAGTCCATGCCTCATATTCAGCTGGTGGCTTCCATTGTGCCCACCTCGCAGGCCCAGGGAGGTCTAGAAATAGCCTCTTCCATCAAGTATTTGTCCTAGTATTTACCCTTTGTTTAAAGAAAGGATTTTATAGCTAAAAATAATTAAAATCCATTGGTTTAATTTATCTCTCAACTCTATTTACACACTTACCCATCCATGAAACTGTCATAATTCTAGAAGACCCTCAGTGCAAAGACAATCAACTCCTACATGCCAGGCTCTGTGCTGGGCTCTGGGACACAGAGAAGAGTAAGGCCTGGTGAGCCCTATTGCGGGTTCTCGTGCATTTTCTCTTCTTACTGCTCAGATTACTGCCAACTGGCACAAGCAGTCCAGAGACAGAAGACCATAAAAATGTTCGGGCAGATCGCTGATTCCATTCTCTATCCCTGATCTGCAAAATTAATGCTGCTGGTGGGGGTGGAGGGGATGAGGCAAGACAGTTTCAAATTATCCAGATGCTCCTGGCTTCCTGTCTGAGCTATGCATCGGTAAGTGGTTTCAGGGGAAGAGATAAATTGACAGTTTAACACATTGTGCAATATCTGGAGGGGGCAGATAATCAATACTCATTGTATCTGCCACTAGGTACAGATTCTTGGAGCCTCTGGGTTGTCTCCAAGCTGCTCCAACTTTTTGTGCACTCTGCAAACCCTGACAGTGCCTACAGTAAAGCTCCTCTGGTCACTGAGGATGGATTCCTTTCGCTGTGCAGAATTGATGGCAGGTGAAATTGCAGGACATGAGAGTCTATCAATTTAATTTCCTCTGGAAAAGTAACCCCACTTGGTTGAGAAATAGCCAGCCTTGAAGTGGGTGGACTTGACATTCAGTAAAGACTACAATCCCCCATCCACGCCTTTTGAACTGTAAAAGAAAGTCGCCAAAAAGAAAACAGAGAGCCTGCCCTGGAGTAGGACACATTGATCCATCCATGTGGTATTTAAAAAAGGAAGGAAAAAAAGACGAATGCTCTCATTTTTCTCCTTTGCCATATGTTGGTGACTGTGCCCAGGGAGAGGCAACAGGGGATTCAGAATTTAGGAAAACGCACGATGAACTGCTGAATTTTCCACCATCAATTTTATTTATTTATTTATTAAAAATATATCTTTATTGATTTCAGAGAGAGGACAGGAGAGGGAGAAAGAGAGATAGAAACATCAATGGTGAGAGAGTCATTGATCAAGCCCACAACCCAGGCATGTGCCCTGACCGGGAATCGAACCCCGATCGCCTGGATCCTAGGTCGATGCTCAACCGCTGAGCCACGCCCGGCCAGGCTCCACCATCAATTTTAATTCTCTCCTTTCTCCCCTCTGCTTCTTTCAGAGACACTCAGAAAATGTCCCTTATCTACTTGGCTGGGCTTTTCCTCCACCCCTTTTTGCACCGAAGCCCACACTCCAGTCACACTGACTCCCTGAAGTGTCCCTCAAATTCTGCCACAGACCCTGCCTGGAGCGCCTCCCCTGCTCCTGGCCTGCTAATTTCCCTCATCCTTCAGGTGTCTGATCAGACATCACTCCCTCGGGGAAGATTTCCCCCCAGGTCTGGACTGGCTGTCCTTCCTCCGAGCTTCCTTCAGTCTCACAACCACAGTCACCTTTTCAGAAGCCCAGCGCCAGCGCCAATGCCCGTGGCCACAGTCTCTGCATGTGTGGTCTCATTTAATCCCTGCAAACATGCTCTCTAGGAGTAGATGTTATTTTACAAGCAAGGACATTATATGTACAGTGGCACCTCGGTTTTTGAATGTGATCTGCTCCGGGAGACCGAGTTCTGAAACGTTGGAAAACCGAGGGATCCACAGGCCACAGCGAGGCTCAGGACCTTGCCCTCAGCGGAAGCCCCGGGGCATGTTTGACTTCCGAGGCGTGTTCGAAAACCGAAGCATTGACTCCCGGGTTTACGGGGCTCGTAACCCGAAATGTTCACCAATGGAGACGTTCGAAAACCGAAGCACCGGTGTATTATTGTGATTTATTTATTTAAAACATCATAAGTTTTATTTTCATGTCCTTAAATATTCTTCATGAGTGTAATTTTTATTGAGAGCACCATAAATACTTTATGGACATACCATAATTTGCTACTATTTTTCTAGCCCTGGGCACTGCAGTTCTTTCCAGCGCCCTGTTTCACTGAATGCCTGATAGGTGTGGTGGAGATTTTGTTTTCCTGGTGCTCACTGTGAGGTGAGCAACTTAATTATCCTAATGGCCGTCTTAAACAGCCATTCCAAATTTCCATGTATCTGTCATGTAATGACACCATGTGGACACTCGGGAAACTCCCTCCCGAGGGCATTACGGCTGAACAATAGTCCATGAGAACTTACAATGTAGTCTTTGGCGTATTTACGCTTTCTAGGAAAGGACTGCTCTCCCCCGACTATTCTGGATTAACGTGGTTCTCCGAGGAAGCCTGGGGGAAACAGGCCTCCTATTTAACGAGGGGCCGTGAGCTCACTTAATGCTGCGTTCCCTGTCACCCAACAGAGCTTTGGAGGTAATATTCCCTTGCTTTTGTGGGGTTTCCTGTGGATTATCCCTGTGGAATAATAATGTTAACACCTCCAGGACAGTTGACATCCAAGCCTGAAGTGGGGACCGTCATTACTTAAAAATGGTGATTATGTAAATTTAATCAAGCGTTCCTCTCTGGCAAAGTTTATTGCCATCCTTTCTAATTTATCAATGCCTTATTCTTACCAACCCCCAACAGAGTCGGCTGGTAAAGTTACTGCAGTTAATTAAAAAAAAAAATGAAATCAAGACAGGGTAAAGAGGTAAAAAGGAGATTTATAAAGAGACAGCTATGAAATGGACCAGTTTCAGCGGAGTGGCCCAATGGCCTGGTTCATCTTCCTCTGTCCCCTCACGCTCCTTTGGTTTCCTGGGCTTGCCTTCCCCTGGGAAGCACCTCATTCTCTGGATCTTCTCTCTACCTTAAACATCACAAATGGAAATTATAGAGCATTTTTAGACCTTAGAACCAATGATGAAGCCAAGAGGTGAACTGGGCCCCTCCATCTCCAAAGTCACCATCAATAGGAATGCTCCTATTGGTGAGAAAATAACAGCAAAACCATGGACAAATAGCATTTTCCTGGTCTGATGGAAAGCATCGTTAGAAAATGTTTCCATCCCTATTGATCTGTGTCACATGCTGTGGGCAAAATGAACGTGCTTGCTGTGCAAAGACAGCTTTGCAACAATCGTTTGCCAGCTAGCATGCTGCCACCAGGCCCCTCCTGAGGACACGTTCCGCGTCTGCTTAAAGAAGTGGCTTTTAATTGACTTTTGGATTATGGGTCCCTTTGAGACTCTGATGGAAGTTGTGGTTGTTCTGAACTCAAGGTGTGTGCAAATTTAGTGCTGAGACTCAGTCCTACTGCTCCAATCCCAGTGTCATTCATCATATTCCTTGTTTATTGGGCCTTTAAAACAAAATACCATCCTTATGAAGATTTTTTTTTTTTTCTTTAGCAACTTCCTAAAAATATATTCTCTTCTGTTGCTCTATATATTTTGTGGCAAAACATATTATCAAAAGTCTCAAGTCAGAGTAGATTCAATGGAGCAGTATCTTCCTCGGAGGGAAGTCAAAGCGGCCTCCTGAAAACAAATCTAAAGTGGATGTTTGTGAGTCTGCTACGGGCAGAACTCTTCGGTGTTGGACATGAGCACAGCTCGTGTGCCAATGGGGTCTCATCTTTGTGGTACTGCAGAGGATCATTCCATGGCCAGGGATGCAGTTTGTCCCAGAATAGGTGCCCCTCTGTGGGATTCCAAAGCATTTTACTGCAGTGTTTTATTGCCTTAACCTTTCCAAAATGGCAAAAGAGACATTTCCTGCACCTCAGTGTTTCTCAAGGCAAATATTAGCTTGGCGTGTTTTTTTTCTCCTACACTCCAAAGAAATCTCCGACTGAAACTTTGGAAACAAAGATAAATGAACCCATCCTCCTATCTGTTTACTGCAATTCCCTTAATTGCTAAATTACCCCATGCTGTTTGTCTTCCTACAATATTTTTGTGCTCAAGTTGAGGTCTGGAACAGGTAAGGTTCTCTGGGTTGTGTCAACAGGATTATCACAAACCCTCTTTCTAATCTGCATGTGTCGGCATACATCAAAGTACCAGCTTCTGCCACCAGGCTCTCCATATGCATGAATATCTGCATATGAAAACTAGAGTTTAATTTGCATATGGATTAAAATACTATGTGATATGAGTTTTTCTACAGTTTATGTTCCTTAAAGTAGGGGTATAAATGGGCTTCATTTTCCTTGCACTTTTATTTTTACTTATGTTTTAAAGCATAGTTTATTTTTTTCCTGATTATAAAAATAGTATGTGTTTATTGTGAAAATTAGAAAATGCAAAATAATCCTAAGAACAAAAACATATTCCACAATCTTACCACCCAGTTGCGTCTTGATGAGCTTACATTACTACAGGCTTTTCCCCCCTGAAGTTGTCTGCATACTGTATATACAATTTTACCCCTTTCTTTAAATTTAAGATGACAGCATTTGCATTTTGCAGTGTTTTAAGATGGTGTTTCTATATCATTTTTAAGAGCTGCATAATATTCCATCCCAAAGGTACATCATAGTTATCTATGGGCTAAAGTGTTTCCTTTTATTAATTTTATTATTTTTGCCGCTGTAAATTATACTGCTTTGAAGATTTTTATGCACTAACTGTTGAGTAACTGCTCTTAAATACTTTATCAGAAGAGGTATGACTAGTTCAAAGGGTTCTTTTTAAGGTTTTTTGATATGAATCATTGGTTTTCAGTCTCAAGTAGTCAAACTGATTCACACTCTCACTAGCACACTGTGGGGATGTCTGTTACGTCTCAACCTCGCCAGCTCTGATGTGTACATCTTCTCTTGTCTATAGACAAGAGTGGAATCTCATTGTTACATAAACTTAAACATTTTTGATTACAAGTGAGATCAAACTTTTCCATGTGGTTCTTAACTAGCTGTAGTTCTTTTTCTATAAACTCTCTTCCAGTCATTTCATGGACTATAACTAAAGACTGGAGCTGAGCACCATGAGGACGCCATTGTAGGAGGCTTGTCTGTAATACAGCACAACAGACGTACAAAGCCAAAAGAGCTTTTCTTGGTGTCGGATGGACTCTGCCAGTCCTCCTTAGAGAGGTATGAGCTTGGGATATTTCCTTGTATTCAAGCAGATGTAAGTTTTTCTACTTATGACTGTGGAAAACCAGTCTTAAATGAACCCCTACTGAAATGCCACATGTTGGTTACCGGCAGTGGGGTCTCATTTGGAACGACTGAAATAATGTTCTGTCATTAGCCTGGGGGTTGTCCTAAGAGGTGGGCAATCACTCGAGAAGAGGTCTAGCAGAGTGGAGGTGGTCCTGAGCAGTTTCTTCTTGACACATGCCAGTAATGAGATGTCTGCGCCAGAGGGTTCTGTTTAATTGGTGTCTTCCTTCTCTGTTTCCATCAAGAGGCAAATCCACTTGGGACATTTAAGTGGCGCCTTCTCTGAAGTCTCCTGCCCAGTGTTATCTCCGAGAAATAAAAGCTCTGTCTTGCAGGGCTTATGCAACTGGAAATATTTGACACTTGGCAGTTCCCAGATTCATGGAAAGGAATCAAAGGGGGGTGAGGCGAGAAATGCTGATTTTTACCACATCCATTGTCACCTTAGTGGAGCAGCAGCCTTCCCAGTCATGTGTCATGTGTGTGTATATGTGTGTGTGTGTGTGTGAGTGTGTGTGTGTGTGTGTGCATGCTCTTGGTTGAGTGAATTCAACTATTTTGTAAAGGACCAAAAAAAAAAGAGAGAAATGATTTAATATTAAAACCTTGCAAGTTGATGTGATCTTTCATCTCATTGCATTTTTAACCTATTCTGAGTTGAAGAACTAATGTGCCCTCCTTATTGTTGTACTCATACTGCCAAGACTTGACCCAGCCATGTGTCTATGCGGTCCTCAGTAAACTAAGGCCTGGGAGCAGAAGGCATTTGCGTGGCTTTACAGAGAAGTCGAGCTATTGGTCTCTAAGCTCCTTTGCAATGCATTTTTATATACTCTTAGACTTGATGACCCATCCTCAGAAGGAAACATCCTTTCTTTTTGCATCTTAGGATCTCAGCTGCTTGTAATTTGTTCCCTGGTCTTCTTGTGACCTAGGACATTGCGTATCTGAGATGGATGCCTGGGTTAGGGGTATGATCTGTGACTTGGAAGCAGGGTTCTCCTTTATGAATCCAACAGGCCTATCCAGCTCCCAGTAGCCTTCCTCAGTGTCGTATGCTAACAGTTGTGGTGCCTGAGGTACAGTCACTGTATCTTTGTGACCCGAATCCAGAGCTGTATATTCAGAGGCTCCCTAGAACTCCCCATCTGATTCTAGTTTAGTTGATGTCCCACATAAAAAGAAGTTGAGATGTCTATTTGCCATCAGGAAGTCCTGGGAACTGAAGCTCCATAAAGCACTCAGACCACAGGGCCAGGTCAAACACAAGAAAATGAAGCCATGTGTACTTACAGCTAGAAGCCACTGTGTGGGTGGGTGGTTTCCTATGGGAGAGAGGGTAGATTAAAGCAAACAACACAACTAAAAATATAAAAAACAAAAAGACCCACGACATCCTTTTAAACATGGAATGAATTTGGAAAACAAAACGTTTTCATTCATTCATTCATTCATTCATTCATTCATTCATTCATTCATTCAACAAATGCTTACCGAGTGTCCTCACCTGCCAGTCGCTAATTGTGCCAATCTAAGACTAGAGAGGCAAGATAGTGGTGCGTGTTCGGCTTGGGTTCAGCCCAGAAACTTCAGGTTTAAGACAGGAGCTACAAGAAAAGGGTAAACAGAAGAAGGGACACCTGGATAGTTTGATGGTAGAGAAAACACAGATTCCCAGATAGAAGGCATATGTATTAGTTTCCTATTGTGTCACAAATGGCTGCCACAAATTACCACAAATTTAGTGGCTTAAAAACCCCCCACAAATTAATTTTCTTACAGTTCTGGAAGTCAAAAGTCTTAAAATGGATCAACAGGGCTGCATTCCTTCTGGATGCTTTAGGGAAAAATCAGTTTCCTTGCCTTCTCTAGCTTTTAGAGGCCACCTGTATTCCTTGGCTCATGGCCCATCCTCTACCTTCAAAGCCAACAGCAAATCTTCCAGTCTTTCTTGGTCCCTCTACTTCCCTTGTTACATTGTTTTCTGTTTTCTGAGGATCCTTGCGATTACACTGAGTCCATCTAGATAACCCAGGATGATCTCTCAAATCCCTTAACTTAATCATACCTGCAAAGTCCCTTTTGCCATATTTGGAACATATTCATAGGTTCTGGGGATTAGGGCATAGTCAGTCATCTTTGAGGACCATCATTCAGCCTACCATAATACAGCAGAAAGGAAATTGGATTATTTTGAGACATGATGGATTATCCCTCATGGTTATTTGTTTTGGGGGAAAGGACAGGGAGAAGAAAATAGTGCCTCCTCTCATACTCCGTCTTGGTGTCTCCCCTTGGCCCCAATAAGAATACTCAAGGGTGGTTATTTCCAATAAGACTGCAGAAAGGAGAATTGCAAGCAAAGGGATAAAAAATAGGGAGGGCCCCTGATTTACAATTCTCCTAACTGGAAATGTCTTCAGTCAATGAAAGTTCAGTGCCAGGCAGGCCCACTTTAATAAGATCCAAATTAGTGACCTTGTAGAAGAGGGCTCCGTGCTGACTGAAGAAAGATGAGCATTTTCTCGATAGGACTGCCTTTTGTTCTTACTCTGCCAGGTCTGGGGTATGGGAGTGGGGGAGTGACTTGCTTGGGTCTCCTGCCGTCAGAACTACGAGGTCCCTTCTAACCCTTCCCCACCCCCACCCTGCCCCGTGCGTACTCAGGCACACACATACCATTCACATTTATACACATACCCATGGTAATTCCTTCTCTAGAATTTTTAATTAGTAGACCAGTTTTCGAGCAGTTTTAGGTTTACAGAGAAATTGAGCAGAAAATACAGAAAGTTCCAATACATTCCCTCATACCCCTTCTCTCAACTTCCTGTTATTAACATATGCATTAGTGTGGTACATTTTTTACAAATGATAAGCCAATATTGATAGATTATTAACTGAAGTCCATAATTGACATTGGCATTCATCCTCTGTTTTGTAAACTCTATGAATTTTTGACAAATGTATAATGCCTTGTACCTACCATTATGGTATCATCTAGAATAGTTTTTACTGCTGTAAAAATCCCCTCTATCCCTATCATTCAAAATTTTCCTTTCCTGTGAATTTTAGTAAAATTTTGAGTCTTTTCATACCAATTCATGTGTGGCTTCCTGAAAACCCTATAGTTTAGTGATCTTGGGTATGCTGTACCTTGTCACAATCCTACATGGACTAGTTTGGAGAAGTGTTGCCCTGGAGCCAGAGCTATGCTCGAGCTGCTTCTTGTGACCTGTGAAATGTCATTGTATGTGCAACTCTAAATGCAGTGAGGTGAATCTGGTAGTTTGAAATCATCCATGGTAGAAGTATTTAATATACCATGGAAATCAGCAAATGCTACAAATCAGGCTTTTGCCCCCAAGAGAGCCGGTTATTGAACATTGACTAACACAATGCTTCCTGGAGTTCTTTCTCCCTTTGCCCCTTTTTCAGGGCTGGGAAATGAACCAGAGTATTTACTTGGGAGCCAGAGATGAAAGCCACAGGTTGGGCATGGCTGGGTTAACTCAGTGTCTTGTGTCCTTGATAATTTTGTAGGGCAAGGGTCATCTTGCAAACCCTGGATTGCTCAACTATAGACATAGGAAAGAGAGATCAATTTATCTTTTTTGAGCTACAGTATTGTGGGATCTTTTTATTTTAGCAGCTTTTCTTATACCTAGTTAATACAACCTGCCCACTTCTTGACTGCTCACTCTTGCTCAATACTCCCTCACCTCTTCCCACCCCAGATTTAGAATGAGAATCTGCACATAAGATTGCATCTGTTCTTACCCTCCACAATCCATTTTCCAAACAGAAGCCAGAGTGATCTTTTTTTCAGATCATGTCATTCTCTCATCTAAAGCTTTCCTAAGGCTTCTCCTTGGACTTAGAATCACACCCAGAATCTATACCATGATCTAGCCCCCTTCCACTCCATCAGTCTCCTCACGCCTTTGTCACCCACTTGCCAGGTTCCAGTTAGTATGTTGGCCTGCCTTCTGCTCTGGGAACATGCCAAGATCACCCACCTGTTAGGAATGATGGCTGACTCTTTATGATTTAGTTCTTGGAAGTCTTCTCCTCATGTTGCTTTTTATTTCATTACTGCTTTATTTCTTTATAGTGCATTATAGAATTTGTCACCACCTGCAAGGATCTTATTTATTGATTGGGTTACTTGTTTATAATCTGTCTTTTCGAGCTAGATATAAGATCCATGAAGGTAGGCATCCATCTGTTTTATTTACTCTTGGGCACCATGGGTGTGCTAAGGAACAACCACTGGGGATGCTCTATAAGTATTTATCAAGCGAAAACATGTTTATACAACAGAGCCTTGCCTCTGTCCTCAAAGAGCTTATAATCAATCTACTGGTGGCACTGAAGCCAGGCTGCCTGCAAGATTAGAACAATTTCATGTAGCACATTCTGGGATACAGTCTGCAGGGACAAGCTCCTATTTATAAACCGAGAATTACAATACCAAAGCAACCTGATGTATTTATGAAATTAATTTAGTTTAACTTAATTTCTGGTTGGACTGTAGTTCCCCCACCTACCTTTTTTTTCCTTTGAGAATTTCCACTTCATCAGAAGGAGAAATAGAAAAATTGTTCATACTTTCATCAAGAGGTCTGTTAAAAACGAGAGATGATTCTGCAGCTATTGATGTTAGAGCAGAGAAGGAGAGAAGAGGACAATGACTTTTCTGAGCCAGCATTTAGTCTGACTCTGCTGACTTTTTCCAAATGTCTTTCTTGGTGATGCTGAAGAGGCCCTCTTGCTTTCATCAGTTAGGAAGGGGAGCTGATCAGCCAGGATGTGAGAGTGCTGGCAGTGGTTTCACAGAAAACCCATGTTACACTCCTTACATCTAAGACTCCCACTGAGAACCTACAGGGCCGGGCTTTGAAAAGAGTGAACTGTCTTTAGAAATCTTTACACCGTCTTTACTCCACAGTTGCTGTCAGTCTCTGGCACTCCCAGCGCAGATGTGCAGGGAAGCCGCCCCCTCTCTTGAATCAATGGTGCCCTTTCCATTAGACTGGAGGGTCCCACAAAATGTGCAAAGAAGTTGTCTCTTGATGTGTTGATTGCTCTCCAGAAAGGGAGAATTTCCCCAGCTCCTCAGGCTGTCACTGTGAATAGTACTGGAGGGGCGGATTTGCCAAATGGCTGTCAGAGCCCACACAGGGGCAGCGTCAGCAGGGAGCCTGAGTTGCCTTGGGTGATGTGATCTTTCCTCCTGCACATGTCCTTGGGTTCCCTCCGACTGCTCTGAGCCAATGACACGGACCTCAAGCTCCAGGACACAGGTGAGTTACTCCCCAGCTGGTTCTTCTAGTAAATGGCGAGAAGGAGCCAGGTCTCTCCTTTTAGGGCCTGCCTGAACCCACTTATGGAAAGGGGGTGGGTGAAGGGGTTTTCTTCAAGGCAGCCTTACTCAGGGAGGGTATTTTTTCTGTTGGTTTTCAGAGAGAGTGGAAGGGAGAAAGAGGGAGAGAGAGAGAGAGAGAGAGAAACATCAATGTGAGAGAGACACATCGATTGGTTGCCTCCCACATGTGCCCTGACCAGGGCAGGGGATGGAGCCTGCAACTGAGGCACGTGCCCTTGGCCAGAATCAAACCCAGAACCCTTCAGTCTACGGGCCAAACCACTGAGCCAAACCAGCCAGGGCAGGTTCCTCTCCTTTGTTATGAGACAGCCCCTCAGTGTAGACCTGTTTCTCTCACTGCCAAACCTGCTCAAGGGGCTCTCCCGATAAGGAAACACGGGATAGGAGAGTCGGCTGATTAGAGACTTTGAAATGAGCGCTCTAATTTGGGTATTCATGTTTATGATTCATGTTGCTGTTTGCGGTGGGAAACAGTAATTGAAAATAATAATGCAACGGAGAGTGACAGATATTTCAACATTTTGAACAGAAATCCACCCTGCCACCGTCATTCCAGGTGGGGGACGGCAAGCACTGGGTACATGGCTCTGCCACAGCAGACGCGGCTGAATGATCACAGCCTTCTTCTTGTTAGGCTGACATGCGGCCGGAGAATCCTTCTGAACACAGTGTTCTCAACAGCCGCTCTAATCTATCAGGCATGTCATGCAAAATGAGACCCATTTGCCATTCCCGTTCCTAGTTAATGAGGCCTATTGCATGAGCGGGCGCCCAGGTGCCACCTGGGATGGCCTCAGCTGCAGGCACTCATGTTTCCAGTTTCCACGCCAGACTCACCTTCTTGGGGACAGTTTCCCGCCCACAGTGAGGCAGCCCTCCTGTTTCCCTCTGCACTGAGGTTTCTTTCGGGTTCACTGAGCGCGGATGAAAGGGCAGCCATTGAGGGCACCCCTTCCCGAGGCCTTTAAAAGTCAAGTCCTCTAAGGGATCATCCTCCCAGAGACGAGGGCCGTGCAGGCGGGGCCTGGCCCCACCTTCCGTAAGGGATCTGCCTTAAGCCATTGTCTATCCTGCTGCAGTGTCCTGTGACTGACCTTCTTATTTTAGAGAATTGTGTGAGTTTCGCAGCAAACTGCAACGAAGGTCTGGTTCCTGAAATCAGCCAAAGGCTAATTAAAGTTTCTTGGGGCCCTTTCCCTCGGCTGCAGTGTCTTGGCAAACGCCTCTCCAGGGCAGTGCAGGGCTGACATTTTGCAAACCGATACCCTATCTTGGAAGTGATTAAAATCTTTATCTCAGTCACCTGCCTGCCCAACTGCCAGTAGCCACGAAACAAAAGGATTACAGTCAATTCATGTGCATTAAGAAAAGGACTTGAAACACTATTGGTTTAAGCTCAGTGGGGCTTAATCTGATTTGAGGTAGAAAGGGGAGATGGGCAATTAAAGTAGAGAGAAAAGGCAGGAAAGAAGTTCAAATGAGCATTTTCCCCAAAGCCCAAAGCCTTCTTGGTTTGTTCATTTCCAAAAGGATTTACTAAGTACCTGTCAAGTACTAAGTACTGCGGTAGGTCCTGAAAGGGTGCAGGGGAAGGAGGAAACAGGGACAGCGGCTGTCCCGGGAATTTGCCACCGAGTGGGAGAGAAATTCCATATACTGAGGAAGCAGCCAGAGAATTAGTGGATTCAGATGAGCGGTAAGTTTGAAACTATCTTCTAGGTGCCTGGCACTGTTGGAAAAAGAAGACAAATGAAAAGTGATAGTTGACATTTACATGTCTCTCACTACATGGTCGCATCAAGTGTTTCACACATATTAACTCAGCCTTCACAATACTCCTATGATACATAGACCATTATTATACCCATTTTTCAGATCAGCAAACTGAGGCCCTGCAAAGTGAAGAAACTTCCTGAGATGACACAATCAGTAAGTCAAGGAGCTGGAATTCGCACACGGACAGTCTTGCTCTAGGATCTGAGGATTTAACCGTAACTCTGTGTTGCCTCCCAAGGTGATGGGGTATTTCCTACCCTTTGGGATTTATACTCTCCCTGGAGGGATCAGGCCTGGATATGTGGAACAGTTGAGCTAGAGGCAGGGGGTGGAACAATGGAGGCAGTGAATCCGGAGTGATGACTTCTGGATGGGAGGGAAGTCTGAACTGAACTCTGGGTGTGGATGTGCATATGCGGGGGGGGGGGGGGGGAAGGGGGGGCAGGGGCGGGCAGAGGGGTAGAGAAGGTTCTAGACCAGGAGAAGGGCAGGAGCAGAGCTGGCTGGGAGCATGGCTGCAATTAGGGGCTCAAGGGTTTACAGCTGTCCTAGGCAGAGGCCTCACTAAATCAAAGGCTGTCTTCACACACGCACAGGGGTATAGCCCTGGGAACGGAGCAAGGACTTGGAATGGGACAGACTAGGCTTAAAGTTTGGTTGTGCCACAGTCACCTTGAAACCACCCCACGACACGTTCCTCCTTAGGTAGGACAGTGAACGTGGAACCTCCTGTCCGAGTCATTTGGGGCTGGATTTTCTGCTATTGGCAGCCAGAGCATCCTGACTGATGGAGGCACAACACGGACACAATGAGAGGTCAGGGTGCTGGTTCTTTCTAAGGGCTGTTGACTTCAGGAGAGGAAGAATCAGACTCTGCTATTGACTTGCAGCTTTGGAAGAGCCATCCTTATATTTGGCAGAATAATCCTTAAAGTAAAGCAGGGAGGCCCTTCCTGGTCCCATGGCTTGTGGGTCTCTCCTAAGAACACTGCTCCTCAAATGTGGGCGTACGTACCCTATCCCTAGGGCAAGGTGTTGAAGGCCAAGATGGATGCTGTACATCTGCAAGGCACTGCCATTTCCTACCAAAATGTGGGAGGAAACCCTGGAATGCAACTTATGACGACAGGGACCTTATTAATCATGGTGACTGCCCCACCCTCCCCACCCCAGTGCCCAGAACAGTTCCCAACACAAAATGGGGGCTCCAAAAATATCTGTGAAATTAATAAGTGAATTGAAACAAACATGGAAATGTTTAAAGGAACATACAACCATGACATGATTTTTTTAAATCCAAACAAGTAAACATACTGGGAGTGCGTCTTTATATTTTCTATCACTAATGACATTTGCTGAAAATGTTGAAGGAGCTATCTCATAGGGATATCCAACTTGGCTTTACTCTGAGCCTGACTGCATATCCTTAAAACCATTTCTAAATCCCCTTTCCTGGAACACGGTCCTGTCCACACAGCCCAGGTTCCTCAGGCCCCTGCAGCTCTGAAGGAGAGGGAACACCCGTGCATTTGCTTCCTAATTCCTTTTCCAGGAGCCAAATCAGCATCGTTAGCTGAGGCTAACTGGAAGGAAACGGGCTCTCAAATGGCACAGTGGGGTGGCCTTTGCTGCTGCTATTTGCCTCATATGTTCTGGTTTCTCCTTGCTTAGAGCATCCCTCTCTGTCCTGCAAAGCCTGGCGGGAAGCCCATTCAGCTCTCCTTGCTTCCCTAGGCCACTGCGAGCTGGCTCTCACATCTCACAATCTGCATAACATATTATCTTATCTGTCACAGGCATGAAAACATCAAGTGGCAGCACAGGACAAAGCCAGGCAGAGCCCAGCAGGATATGCATGCTAGAGGCGGAGGCCAAGTCTTCTGCTCTTTCGGATCTACTCTACTCCTGGCATTTCTGGGTCAAGTCCCCCTGACGCCACTTGCCACTTAAAGCTTTTCAAGCCTCAGTTTCTCCAGTTATAAATGTGTACTGTCCTCCTTCACAAGGATGTTATAAATATGAAAGAGATAAAGAGCGTAAAGCTACTCCTGCAACATCTTGTGAAGTTTGGAATCAAAGGTTGTTCTCTTGTTATTAGTCTGTGGTTGGTATCAATCCATTTGAGGATTTATTGAATGATCCATTTTCTGAGAGCTGAGATCAGACTCCCCTCTCTCATCTTATCCAGGTAGTAGTGCCCCTGCTGTGCTTGAAACACAAGAGTTTCTCAACTCCTGCCCTGAAATTGCTGTGGAGGGGGAGCCAGTGGTTTCAGGGAATGGAAACTCAGGGAAGCTGGGCCAGCCCCTGCTCTCTCAGGGTGGTCAGCAGTCCCTGGACTGACAAGGGCCTCAGGTCAAGGAGGTCAAGTGCAGAGTTGCCGGAGACTGTTGGGGGTGGCAGGGATTATATCATGTGCCCGGGCCCTGCAGGAGCCCTTGGAGGTTATGCAATGCAGAAGTCGTAGAAGCACCAGCTCTCGGAGGGAACGGGGCTGAGCCACAGAAGCCAGGTCCCTCCCTGAGCTTGCTCTCTGTTACCAGTCTCTCTATGAGAGCCCCCTAGTAACGATCAGATAGGGGACTCGTGCTGTCTAGCCCGAGACATGCAAAAAAACTACTGAGATGCCAACAACCAAAAAAGCCATTGACTCTTTGCTCCTCTTGCAGCCTGAGGCCTGGGCCTGGCCTGACCCCTCAGGTATTGCCTGTGCTGAAGTCTGGTGGCCACATCAAGCCTACCTACGGGATAGGAGAGGTGAATGGACTGTTGTTGACTCTGGGGGATTCTTTAGAGGCCACTGATGCCACCTCCGCTTTGTACAGATGGGGAAACTGAGACTCACAGAGAAGGAGGGGCTGGTACAAATCACATGGCCCACTGATGTTAAATTTGATCCCAATGTCCCATCTTCTGCTCTTTCTAATTCTAAATATAGTTAGAAGACCCCTTCTGTTCCAGAAGACAGAAAATGGCCAATTTTCTGACCATAAATGCTGAATGTATAGAACCAACCCAAGAAAAATAGATTGCGTCCACGGATCTTGGGCCTGGGTTCAGAGAGATCCTAGACCCCAAAGGAGTGGATGGATTAATTCTTGCCACCTTCTTATCCCGAGCTCTTTTCAGTGTTTTTGTAAACTATGATGCTTGCAAACGCTCGCACTTGATGCTCCCTGTAATGTGGGTTTCACAGGAATGTGGGCCAGAGAAAGGTTTGCTTTACTACCCCAGAAAATGAAAATCATATGATAGGTAACAAGGCGTGCTCACGGCGCCAGGTGCTGTTCCAAATTCTTTATGTGTATTAAGTCATTCATCCTCAGGACAATCTTATCAGATCAGTTTATAAGTGAGCAAACTGAGGCATGGGAAGTAATGAGTCTGAGATCACTCGGTCTGTAACGGTGGAGTTGGGATTTGAATTTAGGGAGTGGGACTCCAGAGCCTGTGCTTTCTACCACGATGCATTACTGACCCAGGGGCTGTAAGTGGCTCCTCGGAACAGGGCTGCACTGTCGTTTTTTATAAATCTTTGATTACAAATTCTGTCTTCCTGTCCTCAGGGACTAGAGGTGGGATGGCTCAGAAAGGCAGTGACTTCCCTTCCCACTTCTCACCCAGTGTGGTGGCCATTCAACCCCATCCCCCACCCCCCCAGGAAGTAATTGCTGGCTGTAGCTAACCCCCCATCCCCACCCCTGCACTCTCAGATGCTCAACTCCCTCCAAAGGCAGAGGAGGTCAATACTGGATTGAGTTTTCATATTCCCTTGGGGTAAAACTTGCAGATTCTCGGTTGTGCAGTGAAAAATAGCCATTTGATCTCTCTCAACTCTGTATAAATCTCATGAACTGGTCTCCAGAAACCACTCCAATGACAGGAAACAAATAAAAGGGAGCCCGCTAGTCCATCTGTCCAGAGGAGTTAGAAGGCTGGGATAGCTCGTCAAGCCCCCTGCCCCTGAGCCCCTGCACACACACACACACACACACACACACACACACACGTGCACCCCCCCCCCCCCCGTGCTGTACTCTACCAGAGCAGCATTCGGGTTGCCTCTGAATTATGTGCCTTTGATTAATTTCTAAAGAAAAAGATCAGCTTTGCCAGAGCCGATGTTGTGTTTTCTCTAAATCAGAGCAAATAACATTACTTCTCCAAACGTTGCTATTAGGATGAGATTTATATTTACCTAGAGAGGCTGCTCCTGAGAGAGAGGCAGTGAGAACTTTATGCTACAGACAGAAAAATCTGCCCTGCTGAAATGTGATTTGCTGCAGAGGGCTGTTTGGGGTTTGCATAAATGAGAAAGATAAACATGATGACTGCTGGTGGTTTTTAGTAACATGATTACCGCTGGGGAATAGATCTCTCTTCCTTCTCCTGTGTCTCTCATCCTCTCAGCTTGTGAATGAGCCCAAACCAGTAATTTTCTGAAGTACAGGATTGAGCTGGTAAGGTCATGACCTATGTCCACGCCCACACCCACCTCATTGCACACGTCCACGGTCGCACATGCACTCACTTGCACACTTGTGTGAATGTGAACACAGTGGCATTTGGACCTCAGCTTCTGCAGCCTGGTGGGCAGAGGAACACCCAGGGTCCTGCCACGGTTCCCTTTCCCCCACCTCCAGGTGGAGCACATTGGGTCCTAGAAGAACTACCAATACACCGGCAGGAAGCTATTTGTCCCACAAGATAAAGCTGTAACATTCAAACAAAGTAAATTTGACTATAACCCCCTCTAAGCGCTCAGAGTTTCACTGTCATGGTTTCAGGCTATAGATAAAAGTATTTCATGGATGTAGTTGACCCTGCATCACTCCTGTGCATTTTGCATTTCAGAGTCAGATCTGAAAAGAGGACCCAGGGGTCCTAGATTCAGGTTCAATCCTGTTACACCTTTGTGGAGCTCTCACTTATGTGCTAGGCTGGTCTGGGTTTTTGAGGAGGAATCAAACATAAACTCTGTCTCAAGGAGCATCAAAGCATGACCTGAAGTAGACCGAATATAAGCTCAGAAAGGAAGAGGTGCCAAGCAAGAGGCACAGTGGAAAGTTTCTGCAAGGGACATATCACCTCTGGCTGAGGAAGGAGGGAAGGGCACTGTGGACTCGCCCCTGAGCTGCGTGCTGGAGGAGATATGAGATTTGGCCAGGAGATGATGGAGAATGCAGGCTATTTCTGGAAGAGGCACCAGCATAATTAAAGGTAAGTCCTTTGTTTTTAGTTTAATTATCATGTGCTCAGGGAGGTCTTTGTTTACCCAACAAACTACACCGTGTTCTTCGAATCTTATGGACTCTGAAGCACTCCGTGCTTCTGGCTCAGCACTCTTGTCAGTTTCTAATTAGATATCAAGTAATGACTAAAAGATATCATTTCTACTAGACAGAAATTATGTCGGGGGTTGAAGGTTCCATGGCTGATTTCTCATTACTGTATTCCTGGAAGATAGCACCTAGTATCCTAGGTTCCTGGCACCCAGTAGTGTCCAATGCACATATATTATGGGTGAATGAATGGATTGATAAATTCTTAAGCAAATGAACCACATACCTATAAGTAAGGACCAAAGGCAGGTAGTCCCTGGGAGAAACACTGTCAGGCTGATTGTTGGGCTGATCTCTGGTTTTCTCTTTTTAGATCGCTTCTGGCCAGCAGAATGTGACCACTGCAAAGAACATGTGCATGTCAAGCACCAGATGAAGAACTGGCTTCAATCTGGGGATGGGGTCTTTGGGCACAAACCTCTCCCTGGATATTGGGATCTAGGCTTTATGTGGCCTTCCTCAGACTAAACTCTTACCTCTGAATTTCTTCCCATTTTTATATGAGGAAAGTCTGAGAGAGTTAGGTCCAGCGTTCAGTATTATGAGCTTTCTAGTTTTAAAAATGGCCTCCTAACTTGTCTTCCTGGCTTTAGTTTCCCCAAATATCAATCACCCTGACACTATTGGTATTTGCATTTCCCTAAAGCAGAACCTTCAATCTGTCATTCCCTGGCACAAAATCCTGCCACTCTGTTTATAGAAGGGAGCCCAAGTGGTATAACTGAGGACAATTTAATCCTCTGCTCAAAGTATCTTTTCCCTCAAATATAAAATGAACTTTAAGGCACACTCCCCAGCTTCATGCTATAATTGGAACCCCTGGGTGCTGCACTGAGGCTCTTTTTGGCTTCATCCCATTGTCCCAATCCAATTGGAACCAACCCTGGTTCCCAACACACTCACTGCTCTGGGGGTGGGGGTGGGGTGTCTGTTTTATTTTCTGGCCCTTCAATGTCCCAAGTCATCTCTCCCTGGCAAAACTAAATCTATAATAAGGCAAATCATAAATTATACTTTTGTCTTTTTATTGAATTTATTGGGGTAACATTGGTTAATAAAATTATATAGGTTTAAGGTATGCAATTCTATGATACATCATCTGTATACTGTATTGTGTGTTCACCACCCCAAGTCATGTCTCTTCCCATCACCATTTACCTCCTTTACCCTCTCCTGCCTCCTGACCTCCATTTCTGTCTGTTAATGACCACACTGTTGTCTGTCTATGAGGGGTGTTTTTATGCTTAATCCCTTCATTTTTTTCACCCAGCCCCTTACCCCCTCTCCTCTGACAGCTATGAGTCTGTTTCTATTTTGCCTGTTAGTTTATTTTGTTCATTAGATTCCACATATAAGTGAAATCATATGGTATTTGTCTTTATCTGACTGGCTTATTTCACTTAGCACAATACTGTCTGGGTCCCCCCAACCTTCCCTTGTGTGTTCTCCTTTTAAATGATAGTAGGCCTCTGTGTTGCTTAGGATAGGTTCAGTTATGTTGCAGTAACAACTTCACCTCAAATTGCAATGCCTTGACACACAATAAAGATATATTTCATCATTATGAAATATATCCAGTGCAGTTCAGCAAGAAACTTTTCTCCTCAAAGAACCTCAGGAACCCAGGTTGACAAAGCCTCCACAGCCCAGAAAGGTAGAAAGTTCATGTGCTCTTCTTATTTTGACCCAGAACTGATAGACATCAAGTCCCTTCACTGCCTATTGTCCCAAATGAGTCACCTGGCTCTAGCTAAGTGCACAGGAGCAAGGATATGTGGGCAGCAGGAAACGCCTCTGCCAAGGTGAGTAAAACATGAGTGCCTACATACTCTCAGTAAAGGTCTGCTCATAGTAGGATGCAATGCCAATCGATTTTCTCTCTATTCTGAACACAATATTTATGCCTGGAGGTCTTATTGACTGAAGGCCAGACTTTGGCCTTGCCTTCATATTAGCTCTGTATTATGTTTGACTTGTTTCTCTTATCAGATGATAAATGCCTTGAAAGCAGGAACCCTTTCCAATATTAATAAATAACTTCCTCAAGCAGCAGGGACAGAGGAAAGCGCTCTGAGTATAAGTGGAGCTTTATCTCTGGCAAGTCACATGATGTTGGGCTAATTATTTAACCCCTAAAGAAAGAATAGCCTTGAATTTCAGGGCAGGGGTACAGAACTTCCTTAGTTTAAATACCAACTTTGTCACTCACTATATGTACAACTTAGGGAAACTTAACACAATCTCTCAAAGCCTCAGTTTTCTTATCTGTAAAATTGAGATAATAAAGTACTGACCTTATAGAGTTGTTGTAAAAATAACGTGTGCAGATTTCTTTGTGCAGTCCCCGGCACTCAATAAATGCTTGCTCTAACTGGCTGTTCTCGGAACCCTGGTTTCTTCAACTATAAAACAGGTGTAAGTCCTGCCATGTGGATATAAAAGAAACAAGCCTCTAATGCAGGCTGGGGCACAGAATAGGTGACTAGAAGATATTTATTGAAATGAATGAAATATAATCATCAAGAACAGGAATCTTTTCTAATTGCTTGGCCCCAAATACATTCCTGTGGATAATCCTGTTTGCATTTCAAGTGAAAAGCACTTGCCATGTCCTGGCTGGTGTGGTTCGCTGCTTAGAGCACCGGCCTGCACACTGCAGGGTTTGTGGATTTGATTCCTGGTCAAGGGCATGTGCCTGAGTTGCAGGTTCCAACCCTGGCCCTGGTCAGGGTTCGTCAGGGAAGCAACCAATCATTGTGTCTCTCTCACATCGATGTTTCTCTCTCCCTTTCCTCTCTCTTCCTCCCTCCCTTCCATTTTCTCTAAAAATCAGTGGGACAAAATATCCTCAAGTGAGGATTAACAAACAAACAAACAAACAAACAAACAAACAAAAAACACGCTTAGCATACTTTCTGGCACATACAGGGCTGTCCCTCCTGGGGGCTCAGGCTATTCTCCATGGCCTGGGGAACTGTGCAGCTCCATCACGCTTGTCCCCCATTCATCATGCTTCTGGTCCCCTGTCCAGGTGGTAGTTGAACCAGGGGCCCTGCTCTGTGCTTGGTTGCTTTAGTATCACTGGAGAGAAACTAGAAACAGTGTCTTCGAAAGGGGAAGTGATGTGTTATTTCTTTGCTTTAACTCGTTTTTCTCTTAGGGACAAGGCAGAGTGAATCATTTCTCTCTGAAGTCTTTATTTGCCTGTCAGTGAAAACCTTGTTAGCTACCTGGCTGGGCAGGGCTTACCACTGACATGCTCATTTGGTCAATCCTGTTTCTATCCCTTCATTAACCCTGGTTTGGTGTTGGAAAGTTGAAATGCTGGCTCCTTCAAGATCAGAGCTCTCGGGTACAGTCAACAGCCCGGGGCTGTTGATTTGAGTTGGAATCTTGTCCTCTCATTCTTTCAACAAACATTATTACTTATTTTACCAGGATCTGTGAGGGACAAAGAGAGGCATTAAAGGTGGCTGGGGATGGCTTAATGGGGGAAACGTGGGTTTAAGAGTGTGTTCTCTGGAGTCAGATTGCCTAGGTATAAAGTGTGCCTTCATCAACTTAGGATGTTTCTGCACCTATTTATGCTGATATGGTTGAAATAATGACTATAAAGTACTTGGCATGGTGCCCAGGAGGAAGTAAGTAGGCAGTAAACTCTAGCATTGGTAATGATTACTCAATGTCCCCTGAGGATTAAAAAGCATCACTTACATGCCAGGGGCTGTTTTTGAATGCTTGGAGTACATCAGGAAACAAAACAAAAGGCCTTGTCCTCATGGACCTTACTGATGATGACCACGATGATGATGATAATGAAGATGGTTCCTGCCCTCTGGGATCTTAAAATCTATTGAAAGAAATAAAATAAATCCACATGTAGCTATGACCTTACACTGAGACACTTGCTGCTCTATAAATGTCCCGTACTGCACAGTGAGATCATCAAGAATCCAAAAACCGTTGTATTCATTGATGGCTCTCTACTGCCTGGTTTTCTGAATGTGTTAATGAGTTTCTTGTATTAACTTTTCAACTTTATGATAGCAGGTGGCCTAGCGTGGGTGAGGATGGCTCATGGAGGCCCCATTAAACCAGAGAAAATATGCTGGGGTGTTGCAGGACAGAGTTCACTCACTTATTCATCCATTCATTCAGAAATATTTCTTCAGCCCCTAGCAGGTGGCAGGAAGAGTGCCAAACACTGTGGGGAGCAGAGAGATGAGTGATGAGTCACGTTCACCAGAGCCAATGACACACACCAGTGGCTATTTCCGTAAGGTTAATGTGCAGCAGCTCATGCTCCCATTTCCAGCCTTCACCTTCCTCCCCTACAATGGGGTCCCTCTCTTAGGGAAGAGGGGAGGGGCTGCTACTAATGGAAGTGTGTCTGGGCAGAGAACAACCCATTGGAACACAGACCCAGAAAAGCAAGGGAAACTGTTCCGTTCTCTGCCATCTGTGGGAACAAGGTCAACGTCTCGAGGAGAAAATCAATTACATGAATAACTGACCTGTAATTCAGTGAGAAAGATTCCACCCAGGTCAATACCTTCTAGAGTTCATGTTTTGAGGGTTTGCCATGAATGACAAGAGAATGCTGATATTGCAGTGATTCGAGGGTTAGATGGTTATCCTTAGATGCCGCATTTGTATCACAGCCATCTCCTGGTGTCACCTTGTGAAGGTCCTTCGCTTACAGACAGGATGAGGCCTCTGGGGTGGACATGATCTCCTCAGTGATGAGCATGTGAGGGGGGAGGAGAGGAGGGGGGAGAGTGCTGTATTCTGCAAGCAGTTACACGTGTTCCTCCACACAACCCAGTAGAGTAGACCATGTGTCTCTTAGTTTCAGTTTCCTCAGTTGTAAAATGGGGCAAGAGACTTTCCCAAGGTCTCAAAACTAGCAAGTGTCATAGAGGTGTCTAAAACTCAGGTCTCTAGGCTCCAAGGCTAGCGCCTTTCCCATCATTCCAGCCAGCTCGTTGCTTGTGACATGGACTTGAGTACAGAGACTTCTGGATGAGTAGATGGTTTGAGTCAGGGAACTGCCGGCATGAGGAAAATTAAATGGGCGTCTTTACTGCAAGACGTCTCAGTGCCTTTATAGGCTCACACAAGCGATTCCTTGAGACTATTCAAGATAGAAAGAAAGGATCCAGTGACTTCTTCAGTTATGAAATTCTCTCTTCATGGGTTACATTGTAAAGGGCTAGTTTTCTAAGAAATATACTCACAGAAACTATGCTTTATTTTGCAATTTTCCTCTTTTGTTTCCTCTACAAACTGCACAGAGACACTGCTATGAATCAAGGAGGACTTTGCGGGGAAGGTAAACTAAGGATTTGTTTTTGGCCTAGGTGACCATCACATCCATCCCTCTGTTCTTACACAGGTCTGTTCTTCTAAGGCCCAATATTCCCACAGAGCGGGGCTGACTTGGAGGTCAGGAGGCTCTGCCACCTCCCTGCAGTGTGACCTTAGGCAAGTCAATTTCCCACGTTTGTCTTCAGCTTCCTCTCCTGTAAAGGGTGCAAGAGGCTGACCAGGGCACTTTGTTAAGATACAGAATCTTGAGCCTCATCCCAGAGATTCTGTGATCAGCAGGTTTGGGGTGAGGCCCTGGGATCTGTATTTGTAATTGTCATGCCAGGTGATTGTAGGGGTGTGAAAGCCTGTCTACGCTAGGGCCCTGGAGAGATTTATTTAGACCAGTGGGGACCACAGGGATGATGTAGTCAGCCAGGGGCTGTCAGGTATATACATCCAGACACTGCCCGACGCTCTGAGCGCGTGGCCTTCCCCAGCCCCCATC
This sequence comes from Miniopterus natalensis, assembly GCF_054644295.1. NCBI lineage: Eukaryota > Metazoa > Chordata > Mammalia > Chiroptera > Miniopteridae > Miniopterus > Miniopterus natalensis. The sequence goes on from NC_142094.1 coordinate 48,914,815, forward strand.
TTCTTCACGGTCTTTATTACTTTCTTTTCATTTACCTCCAGATGGCAATCATCCTCTAACGGTCCTCTTGGGGGAAGGAGAAGGCTCCCTTTGTTTATCTACAATTCACTGCCTAGTACAAGGCATTTAAAAAAAACATAAATCGTATCACACTTTCAAGGGTATCTGCTGGAAATACCACCATGATAGTAAAATCCGTTTACAGTCTGCCTAAAAGCTGCTTTGATCCGATGGGTTTTAGAAGAGAAGTTGCCCTTTTGGAAAAGTTTTCCTGCTAAACTGAGAGTTACATAACTCCAAGCTCTGTTTGGAGGCAAGCCGCCAAAAGTTTGGGTTGCTGAGAAAACAATCATTTTCCAATTTCACTTCAAACCAGGCGTGATTAATAAACTTTAAAATTAGGGAGATTTTCCAGTGAACATGTATTACTTTGGCAATCAGACATAAGTTATTAAAAAAAAAAAAAGAGTTCAGAGAAATAAAGTAGGACAGGGAATATGAGAGTATTGAAATCCTTTCCCCACAGGGAGAACTGGCAGAGAAAGTTCTGACCATGAAAAGGCCTTGGTAGAGGTTCCTGCCACCCAGCTGGTCTCCTTTGCCACCGTTACACTGGCAGAGGGTAAAAACAAGCAGAGGCTACACGGCTTGCTTCTTAGGTTCTTGTGATCATACCATCTACACGCTCTTGACCTTGCTTTTCCACGTAGCATCTTAACACAAGTGCTTCCCCACGAAGCTACAAAGCCTGGCCGCATCATATATAATGGCTGCGCTGGTTTCCATCACACAAAAACACCACATTTCATTTCACCATTGCCCTCGTGTTGGGCGTTTTGGCTGTTTCTGCTGTGTTGAACTCTCAATGCGTAGAGTTTTCTCTATTTAAAATTATCCTCTAAGGAGAAATTCTAATATAGATGGAGTTCTAACACCACAGCAGTGTCAACTGTCCTCTTTATTTTCTCAGAATGTTAGGAAGAGTTTTTGAAGACAAGCTGGTCTGAAGTCACATCCCAGGAGGGGGGTCTGACTTCAGAGCCAAGTTTTATGAAAAGAAAAAGAAAAAAACCTAAGTAACCCTAGATATAAAATCGGGATGTAGCTAACTACTAATTGAATTCTGTAGGTTTAATTCTTTAAATCTTCTGCACACGTATCATCTTTTCACTCATTTATTGCAACATATCTGAGATAAAAGAGTCACCGTGTTTAGCCGGAAAGTCTAATTCATGGTACCTATTTCATTATATTCAACTTACACATTAGAGATGAAAATAGTCCGAAACAAGTCATTTCTCCGGTGGCCATTGCTACCCATTAGGGGAGTTGTTTAGTTATTATTTGGTCACTGTTCAGACTGAAGAAGCAAACACAGCTTGGAGGAAGGGGTCGTGTAAGTTCATGAGGCCAAGCAGAGGCCACACTGATGTCTGGGGCTGTTCCCTGCTTCCCAAAGCTGCGGTTAAAGGGATGCTTATGACACTGCCCTAAGCCGCCCTCCACTCTCCCGTTTACTCTGCGTGCAGTAAAGGCCCCAGGACTGGCTGGGGGGGGGGGGGTCTGGGGAGTATAAGAAAGACGCAGTTGGAGGGAAGGAGGGTGAGAAAGTGAGTTGCCTTCCTGCTGTTCAAAGGGGATCCAAGTGGCCCTGCAGCGGCTGGAGAAGTGAGTCGGAAGTCGGGGCAGGACACGGGGACTCGGAAGTCAGCTCAAGTGCAGTCTGCAGCTGAAGTGAGCGGGGCCACCCGGAGGGGGCAGGCAAAAGGACATAAGAAAAGAGGAAGGAACCACGGCTGGGAGATGCTGACCTTCATGCAAAAGGACCCAGTAAAGGAGCCTGCAAAGGAATGGGGGTGGAGGCAAAGAAAAGGAGTGATTTGGGAAAAAAAATAATTAGAATTTGTGATTTCTCTGCCTAAAAATTCCCTGCTGGAAAGAGTGTGGCTGGATAAACATCACTCTGCCTGGACTCTTCTGTCCAGCAAATGCTAAACTGGGCAGGACACAGGGCCCACAGCTGTAGACCAAGGTAGATGGTGTTGCCCTGGAGGAAGTGTCTTAGGAAGTATCCAGAACTTGGCCTCGCTCCATTTCCAAAGCAGGTTGGGGCAGGGGGAGAAGAAGGAAAGAAAATAACCACAAGTGGTCACTGGCTCTCTGATTGGTGCTGCACTTACCGATCTCAGTTAATTATTTCACCAACTACAAGAAGGGGGCGGTGGTATGTAATTGGGGAACCTCTTCCTCGGCCCTTGTTTCCAGGCTTCCATCACAGACCCTTCCAGACCCTGGCACATTCCCACCCCCAGGAGAACCTGCTCCCTTTTTATGATGGCTGGGTCTCTGCACCCACTGGCGCACTGTTCTTTCCCCAGGTGATCTGGGGTCATAGAGGGCCCGTTTCCTCTTGTTTTTGAAGTGATGCCATCCTCTGTCTCATCTCCTTTATTCTCTCCTTTGTGATCATTGAGGAGGACAGATGGTTATGACTTTCTAGCTATTTTCCCTGAATTTGGTTCATTTTTTGGAAAGGGTAAAAATATTAGAAATATTAGGAATTACTGGCTCCAGCTCCAGGCTGCATTCCCAAACCAAGATGCACCAGTTATTAGGCTGATGTTGACCCTCCCCTCCAATTTGACTCATGCCTGTTTTAATCATGTTCAGATTCTTATTTGCAGGAGGAGAAAAGCATTAGTTATTGACCTATTCAAATCCCAAGATAAGTCTATTCTACCTATGATGAAATTGAATTCACTTAGCTTATAAAGGACAGAACAGGGATTAAACCAGAGTTTAAACTCAGAGATCCAGCCCAGTCTCCTTACCCTATTTCTGTTCCTCCATGCTGCCTCTTCAGGTTGAAATTATATTGAGTGAAGGAAAAAATGTCTCATAGTCAAATTATGACAAGTCATGGATTCACTTAAGCCAGCTTCTAATGTTCTGCCTGCCCCCAGGCTATCAGTTCAGGAAGGTTCTCTGGTCTGTTCCCACGAGGTGTATTCCAAGATGGTCTTCTCATAGGCCCTGCTGGGAAAGAACAAAATGTTAACACGGCACACACTCTTTCTTTCCCCAAAGAGTCCACTTCTTTTGATGACAGCAACTTTCCTAATGGGGAACAGGAAGAGAGTCAAATTTTTCTGCAGGACCATTCAAGCCCTTTCCCAGGACAGCATGATCCTTTGGAAAGTTATGGGAATGTCCCAGCAGGTTCTACCATGCTCCAGGCCATAGAGAATTCTTGACTGTTTTCCCCTGATCTTAACCATCACCCCAGCACCCCTTCCCTGCCCCCTACCCCAGCACAGGCGTGCATGGGAGAATGCATTACATTTAGGCCCAAAGTAAGACTGTATTGCTTCTTTGCTCTTCACAAAACCTCTGCTGGTCCATGTTCCCAAATGAGGAAACTGAGTCCCAGGGAGGCAATGAGCAGCGTCCTAAGCTAACCAGTTGGGGACTAAGGGAGTGCTAAACATGGATCTGGGTCTCCTGACTTCTGGCCCTCTTTACATGGTAAGAGTGAGTATATTTTTAAAAATTGCATTCTAATATATATAGCAGAAGAGGAATCTGTTGGGTTTCCTTGTTATTGCCTTTTTGGGTATTTGGAAGTCAGAAGTACTCTCAATATCTTTGAGGTAGCACTGAGGTTCACAACTGAAGTGAGATGGAAAATCTGTGATTACTAAAATTCACTAAGTACAGACATTTAAAAATATCCAAATTCACCCTGTGAGTTGTCTGCAAAATATATGTGTTTTTGCGAGCTGTGATACATGTGGAGTTGGGGACCAATGTGACTCAGAGCTGGTATTTGATGGGAGAGTGCTGATCTAGGTTTAGCTGCTACAGGAACCTAGTGAGTGGGTCTCCAAGGCCTCCTGGGCACAAGTGCTACCTTCCTCCTTAGACCAGGGTGAGCGCTCTAGGGGTGGGGTAGGGTGGAGTGCAGTGGGGGAGGGAGGGGGCATGGAATGAGCTGCTTAAGAGATACAAGTCAGAGGAGCTCCTGTTTATTATAGAATATTTTTGCACTTTGATAAGCCTTTAAAAATAAACAAAAGCCAATAACCTCCAGCCAGTATGATATAATATTTGTATTTCTTTATAAGACAACTTGAATATATATAGGCAAAGACTAATGAATATCCCTGAACAGTCTGTGTACTATTTTGAATATAGATCAGTGTCACGTCAAAAAATATTTTTGTTATTTTAAAATAATAAAATTTAAAATAATAAAAGTTTAAAATATGAAACTAATAATTCTTAAAATGATAAAAATAAAACACATCATAGGTGAAAGCCCCTGTTCCTCCTATGCAGCTGGAAGAAAGGTACTGACCTGGAATTTTATATGGGATGATCAATATAATTTTTAATTTTACTTTTAATAAATATGTATCACTTCCAATTTGGAAATGAGTGAAGCGCAGAACATCTGACATGGAGGTAAGAGGTAAGGATTCAGTTTGGTTTGAAATCTAAATTGTAGATTTCTTCGCATTGGCACTTGTTTAAATAAAAATGTATGGTAGAACATGTTGTTTTTCTAAATAAACTTTTGAAGGAACAGAGACACAAAATGTAAATTATCTTTTGGAGAAAAAATAGCTTAAAAACTTTGCAAATTAATAAAATAAATTTTTTTCTTGACTGCTATGGAGTTCCTCACTAGGATGATTTCCTAAAAAAGTAAAAAGTAAAAGGAATCTCAAACCATGTACAGATGTAGGCAGATAGGTAAAGTTTGGACTTTCTGGACCTATTTTAGTATCTTACTCTTCAAAGCATGATATGAGAACCAGCCCCAAAGAATCACTCAGGAGTTGGCTAGAAATGCTGAACCTTAGGCCCCACCCTGGACCTTCTGAATCAGAACCTGCATTTAACAAAATACCTATTGACTCCTGTGCACATTATAGTCTCCAGGGCTTTGGTACTTTGAGTTCTCAGGGATGAAATTTGGAAACAATCCTAAACTAGATGCCATACTAGACCTCTGGAGTCACAAAGGGAGAGGCTGCTGACATTGGAATGATGGTTTAATTCCCAAATACAAGACACACATATTTCTGTGAGTGACCAATTGTCCTTTTGTATAAGTGGCTGCCTCTGGCCCTGGGCTATGGGTGAATCAGAGCATGTGATTTATTGGACAAGGGACATATATTTAGAAATAAACGACTGCCAAAGGAAAGGAGGGTATGAAGAAATAATATCACTCATATCTGGTTTTCATTATAAAATAATATTGCTGTTTTGCATGCTTTCTAGACTCCTTAGGGTATTCTATTGCCACTCTGAGGTTTTTTTTCCCCCTTCTTTTTACATATTTAGAAGCTATTTAATAGAAACGTTGCTGCATGGGAACAAAAATATTTTTCTCACAAAATGTTCCCATTCAATAAGTTGCCACATATTTTTGTCCCATATGGTGCGTCATAAACTAACAGTATCTGTAGGCAATGCAGTTGAGCAGGGGGTACATTTATATGCTTACAGTGGCAATACGAACCCATGTTCAAGGATTTTTGTTTTAGGCAAAAGGAAATTGATGCTTAATTAAAACACACACACATATAATGTTAAAGAGTAGTTCAAGCTAAATTCCTTAAAAGAGACTGCAAAGAAAATGAATTCACTTATTTATTTCATTGATTCATCAAACACTTACTGATCTTTTCCTGGGACTACGAAGATAAATAAAACATTGTCTAGGGCACTGAAGAACTCACCCTCTAGCGGAAGAGAAAGAAAGAAGACACTGCAGGGTGTTGAGAGCTTTTAGAGAATAAGTGTGGGTACTCTGGGTGCGCACAGTAGGAGTTCTCAGTGAACATGAGGGGTGGGGCAGGGGCTGAGGGAAGTCTCCCTGGAAAAGGCATTCTTTAAAAAGCAAGCCACAAAGTTACCCCCTCAGGTCCCTGCTCCGTATCAGTGAAGTCCTCTCTGACCATCTGTATCAAGAGCAATGGTAACCCCAAACCCATGTTCCCCTATCATTTTACTCTGCTTTGTTTCCTCCATGGAGCTTCTTACCATCCATGACAGCCAGCCTCCCAGACAGCCCCGAAAATCCCTGGATCTTGGTATTCATGCCCTTCTGTGGTCCTCCCTTACATTTTATCAGGGTAAGGAAACCAATAAAATATGAGAAAAGCAATAGTATGCCACTTCCAAGATTAGGTTATAAAGGCTTCCATCTTGATCGCTCCCTCTTGCCCTTAGATTGCTCACTCTGGGGGAAGCCAGCTGCTAAGTTGTGAGCAGCTCTCTGGAAAGGCCCACATGGTGAGGCATGAAGCCTCGTGATAATGCCACATGAATGAACTTGGCAGCAGATCCCCCAAAGCCAGACGTACTTTCAGACGAGACTGCAACTTCATAAAAAACCATAAGCCAGAACCACCCAACTCCTCTGCTCCCAGGCTCTGCCTCTCAGGAACTGTGAGATAATAAACTTTTGTTGTTTTAAGGTTCTAAATTTGAGGTAGTTAGTTACATAGCAATACATAATTAATATAGCATCTGGTACATTATAAGTTTACTTTTAATTCACTTATTGTCTCTCTTCCCAAGTAGGATGTGACCTCCATGAGGACGATAAATTGCCTTATTCACTGCTGTACCTCTAGTGCCTAGAATACTACCTACATGGTGGTAGGTGCTGGATATACATTTAAACCAGTGACTGAAGCCTGCTGACGCTCATTCCAATAACCTGAATGAGGATTGACAGTGTTTCCACGTACATGGGAGGCCTTCATGATAAGAAGACTAGATTTGTGTCTCACCTAATGTAACTGGTTGAACGTTTTGTAAGTGATGAACCCCACAACTACTAGAAAGAACCCAGTAAGGCATTCCAGGGAACAAAAGCAGAGGCATGAAAGCTAATGTTTTTATTCAATCACACCTCCCAGGATAACAGATTTTTCCTTCTTAGGTTCTCACCAAAGCCAATGGCAGAGACCACTGTTGGAACTGGCGATCCACACAAAGCGGTAATGGACCATCAGAGTTGGCTGCTTCCACAGAAATATGGTCCCTGAAGCTATGAACCGAAACAACCTCCATGGACATCATAGTTCTATATCTGTCTTTTAATTGCCTAGCCTTGGGTCCTATAGGGCCAATGAGGGCCACAGTTCTTTAAAACTGGGAGACTCCACGGGCCAAATCTAAGCCATAATTGTGGAAACCCAAAGGTCAAGAGTCCAAAGGCAAAGATGAAAACCAAAGGAGCAGGCTGATGATCACGGGCAGGTTGAACTGACTGGGGGCTGTGGAAAATAAAAGCAAACCAGGAATGCCCAAGGAGAGTCCGAAATCATGGTTTTCAATAGTTAATGGTTCTCAACCCTGCCTGCCCAACAGAATCACCTGGGGGAACAGTGCTGGTTATCAATTCGTATTTCTTACTTTACCCACCCTTCTATATACTGCTTTGAAATGTTAGTGCCAGAATTGTGCCAACAGCATTTCTCCTTTACAAGCTCTGCCACTAGAGGAAACTGAAAAGATGGAATAGGAAAAAGGGATTTCTCTCTACCCTGTTTGCTTTCTGTTCCTATTAGTGTCACCCTAGCCCTACCAGTTAGTTCCACTAGGAACAGCTTGTTTTAGTTTTCAGTTTTGCCACAACCCCAGAACCATTTGTATCTGAGATACAAGCTCTAGCAAGCCAGTTCCTCTGAAGTCTGGGTCCCATCAGCTGCTGGAGGTCCTTTCTCTGAGGTCAGACACCAGCAATAGCTAGCAGCAGCACGTCCCCCTCCCCCCAGGGGTGACAGTCTCAGCTCTGTAGGGACCCTCCTCTCTGCTTTAATAGCTCTGACTTCACTCCTTTGTTTTCCCCACCCTTAGAGGTAGTAGCTACTTCCTGCATTCCTTAATAACTGGTTAACTTGTTAAAAATTATTTTAATTAAGTTCTTTGTTTCTGGTTTCTGAGTCCTGACAGGCATATAAAAATATATAGATGTCTAGATTCTTCCATACCTAATGTTGATTTAATTGGTCTGTTGTGATTAGACACAGAGGATTAGTTCACAGGTGATTTAATGTACCATGGGCCAAATCTAACAGGGTAGAGAACCTAGTGCTCTTATTCACCTCTATGGAATGGCCCGGCCTACTTCAAGCATAGAGGGTGAGATGTACTCACAGCAGGACCCTGAACTGTCTCCCGTTTTAAACGATTGCTTCAGCTGCCTACACTTGTGTTTAGCAGAAACCACCTTCTTTTTAATTGACAGAGTCCATTCATCCACCGAAGAGTGAGGGTTCTGTTGGCCATTCACACCTCCAACTCTTTGGTACACATGGTACAAACCACTTGGGCTGCTTCCGATTGAGACTGTCCCTGGACTCCTAAAACACCTCTGGATGTCCCATTCTGGGTGGCATCAACTGAGGCAGGGAATTGCTAAATGGATGTTTCCCTGTCACTAAAAGCAAAACAAAGGACAGCTCTTGGGTATTTGCCAAGAAAAATATTTTTATTCTTTAGAAGAAAAAACCAACTTGCATTTGCATTCAGAGAATATGTTCATTATATAGGCTCTCTTTGTGCAAATTCAACTCCCTAGCTCCTGGTTTTCATTAAATATTTCATGTGTGTGGGAATATTGTCGGCATTACTAATAGTGTTTCTATTTAATTTCTTGATATAATTTATCCTCCAGTAAACTCCCAGAAAGGAGTGCTGACCAAACTGATGGGCCCTCACAGAGAAGGATGGGTTGTTTCTGCGAAGGCAGTGATTTTTCAATTTTGAACAAGCAGGAGCTTAGGAAGGTAAGGACCTGGCGACTTGGCAGGAACCATGATGAAATGTAGCTAAATGGATGTTTCCAGCACAAAGGCTTGCTGTTTCAGGTTTCTGCATAATATATCTCTTTGGATCAAACAGGGAGAGGCACTTCATGAAAATCACCACCTTCCCCCTGAATGGACTTTTCTCTGCTTGGCTGTCTTGCACTAACTAGACCATGGAATTATGCTGATCTCAGGTGGCCTACATCTCAGCAGATAGCAAGTGTGGGTCCCTGCCACCGCCTCTCAAATAAACCACAGAACAGTTCAGAATAAAAGGCAATAAAAGGGAATAAGCAGACTTACAGGAAATTGGTAAAATGACAAAAGATGTGCGCACTCGCAGACTCTAAATTGAGCCCCACGCACCTTTATTTGCCCCGCTCTGTTCTCATCTCTCAGAGAGAAGCCGCGACCTGGCACCTCTACTACCTGTTATTTCTTTAAGGAAATGAGATTTGAGACATGATAGACGACAAAAGAAATGTGTTTAAGCAAAGCTGCTTACGACCTTCCAAGTGTTTCTAGTTTCTGCTATAGAGAGAAACATGGGGAAAATACTAACAAGTAAAAGGGAAAAAAATCTTGAAATGGATTAGAAATAGGACACATTCACTTGATCTCCTTTGGTTTGTTTAGGGTTTGGGAGAAGTAGCCTTAGAAGGTGAGCTGTGGATTCCTGGAGATAGGAAGAGCGGTGGGAAAGCGTTATTTGAACTAATTGCTTTAGTGCCATGAATATCAAATCAGTCAGGAACACTTCCACCTTGTTCTGATGCTCAGAAACCTCCAGTGACTTTCCGGTACCCGCAGGAAAATCCTTGAATTTGGATTCACCACAATTTTGTACCAATTGCCTTTTCTTTGGTTTGTTACCTAGACCTGTGCCACGCAAATGCTCTGTGTTAGCCTAAGGATGCATGTCCCGCACTAGCAGTTGAGAGCACTCTGTTTCTCCCGGCTGGTGTGGCTCAGTGGTTGAGCATCGACCTAAGAACCGAGAGGTCACTGTTGGATACCCAGTCAGGGCATTCCCTTTCCCTCTCCCTAAAAATCAATACATATATATATATTTTTAAAATATCACTCTCTTTCATATCTCAGGTCCCCATATATTAGCGACTATGCAATCTGAGATACATTCCCCTGCCTCCTGACCTTCCTTCCCCTCATCTGTAAACTGAGAGTGATAGTAGCTTAGATCTCATAAAGTCATAAGGAATGCATGTTGGTGAACAACAGTCCCAGTGTGTCCAGGACTGAAAGGCAGGAAAGTCCTACACAAACTGGGATGAGTTGTTCTACATGACATATTGCAAATAAAACATTTAGCTCTGTGCTTGGCATACAATAGATATGATCATAATCATGAATATATTTACTTTCTCTTTCCTAAACATGCCTTGCATTTTCTCCCTCCAAGTTTTTGTGCCCTGCCACCTCAACGCCCACCACTGGACCCACTTATCCCATTTATTTTGCTTATCAAAATCATGTTTATCTCATTTCCTTGACCAGACTGGACCCTAGTGAGGGTGGGCCCCATTTACTCAGGCTGGTGTTTTCTTTACCTCTTGGCAGAGTTACTGTCACATGTTAGTATATTAACTAATGTCCATTTTCCACTTTAGAAAAAAATTCACATTGGTAACTATATCAAATGTGCAGAAAATACACTTGTCCTGCAAGTATTTGCTGCCTGAGGCCAACGCATGCCACAGCGGCCAGATGTAATGCCAAAGTGTCAAGTAATAAACTTACAGTTGCTGTATGTTCACTCTCACAGTTGCTATGGAGTTGTTTCAATATTTCCTCAACTATTGCGCCTAAAAGGAACAGGTATATCACTCAGAGGAATCAGAGAGCTTTTACTGCATCACCAGCAGGAAGTCTGGCATTGCAGGGTCATGCTTTGGCGCTGCTTAGTGGAATGTTTGAGAATGTTCTTTTGGAAGAGATTGTATTTCACTATTTCCTTTATGTAAATATAACGCTTAATTACCAACACAAAGAAAGCACTCTGAGAACGAAATTGCTTATTAACAAAAGATTTGAAATGGACTGGAGTTTCAAAAGGCAGCAGAGGAAAATGAAGACATGTATCTTTAAACAATAATTACACAGCTGAAAATTATATACTGAACGTAATTTTGCAGATTCAATTTTCTTGTTATTGGTGGAAAGACAGAAGATTAATCCTATAAATTTAAAAGTGTCTGGATTTGTCTTTTTTCAAAACTTGACTTAAAATGTGATACTTCAGATTTGGAGGTTCTGTTCCTTATTCCACAGTTCAATGGACAATTGTTTGAAGAGATAAATCCACTTTTATGGTGACAGTCTCAGAAAAGTTTACGAGCAAACCATCCCTTTATTTGCTTATGTCTCTCCATCCATTACAATTGGAGCCACATGGAATGCTGATTACTCAATTTTCAGAATCAAGCTTATTATGTTTTCCATCTCATCCCAGAGTTCATTGAATCTGAGATTCAACCATAATATGTGGATGCAATTGCTGTTGTTTTCTCTTGTTAATACAACCACATGTCATTTTCCTCTGTTCCAATTCTTAAAATAACGATTGCATCAATAGGGTCTTTAAGTCTGAATCCAGAATGACTGACAGGTTCTGAATTCAATTTAGAGGAACGGCAACCCACTCCGACAGGACTAGAAGAGTTGAAGGTCAAGAGTGGTCTCTAACCCACCAGGCCAAGGCAATAGGGTTCAAACGGACTGCGGGGATTCTTTAATACCCAATCCTTCCTCAAAAGAGATACATAGCCACAGCCTCCCTGGGCCCTAAAGTCCTCATTAAAGAGTCTGCAATAATCATCAGGTACAGAAGGTCTAAATGACCAGGGCCTTCTGGGATCTGGAAGGACTCCCCTCCCCTCCCCTCCCCTCCCCTCCCCTCCCCTCCCCTCCCCTCCCCTCCCCTCCCCTCCCCTCCCCTCCCCTCCCCTCCCCTCCCCTCCCCTCCCCAGCCATCAGTGCTGTTTGAGGTAAAGCAGAAGCACACCAAATAAGACAAAACTGCAAAACCCCCACATATTTAAAAAACATTTGTGTTATATACCTTCAATTCAATGAACACTTAGTATAACTGACATGTTTTTCACATAATATATGGCAGAATTATTATTTTTTGACTGATAGCTGTTGACCCCAAGAAAGTAATATCTACGGAGGAGGGCTCCTGCTGGCTAACTGGGCTTAAATGTCAAAACAGAGCCCAGCAGCTATTTCTGAACAGTGGCCTCTCATGCAAACTGAGCTCCAGGGAGAAGCTTGCACTACCCTGCCCGCCTCTTGCACTAAGCTGCCGGCACTGCGCTCCTGCCAGCGGAGCCAGTCCTTAGGCAGGAGTTCCTGGAATTCCATTTCAACCAACAGGACTGAGACGTTCCCCATCCAATGGAGATGCGAAGCTATAGCTCCATCAGCATCTTCACCAACCAATCAGATCAGCTCCATTCTGACCAACTGGGACTTTGCCTTTTGTACCAATCAAATTGCAAGGGTCTGGAGCCCTTATTTGCATAAGGATTGACCAAACAGGGACCACAATCATTAAGGGTGGTGGTGGTGAAGACAGGAATTCCTGTTTCACTGATAAGAAGATTCAGATAAATATAATAGCTAACTCATAGCGAAGGCTTATTGTATGTCAGGTTCTGTTCTACATGTTTTACATACACTCTTTCACCAGATTCTCATAGTGACCCAGTGAGGCGGTTACCATAGGGGTTTAGAGGTTAAGGAACTTGTCTAAGTAACAGATCAGGTAAGTAGGAGTATTGTCTCATACTGTTTTGGCTGCAATAAAATGCTTTTAGTTTAACCTGAAGCTCCATTTTTCTACAGACTCAAGCTGAGCATCTTCTTTGTGCTCACAGGCTGAGGAACACAAAACACAAAGAACATTTGAACCCTGAGCTGGGCTGAAAGGCAAATGGCGACCTGCAGCAGGTATTCTGAACTCTGAGGTTCCAGGTCTTGACTTGGAACCAGGTGCCAGTGACATCTAGGATGTCACAAAGAAAAGCCTAACACTCCAAATCAGGACCACTCTGTTCTCTGGGCTCTGCCCATGGAAATCCAGTGCGGCCAGCAGGACTCTCGGTAGAATCCCGACAGTGAAGGGTGGCCGCCCCTGAGTGAAGCCCCTGTCTTTCTTTCCCCGCGGTGGCCCAGAGCTTTGCGGACAGCCCTTGGTCAAACAAGAGGTGACGCTTTCTAGGAACTGAGCAGGTGGTGCCGACTCTTGGGAGTCCACAGTGAGTCAGAGCAGAGCAGAAGGAAGGCTGACAGATAGTCCACCTGGCCTTAAACAGGGTAGAAAAAGGGCAACTCCACACACATCGAAAGGGCAACGGAACATTGGCCAACCTCATGCTTCCCAGCAGGCCGCCGAGAGCACAGCTGTGCAGCTAGAGCGTGTGCTGCCTGGGAGGCGCGTAGGGGCTGGACTTGGGCCCTTGCCTGGGCTTGGCTGTGAGCTGCGTGAACCTCGCTGTAATCCCCCCACCAGAGGGATGTTTCTGTGGCTCACACACTAGGTCTGTCCCACACCAGGGACTGCCCTGCCTGGTTTTAGTCCTGCTACTCTCTCTGGGACCTTGACCAAGTCTCCGATTCTGAGCTAGTACCTTAATCGAGAAGACAAGGAGCTTATCCTGGGTGACACTGAGAGCTCCTTATCCTTAAACAGGATGACTCCCCCCAACCCCCTTTTCGGAAGTCTCTCTCTGAATAGTTTCAACCTTGGCCTTCTAAGTCAGGATTTGGAGAATTTAAATGGGTCTGCAAGTTGGAAGTTACCTTATTAATGAGCTCTGAGATGAACCAAGTTGTAGACTCTAGATTCAAAGATTTAAACTGATGGCATATTTCTGCCATTGTTTTTTTATAAATCATTATTTAAAAAAGAATTTTTAGCTTTTCAAAATGATTTTAAATAATAGTAATTAATTACCTTTCATCCAACTGATTCTGTACAGCTATTATTTTCATTTTCCCCTCCCCTTCCAGTTCGCATCCATCCGTCCAGTTATACTGATAGATCTGCAATCACTATGTCCATACATATGGTAAATTTTCTTTCACTTATACTTTAGCTTAAGCACTTTCCATGCATCCAAGTCCCTCTAATTATCATTTCAATGAATGCATTATCTTTCATCATAGTCCATGCACCATAATTTACTTAACAAGTTCCAGAATGCTGGCTTCCAATTTCTTCTTGCTGGTATTGATAATGCTGCTAATTAACATCTTTATGCACACAGATTTTTTTCCCCCTTATGAGTTATTGACTTTTAAAGGGGGAAAAAAACCACCATTGTGTATTTTGAAAGTGTAACTGTTGGAATCTGTGAAGCAATATTTACACCCTTGGAATATGGTTGTATATAAGCTGCAGAACCCCCCCCCCCACACACACACACCTGTTGCCAGCAAAAGAGGAAGATTTGGGACACTAATTTTTAGGAGCGGTCCCTTTTGAAGAGACCTGTAAAAACTGTCCAATGGCTTTGGGCAAGTCCATTTACTTTACTGTCCCTCCTTTTTCTTTTCTTCTTTTAAAGATTATGTTACAGGAGCTTGAGGGCACAGTGGCTCACTCTTGTGTAGATGATTAGGTTGTCATAATGCGAAATCCAGGAGGCAAGACAGAGTGACCCTCCTCCCACCCCACATCAGTCCTTTACAAACCAGTGTTTTCACATATAACAGCCTTGCCTGAGTAACTGCCCATTCGATTTAAAACTCAATCCCAAAGCACAGAGAGAGCCATTTCTGTTTAAATGCAGTACATCAGACACAGCGAATGTGACACTTCACATCAGAAAGGGCTATGAACAATCTCAACAACACTTAGAAACAGCATTTTTAACATTGTGGCAAATGTTGCCAGTTTCAGGCATAGGGTAGACACACTGGTGCCCAAATTCCTAACGTCGATCTTGTTTGAGACAAAAAATAAAAAAAGAATCGAGTAATATTCATTTCATGGGAAACCAGAGTTATTGCCAAATGCAAAACATTCGAATAAAACTAAATGAAAGCCACACCTGCAGTAGTGCTTTAAAAGGGAAGATATTTTCCAAAGGCATCATCACCAGGCTTGGGTGGCGAAGAAAGTGTAGCCTGAAAATGTCTCATGCAGCGAAATTCAGGTCATTTTTATTCATTGTGTTATGCGGAGTCACAGACCTCAGAAAAACACACTAATAAAACATCATGCTCAGCTTAATGGTCTCCCCTCATTCAGCGCCATAATGATAAATGAAATGCCATTAGTATAAGGCAAGTCCATTGCTCTGGCTGTGGGGCCAGGACTGTGACAGAATTAGAATGCAGAGAATGGATGGCTCAGAGCTCAAAGGAGAAATATGCCATGTTTCCGAACCTCATACAGTGGCCCAGATTGAACTCCAGGCCCTGAGAAGGCTTGGGGTCTTCAGACCTAGGTATGTGAACTAGAATAATTCTTGGAAAGATTTTTTTAAAGCACCACCTAAGAAGACCAGAAGAACAGGAAGGTGGACGCTTCCAAGGGCCTCTCCCTTGCTCTGCAAGGATCCCCATGTTCAGTAATTATGCAAAGACCGTTCCGTTTTCCTACCCTGGGCCAGGAGCTCTGCTGAGCCCTGGCAATACAGGTAGAAATAAGATGGACATGGTCCTGCTCTCATGGGGTTTATGTTCTAATGAGGAGACCATTATGATAAACCACTTAAAAATGACACTAACACTTCTCACCGCCTGGAATTATTTAACAGGATAACGGGTTGGTAGGGTTATTAGTTTGAGATAACACGGTTTTTTAGTGTTTGTCTGACAAATCCTATGGGATATATTTATACTAAAAAATTCATTATTTATCTGAAATTCAGAATGAACAGAGATTCCTATATTTTATTTCGCAACCCATGGAGTGGGTCCTGGGAGAGAGGAACAAAATAGGAGGGTCAGAGGCCTTTCCAAGTGGGGAGCAGCCTGCCTTTTAAATTTTTTCTCGCCTCTCAATACACACTTCCTGTTACCACTGCTGACATCTGTGGGGTTATCTAACATCCTAATAGCACTTTTTATTTACAGTCACTTTTATAGGCGTTGTTGTTGGAGCCCCATCTAAGCCGTATGAATGAAGCTTTATCATGTTCCTGATTTCACAGATGAAGAACTGAGGTTTGGAGACGTTCAGCCACACAGGTGGCTGTGACCCCACAGGAACAAGCAACAGGGCCAGGACTTTGCATCCTGTAAGCACATCCTCCTGGCTCCTAGCCCGCATCAAGCAGGTGCTCAATACATGTATGTTGACTTGAACTAAATACAGTGTGTTTGAAGGACGTGTAAGATCCTGGCGATCAGCTTCTGGGTTGCAGTGGAAGTGCCTGACATTGAACTTCTGATCACCCAGCACCCTTTTCAAAGACGGCCATTGTGACCAAACACACTGCGGCTACGAAAGATGAAGAGCCAGGTCCCCCTCCTGAGAAGGCCCCTTTTTGGAAACCCCTGGTTGAGATAGATGACTGACCATTTGACTGATGAGCTTTTCCTTTCCAGAGCTTTAATTCCTGCTCTTATGTTTTAAATTCACCAATAAAGAGTGATCCAGCAAAAGTACAGGCTCCCCACTCTCAACCCTAATACAGGCAGAACCTTAGGTTCTCTCTCTCTCCCTTCCTCCCTCCCTGTGATGTCACTGTGTGGCCCTAGGCATGCTGTGGACCCTCTAGAACTTGTGCTTTCAAAGTTCCCTGATGGCTGTCGCTGAGAAGCAGAATGGAGCAGGGGGCTTCTGGAGCTCAGGGTCCAGTGGGAAAGAGCCATGCACACAAACAATGTCAGGCAGAGGTATTCCCAGGACAAAACAGACAATTCCTGCATATATATGGCCAGCCCCACACCCTTCTAGTAGCTATAGAAAAACTCTTGAGCTCCAGATGGGACCGGAACAGTCACATGACTCTGGCCCCCAGTTCCAGGGCCTCGTCTCAGAGCTCTGCTTTGAGGTGCAGCAGAGCAGCCAGCGGGCAGGTTAGAATCAGAGGGCTGGACTCATCTGGAGAGACTGACTTCCCAGTCCCAGGTCTGCTCTGTGCTGGGGAAAGCACTCGACGTTTACATCTTTCCTCACCTTCAGTATTCACTACAACATTGAGATGAATGCAGCATCCCCATTTTATTGATAAGCAAGCAGTCTCAGAGAGGTCAACTCATTTGCCCAAGGTCACACAGCTTGAGCACAGGGTTTCACCCTCATGGAGCTTCCAGCAGGTCATCCTGTCTTATTCCTTATTGAATTCCCACTGTCCTGCTCACAGCAACGGCTCAGTAAACATGTTGCATGGATAAAAAATAGCCCCCAAACTTGTGCTTAGTCATGAGGTCATGCTATTTCCTTTGAGGTATAGATTGAAGAAGCTGCCTTCGCCCTAGGTTTCTCTATGTGATGAAACAAATTCTGCTCCCTGGAAGCCTAACTCCCCAGGCTGAGAAATATTTGGGAAGACCGACTGCCTTGGGGCTCACTCTCACTGGTCCCAGCCAGTCTCTGCCTCAGCAGGCAAGTCACTCACAGGTGAAGAGGTCTTATGAAAAAGGCAGGCAGGGCTCACTAGTTCCCAGGACTCACCAGGGGACTGGCACCTGCAGCCCTGGTGTTTATAGTCGGATTATATTTGATGGCATGCTAAATTGGTGACTAATTACAGCATGCCCAAATAAGGTACTTTAATTATATCTTCCTTAATTCCAATGAGAACTCTGCTTGGAAAACAGAGGGGTGAGTGGCTACATATCTGCTTGCTCTGATCCCTAAGCCTGGCTTGGTAAATGAATTACCAGGGGAGTCAGTGGCTTATTCCATTAGCTCCTGATAGGACGCTGCTTTGTAGCTGCTGGGAAAGCTTCCCAAGGGAGGGGCCGCTTGCAATCTTTGCAACCTGGGAAACGAGGGTGTGCAGGGAGGCTGACCCGCTCCTTCACTCGGGGAACAGCTGCCCAGCTGTAACGGACATTTCTGGAGGCCTTGCTCATTCAGCTCGAAAAGGCAGATTCAGTCAATTAATATTTGACAAAGGAGGCAAGAACATACAATGGAGTAAAGACAGTCTCTTCCATAAATAGTGTGGGAAAACTGGACAGGTACATGCAAAAAAATGAAACTAGACCACCAACTTACACCATACACAAAAGTAAATTCAAAATGGATAAAAGACTTAAGTGTAAGACATGAAACCATAAAAATCTTAGAGGAAAACAGGCAGCAAAATCTCAGACATCTCTCATAGCAATATGTTTACTGATACATCTCCTAGGGCAAGAGAAACTAAGGAGAAAATAAACAAATGGGACTGCATCAAAATAAAAAGCTTCTGCACAGCAAAAGAAACCATCAACCAAACAAAAAGGGAGCCCACTGTATGGGAGAACATGTTTGCCAATGACACATTGGATAAAGGGTTAATATCCAAAATATATAAGGAACTCATACAACTTAACAAAAGGAAGACAAACATTCCAATTTAAAAATGGGCAAAGGACCTCAATAGGCACTTCTCCAAAGAGGACATACAAATGGCTAAGAGACATATGAAAAAACAAATTAAAACCACAATGAGGTATCACTTCACACCTGTGAGAACGGCTCCGTCGACAAATCAACAAACAGCGAGTGCTGGCGAGGGTGTGGGGAAAGGGGAACCTGGTGCACTGCCGGTGGGAACGCAGCCTGGGGCAGCCACTATGGAAAGCAGTGTGGAGGTTCCTCAAAAGATTAAAAATTCACCTGCCATTTGACCCGGTGATCCCACTTCCAGGAATATATCCCAAGGAGCCCGAAACACCAGTCACAAAGAGCTTATGCACCCCTATGTTTGTAGCAGCACAGTTTACAATAGCTGAGATCTGGAAACAGCCCAAGGGCCCATCAGTAGATGAGTGGATAAAAAAGCTGTGGCACATTCACACCATGGATTACTATGCAGCTGTGAAAAGAAGGATCTTTTATTCTTTGGCATAGCATGGGGGGAACTAGAATGTATTATGCTAAGTGAAATAAGCCAGTCAGACAAAGAGAAGTACCACATGATCTCACTCATATGTGGACTGTGATAAACAAAATAAACTGAAGAACAAAATGGATCCAGAGACATAGAAGCATGGAACAGACTGAGGGATCTCAGAGGGAAGGTGGGGAGGGGGGAGTGGGTGGGGAGAGATTAATCAAAGAACTGAAAAAGAAAAAAAAAAGGCAGACTCACCCATTGTGCTCACTGATCTCTGCCACCTCTTGAGCTGTATAAACTCTATTCAGAGCCTTTTGAATGGAGCCTTCCTGGGTTTTACAGATCCTTAGACAGGTTTTCTGTCTTTATGTAATGGGACTCCTCCTTTCCCCTGCCGCTAGGCTAGTAATGTTAGGAAAGCAGCATCAGTTTGGTGGTAAAGTTTAAATGTTGGTAAATGTCTTATTTAAATCACTTTTAATACTTTCTACAAGATGGACTTGGGAAGGCCATGAATTTTAGCCCCTCTCCCCTCCCCATAGGGACCAGGAATCAGTTACTTTTTGATTTCCCTTGAAGACGATAAATCTTTCTATAGCCCGGGCTCCTTCTTGTCCTCTGTCTCTTTAAATGCAACATTTCCTCCATAGCAGAACTGCTTTGGAGTTCCCTTGGGACCTTTCTACCTGTCACAGTGATCGTAATACCAATGATATTACCCTTACCTACAATGTCAGACAATTTCATATAAGTGACCTCACTCACTCCTTACAGCCAGCTGTGAAAGGGAGACAAGGCAGCTAGTGACACTCTTACAGCCGAGCTCAGAGCGGTGAAATCATAGCCGTGTCATCCAGTCAAGACAATGGTCTGTGTTACCTGACACCATCCCCAGATTCTTCACTATGTTGCCTGTCAACAAGCCTTGTTTAGACCACAGCACATTGTTTCTCAGCAGCCCAAACTTTCAGAGAAGACCTCCAGCTGATTCTTGGTGTTTCATTTCCAAATATGCATACTGAGTTAGAACCAAGACCAATTTAAATGGACAAATATCTCTTAAACGCCTATATGTGCATGGCCCTATGGCAGTCAGGCCATTCGGAGATGACTCAGAGAGTAAAAAGCATACTGCCTATAGATTTAGGTTCCAGACAAACCTAATTCAAATCACAGCTCCTCCTGGGATCTTGAGCAAGCCATAGTCAAAGGCTCAAGATTAAGTGAGATGATATAAGGTGGCCAGCAACCTTGATAGTGCTAAACTAACAGTCATGATGTTTCATGTCCATCATCTCTTTATTCCTTATAACACCCCTTATGAGGTAGGGACTATTCTCAGCCCCATCTTACAGACTGGTAAACTGAGGTGATTGGCCAATGGCTATACAACTGCAATTTACATCTAGGTTTGTCTGGCTCCAAGCACAGCTGCTCCTCTTAATCAGCGTCATGAACTGCTTCTTGTGAGGAAGGCAGGACTGTCCATCAGCTGCTTCCAGTAGGCATATGATATTGTGGCATGAGCTTTGGATCAGGGGTAGGGGTTGCTAACATTTAGACTCAGCCCTGCCACCTACTGGTTGGGGACAGGCAGAAAAAAAACACAGTACAGTGGTACCTTGGTTTTCAAATGTGACCCCTTCCGGAAGACCATTCGAGTTCTGAAAACCGAGGGATCCACAGCCGACAGCTGAGCCCCTGGATCTTGGCCTCAGCAGAAGCCACGGGGCATGTTCGACTTCCGAGGTGTGTTCGAAAACCGAAGCACTTGCTTCCTGGTTTACGGCGTTCGTCAACCGAAACGTTCGCCAACGGAGACCTTCGAAAACCGAGGCACCGCTGTATTTGCCACATTCACTTGCTATTTACCAAGTGCGGTCTAATGATGAAAATACAATTCACTAGGAAGCAGGCCTGACTTCAGGGTTCCTTATGTCGTTATGTGTTTTTTTAAGCCATAGATTCTGAAATCCCAACTACCTCTTGAGGGGATGGTTGAAAAATGGACCCGGAAAACCAGGCCAATAGTTGACCCGTCTATCCAGGGCCCTGTTACCTATTAGGAGGGTCACTAGTGCCTTTGAGAATCTGATGGTGAGTAATTATTCTCTCCCCACCCAAAAGGCAGACGCACACCCACACCCATACACAACTCCCACGCACAACTGTGTACACAAGTTCAGGTCTGCCTGGCCCCACGCACAGCTCCCCCGCCCAGCTGTCCATCTGCAGGCTGGATTGGGAGTGCACAGCCCTGGGGTTGAATCTGGGGTTCAGCACCCTCATGCATCAGTCCGGGTAGGAGTGAAGATGAAATGAGATGACCCCAAGGAAGAGCCCGACGCCGCTTACCCGCTCAGTGGGCACCAGCCCAGCCCCTGGACAGCAAGAGACGGAAAACGACCAAATAACTGAGCAAAAAGCTCACCCTCAAGGAGAGAGAGAGACTCCCCTCCTCAAAGGAGCTACCACTCCGTGCGGGCGAGTGTGATTTCCCTGCCCACCTTCCAGGCTTTTTCATTAGCCTCAATAAGGAGCACTTTGCGGTGCCCTGGAGTGAGCGTGGGGAGGGCTATTGGAGCGACTTGTAAATGTTAATGGCTCTCAGACCAGCTCCCTCTGGCTGATTGCTGGTGGAATTGATGGGCCAGCAGGCTCTCCACCCACCTCTCCTCTTCTTCTCAGGGCTGAAGCTGCTGCCCTGTGTTTCCAAGCCTTCCTTGGGTCCCCCCCCCCCATTTCCACAGAGTCAGGGAGGCTGCCCAACCTGCTGCACAGGCTACGCCTTGATTTAGAGCTTAGTAGGGGACTTTGCCTGGGAAGGTGGGGAAGAGACCTCCATCCGTGGGCTCTGAGGGCTTTAACACTTGCTGTACACACTGTGAACCAGCAGCATAGTCCATGGATACCTATTAGAAACGCAGAATATCAGGCCCCACTCTAAACCGAGAATCTGTGTTTTGATAAGTCCCCTGGGGTGATTTCTACGTAAGTGCAAGCTTGGGAAGCATTGGGGGGCGCTGCTCTAATAATGGAATTCCCCTACATGCTTGCAAGGCTCTGGGAGAACTTCAAATGCCCCTTGGGGAAGATCTGACTAAAAATACCACAGTAGGAATAATGAATACCAACGAGTTCCCCCCATTGTTAATGCTTCGCATTCCACAAAGTGCTCGGGTGGACGCAGGGCGGACTCCTTGCTAACTGCTTTTACCGTAGCTCCATTCCCTTTGCTACAATCCATCTGTCCTCTATTTTTCTGGATAACATCTGTTTTAAGAAGAAAACAGCTGTGAGTTTGAGTCCTGGCTCTGTCATTCATTCACCTGATTCCAATAAGCTTAGGTAAGCTCCTTAGCCCTTTAAATCTCCAGATTCTCATCTGTAAAATGGAATGGTGGTAATTACCTTCATCACAGAACTTGTTAGAGTGAAATGGGATAATGCAGGTATGACCCTTAGCTCAACACCTGGCTTCTGGCGAATCCTCCATAAATGGCAGTTCCATGGTTTTGTTAGATAGGACAAGGGTCTCCAGATTTTGGCAGCTCTAAATGTCATTTCTTGCTAAATGTTAAAATACAGCACAGTATTTCTGAGATACAGCTATAAACAGGAACTCAACCAGACGAAAGTAGCCAACTGCAAAGAAGAAACCAACATATAATTGACCAAACTGTATGTAAGCAAAGACTAAGCCTCCCTCCAGGAGGCAGAGCTTGGATAGGAATCCCCTGCCTCCTTTACTTGCTGCAAGTAAATAAAACTACCTTGCGACAACCAGCTCTAGTTTTTGAATAGAGCACCCCAAGTGGCAAACCCCTTGAATTTGGTAACAGTTTTGTTTCTCTCGTTGCTGTTCTTAGTGTAAATCCCCACTACACCCATTTCGGCAAGGACGAAAGTTGAGGCTGTCTTCTGACTGCCCAGAACATGGTAGGTTTCTTAGAAATTTGTGGAATGAATGCTTGATCTTCACAATAGCCAGCAAGGCGAGGCAGGCAATATTTTCCTTATGATATAACTTAATAATCACAAGAACCCTGGGAGGTAGATTTATTTCTCCCAGTTTGTAGATGAGAGCCCAGAGGTTCTGGTTCAGTAGGAAATTTGCCCAGAGTCACACAGCTGGTTACCAATCTAAGTCCACTTCTCCACCTTCTGATCCAAGGCTCTCTTTGTCTTACTTCCCTTCCTCCCAAGCTAATTTCATCTTAAATTTGTAGCTTCTCAGGGCTCTAGGACACTTTAACACTTGTCATGGATGGGAAAGAGGAGATTACAATTGTTGTCTTTGTCTGCTGACCACTGAGTAGTAGGTAATGAGAGGAAAAACATTTATCATCTACCCTAAGTCCAGCTTGGCACCCTGCACACCTACCTGTTCAAAATATTGTTTCTCAAATTCCAGTCTTTGATTGAACACTTGTACCATTTTGAGCCTGTCTGATACCATCCATGCTATTTATTTTCTATTCACTATATCAGCTCACCTTTTTTTTAAACTCAAATATGTTTTTAAATGAGACTATATCACGGCCATTAATGCAACTCTAACATCACTGTCCAACAATAGGAAGTACAATAAAAATATATACAATGCAAACAAAAATGTTCTTTATTTCTAGGCAGACAATATTGCCTGCAGAAGGCTTTATGCCCCGGGCTTCCTTTCTCTTCCTCCAAAGTGAGAGTAACAAGTGATGTTTAGTGCCAATATGTCCTTGAAATCTAAGTTTTGGTTTTTTTTAAACCCATTCAGAAGAATTGGGAAACAGAGGAAAAAGCAATGAAAATGAAATGCATTTATCACCATGTGATTCAGTGCTGTTTAAAGCTCTTCAGAATCAGTAAAATCATCTCCGAAGCCTCCAGGAGCTCCAGTCCCTGGGAGACAGCCCCCTAGCACATGCTATGCCATTAGATGCTTTTGTTACCCAATAGCATCTATTGTTGCCCAATAACATCGAATAGCATCAAGACAGGTAGGTCTGGAATCCGCAACCGGTCTGTCTACTCTCCAGCGCACAGGTAATGGACCGTGAACTCCGGAGAAATGGCCTGGGATTGTATCCCAGCCCAGACTACTTAATATTCGTTGAGTTCAGAGAAGTTACTTTACCTCTTTTGCCTGAGTTTTCTCATCGGTGAAAAGGGGATACTAATAGTCACCATCTCAAATAGCTGCTGTGAGGATTAATGCCTAGTAACACACTTAAAGCAGTGCCTGGCACATAGTAAAGGCCATACAAGTAAATACTAGTTCTGCTGCTACTTCTGCTACTTCTGCTGCTGTTTTAATGTACTCAGGGCGGGATATTATAAGAAAGTCCTCGCTTAGGATCCGTGGAATAACTTCACCCGCTTGAGGAGTCCTGTCCAGGTCCCTTCCCCTTTGAGTTCTCAGACTAAGCAGTTTCTGAGGCGGGAGTCCCCTCGAAAGGAAGAACAGACAGCTGGGAGGGAAGTGCTCCAAAAATATGGGGACATTTCTCCGGAGGGAGCTGGCATGTATTCGGCTCCTGCTGTGTACCAGGCATTTTGACATGCCATCTGTACTCTCTCCCATTAACCTGCAGTTGGTGATATTCTCCAAATATCTCCCGTTCCTGCCTTTCATGAACATGGTAGGACTTCCCTTCCCAGGAGAAATGTGGCATATCCATGTGCCTGTGACCTTCTGTGGCCAGTGCAATGTGAGTGGAAGTAATGTGTGGCGCAGCAGGCAGAAACGTTCAGACCTCGTGGGCGTTTCACAATATTTCCTTTTTTTCTGCTTCAATAACCATGGAAATAAGGAGTTTCCGGGCATGACATGAGCAAGAGCTCTCAGCCAACGACGGATGGAAAGTGTGGCAGAGAGGAAAATAAAACTTTGTTGTTTTACGCTACTGAAATTTTGTTTAATGCTGCAGCGAAACCTGCCCTATCCTGGTGGAGACAACCCCCTAGGTGCTGAGACTCACCCGAGTTCTCAAGAACTCCAGCAAGAATTTGCGGCCCTTGGAGTCCAAACCAGAGCCAGGGGCCAGGTTTCAGCTGAGAAGGGCATGTAGTATGTGAAACCACCCTCACTATTCCCCTGTCTCATGTCTCATTTCTTCTTCCCTGATCAGTGTCTAGTAAAGAAAGTGAGGAAACTTGGGCTCAGGACCCTTCCTCAGCTGCCATCTTCCTGTGGAAACTTGAGAGACTATTTCCTCTCTGGGTCTGTTTTTTGCTGAACCCCGCAGTCATTGACTTAGGTCCCTATTTGCTCTCTGAGTCTCCTTAACCTTGTCTCCCTCTCTAGCTTTTGCTTGAATAATCCCATAGACAGGAAACCTATCAGACTCATCATTAATGGATAAAGGTCTAGGCAGGATTGTGAGACTTCCTAAGTTCCATGAGTGAGTGCTTGACTCACCTGAAAGGTGAACGATCTTGAAGATCCTTACTTTGTAGAATGGCCATATCATTTATCATCCTAACCAGGATACTTTTAAGACTAAAGGGGGTACTAATAACATTTATACTGAAATAATAGGTATAAAATGGGGCTCTCTTGGACAAACCAGGATGTATGGTCACTTGGTTTCTATGATTCTATGGCTACCAACAAATAGTATGAATTAAATTCCATGGGCAGGACTGGGTCCCATGTTTGGTAACTAACCCTGACTTTTGGTCCACTCCCTCCCCCAAACTCTTGCCAGCCATTTTTCTTTGGGTGGTCTCCCATTCTCTAACCAATTCTCTTGTGAGAATTTTAGTTCAGGGTCATTTCAGAGGGAAGGCATGTACGCATGTCTATAATTTCAAGCAAATGTTCCCCATAGGTGCTTCATATTCCTAACAACTATCTTAATCAGATGCGTATTTAATGATTTTTATGGAGACAAAGACACAGATGCGAAGTGCTCGACCCTTCTTGGAGCTTTAGAATGCTGCCAAATCCCAGCCCAGTTGTGAGAACCACCAGAATGCCCTGAGCTACACTCTCTCAGGGTCCCCACAAGACCTAAACTTTCAGGAAAGTTACTCACAAAGTAATAGGAGGAGAGGCAGGGCCTATTAAGTTTTCTTCTGCAGGCTGCTTAATTGTAATTCTGCCCTGGGCTAGGCTCATTTGCATAGTTGATTTATAGCTTTAATTTGAATATTACAGGGACTTCAAATAAGCCACTGCCTTGGTCCCTCTTTGAATTTTTCTTTTAGCAATCCACTCAATCCCACGTGGAATCCAAGGAGGCCAGGAGCCTCTAATGCGAGAAGATTTACATATCCCTTCCTGCTGAGACAGAGGAAAGGAAGCGGGGACAAGGGAAAGAATGAACTGCTCCATTTGGAAATGCTTGATTCTACTCCAGGGCAGCCTGTCAGGTTCAAGTCTCGCCAATAATTGCATTTTGGTTTATATGATGGCTCCTCTAAGGGGTGCTTTTTCTTAAAGTTGCCTCTTCTCTTCTTTCCTTTGTTTATGTTTTCCAAAAGATAGCTGAAATTTACTGGATGCATACTACATGCTAAGCGCTAAGCTAAGTAACCAGATTAAAGTCTTGCAAAAGGTAAATCTGTCCTGGCCCTCGCGGAGATTATACTCTCTACACAAGACAAATGTCAAGAAATAACTACACATTTCATTAATTAATTATGTATTCTAAGTATCTGCTTTTCCCATTTCTTCAGAGGCCAGTATTTGTGTCTGTATTAGTGTGTGGTGTGTGTGTGTGTGTGTGTGTATGTGTATCACATGGTAATAAAATAAAATTCATTGAGATGTATACTTAGGTATACATGTTCTGACATGTGTATTTCCAATAAAATGTGTCCTTTAAAGAAAGGGCAAGGAAAGAAAATGTAAAGCTCTGTGCTGAATACAACTTTCCCAAAACTGAATGGAAAAGTAGCTTTCAAGGCATCCCCGCCCGAGAGGGGCTCCCGTCCTGCCCTCGCTTCTTTGCCCAGGACTCATACTCTTCCCCACCTTTCCCGAGAGGAGCCCTGCCCCTCTGCATGTGAGATTAATGAGGACTCGGGTGGCTCGGAGGAAGGGAAATAATATGGAACTTGAGTTTTATACCTGCCACACACACTTCTATATGCATCTGCCCTTATTTTTCGCCCAGTGAAGTTAGGCTCTGGGGGCAGTGGAATAAGGAGAGGTGGCGTAGAGACTCTAAACCTCTCATCCCTGTAGGATGAAAATGATGCTTGGAAATCACAAAATGGTTAGAGATGTGGAAACTGAGGTAGAAATCAGGTGAAGTAACTTGCCAAGGTCACTGAGCTACTAAAGGGTGGTTCTAAAACCTAGGAGAAATGGAATAATCATCATTTATTGAAGACCCTGGTCCCCAGTGTCCTAAGTTTACCTCCTGCCACGTCCTCACACCTGCTCACACTTCATGGAAGGTGGTCTCGTAGACAGGAAGGAGCAGGCTTGGGACTTAGGCAGACTTGGGTTCTAAATGACCATCAATTTCCAAACATGTGTCCCCGGGCAAGTTAAGTTCTCAGCTCTCAATTTCTTCATCTATAAAACAGAGTTAATTATACCTAATTTGTAAGATTGATGAAATATTTAAATTTGTACACGCAAAAAAGTGCCAATACAGACCGAGCACATGGTAAGGGCTTAATAAAGATTCATTTCCATCTTAGGAAGATACTGTTATGATGGATAGAATCACCTTCTCAGTCTCCCAGGGCAGGAAGCAGTTCAACAGAGGCCTCCCGGTCCCCAGTGAGAAACTGAGGCCTCACTGTGCATCGGCCTCAAGGTCGCTGTTTGGAAGGCAGTGGTACCAAGAGCAATTAATTTCCTCAGTCCTGGCTTTCCCGTTAATTATTATGAAAACATAATCACTTTCTGTCGACAAGCTTGCTTTTGAAATTGTAGCCATTTTTCATCTTTAATAAAATATCCTTCCTGTCTCCTCCCTTCTGTTTCATAATTGAAAATGTCTTAATCCTAGAGAATTTAAAGAATATGGGAGTATAGAAAGTGTAGAGCTCCTTTCTTCACTCTCTCTAATAATTGCCCCCTAAGAGAGGAACTGACCTTTCCTTTGTCTTTTCTCTGCCTCTCTCAATCTTCACACCAAGGCTTCACTTAGGTTGCTGCCCCCACTTCAGACGTAGAGAAAATGGTGCCAAGAGAGGTTACCTCCATTGGCCAAGATCACACAATCAATGGATGGCAGAGTCAGCATTTGAGCCCAATATGTCTGATTTCAAAACCCAAGCTTGGGTTAGATATGTGCCATTTCTGCCTAAAATCACCCCCCCCCCCACCCTACCACCACCACCATCGCCGCCTCCCCTCCCC
The DNA here is from genome assembly GCF_054644295.1 of Miniopterus natalensis. NCBI lineage: Eukaryota > Metazoa > Chordata > Mammalia > Chiroptera > Miniopteridae > Miniopterus > Miniopterus natalensis. The sequence goes on from NC_142094.1 coordinate 48,942,990, forward strand.
CTCCTATTTCTGGCCTACGGTACAGAGAAGGAAGCACCCTCCTTCTGGAAGCTCCTGACCTCCATGCTTAAAACCACTGTCTTCTAAGCACATCTCCGCACTTGGAACCTGCAATTGCATGTATTCATTCCTCTTACCTGCCATGCTCATTGAAGAGGAAAAACACCTTCTGTTTTTCCCTTTTCTGAGAGTATACATTTTAAAAGGGAGATCTTTTCCCCTTATTTTCTCTTTCCAAACAAATAGGTTCTTGAATGCAAAGAAGAGGAAGTCCATTCATTTAGAAACATTTTCCCCAAAGATAACAACATACATTAATTTCCCTAAATACTTCAGAATCCCATTTTTACTGCCAAGTACACCTTTCTTCAAATAACTCCGATGGGCAAGGTTGAGTCCATCCTATTTCAACCAGGGTGAAGTGTATCTTTGGGTTCAACTGCAGAGAGAAAAAGACCTGGCGAGGCAATGCTTGGTGTTTCTTGTGATGTGAAGCAAAGTGCTGCCAGTATCTTGAGGCCATCAATGCCACAGTTGAGAGTCATTTCCCTGACCAGTTAAATGGGTTTTAATTACCAGGAAAGTATGTAAATGTCTCTTAAATACATCTAACTGATTAAAGCGCCTTTGGATCAGACTTGGAGCCAAAGCTGAAAAAGAATTCACTATCTCAAAATACCTCCTCTTTCCAAAGGCGAGGATAAGTGATGATTCCCAGTCTACCTTGTGAAGGTTGTTCTCTGGCTGGTAATGAATCATCACGAGGTAAATGTTGACTGGAACTATCCGGCGACAAACTGTTTCCATGCAGTCCAATGCAAGGGCACACATGGATGGCTTTAGGGAAGAGAGACTCATCAAAAGCAGGGGTACCTACTGCAGCCAAAAAATAAGCTGTTGGCAAAGAAATTCCAGATGTGGTTAGATATTGTAAGCCTCAGACTGGGCAGAGCCTGAGAATATAATGCAGCATCTGAACAAGGAAGCAGAGAAAGATGCTTCTATGCAAGTTCCTGCCTTATTGATCCTGTTCCAATCTTTTGTCAATGCACCATCCAGAGGAGTAACAGCAGAAGACCCTGACATGACATTCCTGTCAATATAGGGGCCAAACAGAGGAGGCTCACTGTGTGAAAAGAAGGCCCATGCCCCGGGGTAGCTCTCGGCCCTGCTTCTTGATGCAGTACCCGTAGGCTGGACACAACCTACACAACCGTGCATGGCAGCCCTGGACCCTCACAGTGCCTCAGAGGTGCCATGTTTTCTCTTAAATTTGGAATTTATACCAGCCTGGAATGCTCTCTACCCTTCTTCTAGCCCGTTGCTGGTCTGTTGCACATACACCCCTTAGGTGTCAGGTTAGATGTCGCTCTCTTGAGCTGCAGCCTGGATTGGATGCCTGTTTAGGTGTCCCCACCTTACCGCTTGGAACTGAACTGCAGTTGCCCATTTTTGGGATCTTCCCTGTGAGTTGGGAGCTCCTAGAGGCCACTGGAAGTATTGCTCTTTCCTCAGTGCCATCCGCAGGGCTGGGCACAGGGTAGACACCTGGGAAGTGTTTGTGGCGAAATGTAAGGGAACAGGAGGGGGCGAGGGAAGGAGAAAATGGAAAAGTAGACAAGAAGAGACGAGAGAAAAAGGGAGATAGGAAGAGAGACACAAAAAGGGAGAGCAAAGGCAAAGAAGGAGAGAGAAATGGGTAGAGAGAAAGAAAAATTGAGAGGAAAGAAATGGGCTACCCAGCGAGGTTTCCCTGCAGGTCCTGCCTGTCTTGGTGGCCTTTCCCTCCTCCCTCACTTCTCTCCATCATCACTGCACCCCATCTAATTAAAGCCTGTATCTCTACCAGAGCCGGCTCATGCAAAACCCTTTCCCTTATGAGAAATGCAGCAAGCCAGGAGCTTGCTTCTGTCATTCTAGATATGTTCTGGGATTTTCATCAACAATGTCAAGGCCCAAATCTGGGGACTGGGCTCAGGCCAGATAAGACCCCTGGTTTTGGTGGTCCTCATATTCCAGTTTAGTAAGATCCTTCTAATCCATGGAGAGCTAGGATGCTGCTGACGGCTGTGCAGGCTGCAGAGTAAATCGTTCTCCAAGCCTATTGAAAGCACTTCCCTGGGGAAATGTCCCTCTCCTGCCAGAGTTGGGGCTCACTGTCTTGTTCTGGGCTTCCTGTTTAACAATATGTTCTAGAAAAGGGTTTGGGGTCTGAGATTTCCTACCAGGCTGATGTGAGAGAAATTCACTTGGTTGCTGGGAGGTTGAGAATTGCATTTAAGTTTTCATTTAAACTTGTAATTTCAAACTTGCAGCAGCATTACCTGCGGGGCTTGTTTAAAATGAGCAGCCTGAGATCCCAACCCCATAGATTCTGATTCAATGGGTTTGAAGAGAGCCCTGGGATTCTCTATTTAACAGCTACCCATCCTCCTTCTGCTTAATTCATTTTAAAAATTAAAAATATTCGATTACAGTTGATATTCAATATTATATTAGTTTCAGGTGTATAGCATAGTGGTTATACATTTATATAACTTACAAAGTTATCCCTCCCTCCTCCCCATAAATCTAGTACCCATCTGGCAATATACATAGTTATTACAATATTATTTACTTTATTCCTTATGTTGTACTTTACATCCCTGTTTTGCAACTACAAATTTGTACTTCTTAATCCCTTCACCTGTTTCACCCAGCCCTCAGTCCCTCTTCCCTTGTGGCAACCATCAGTTAGTATCTATGAGTCTGTTTCTGTTTTGTTGTTTGTTTATTTTGTTTTTTTTAAATTCTACATGTAAGTGAAATCATATGGCATTTTTCTGTCTCTGCCTGACTTATTTCACTTAGCGTAATACCCTCTAGGTTCATCCAGGTTGTCACAAATGGTAAGATTTCATTCTTTTTTATGGCTGACTAATAGTCCATTGTATATGTGTGCCATGTCTTCTTTACCCAATTGTCTTTTGCTGGACACTTATGTTACTTCCATATCTTGGCTATTGTAAATAATGCTGCAATGAACATAAGGATGCATATATCTTTTTGAATTAGTGTTTTGGATTTTTTTGGATCAATACCCAGAATTCTGGTGCAGGGTCTCAGAACCCTCAGGGAGGGGCCTGGCTGGGGAGACTGTGGGCTGGCAGCTCTCAGTGCAGTGACAGCTCTGGGGCTGGCTTGGGTCCTACCATGAGCAGGAAAGAGGCTGGTAGAATCTTCAGCCATGTAGTTTCTGGGGAGGGGACACTGACCATTTTCCGCTGGGTGGTCAGCCTTTGGTGAGTTTGGAGCTCCCTGTCTGGGCCTTAGTTTTCTCTTCTCCAGTACTATTCCTTCTTGTCTGAGGCACCAGCACTGGGAGTGTGGCCATACCACGTTCTTCTTACCTTCTAAGCTGGCTCAACAAGGGGATGGATGCTGCTGCCTCCAGTGAGGGCACAGATGGTGGTGTGGTGATGTAACAACACTGCACTGAGCTGGCTTATCCCAGGGAAGAGATAACCTAGGAAGTAAGTTAAACACTTGGTTGGAGAAGGTGGGGGTGGGAGGAAAGATGCTGATGGTCCCTCTGGCAGTTCGTCAATGTGCACTGACAAGGACAGGCTGAGCAGGGAGAAGGGGTGGCCAGGAAGGGTGGGAGGAGGGAAGACAAGTGAGTGACGCAGGAGCCAGAGCCCCTGCATCATTATTCTCGCTCAGCTGCTGATTAGCTGTGGGATGTGGAACCAGCCTTTGGCTCTCAGGGCTTCTGTTTGCTCTTCCAAGACACGGAACCCCCACTGGTGAGCACTCAGTGTTTTCTTTTTTCCCTACACTTGACTTCGCTGAAGCAATGCTTTCTGTATTTCTGGTTTTTTCTCCCATTCCACCTTCTGCCCTCCTCAGGACTTATTTTCCATCTTCTAGAGACTGCTGCTGAATTAGTAAGTTGTTTTGAAAAATAACTTTATTTTAAAAGTTGTGGGCTCTTCCTCAGATGGTCTCTTGAGTCAGTTATTTACTGCTGCACCTCTTTATTAAAACCAAGCCTAAACGCCTGATCGAACTCTAAGGCCTTGATGCTAGGAAAAGGAGCAGAATGCTCCTCCAAGGCACTGCCTCCGTGTTCTTACCCACAGAGGCTTTAGATGACTTGCCCAAGGTGATACAACCGTAACCCAGGACTCAAATTCAGGTAGAAGGGCTGCAGCACCTAAACTCTAAACCACCTCACTCTCCTGCCTCCTGCGCTTGGCAATGCAGTGAAAAGGTGAGGGAATACCTGGCAGTGTCAAGAGAGGGTGGGTGGTATTGTCCATCATGCTGAGGACTCTACATACGGATCTAGTTGGGTGTCTTTGAGCAATTTCACCAAAATCTAGCTCTCTGCCTTCATCCCCTCCATCTGCTCTCACATGCTTCTTAGACCTCAAGAAAATGTGAGTGTCTCTGAAAGGTCATCAGATCAGCAGGGACCAGCCTTAGGGCTGCACCTCTCCTTGCAAGATTAACAAGTACACGTATTAAGCCTCCCCACTCCCTGCAGCTCAGTGAGTTTCCCTTTCACATTAAGCTAAAACTCAGACACATTTTCACCTTCATTTCACCTTGAGCTTCTATCTGCAGTGGTTCCTACTGCCTTAGATCTCAGTTCTTCTCTTCTTTCCCCCCATCACCCTAACTCCTCTAAGGCTGGAGCAGGGAGTTAATGCATTGAAACAGATATGCAAGGCACCCAGGAGAGTTTGCAACTTTAAAAGACCTTTTTAAAATTTAGAACAAAATAAAGAAGCAAAACACTCCCTGATTTTATCTTATTTGTAAGTTGGGGTTTTCTGAAACCAGGACTCCTCCTTTCTAAAAATCAGACTGCATTCATGTTATGAGAAAAATATGATTGGGGGAAAAATCCTATAAATAGAGTGAGAGGATATTCAAGGCTCATATGCAAGAGTACTAGCTTCTCTCCTGACTATAAGTTTTAAACCTGAAATGTTCAATTCCTTAAATTGCTTCCAATTTATATATTGGAAATGGAGCCCAGACAGACTCCATTATAGTCCTTTCCAAATTTGGATTCATCTAGTTTCTAACCTGGGCTCAGACTAAATTGAGTCTCTTAACTCTACCTCCCTTGTGCACACAGCAATCACACCATTTCTGTGGTGGGCTTCGGGAATGTGGCCTAAGGGCCCTGGGCATGGGCGGCTGCCCCAATTCCAACAATTATTCCACGTGGTTTATCCTGCGCTCTGTCACTGATGGAATGTGGAACACAAGCGAATAAAAACCAGATTGGATTGGCCTCATCCTGCCTCTCCCCAGTGGCAACAGAGGGCTTACAAGTATGTTTTTGATATCACGTGGTGAGAAAATTGCCAAGAAGAGATCTTCAGCAGAGCCTCTGGGAGCATTAACACCATAATCAGCTTGAAAGCTATAAAAATGGGAGAAGAAAATCAAAAGAGAAGGTCAGAGAGTATAAGCAGAGAATCTCAAGATAGTGTTAGATGAAGATTTAAAATATATGAAGGTGGGTGGTCCAAAAAGGGAGATCACTTTAAATAGATAAAACTGAAAATATGGACCACGAGCTGTAGTACAAAGAGAAGAGAATTCTTCTAATATCCAAATGCTTATACTACTCAGTGTCTGTTTGACATGTACAGTATTTTGTAATGAAGTCTCCCCCACCCCCGTCAGCCATTGTCCCATCTATATTTGAAACAAAAAGAGAAAGATTTGAACTTGCCCATTGATATTTGTCCCTCCCCTTAGCTGTCTCTTGAGTTTGTATTTTAGCCAGTTGATCTCAGATACTCAGTAACGTACAATCCGGAATGAGATGGCCCTTTCACTGCTACTACTACTATTACTGTTAATGATAATGATAGCAGCGAAGATTATTGAGTGCTTACTGTGCACCAGGCACTGTTCTAAGCATTTTGTAAGAATGAACTCATTAATCCTCATAGTAAGTTCCTCACAGGACTAAACGCCTACCTTCTATAAAAGCAAGTGGAGATATAAACAGTCTCTATTGCATGCCCAAGCTACGCAGCTCCTAAGTGAAAACATACTAGAGAAGGTGGAGGAAAAGTCAGGAGACTGAGGCAGCGAGGCTCAGTCAGTGTACATAACACGGGCCTAGGCGTGGTGACGGAGGAAGAGAGAGAAAGCGAAATGGGCTGGGGACTGGGAAAGACTCTGGGGTTCCCAGAGCAACTGCATGTGGGAAAGAATTAAGGAGAGAAAAGATGCTTCTCAGAACCATTGCTATAGATTATGAATTGGATAAAACTTAATGCTCTTCAAAGGACACAAGTAAACGCTGAGCTTCCTTTTGTACTCTCTATGGGGTGGGCTGGGTTCTCAGATCACAGCTCCATAGAGACTGGGGCATAAGAGGACCCGCTTTAATCAGAGTTACACATAAAAAGTGCTTTCCGGTTTCCCATATGTGATCTCAACACTTAAGCACAATAATTTTATGAAGATAAAATGTGGCGATGATGTGGATTTTCAGGGAGAGGGCAGGGAGGAGCGAGGGGCTTCCAAATAGCTTAGAAACAAGGTGGCTCCTCCGACAACTGTGCGATCAACAAACAACGGGTTCATTCATTTAATAAATATTTATGGAGTGCCTACTACATTGTAGGAACTCTCTATACAATGAGATGTAGCAGTGAACACTGTTAATATCTGGGCAGGGCTTGCATTTTCCTGAGGAGAAACAGAAAACAAGCAAACAAATGACTAAGTATTTATCATAATATCAGTTAGTAGCTGACCCAGGGGTTCTGAGCAAAGATTTGCAAAGTCATCCTAAGAAAACTGGATATCTTCCAGCTCTGCAAGCTCCCATTTTCACCTACAAGATAGAATGCATCACCCACCAGGAGGGGAGGAAGCTGAGGAGCTGTAGAGAGAGGAATGGAAAAGGGAAAGTTATAAGAACCCAGTATCAGCAGAGCCCACAAAACACTACCTTGTCCTAGCTGTATGACTTTGAGCTAATTACTTCCTCTCTATGTACCTCAACTATAATAATACTGCCTACAAATTATATTTTGGATATGCATTAAACAAGGCATAATTCGTTTATAAATTGTTTACTATAGTGAGTCCAATAAATGTTGCTGCTCTCAATGCTATCGCGGTGTCTCTACTGATGAAGCTGCTGGCTCAAGGAGAATCGGTGACACTCATTACATTGACTGTGAAGACTGGCTGACTTTCATGTCAAGAATCCAGCTTGGTGACAGTGGTCTTTCCTGTTGCTCACAAGCCCCAAACACTTAGATTGAGTGCTAGTACGGAGCTCAGCACAGACAGAAAATGCCTTCCACAGATATCGAGATCAGGTTGCCTGTACATTTCTCTGTATTCAAAAGTCTTCTTGTTTCATTTTTTTATTACCAAAAAGAAGCATCAGTAATCATCATCAAGCACTAACGGGGAGCCATCACTAAACCAATGTTCTGGAGAGTGTTACAAGGTAAACAATAACAAGAGGCCAAACTTACTGCCTCAAGGAGCTCACCACCTAGCTGGGAAGTGAGCTCTACATAATCTCTTGCATCAAAAATTCCAAAGCAGAACAAGATAAGGGCAAACCGTGGGGTGCTCCCTAAGCACTAAGAGGATAAGACAAATGTTTCCTTGAGAGAAGGCCGAGTCATCAAAGAATGAAGAAAACACACTTTCGTGGAGTTTCGGTGTGCCAGCCACCAAAACACACATTCTCATTTACCCCTCCCGCGTGCTCCTTTGGGGTAGCTTCTCAAGCCTACGTTATGGATGAGAAAACTAAGTTTCAGAGAACTTGAAGACTTGTTCAAAGCTATGCAGCTATTCAGAGACTGCCCCAGGATGCAAATTCATGCCTGACCTCAGGCTGTTACTTTTCCCTCTCACAAAGAAGCAGTATAGGGTTACAGTGAAGAGTATGGTGGGAGCTGGGTAGAGAGTTGGGATATGAGTTCATCACACTATGATTTGGGCAAATCATTTTATCTTCTTGTGCCTATTCTCTGGGATACAAAATATGTTTCATGACAGCATCTGTCTTACAACATTGTTGAGAATTAAATGACATAATCCTTGGTTAGCTCAATAAGCATTAGCTGTGATATCAAAGAAGATGAGGTCATTATTTCCTCCTACCATCCACTCTCCTCAGTGCTGCTGCCTTAAGATAACTTGAAAGATCTGAAGACTAGAATCGTTAGGTAGAAGAGGTACCTCGAGAAGAGAGGAAAAGTAGCCATTGTGGGAAAGTATGGAGCAAATGCTCGGATGAAGGCTTCCCGGGTCCAGCAGATTCCCCTCGCCCCCTACCTGGTTTCCTTCAAGTGCTGTGTCGCTCAGGATGGGCTCCTGAGGAACCCAGTGGTCTTTATAACACAGGCTGTCATTGCTCCACTCATGTGTCCCCTGTACTCACCAACTTTCAACCCTGTGGCTCTCTGCCTAAGGGTTCACTTTGGCTGCAGAGGCGGGCTGGGCTCCTACAAAAAGAAGGCCTGAGACAGGTGCATGCATCCCCCAGCTCCCTTCCTTCCTGGAGCAGGACGTGTCTGAAGCATGTTCTCTGCCATGTGTGACAGGTCCCATGCAGGATCAAGCTCCAGGTGCCCACACAGTAACTGCTCATTAACACATCCTCTCTTGGTTTCCTTCCCTTTCCTTTCTCACTTTCCAACCTGTGTTTTCTGAGATCACCGAAATCCTAGTTTCAGGGTCTGCTTCAGGGGCTCACTAGCTCAGTGCACAATTCTAGGTTAGGTCACTCCATTATTTCTCTCTTAGTTCCTCTTCGCACGGGTACTTATAATGATAACTTTTTAGCTTCTGAACAGAGCTTATTACCAAATATGCAGTCTGCTTATAACAGGGACTGAAACTAAATCAATGCCACCAGCCAGTTTACCAGTCTTTCACAAACGTTTATTCTCACTGCCCCCAGCTCCTCCACTACCCTGACCACCTGTTCAGTATGGGGTCCTCACACCCTAGGTTACCTTGATGCTTGACTCAGAGTAATATCTCTAAACTAAGGAGTGCTTGAGCTGAGCCTTTAGGAAAATAACATTTCCTGAATCATCAAAAATTTATGCTAAATAATCCTTTAATGAAATTACCCACTGAGAAAGGAGAGCTTTACTGTAGCAGTTTAAGCGATTTCTTGGGAGAAGAGAGAAGAGTCATATTCTGTCTCATTAGCTGACTCTAAACTAAATACTTGAGGAAGTCTCTCATGCTGCCAAATGAAATTTAAGCAAAGTGTAAAACAGGTCTTTGTAAAGGCCTATCAGATATCATCAATCCGTTTAAAAATATTTATAGAGCATCTATTAAGTGCTTTGATAGGCACTGATCTAGGTAATTTGGAAGGAGTAGTGAAAAAACACATGTAAACAACAAAAATACCCACAAAGTCTCTGCCCTCATGAAGTTTACATTCTGTAGTAGTTATCTATTGCTCCATAACAAGTGGACAATTTAATAGCTTAAAACAATAACCATTTACTCTAACTTTTGTAAGTTAGCAATTTCGGCTGGGCTCAGCCAGACTATTCTTCTGCTTGTCTCCCCTGGGGTCACCCATGCAACTGCAGTTATTTGGCGCCTCAACTGGGGCAGCATGGCGTGTGATGGCCTGACTCTCATCTGGCAGGGGGTGCTGGCTATCGCTAGTTGGTTTAGAAGGCGTCCACTGGGACAGCTTATGTCCGTCTGCTCCACGTGGCCTTTCTTCCTCCAGCAGGCTAGCCTCAGAAGTTCTACAATGTCATGTCTACAACAGTCTGTTGATCAAAACCAGTCACACTGCCAGGCCAGATGTAAGGTGTGCTCCATCTCTTGACGGGAGATGCTTCAAAGATACATCGCAAATGGCATGGATACAGTTTATGGAGGAATCTTTGGCCATTTAAAAATAATCTACTGTATATTTGAATAGTTGAGACAAACAGAAAATATATAACAAAGCTTAGGCAGAAGTTCTCAGGCCTGTTTCCATATAAGAATTATCTGGAGAGCTTTTAAAAATATACCAGATATTCCATTGCTGACCAATTAAATCAGGGATTGGAACTTGGGACTCCACATGATCGATCAGCTCCCCAGGGGGTTCTAATTTGTAGGTAACTTTGAGAGTCACTGGGGAAAGTGCATTGAAGGAAAAATTAAGGGGTTTGGGGAATCCAGAACAGTGAGAGAGTTGGGTAAGATGTGGGAGTCAGGGAAAGAGTTTGAAGAGGAAGCACTTGAGCTAGAGCCTAAATGACACATGAGAGCCCAAGAGCCTTGGTGCCATTGGAAGAAGAAAGGGAAAAGCAAGTGAAAATACCCTGAGGCCAGAGGTGGAAAAGAGGCTGGGGCAGTAGAAGCAGATGTGGTAGAAGATGCCTTGGAAGAAAGGTCCAGCCCTCGGAGGTGGTGCCTCGGAGGAATGTTCTGCTAGAGTCAGGGCCTTGCAGTTTGATCAGTCGCCTCCCTTGGTTTTTGTAAAGAGGTCAAACAATAAAGAGCTGACTGAATAGATGGTCTGTGGAAGAGCCCACAACTTTCAAAAAGCTATTTTTAAAAAGAACTCACTGCTCAACAGCAGTCTCTAGGAGATGGGAAACAAAGCTGGAGAAGAACAGAATGTGGAATGGGAGAAAAAAACAAAACAACAGAAAGCAATGCTTGAGAGAAATCAAATGCAGGGAAAAAAGAAAACACTGAGTGCTCACCAGTTGGGGTTCCGTGACTTGGAAGAGCAAACAGAAGCCCTGAGAGCCAAAGGCTGGTTCCGTACCCCACAGCTAATCAGCAGCTGAGCAAGGATAAGGGTGCAGGGCTCCAGCTCCTGCGTCACTCACTTGTCTTCCCTCCTCCCACCCTTCCTGGCCACCCCTTCTCCCTGCTCAGCCTGTCCTTGTCAGTGCACATTGACGAACTGCCAGAAGGATTTTCATTTCCTCTGTAAGGAAGCTTTCGGAAGAAGGAACTATAAAAGAAGCAGGTCTTCAAAATGTGTGGAAGAAACACAAATCAGAGTGGTATATGAAAGAACTTAAGGCCACAAACTTTTAAAGTCCAGGACCATGTGTTGTCTAACACACATAACATAACTGGCAGCAATAATGAGGGCAAACGATGTTCATCTGAAATGTGAGTGAGGAATTGAAGGGAATGTGTGTAGTATCTAGGCCCATGTTGATAACCACACAGTCAGTGCTGGGTCCAGTTCTTGTCCCCTCCTCTGCTTTCCAGCTCTGCCACTGACTAGCCCTGTGACCTTAAGTGTGTTACTTTATCTCCTTGTATCTCAGTTTCTTCATCTGTGAAATCCCATCCGTGAAAGCAATTCAAATAGCCAAATGCAAAAGTGTAAAGAGGAAATGAAGTTTCCAGATATCTCAAAGTCCCTATCATTAGTAGGAAGCTGTGGGAATCAGCAAACCAGCTGAAGGAAAACATATTCCTTGCTGACATTTCAGCGGAGGCTTTCAGGCCAAATCAGGAGCAAGTCTGCATATTTCATCAACTGATTTGTCACTGTCGGACTACTCAAAAAGGTCATCTTTCTCCAGGTCAAGAAGAGCAAGGCCAAGTATCCCTTTCCATCCTGGTGCCCAAATGGGGAGCTTCAGGCTACCTCATGCCCTGGGTACCAGATTGGGGTGTCTGGCATCAGCAGTGGTAGCAGACTGCAGGCTTCAGGCAGCTCAGAGGCAACCTGAGCCATCCATGCAACCAGGCAATAAGGAAGAGATTACAGGGACTCGTGGGGTGTGCAGAGAAGGCTTCTGGCAGGATGAAGTGGAGTCTAGAGGCCTCACCAGGCCGTGCAGGGCATTTCACATCAGTGATCCAGGTCAGACAGAGCTGCCAAGGTTTGCTGTTGCTATGCCTGTGCCAGTGCAGAGGAAATAAGCCTGGCTTGCTGGCTGCCTGCACCCAGCAGAGTATCCATCCTGACATGCAGGGCTGATGAACTCTGAAGTCCCCATTGCTCTTGCAGACAGGCCAGCAAATTCTTCCCTCCCTGGAATGGGATTTCCTCAGGAGAATTGTGTCCTTGGTGTCTCATAGGTGACATCCAACAAGAAGGTTGCGTGTTGGCTCAGAGGGATTTCTCCCACTTCGGAGCTCAGAGGATGGGTCAGAAAAGCCCTTCTTGGTCTCAGAGTACCTTGGGAGCTTCACAGACAGGATGTCTTGGCCTCGCAATTGTTTGTTAGGCATTTGCCCTCTTTGGAATAAGTAACAGAGCAGCTTGGCTTTCAAAGGGCAGCCAAGGCCTGGTGGGGAGGCTCTTCCAGATGGTGGTGGAGCAGCCAGCAGCAATCCCTGCATGGCTTTCTGGTGGCTCAAGCAGCTTGGATGTGCTGGATCACAAAGCACAAAGAACCCTAACTTCCATTGTCTCTGCTCTCTAGAAAGTCTGGATGGGTTCTCCCGTTGGGATAGAGGAGCTTCTTCTATGGAGGTTTCTGAAGCTATTATAGAGAGAGTGGAGTAATACTTCCTTCATCATATGGTTCAACAACATTTACAGAAGGTTACCCAGAAAAGCCACCTTGAATGAGTGAGGAAGCATTCCCGATCAGCTTCAAGGCTGCTCTCTGAGTCTCTCCTTTACCTCCAGGGCTCAGTTCAGCAGGATTTGACTCCCTCAGTCCAAAATTTTTCTTCCCTAACTTCTCCCACACTTTGAGCCACCAGTGAGAACCTCAACACTCATATTCCAAACCTTCCTCCAGGAAATGGCCTTCCCACATTTCCCTGAGGCTTGTCCTGCAGGAGTAATTAATCCACATTTGGCATCCTTAGCCAGGTGTGTCTGACTTAGGGGGTGAGGCAATATAGGGGGTAGGTGGGGAATGAGCTTCCAGGTTACAGAGAGTGGTGGGAATCTTGGTCCTGCCACTTCCAAATCATGTGTCTTGGGCAAGTCATTCAATGATAAAATAGAAAAAGATTCATGAACTTCATAGGGAAAGAGACAGAGAGAAGAGAAGAGAAAAGAGAGAGAAGAGAAGAGAAGAGAAGAGAAGAGAAGAGAAGAGAAGAGAAGAGAAGAGAAGAGAAGAGAAGAGAAAAGAAGATAGTGCTTAAGTGCCTAGTGGGTAGTGTTTGATAAGATGGATCCATTATTATTCTGATGGAAAATTCTCATGTGCACAGACACAAAATTTTCAAAGATTTTAAATAATTTCAAGAGGACTGTTTGTTAAGAATCCTGACCACAGGTGATCAGATCTGATGACTTTATTTTGGGGGGTTAGGAAGATGGAGCTAAGCCCCAAAAGAAGTGACTTCCCTGTGGTCACTCAGCCACTCACTTAGGAGCAGAGTGAAAGCTCAGAACTGGGACTCCTGACTCTAATGCTCTCTTCCTGGCCATTTGCCTTAGAAAAGCCAAAGAGACCTCGTGGTATCACCTACCATCTGCTAAATGAGAGTGGTTGGCAAGAGATTCTCCTTACACGGCAGGGAACAGAAAATTGCTCTATTAATTTCCTTGTAGACAGTGGTGAAAAGCTCATTCAGGAGAAAAATGGGAGCGTGTGGGTGATCAATCTGATGCCACCCTGATACCACCCTGATGTACCTAACAACCCTCACAGAGGACAGCCTCAGTGTAATAAGCTTTCAGTTCCTCTGGGCTCTGTTTGTGCTGGACATCTTCTGTTTGCCTCTCCAGATGTGCTTTCCATTGGATCCTCCCCTGTTCTCTTTTCTGGAAGCTGACCTGTGTAGATCACACTAAAAAGTGTCCTTTGTGTTTGGATTATGGTTTAGTTGAGCCAATCAAGAGTCCCAGCTGGAAATCAGAGGGAGGATGGAAGTGAGGATGGTGAATTACTTTCTTCTCTCCCTGTGAGATCCCTTCCATCCAGTCATGTCACTCAACACAAGGTCAACACATGATGATCTGTTCTAGATGACTCCTTGAGGATTTATATAACTCTTCATCCCCTTGAACCTAGGGGCAGTGACTCTTCTCTTGCTAACCTTGAGGTGTTATACCTCCCTTTGTGGTTTTCAAAGGCCCCATCCATATCTTTGTAAATATCTTTTTGGAGATGAACTGTCATTGAATTATCCTTAGTGTGTCATCTACTTTATTTTGGGACTCTAACTGATATACTAGTCGTAACTTAGCCCCAACCAAGATCCCGCTACAGTTACCCGGGAGATGACCTGTGTTGGCTAAGGAGACGCTTACATATCTAGTAACACTTGTCCTTCAGAACGTGCCTCTGTCCTTGTTCTATTCTCTTTCTTCAGCCCCTCTCAGGAACCCAGCTAAAGTTTTGCTGGTGGTAGGAATAGGGTCTGGTTTATCTTCCATGCCATGGGAGAGGTGCCTGGTGTCGGAAGTGACAGGTAAAGGTGAATAAAGAGCTTGGGGGACTTGGTCATCTGGCTAACCTCAGTCTCTTTTCTCTTGTAAACTTCATAAAGCTTCTTGTGGTTTTCTAACATGGTCTGAGCTTCACAAAAGCAACCTGAAAAGTCATTAAATACAGTGGCTTTACAGCCTAACCCTAACCCTAAACCCAATCTCAACAGTTAGGAAAACAGAGTCCTTGAGATATGGAGACATGATCAGTTAAAATATAAACCCTCATTAGTGTCGGTAAAGAGAGTTGCTGGTAAGTCAAGAAGTTAAGTTTGAATCCCCAATCCTTGAACTTTTTGTTCTTACTCTACATTTTTCTGATTTTGTCTTCCATAAAAACTATTTTAAGATAGTTCCTTGAGGACAAGAAATATGTTTTTAAAAATTAATTAATTTTTGATTTTACAAGTATTTATTTGGCACCTGCTGTGTGTCAGACAGACACTTATCTGGATATTGGAGATGCAATAATTAATAAGAAAGAAATGATCAAAGAACACAGTCTAACCCAGGGCAAACTATTATGTAGGCTGGTTGTTTACTTTGTTAATAAAATTTTATTGGAATACAGATGTACCCATTTGTTTATGTAGTGCCTACAGCTGCTTCCCAGCTACAAGGCCAAGTTGCGTAGTTGCAACAGAGATTGTATGTCTTGCCAAGCCTCTACTATTTATTATCTAGCCTTTTACAGCACGTTTGTTGACTCCTGGCCTAGCCATATACCTTTCCAGTACCTGGCACAGAGGGAGGTACACATTTTTCTCTCAACAAATACTTTATGGTTAAATCAAGAGACTAGATCAAGCTAAAAAGCATCACTGTTATCTTAATAGTAGAAAATAATTCTTAGTGGATTATTTTTAATCTTTGCATTTTAAAGAATTTGCTGAAATTTCTAGATGCTGTTGACACACGAACAATGTTCTTGCTTTTTATTTGTGGATCAGTGGGAATTCAACACACCTGTGCAACTGTGCAAGACGTTTCAAAGGGGAATATATTCTGATGCACGGGTAGGGGGAAGGATTGAATGGAACCTTGATTGCTCCCATTCCAGAATGTGTCATCTGGTATTCTGCTGCTCTTAGCTTCTCTAAATGCACTTATGCTGTGAATTTCTTTCCAACTTATTGTTCATAAATACTTGAAGAAAAGCAATGAACTCAGAAATCCCTTTTAACCATTTCCTTCTTGTTGGTATTTAACAGCACAAATCTGTGACTGTGATGTTCTCTGGGACTGAGGCACAGGTAGAATAAGGAGGGTACAGGCCATCTGAAGGACTGGCAGTGTCCATCCTCTGTGCAGTGTCTCTGAGTAACACCCTAACTAACATTTAAATAGGTGCAAGCTGCTTTCTCTGATTCCTTGTAAATCTGAGATGCTTATCTCGTTCTGGGAACTCAGACTGAGTATTATTAAAATTGAAAAGAAAAGAAATGCAATTGATTCTCCAAATGAATAGTTTTATAAAAAATTAAAATTAGGATGTTGATGAAAGAAGCCATGGCATTCCATAAAGATAAGGGAAGGATAATGTTGTAGATATTCCAGGAAAGAGAAAGAAAGAAAACAAGACTACGTCTAGGCACATCTGTAGGAAAAGCCGCCAATTCTGACTTTGATTTATTTACTCGGTGCCTAAAAACTGGCTCATACATACTCTTCTGGACATGAACACAAAATATTATGAATGGAAATTACCCCAATTAAAGATCTCTGACCTCTGACCTCTGGTTTCATCATGATCAATTCAATGAAGAAGGAATTTACAAAGACCCTCCTGTTTTCTGGGCACTGTGATCATCCTAAGAGATGCAGTACTGATGCAGATAACAGTGCCTTCCTAAGGGAATTTACAATTTAGGTGAGAAGGGTAGGAAAACTGGCTACATTTAAATAAAACACAGCAATACAATTCCATTGCTATATAAAATTTAAATGGCTATAAAATCCAATGAAAGGCAGAATTAATGAGAGATGGAAAAATGCAGAAATTTTTCTGGTATTGGAATTAGGCATTGGAATGATAAAAAGAGAGGAGGCTATTCCAGCAGATAAAACAGTGTGAGCCAAGGTAAGGACAGATGATCTGTCATATGTAGTTGGATTATAGGAAACCAGCTCTTGGTAAAGAGAGAGGAAATGTCGCCTAGGATTTTAAATGTCAGTGTGAAAAGTTTGGGCTTACCTGCAGATGATGGGGAGCCATCAAGGTTCTCAGCAGTGACTTGGCATGCTTGGAGCTTTTAAGATTGAAATGTAGTTGTGTATATGATAGATTGGAGATATAAGAAATTGGAGGTGGGGAGACCGCTTAGGTGGGGGATTATAATACACTAGATGGGGACAAACATGATTATAGAAATGGGCTTTCTATGGAGATGCCCCAGGCAGGCGTGGCAACTGTGAGAATCTGGGTGAGAAAGAGATAAGGGGACGTGACTAAGTGTCTAATTATGTGGAAGTGATTTACAGAGCGGGTTTCAATATAGAGAGACATGTAATAATGTGTGTCCCAGTCCAGACTGTGGCTAAGACAGACACACTAATGAAGATGAATTAGTTAAAAAATAAACACATCTCCAGGTCTTCTATACTGATCTGTGCTTGTTAGGCCCTTTAGCACCTAATTCAAGAATGGCCCTCCTGCAAGAAGAAGTTTCTAGCCCTAGAAACAGGTCTTGCTTTTACAATGCAAGCAATTAGAATACAAATAATTGTAGAAAATTTGTGGAAAAAAAGGCAATGTCTTTTATGCTCTTACCACTAAATATTCTATTATAGTGCCAGGCATACAATAAATGATACTATATGGGTGCAGAATGAATGATCCTGATAGACAAGTTACAGAACAAGAGGTTATATACACATCAAAGCCAGCTCTGAGAATGGTGAGCCATGGGCCATGAGAAGGGAGGTTCTCTAGGGTCAGGAAGATGATCATCAGGTCCATCTGGACGGAGCCAGGAGAGTTCTAGAGAAGAGTCATTACAATGGTGGAATAGAGGTTCTTGGGGGATTGGGAATGGTGCCTGGAGAGGCTGAAGCACTGCTGATATTGGGGTGCTTTAATGCCGCACAGAGATGAAGTGGTGACAGAAAACAATGATGGGAATATGTTTTGTTAGACATCAGAATATTCTACAAAGCTGTGCTAATGAACAGTATAGGGTATTGGGATAGAAATAGATGAGAAAAAGATCAGTGGAACTTGAAAGAATACTGCATAACTGAAGAAAGAACTTGAGGCAATTTACTAGCCATCTAAAAAAATTAGGTCCATATATAAAATAGTATACAAAATTAATTCCAGGTAACTGAAAGATAAAAATGTGAAAAGCAACATTATAAAGGATGAAACTATAGGAAAAAATAAAAAAGAAATATTGGGACAGGGATGATTTTAAGTTAGACACAGAAGTTGATTAATTTCACTGGGCACAATGATCTAACAAAAAAAAAATAAACTATGTTAAAATGCAATAAAGTATATATTGCAAATATTATATTTCAGTCTAGTGGGTAAATACTTAAAATATATAAAGAGTTTCTGTTATTAATCAATAAGAAAGATAAAGAGGCATGAAATACATGTAGGTAATTCACAGGAAAAGAAATGCAAATGGCCAGAGATATATGAAAACATACAAAACTTCATTTATAATGAAAACAACACAAATTAAACAACAATAAAATAGAAGATCCCCCCAAATTTGGAAACAAGGATAAACAGGAAAGAGGAGGCAAAGGGAAGGAAGACGATAGTGAGGACTCCCGAGAGCTGGTGGTGCCAACATAGACTGACACGGCCTCGTCTGGCAAAAAATTTCAAGTTTATCGAGATGTAATGTGTATATTCTCGTTTGGCAACTCTAAGTGTTATCCTAGAAAAATATTTCCATGTGTACACAATGCAAGGTACACACTGAGTGTTGTTTAATATAGTGACTGACTAAACACAGCTAAATGTCCATAGTAGGGTAAATAAAGCATCCCACATCCATTCCATGGAATATTATGCGGCAATGAAAAATATGGGATAGGCTTGTATGTGCAGTCATAGAAAGGTCTCTAAGGCATCTGCTGTCATTTGGGGGGGAAAGCAATTTATAAGACACTACCTAATTCTCTCTATTTAAAAACAAGTAAACAAAACAAAAATACATTATTCTAAATTTAAACATATGTACGTGTAAATATGTAGAATAAGACCTGACATATATACACCAAACTGCATAAAATTATGTCTGGAGAAGGCTGTAAAATTGGTGTGACAAAGGGGATCTCTCTTTAGAATTGTTTATTTGTTTGACTATTTATAAGATGTATAAATTAATTATTTGATTAACAATAATAAAGTAATTAAAACCTAACCCAAATAGGAACCCAAGCACACACATACACAAGATTATGGCTTGGAGCTACAAAGAGCTTGATCTAAGTATTCTTACATTGTATAACTGCACACTCCTCCTTTCCAGTAAACTTTTTATTTCCCTGTTAGGATTTATTCTTGGGTATGTGCAGGCCAGAGGCTGATCCATTCACTAATGAAGCACAAATTTGAATATACGCTTACTTTAGGGGTAACAGATGTTGCATCTGACGTCCAGACCTAGGCTTATGTGAAGATCATTAACTCAGGTCTGACTCACATTACATTTTGTGAAGATAGAGGACAGCCTTTCTTATCTTTTTAAAATAAAGTGATAAAAATTCCAGCTCTTCAGTGATGTGAATTTTTTGCCTGCACTGGTTTTTCAGCAGGTTTTTACACTATCCCAAGTCCTCTGTATAATATTGATCCCATCACTGACTAGAATCTAGCCTTTAGCCATAAACGATGGGAAATTATCGAACTTTTACTTATATAATCAAACAAATAAACCAGAACGGACACACTCAAAGAACTATTTTTGCTAAGCAGTACATTTTCTCTGCAAAACAGAAAAGTCGGGGAAAATCAATCGTGGCAAAACTCAGCGGGTGGAAAGGTGTTTTACATGGATGCCTGTTCTGAACACCTTGCCGACTTCTCTCCTGTGGGCTTCACAAGAACGAGCAAAACAGGTACAAACTCTCTTTAGGATTTTCCTTTCGTGGTTTGTCTTTGGAAAATCTGGGTTTTGAATTTTAAATCAAAGGGAAAGAAGGGGAGGCAGCTGCCTGAGTTTGCCCCAGGGACAGCCCCGTGCCCCACACCGGCTCCCACCAGCTCCGTTGGGCTCAGCAGCTCTGCTGAGCTCCTGGGACATCCCCCGCGGACCAGGGGCTGGGGGGTGAGTTCCACAGGGCCCCCCTCGGGCTGCTCAGGGTCTCAGGATCACCAAGGCGGGTTAGAGAGCGAACTACCGAGATGCATAAAGCACCCCGCTTATTCAGCAGGACCTCTCAAGGCCCGTGTGTCAGGCGCTGCGCCAGGTCCTGGGTGAAACATAATGCAGGTGTCGTGCGAGATGCGCAGGGATGGCAGTGGGAGCACAGCCCCCTAGGGGGGACTTAGAGGGACACTGGGGGGCTCTGGGAAGAGAGGTGTGAGACACACAACCAGATGTTCAAAGGATTAGTAAGATTTGTAAACCAAGGGATGAATCATGGCAGGCCCGGCCTGTGCCAGGCACTGTGATGACACCTGGGTCCCCTCGCTCACAGACTTGCCTTCCTGTCTCCATCTCTCCCACCCTGACCGGAGTTCTTCAGCATGTCCTTCCCTCCGCCCCTGGCCACCGTCCCAGGCCCCTAAGCCTGCTGCACACGTGCCTCCTTACCCACCCAGTGCAGCAGGAGAGCCTGGACAGTCTTCTGGGTCTCCCATTTCATTCTTAGCGTCCTGTCCCTCCTCCCTCAGCCTGTCACCACCCAAACGACAGCAAACTAACTGACATCCCTCCGTGGCTAGGCAATCCCTGCTCAGCTGCTGTTTCTTGCGTGCAGAACCATGCCCTTGGAAAGCACTAGCGTCCCTGTAGCCAGGGCTGCTCCGGATGCTAAATCATCCTAATAGCCCCACTCACTCCCCTTGCTTTCAGTAACGACATCAGTCAGGAGAACCCTCCCCTCAGCAACCTTTTTTCTCCTGAGATCTAATAGACACTTTCCAATTTGCAATTGAATTTGGCATCATCTGCACTTTTTAAGGGCTACACTTTACTAGGGAAAACTCCCGAGCTTATTCTAATAACCTCCTATAATGCGTAGTGTCTCTTTCATAAGGAGTTTTCCAGAATCTTTACTTATGTGATGAGCAGACCTCCCAACCACCCTTCTCACACTCACCCCTCACAATTAAAAAAAAATACATATGCATATACGTGTGTGTGTGTGTGTATATATGTTGAAATTTGGCACCTGCTTCATAATTATTTAGCAACGTGACTCAGCAGTTTGGAAGGAAGTTAGGCGAAGGCAGAAAATTTGCCCTTGTCAGAGGGAGAGAAGGGAGGGAGAAAGGGGTGGGGAGCTTCTGATGTTTCCTCCTCTAAACACGGGGAGTTCACTGGGCAACAATTTTGTCAATTTTCTTCCAGTGTGTCAAGTAAACGTTAAACTCTTTCCAGGCTGGTGGTTGCACTATGGATCTAATTGTCCCTAAACATCATCAAACATAAAGCCTTGCAAATAGTGGACTAGTGAATGATATTTTTGTCACGATGATCAGAAAAGTAGAGAGAAAAATCTTAAGTAAAAGAGGCAGAAGAATATGTGGGAGGAAAGACAAGTGCTGATGTTGACAACTTAGGTCTTCCAAAATGTATCAGAATATTTTCTTTTAAAATAAATAAATACTCATACCCAGAAGTGAGATTGCTGGATCACATGGTAGTTCTACTTTTAGTTTTTTTGAGAAATCCCCATTCTTTTTTCCATAGTGGCTGCACCAATTTATCTTCCTACCAACGGTTTACAAAGGTTCCCTTTTCCATACAACCGATACTAATTTTTTTAAAAAAATATGTCTTTATTGGCTTCAGAGAAAGGAAGGGAGAGAGAGAGATAGAAACATCAATGATGAGAGAGGCATTGATCAGCTGCCTCCTGCGACCCAGGCATGTGCCTTGACCAGGAATCGAACCACAATCTCTTGGATCATAGGTTGATGCTCAACTGCTGAGCCACGCTGGTCGGGCCTAATTTTTTTTTTTTTAATTATAGTTAGGAGGGTTAGGACACACTACCCCAAATATGGTACCTTGGCATACTGGATGTTTCAAGCTGGAAGAATTTGAGAAATTGTATGTGTAAGAAGGACCTTCTGACCCTCCCTTGAACCAGGTCATAAAACCTAGGAAGGACTTTCTAACCTTCCCCTGAAGAAGGTCATAAAAGCCTCGTGCAAGAGGTACCCTCCCTAAGCCTGGAGAAAGGGAGCATCCTTGTCTTTGAAGACAAAGGGGACACAGAGAGGAATCTAAGTGAACAGGCCTTGCTAAGTTTACTAAAGATAGTTCACTTTCCATAACCCTTCATCACCTAGCGTAGAAATCATTCCTTTGTGTCTTCTTTCTTTATGAAGGTTTCTGTGTCCCGTAAAACATGTATTTAATAAATGCGTATGTTTTTTTTTCTTGTTAATCTGCCTTTCAGTACAGGGGACCCAAATGAGAACTTGGAAAGTAAAACAACGTAGCATTTCACATTAAAAATAACAATTGTAAATAGAAAAAATATGATCTAAGGAGACACAAAGAGGTTAAGAGTGAGAAATGTGTTAATAGAAATATTGTGATTTGTGTTTAAGAGTTTTCTGTATTTTCTAAACTTTAATAAATATACACAATTTTTAAATAAAGAAAAACCTCTTAGCTTCTTAAAAATAACCCATTCCTTTATCTTCTCGTCTTTTGACAGGGGACCTTTCTGAGTAGCCATTAAATTAGTGCTACCAGGAGAAGAAAAACACAGACTGTAGGGATCTATTATGGGTGGTACACAAAGCACAGAAATGAGAGCTTTGGGTCTCTTCCTGCTCTGTGATCTTGGAAAAGTCACCCAAATTCTCTGACCCTTATTTCTCCCTAGAAATGGGAATAACAGTACCTGACGGATCATCTCATTAACTAACAAGACAATCAGGCAAGATTGAATGAAGACTTTGGAAAATGGACAGAGCTTTACAAACATCCATTATCTTTCTGTTTCTGGCTCTCAACCTCTTCAGAGTTGGAACTCTGCCCCTTTACCTCTTATTTTGCTGAATTTGAAACCAAAGTCATCCACACCCACTTTCATTCTCATTTCTTTTCTGGACTCTACCCCTTACAAAGAAAATCAGTGTACAGATCTTGCCTAGCCTTTTCCTCTTTTTCCTTCTTTCTACATGAATTTCAACCAGAAACATCTGCTGTCATATTAGGAGTGACTAAGCTTGATGTGACTTTCTCAATTTAGGTATCTAAGATTATCAACTTTTGCTTTTTTATATCATTTGCTGTCAACCGGTCTTACAAACCAAAACAAAAGGGTAGGAAAGGAGAAGACTGTCCAATATCACAATGGCCAAAGGAAGACAGTAGCCACAAGCTCAGAGCTGTCCAGGCAGGAACTTGCCTTCAAGTCATGAGTAAAAAAGTGGTAAATCACACACTTGATGATTGGACGATCATTTCCAGATGTTAGTCTATCTTTTTATGCCATAAACTACCGAAACAGAAATCTTGAAGTGTTGGTCACCTCCAAAAGCCAGACACATTAGCTTTACTCATCAAGAAAACATCTGTCTTCATTTTTTAAAAAGAATTCTTCCTGCCACCTCAGACACCACATTTCTGGGCACCTCTTCATTTCCTTTGCCTGGCACACCTGCCTTCCCTTCATATCTGCGTTTTCATGAATCCTCACTTCATCCAAGTAAATCTGCTGATGTCCACACCCGAATCTCTTCTGTCTTTGAACCCTCAAAAGACGCAGATAGTTTGACCTTTTCTAAATTTTATTTAATGAGCAAGTATAACTTTAAAAATAGGGAAAGTCTATCATATTAAAAAAGCAGTTCCTCTGTGTATGTATATATGTTGCATATGTCTGTATAAAAGTATTTCTTGAAATTACCAGTGAGAGAGGAAGCCGTGTTCCATGCTTGAATTCCTATGATGTCTCTTCCAGTAGGATGTTTGTCTTCATCCCAGTTTCTTTATTTTGAATAACAAATGGTATTGCTCGGGGAAGACAGTGGATCATGCTCTTGGCTGCACATTCAAATCACTTAGAGAACTTTAAAAATATTCCAATGTCCAGGTTGCATCCAAGACTATTGAGTCAGAATCCCTGGAAGTGGATCCTGGCATCAGTGTTTTTTCAGTGCTCTGGACGTGATTCCAATGCACAGCTAAGTCTGAGACTCACCCATAACCTGAAACAACCCTCGTGCTGCTGCTTGATGTATATAAGGGTCATCTGATGGAAGTAGAGATTCAACATAGATAGAGTGAGTGTTCATGGGGAAAGCCTTCACAATTGCTAATGGTGGCTATCATTATAAAAAACATTTTCAAAAGACATATTACCATGATAAGTTGCAGGAATCTCAAATAAACATTTACAGGGTAAATGAAAAGCGTATTCCTATGTTAGCGAATTCTAGTGGCACAGGATAAAATTTCCAGTTACAGAATTATGCACGCAATCAGAAAATGCTATGGCTGAAACAACTGAGTCAGCATTGAATACAATTGAAGGAAAACTTTGTTAGATGATTCAAAATGGGACTCTAGTGATGATTAAGACACTGCACTGACGTCAAAGTTACATGTGAGAAATTTGAATGAAATGTGTCCCATGAAATCTGAATGTAGAAAATGTAATATTTCTGGATCACTGTATTAGGTAACATGAACTTAAATATCTGTTGTAAGTAAATTAAAAAATAAAATGTTGATTATTTCAGCCACATCTCTATGCACTTATAGATTAAAATTCAACAACAACAAAAAATTGTCAGTGGGAAAATGAAAGCATTGCCTTATACATAGACACAGGTTTTTTTGGAAATGGAAGAATACCCAATTTGAGTAGTATTTTTGGCAGAAAAAAATAATACAGAGCAACCATGGACATTGCTAGGACTTCTCCCAAGACCATGCAAGCCTCATGAGCTTCATGAGACATTCATATCTGTATCCACGCTAGTACCTAGCTCCGATGTCTGGCCAACCAGCCATTGCTTTCCTCAGTCAAACAGCCTATAAAATCCTAAGATAAAGACCATCCCATGTTGGTCTCTATTTCCTGCTCTGGAGTTGAGTAGTAAGTTAACACAATGCCAGCAGAGCACTAGATGACAATGTTGGGTCCAATGTCACTGCTGAAAGTTGAACTAGAAAAAATAAAGACTCCACGCCTGAAGGAAAATGTGGGAAATCACATTTGGGCCTTGGAGCTCCTGTCATGGAGGTGGGGAGGCATGAAGCATCTGTCATTCTAAAAATAATGTGGTCCAGAAGAGGGCTTTGCAGTCTAGAGGTTCCTATCTCTTGTCAATTCAAAAGGACTCATTGAAATGTTCTAAGGCTCTAATTGCTTGGATCCCAGAATTCCACGTGGAGTCCTTGTAGGCACGGGCATCATCTCATGCACGCCGGTGTCCCTAGCAGGTGTGTCATGCTGCTTGGCTGGCATGAGAGTGCTTATTGCATCTGCCTGGGAAACTTGAATGTAGTCAGTGAAGACGGCATCGGTGTGAGCACTCGGGCTCTGTGTTTTAACATGGCACATAAATTAATAGTCAGGCATTCATCTCCTTAGTCTCTTCAACCAGAATTTCACTGATGAGGGCGTAGCAGGGAAAGTAGCCCCTGAGAATGGGGAGCCCAGGCAGGAGTCTAGCCAGACTCCAAGCTCAGGCATGCTGAGTCCAGCTACATTTTCTGGGCAGAAGACCCGGCTGAAATCTCAGAGAAGTTTCTTTATTTCACAGTTTGGCCTTTGGAACCTCTTGGTCTTTGGGTAGAACTCTGTATTTCCAACTCAGTAAACTGGGAGCATAAAAAAAGAAAACTTACCAGACTTCCACACATTAGAAGTTCGCATAAAGTTAGTATCCGAAGCCACTTAATGGTGACTAAGGATTCATACTGAAGATGAAAGTGAGTGAGATGATGAGCTGGTGAGGGCCCAAGTGGTTCCAGAAAGAGGAAAAGGAAAAGGGGCAGCCGAGAAGCAGCCGCACTAGAAGAAAGAACAAAATGCACTGCAGGGCGAGCAGCAGGACACATTAATGATCTCCAGGTCCTGGGAGCCCTGCTGACATTTCACAGTACTTCCAAAGCCCATTCATAGCATCCTCGGGGAGCAAGTCTTTTGAAAACATCAACATAAAAAGAACACGAGGACACAAGTGTCCTCTATGCTGGGGAAAAAAGAAGGCTTTAGGGAGATTTGGGAGACATACCTTAAATCCCAAGCACAAAGAGGGGTAACAGACCAAAGAGACGGGACTGAGGTTAGGGCCCTATTCCAGTGCCAGGTGCTATGAAGATTTATAATGAGTTTTGTTCACATAACTTTCTAGCGAGGATAGCTTTGGGGTCTACTTCCACGGTCTCCTCTTGGAGTAAAAATAAAATCAAACACTAGAGATTTCACATATATCCAGCTCAAATGATCAGGTGGGGACCCTTGACGGATTCTTGCTCTTGTAAAACTGCAACGATAGTGACAGCTGCTTCAAGATCCTTAATAAAAACAAACAAACAAACAAACAAACAAACAAACAAACAAACAAACAAAAACCCCTTAATGATGTTTCCTGGAACACAGACTGCACTCCGACTTGAAGTTTGCATTTGACACATTTCAGGCCTGGTGGTTTTAAATGAGGGAGAGAAAAAAATCATGTTGTTAAATATTACTGCAAATTTTCACTTTGCTTAATGGCCAATAAAATACCACAGTTTGTTTAGGTGGCTCTACCTTCCGGTTTGACCATCTGGCCTGATGAATATATTCAACGTCTCTCATCTTTTGCTGGCTTTCCCTCTACTGATGAATAGCTGGCTGTCAGCATAATTAGCTCCTGCCTGAAACCTGCTTAGAGGAAATGTCCTGATGCATATCCAATAATACTTTAAGAGCAGCAACTAAACCAAACAAAACACCACGACCGTAGAGACTACAGCCAGTCAAGAGTGTGTTGGCCTTGCTTTTACAGCTTGAAAAGACACTTGAAGAATATTGGTATTTCTTATTCCAACAAAATTCTCAGGAGAGAGAGCCACTCATTCCTTCTCCTGCAACATTCTCGATTTAACATTTAGGAAGGAGCGCTGATGTCTCAAGGAAAAGGGTCCTGAACTATTAAAGAAGGAAAGTGCTATTGAAAATCTAGAAGAAGCTACCAAAATAGTAGATATGGCCAGCTTAGATAGGTGGAATTTCAGAATTTCCAGAGAAGACTGACAATTGAAAAAAAAGTGAGTCACTATATAGAACATTTATAGACTCTTACCTCAGAAGATGGGTTATATAAATATAGAAACATACTCATTTTGAAGGTTCAAGCCAAAAACATTTCTCAGTTTTTCCTTTTTCTTCTCATAAGAACACTGATTATTTTATTTTATGCTTTTTTTTTTAGAGTATATATGAGGGCAAGTTGAAGAAGTAGGTGGCAAATGTGTAACAATTTTTGTTTCATCTTTTCTAGAGAGTTTGCTCTAAAATTCTCTCTTTCTCTGTCTCTGTCTCATCATGACTAGCTAATAAAGTCAGACACAAGACAGTACATACTAAAACAATTTCATTTATATAAAGTGAGTGACAGGCAAAACAACAGGCAAAATACTCAGTGGAGAGAGAATTCAGAATAGCAGTTTCCTCTAGGGGTAGGCACGGCCTGGAAAGGGGCGCTAGGGAACTCGCTGAGATGATGGAAATGTTGCTATGAAGAGTTTGCAGGTGGCTGCCTGGTTTATACATTTGTCAAAGTTCATTGGATTATTCAGTTCAGACGTGGGCTTTTTATTGTTTGTAAATTACATCTCTGTGGTGTGCATTTCAATAAGATTTAGAAATCTCCCTGGGGAGGAATATGGTGGACTTCCCTCCCACAAATCTTTTTGACACTTTTAAGTCCATTCCATATTGACACCAGAATACATTAAGATCATTGCCCTTAATTCTGTGTTCAGTGTAGTTTCCCACCACACTGTCAATGACTGTTAACAAGATAGATAGATACATTTACTTTTACAGTGGTTTGCCATTAGAAAAGCAAAACATTGAGAGGAGAAAAAAAATAGTAGCTTTGGGTTTATTTGCTATACATTATTGATAAGCGTTTACATTGACCCAGAGCTATAAAATGCAATTAATACTTTATATTAGATGTTTTCCATGGCACCTTTTTGGTAAAACAGAAAGTGAGAGAATTATGCTTTAGAAATGCCAGTAAAATGTAATCATAACATAGTCCCAGTGATAACAGCCCACAGTGATATGAAAGATGACCCTGCTGAGTCAATATGATGTTATAATAAACTGTGGAGGTAAAATGCATTCCAGTTGGTGAAGTAATGGCTTGAGGGAATTATTGATTCATGATAATGACAATGTTATCCTCTGTCTTCATTGACTTTAACTTTACCACTCACATATTGTTTACAAATGATTAAAATTAATCTGGACATGGGATACTGGTGGCTGGAATTGTTCTGTGGTGAATGGCTAGGCTGTTTCCACTTGAATGTTAATTCAATTCCAACCAAGACTTTGGGAGAAGTGCATTTAGTGACGGATCCATCATCTTGGGAACAGACAATGGCAAATGACAGTAACAAATAACCAATAAAAAGTTTCACTAAAGAAGTGTCCATTGGCAGAGGAAATGGGAGGAAAGGTGAGTTGCTTTTTGTTTATCTGAACTCTGCCCAGATCTCCAAGCACAAGGCAGCACAGAGTTTCATAACTGGAAATGACTGATGGTGAGTGAATCTCAAAAACCAAGCATTCAGGTTGGCTTCAGGGAAAGGTCAGATGTTTACCTTGCAGATTATTTGCCTCAGTTCAAACTCTGAAGCTGAAGAGTAGTTTACAGCTGAGACTTCTGGCAACCAGACTTCTGGTTCATTTGATCCTTTGGACTAAAACCCAATGTGGACAGGGAAATCGCTCAGATGAAAGAAGGTGAAAACTTTTAGAGCCTTTTACAAATAATTCTTCAAAGGCCTGTGCTTGCCCCTCAGAGGGGTATGAATAATTTTGTAACTCTTTCAATGGAACAGAAAAGATTGCCCAGAAATAAACCCACATAAATATAGCCAACTGATCTTTGACAAAAGAGCGAAAGCAAAAAATGGAACAAAGAGTCATTTCACCAAACGATGCTGGAACAATTGGACATCCACATGTGAAGGAATGAATCTGGACATAGACCTTACACCTTTCACAAAAATTAACTCAACATAGTTCATAGCCTTAAATGCAAATGCAAAACAATAAAGCTCCTAGAAGATAATAGGGGAGAAAATCTAGGAGAAGAGGTATGACTGGGTATCTTGATGATCTTTTAGATATAACTTCAAAGGCATGACCCATGAAAGAAATAATAGACAAGCTGGACTTTATGAAAATTAAAAATTTCTGCTCTGCAAGACAATGTCAAGAGAATTAGAAGATAAGCCATAGGCTGAGAGAAAATATCTGCCAAAGACACATATGATAAAGGACTGTTATGTAAAATATACAAAGAAGTCTTAAAAACCAAAAATAAAGAAACAAACAACCGGATTTTTAAAAATGGGCCAAAGATCTTAACACATGTTTCACCAAAGAAGATGCACAGATGTAAAATAAACATATAAAAAGATGTTTCACATTATATGTTATCAGGGAAATGCAAATTAAAATAATGAGATACCGTTCTATACCTATTAATCTGGTCAAAATCCAGAACACTGACAATCCCAAAGGCTGGCAAAGCTGTGGAATGGCAGGAACTCTCATTCATTGTTGGTAGGAATATAAAATGGTGTGGCCATTTTAGAAGACAGTTTGGCAGTTTCTTGCAAAACTAAACATACTTTAACAATATGATCCAGCAATTGAGCTTCTTGGTATTTACCCAAAGGAGTTGAAATTTTAAGTCCACATAAAAACTTGCACACAGATGTTTATAGCAGCTATATTTATAATTGCCAAAATGTGTAAGTAACCAAGATGACTTTCAGTAGGTGAATAGATAAACTGTGGTACATCCATACAATGGACTATTATCCAGCACTAAAAAGAAATGAGAAAACCATTAAAAGACATGGAGGAGTCTTAAATGCATATTACCAAATGAAAGAAGCCAATCTGAAAAGGCTACCTATGATATGAATTCAACTATATGACATTCTGGAAATTCAAATCGATAGAAATAGTAAAAAGATCAGTGGTTGCTATGGGTTAAAGGGGTGGGATGTGGAGATGGATGAATAGGCTGAGCACAGAGAATTTTTAGGGCAGTGAAAATAGTATGTATGATACCATAGTGATGGATATATTTGTCCAAACCCATAGAATGTACAACACCGAAAATGAACCCTAAGGTGAACTATGGACTTTGGGTGGTTAGGATGTGTCAGCGTATGTTCATCAGCTGTAACAAATGCACCACTCTGATGAGGGATGTTGATGCTGAGGGAGGCCATGCACGTGTAGGAGCAGGAAGTTTATGGGAAGTAGCTGTACCTTCCTCTCAATTTTGCTGTGAACCTAAAGCTCCTCTTTAAAAAAAAAAAAAGTCAGCAAACAAAACCAAAAATCCTTCCCTCAGCCTACATTCTCCTCTAGCTACTGTCCTATTTCTCCATTCTCCTCCACAGTACAACTGTTCTGTAACTTTTATTATGAAAAATTTCAAATATACATAAAAGTAGAACTGTATAATAAGATCCCATGTACTCGCCATATAAATTTAAAATTTATTAACTTTTGGTCACATTTTCTTTATTACTTTTTTTATTTTTTGCATTAGCACTTTAGAACAAATATCAGACTTCATGACATTTTACTTCTGAATATTTTAGTGCATCTCTTAAAAAGAAGTGCATTTTCTTATATAACCAGGATGACATTATCACACCTAAAACAACACAAATTTCTTAATATCGTCCACTATCCAGTTTAGGTTCACATTTCCTCAATTATCCTCAAAATGTCTTTTTATGTCGGTTTAGTTGAGTAACAATCCAAACAAGGTTGATACATTGCATTTGATTTTACCTCTTGAATTTCTTTCAATCTAGAACATATATTTTTTTCTATGCCACGGGCTAAAGACATATAGGTTAGTTGTCCTGTAAAATGTCGAACACAGTGTAATTCTTAAGAACTCCCCTCCTTCATCTGCTCTTTGTTCTTGAACTCCTCCAGTTGAGTTCTCAGCTCCCATGTCCCATGAAGACATCCCCACGATGTTCATGTTGCCACAACCAATAGGCATCTCTTTCCTCACTTCACTTGATGTCTCAGGGTCGTTTGACAGTTGACCACTCTCTACTTCTTGAAACCCTTTTTTTCCTCTTGGCTTCTGGGATCCATACTCTCCTATACTTCCTCCTATTTCAAGGATGGCCCTTTCTCAGTCTCTTTTCTGCCTTTTTTTACTACGACTGATCTCTAAATACTGAAATGCCCCAGAGCTTCATCCTGGGTCACCTCTGTTCTAGCCTCCTTCTCTGCTTAGATCATCTTAATCTACTTTAGTTCCATGACTGTGAATACTATCTATACAAAGTTAATGCTGAAATCTATATCTCTAGCCCTCATTTCTTCCAAAATTCCCCAGTTAAATTTCCAACCTCCTACCTGAATTTACGTTTAAATGTTTAATGAGCATCTCAAATTTAGCTTATCAAAAGTAGGACACAACTTTCCAACATCCTCTGCTTCCAAAATCCTCCTTTTACCCAACTCAGATTTTAGGAAATGGTACCATGAAACATCCAGTTTCTTAAGTCAAAAATTTAGAAATCATCCTTGGTTCCTTTTTTTCCTCAACTCACACTTTCAATCCTTCAGCAAGTTTTATTGACTTTATCTCTAAAAAAACATACCAACCCTGCCCTCTTTTGTTCAGGTCCACAGATACCACCAGAGTCAAAGGCACCATCACCTCTCTCTAGGCCTCTGCATCCTAATTGGATTTCCAGCTTTAGTGCCTCCCCTATTCAATCTATTTGCCCTACCACAGCCAAAAATATAAACGAGCACGTGTTTCTCCCTCCTTTGCCCCCACCCCGCTGCTCCTTCAATCAAACCCATAATAAATCCAGATTCACTACTCTGACCTACCTTTGTGTCGTGTATCCTACCCTTTTCCTCCTCTCATGCCTCCCCCAGCCATACTGAGCAGGAATCAGAATGTCGATCAGGAACATTAGTCTCTACTCTCTAGAAGTAGAGGGGGTTTGTGTTGATTTTGAAGACTATATCCTGTGTGTAGGCGCTGTGCCTGATACATAAATCAACCTCTGTTGGTTAATAAGTGCATGAATGTAGTCCTGGGTGACTCAGCTACTTATTTTTGCTCTTATTGGGAATCTTGTGCCCACTTGTGCGTTAAACATGTGCAAGAATGTGAAATAGATAAAAGGATGTTATGTGTGTGTGCCATATGAGGGTCAGATAATTTTGGAGAAAATTTTGAGAAAGACCACACCTGTTCTACCTCTTTCTATAAGAACAAAATAAGATGTTCCACAGGTGGATATGAGAGTCTCTATTCTAAATGGCTATGGATGGCTAAGCGCCAGGAGTTTACTCATCTTTCTTGCATTGTTGTTTCCGTAGACCTCAGACGCATTGGATTGATTAGAATCTGTGGCTCGCGGAACATTGCCATCGTTGGTCCATGCCTGGTGCACTCTCATCCAAATCTGTGTGTTCATCATCATTTGCTTTCCTTTCTACACTGTTCTATTAAATCTTTATGCATAGATGAAGCATATCTTTGATTCAAGTTGCTTTTAGATTTATAGTATAAAGGATGTCATGCTGTATGTTATTTTTTGGAACTTACTAATATATTTCTATGAATCATCCTTATTGCCGCATGCAACTGTAGTTCGATTATTTTTGTTGTTGTATTATATTTATTGTGTGATTATAGCACTGCTTATTCACCCACTCTCCCTTTGATGGACGTTGGGGTCAATAATATTACCGTCATACAGCTATTACTTTGAGAATGCCCTTGACTCTGAAATTCAGTTAAGCCAATGTCTTGTGAGTATTCCTGTAGTGAGAACTGTGCTAGAAGCTTCCAGGAGATGCTAAGATGTGTAAGATATGTGACTATCCTTTGGGAGTTCATACTCTGGAGATGGAGACACAGATACATCCACAACTACAGAGGGGGATTTGCTAAATGCTGCAAAGTTTCCACCCCTGGAGTGAGAGAGGGGAGAATTCTCTAACGTTCCAGGAGGTTTGGACCTTGGATCATGGTATATGCATGTGCATACGGTAGGTGGTAAAGGGGCCAGCTGAAGAGAGAAGATTGTCTTCAGGAGTGGGGATAACGTGAGGGTGCAGAGGTAAAGCGAAGACACAGAGAATCTGGGGACAGTGATATCCTGGGGTGCCTGAAGCCTGAGCTCCATGATGATGAGAAGGTGCATTGCAAGAAGAAGTTCAGGAAGGTGAAATGGAGGCAGGCTTTTGACCTGAAAAGCTCTGAAGGCTGGGAGGAGGACTTGAGCTTCTATTTTATCTGCAGCTGAGAGTCATCGAAGGGGATAGTGTTGGCAACCTTGGTGGCTCTAAGGGGGTGTGTGTGGATCTGTGTCCTCTTTGGGAACACTAACAGGCATGCTGAGCGTATACTACCAATCCTGAGGGAACTTCCTTTGCCTTTGGTTTCTTTACTCAATGTTTTTCCTTGATATTTTCTACAGAATTTGTGGGTCTGCTTCTTACAGATATCAGGTCAGTCAGTCTTTGGAGACAGAGACAATGATTTTTGAGTGTTCTGTGTTGGGTCTAACACAATGTGTTTGGCTTTTTTTCTCTAAAAATATTCCATGTCTTAGCACTTCTTATCTTATGATTTTTATTTTTTTTTTCCTAAAAAGAAGTGCTAAGGAAGAGGGAGAATTTTCTCTCATGTTTATTTTAAAAATTTCTCTTCTGGAAGAAGACTGCTTTAATGCACATGCCACATTTCAATGAACAAAAAAAATAACAACCGAGGAAATGCAACCTCCTTCTCCCCCAACACACACAGATACACACATACGTTAGAACTACCCTATGGATGCCCTTTTATTTCAGCAACATTTGTTGATATTGAGAAGAAAAGAGATATGCATACATAAAAACACATAAATAATTTGAAACCATTTTGAGAAGCACGAGAGACCATTTGTGTTCTTATGGGGTTGGAGGCTCTTGCTTGTCACAAGAAATCCTGCCTTGGCTTCAAATTGAACCTGCATTAAAGGCGCTTCCCTGGGAAGCTGAGGCCCAGGTTAGAGCCCACAGAGGGAAACCCTTCCTCCCAGACTGTGTACATTTGAACTCTAATGCATTTACTTCTGCTTTGGGCTAGGAGCATGTTTCTTTAAGAAGAAGTGGGGGTTGGGCAGAACACTCATACTCGGATAGGTGACTGAACCAGAAAAACTGTGAAATCAGGTCATTAAGACACAGTGACATCACAGTGGTCTGGAAGCAGCGATCTGATGTGTAAGTTCATACATGGAGCTGAGCCGAGATGGGTTAAAGCAATGACGCGATTTCACCTGGAGAGAGATTATAATGTTCAGGGCTCCAGAAAGAGGCAGGCTCTACACAGCTCAAACTCAGCCTCTGGGGGGCAAGGGGCCTGGTATGTTTCTCAAAGTTGCTCGCGGATGTTGGCTGGTTCTTTTGGCTTAAGGATGAGGGTATTTCAAGGAAAAAGGCTAGAGAATTTCCAGTGATGCCAAGAGAACAAGAAGGGCAGAAGGCCTTGTGGCTAAAGCGCAGGCTTTGAGGACACTCATGTCTGGCTTTGCTGTTGACTGCAGGAGACTGCGGGAGACTGTGGGAGACCATGGGACACCATGGGAGACTGTGGGACACCATGGGAGACCGTGGGAGGCTGCAGGAGACTGCAGGAGACCGTGGGAGACCGTGGGAGGCTGCGGGAGACCGTGGGAGACCATGGGAGACCGTGGGAGGCTGCGGGAGACTGCAGGAGACCGTGGGAGATCGTGGGAGGCTGCGGGACACCGTGGGAGACTGGGCACTTTGCTTAAGCTCTTCTTGCCGCAGCATCTTCCCTCCAAGAGTGTGATCAGCGGCTCCCTCATAGTTCTTAATGCTTACCAAATGTTAGTTTACTTATTCATTGCTCATCTCTGTCCTGCAAGTATAAGCTCCACCAGGGTGGAGACTGGGGTGTTTTATACTCTGCCGTATCCTCAGAGCCTAGACCAATTTATCACTGATTATATTTGTGTTAGGTGAATTTGTGAATGTATGAATAGGGTTGCACTTTGGGTTCAACGATTCTTCCTTCAAGTGGCTAGTGAAGTGCTTGTCACAGACTGATGTCCAATAAATGGTGGCCTAACATTCCCCCCTATTTATCTCTTGTCATTTTTGGAAAAGGGCACAGATTCCTACCTGCCGCAGTAAAAGTCTGTTTATACTACTCAATGGTGACTGTGAGTTCTCCCATCAAAAGTGAGGACAGGGACCCAACATTTTCTTAGCATCACCCAGGAAGACACATTTTTCCATTTCTTTTGGATTCCATTCACTTATAGCCTGGGCATCTTTTTCTTACCCACACATTCTGTTCAGTACTGCCTTTCACTTTTGCTCTGACTCTGGATCCTGCCAAGAACCGTTTACCTTCTCCCTGGCCTTCCAAGCCCTAACACTGGCAGGGTTCATCGCAATCATCGCCTCCTCTGAGAAGTCCTCCCTGCCACCTCCCACCTCCAGCAGCTTCTTACGACTGTTAGTTTGTTTCTCTGGCACGCATTCAGCACAAAACACCTACACCTGGCTTGTCAGGGCGAAGCAGGCCAGGCCAAGGGGATAGAGGTCTGATAGACTTGGAATGGAAACCCCTCCACTGAATTCCTACCCAATTCCCAGCTCAGTGCACGGCGCTGAAATACGGACTAACAATGTATTAGGACGACTTTGGAAAGACTA
This sequence comes from Miniopterus natalensis, assembly GCF_054644295.1. NCBI lineage: Eukaryota > Metazoa > Chordata > Mammalia > Chiroptera > Miniopteridae > Miniopterus > Miniopterus natalensis. Next base: position 48,978,511 of record NC_142094.1, read on the forward strand.
AGCAGAGAGCTACTGTTCTGGGTTTTGCCTTAAAAGGAGCGAGGGATCCCAAATCCTAGAGGCTTACCCCTTAAATAATTGAAACTGTGTGCATCTTCCTTCCTCTGTTGCAGAAGCTTTAGTGATGCACTAGTCCAGACAGGCTGTGAGCTTTTTCTCCCATACACGCCAAGGAGCTTCTGCCACCTGGTGTGCTGAGAGGGCGTTGCAATGTGATGAGAAGTGGGAGGTCTTGACCTTGTAAACTCCATGAATTTTCTAATACGGTAATAGTAGTCCATTTTCTTTCCAAAGCTGTGTTAAGTTTTTCAATGGAAATATTACGTGGAAGCCCAATATATAAAATTGACAGAAATGAGCTGCTCCAGGTGGTGTATTATTTCAGGGAAGGTTGGAGGTCTCAGAGCCTTTCCTTTTTCTTCAGACTTTTGCTGATACCCTTCCATGGAACTCAGAATTCATGATCCATAATGGAGAATCCAAGACAATAAAAAAGGCTATAAGGGTCAGGTGGGATTTTTTCATATAAACTCTACAGTCCCTTCAGGGGAAAAATCAAAAAATCAAAAGTCACGTTGACTGAACTCTTCTGCCCAGCTCTTTATGTACCTTATTGCACTATGTCACAGCCACCCTGTGAAGTAGGCTTTGATAGCCCCATTGCAAAGATGACTCCAAGACTGAACCAAAGAGAGAGTCAGGATTTGACCCTTGACTACCCAGCTCTTAACGGGCTGAGCGAAGATTCAAACCCAAGTCTTTCTGATTTCAACCTCAGAGCTGGTATCCCACATCACTCCCGACTCCAAAACTCTACTCCTCCTAGAATGGGCAGTGGTAAAGCCACTCTCAAGAGCATGGAAGACTAAGGATATTCCTAAGGTCCCAATCCTTCTATTAGTCTTTCCCCCCCTGTCTGTGCCAAATCTGAAGCCCAGTTTGGTAAAAAACAAGCCCAGGACCACACATCCAGGGAATGACTGGGACATTAGGGGGGAAAAAAGAGGGAAAGAAAGGCTCCAGGACGTGCCCAAGGTCACAGGATCAGCACCAAAAGACATTAGACACCTCACATCAAAACTCTGGTCATAACATTGACTCCAGTACAAGCCCCATATCTCTGAAAAAAGTGGATATTTGTCTTCCCCAGAGCCTGATGGCTGGTACATGTCCCAGGGATGGGAGCCATGGGAAGCCTGGGAAACAGCCTCCTGTGAGAGGGGGTCACCTGCAGAAGATGCAGAGGGACTGCAAAGCCCAACTCTGTGTGATTTTTGCTTTCCAGACTCAGCTCTGGCGAATGCAGAAGCTGTTCTCTGACGGGAGCCCCGAGGAACGGCACCCACCGGAGCCTCCGGTAGCACACTCACTCTTCATCCGTGTTTAGTGAGGACATAAGCAGCCTCAGCTTACCTCTGTTGCAGAGACACAACTACGCATAAACCTCAATTACTCGGACATTCAAACATCAATTTTAAATAAAATGTCCAAGTGCTGGAACTAAAGGGCTTAGAAAGGTCAGGATGTGTGCACAGGCCTGGCACGTCCCGTCAGTGCAATTGGGGTAGACAGCGCCTGTAATGCAATAAAGCCTGGACTCTGTGCCCCCAGGGGTTACGGGGAACAGGTCTTATCTCCCAGCTGCCCCCAAAAGCAGAGGAAGATTCCAATGACAGAAGGAAGAGAACGCAGCAGTGACTTTTGCACACCTAAGCTGACCTGGGAGTGTTTGCTTCATCTCATTTTAAAGTTGTGAAAAGGCTCCCACTCGAGGCCCCTGCCCCAAGCCAGCCTTCGTCTGCCCCACCAAGTCAGACGCATTCCTGTTGCTGACATTGGTTTTTGTGGGTCACATTTACGCATCAGCTTGTTGATGGTTTCACTCAATGAACTTTTATCGAGCACGGACCATGCGGCAGGCACAGCGCTGAGCAACACGGGACACAAAGGTGAGGAAGTTAGAGCCTCTGCGTCCATTCCAGGGTAGAACCAAGGCCAGCTCACTACCTGATCAGGGTTTACAGTCCTGCAAAACCGAATCACTTGTCCCTGTAGACAAGACAGGCTCTTTCACACCTCTGAGCCTTAGCCCATGTGTGGAAGAGTGAGCCCTGGGGCTCAACTATTTAGCCCTTCCTTAATTCTGTGAGCTCAAGACACTTCTTTCAATAATTTTCTTTTTAAATTTTATTTGCTGAAGGTGGTAGGAGCCAATGTCTGCTACTTTCAACTAAAGAAACAGCTAATACCTAAGATAACACCGTTACTCATAATCATAGCTAGTGTTTAATGAATAAGTATTAAGCACTAAGTAGTGTCTTAAATGCTTTACTTGCATTATCTTTTTATGACCAGTATGAGGTAGGTATTGCTATTATCTTAATCTCTCCATTGTATAAGTTAACATTCCTTTTAAGTTATGTGGATTAAGCCAGGTGTAATATTATAGTGGGCACCAGTAGGCTTGGCTGTCCCGTACTACTATTCCCGTCTTTGGAGAATTTAGCTATTCAGGTCCTTTGCCCATTTTTTAAGAAATATGTTTTTATTGATTTTAGAGAGAGGAAGGGGGGAGAGAGAGAGAGAAACATTGCTGTGAGAAATATCGATTCACTGTCTCCTGTATGCCCCCTACTGGGGACCCAGCCCATAACCCAGGCATGTGCCCAGACCAGGAAACAAACCGGTGACCTTTCGGTGCCTGGGATGGTGCTCAACCAACTGAGCCACACCAGCCAGGGCTGCCCATTTTTTAAGTTGGGTTGTTTCAGTCCTTTATAAATTTTGGCTATTAAGCCTTTATTTGATGAATCATTAGTGAATATGTCCTCTCATTCAGTGGGTGGTCTTTTCATTTTGCTGAAGTTTAATCACATGGCTGTACACCTGAAACTAATGTAATATTGTACAGCAATTGTAATTGAAAAATAAAAAGTTATTTTTAAAAAAAGAAAAAAAATTCCTAGGTACTTTCTTTTTCTTATTACAATTGTAAATGGGATTTTTTTTTTTTTTTTTGGTTTTCCTTTTTGATAGTTCATTATTGGTGTATAAAAATAAGTAGATCAGTTTTAATCCTCATGACCATTTCTAAGGATGTTGCTTCCCCTATTTTACAGGTGAGGAAACTGGGACCCAGGGGAGTTTAAGCCACTGGCCCAAGATTGTAGTCCTGGAAGTGTTTGGGGGCTGGGATTCCAACCCAGGCTTAACTGACTCTCAATATAATGAATGCTTTTGTCCATGACAACCCACTTTTTTAAAAAGTGCTTTTCATTTGATTGCGATTTTGCTTCCTAGCTACCTATTCTCCTTTGTTAAACCTGATCCTCTATGGCCCGAATGCAGGACACAAACATTGTTCAGTGCTGAAAAATCAAATCAGCAGCTTTTAAGATGATGTCCTCAACTATTTCAGCAGCTCACATCCCAGTTTTCACTCTTGAGAAAGCCAATAGGCAATATTCCCATTGTGGGTGTCTCACTCTTGGGAATGTGCTTACCAGTACCTTAACTGGGTTCCAGAGAAGTCTCTGTTCTGAGCAGGACAAAAGATTTTAAAAGTCAGAGTCAGGTAAAAGCAGCAGGCATAGCCAGATCATTCTAGAAAGTTTAATGTCCATTAAAATGCAGCTACAGTCATTGTAAAATCCATATCTCTACATCTGCTCATGAGAGGACCATGTCCCCAAATGGCCAGGACCAGCCACAGTAGTAAGAGAAACGACAGGACAGAGAAAAGTTAAGGTGAGCTTTCTGTAGAGAATACTTGTTATTTTTGGCTGCTGGGCATTGTAGCATCCTACCTATTTCCCCCCAGTTTTATTGAGCTATAACTGACATATAACATTGTATTAGTTTAAGGTATACAGTATAATGTCTTGATATCTATATATATTGTGAAATGATTACCACAGTTAACAACCATCACCTCACATAATTACACATTTCTTTTGTTGTGATGAAAACTTTTAAAATCCACTTTCTTATATAATACAGTATTAACTACCTACTTATTTTTAAAAACTTACGGTAGAGTGAAATTAGAGTCCTTCTTTCTTCCATTTCTGTTACAGATCTTGGTCCCTCCCACGGCTCCCTGGCCAGTAGAGTATGGTCGTGTGACCTCCACTGGCCAATCAGAGGCTCCTTCCTAGGACTTTGACTCTCAAGGTTGTGACGCATTTATACTGGGTTAGCTAGAGATTAATTATGGTGGCTGTGCTGGAGCCTAAAGTCTACCCAGAAGTACCAACTTGGTGGCAGTAGTCCAGAAAGGCTATTCCTGGTCTTAATGGTGCCCAACCTGCCTTGGTTTTGCCCATTTCCTGAGCTTGGATCTTCAGGTTCTCAATGTTGTGATCTATCCAATAATTTTTTAGGAAATGCTTGTTACTTTAATTAGCCTGATTTGGTTTCCACCATTGTCACTCAGAACTTAATATAGATACGACCTTAGCACTAAGGGGTAATAATGTTGGCCATCACTCCTTTTTAATGAATCCACTAATCTGAGATAGATGTACTGACAGGAGTCCAGAAAAGGACTTTTCTTCCTGCCATCTGAAGCTATTTCAATAATCTTATATGCAAGCTCAAGTTATTTCTTTCCAAAGGATGGAAGATTCAGGTCAATGAGTCAGGTCAAGTTTCTGTTCTTGTGGTCATTAAATAGATAAGCAAAAGCCAAGCTTCGTAGCAATTGCTTTGGTCGCAGCGTGTCTTAGGTGCCGTGTTAGATGCATAAGAGTACAAAGTGACAAGGGAAACTGACATTTATTGGACACTCGCACTATCATGTTCATTCTTCAGCCCTGCATAGGGAGGTAAACACTATCAAACCCGTTTCTCCCTAGAGGAAAGAGGTTCACAGAGACAAAAGAACTTGCTCAGCCATAGAGCTGCTAATGGTGCAACCAGGATGAAAAGTGGCTCCAAAATCCATGTTCTGGAAAAACAGAAGTGCTGTGGCTGGTGAATTCAACCACAGATGAGACCAGTATGGCCAACAAAGCCTCTACTTTTACAAATAATGCATTATAGGGATCATTATAATTAAACTAACGGTCACTTCAAAGGAATTCTTGTAATGGATATACAGAGTGCCTATCACATAGAAGATAGTAAAAACAATATTGAGTTGGATTAAGTAATTCCTGACTGGTTAAGAGGGAAACAGTAGACAGTTTAATTATTTCTAACACATGTAGAAATAATTAAACTGGGCTTTTGTGTGGTATTTTTCCATACTTTTCCGTTTGTATTGCTGTTTGGCAAAAAAATAAATGTCCAAATTCTTTCTTGGCTGTTTCATAATTGATAGATGAACTTGGTCTAAATTTGATCCATAGAGAATGGTTAGAAATACCAATACCCTCAAGGTTAAATTTCCCAACTTTTGTTGTGGAAATATTTAGTCAACTAATGATCTCCTCCATCCCCTGCTGTTAGTTTTGGCAGGAACTTCATCCCTTGTTTTTAAAGAAACACCAAAATAATCCACAAGGGGATAAATACCTGTGCAAAGCTCCCAAAATGCTGGAATGAAGAGGAAACAACATGGAGGAGGAAACTGAAATTCCTTGTTTAAAAAATGAAAAAATAACCTGTAAACACAAAAATGTGCAATCCTGGTTTGAATGAGTTAAGAAGAAAGAAAAAGTACATCTAGAGACCCAAAGGACAGGCTGAAAAAATTTTTAAATGTGGTCTTTGCCAAATATGGTCTATATAGCCTAAAGAAAAGCTTATTTGAGGCCAGTCTCATCCATCCATCATCCATCATCCACCCATCGTTCATCCATCATCCATCATCCACCCTGCACCCATCGTTCATCCATCCATCACCCATCATCTCTCCATCCATTGTATACACTGACCTTCTACTGAGGAGAACACAAAGATGCAAAGACAGACTGTTACCTTCAAGGAGCTTCATGCAAGCAACAGAATCTGTTCGTTGTATGTTTGTTTTAGCTCATATTTATTTATTAGACTATGCAACAGGCACTATGCTTAAAAAGCAGGACAACTATTCCATTTAATTTTCACAACTATCCTGTGAGAACATTGTCATCCTCAGTTTCCTGCAAGTTATATAATGTATACATATATGGTGGGCTGCTGGCAGATCGAAGTCTCCGACCAAGTCCATTTGACATCAAAGTACCAGTATGCTTTTAACTACTCATGATAATGTCAGTTTATGCAAGACACAAAATCCGATCATGAACAAAATCATTGTCTAGTGTTTGGCAAGTAGTGATAGTTATAGTATTAGAATGTGAAAATTATAATTGTTATGGGGGAGGGAAGCGTGTGTTCTGGAAGATTACTGTTAGGACTTGGGTAGTAGATTAAGGAGGGGGAAAGTGGGTCAAGAAAGGCTTTATGAATTCTTGGCAGTAAATTTGATCTTTGGAAAATAGATTGAAGGAGAGTGTCCTGGTAAAGAGAGAAGGCATGGAAAGAGAAATGTGTCCCAAGGATTCATGAATGAGAAAGTCACATAGGCAGTGCCATTGAAGAATGTATTTCTTGCACCCAAAGAGTCACTCTCAGTTGCCAGAAGTGTACAAGGCCACCATCTGAGAGCGATTTCTTTGGGGCATGAAGGGTTTTCAGTCTTTGTGCTATGAACAACAGTGCCCTAGTAAGCACCAGAACTCCTGGGAGGGGTAATACACTCAGCAGTTGGTTCTCAACTATGAAATTAGTCAGGCTTCTGGCAGAAAAGAGATGGCACAGTAGCACGGTCAGTTGTGAACTGTTACAAAGGTGTGGACCACATTTAGAGGAACCAACAAGGACTGGTTAAGTACCCTTGTTGGTTGTACTTAACCAACAAGGATGTCTCCATCTCTCCTCCTCCCTTCCCCCTTGGGACAGGGAGGGAACTATTTCTGGATCCCTGAGACAACCATTGCTGCAACTCAGGCTGAAGATATGGAAGAAGGGCTGGGTGGGCTTTGGAAGAGGAGCCCAGCTCAGCAGAGAAAGAGAAGAGAAGACATACACTTCCACCAGTCTCCCTTTCCTCCTGACCTTCGGGATTCTGATGGCATCTCCATTGGCCAGAGGGAAAAGCCACCCAAGTGAATCAGGTCAAAAGGGTCCCCACCCATGGCACAAGCAGGCTGGGGAAAGAAAGAGGACCTGAAAAAGCCCATGGAGAATGGCCAGCACAAAGACTTACAGTGGTAAGGTGGGCCCCAAGTAATTTGTCACTAATCACATTGAAAACAAGGAAACTTGCAAATTATTTTGTTTTGTAAGTTATAGCAGATTCAACACTATCCTTACATAGCTTTCTTGTACTCACCTGCATTTAGATTTTCTTTTATGTTTGTGAGAGAAAAGGGTGAAGCTGCAGCTAGCTAGTGGGCTGAGAATGACCCATAACCCTTCTCACCGTCAGAAGCGTGTGTCTAACGAGTGAGTGGCATCCCCAGTGCGTGTGGCCTGGGGAGAAGGTGGAGTGTCATTGCAGGGTAGATTTTTAAAGTAGGACAGTCATGAGTCCGGGCTGCCATTGTCATAGTGGAAGGTAGGGAGAGGGCTGTTTGAGCCTGTTATGTAGAGAGCACTCCGGGTGCGGGTGGCAAAAATCTCCCTCGGGCTCTGAGGACCTACGTTCTCCAGGGGATTTGTGAGAAGGAAGCCCCAAAGTGCTGTATTTATGCTCATAATGATCTATTTCGCTATTAAGAAATTGGCTTTCATGGGTTATTACTGGCTGGATATTAAGTATCTTCTTAAGGTAATTTTGAATCTCTGTCTGTCTGTCTCTGTCTCTCTGTCTCTCTCTCTCACACACACACAGGTACACAGAGCTATACTCAGTAGTGTGCCTAATGACATTTCAAAACTGAACTGAAGTGCACTGTGGCAAATTAAATTAAGTAGGCATACCTTGGCAAGACTTAAGAAAGATGCTAGATTTTTCCCAGAAATGAAGAGTTTCATAAGAACAGAAGCGAAAAAGAAAAAAAAAATAAACAAAAAGTTCCAAGACCATCTTGGATACATGGAAAGTTCAGTAAAATTTTTGTAAGAAGCTGTTACCAAAATCCTAAAAGTCCTCTCTGAATTCCAATGATCTACTTTCCATTCCAAGTTGTTACTGGTGTAGTGTGTCCACTACCCACGTTGAGCAATGGCTTATACATGAATAAAGGGTTTAGAATCCTGTATTTGAATTCAGCAAGCTGGTTCCAGGAAGTAATTTGAAACCCTGAGAAATGCCAAAAACATAATTACTAATCCAAATAGACCTTTGTATCTGCATAAATAAAAATGGAGATCAAACTCTGGTTAATAGAGATCGTTTCCGGTTACTCTCATATTTTTAATGTTGTGACATGGACTGTAACAATTGATTTCTACCATTACATTGTCAGTGTTTGAAACACCCTGAGACGAGAGATGATGATTGACTGGAAATGTATTAGCAAAGTAAACACAGTCTTTCTCTGAAAATATGTGACCTAAAACTTGGGGAACACACCCGAGATTTTGAAAGAGTCTCTGCCTGCCTTTTCCCGGGTTTTCTTTCAAATGGCTGCGCTTCTCTCCATAGGAAAGAGGCTTTGAGTGTTCATCGGGACTCAAAGAGGGTGGAGAGGGACATGGATTCTTGCTTAAACTAACATTGTGATCACAGCCAATTCTGGTCCACACATTCTCTCCAATAGCCCCAGGGTAGGGGTGATTTTGTCTCCTCCAGACAACTTGCAAAGTTCTTGAAAGACCCAGGACAACTGAACTGTACTTTCAAATCTCAGGAACCATTGAAAGGGTAATGGGTCAAAAGAGTCAGGTTCTACAAACACAGTGCGAACCCAACCCGGCTCCACACCTCTCTCCCCAGCAATACCCACCCATCTCTAGTAACCCAAGTGCAAAGCTGGGGTCTTGGCCTTTCCTTACCCTCTTTCAAAGGAGTTTAGTTATCAAGTGCTTATCACGGTGGAGCTAGACCAGTGAGCCAATGCACACCAGGGAAGCATTATCAGTTCTACAATTAACACTCATTCCATTCCTCCCTCCACCCATTTTTTGTTGTTGTTGTTGATGGAGAAGCTTCTCCCACTCTAGAGGCTGAAAGTGTCAGGCCTTAATAAGGCCTGGGCATTAGACCCAGCCATGGCCGATACATTGTTTAGTAGGAGTCTTCTGGAAAAGCTGTTCTTCTCCCAACACAAAGAGACACACACGGAAGAATGGTTAAAATGAGAAGGACTGACAATACTAAGTGTTGGATAGGATGAGTGGCAACCGGACCTCTCCACACTGCTTTGGAAAACAGTCTGTCAGTTTCATATGAAATATGAATATACAGGGTGTCTCAAAAACAGGTACACACACTTTAACAGCTGATTGATGCTTCTTTCTTTTCAGCCAGACTAATCTTTGAACAAAGGAAGATCATCCTAAGATGCTATGGCAAATTTGAAAATGCAATTGAAGTACAAACACTGCCTTTATAATTATTCAAAGTGTGTACACATTTTTGGGACACTCTCTATGTCATCAGGGATATTGGCCTTTAATTTTCTTTTCTGGTATCCTTGCCTGGTTTTGGTATCAGGGTAATTCTGGCTTTGTAAAATGAATTTAGGAGTATTCCTTCCTCTTCAATTTTCTATTCTTTTTTTTTTTTTGGAATTGTTTAAGAAGGACTGGTATTCATTCTTCTTTAAATGCTTGGTAAAATTCATCAGTGAAACCATCAGGCCCTGGAGCTTTTCTTTGTTTGGAGGTTTTTGATTATTGATTCAATACCACTCCTCATTATTATTCTGTTCACATTTTCTATTTCTTCATGATTCAGTCTTGGTAGGGTGTACGTTTGTTAGAATTGATCTTTTTCTTCTAGGTTGTCCAATTTGTTAGTGTATAACTAACTGTTCATAGTGGTAGTCTCTTGTGATCAATCATATTTCTGTTGTAATGTATTCTCTTTTATTTTTTATTTTATTAATTAGAATCTTCTCTTTGCTTTTCTTAGTTCAGCTAAAGATTTCTTAATTTTATCTTTTAAAAAAGCCAGCTCTTAGTATCATTCATTGTTTCTATTGTTTTTCTGGTCTCTATTGCGTTTATTTCTGCTCTGATCTTGTTTCTGTTGTGATCCTAAAACTAACCCAGAAATGCTGAGAATGGTCACTCTGGTCTCTCTTCCTCCTGTCTCTTGCCCTTCCATTCTATTCCTTTCTGAATATTATCCCAAATCATCACCTTGGCCATGTAATATTCACCCTTGATTATTTCTTCTTGTATAAAATCTAAAATTTGCCAAGATTTCACAGTTCACCATCATCTGTACTATTACCAAAATATTCTACCATGGGCCACAGAGCGCACTGGAGTTTATACCCATTGTCTTACTTAATCCTTGTACATTAACAGTGGGTACTGTCATTAGACCAGTGTTTCTTCATGTTGGTATTATTGACATTTAGGGGCGAGATAGTTCTTCATCGTGAAGGGCTGTCTTGCGCATTATAGGATGGTTCCCAGTATCCCTAGCCTCTCCGCACCGATGCCAGCAGTCTCGCTCTCCTTCAGCTCTGACCATGTAAAATGCCTTCAGACACTGCCAAATGTCCCACAAGAGGATAGGCTTCATTATCGCACCCAGCTGAGCAGCACTGCCTTAGACACTGATAAGGGAGCTGAAGTTTGGAGAACAGCTAGCCCAGAGTTCCTTTTTTGGTGAGGGACAAAGCCAAGATTTCAATGTAGGTTTACCTGTCTTCAAAACTTTGAATTAATACACTCTGCCGCCTATTTAAACATAACTCCTACCCTCCCCACCTGAAGGAGATTCCTGCATACTGATCTCTCATCCACATCTTTGCATATTCCTTTCCATCTTTACAAACCCATCCTTTACCTCCCTGTCAATTCTCTCTCACAGATTATGCTGTTCTGGGTTAATGTACGAACCGGTTTTATGCAACCCTGCCAGAGAATGGCTGTTATCCTTAGAGATATTAGGAGAGTGGAACCCCAGGGGAAAAACTGGATTTCTTACCAGGCTAGACATGGGACACCTCAGAGTCATTTCCATTTTATACTTAAAGAAAAAGTTATTCCACTTCTTACCCTCCTCCAAAGATGAGTAAGAAAAGTTTGAGCACCAGGGATCTAGAAATAACCTTATTGATGCACCTCCATTTACATTTGCAAAGGCTGAGGCCCCTGGAGGAAAGAGAGAAACTGAAGAGCACACAGCGGGCTGGTGGAAAGCCATGCCTTTTAGGGCTCTTTCTACTACACCCTTCTCTTTCCAGAAAAGACCAAAGTCACAACTGTAAAACTGGGCTTCAGAAGTGGTTTGAATCATTGTTGAATTATACTTAGAAGTACATTTAATGGTTCCATTTTTTGAATAATATATTGCAAATGAAATTCGTTATTTTAAAAGCGACTCTTCAAAACGACAAGGTTCATTAATCTCTCTACCATTTCTTTTAGCATTTTCTATGTTTTGAGCACTTATGCGCTGAGCTCTGTCTCTCATTTAATTCTCGCAATGTGAAGTAGGTACAATGATTATTGTATCAACTAGGAAACAGGAACCACTTTTGGACTTTTCAGCATAAGAAATTTGATTGGGGAAATTGGTTAAAGCAGAGTGTGAGAGCTGAAGGAAAAAAAGGGAGTGGGACAGAGAGGCAACTCGGAGATTAGCAACAGCAGAAAGTCCTTGCCGTATCTGGGGCTGGGGGCACAATAGGAGGTGGTGTAACCAAAGTTCAAAGTGGGGCAAGAGACACAACAGGGAGTGGAGAGAGAGGTGGGAAAATCCTTCTCCTGCTCCCGCCCTCTAGCCTTCCACCAGTGGGTCCCACAGACTGAACCTACCGAGGAACCAGAGAGCAAAGGGGCCTGGGAAGTGTGACTCCCTCAAATACATAGTGGAGCAGAGGCAGGACAAAGGGTACACGGGTGGGCAAAAGTAGGTTTGCAGTTGTTCGTAATGAATAATGCAATAACTAATAAATAATAATACAAGAATAAACTGTATTTCATATACTCACAACTGAAAACCTACAAGATGTGAGGGCAAATAGGTGTTGACCTACACAATTATCTTTGTTTGACCGACTTCTTTGGCTTTGTGGCTGCCATTTCAACAGGTCCTTCCTTGACAGAGGCAACCGGAAGGCAGGCTGTGTAAGAGGAGTGATAACCGAGGTTGATGTCTTAGGTCCCCTTCTCTTTAACCAAAAGAGAAGCAGAGCTTAGAGCCAAGGCAGTAGAAACAAGCCAACACTTATCATCTGATGACTTCACTGGGGTAGAATCCACCAGCCAACAAGTTAAAAAGCGTGGGACACATTAGGCATAAGGCCTATGTGTTCCCCAAAGGAAACATTGTCAAGTCAAGTGAGCAAGGAAGGCATAAATAGAGGCATATTATAGACTGAGTTGTGTTCTCCAGAAATTCATATATTGAAGCCCTAACCTCAATGTGATGGTATTTGGAGATAGGGCCTTTAAGGAAGTAATTAAGGGTAAATGAGGCCCTAAGGGTGAGGCCCTAATCCAATACGACTGGTATCCTTAGAAGAAGATAAAGAGACATCAGAGATTTGCACACACAGAGAAAAGACTACGTGAGGACACAGCAAGAAGGTGGCCATCTGCAAGCCAAGGAGGGAAGCCTCAGAGTAAACAAAACTGCCAACCCCTTCATCTTGGACTTGCAGCCTCCACAACTGTCAGAAAATAAATTCTTTTGTTTAAGCAACCTGGTCTGTGGTCTTTTGTTACAGAAGCCCTAGAATACTAATACAAGGCACCAGCACAATATGTCCAGTAAAAGTCAGTGCTTATTGTCGCTTTCAAAGGCTGTATCAGAAGGTCACTTCTGTGAGCCACGGAGTCGCTGAAATTATTCACCAGACAACCAAGTCCTTTCCATAGTCAGAAATGAGGCTTGAACACATATCCAGGGGAGAAAAAACAGCAGTGACTCAAATCCACATAAATGATTTTCTTGAGAGACGTGGTAATAATGACAAGGAAGCTACTAGGTACACAGAGGAGAAGGAATGTTATATGGGGGTGGAGGGAATTGATGACACTAAAGAGAAACTTTCCAAGTTTTCAGATTTACCATGTGTGCTGGCTGAAGTCATGGTTAAGGTTTTTTTTTCTCTTTAGAGCTGTGATTTTCAGAAAAGTTCCAATACCATATATGGAAGCAGGTCAACAGGCTATTTTTTTGGATGTGTTTCTTCCTCCAGACCATGTTGCACAGAAAAGTATGACAATGGTCTAATTTGGAAGCATTTCTTTTATCTTAAAATCCTTGACTTGTCAGGACACAAGAATCCTGTGTCAGTATAATTTTGAGTATATTGTTTTATTGAAGATGCTAAAACCGTAGTCCAAAGAAGCCCAAAGTGCTCGGGTAGGCCATTCCAGTGTGGGGATCCTGAGAGCTGCTGTGTGATTGCTTTTGGGCAAAACAATTTTAAGAAAGAGATTGATATTCTGCCATTGGCATTGCCATCTGGTTCTCCCAGGGTCTGGGCAGCAATTCGAGATCTGTATGGGATTAACCGTTTCATAGTTTCTCTTGGAGACCTGTCCAAATCCTAGTTGTCACGAGCAAACCCCAGAAACATGCTCTTCCCTAGAGAATTAGAGGGGGGCGGAGAGGGGGAAGGACAAAGATTGGGGGCTATTGGGGAAAGAGAAGCAGAGTTTGCTAGTGAAGTTAACCTCAGGAAGAAACAAAGGAGTGAACCGTAACACCACTGAAGAGAGATCTACACGTGAAACTACCAGGTTACTTCCGCTCCAGAAACCACACTGGGGCCAGTTTCTGGGGCAGTTTGTTAGTATCTTTTGAAACTTTATTACTCAAAGGGTGTCTCACACAGGCAGAACTGACATACCTGTGTGTTCATCAGAAACGCAGGCCTCCCGACCCATCTAATCAGAGCTGTATTTCCACTCCCCAGATGACTTCTAACCCTCGAAGTTTTGAGATCCACTACTCTAAAGTGGATCCAGATGAATGTGAAAGGGGTGGGAACATTCTGAGGCTGGGGGTACACTTTAGGCCTTCATGTCCTTCATGGCACTTGATGTGATCACTACTTAAAAATATGGTAGCATTTTGCTAGGGACTGAATGTGTCCCCCTGACTCCCAAATTCTTATGTTGAAGCCATAACTTGCCATATGACTATATTTGGAGATAGAATCTTTAAAAAGGTAATGAAGGTGCCTGGTTGGCGTAGCTCAGTGGTTGAGCATCGACCTATGATCCAGGAGATCTCAGTTTAATTCTGGGTCAGGGCACATGCCCAGGTTGCGGGCTCGATCCCCAGTAGGGGGTGTGCAGGAGGCAGCCGATCCATGACTCTTTCGTCATTGATGTTTCTATCTCTCTCTTTCTCTCTTCCTCTCTCTGAAATCAATAAAGACATATTAAAATAAATAAATAAATAAAAGGTAATAAAGGTTAAATGAGGTCATAAGAGTAGGGTCCTAATTTGATAGGATTGGTGGTCTTTTAAGAAGAGAAAGAGAGAGATCTCTTTCTCTCTATGCACACACATCAGGGGAAGGCCTTGTGAACACACAATGAGAAGGTGTCTGTCTTCAAGCCAGGAAGAGAGTCCTCACCAGAACCCAACCATGCTTGTTCCCTGATCTTGGACTTCCAGCCTCCAGAACTATAAGAAAATATTTCTCTGTTGTTAAGTCTTCACAGCCTGTGGTATTTTGCTATGGCAGCCTGAGCAAATTAAGACACATTTGTCTCATGAGAATGGACCGTTGGACTCTAGATTCCTGATAAAAAAGGGAATGTTGCTGAATTCAAAGCTTGTCTGCAAACATTGGAGTTGTTGATTTTCTGTCACTGACCAGTTGCGCTAGTTACAGCTTCTGAGAAAATATCCACAGCAGTCAATCTGAGCACGTACTGCCCAGGCTCTTTGTTAACGGTGGTAACACGCACACTGGGGATAAGGTCACAACATAAGCACCGGCCCATTTAGGGTAACAAACCATCTAATTTTTCCAGGACTAAGGGGTCTCCTGGGACTTCAGCCTTTCAGTGCTAAACCAAGAAAATTTCAGTGGGAAACCAGGACAAGTTGATCACTCTAAAGGTCAAGTTTCACCTGTTGGGAAACCAATGGTCACATGTAATGAGGAGACAGATCATTTATTAAAAGCTAACTACGGCCTTGGGTTAGAGCCCTGGTCTAGACTTACCGTTGCATGCTTTGGGTAAGTTACTTCGCTTCTCGATGCCTAAATTCTGCTCTCTCTGAAATGAGGGACTGGATTACTTTTAAAGGGCATTCTAGTTCTAATATGTCATCTTTTTTGATTTGTGGATGGTTCTGTCATTTGAGAATGCGGAGGGGCCAACTGTATCACTTCACAAATTAAGCTAAGAAGAGAAACAAGGCTGTTAGCTAGATGCAAGGATATAGCTACGTGTAAGGTGCCGCCTTCATGACACATACTACGTACTGCAGGTAACAAGAGCCTAGGCAATGAGTGCTGGAAGGAAATAAACAAATGTTGTAATAGACGATGACTGGGCATCTTCTAAGAAGTGATGTTGTTTCAAGTGAGATTGGAAGAGCCAGACATGAGAAGGGAAGGTATAGGGAACAGCAAGCACGTAAAAGCCTGAAATTGGAAATCGATTATGGGGCTAAAGGAATAAAATGGACTTCAGTGTGACTGGGGCAGAGTGAGTCCGAAGACAGTGAAAAGAAATGAGGCAGGGGCTCGATTATGCCGGGCTTACAGGTCATATAAGGAGCTCATTTTATTTTAAGTGCTTAGAGAGGCTAGCACAGGGTTTGAAATCATTCCAGAATTACAAGAGCAGACTAGCCTTATTTACTAAATTATTATTGTATATTTATGGACTACAGAAAGTTACATGCCATAACAATATAACAGCAACCACATAATGTTCCTGTGTCCTAAGTTTGGTTTTAACTAACTGAGAAGAGCCTCCAAAGGTTCGATGCAAGTTCAGGATCTATACCTCCATCTCGTCATTTTGAACTTTAGCATCTACTTCAGCATGACTTTCATGGCAAATGACAAGATTAATCTCAGGCTCAAATTACCCAAACCTGCTCCTTGGGGAGCGAAATGTTACTTGGAACGTATCCTTACAATTAAGATCTAATTATTATTGATGCTTAGACAAATGTTCTTACTGGCTGGATCTCCAAGAAAGGAAAACACACAGATTACTATTTCCCCGCTTCCCAGTGCCAAATAGCATTTAGATAAGCTCTCAAGGAGATGTTACCCATGATGTTGGATGTTGACAGGAGTTTGAATTAATGTAGAAAGGATCACAAGTTAGATCTGCATTCGTTTAGGTTTGTTCCCCGCCTATTATAAGAGCATTTGAGACAGCTTCAAAAATTAAACACTGTACAAACTAGAGCAGTAAAAGGAGCGGTAAGAGGATACAAAGCTCTATCCCTCAGGAGGGTATAACTGTCCAACAGATGAATTCACTGACTGAATTCTGCCCTTGAATTTTCTGGAAACTGAGACAAGAAGGGAAATGGTGGTTTGCAATGATGGTTATTATCTGATAACAAGAAAACATCAGATTCGCTCTACAGAGACATACTTTATCTTTGAATTCCACTGAAAGGAATTTATCCTGGAGATGTGACATTGGGTATCTATGGGCAATACATTCGGGGAAAATTTTGAAGGAAAGAAGACAGTAATGCAGCTCAAAATAAATGTTCCTTGGGCCAGCTGTCTATAAAAGTTAAGAGTGGTATAAATTCACAAGGGCATTTTTGTAAGAAGCCTAGGTATTGTGTTCCAGGTACTTTGCTTTATGACGGGTGCTTTACTTAGAGAACCTAGAAGAAAGGAGACATTTCTTAACATGTCCACTTAGACCCCTTTTCTCACAAATTCCAGCTGCTTTAAGCAAGCCTTTGGTAGGTATTGAGTTGCAGTCATTTGGGGAAAGTGCAAATCTCAGAAAATGCAAATAGTCAAAAACTATCAGCCCAAATGTACCTTGCAAATGGCCAGTCACGAGAGACTGGCCATGAGAGAGGCTGAGTTGGTCTCCTGGGGTGGGGGGTTAAGATATGAACTCGTTCTCTTGTCCAGAACACATCCCACTTCATCACAGCCTTCCTGGACAAAGATTGTATCTTTTTTCTTGGAAAAGAGTTTTGAATGTTCTTAAGAACTAGTATAAATTTTTTGTTGTGAGTCACGATTTCGATCCTCTGGCCTTTGAAGAAATGCAGTGTGGGCAGATGTAAAGGGTAGCATGGCATCCTACGTGGGAAATGTCCTGGGGATGTCTGCCTGACTTTACAATTCCTATTACAGTTACTTAAATAAAATCTACATAGTACGTCTATTGTTTTTCATTTTAATACCTTTTAATTCATTGTGTTCTAATTGTTTTTACGGCTTTGCTAAACTCAAGGGCTAGGTAATGTCTATTTCTTCTTTTCATTAGAATTATTTACTATTAAAAGTTAAGATTCATTAAATGTTAATTTATTCTTCAGGTTATTACCTGACATATGTGTGTGTATATAACCATGTTATACCTTTAGTCCATTACCAAGGTGCTAATTTCTGACAAATAGATTAACTACTTGATGAATTAATGAATGGATTTTAACATAGCCAGAGAAGGGAATGCTGATGATCTCTTTTGGTGCTATGTTTTATAAAGGTCTGCGAGAATTATTTCCTTGGAGCCATTGAAAATAATATATATGCACATTTTTGTTCTGCTGTGTAATGTATGGTTTCCAGTTCTTCTAGCTGGGTCATTCTGAGGTAAAGTAATGTAACATCAATGAATTTATACAGAGTACTGGTTACAACATTGACCATGAAGTGAAATATACCAAGCTACACATCAAATACACCATGGCCCTCATGAGAGAACTCATTCCTGGATAGACCCAGTCTGCTTGGGTATGGGTATGCAGTAGGTACTTAATGCATATTACTGAATAAGTAAGTGACTGAACTATGAGAAAGGTTTACATACAGCTACGAAATGGGGCTGAACAGAAATATGACCACCTATAAAAGGCATCATTCAATGAGAACTGCAGAATGAATAGAATTCTAGACTACAGAGATAGGGAAGGAAAACAGGGTCATGATTATTGTCTTTATCTGGGCAGCAACCATCTCAGTCTTAGATTGGTACTAGACTCTGCCATGTTGGCCAAAGTGATGGGGAATGAGCCAGGTTAGGTCAATTATCATTCTACCTTACTTTAGCCACTGGGATTGAAACACTTTGAGGAGAAGGGCTAATGTGTTCAAGCTACACCAATCAGGTCGCCTCTCCTAAGAATTAGAAACTTGGAGACAAGATGCAGAGGGTAATAGCAACTAAGTCCGTTGTCTAGAAGATAGCCTCTTAGAAGATCTATGGGCTCCTTTTGCTTGGATCTCTGAGCTTACTTGGTACGTAGCCTTCCCAACTCTTGTTTGCCCAGTTCTTTCTTTGAGTCTGTGAGCCACTCTTTCAGGGAATACTGTATATTTTCTTCATTTTTCTGAAGTTAGTTGAAGTTAATTTCTGTTGCTTGCAACCAAAAAATTCTTAATTGATATAACTAACAGGTAGAGTCAAGAAGAAAGAAAAGGCAAGAAAAGAGAAAGTAAATTCAGAAAGACTAAGTATCTTAGCAGGAGTGTGGAGTGTAGTTTAGGGAAGTAATGGAATATAATACTGGAGAGAGAGAAATTGACCTTGATATTGGAGGCTTTGGAATCAGGATGAGACAATCCTCATTATTCACAGATTCTATATTTGAAAATTTGTCTACTCACTAAAGTTTATTTGTAACCCCCAAATTAATACTGTTGGCACTTTCATGGTCATTGATGGACATGCATCAAAACATTTGATTCACCTGACACACCCATTCTCAGTTGAACAAGGTCTTTGTATTTTTGCTTTCATACCATAAACAAGTGTTCTTTTTGTGATCTATATAGTGCAATATATTTTGCATTTTTGTGCTTTTTTGTTGGTGATTTCACTGTTTAAAATGGCCCCTGAGCTCAGTGCTGAAGTGCTGTCTAGTTTTCCAAAGGGCTAGAAGGCTGTGATATGCCTGCCTTACAGAGAAAATTCATGTCTTAGATAAGATTTACTCAGGCATGAAATATAGTGCTGTTGGATATGAGTTCAATGTTTATGAATCAACAATATATATTAAATAAGGAACCTTTAACACTAAAAAAAAAAAAAAAAAAAAGGTTATATACAGATGGACAGATAAAAGTGTTGTGACCAGAGGCTCTCAGGAACCTAACCTGTATTTCCCTTAGAAGCAATGGCTCAGTATTTGCTAATTCAGTGCTCACAGTGACTTTACAGGCCATAACTTGAGTGACTAAAGAGAATAAACTATAGTTGATTTAACTCTATAAGCAAAAGTGAGTTATTGAAGATTTTAAAGACAGAACTGATGTGTTCAAAATTGTACAATAAGAGAATTGTTTGTGTGACAAGTGTGCAGGGTCTGGTAGAGCTAGGAGATCAAAGAGAATGCTCTAGGTGACCTTCTGGAAGAATGAAAGCTAAGAAATTTCTTAATGGCTATGTTACCAGAAAAGAAGGCATGGAGGTAATATGTTTTGAAGGCAAAAGATTTCAGAAGTTCGTGACCTGGAACCAAGCTGAGAAACAAATTAAGGGAAATATTGAAATTTTGAGTTTCAGTGGGAATGGGAAGATGAATGGTGGGACAAAAAATAAGTCAGACAAGAAACTGGTCAGGGGAGGAAGATGCTGAATTCAGTTTAGATGTGCTGAGTTTGAGGCTCTGTTGGTATGCCAATGAACAGTTTATGCTCAATAAACAGTACTTATATTGTTGATGAAAACCGGAGGTAGGACAGTGACGAGGTAGAGAAAGAAGAAGGGGAGGAGAGGAATATCTTAGTCACCAGCCAGAAAAACTGGCGTTCAGCTGTCCCCTTCAAGTCCAGCATCCATAATGGCTGAGTTCCTGGGAGCCCAAATCCAGTCACTGCATCCCCTGGAGTGCAAATTAAGAGCATGACATGGCAAAACTGCTGGAGATCTGAGTTTTTAGCTTTCGGCAATCAACTCTTGTGATTTAAACTTAACTGGAATTGAAGCTGTGTACCCTAAGCCCACCCATGTGTCTGGGTGGCCTGAGTCAGGAGAGGTTCGAGTATCAGTGACAGGCTGTGTCTAGAACCAGCTCTTGTCAGAAGTCCCCAGAGAGAAACCCTCCTCTACCTCATCGAGAGGCTCAGACCTTGTTTCTTGGGGCCAGAGCTCAGAGGCAAAACTGAGCTTGGAGACTAGGGGTCCCACTGCTGTTGCTGTTGATTCCTCAGAGCGGAGGTTGGATTGTGCCTCCTGCTCTCAGCCTATGTCTATGTGGCCAGCCTTTCCCCCAGGCAGAAGCCTGGCCAATAGAAAACAGAAAGTTCCTCCTTCCTCCAGTTCCCATGGATTGCCAAATTCCCTGACCCACAGTAACTACCTTCTTGGTACAATTGATCTCTCTTTCTTTTAGAAGAAAATCCCATCCCCATTTGTTGAATACTCTTATCCTCATGGACTCATCAGTTGGAGAATCACAGGCCAGCCTAAGATTGGTTGATTTTTGGACATCTAAATAATTTGATAGAATCTAGTCATCTGTTTAAAGTTCTATGAATCTACTGTACACCCATGATCTGTAGGTTGGTTTGGATGATCTGGTGCCCTAAGAAACTCTGGGGAATAAGAAAATGCCCCTCACTCTTTCCAACCCTGCCAGTGGCCGTCTAGTCTCATGCTCTGTTCAGCGGTCGTAGAGGGGAGCTCACACAGAGAAATGCCAGCATCAGTTGGTGGGGTCAGGGGATCAGTGTCTGTAAGTTCCTGCAGCATCTCCTCACTACCTGGCTTAGGCGAAAAGAGGAATCATGCCAGCAGGGGGGAATGACTGAGGAAGAATGCAGGGCTGAGTCCCAAGGTCACATTTAAAACTTCTTAGTTTCAAAGTATCAGGAAAAAAGAAAAAAAGGAAAAAAAAAGGGCAGGTGCAGAAGAGTCTCTCAGAAGGATTATTTTCCTTTCATTACTTGCTTTACTTCCTCTGAAATGCCCTCAGTGTCTTTCCATAGTAAGAATAGGAGAGAAAGATAATTTCCTCTCTCCTGATATATTATAGCTGATTTTAGGATTCTCCTAAGACTCACCAAGGCGAATTTCTCTAGGTAGCATACAAAGAACCTTCCAGCAAAGGCACTTACAGAGATTACAGTGAAATCAGACACCTTTGCAAATGATTTATCAAAACCCTTGAAGGACCATTTCAAGGCAGGTGGCAAAGGCAAAAACGTTGAAGAAAGGGTGTACATGTGTATATCCAGAGGTAGAACTCTATTGCATTTTCTTTAAAAAAAACAACAACCCAACAACAACAAAAAAAAAAACAGTGAGAGAGAAATAGGAAGCCCACACAGAACCATTCTGTTCCTTTTTAAAATGTCTCTTTACTGGTTCTGAGCATAAACCAATACAATTTCTAAAGAGCCCATTCAAAGCCAGGCAGAGACAAATAAAGTCATAAAGGCACTCATTGCTTTCAGCCTCTCACCAGGGTGCAGGTAGAGTTCTCTTCTGAATTTGAAGGTAATTATAGAAAATAGCTTTCCTGTTCCTTTAAGTAGGCATGGTCCAAAATAACCTCTTGTAAAATAATGGTTTTTGACAGTTAATCAAAGGGAGCATCATCTTGCAATAAGTGACGTATCAATGAAAGCATAAGCAATACACATTATACTTTATATTAAAATCTTTTCTGGTAAATAGAAAGGGGGCTTGTAGCCTAAGAGAACAAAGGCACCCAGATGCCTTCCATTAGGACATCCAGTCCTAGGGAAGGACTGAGCTGTGGCAGCCGGTTCAATCCACGAGTGAGTCAGCACCTGGGAAAGAGCATCAAAGGAGAGCAGAGGGCTCAGGGAGGTGGAGACAGCTTTCTGGGGAAACGGAGCCACATAACAGCCTAAGCCACGCTCTACCCATCACCCAGTTCCACGGGAGATGTCTCAAGATAAAAATGGAGACTGAATCCTAGTGTGTTCAAGACGGTAGGGACACCCAGAGTTCACCTAGTTCAGCCTCCCAGTTATATGGTCCAGGAAACTGAAGCTCTGAGATAGGAAACAGTGAAAGCTAAAATAAGGGGCTTATGTTCTAGGCACTGTTTTTACCACTCTTTATATAATGTCATTTAATAATACAATAACTCATTTAACCTTCACAATGTCATAAAAGTTAGTGCTATAACCTCATTGTCTCCATTCTGAAGAATTTGAGACCAAAAAAATTAAATAATGTCTTAGTTTGCTTGGGCTGCTACAACAAAATACCATAGTCTGGATGGCTTAAAAACAATGGAAACTTATTTCTTCCAGCTCTGCAGGCAGAACAGCCATGATTAAGGCACCTGCAGATTTGATGCCTGGTGAGAAAAGGCTTCCTGGCTCATGGAAGGTCATCTTCTGGCTTTGTCCTCACCTGGAGGAAGCATGAGGGAGCACTCAGGGTCTCTTTTATGAGGACTCTAATTCCATTCATGAGTTTTCCACAAGTCATAACCTAATCACCTCCTAAAGGTGCCCCCTCCCAATACTATCACATTGGGGGTTAAGATTTCAAAGAGTGAGTTGTGAAGGACACAAACGTTCAGTTCTTAACAAGTAACTTACCTAAAGCCCCATAAACAGTAAGTGGCAGAGCTCCTTGGTGATGATGTTGAGGTTATCACCTAAATTTTCTGAGCTTTGTCTCTTTATCTGCCCATTGGAGATGACAATGTCTTCCTTACTGGGTTGCTGTGAACTTTGAAAATCACCCCTAATAGGTCTTGGTATATATTAGACATTTTGTATTAAGTGAGGTTAGAGTTATTTATGGAAGGAGGGAAGGGAAGGAGGCCCATGCTCTAGGCAGTCAGGCTTTTGTCGTTGTTTGATTTGGAATAAAAATTGACATGGCAGAATAGAGAGTAAAGCAGGGAAGTTGAGGAAGGTCAGATCTTCAGAGAAATGAAAGAGAGCCTATATTAGTTAGGGTTCTCCAGAGAAACAGACTATATATATGGACAGAAGGATGGGGGGTGGGGAGAGGGAGAGAGGGAGAGAGGGAGATTTAATGAGAAATTTGTTCATTCACTTGAGGAGGCTGACAAGTCCCAAGATCTGCAGTTGGCAAGCTGGAGACCCAGGGGAGCCAGTTGTCTAGGTTCAGTACAAGGCCAGTAGGCTTGGTACCCAAGAAGAGCTGATGCTTTAGTTTGAGTGTAAAGGCAAGAAAAACAGATGTCCCAGCTTGAAGTAAGTCAGGCAGGAGGAACTTGGGAGGATCAGACTTTTTGTTCTATTTAGGTCATCAAATGATTGGATAGGGTTCACCCATATTAGGGAGGGCAATCTGTTTAATTAGTCTACCAACTCCAGCGTTAACCTTGTCCAGAAACAGCCTCACAGACACACCTAGAATAATATTTCATCAGATATCTGGGTACCCTGTGGCCAAGTCAAGTTGACATGGAGCCATCATTGAAATATTTCTTCATTCAACAAAAGTTTATCAAGCACCTACTATGTGCCAGGCACTGTTTTAATCACAGAAGATATGTAAGTAAACAAAACAGTTAAACATGTTTGTACTGCTGGTGTTTACACTCTAATGGGGAAAAAGAAGACAAATACATTAAATGTGTAAGTTATATAATAAGCTATAAGGCAATAAGAGTGATAGGAAAAAATAGAGTGAGATAAGAGGGTTGGAGATGCTAATGAGGGGAGGGCAAAGGCTTACTATTTTAGATGGGATAGCCAGGGAGGGCTCCGTGGGGAAGCTGATATTTGATCCAACTCTTGAGGGAAATGAGGGTTATCCATATGGATATCTGGGGAGTAGTCCAGGCAGAAGGAATAGCAACATCCCAGAAGAGGATCTAAGAATAGTTAAGCATGTTTGCTGAATAATTAAGGATATAAGTGTGCCTGGAATAGAGGGAGTGAGGGGGAAAGTAATAGGAGAGAGGTTGGGGTCCATCATGGCTATTTGGTCCACAGAGCCAAGATATTCGTAAGGAAGTGGTGACTTAGTCTGGTTGACTTGGCCTAGACCTGGTGTTTAATGGTATACCGATGGCTGCTTTCACAAGGGCCTTCCCACTGTTAATGAGTTATTGTCAAGTAGCTAAAATATCATCTCATCTATTAATTTGTCAAGCACTTATTAAGTCTCCTCCAAGCACCTAATTCTGTAATGGATGTAGTTAAGTATAAGACAATGTCTCAGACTCAATTAACTTGGAAAAGCAAACATTTAAAACCATGCAAATCAATACCTGAATTAATTGCCAATTAGAATTGATACATATAATTGCAGACAAAAAGATATTGCTAACAAGTACAAGGCAATTTGAAGGCAATTGAGATCCCTCTGGGTGTTGGTGGTCTAAAAGAGGAGTCTTGAAGGATATGTAGTAGTCACATAGGCAGAGAAAAAGGAGAACGGTATTCTGGAAGTAGACTAGTATGGCTGGGAAGTGTGTTTATCAGGTAAGAATAAATAGATGGCTAGACAAAGATGGTAAAGTCAAATCATTAAAGGCATGAGTTTATACCCCAGGATGTAATAAATAGAGTTATTGAGCTGGGTAGAGTAGGGTAAGGGGGAGATGGAGATATCCGTAATACTCTCAACAATAATAATAAAAAAAAAGCGTTAAAAAATAAATAGAGTTACTGAATGTTTTGGAGCAGGAGACTGCAAAATTGGCACTGCCCTTCATGCAGCCACCTGGCAGTAGTGTGTTGATTGAGCTGTAAATGGAGATGGGGGCAGGTGAGGAGTTAAAAGGGCAGAGAATGAGAGGTGACAGGGACTCTAAAAGCGCCAACCTAGGGTTTCATCTGCAGTTACAGAAGCTCATGTACCTGATGTTACCATAATTGTTCTCTCTGCATTCCTGGGAAAAGGCAGGTTTCTGGATGAGGAAAAGTAGATGGGGAACTTTCAACGTCCTTTAGACCTTGAGTTTTCTAAAAGTAGTGCTCCAGACCATTTTAAATTAAGATTTAAATTGAATTTCCCAAAAGAGAGATAATAAGGCCTTGAACTGAAATGGGAACAAAGGAAAGGAAAAAGCGGGATCTAAAAACCGTATTTTCTAGTAGAGCTGTACTCCCAAACAAAACTGGGGAGTGTGCCCAAGAAAACCTGTGGCTAAGTAAGCTGGCCTCTGCTCCTTTAGCTCTCTTAAGTTCCTCCAACTAGTTTGTTCATCTGGAGTCCCAATTTGAATCTTCTTATAGCTCAGGGATCATTCCCATAAATCTATTAGATTTTAAGTATGATCTTTCTTTCAGGGAGAATTTTAATTTTTATATTAGAGTGAAGGGAAAATTCAACAAAGCTTAGCCAAAATAATTTAAATGGGAACAAAATATCAGGTCCTAGAGATGTGCTGTTTTTGTCTGTTTGTTTGTTTTTCTTCAAATCATTTTACTTTGGTCATCAAACATATAGCATTGTTTATAGACAAAAAATTTGGCTTAGATGAGGACTGGATTCTCCCTAAACATATGCAGTTTGATATATCTAATGAAGCATTTCTATCAATGAAGTTAAAGGGCTCAGATTCAACTCTCATTGGGGGTGGGGAGGGAAGACGCTGTTAGAAAAATAAGGCCAAGAGAAACACTTGGAATGGCAGAGGGGGGAACTCCAAAAATATGCTCCCCAGGAACCCAACAAGAACACTGTCAAAGATGGTTAACATCAAATTTTTTTCAAAGCTCTGAAAATTAATATAAGACTTGCAAAAATGCAAGGAATGTTTATTCAAGAAAAATAACTGGAGCTTATTAAGGACAGTGAGCTTTGTGACATTTTAACTTACCCTATTCCCATCTCTCTCTTTCCAGTTCTATGTTAGTCTTGAAAACCAACAGCCTTGCAACCACAGAAAAGGGCTGCTCAGGTTTGGGGTACCTCGCCAAGTTCCATCCTCACAGTATTGTCACTACTTGACCTGTCTGGCATCTCCTCACAATAATTCCATTCTCTGGACTAACCTTTATTTGACTTGACTCAGAGGTCACTCAGTGAGAAAAGCCTTATCCTGAGGGGGTTTGTCAAAAATAATCAGTGGTAATTGTTTAACACTGCAACTATCTGAGACAGCAATATCAGTTGGGGCAAACAAGAAGTGGGCCAAAAAACCTAAAAGGAATATCTGTTGAATGAGATGTTCCTAGGGGTGATTTGAAGAGCTTTGGCATATTCCAGGGGATCTTGAAGTTCATGGACGTAGGCAGGCTGTGTGTATACCCAGGAAAGACCTGAGACAGTCCTAATCTCTCACTTCTGGCTGGCCTTGAGTTCCTGTGTAAGCAAGAAGTGAAGGCTAAGGCACAGTTGTAAACCGCCAGAGTAGTGAAGACACATCTCAAGACACACACACACACACACACACACACACACACACACATTCACACAATTTCTCAAAAAAGGATGGGAGACTTATTGGTTAAAGGCACTTAAGGAAATCTCTGTCCAGTCATTACCTGGCCACTAAGCTAACAAAACAGAGATATCAATGGCTATGCATGACAAAGAAAATAGACTTTAAAGAATTAGTCCAAGGATGTCACTAAACAAATATCAGTGGCAGCAATAACAACAATGGGAAAGGAGAAAATATGATTTCTAGGTTTGGTCCGTTATATTATTTAAAATGTCCAGTTTTCAACAAAAAATTGAGACATACAAAGAAACACAAAAGTATTACCCAACACAAAAACAAAAACAGTCAAACAGAAACTAATCCTTGAGAAAGACCAGATGTTGGACTTAATTGACAAAGACTTTAAATCATGTATTATAAATACGTTCATAGAACTAAAGAAAGACGTATTTAAACAATCAAAGGAAAGAATAAGAATGATGTCTACCCAAAGAGAGAATATCAATCCTGTATTTGTTTCCTACTGATTCTGTAACAAATTACCACAAGCTTTAGAGGCCTAAAACAAGACAAACTTATTATCTGATAGTTCTGGAAGTCAGAAGTCTAAAATTGGCCAATAGGACTTTGTTTCTTCTAGACTAGAGGCTACTGGGGAGAATTCTTTTCCTTGGCTTTTCCAGCTTCTAAGGGCTGGACACATTCTTTGACTCATGGTACTGTACCATTTTATTTTTCTTTCCATTGTCACATCTCCATTTCTGACTTTGATGCTCCTGTCTATTCCTTATGAGGACTCTTGTGACTACTTTGGGCCACTTGGATAATCAAGGATACTCTTCCTATCTTAAGATCCTTAACTTAATCACACCTGCAAAGTCTCTTTTGTCACATAAGGTAACATATTCACAGGTTTCATGGAATGGGACATGAACATCTTTTGGGGGAGGGGGCATTATTCTGCCTCTCACAAGTAAAGAAGTAAAAATTATAAGAAACAATTAGAAATTCTGGAGTTGAAAAGTATAACAACTGAAATAAAAAACTGACTAGAAAAATTCAACAGCAAATTTGAGCAGACATAATTAAAAACTGGCAAACTTGAAAACAGGTCCATTGAGATTATCCAGTCTGAAGAACAAAAACAAAAAAAAACTTAACAGAGCCTCAGAGATCTGTAGAATATCATCAAGGGTACCAATTTACACATAATGGGAGTCTCAGAGGAGAGGAGAGAGAAAGGGGCAGCAAGAATATTTGATCAAAAAACAAGTTCAGCCCTGCTGTTGTGCCTCGGTGGTTGAGCCTCGACCCATGAACCAAAAGGTCACTGGTTTGATTCCTGGTCAGGGCACATGCCAGGGCTGTTGGCTCGATCCCCAGCAGGGGGCTTGCAGGAGGCAACAGATCCATGATGTTACTCTCTCATTGATGTTTCTATCTCTCTATCCCCCTTCCTTCCTTTCTCTCTAAAAATCAATAAAAACATATTAAAACGAAAACAAAAAACAAGTTCACATAGTTCCTCAACGGGGTGCGGGCTTTACGGAGTGCTTTAGGACTGCACTGCAACATACCTGGGAGGCACCACACTAGAGTGCTAAAAAACACGGCTTTGGGGTCAAATCTCAGTTCTTCCCTATAAAATGGAATTAATAAGTGTCCTTGCCTCATAGGGATATACTATAAGGATTAAATTAAGTAACGCAAATAGGAACTAAGCAGAGTATATATTACATGGTGAATATTCAATGTTGTTGACTTTTTAAAAAAGATCTACCCATTTATATTATTTGCTATGTGCTGAGCACCAAGCAAAGCACTTTATACCATGACTCTTTTCAGTTCTTATAACAATCCAGTGAATTAGGCATTATTATTCTTATTTTCAGATAAGAAATTCAAAAAATTTCAAAGATATTGAACAATTTGCTCAAGGTCACACATTAATAAATGTCAGAGCCATGACTTTAACCTAACACTGATGCTACTGTTGAGTCCCCAAATCGCTAGACTCAACTGCTGCTCTGGTAGAACCACATTTCTATGAATTGCAGAAGTGTCAGGTCTCTCTGAGTTCTTGTGAAACAAAAGTAAGGACTGTCTGAAAAATTAAAGTCATCAGAAATTTCCAAAATTGAGTTTTCTTGTTTCAGAGCAATTATAATAATGCATGAAGCATTGTGTAGCTTTGACATACAAGCAACTAGAATTATGGGTATTAGAGGTGATGGGGAGGTGCTGTAGACTGAATTATGTCTCCTCAAATTCATCTGTTGATGCTCTCACCCCTATTGTGATTCTATTTGGAGATAGGACATTTAGAAGGTAAAGTTTAATGAAATTATCTGGGTGGTGCCTTAATTCAATAGGGCTAGTGCCTTTATCAGAAGTAGCAGAGACACCAGAGCTCTCTCTCTTTACCATGTGAGGACACAGTGAGATGGTGGCCCTCTGTTAAGCAGGAAGAGAGCTTTCATCAGAACTTGACTATGTTGGCAGTTTGATCTCAGACTTCATCTTCCAGAACCGGAAGAAAAGTAATTTTCTTTGTTTAAGCCACTCAGTCTATGATGATGATTTGTTATGGAAGTTCAGCTAATACAAGAGGAAAGCGTGAGAAATGAGGAGCTTAAGGCAGTCAGATCCTTCTTATATGCACATACCCTTTCACATAGTTGGAGTTAGCAAAGAAATGTTAGCAAAGAACTTGAGTCGTCAAGCCTGAGTATGTAATGTCTATATAAGGGCGATTCATCACAAGTGGAGTTTCTGGCTAAACAGAATTCCTAGGCATTCCAGAAAATGAAGGGATTGAGCGCAGTTATTTAGTCTTCCTGTGTGGGAATGCTGGCTGGTCATGGCCTGCCAGTCCCAGACCCAAGGACCAAGCACCACTTTGTCTGGAGCAGAGATTCTGGTTGGGGCAGAGACTGGGATGACTAACTGGACTGGGAGAGAGGATTCCAATGGCAGAGCCTTCCAGACTGGGTATTTCTGAGTAATTTGCAACTAGTGGAGAGTTTGGGGAAATTTGGATTTGGGTAGAAAAGTATTAAATGCATGCAGAGCAGTCTGTAGGACACTCTAGAAACATAAAGCTTTGACGTAGGCCAAGATTGGAGGGGATCTCCAAAGCCCAGGCTTAGCAGGTGAGCATCTGGATAAGGAATGGACGATTTTTAAAAATATATATTTTTGCCCCTCTGGGCGTGCCTCAGCGGTTGAGCATCAACTAGGATCCAGGTGATCGGGGTTCGATTCCCGGTCAGGGCACATGCCCGGGTTGCGGGCTCGATCAATGACTCTCTCATCATTGATGTTTCTATCTCTCTCCCCCCTCTCCTTTCCTCTCTCTGAAGTCAATAAAGATATATTTAAAATATATATATATATATTTTTATTGTTGACAATATTACTGATGTCCCCCATTTCCCTCCCCTCCACCCAGCCCCTACCTCCTGTCCCTTAGGTCTTCACCACACTATTGTCTGTCTGTGGGCCATGTACATAAGTATATAAGTTCTTTGGGGTTTTTTCTTTCCCTCCCCTCTGCTCTCTGAGATAATTTTGAGAGAAGGGCAAACCTGTAGCACAATTGAATTCAGAGAACGCCTAAGAGGAACAATAAACAGATTTTAGCCACATTTGTCAAGATTTGAGAAAGGCCAATTAATTTTTAACACATGGAAGAATCTGTTTCCTGTGATTTACAATTTGCAAACAACAAAACTGCACCTCACTGCTTGCCTGGCTGTGGTCTACGTGGCAAGGGCTAAGCAAGTGTTTTGGCCAGATGTTCAGGAGAGAAAATGTATTTTAATTAAATAATTAATTAATCCAATAAATACTTGTTGAGTATCTACTGAGGGCCAGGGACTATGTTAGGTGCTGGTGACAGAGTGACAAACAAGATAGACATGATTTCTCACAAAGCTTACAGGAGAGTGATAAGTTTTAACTTCTTCAGCTAACTCAACCTGTGAACATATTTTCTTCTTGGTAACATCCAAAGCCTGCAAAATCACATCCTAAGAAGTTTTCTCACAAGCTCTGCACAGGCGTCTTTATAACCAATGAAAATGGGAATTTCTTCCTTATGTCTACTGTATAGTGTGCAACGTTTATGGGTGACAGCCGAGAAATGTAACCTGTGCTCACAGAACTGCAAGCACTTGGTGCTTCTACAGCCCTCTTTGGGTTTCTGGAGAGGGAAAAGCAAACAGTAAACTTCCAATGCTCTCTTAGGCCTTGAGCTCTCGGAAATCAGTTTTCCAAACTGTTTTGTTTTCCAGTAAAATTTATGCAGAATGGAATGAGTTAACTTTTGGAAAGCTGCTAACAGTGTGCCTGCTATGGAGCAGACAGAAATGCCAGGTAGCGTCATTTTACGGAAAATAGAGCTAGTTATGTTTCAGCTGCGCCAGCATTCCCACCTCTCCGCTGAAACAGAGAAAACCTCTCAGAATTATACAGGAAAAGAAAATTAGAGACACCGTCTACATGTGAACTCTGGCCCACAGATTTGCTTATACGTGATGAGGTAGGTTTCTTTTAACCCACAGTAAAGAACGGTGTGTTCTCATACTTGAGACAGGGCAGCTGGTGTCTAGGGCAGAGCTGAGAGCAGGAAGGCACATGCTTGCTTCGATCCACATGCCTGAGATCCGCCTGCGGCCTGAGAAAGGCCAGAAAGCAGGGTCTTGGAGGCAGCCCGTGAACGACCCCCCACTCAGGCCTGCCCACTCACTCACTCAGGAGTTGGAAGCTATCTCCCCCCAGGAGCCGATTGTTAAACTGCAGCTTTCTTTTTCAGTTCGAGGGAAAGGGGCAAGATTTATGAGCAAAATGGTGGCTGCTTACTGCCAACACTTGAGTCACCTCTTCAGCCAAAGTGGGTGGCCTTTGAACACATTCCAGAAAAGGAAAGCTGGAGATGTTATGGAAAGAACACTAGGCTTGGAATTAGGATTCTAACAAGCTGTTCCTTATTAGCTTTGTGACCTCAAACTCATACTTCGGTTTCCAGTTTCATCATCTGTGTGCTGGGAATCTTGGCCTTACCCGCCTCCCAAGGCCACGGTCATGCTTTCTCATGAATAATTTCAAACATGCATAAGAAGAGAGTACAGAATAGTGAAAACCTATAAATACACCCAGATTCAACAGTTTCCTAGATTTTGCTACACTAGCTTCGTATGCCGTCCTTTCCTCTTTTTTTCTTTGCTAAGTAGTTTAAAGCAAATCTCAGACCTCATGTCATTTCACCCCTTTATACTTTAGCATGCATTTCTAAAAAAAATAGACATTTTCTTATATAACTTCAATTCCATTATCAACTCTAACAAAATAACAATAATCCTTTGATTTCTATTACGGTCCATTGTATTTATACTTACTGATTACATCAAAAATGTCTATTTTTACAGTTCACTTGTTCAAAACAGTATTCAAATAAGACCTACACACTGTATTTGGTTATGTCTTTTAGGATCTTTTAATGCAGAGCAGTGCCCCCTCCATCATTTTATTTTTTATTCTATTGTCTTCCTGAAGAAAACAACTCAGAACGTTTCACGTTCCCAATGATTTTGCTTGTTTCTTCATGAGAGCATTTAATTTGTTTCTCTATACCCCATCTTTCTTGTAAACAAAAACTTAGCTCTAAGGGGTCAATTATATTCAGGTTTGACCTTTTATTTGCACAAATAACTCATGAGTGGTGCTATGTATTTCATTGTGCCCCAGGCGGTAAAAACTTCTGGTTTTGTCACGAAGAGTTATGCTTAAGTTGATCAGTGGGTTCAGGTGGTAAGAGCCTGATCCTCATTTGCAAAATTCCTCATATGTTTTGAAAACGTTTTTATTCACTGATGATCTTTAGCTAAATCAATCATTTCATTAAAAATCGCAAAATGTTGATTTCTTAATTCTGTCATTTCTTCAAACCTTCCACAGTGGAATTCCTCATAAGGAGTGCTTTTCTTCATCATAAGGCTCTGTGTCATCTGGCCCTACCTATCAACCTCTTCAGCTCCATCTCCTGCCACTTTTCTTCGGGCCCAGCCAGCTCCAGTCCCTTGGACTTTCCTACCCTTCTTCGAGGGTACCTCAGTCTATCCTGCCTTTGAACCTTCACATAGACTCTTTCCTCTGCTGACGCAATTCTCTTCCTCCACCTCCTTTCTATCCATTCTTTCCATTTAATTCCAGCTCACCCTTGGGTCCCCTCTTAAAATAACCTCTCCCAAAGTGCCTTGCATGCTTCCTCTCCCCAGACTCCCTTGCTCTATGTTCCCACAGTGCTTGTTACTTTGCTACCAGGCGAGCACATACCAGCGCTAGGTCATGACCCTTTTGACGTCTGTACCCCCTCCTAGGCTGCAAGCTCCACCTGGGCAGGAATCATGCCTGTGTAGTCTGGCACTCTACTCCTAGCCCCTCAGTAAGTGCCCAGTCAAGCTGGCGAAATCAATGGGCATTAGTAGCTGGTAAGCTCCTGGAATATAAGAACCATTCTATTTCCACATTTATGTCTTTTTCAGCTTCTATAATCATTTGGGTTATTAGAAGAGATTTAGGAAATGTCGGCTGAGTGGCTACGTACTATTTCTGATCAAGGCATTCAGCGATCCTAGCTATGCAGAGAAAAATATTTCCTGGCACAGGTCACCGCCCCAATCTGAATTTCTTGAGTCTCAGGTATTTTTCCTCCTAATGCCTTGAAATGCATCTATTTCCTCACCTTCCCATTATCAGCTCTAAGTAACTCCAGTGTCAAAGAGCCAGCAGCTGAAAGGGTGGTCTATGAAGACTGTCACACTTAGGGCTGGCTGCACATCCCTCTGATACATTAAGTACCAGTATTTCATCTCTATGACCATGCTCTATGGCAGGGGAGAGGTGAGTGCAAGTTGGGGAAGAACTGTGCTCCATCCAGGATGATTTAGCTTTTAGAAATCATTGCGAAGTTCTATGAATCCCTTTCAGCAGTTGCTTATAACAGAACAACTTCATGTTCAGTTACAGCCACAGCCAGGAAAGGAAAGTCTAGTGACACCTACTGGATACGAGTTAGACTGCCTTGTTTACATAAGAAAGCAAATATGATCTCCACGAATGGCATGCATTTGGAAAAATATTGTCAACCTCAGTGTGAACTTTCATTAACAGAAAGAACCATTCCATTCCATTAGGACAAGGTGCTCATGGGTGGATCAATTGCAAAGTAGGGAATGAAGCTGCTTAAAGAAACTGGCATAGCAGGTACCTTAACATTTAACCTATTGTTGTGGAGAATTCCATATCCAGAAAGCAGAGTTCATTGCCAATGGGGATATGGTGGGGTGAGGCAGAGTGGGGAAGAGGCATCTCTTTGGTGCATCCATTGGTATCTGAGCAGCTACTCATTCACAAACACAAGTTCAGGCTAAGAGAGAGTTTTCATGGTGGTTAAAATCTCAGACTTTGGATTCAAGCAGATCTAGACTCAAACTCCAGCTTTACTACTTACTAGCTACATAACCATGGGTGTGTTTCTTAACTTCGGTGAGCCTTAGTTTTCTCACCTGTAGAGTGGAATAATAATAAATAAGTACCTATCTTATAGGATTTTTGTGAGGCACAAGTGAAAAAATATATGTAAACACTTAGCTTATTTACCCATTCCAAGTGAGCTTACTAAGGTAATATTGAACATAGGTACCTCCAAAAGAAAACATCTTAAAGTACTATTTTGATATGATTTTACCAGTTAATTATGTAAAGATGCAAATGACACAGCTCGGATTCTCAAAGAGATTGCAGACTAGCTGGGGAAACCAATGTGGAAATATCTAACTAGAATACAGCTTGACTTCATTCCAATAGCTCTATCTATGAGAAAACAGGAATGGAAGCAATGAAGTGTGTGTGGGGTGGAGAGAAGCAAGACTGATAATTGGGCTGGGCCTTGAGAGATGAAAAGAATGACAACCCAGATGGACAAGAGAGAGGGAAGGGCAGGTTATGAGTTTGGAGGCATGAACCGAAGAGCTTGTTCAGGAGACATGAGTTGCCTGATGCAATGCAAGTGAGGAAACTTTGGGAAGGATGAAGCTCCGTGCATTCAAGGACCTAATAGAGGCAGAGTGGCTCAGGCCTAGTTGGCGAGAGCAAGAGGACAGATGCTCTGTAAGGAAGGGTCCTGGGGTGTTCTATGATACAAGTAATGCACATTGACTGTTTTATCTGCCCAGTGTCCATTTTTCTATTTTTCAAAAATGACAACTTGGTTTTTCCTTAGGGAAATAATCCCTCATGAACTTTCTACATGATTTGGGTGGTGACTAACCTCATACCCACATTCATTTTCAAGGGTAGTCATGTGATGTAGGCCTGGAAAATGAGCATATTGCATCTGCCTGACCACCGTGATTGGTTCAGAGATTGATGATGTACAATCAGAGTGGACCCCAGGGCCCACAGAGACTACAGGCTGCATTTGATAGCTGTGAAGACCTGCAAGCCTGAGCCGCCAGAGGTCACCACATGTCCAGTAATGAAGACAACAGGCACAAAGAAAAGTAGAGATATGGACCAAGAAGGACTAAGCACCGATTATGTAATTTGGACTCCTGGATCCAGCCATACCTGATGGAATTTTTCAACTCTTAGACTTTCCAACAGATGTATTTTTTGGTTAGGCCACATTAGTTGGCTTGCTATAATTTTTTAAAAATATCTTTTCATTGATTTCAGAAAGAGGAAAGGAGAGGGAGAGAGAGACAGAAACATCCATGATGAGTCATTGTTCGGCTGTCTCCTCATGCCACCCACTGCGGATGGAGCCCGCAACCCAGGCATGTGCCTTGACTGGGAATCTAACTGTGACCTCCGTTCATAGGTCAAAGCTGATGTTCAACCACTGAGCCATGTTGGCCAGGTGCTATCATTTTTAACCAACTGATTCCTGACGAACAAAATCCCCACCTAACTGTTACAATTGAGCCATAACTTCTAGAAACTACTAATACATTTCTCAGAAAAATCAGGGATTTCTCTAGTTCACCAATCCATGTTTTCCAGACATGAACTTTGTAACCCTGCAGGGGGAGAAAACAACAGACTTAACAGATAAATAAGAAAGTTGTTATAACTAATTTGCAGCCCCACAGCCAGTATTGAAACCAGTAATGCATGTCATTTTTAGACAGTTAAGATCTGAAAACTATCTGTATGAGTTTTAAAGATCATTGCAGGGCCTCTGCCTTTTGTTGGCCATGTTTTCACTGCTGAAGCCCCACAGAACGTTCAAGAAAAGAGAAAAGAGAGATGAAAAAGGTCTTTACTACTGACAGCTTTGATTCCAGCCCTAGCAAAGCATTACATTTGGAAATCAGCGTGCTCTCTCATTGAGCCTGGCAGCCAGCCAGCTAACAAGAAAGAGCCATTGCTCTGGACAAGGCCACAGCACAGGGCTGGCGTGCCCCCTCTCTACAGCCCAAGCTGCTCAGCAGGACACACATCTGCATGGCATGCACTGGGTCTTCAGCAAAGTCAGCTATTCATGAAGGAAGTACTCAGGCACAAGATCTCATTTTCTCTGTTATCATCGTCATCATCATTGTATAACTGCAAAGCTTCAAACATTACCTGGGTCACCCCACCTAAAAAATAAGCCTCTTATTTTTTTAAGGGGGTTAAGGCAGGAGGGTCAACTCCAGGAGAGCTCAACATCAATCATGAATCCTGAGAACTGAAATACCCCTCAAAATAAAGACACCACAAGCAACCACAGTGCCTCACACATGTGTCACACACACATTCCAGCTGCCCTTTAGTGCTTTTATTCTGACTGCACAGTGTAAAGAGGTAAATTCCACAGCAGAAGACAAATGCTCTTTTCCTGGCTGAGGAAACAGCACACATGCCTAGCACAGGTTTAAGATATTTCCTTTGACTTACAGAATCTTATAACAGAAAAGTGGTTTTATTGAGTATCATTTCTTTTCAATCAAACGTGAGAAAAAGATCACAGCTTAAACTTTTCCCTAAACATTGATAGCTGTTTCAGGACCCAGGACGATCCCGTACAGATACCATATTCTTGATCAACTGCCAAATCTAACAACATCTAGTGTTTAGGTAAAAGAGATGCTTATTTCCCTACAAGGCTACAGAAACTGAAGAAGAAAAATCGCATAGTGTGTGGATGTGTTTGTGAGTGCATGACCCCATGTTATCTGCTGTTATTGCAACGCTCTAGTTTTTTCTTCATGGCACTTTCACAGCTGTAATTAAAGAATGTGTTGCACAGTGCTCTTATTTCCTCATTGCCTCTGACAGTGAACTAGAAGTTTCACGGGAAATGGGTTCAAGTTTGGCTTATTGATTATTAGACTTCCCTGTGCCCATCACAGAGCTGGGAGCATAGAAGACACTTGTTGAATATTTGCTAAATAAATGACTGCAAGAAAGAGATAGTGAGAAGAACGGAGGGGAAGCCCGTTTCAAGAAATGTTGAGAAGGTGATTAGAAAACTAAATAGATTACAAATTTTTGATATACATATATCAGTGCATTTTATAAAACCAACCTCATTCTTGAAGAAAGCAAACAAGTAAAGGCCATGGGCCTGTACAAAAGAGGCCATGGTTACAGGGCAGCAAATGTTGACTGAACTCCATCCTGGGACAAGAATGGAGTTCAGCTTGTAAGGAATATACTCCTTATCTGGAAACATTGGTCAGAACAGACATGAAAGCACTGAATAAAAACAAGCTTAAAGCACATGGTTTTTCAGTGACCCCCTGAGCTGCCGGGAAGTGGGTGCCCACCTGGATGCAGCAGGAAGATATCGGTCCTCTTGAAACTAACTCAGACTGTGGTCTTTGCATGACCTGCATCAGGGTCACTTTGGGGACTTATTAAAATGCAGAATCCTAGGCCCTGTGTAAGACCTACTGAACAAGAATGTATAGGCTGGATACTAGATGTTATTTTTCATTTTAGAAACTTCTTGGTTGATTCTTTCACACCTTAAATTTGGGGAATCTTTTGCCAAGTCAAGAAGGATAACCTACCGTAATATCATGGCTTGACAAAAGTAGCCCTTAAAATGCTATATTTTAATAAATTTGATTAAAATATAATTTGAAAATGTGCCAATGACTTTGATCAAAAATGTAAAATATTTTCTCAACCTCTTTGGTGGTTCTGAATTGGGTGCAGGCTTGTTTTGGCAATTTTCTTTTTATAAAATGGTTCCCATATCTGGGATGAACAGAGCTGGGGGTGGAAGACGGAAAGTGTGAATGATGCTAGAGAGGCAGATGGGGAACAAACCATGCACAGTTATTTTAAGAAGATTTTTTCATACTAACAACGATGGGCAGTCATTGAGCATATTTAAGCAGGGCCAAGAAAGAGTCCACTTTCCTTCAGCATCTGTGAAAGCTCTTTCTGGGACAGGAAAGAGAATATTCAGGGGAATGGGGGCTGGGAAGAAATGATAATATAGAGGAGGAATGATGACAGTTGACAGGTTCCTGAAGAGCTGCAGATGAGAGAAGATGATGGGTTTGTATTAGAGTATTGATAGTAGAAATGGAGTCATGTACAGATTTAAAAGATGTAAGAGGCAGGATTCACAAACCTTGGTGATTGGATGTAGTAGAGGAAGAAGCAATAAGAATGACTTTCAGCCCTTTGACTTGGGAATTGGATGGTGATGGTATTTACTTAGCTAGGACAGCCTGAAAGGGGGTAGCCAGGTTGATGTGGGGGAGTCACAAGCGATCTTTTATTTCAAACCAAGTTTCCCATGCTCACACCACTTCCTGAAAAAGCTCTGGCTTGAGCCACCAGACCTGCTCAGCTCAGCCCGCTCTTTCGCATCATTACAAAATCTGGGTGAAGAGGCTGGAGCCCCTCTAATCCCTAAAGAAAGCAATTATTAGACCTTGGTGACCAAGCTGGGAATGAGCTGGCTCAACTCAAAGAGCCCTTGAAATCAACTTGCTGTCTCCCTGCTGATGAAACCCAAAGAGAGTTTTCAAAAATAAGAGTTGATTGCTCAATAAGAAAAGGCCCCTAAAATATTGACATGGTTTTCTTCATGCTAATCATCATTTTAAAGCAAGAAAGTCAACATCAAGTATCTCTATGCAAAGGATCAATATAAAGAAGTGAGTTGAGGGTGGGAAGGCCAAGGGTCTTAGGATCAGAACACTTAGGTTTAGTCTGAATCCTGTCCCTTACTAGCTGAGTAACCTTTCTCATCTCTGGACTATAGTCTGAACTACATCTTTGGATATAGATATCTCTAAAGTTATTGTTAGTACAAAGGAGCAAGATTATTTGTTTGTTTGGTAGTCACCTGTTTTAATAAGAGTACATCAGAATCACTGAGATAATGCATTTCAGGGTCAGATAATCCAGGATTCTCACATTGTATTTCACTACCCTAACCTCCTGATTACCTGTTTCACAATCTAGAAATAGGGGAAAATAAAGGTATTTTCATTTTATGCATGTTTTAAGGATTAAATAAGATTATGCACACAGAGTTTAATCCACATCATAAGTTATATACAAATTGTCACAATTGAGTTATAATTTTATAAAAGTCTCCAAAGATGTAATGAAAGACAAACTCTTTCAAAGCCAGGAGCCCTGTTATTTGATGTGCTTCAGGTACTATGTAAAAATACAGAGCCCAGGGTAAGTGTACTTACCTCTCTCTCTCTCTCTCTCTCTCTTTGTATATATATATATAGATATATATATCTATATCTATATATATATATATATATATATTTTTTTTTTTTACTGCTTAAGCAAGTTAACATATTGAGTATATAAGTAAATTTTTACAAATTATAAAAACAAATATCACATGGGAATGAAAGAAGAGATGCTTCCTGGGTAGGGCCTCTTTCACCAGGTGTTAGTAGGAAAGGGTGAGAGTGTTCTGCTCCCCCCACACTCCCCAGGATCTGCCCTCTGTTCCATGAGTCTGTCAGGAAGCCCAGCTGCCTGGGAAATCAGCCTGTTTCCTATGGCGGCTGTTAAACTCTCCCTGCTGACTCTGCCACATGAAGAAATTCAGTATAAACTCCTCTTTCCCCCTGAAACCCTGCTCATAGAACCCCAGAATTTGAATGTCTCAGTTTTTAAGAAAAGTTTAGTCTTAGCACAATGCTGTCGGAAACATGCATATTTCTGCATTGGATAACTTAAAGGTGTTAGACAATGATAAAATATATCCTTTAAGACATATATTTTTTAGAAGACAAGTAGAAGAAACCCAAATTTTGACACCTGAAAAGGTTTTCATCATTTTTTCCAGCATCGAGTCTCAACTGGCTTCTTGAAGAAACATGACAGAAACAATTGCTTTGGAGAACAGTGAAATTATACTTAATACAGCAATGAGAGCACATCTCTCCGCTGCAGCGTTTCTCCTAATCAGTCTTAAGTAGCAGTGAAGAGACATTTGTCGGGAGCATAATTCACTCTCCACACAAGAAGAAAAGGCTAGAATAATTTACTACACTTATATCTCTAACCCAAACATGAAACAGGAGGGAAACCAGTTTTTCATATCACATGAAATGGTGATTTAGAGGACAGAATGAATAATTAATTTATCTTCTTGTGAGACATAAAAATACCTAAGAGCAAATCGTTGTGATTAAGAAAAGGAAAAAGTACAGAAAGAGCAACTAGCCCCGTGAAAACAGCTTTGATCTCAAAACCTTCCATTTTTGGTACCTGGAAAAAGTAAGACACTCCCCTCATGCCAGTCAAACAGAATGAACTTTGATTCTCCAAAGGGCTGTCACCTCAATTTGAGTTGTAATGCTCCCTCCTGCTGGAAATGTTCTGTATCAGAACACTTTTTCCACTGAACACTTTTTAAATTTAATTACTTTCTTTACACACCAGAGAAATTAAAGCACAGTTCAAAAAATGCTGAGCTGATGTGGAATCTTGGCATGGAGTTAACATTTTGCTCCATTTCTCCAGTTCATCTTGGAAGTTTATTTCTCTGAAAAAGATGTTAGCTTTCTCCCCACTAAGGCCTATACGAAATGGGGAGCTCATGCTCTAAAATTCATTAGCTCTGGAACATTCTAATCTAATTTCAGACATGAGTACTTTCCTCGGAGGCTGTTTTTGGATTACCGTATCACTCATATACAGGGAGTCCCCAGTTAAAGATGGGTGGTATCCTAGAAGTTCATGTGTCAACACTCCGGCTCTCAGCTTATCTTTCCTTATAAGTACAATATTTAAACAGTGATTGGTTGATTCTAAGATTCAGGGTGTAGTTCGGCTACAATATAGGTTATGGGGGTTTTTTGTAGGTTTTGAAAGAAAAATGTTTCCTGAGATCTTTCTAAGACCAAACCTGCTAAAAATGTAAATAGTGCAGCTGCTTTGGAAAACAGTCTGGCAATTCCTCAAATGATTAAACGTAAAGTGACCATATGATCCAGCAAGTCCACTCTCAGACATATATCCAAGAGAAATAAAAACATATTTCCACACAAAAACGTGTACACAAATGTTTATAACATCATTCTGCATAACAGCTCAAAGTGGAAACAACCCAAATATCTATTAAAGGATGGATGGATAACAGAAATTTTTAATGTCCATAAAATAAAATATTATTCAGAATAAAGAAGGGAGTACTGATGATGCCACAATTTGGATGAACCTTCAAAACATTACACTCAGTGAAAGAAGCCATTCACAAAAGTCCATGTTATACTATTGCATTTGTATGAATGTCTAGAATTCAGAAACCTACAGAGACAGAGGGATTAGTTGTTGCTTTGAGTTTGGGTGGGGTCTAGGGTCTGGGGAGGGTTTCCCTTTGAGGGTTTCCCTTTATGGTGACATACTAAAAACCACTGAATTGTACCCTTTGAGTAGGTGAATTGTATGATATGCATATTATATCTCAATA
This sequence comes from Miniopterus natalensis, assembly GCF_054644295.1. Classification (NCBI taxonomy): domain Eukaryota; kingdom Metazoa; phylum Chordata; class Mammalia; order Chiroptera; family Miniopteridae; genus Miniopterus; species Miniopterus natalensis. The sequence continues at coordinate 49,020,015 of NC_142094.1, forward strand.
AAGCTGTTTTGTAAAAAGAGAGTATAAGAAGTTTACTCTCTCAACCTCAGCACAGGCTGGTCATTAGCAGGGTTAATTAGAAACCTCTTACATTTACCTAGATTTGTAAAGCAAAATCTTAGTTATTGTGCATTGGGGTTGTATTGTATCTAAAGCCTTGATAGTTGGCCAAATTCATTCACAATTCAGGCAAAAGTGAGTGGAGTTCATAACAGGCCCAGTGTTTGTTGTACGAAGGAAGTGATCTCCTAAAAGAAATTCAGCTTGGGTCATCCCTTTTCTTCTCACTAAAGTAATTCTCTGTATAGTCTGTATAACTCCTTTTTATAATGTATAGAATCTAGGCATCAAGGTTGGAAGAAATCGATTTTTCAAAAAATTTGGCAGGACGCACAAAAATTAATCCCAGATAGATTGACAGTCTAAACATGAGCTAATATAACACAACCTTGGGTTAGGCAAAGACTTTAATTTGGACATAGCAGCACTAACCATAAAGGTTGACCGACAGAACTTCTGTTGATCGAAAGACACCAGTAAAAGTGCAACAAGGCAAGTGACAGAGTGAGAGAAGAGATTTACAGTGCACTTTTCCTGACAAAGGAGAATATATTAAGAACTCCCCCAAATCAGTATAGCTACCCCAGTGCAGGGAGGGAATGGTTAAAGACATCTAGACGCATCAGAAGAGAGGATTCAGAAAGACCAACACACACATGAAAAAGACCTCCAAGTCTTTAGTCATCACAGAAATGCAAATTAACATCCCAATGAAACACCACTACATACCCACCTGAATAGCGAAAATGGAAGACAAGTGGTAGCACGTACAGGAGCAACTCATTTACCTGGGGAGCAAGAGCAGCGTGGAAATTTCTAGTTGTTCCCTATTTGTGTAACACTTGCAGTAGCTACTACCACTGAACCCAGGACCCATCGCCACCATTTCATGGTGGCCACCAAGAGAGACCTGTACGTATGCCCACAGCACACTATTGCTCTATGCGACAATTCATTGCTCTATGTGAATGAATGTCGCAAACATAATCGTGAGAGAAAGGTGGAGACACAGACAGAATCTCCTGTATGAGTCTGTTTATGTAAACTAACCTCTGGTGTCAGAAGTCGGGATAGTGGGTGAAGGTCAGCGACTGGGAGGAACTGGCCTGAAGGAACTTGGGTGCTGTTACGTCTTGTGTTTTATCGAGGTCCTGGTTGCATGGAAGTGCACACTTCAAGAAAATTCACTGAAGTGTACACTTATGATTTGTGCCCTTGTCAGTATGGTTGTTGTACTTCAATAAAAATGTAATAAACAGTAAATGACCCTATGAATACATTTCTGTTTGCCTCGGAAAAATGAGGACTCTTGAGAGGTAGACACTGCACACAGCTTTATATCTCCATCTAAGGTCTTCTGTCCTGCTAAGTACACAGATTAGTGAGTTCAGTGAATTCATTAGCTACTTGGAATGAAACTGAATGCACTGTACTGTGTTTCCTTTTAGAAAAGCGTCATTTCATTAGTATCAATTCATTTGTACCGTGTCTATGAGGGCAGTGATCGTCTGCCAGGGCTGGGATCAATACGGACAACTTGAGAAGACTGGTCTCTATCTCAGCAACACACCCCCGCACGATTCCCCTTCTTGTCAGCCCATCCCTTGGGGAGTTTCAGTCCCAGTTTCATGGACTCTTCAGGCTACTACAGAATTCTCTCCATCAAGAAAAAAATGTCTAGAGATGATAGATAGAAAGACAGATAAAAAAACAAAACCAACACTTGGGAAAATCTTAGAGATTGCCTCATGTTTCTTTCCTCTGGCCATCCACTTTCAAGATGGGGTGACATGAGCAAAAGGGAAGACTAGGTATCCGATCCATAGAGCTAATTAGTGTCAGAGCTCAAAGGAAAATTCGATTCTTGTGATTGCCGGCCTGTGCTCTTCCCAGGGCACCGGGCTTCTCCAGGACCTTGTAACAGTCACTGTTTAATTCCTGTGATTTGCTGTGCACGCTCCCTATAAAAATGTTACTTGTTGCCCTGCAACACTACAGTTTTCTTGGAGACAGAGGTTCTGCCTTGCCTGACACACCTGAGGCTTTTTCAGTCACCTGTTAGCTGATTCAATCAGCCACAATCAATTGCTCCACCGTTTATCCAGATTGCATTTTCTTAGACCATGTAAGGCAGAGATAATAAAATAAGACGGTCCTTGGGAGGGGAGTCTATGCCAGCATAGACAGTCACAGTCAGGCTAACAGCCTTCAGATTTCCCAGGTCCCCCTTAATCCCCGAATGATTGTAATCTACTTACCACGGATGAAGAACTTGACCGAAGGCACTTTTGCTGGCTCTACTTCAGTCCTTTGTTTACTTGGAGCTGAAAATCAAAGGAGACAGCTGATATTTTTATTTTATTCAAACTCACATTCATTTACCATCAAATTTCCATGTTTTCCCTTAAATGGGTCCATTTTAAATTTTGGCTCATTATTTATTATCATTTCATTTATTTAGAAATGGAAACTCCAAGCAATTTGATGAAGAGATTAAATAACGGGACTTTTGAGAACCAGAAATAATCTAGGTATGGGCTGCATTAGGTTTCAAATATTTGGGGTTTTGATCAAATCTCTAAACACGTTATTGCCAAATACTCTCCGCTCCTTTTCAAATTTTAAACACATGTATGTTTTAAGGGAAATTCATTATAGAGTTTTCAGACTCACTGCTAAAAATACGTGAACTTTTAAAAGAGCCTTTTCTTTAAAAAGTAAAACAAATTCTTCCTAAAATTAAATGAAAGGGTGAAGGAATTTTGGTCCTAAAAATGTCATCTTCATGCCTTAATCAACCCTTCAAAAGCTGCAGATATCAATTCAGTTCAATACCTGCAACCTTTCCCAAGAAAAGTTTCTCAAGAAACTAATGTCAGTTGACCACTTATAGTGCTTTGCATTTCATGTCTGGTGCTTGATTGATTCTTGAGAACAGCTCTTTGATGAAGGAATTATGAGTTCCCGAGTGGTTAAATCACTTGCTCAATATTTAAAAGAAAGAAAATGACAGAGCTGGGATTCACACCAAGTCTGCTTAATTCTAAAGACCAGGCTTTCAAAAGAATTGTCATTTGAATGTCTTTGAGCTGGCTTAAGCAATACAAAATAAATAGCATGAAAGTATAAAATTTTATTACTTTATCTAGGCTTAGAAGGAAAAATAAAAGATGAAAAGAAAAAAGAAATAAAGTACCATGAAATAAAGCCCCAAAGACATTTTTTTGTCATGAAAATGTTTAGCCTTTAGTATACCCAGCCAGGATCACCTAATGGTATCTAAAAATACTCTCTGGGAGCTAACAATTAATTGGCAAAGTTAAATAAATGAATGGAAATTATGGCAGAAATGAGCACTATCTTTTATTGTGGCACAAAACCATCTTTTCAGCACTTAATGAAGAAAGGATGCCAGACGAAGGAAGAAATGCGCATGGGTTGAAAATGACTTCTAAGACATTGAAGTAGATCAAAGACAATGTGTTAGAGAAAGCTAAGTCCTGATGAATCATATTAGTTAATTTCAACAACAAAACATGCATTGATTGGCAATCATAGACACATTTGAAAAACCCATCCAACCAATGTCATGGGCAGCCAGTCCATTAGAATCTGAAAAATTGCCGTGAAAGACACCAAAGTACAAGCAGTTTTTGAGGAGATTAAAGTATCTGTGATCATTTCAGAGTCATGGTGACAGGTGAGAACCAGAAGTTATCATCATCATCTCCACTGCTGAGAAACAAAACAGTCTCCAACAAGAGCAAAGGCCCACCCAAGGCCATGCAGCCCATCAGAAACTAGAGCTACCCATTAAAGTCCCTCCCTCCCAACCCAAAGCTCCTTCTTGGCTGGAAAGAGTACACTTATGACACAAGTTCAGACAGATACAATCACATAATAGATAATTTATTGTGCTAGCCAATACTCATCATGAGGTTTTGGTAACACATACTCCCGAGGATTGTGGGGCTGAGGACTCAACTCATTGTCTCCCAGCATAAACAAAACCAACAGCTGGCAGCATCTCAGCACCATGGAGGGGTCACCATGCAGAATGGAGAATGATTAACCTTGAGAAGGGTTGAGTCTCATGATCAGAGAAGTCCCCAAAAAATCTATTATAAACACATTTTCTGTGTGTATGATTATATGCCAAATTCTTAAATTGGTCAAGAAATTTCTAGGGAGCAGGAAAGCAAGGTACCAGGTAAACCAGCAGAACAGATTTCTATTTCTATACCTGCTTTTGAAGATGTTAGACAGCAGGCAGTCAATTCCAGGGGTTATAATTCTAGATATGGGAAGTCTATGAGATAACCAGAGAAATTCCTCCTCATTAAAGGAACTGGTATTATCTAAGGCCACTTGCGAATTTTTCACTGTGTCTTCAGTAAATCATACTTTATAAATAAAATGACAGTAGGTATAATCACAACTATCATTTATTGAGCAGCTATTATATGCCAGGTATTATAACAAAAATAATGCTATGGTGAAAAACATTTTGCAGATAGCTGTGAAAGTAGCTTGGTCAATGTTAAATGTTAAGTGTAGATAGGGGATTTTAACTCAGATTAATCTGGCCCATACTCACATGGATTTAAAACCATACCATCCTTCCTTCCACAAAATGCAATCTTTGCCATTCTTCTCTGTTGTGTATTTACAAGAAAAAAATTATGATGCTGTCCACATGCTATCCTGTCACTCTGGGAAAAGACTGGTTTTAAAGGGTGAGTTTTCCCCCCCTCCTCTACCTTGAACCATAAAACTCAGTAGTTGGACTTGGACTTCAAAGACATGAAAAGATTTGGGAAATGGAAATCGGTCATTAATTAAAGCAGTTTACTGGGCGGGGATCCAAAGAAATGAGCAACTGGGTGCTAATCTCTTGCTTTCAAATGACCATTACATATATTTGGCTGCAGAGATACTCTTGGACCAATTAATCAATTCCCCTATCTGCTTCTATTCAAATTTTGAGCAGACTTTACTTCAAGTAATTGAGTAATTGAGCTAGAGTAATTGCCTTGCAAGGCCACAAATATCAGGATGGCAACATCACTTCTTGAACAAAGCAAAGGCTAAGGCTTTCCATCAGATACGCGTGAGGAGCAATGAGAAGAAGCTGGGACATAATTTTATCCTGACCAGCCACAAAATGGTAAGCCAAATAAATTACCAGCTCAAGTCAGACGATAGCTGGGATATCAAAGGTATGATTATTTCTCCTCTCTTCCATTACCTCCAATTTGTTCTCTTTCTGGGTAGCAGCAAACTTGAAAGAATCAGAGTGGCTTTAGCAGCAGAACTCCGCTGGGTTGAAAGGACTGGGCTGGTCACACAGACATGCACGCAAAGGAACAAAGCGCGACATCCAGCCGCAGAGTGACGGCCTCCTGCCTCCCTGGCATCTCCTATCTCCTGCTAGGCTCTCGCCTCAAGTGGTGAGCAGAGAAATGCAGTCTCAGCTCATGTGGTGGCCAGTGAAAGAGTGAATTTCCTTTCAGGGACTTTGGTGATTTTTCTGGAGAAGTTGCTAAAAAAATAAACACATCCAAGTCCGGGGGTGGTGACTCTAAAATACCCTGCTCACCAAGCGGCAGAGTAAAAACACACAGCTTTAGGCCCAGGCCTAAACCAGAGGTCACTCCTTTCTCTGGATTGGGCTGAATTTTGGTTCTTGAAGATGACAATGAAGCAAAAACATTCTCCTGAGACTGAGAATGGCCAACGTTTTATTCTACTGCGTCTCCTCTGCAATCGAAAACAGCACTCACGGGTTTCCTCTCTCTCCTTATAAGATCTTCTTTCTTCTACTCAAAGTCTCAACAGACACAGACCTTCCGCCTGTGCTGGAGTGGTGACAAAGGGGGTTGCTTTCCTTTGGCCGGCAACTCCGCATGGGGAAGGTGTTTTAGCTCCTTTTTACCATCAGCCGTTGGGCAGGATGGTGGGAAGTGTCCTGTCATCAGAGGCAGGCTCAGCGGGTGGCCCTTCTCTCCTCTCTCAAAACAATTTGGAAAAGCAAGGGGGCGCAATTTTAGGCAGGGGTTTTTATGGGAATGCAGTAGTCATGCCATGTTCCATTTGTCTCTATGTGGGAAATGGGCATTTCTGGGAAAACGACACACGTATTTCAATGCAATTAGTTTAATAGTCCAGTTAAAAAAATATCTTTCATTCTGTAGTGAATATTAGGCTGCTCCGGGTTTATAAAAGGGAATTTAGAGAACAGTCTCCCCAAACAAACACCCACCCTGGGTTCAAATCTGAGCTCAGCTTTTCATTATTTGGACAGTTATTGGGCTTCGTTAAACCTAAGTGTTCACTGCTGTGATATGAGACCGCAGGACTGTAGCATTTTATACTAGGAACGAGTTCCTAAAGATTTCTCACCATTTAAAATTTGCATAATTCAGGACTAATTTTCCCATAGGGTGCCTGTGAAGTGGGATTCACGTTATTTCAAAATTTGTGCATTTTTTATGCCTTTCTATTTGAAATTTGCATAAAGTAAGACCTCATTGTAATGATAATAGTACTATAACTTTATGGCATTTTTTGAGGAATAAGTGAGATAACTCATACATATAAATACTTAACACCGGGCACAGTGCTCACTCAGTGATCATTCTGAGTATAATTATATTGTCACTGTTACTGCTATTATTATTATTACCAGAACCCTGAACCTTGTGTACTCACGCTTCATCATCTCAAGCATGATTGTCAAATTCTCTTTCGGAGCAACTCTATCATTTAAAAAATCGAATTCCTTAAAAATTCTTCCCTCGGGAATTGCTTTGACTGAATTACACTGGAGATGGAGCACGATCGCACCAAAGGTTATTATGCAAAGGAGGCCTGTGAACCCTGCCACTGTTCTCGCTGCTGTCTGCTCTTGAGGTCGGGCACCATATCTTGCAAGAAAAATTCCTGGCTGATCTGGTTTCCACAAATGGTGAAGGGTAAAATCATCATTTTAGAATTATAATCCCTGTGAATGGGGTAGCTGACAAATCTTCTGTTAGAGCCACAGCTAAATGCGTGGCTTCTTTAGGATATTCATATATCATCTTTTTTGTAGGCCTCGTTTTTCTCTCTCACCTTGGATTTTTTTTCCTTTTGCCCCATCTTTAATCCATACTGCTTTGCATTTGAAATGCACCCGTGTTAGCTCTTTGCAGTCTTTTCTGAAGAAAAAGGAGTGTATGAATGAATGAATGAATGGATGGATGGATGAATTCCTTTAAAACGAAAAAAGAGGACGGGCATATGGAGCAACTTTCAAACACATGCTTGCTGGTTATAAACCTTCATCTCAGGCTCTGTAGAAAGTGCTGAAGTGGAGCTTCATTATCTCCTAGGATGGACATCTATCCTTTCTGCAGCCCAGCATCAGCCCATCTGTCTTCCTTTGGGAAACACTTCCTTCCAATCACAGGTCCTGTGGCTTTGGTGGAACAGACACAACTTCTGGCTCCCGGGCGCTTGGCCCAGCGCAGGAGCCCGGTATCCAGCTCCGGCCTCAGTGATCGGTTCATGGATGGGTTTGTAACCTTAACTGGGGGAACGTGGATCAGTCCTGGGATTCCAGGTATAATGATTGGCAAGGGGTCCTCTTTACGCCCAGGCTGTTCCGTGGGTATGATACAAGCTTGGCAAAGTTAGGGACGCCACATGGCAAGAACGCCTGAGAACAGAGGTGAGAGAAGTGAGCATTTCTGAGTGTGGATGACGTTCTTTGTGTTCCCGAACCCACCTAACAGTGAAGCTTGTCTGCTCATGGACTTTTCGTTTAAGTCAGAGTTATTTGCAACAGATAGAGTTCTGCCTATTATTCCACCTCAAATACTAATATTTCGGCTGGTTTTTCTCCAGCTGAATATAAAGTGAAGTAAAAAGAAAGTGAAGGTGAAAGTTGTCGAACACCTGCATGGGTCTCCTCTGGAGCATCCCCCACATTCCTCCTCATTACGTCAGCCTGACCGGTTCCTTGCAGTCAGCGGCTCATAACTGAGAAAGTTTACTTAAGATTTGCGTTCCCAAATCTCTAGAACTTAAGTGAAAACTCAAAGACAGAAAAAAAAAATGTACTGTCTCCAAATCAGCGTGCTGCAGACAGAGCTGTGATGGCTGCTTCCTAATTCGAGAGAAAATGAAGATGCTTTTGAGCAACCGTAACTCTTCCTTCCAGAAGAACTCACCCTACGCACGGCTCTTACATGCTTCCCAGTAACACCAATTGTGTGTCCACTATAGTACTGCTAAATGACCAGCAGCCTCAGGCTTAGATTTTGTGGAAGATATTTTGGGAGATACACATGGCAACTTCCATGCCCAACATCTTTATTCAGGGTCTTCTGTGATTGCTGCTGAAATACCAGTGTTCCGAGCACGCCTTCCATTCACCGTCCCCGCTGTAAGCGGAGTCAGCTTCTTAAATACACAGCTGATCTTGTCTCTCCCTCGGGTAAAGGCCAAACTCCTTCATGGTGAGACTGTGTGACCTGGCCCCTCTACCCTTCCAGCACCAGCTAGAATGTTTCCAGGCTCACTGCTCTCCAGTTCGCCAACGTGTCCCGCTCTCTCCCTCCTCAGGGACTTCGTATATGCCGTCTCCTTTGTCTAGCATGTTCTTTGCGTTCCATCAGCGTAATTGTCTCATATTATAATTAAACACTCGCTGCATGGTGGCAGAATCATGCGCTCCCATCAGTCTGTTCCAGGGGCCTGGGAACTCTGGCTGTCTGAGCTCAGTGTCGCTCATCCAGGTGCCTACTGAGAGCCATCCTAAAATATGTTATGCAGGAAATTCCCATAAGTGGCAGCACTGTGAGAGATGTCACCCCTTGGTGACACACACCAGGCTCTCCAAGGCGTGGCTTCTGCAGTGACAGTTGGTCCTGCAGCAAAGCTTCCCCTGGTAACCTCACGGGCTGTGTTGCCCTCTTCTCGGAAAGCGGGGGGCATGTTGGCCTTTGTGGAACATCAAAAACTCCAGCTTCCTCCTCTGGGTCTTTCATCGTATTTGCTTCAAGGAAACGATATTTTTAAAGCCGCTGAATTCCGGGAAGCAGCAGGACAAACATTAACCTTTTTTGCTTTGCCCAAAGCAGCCATCATAACCACAGGGGCGTCTCGGATTCCACAGCGAGGGCCCGATTTCACTGATTTCCAGTAGCTCTCGAGGGTGAATTTGCACAGCCGACTTCCTTTAGCGCAGAACCCGGCATCTTTCTCTTCAAAAGATGTTGTCTTGCAGCAGCGGTAAGAAGTAAATAGACTGCTCACAACAGTCCGTTCCTGGAGAAAACATACTGGATTTCTGCCCAGTACATCCTGCAGCCACAACTGATGGGGCCTCAGAGCAAGGAGACCCAGTGGTCGAACGCCCGTGCTCCGAGCAAAATTAAGACGACAGCAGTCCATGTAAATAAACCGACATAATTATGTGACTACATTATAATCTTGTGTGGATGATAGAAGGCTAGCTTACGTCATTTCAGCCAAATAGAAATAATCTTAACAATATAGCTTGCATGCAACTGAGTGAAGACCGTGTGTCTGGCTCTGCATTCATGTTTAATCTTTGCTACAAACTTGGGAGTCCCTCTTATCTCTGTTTCACAGATGGACAAACTGAGGCTTAGTGAGGCTAAATAACCAGATCTTTCCCCCACATCCCAGAATCCTTCAACACCTTTTACACATTTCTTTTCCCCTGTCACTGGACTGACTCAGAAGACTTTAGTGCTTTGCCAATGATATGTTACCTACATCCTTCAAGCTTCGAGAAGTACTTTCACATTTAGGATGACTTGGAACACATGTTATAATTCAATCTGCCCTCATTTGTTCTAGCCATCTCCTTGATGGTAGGAATGGTCCCTGGAGGCCTGAGGACTGGGAGCTGCGAGCAGTGGCAGGGCCCTTCCTGTGTCATTTTTGGGGAAGGAATGACTTTCTGTGGGCCAGTCCTTGGGCAGATGCATCAATCTAACTTCTCAATTTTACTTAGAAACACAATCTGATATTGTTGAGCAAAAAGCACATGTAAGAAAATCATGTGTCTCTCTCCCAAACCTGTGAGGTAGCTACTGTTACCCGATTTTACAGATAACAGCATATGTTGCACAGCCATGCACTTAAGTCTCTCATTCTCGACACTTCATTCAGGACAGCAAACAGCTGGGGTGCGAGCAGCCACTTCCCTGGTGCGTGCTCATGTTAAACATCACTCACGGTATTTGTCTTAGGTTAGGTCTTCCCAGAAATAAATGCTGCAATGAAGATTTGAGTACAAGAAATTGATTTGGGAGTTGATCCCATGGTAAGGGACTGAGGAGTCAAGACAAGAAACTGAGGACAGTTGGTGCATTAACAGGTTAGCTCCCTGGACAGGTGGGGCTCTGGCCTGCTCAGGACCTCTGGGGTGGGAACCATAGAGCATGCCGCAGTGTCGTCCTCCACAAGGGTATTTTCCACAAACCTCCAGTCCTTGACTGTCTCCAGGGGCATTAGGGGCCAGGCATTTTCCGCCTGGCTTGCCTGCCTGGCCCACACTAAATGCCAAGCTCTAGAGGCAATAGAACATCTCTAAGCAAGATGTTTGCAGTTGGAAGCCTATGGGCACTGAGCCATGGAAGGCTAAGGGAATGTGTTCTTTCCAGCTACATCTAGAAGCAGGTCTCTACCGGCCCCCAGGCAGCCACCACCACTCAGTGGAACGCTGTAGGCAAACAGAAACCAGTTAATCATTTTGATTCTTACTTTACTAATCTATAAAAGTAGACAACTCTGCTCTGGCTGGATAAGAGGTAAATTATAAATGCTGATGAAATGTAATATAGCCTATGTGTCACCCTTACAGTTTTCTAAGAGACAAAGGGCAGTGTGGTTTAGTGGTTAAGAGCAGACTCTGGTATGAGACTCCTGATTTCCCTCCCAGCTGTCCAACCAAATTGTGATGTAGCCTTATGCAAATTACATAATTGGTCTATGTCTTGGTTTGTTTCAATACTTGGGAACAAAATAGTATCTCATAGGTTTTTCTGATAATTAAATGAGTGTCTGCCTATTCATCTATCTATCAATCCCTTATCTAAGAATTAATGTATCTATCATCACTTAGTAAGTAATGTAAGTGTAATATGTTACTGTTATCAATCTATGACATGATTTATAAACAAATAAGTAGAAGATTAAATTTTAAAAAGTAAATGTGGGGAGTCTTTAGTAATTTCACTTCCCCTTCTAAATGGCAACTCTTAGCCACTGGCTGATCCAGAGACTGTGCTCATGTAGCTAGACTTGATAATTCAGGCAGGAAAAAAGCCGGAGAAATAATTTGTCATTTACATAAGGGAATATGGATCCAATTTCTGCAGCCAGGAAAAAAATAGTGCTCTGTTTTTCAACATGCATAAAAAAGAAAAAATCTCCTGAAAATAGAACCAGGAATCTTGTCCCCTAGTTCCTTTAAACCTGAGGGCTGAAGACACCTCCCTCTTATTGATTTCATTTAGTAAGTAGATCCTGGGCTTCTTAACTGAGACCAAATTGAACCTCAGATCTTCAGGGCATGCACTCTCCAGCAATGCTCCGGGGATCTGAAATCACTGATAAGTCAAGAAAATCCACCATTTCAATTACCCCCTCTCTCCTTTGGGCAATAAACCAAGTCAATAGGGTATTTGACTTTTCAACGATGTGTGCTTTCCTCAACTTGCAGACTCAGCTCAGTTACAGGCTGGGCAAAGGGATCAGTTGGGCAGCCTTGCAGAAAAGAGCTCTGACCCCCTTTCTTCCAAATCATGAGCTCTGACAACCGTGCCTGATACATCACCAAGCATCACTAGACATTTGATTTCCTGTCTCAGTGTGAGAAAATCCCCAGGAATACATACTGGGGGAAAAAAAGTCTGCATCGCTATGTTAAAATCACTGGGGTATCTTTTCCTGGGCACTTTCTGCCTTTTCTTTTCCTTCCGATCAGACAGAGAAAGGCCTTGAATGACTTACTGCTCCTCAATGCCCAGAGAAGGCAGACAATAGGGCTTGAAACGCACAAGTTGCAGTTACTTTACAGCTTTGTTTTAAAAGTGGACTATAATCTACCCATATATGTGTTTTAAATTTTAAATTAGCTTCCCTTTGTAAGGGAGTTTCTGTGACGAAGGAGAAGCTATAAAACTTTAGGTTCTCTGCATCTGCTAATAAAGAAATAAAACTTTAAAGTCTCTTTTAGCTTTGAAATTCTATGGCGCTATAATTCCAGAACTCTGACAAGAGAGAGAGGTTTGGAGCGAGTTGGGAGCGGACTACAGGGAGAATGCCAATTGGAAAAATAAAGTATGTTTTTAAAAGGCAGGCAATATGAAGCTACATCATGAATTTTTCTCTTTTTACAGGGGGGTGCTCAGAAGTTAGCAGAGACTCTTGAGAAACTAAGCAGTAATGTCACAAGCCAGTGCAATAGCTCTGCTCTTGCTCCACACCAAAGGTCAGCTGCAGCTTTGATGGACAGTTACCATGCAGACTGATGGCTTCTTATCTCAAGTATCGGTGTCTCTCTGCCTCCTGCCTTTTTCTGCCTAAAGAAAGCCAGAAGGGGGAGTTGAAGCTCTCAGGAGCCATTTACAACCGACCATGGACAAAATGTAGAGGGTAAATATCTCACCTCCCAGTGGGATAGTTTTGAGTATTTTCTACAGTCTTTCAGAGGAGCAGGACTGAGCCCCTACTACCATGTGGTAACCATCCAAGATCAAGGCTTTTATTAGCATTGTTACCCTCCCTGATTCATTTCCCACTTCCCAGTGCTTCCTGTGAGCACCTCTCAACCACACAGCTTACACCCCCAGTCTTGTCTCTGGATCTGCTTTTGAGGGAATCCAAATTAAGATTACTAGTTCAGTGGGAAAAAATGAACAATTAGCCCGCTGGACATATCACATGCTACCAACATTGGGACAGCCTTTTAGAAGGTACAACTAAAATGTTAGATCAGAGGAAACATTCTGAAAGGATGGGTGCATCCTTCAGGATATAGGGCATTTATTTAATCAGGAGTTTATATGGCCCTGTCTCCAACAGGAAGAACGCATGGGTCCGGGAACCAAGAGATAGCAGCAGAAGGGTCCCAAACACATCCCTACAATGTGCACTCTGCACCCTGCAGGACTGGAGGTCCTGGTCCTGTAAGGAGACACACTCTACAAAGTGGACACAGCAAAGGTGCCACTGAACTTCAAGCTCTGGCTTCCACCAGGGTACTTTAGACTCCTTGTGCCTAGGAACCAGGACGTGAAAAGAGGAGTGTGAGGGGTCATACTGTCAGGGGTAGCTGGCCATGATCAGCAGGAGGACGCAGGGCTCCTTTCACACAGTGGAGGCAGGGAGGGTGCATGGGAAAGCCAGGCGGCCTGCTTGGGCACTTGCTGGCACTGCCCAGGAACCATGGACACACATGTGCAACATCCCTAGATGGAGAAGGGTATGACTGTTAAGTTTTCAGATGGTTCAGGTATGTTTGCAAAGATGCCATCAGTTTTGTTTTAAAAAAAAGTAGCCCTTCTGCTGAAGCGATGGTTTCTAACCCTTTGTTTCTCCTGCCTTCCCTCCTCTCCTCCTATTTTATTTTTGGATTTCATTCTGATGCTTGTACAAGCTCACTTACAATTTTGTCATACACTTTGAAGGGAAGAAGGGCATTTTAATACATTGAGATCCTTTTTCCAAGAATCTCAAAATGTTTAACAGCCCATTGGGCTCCATCGTGCCCTGCAGGGAACAAGGGAGGAGACAATCAGACAGAAGAGGGGGAGAAACGGGGCAGATTTTTATTCCATAATTCAGGCTCTATGGCATCTTGTAATTCTTATTTGACATACCTGCCCAACCTTCCCTACCGTCTTTGGTTTAAAAACAGGCAAACGGCGTGGGTGGGTACGTCTGTAATAATGTCAACAATAAAAATAAAGAAAACATAAAGAAAAGCATTTGGTTCAAATCTTTCTTCCACCCAAAATTTCTATCTTTCAATATCTGCAATCAGTTCCCATACACACCAGCCAATTAGTCCCTTACTAGGTCATAATGACCCTCGAGGGCAGTGACCATGGTGGACAGACCAGTCCAGCCTAGAGTGGTGCTCGGGTAACCCTGGGTGGATGTTCTTATGTCATTTAAATAAACACTTACTTAGGCAAGTTGTCACACTAGCCATAAGATCCCTGTCTTGAAGGCGTCCACAATCTAGTGGGATGCAAAGCCTTAAAGATGCGCTGCAATCTGCTGGGACCGATCAACACTCTCTCTGCCCTGTTTTGCCTTCATGCTGCGGGCAACACCGAACCTCATTCCCTCGCAGGTTCCCCCCCAGCCAACTTTCTCACTCCTTCACCCACGCTGCTGTGCTCCCATCGATGGCTATTTGGAGACATCAAACTAGATGGGGACACAGGGGATGGGCAGCCTTGTTGGGGAAACATCGTGTCTTTGCTTGTGTTTGGGACTTCAGTCTCTTTCAGTCATGAGAAAGCATGTCAGCTGGTATTCCCTGAGCTCAGCATTTTGCCAGGCATTGCATGCATTCATTCCACATTTACTGTACACCTACTATGTGCCGGGCTTGATGTCAAACACTGGGAAAGCAGTGAGGGGATAGGTTGCAGACCCCAGGTTTCTGTTACACACAGTAATAATTAAATATTATTCGGTCAAGCAGGTAGGTGCCATCTCAAACCGTCAGGAATGTGTAATGAGGTGGTGAGGCACTGTAGGAGCCTCGTGACAAAAGCCTAGACGAAAAGCTATAAGGTAAATATATTCATTGGCACTGGAAGGAGGAAAAGAAAGCGTAATTCTACTCAGTGCCCTGTGCACAAGGTCATTGTAATCACATTTAAATGAAATTACGTTCCAGGGGTAAGAGCAATATGATACATAACAATCCTCAGCGAAAGTAATAGAAACATTTCTCAGTCACAAGAACTGATGAAGCGCATGCATTTCATTTCAGATGCCCCAAATCCGAGCCTGTGTTGTGCTGTGCTCCGCTCTGACTTCCTGTGTCTTGAGGCGGGCATCGCCTCTAAGGCAGGCCAGCCTGCTCAAAACTCCAAGTGGGGGTGAGGCCAGAGCCCAAATCCAGAGCTACCTACCTACACGATCATTAGCAAGATGACCTTGGGCAAATTTCCTACCCTTTTTTAGCATCAGTTTTCCAGCTATAAAACAGAAATAGTATCACTTATTTCCTAGGCTCTCTGTGCATAAGAAATGAAATATAATCATGTCTGCAAAGTGCCTGAGTCATGGCAAGGGCTCATTCATGGATGTCGATTGTGATCATAGTGGTCATTATTGCTGCAGTTATTATTGATGTTGATACTCACTCCAGGCAAGTATTCCAGCTAATGCCACAACTTTCATGTCAGAATGTGTATGCCATCTGCCCCGATTTTTAGGATGCCAGGTCCTTGGGGCACACAGCCACCCCGCATAAGGTTTGTGGTGCCCAAGCCCTTTGAATAAAGCACTGCATACATATGTAGGAAGTAAGCTTCAGGCTCACCCTCCACATAAACCTTATTAACATTTATAAGTCTACTTGGGGCCTCTTTTTGTTCCTGACTTCATTGGTAATTAATTTCTTTTAGAAATTGTCTCACTTTGCGAGTGTATTGGTAAAATTTTTTCCAATATTATTACTCTAAAACGTCTTCTGCATTAGAGTGACAGCTGCCGTTTCATTACGCGTTTTGTTTCTTTGTTGAGTTGCTTGCGCTCTTGATAAGCCATGTCACGGCCACAACACAAGGTCAGCATAGACTGGGAGAGGGAGGAAGAGGTTCAGAGATGACTCCCATGCTCTCCCGGGCAACGTCCCACCGTCAGGTCAACTACACCTCATGCCTGCACCAGGTTCTCGCCCAGGGTATTTGTCACCAGTCACAAGGCTGAGGGGGAACAAACAGCAGCCAGCCGACACAGACATCCAACAAGGAGTGTCTGCGCGAAGCCCAGTTCCTCCTCTTTAATTCTTCCCCCAGCATAACCATTTGTTTCAAAAATTCAAATGCTGCAAAGTTTAATGTGCAAATCAAAGGCCAAAGAAATACCCAGAACTCTGCTTAGTGTCCTGATGACTGTGTTAAAAAGAAATGTGATTAGAGAAGTGATAGAGTTACCGGGGAATTGTGCGGCTTGCTCATGTTTTATGGATTCTGATGGAGGGAGGGCACGGGCCGTCGCCGCTCTTCTGAAAGATGACAGTCCAGAAATCACAGCAGCTTGTGACTTTTATTTTGGTGGTGGTGGGGGGGGGGGGGGGGTCCGTGTGCATGTGTGTGTGTGTGTGTGTGTGTGTTAAAGAGCTCCTAACCTGTTGTGTGCATGTGGATAATACTTTCAATACAATTTGCTTTTTGTGATAAAAATTCAAGGAGAAATTGGTCCGTTTGCATAAATGGAATATTAAAGACCTCTGTTTGTATATGTGGAAAGACAGACAGCTCCCTGGAGAGAATCAATCAGAAGGTCACCAACGCGGGATTTGGAACATGGCAGACAACATGGATCAGCAACAAGCCACCAACACTGTAGACAAGCCCCGGGTCTTATCAGGCTCAGTGTGGATGAGCGAATTTATGCGAAAATGAGAAATGACAGAGAGCTTCGAGGCAGATTACATGCTTATGATTAACATTTAAATATGATATTGGGAGATATGGAAGAAACTGTGATCACTACAGAAATTGATGAAGAAACACATGAAGAGGTACAGAAATCAGCAAAACGGAATATTCCAATTCTCTGTCTGGGGAGAAGGTGTTGTGCTAGTTGCCCCTCCATTGAGAGTTGGCTGAAACAAAGAATTTATCCTGCATGGAAAGTAGGAGACTCTGTTTGATCACGTCTTTAAATATAGAACATATTCAGAGGAAAAACCTGTGTAAATTTTGATATTAAGAAGTGACCAAGGATTCTCCCACTCCCGAAATGAGTTGATTTGCTCATAACTCACAAATTCTTCAGCTAAATGGCATTTTAATTTTTCTCCAACCCATCCAGTAAATGTGATCACCAACATGCAGCCCTCTTTTTCAGGAGTTGATTTGTTCCATTGATTTTTTTCAGAAGATTTGTTACATTTAAATTAAATGCTATGGTTTTTTTTATTAAAAAAATAATAATAAAAAGAAGGTCCCCAACATAACTGGCAACATCAACAGAGGCAAGAAAAATTTTATTTCGAGCCAGGATATAGGCAGGACTCTATGTGGAAGAAGACAGTGTTTAGTAACCTGGTTGGTCTCCCTGTTTGGGTGAGTCACAAAGATTCTGAAGTCTACCCTGCCTGGGGATTGCATGGGCCTCTTCCCCTTCCTTTGTAAAAATGCTTCTCAAATCAAAGCATTTCCTCATATACTATTTTAATTGCTTTCTGTGTCATCCCAGGAAAACAAACAGCACAGGCATTATTTCCCCATTTATAAGGGCAAAAAAAGAGGCACAGAGATTTGTAAACCTTTCTGGGGTTTAATAGATGCTAACTCTGTGGTAAGAGGTAGAGGCAGGAACGTGGATTGGAATCCTAGCTCTGCCAGTTCTCGAGGGGGTGAAGCATCTTGCACAATCTGAGTCACAGATTCTTCCTCAATAAACTGTGGCTGATCACTCACAACTGGCCTGGTTGTGATAAGGAACAGATGTAACACACTTAAGGGCTTAGCTCTATGCCTGATGGAGTAGAGAGCTCAGCAAAGGGAAGCTCTCATTCTTGGCCAAATCCAACATGGCTTTCAGCATGCCTGGAGTCTGCTCTGACATCTTTAACCAAGAGTTACCTAGCAGAACAAGCATCCTGAATGCATTAAGAATGATACCAGAAAGGCAGTGCATATTAAATGAACACACACAACCCAGAAATATTGAGAACAGCTCGATTCAGAAGGAATTTTCAAAGGGACTAGGATGCGATGCTCGCTGAAATCCAGAGACCAATTCCTCATGTGTTTTCCCCAAAATGGACTTGTGTTCTGAGCACAATTACTTGGGGGTAGGAAACATAGCAGAGGTCATTTCCAGAGGATCAGCAGTTTCTTCTTCCTAATCACCATGGCAGTCTATGCAAAAGCCAAGATGAGGCAAAGACCACCTCACCCCACCCGCACTTTCCAGCCAAAACTATGGATAGGCATTGCTAGGCTTCGTCTCCACCTTGTGAGTACCCTGATTTCAGGCAGGAAGGGATGAACAGCAGTTCACGAAAGCAACTCTGGTCTCCATGACCTGAGCCAAAGGAAGGATTTGAAAAGATAGAGTCCCATACACTGGCAGTTTCAAACCAGACTTCAATCCAGCGCCTCCTAAAACAGGAACAGATCTATAAATAATTAGCAAATGCAACTGGGAAATGTTGTTCATATTCTACCCCAGGATGTGCTCATTAGAAGTATTAGTGCACCTGTGTGCCAGGGCATCCCTCACAAGTGAGGAGCTGGTAAAATTCCGTGTACCCGCAACTGGCCAAATCGTAGCAGAAAGCCTTTCGTCAGCAGGGGAGAACGCAGCAGGCGAAGCGGGAAAATCTACCACCCTCGTTGGAGCCATGGAAATATTTCTCCAGAAGTGCTTTTGTCATTCTCTGGGCGAGTTTATGCCTTTGGGTAGCACCTCATTAATTCAGACGGCACTCACTGGGAAGATGCATCAGTGATGATGTAGAAAGAGGGATACGTGCACCGTAATAGCCGAGGTGTGGAGAGCCCACCAAGCATTGCATCACCAGCAGCTCAACCATGCAATCTGCCCAGCTCCATGAGCAACCTGGTCGCCATCGGTCCCAGGGCTCCGGTCTGCCCCTGGGCCATAAGACCACGGAAAGTCTAAAGACAAAGCAAAAGCGACTGGGTCCTACCTGCCGAGTCATTCCCTAAGCACTCATCCGAGGGGACTGAATGAGGCAGAGGGTCCGGAGGTGTGCTTCATTAGAAACAGACAGGCGTTCCTGCTAATAGTTTTGCCTGGACAACCAGAGTTTCTGTCTGGACCATTGCATTCAATGATTGAGGCTCGTGGCTATTTATCTGAAGCATTGATTTTACCTGCTGAACCAAGAACGCAGGTTTCATCTTGCAGACATGTGAGGCGATTACACAATATACTTTCCATGCAAGAAGCACAGAGAAGGGAACATTAACCCTCCTGATTTTGCAGTGAAAATGAATCTTTGAACAAGTTGTGCAGTGGAGGGTAAATGTATGTTCCGACAGTGTGCAGGACTCACCTACCAGGATGGGGCGGGCCCAGCTCATTTCCTGTGCTCTTTGTTCTGGGTTCAAATGCCACATCTAACAGCAGCTTCATGATTTCAGACAAGATCCATAGACTCGAAAAGCTTCATTTTCGGAGTTTATAACCACCTCTTAGGGTTGTGGAGGGGACTGAATGAAGTAATGCATGCAAAGTGCTTAGCAGGGTGTCTGGTATTTTAATAAGCTCGCAATAATTTTGGCTATCTTGAAAATCATCATTATAATCACTAGGAATCATGAGACTGTGAAGGAAGAGACATCTATGGTTTCTACTTTGGATGAACTAATAGAGATGCCGAGATATTTCCAAGGAAGACACAAGTAAATATAGAAATAAGCCAACTGCCCGGCCAGCATGGCTCAGTGGTTGAGCGCCCACCCGTGAACCAGGAGGTCATGGTTCGGTTCCCGGTCAGGGCACATGCCTGGGTTTCTGGCTCGATCCCCAGTCGGGGGCCCTCCTCTCTCTGAAATCAATAAAAACATTTTTAAAAAAAATTTTTAAAAAAGAAAACAAATAAGCCAGCTGAGGAGGGACATGTGTCAGAGGCTGGCAGCCCAATTGGGGATGTTCTCTGAAGCTTGGGTGCAACATCAGCACCAACCACAGACAGGCATTGAGGGTCTACTATGTGCCTGGTGGTGTGCTGGGCAATTTACACACTTACCTCACTTTATTTATCACATACTAGGCTTATTGGAGGTGCTGACTCAATAGGATACAAATAAGGAGAAAATATTTTCCCCTCATCATTGCCCTTCAAACCTGCCCTTTAGAATTAAACCTCAATGAAATCTCAAGAGACTTCCCCGTCTTCTCTTGTTACCTTCACATAGAATGAATCTCATTTGTGAGGGGTTTTTGATAAGTCCACTGTTTTCTAATTCAAACAATTACTCTCCCAACAGATTTAAAATCCCTGCCCTGAGCTCAAGTTGGGCTCAAGGTTGGACACGTACAGTGGGAAGGCGATGGTGAGCTCAGAGTCCTCCCTGTGTCCTTCCTTCTCTTCTGCTGACTGGCTCCCTCTCCTCCAGGGATGGAGTGGAAGGAGGAGGGGCAGGGGCAGGGAAGGTTTCATTGGACTGTGCCATTTTAATGTGGCTTTGGAGTCCACTGATTGTGGCAAATACTGGCTTGGAGAGTCTTCCATGCTGGCACCACTTTGGGTTTTGTTTCTGGGTACTGGCTTTCAAGGTCCTCAAATTATAGCTATGAACAAAACAACAGCCTATCCGCAGGGAATTTACACTCTAGAGCAGTGAGACAGGCAATTAACTACAGAACTAATAAATTACATAGGTTATGCGATGGTAGATGCTATGGAGAAACACAGAGTAGGGGAGGGAGATGGAGATTGCTGAAAGGGAACTGCAGTGTTAACTGGTCAGGGGAGATGGCACCCAGGAGGCTGGGAGGGGATCTGCAGGTCAGACAAGAATCTCTGCCCACATCCAACATGCATCTCTTAGTGGCATTGGGGCCCCAACCCCACAACTCCCAGTGGGATGAAGGATGGACCTTCTTCTTGGAAGCAACATTCTCTTCTACCAGCAGTTTCTTGAGGCATCAGAAGCACATCCTTCCATTTCCCTCTTTTTCAAAGAATTCTGTTTCCTTTGTATATCCTCTTATACACACTTAAAGAAGTTAATGAACTATGATGTTTTAAAATCACTCCTTAGCAAATTCTATATGCATGATAGGAGCTTCATTTCTTAATAGGCATGAGCATTTCATATCCTTTGTTTCTCAGCCTCTGGACCTCAGCCAGAATTCCTTGACCGTGGTAAATGGATCATTCAACTTCCTGGGAGATACACTGAAGAGACTGACAGTCATTTCATCAAGGTCTCAGATAAGAGGCCATGGGGATTTAGACCTAGTTTTCCTGTACAAGATTTCTTTTATTAGATCATGCTGGAATCTTAAGAAGTTATCACTCAGACAAACAAGCAAATAAACCAAACAAACCACATAAAGGAAGGGTACCTATTAAACTGTCTTGTGCCTACCTCAGTTTTCCAAGAAAAACACTGAACATCCAGGCAGCTCTGTATTATACCAACTCAGTTCCCAGTTCCTCTGCTTTGATGAGATCATTAAAAAACAAATCTTTGAAATGTTGTAGAGGATGTGTTCCGGTGATGTCTCAGACTGAACAGGTAATTTGGTCCCTAAAATTGCCATCTACTTGTTGGGAATGATATGCTTTATTAACCAAAGAAAAAGTACCTGTATCTTTTTAACATCATTGACTTCTCATCACATTTTACATATTCCTTCTTTTATCATGTTGCCCCAGGTGACAATACAGTGTTTTGCAAGGATAATAATGCACCGTTGAAAATTAGTTTTAACTAGAATTTGGAGAGTTAGTTATCACTTTAACCACCTATATTCAGGATCATTAAGAGAACTTGTCTAAGGAGAGATGACTGGTAAATAATTAGAATAATTTTCTCTCTGCATCATTCCCTAGACTTTTGTGTATCTTAATACATTCTGTGTCTACACTGATATATAGAACAATCTGACAGTGGGCCCAAAAAAAATTCACTAACCTCTACCGGACCTTCACAGTTTACAGAAAATGTTTCAAAAACTTTGTCTCATTTTACCCTCATTAAAACTATGTGGGGTTGACAAGGCAAAGTTTTCACGTATCTACCAAAATTTACTAATAAGAGAGCTTTCCATGCCTTATTTTCCCAAACTATTGAGGGGCAAAAGCTATGGTTGTGCCATGTGACATGACCCTGCCAATGTCAGCTGCCTGGGTCGAGGATGGACAACTGACCTAGGCGGTCTATCACAAGCCTTGTATGAACCACTCCACCCAAAAGGAAATGAGCTGAAACTTATTCAGCTTCGTTCTAGTGAAGTTAGAACTGGAAACTGATACACTAAGCTCTGGGTAGCTAAGTGGAAAGGGCACCTAGACTTGAGAGTTGAGGCACCCATTACGGGATAGATGCAACACGAATAAATAGAGGAAGAGAGTTTCAAAGAAAGGAGAGGACAAGACGGTAGAGAAGGCGTGAGGCAGAACAAGCTCAGCAGTCATGGCTTCTGCTCTTGGTTGTCAGCTCCTGTGGAGCCAGGCTGCTCTTTGTTTTATGACTTTGGATTTCCACCAGGCGCTTATTTTTGCCTGATAATAAATCTTTTTTCCTTGAGCTAGTTAGTTCTTATGGGTCACTACTACTTGAAACCAGCGGAATTTGAGTTGGAACAATTCATTGTACTAACGGCTCCTTCCTAACTGTACATAGAATCCCAAGGTCTTGACCAGCTTCCCACGATGACTTCATCTTGTGCTACTCTCAACCTTTTCGTTACGCTCCAGCCAGTTTATTTATTTTTTTAATTCCTCAAAATATTAAGCTCTTTCCTATACCATGGAATGCAAGTTCCATAAAAGGCAGGGACGCTGGTGTTTTATACACTTTTGTATTTACAGAGCTTAGGACAGTTCTAAGTACAGAGCCGATGATCAATAAATACTCGTTTAGTAGCTAATAAGTGACAGTCAAGAGCTCAGATCCATATCTTCTCAAGCTCTATTCATTATGCCATACTGCATAGTCAACCAACATCCAATTAATTGAAAATTTTAATTTTTAAATGATAAAATCTATAGTTTTCATGGACATCCATTAATCCATATGTGTTAGTGAGCCCAAAGAGAAAGCAAAGGAACTGTAATTGGTCTGCTGGTAACACCAAGACATGCCACAGGGTTATGTAGAAACATTTCTGGAATCACAAACAAGGACCAGAGAAGCACAGCACTAAATGTATTTAGCAAAATGTGTTTAATAAGTTTCCTCTTTTCTAGAGTCTTTGAAAATGTTAAATCCTAAAATGCACAAATTGGCCACTTTTTAGGTAGAAAATACTAAGCATGTTAATAGAATAGTTTTTCTTTGAAGCAAAGGACTAGAGGAATATTTTGGAAATGTTTCCTTGAACATTAATAACAGTCTAATCACTTAAAATTACACCATATGCTTCCAAAGCTGAAGTCTAATTTTTTCCCTTTTGAGTGCAAGAAACACATCCTTGTCCAAGGAGAAGCTGCCATTGGCCAAAGGGAAAAAGATTCCAAGACTAGTGAGGATTAATTTGCCTCCTGGTGTATCAAAAACATAAATTGTTCAACTAACACAAAACCTTAGTTTAATGCCTGTGGCTGTGCAGGTGCAAATTGGATTAAAATGTCCAAGTGATGTCCTCCTACATAGCAGGACATGTGCCCCCTGGTGGCTTGCCAGACATCACATTCTGCAATACTTCTCACTAGCCCCATCTTTAGCACAGCACTTGTTAAAAAATTTTTGCCTGAATTCTCTATCTGACTGCAGACTGAAAGGAGGGCATTGTGGCCAGGGGGCAGAGGCGAAGCGGGAGTTTGGAGAAAGATGAGACCACAGTGATGACTGTCCCATTCCTCCTGCCCCCACACTTCTGCCTCTTTCATGCCCTCACCTGACTCAGCAGTCTGCAGATTACCAGGAGATTCATGAGAAAGAAAACAAAGCGCCGATGTTTTATGCATAGCTCTACCTGTATGCTGATGAATCGAGGCTAAAATTTCCAATTATCTCTAAAAATAATGATGGATGGGTTATGCGGTATCAAAATTACGATACTTAAACTTGTGGGAGAATTTTAGTCCTTCATTTGATGAGGTTTCCATTCTCAAATAAAAAACAATACATCAGAGAGATTATTTGCATCATGCCCAGACAATTATATTAATCTTTTTGCTCTATGATCACAGAAGATGAAAAATGCTGAGCTTGTGTTGTTAGGTATAAAAAAGCTTGCTGGAAACAATCATTTCAAATTAAAACTGAATACTAGGTTTCCTTCCAAAAGAACGCTGGGTAATAATAATGGTGTGATAATGGCTTCCATGTTTCACAGATTATACTATTTCTACATTGAAATAGCGATGCCATTACCCCTTTGAATGCAGGTTATTGTCCATACCTGGATCTTAATGTTGTTGTCTAATGAATGTTTTGTCCATACAAATGTCAAATAATTAAAATGATTGGGACTAACCTGAGTGAATCGACTATTTCTTTAGATGGAACTAACAAGGAGACAACTCAACTCAAGAAAAAAATAGGTGTTCTGTGATAAGTCATCAGCACCTAACATGGAGCCGATCAACTCATGTAGCAGTGCTGCCTAAGGGGGAAAAGTCCTGCAAAGGGGATTAAAGGATCCAAATAGGTAAACTTCACGGAGCAACCACCAGATACTTGGGAGGGGGCAGGAGCAGGAAGGTAATGAGGCCTTGTATGTAACTTCAAGGAGTGTGTAGTTTTTATAGGTTATTAAAAAAAGGAGTGTCCCCTTCCTTCCTCAATTTTTTTAAATACCAAAACATTCTGATGAAAATTCAAGACTCATTTACTGCCGGTGGGAAGGTAAAATGGCACAGCCACTTTGGAAAAGAGGTCAGAAGTTTCTTACAAAACTAAACACACTCTTACTGTACAACCCA
Source organism: Miniopterus natalensis (assembly GCF_054644295.1). Lineage (NCBI taxonomy): Eukaryota > Metazoa > Chordata > Mammalia > Chiroptera > Miniopteridae > Miniopterus > Miniopterus natalensis. The sequence continues at coordinate 49,044,928 of NC_142094.1, forward strand.
GCAATCACCCCCGTTGGTTTTACCCAAAGGAGCTGAAAACTTACGTCCACACAAAAACCTGCACATGGTGTTTATAGCAGCCTTGATCCTTCCCGGGATACATTCTTCCCCGATGACCAGTGTCCTGGACGCTCGGTTAGTCAGTTCACACGTGTATTCTTTATCTCCAAAGCCAGGGAGTGAGCAATGCAACGGGCCTTGTTTTATGCCCAAGTCCCACAGGTTGTCAGAATGCAGGACACATAAGGGGCACTCACAGGCTTGTTTATCGACTTATGTAAAATTTTATTTCTGCTAATTAAAATTTACCACTTGAAAGGCATGCTGCTTTTCCAAATGAAACCCATGTAACTACTTGCCTCAGAAACTCATAAGTGATGTTAATAACCTTTGAGATTCCCTTCTTCCTGATCAGATTCCAGTGACAGATGAGGCAATCTCAAGACGATGGAATTAAAAACAAGAGCCATACTTGTGTTGGTGGCTGTCAGGTGAGATATTTTTATTTAGTTAGTGCCCAATTCATGATTTAAAAATGTTAACAGGAATTTATTGATAGTTCTATATAGTTTAGCAAAATTGAACATCTCTAAACCAATAAGAAACAGCCTTGTTACCACCATTGGCTAATCAAGAAAAATGTTTATATTTTAATAAAATGACTAAAGTATTTCATACCTAAGGAAGAGAAAGACATAAGAGCTATACTCCTACCAGTGAAGCAGTGGGTACATGTGTCTACAACCATTAAGAGACTGAAAAAATACACCCCCCGCAAAAGAAGATACAGCATTACCTTATTAATACCGGAGAAATCCTTATTCCCTTAAGCTTTACAAACTCCCTCCTTTAATCATGTTTTTTCACACTTCAACTTCTCAATTGTTAACAGTTAGATGCTCACAGAGCAACCCCCTTACTTAAGCCCTATTATAACAACAAATATCCATGAAAACATCATGCAAATATACCAATATTTGTTCTCTAGCAACTCCAGTGGGCAAAAAGGTGTTAGAAAAGACCTCAAGTATCAATCTCCAACTTAGGACTGTGCTATGGAAGACAGAATACTGAGTATATGTACATATTTCATCCATCACTCAAAATTCATAGAAATGACAGAAAAAATACATACGTATCTAAAAGAATAAATACATGACTTCTGGTATGGAAAAGATAGCATAGACTTGACTCTCCCTGCTCCTCTCATATATGATAGTTAACTTTGCGTATAAACTTGACTTATTGCTGGGACATCTCATCTCATTCTCTTCTACCCTTAGACTGGGATTTACACCATTGACTCCCCTGGTTCCTGGATCTCCATCATCTCCCTCTCCCCTCTCCCCTCTCCCCTCTCTCCCCCTCCCCCTCCCTCTTCCTCTCTGTCCTATTGATTCTATTTCTTTGGAGAAAGAAATGCACCATTAAATATACCTATAAACCTACAAAAGTAATGCAATAGACAACTATAAGAAACTTGAGAAGGTGGGAAGGGTAGTCAGACTCCTCAGACACCCCAGAACTGGAGAAGAACACAGTGGTGCAGGCCATCACAGATGCCCGTCCAGGAGCAGAAGGTGATCCAGGCCCGGTGTCTCCCAATCCCCCACCCTAGCGGCAGAAGATATGGTACTGAAAGCTGAGAGACAAGTGGAGGTCTTCTAGGGAGTGGGTAGAAACAGAGAAGGTAAGCACAGCAAGTCCCTGGGCACCACCACCTGGAAGTCTGGTAGCCAGCAAAGACTTTGTATGGCCAACGAAGCAGGCTGAGGGGTGGCAGTGAAAAATAAGAGAAAACACAGATAAGAGAAAACTCAGATAAGAGAAACCTCAGATAAGAGAAATCTAGGAAAAAACATGTTTAAAGAAGGTGGGAGGGGTCAGCCCTGGGAAGTGCTGCTGAGAGGTCAAGCAAGATAAAACTGGAGACTTGACTATTGATTTTGTCAACATGTGGAAAATGGTCGATGTTGATCTTGAGACATTTCAGAGACGCGGTAGCAGTAAAAAGCCCTTGGAGTGGGTGTGACGGGAATGGGAAGCGAGGAGTGAATGACTGAAGGAACGAATGCTTATTGGCTTTCTCTGGGATTCCAGCTTTAACAGGACATTTAAAAAAGTAGCCAGTGAACTCAATTACAAATGAAAATGTGCATGATAAAAAGGACAGTTTTAACTCTAAACCTCTAAACTCAAAGAGAAAATACTTCAAGTATCCAGTCCACTGTATTCCTGAATACACTAAAAGTTAACAAAAATCCAGTTCTGTTAATAAATAAAGGATCATTGCTTTTTCATCTGGGATGCTTGTCTGAATCATAGAGACAAAGTCACATAAAAGGCTGCTTTTTTTCATTTTTAAAATCATTGTCCTCCACAGCCACACAATGTAACTATAATTAATGGTTAGCACAAGTTCACTTCACCAACATTATCTGTTTCCACAATCATTCATCGGAACTCTGTCAAACAAAGTCTATCAGGGTCCAAAATAGAGAGTCAGCCTGAAATGCTAACGACCCCACCAGTGCAATGTTGCTGTGATGACTCACGTCTGGTGCACAGTCAGGGAACACAACCCAAGGGCCTGGGAGGCGCAGGCGAGGCAGGATGCTAGAGCCGAGGAACAGTGCATCCTGCTGGCATCCAACACAAAGGGCTCCAGCGTGGCCAGGGGCAGTGCCACACACCCCACCAGCACAAAGCTGTAGCTCCCCCTTTGCTCTCTAACAAATTAGAGCACTGCCAGGGCAAAGGCAAGGCAGTGTTTGGATGCAAATTTTAAAAGCTCTGGATATAGAAACTATAACTGAAAAAACAATCTCCAAGGTAAATCCTAAGTCCCAAAGTTGCCCTGAAGGAAAGGATGGTTGATAATTAATGGTGAGTCGGGTTAACTTCCTTGCCAATTTTAAAGAATCTAGACCGTGGGTATTTCTCAAATGCTTACTAAATGTTGCTATATGAGGGTGCTGAATAAAATACTCTATAGGCATGACTTCATTTACTTTTCACAACCACCTTATCAAGCGTGTACTATTATTCCCCCCATTTTCTAGTTCAAAAGACTGAAGGTGAAAATGTTTATGGGACTTGCTTAAATTCATACAGTTAGGGATTAGTCTATATTTGATCCCAGCAGTCAATACCTCCTCTCGTAACCCCTAAATTCCTATTGACCAAAATGGCTAGTTACTGGAATTTTCACACATGACTACTCTGGCATAGTGGTCCAGAAATTCCAACTGAGATTTGCAATTAACTGTCTGAGTAACTTTGGAAAAGTTATTTAATCTCAATAAGCCTCAGTTTCTTCACTAGAAACATGGGTACAATAATACCAGACCATATTTTATGCTGAATAAATGAGATAACTATATGAAGAATTATCAGTGCTATTATTTTACCTGTCTCCACCAATCCCTAAAAGGTTTCATTAGATTCTATCTGTAAAATGTAGAGCTCAAAGTGCTGAGAATGACGACATCATACTAGAATCCTGGCGGAGTAAGCTCACTCCATTCTAGCTGGATATATAAGAAAACAGTTTTCCCCCCATCGATTCTTCCAGAACACCTCGCAACAATGCCCACCGGCCACTCATTTGATAAATCTTTATTCAGTCTCTACTACATGCCAGGTGCTGGAGCTTCAGGAAGGAGCAAAAGCCCATTCCCTGTACTCACCGCACTTACTGACAGTGTCCTTCAGCTTAATTTTCTTTTATTGCCATTGAGAAGATATTAAACAACATTGTTGAATAAGAAAATAAAACTCATTTTCCACCATCACCTGACAATATTCTTTTCGGTATATATTCCTTCTGTTTTTGTCCTCGTGCATATGTATTTTATAAACTTAGAGTTTAAGGGGTAAAGTATGCTTCTGTGTTCTGATTCTTTTCATCAGACTCACAGATTCTTCCAGTTTCTCACAAAGTCATCATAGGGATCACTTTTTAATACTTGCCCAGAGTCAACCATATGTCCCATTCTTTATTGCCCTTCTCCAATTCCTGGGTATTTAGATTATTTTCAGAGTTTTTTCTTTTTACTTTATAATATAGATAAACCCAAATAGAAATGAATTCGGCTCCTGGGAGCCGGGCTCCCGCTCCCCTCAGCCTCTCCTCCGGCGTCTCCTGAGCTGAGATTCTGGGCCCGGGTCACACCAGCAGTTGGAAGATTCCAGACGCCTGTGAGGTGTCCGTTCTTTATTCCTTCGCAGGCTTCGTCACTTCTGCCCCCTGCCCCTGACCTCTTGGTGCCCACCACCGGCCAGGCAGACTCTTCCTCGGCCTCTAAGCCTCAGCTGGGCCGTCGTTTCCTCCGTCGCTTGGGAGCCCTCAGATTGGACTCGCTATGTGACATCCCAGGCGCCGGGTGACTCACCTACTCCTCCTGCGAGGCGATAAACTCTGCGACATGTTTTTCTTTCCATTCATTTCTTCTTTTCTGCTCTCTCCTTCCTTTATACGGCTCTTGCATTTATTTATTTATTTATTTATTTATTTATTTATTTATTTACTTATTTATTTTATTATTATTATGTTTTAAATATATCTTTATTGCTTTCAGAGAGAGGAAGGGAGAGGGAGAGAGAGAAACATCAATGATGAGAGTCATTGATCAGCTGACTCCTGCAGGCCCTTGATTGGGGATCGAGCCCGCAACCCGGGCATGTGCCCTGACCGGGAATCAAACCTCGATCGCCTGGATCCTAGGTCGATGCTCAACCGCTGAGCCACACCGGCAGGGCTCATCATCTTTTTAAATCAATGCTTTATCTATAGTTAAGTCATCATTTTCATTCCTAATAGTGTATCTATTTTCTTCTTTCTTTTTTTAAAACCTTGGTCAGTCTTGTTAGCCATGTGTTGATTTTATTAATCTTTAATTTTAAAAAGTGACTTGGCTTTACCAATACCGTTTGTTTTCTGTCTTATAAATTTGTTCTGTATTTTTCTTTTTTACTTTTGTAGGCTTCTTTTGAACCCTTACCACATTAAATTTTTATTTCATAACAACATAAGAGCCCTTCCTCCAGGAAGTCTTCCCTAAATTCTGAAATCGGGTTTTATATCATGTTGTTCAGGTTCCTGTTTCCATGATTGCTGCCTTTAAGTCATGAGTCTTTCTAGAAAGAGGTGAAGGGATTAAACAAAGAAAAAATACCTTATAGACAGACAATAGTATGGTGACTGCCAGAGGGAAAGGGGGGTGGGGCAGGTAGAAGAGGGTATAGGGGGGACAAGTGGTGATGGAAGGAGACCTGACTTGGGCTGGTGAACACACGATACAATATACAGTTGATGCGTTATAGAATTAGACACCTGAAACCTATATAATTTTATTAACCAATGCCAGCCCAATAAATTCAATAATTTTTTTTTTAGAAATTCCAAGTGATGACTTTTTTGATATTTTTTTATTTATAAATAAATTTTATTGTATTAAGAACACATGGTCTACATAATATCCAATTCTTGGAATCTGTTCTTAAAACATTGTATTCTCAGATTGTTGGGGATCAAGCTTAATAACTGCGTAGTTCAAATCTCCCATATCCTTCCTAACTTTTTGTGCTTATTTGAGAGAGAGAGAGAGAGAGAGAGAGAGAGAGAGAGGGAATGGGGAGAGAGAGGGAGGGAGGGGGAGAGAGGGAGGGAGAGAGGGAGAGAGATGGGCGGAGAGAGAGGGAGGGAGAGAGAGGAAAGGAGAGAGAGAGAGAGAGAGAGAGAGAGAGACTTAAAATCCCTCACTCACTTCGGAGTTCTGGCAATTTCTGCTCTCTGTGTTTTGCAGCTACGTTGGGAGCTGGCCTTACCTCCCGGTAAGCTGCCGCTTCTGTTAGTATATAGTGACTGTCGCTACTGGAGCCATGCTTTTTTCCTCGAAGTTTATTTTGTCTGTTTGCAACAGGCACCAGCAACACTTCAGCTGTATTCGCCTGTTATCCGTCTTCACTCTCTGGGGTTCAGCCTTTCTAGGTCCTTCTGTTTAATGCGTGTCTTTGAAACAACAGGTAATTGGCTTCTATTCTTTATCTTCTCCGGTGATCTCTGTGTTCTTACTGAGGAGCTCCATGTCTATTCACTTCTTGCAGTTAGTTTTGCATTTAGATTTTTTTTCTGACATGTTATTTGGTGCTATTTGCCCTGCTTTTATGTAGTTTCATTTTTTCTTCCTCCTTCCACTTTGCCGTGTTGGGAAATTCGATGGGTTGCCTGTCCTCTGAGAGATTTTATCTTTGTTCTATAACTTTTAAAAGTTCCAAGGTCTCTGTGGTTTCATGCTGTCCCCACGGAGGAGAGAACCCGATCTGCCTCCATGCCCTTCACTGGGCCAGTTTTTTGCCACCTGTCTCTTGCTGATGAGATTGTTAAAACTGAAAATACAAGCCAATCTCGTGATTGGTACATATCCCCAGGGCAGCCGGCAGCCACCGAGTGAGTGGTGGTTCCCCTCCCCCTGACTTTTCTGCCAAGCCCACTCATTTGTTTAAAAAGCCTTTTAAAATTTCATTCCATGTGGCATTTTAGTTGCTTTGTTAGAGGAGAGTTTCTGGCTCTCTGTAACTGTCATATTTCCAGACTAGAAGCCATTGGCATTGGCTTTCTAATCCACTATTGAATTCTGTACCCCAGTACAGCGCCTGGCGAGAAACAGACACTACATAAAAATTGGTAGAATAAATAAACTTAAATATATGATCATTGTGAATGGAAATTTTTGCTTCTGGATCATTTTTTCAGGGTAAGCTGGATCATTTGCTCGGTTCAAGCTATGAACAATTTATGTCTCTTATTACGCGCTGCTATATTACTTTTCAGAAAAGATACATAATACACAGAGCAGGTGAATAAGTTAGTGCGCATATTAGGTATGCTGTAAATTTTTGGCAAATGGTTAATAATTTGTGTCTTTTCTTCTCTGAGGAACATAGACATGATCATTCAGCCTTGTCTATGTAATGTGTGCTCCCTAATGATCTCCAAGGCACAGATCAGCATACTTAGGGGGGCAAAATTTTGGCTTTGCTGCCAATCTTGAATATTATAGGACACATAGCATTCATTTGGCCTTTACTTTGTGATGCAAAAATTTCAAAAGTAGGTTAATTAGTATGAATAAAGTATATTTCCCCCTCATGAGACATGACTTCATTGCCTAGCTCAGGTCTCATCCTAGTCTTAATTTATCTTCTACCCAAATCTACACTTACAGAATTTAGATAGAGGAAAACAATCCTTGTAAACTTTCTTGTAACAATTTTGACCATGAAAGGTTAAATACTTTCATGGGCATGTTGAACTTATATGACTAGAATTTACACACACAATAAACCAAGATCATTCTTCTGATCTGCACTAATAGCCTGGTGTTTTCCTAAAGAAGAAAGGTTCTTCTGTGTATTAATTAGTTTTGGTACTGGCTAATATAGACAAGACTGTCTCCAGGGCCTATGTGGTCTTTATTATACAACTAGAGTCTAGAAAATCAATTTCAGGGTGACCACACTCCGGGAATATCTTTGCTGGGGTTTTAGAAAGCTTCAGCTGGGGCTCTGAGAAAGAAAGTGATTCTGGGATGTGTGTGTATGTGTGTGTGTGTGTGTGTGTGTGTGTGTGTGAATGCAGACACCATGATACAAGAAGATGTACTCAGTACATGTTGGCTGAATGAAATGAAATATATTAATATTTAGACAAAGGCTTCTTTTCCTGCTTGTCACAGAGGAATCTGAATGTTCAGAGACCACACCCTCTCCCTCAAAGTTCCAGGTTTTGGAAGAAGGAACCACTACAGCAAAGATCGTCCTCACTGCTATGATGGCCCACCAGGCTGGACAGCCTAGAATGCCTTTCTGTTTTTAATGTGTCCTCATGTTCAATTTTCATCCAAGAGTCTGCACCCAAGCTCTATATTCAGTTTCACGGTCCTTCTCACTTAAGTCATTAATCATGGACAGAGCTTGAATCTGAACCTTTTCAAGTAGTTGTTGATAAATTCCTTGCCAAAGGCTAGTATATTAGCTAACACAGTTATCACCAGCCGCTGAAACAGTCTCAGAATCTCAGTGGCTTAACAAAGGAAATGGTCATAACCCTATACAGATCAGGCCATTTTCCTTGGGGGTTCTCTTTGAAAAATGAATCGGAAACTAAGTTCCTACTCCCTGTGACTCTGCCATCCCCTTAGCACTTCCTCCAAGCCTTTAGGTGGATTTTTTGTGCCAATAAGCAAGAAAAAGAGAGGGGGGAAGATCTGGAGGGTGGCTTTATAGCCTAGCCTGGGAATGTTCCACATCAATTACGTCTGCTTACATTCTATTGGCCAGGAGTCACATGGCTTCAACCAAAGTGCAAATTAGTGTAACATATGTACATAGGATAAAATAATATTAGTGAGCATCTAGTTCCTCTCTGACATAGCAAATTTTTATACCAAGTACACTCCTTAAAATAGATATGGGCCCAATATAGAAAACCTGAGATCATAAAAATGAAAGAGTCGTTATTCATCTATATTATTATAATTTGGCATAATATTTTAATATTCGAAACAACAGAATTTACTAAAATTGTCAGCATTCTAATATACCCAAAGTGACCAACTCAAAGAATATGTAAGAAAATATTTCATGTCACTCAAAAATTGTAAGATTATTAGGAATGAACCTAATAAATTATTAAAAACGTTATGGAGAAATGTACTGAACTTCACTGAATGAGAGGAAACACTCTTTAATAAACTGGGAATTACATTCTGTTACTTGAAATGAAGACTCTCTATGCTAAATGTGTCTTTTATCCTTAATTAATCTGTGAGGACTGCAATACAAAATATGACAGGAACATTCTAAACTTCATATGAATAGAGGGATAAATTAACTATAGCAACTTTGTAAAAAAAATGACAAGGATTTTGCCCTACCAGGTTTTAAGTCTTATTCTGATGCCATCATGATCAGAAGTGTGTGGCGCTGATACAAAAATACAGCTGGTTAGTGAAATAGAGCAGAGAGCTCAGGAACAAATCCTTACATATATGAGTCCTAGCATCCAGTAGAGAAGCTCCCACAAACCAGAGGATAGTGGGGAGTGGGGAGACTACTTAATGGTTTTCTACTGGGGAAAAACGAGTCGCATATTTGAGCAAACACAAAAATAATTTACAGATACATTAAGAAATAACATGAGAAATGATTCTTTAAAACTCTATAGAGAACACTGTAGACTCTCTATATAATTTCTGAACCTTTTCAAGTAGTTGTTGATAAATTGCTCGCCAAAGGCTAGTATATTAGCTAACACAGTTATCGCCAGCTGCTGAAACAGTCTCAGAATCTCAGTGGCTTAACAAAAGAAATGGTCATAACCCCATACAGTACAGGCCATTCTCCTTGGGGATTTAAATTTTTTAAAACATACCAAGTATTTACGAGAAAGCATAGATAAAAGTGACTACTTCGAAATGAAAATTCTCCATATGAAAAAGTATAATTCTAACCAGGTTAAGAGCCATGCAATAGAGCAGTAGAAAATTTTGCAAAAATATATAAGAATAGAAAAATACCCAGAACAGCCAAGGAAATCTTAGAAATTAATACGAACAAAATCAAATAACCAAAATAAATACTGATGAGGAACATGAACAAGAATTCACGGGAACGTGAGAATCAATAAGCGTAGGAAAGGTGCTGGGCTCCGCCCATAACCAGAAAACCGCAAAGCAGAGAAAAGCGATGCTATTATATTTCACTCAGCAGAATGACAGCATTGGAATCTCGCAACAGCGCATGTGGGTACAGATGTAACTGTTTTCTGCTCCCCTGCGGCGGAAGGTCTAACCGGTAGAGTAGCCCTGAAGATCAGCTTGGCAATATCTATGAAAATAAGAGTTGAACGCCCTACAGCCCAATATCCACTTCTAGGTATAGGTCCTGAAAGGAAAACATTGAGTATGATCATAAGAAAACCATGAATGGACTTTTATTACAATGTCTAGACACAGTTCTCAGGTGAGGAACTTGAGAAATGGGTCCAGCCCCCTGACGCGTCCTGGGGGCTCCTCCCGGCCCCCTCGGAGCCCTGACGCCTGAGCAGCCTGAGTGCAGAAGCCAGGAGCGTGGGAAAACGAGAGACTGCCTCGCCCGCTCAAGGAAACGACCCCACATCACAGGGACCCGAGGGGCGAAAACACACACGCCCTATTTTTTACCGACACCTGGGGCTGTCTCTCTCCCAGCAGCAGTGTTTGGGGAGTGTGGGCACAAGCAGGCTGATCTTCTGACAGCTCAGTTTTGATCAGCTCATTCCTCTGCTCGGAAATCTTCCTCCTCCCAGGTGCTCAATAAATCCTGTCCCTGCCCCTTCGCCTGCCATCCAAGTCTCCCTTCTTTTTTAAAAAAATAAAAATTATTTATTTTTTATTCCCCTCTCCAAAATGCCCTCTGCCTTCCTTCAAAGCCAGCCCACCTGCCCCCACCGCCCTGGGCTGACCCACACAGTTGCATGTGCTGTTCTGGCTCCTAAAATTCCTTCTCTCAGCCTCGCTTTGACATGCCCATGCCTGTTAATAATATTTTTTTCTTCTTTTAATCCCCTAAAGTGTTTTGCTTTTATGCTCTTGATATAGGTCAAATTTTTTTTTTAGTTTTTTTTTGCATTAGTGGATGATAACTATTTGAACATGAGTTTTAGCTCCATTACTGGAGTTTTGAGTCCGCTTGGGGCTCTCCTAATAATCTTGAAATGACCTAAAATGTTTCATATGTTACATTTTCTGGGTGTGCACCTTCAGGAGAGCCTATCTGTTAATAAAAATTCCCGCTCCTCTAGGAAGGTCCTCAACAGCATGCAGGTAACTTGTAACATCTTTTGAGCATAACTGGTTATTTTGGGAGTTGACATATAAACCTGTATTTGATCTTGAGTAATTAGGAATTTTGACCAAGAGACACAAGAATTTGAGGCTGAGGGTGACTGAGTCATATTAATGGTTCTCCAAAGAGAAGGTCCCTAAACTTCTACATCTGAGTTTCCAAAACTATCCTGCTTTTTGTGCATTCTGATCACCCATTGTCTAACTCTTCTCTGAATGCCATAGGACAACCTCAGATCCTTCAAAAACTTTCCTTTGCTGCTTAAGCTGGCTCAAATTGTTTTCTTTTACTTGCTTTGACAATAAAACATTTATTAGTATATTTATATATTAGATGTTCAAAATCTATTGAATAAAGAATTATAAGATAGAGTAGAGTGGGGGTTAATGTAGTGGTGAAAGAATAAGAAAATATGTCAAGAGTTGTAAAAAATATTTAAATTTTGGATTGGGGGCCGATAAAGGCATTTTGGTCTTTGGATATGTTATTGGGGGTCTCCCACTAATCCAAAGGTGGATCACAATGCATTTGAATTCATTAATAGTGTTTGGTCCTTTTAAACCAGATTCTTTATGTATTTCTGCAATATCAATTGTCATTTCAGTTTAATATTTGAAGACTTAAAATGTGAAAGGAAACATATTAGACTCTAGAGCTGTTACAAGGATGGGACGAGAAAGAACTTTTTCAAGCAATTTACAATCTATCTTGAGAGACTGAAAGATGCACAAATAAATATGATAAATAATTTCTCCTGTCTTAGATCTAACAGCGGAGCCCGAGACAAGGATCTGAGTATGCTACTTATTGATGGAGTGATCCTGGGGGAAAAAACAAACCAATGGAGAAGAGGAAAAGAGGATTGGAAAACAGAAAAGCCAAGCAAAGCTGTGGTCTCAGGGAAAGCCTGGTCCTGATCTGATCTACTCTGGGCAAGGGTGGTGCTGGTGGGCTTAAAGCATAACCCCACACAGATGGACAGTCACGAGCCCCCAGCCAGCAAGACTCAGGCCAACTAGGGGACGGGTGCAATGACTTAGTTAAAGGGAATAGAGGGAGCTTGGGCTGGGAGCAGCGGTATCTATTAACTCTCCCTTAGCATCCGCCTGATGCTTCTGGGAGAAAGACCAAGGTATCTTAAGAAGCACCGCTAGCACGAAAGCTTGTAAGCAGAGCAACAGCATGTTGGACAATGATGCCGTCTTTTCCTCTTCTTATAGACTGTACTCATATGTGACACTCCTATGAACTCACGAGAGCTGTGAGTATGAACCTTGAGTCGGACGCGCCTTGTTGCAAACACAAAGAAGTTGAGAGGCGAGTTCAGCTCAAGGCTGTGGTCACAGGGGTGCCAGCAGCAAAGAGAGGTCCTGTTTGGACTCCGCAAGCTGGACTGTCTCATGTGGCCTAAAAATGCAAGTTTTTTACTTTGGGTCAAAGACCTTCCATTATTTACCTAGCATTAGGCTTTTCAGGAGAAGGTTGGACACAACCTGAAATCAAATAAAATCAAGAGTTGACATGTGCCTCCTTGTCACCTTTCTCCCTGAAAATCTTTTTCCTGTTTTGTTTCTTTCCCACCCTTCAATCCAGTCCTCCAGGGATTACCTTTAAGGTGTCCTGATATACAGTAGTGTCCTTTAATTTTCTTTTTAAATTCAAAGTGATGCTTAGCTTTCCTAGGTACCACAGTCTCTCAAGGTCAATGTTCTTTTCCCCTGCAGTAGTCTCCAACTCCCCATCTGACATAAAACTCAGGCCAAATAATCTTGCTGGTTTCCCATTTGGCAATTGTCATCCACTCCCCAGTGTTTTATTAAGCATTTTTGTGGCCTCAAGGAGCTCCCCTTATTCATCCGCAGTAAGCCCATTGGTGAAAGACAATAAAGAAAGAATAATTTATAGACATTACCAATCAGAAGAATGTCTGCTTTATGAATTATGAGTTCTATCACTTAGTGCCTTTGGCTTGATCCACCTAATTCTCCCTGTGAACTTAAATTGCCCCTGACCCAGCACAAGGACCGAGAGAGCAATAGGAAGACAGCTTTTGGAAAATTCCACCTGGTGGGAAAGAACTTCTGACTTGGAATCAACAAATGTTTTTAGACATGGAGCTGGCGGACTGGGGAGGGAAAATGAGAAGCCAGTGGTTGTCCTTTCAGCTGTGTAATGAATACAGAAAAGTGGGCATCTATCTTTAAATTCTCCAAGCTGGTTGCTAACGAGCTGCTTCTTTTAACAATTCTTTTCTGTACGACTCTATTCTCCAATCCAAAAACACTGGCGCATACCGCAACACTCTACTTAGATATTTCTTTAGAGAATCTGCTTCTTTTGATCTAGGGAAACTTGCAAAAGTAAGCATTCTCTTACATGCCGGTGGGATTACCAATTAATACAAGTAGAAAACCAGTTTGGTCAACCGTAAAAGTCCTCAGGCCTTTTGGCCCAGAGATTGAGACATACTAGGAGTATAACCTGAAAAAAATAATCAGAAATATGATAAAGATTTATTTCCAAAGATATCCATGGAGGACTTATTTATAATAGCGAGGGAGAAGGGGAAGGAAATGTCTGACAGTGGAAGACTGGTTTAAAAATATGACCCATAAAGGGAATAATATACATCCATTAAATCAAAGGCTATCATGGAATTTTTAATGAGATGGGGAAATGCTTCTGGTATCATACGAAAAAAAATGATACAACATTTTGAAGCTAAAATATTTTCAATCACTAATATAAAAAAAAGAAATAAAATATTAAAAATTTAAAAATTTCAACCACAGTTACTTCTGGGCTATGAGACTATGGATCTTTTTCTCCCTGCTGCTTTAATCTTTTTGGTAATTCTGAAAATGAGTTTGTATAATTTTATCAATTCAAACTTTAAAGAATAAATCACTGTAAGAAGAGAAGGCATTTACAAAGGCATAGCCCAAAGTGTGTCTCTCCAGAGTTCATAGAAATTTGCAAAGTTTCCTTAAGGGAACAGAAGGAGAGGGCATGTCCCCATGGGGGACAAACAAGGAAGAGAGGACAAGTGGAAATTAGGGCAAAACCTGCACACAGGCCTGCTCCAGGGTGAGGCACCAATCCAGCTACTTATGCATCCTCTGGAATTGCTGTCTAAACTACTTGTCTTCAACTGGAGAAAAGATACAGTTTTCTTTAAGGTGTGGTGTCCTTAGGGGCATAGCTTGACTTTTAGGAGTGAACTATTTTTAAATATTTCCTAGAAAGTTTCCCGGTAAAATGTGTCATGTCAGCTTCCAGGGTCATAGTTCATAGACTGCATTTTATTAAAATGATGGTAGAATGCAAAGTTCAGTTTAACAGCATTTTGCTAAGATCATTATTGATTCATTTTATGAGAGTAATACCAAACCCACATTAGAAATTAACTAATTCAACTTCTTTAATTTATAGGTATAAAGCTGAGGCCCAGAGACATGAGACAACTTTGCATTTGACTTGGCCATTAAAACTCCAGTGTTTGTCTGCAAGTTAAAAATCTCTTTGCATGATTCTAGACCCACTCTACCATTCTCTCTCATCTATTTAGAAAACCTCAGGGACTGATTCACAAACCGCACGGGAAGGTTAAGTTCATCCACAACTCTCTATTGTAGTATGTCACCCCCAACTCCCATGCACTTCACGCAATCATCTTGTCATTGACTGTTATGAACCCCCCCATTCATATTTTGAAGCCCTAATTCCCAATGTGGTGTTAATAGGAGGTGGAACCTTTGGGTGGTGATTAAGTTTAGATGAAATCATGAGGGTCAAGTCCTCATGATAGGATTAGAGATTTTAGAAGAGACCAGAGACCTTATTCTTCCTCTCTCCACCAAGTGAGGAGGCGGGGCCATCTGCAAACCTGGAAGAGGGCTTTCATCAGGACCTGACCATGCTGACACCCTGACCTTGGACTTCCCAGCCTCCAGAACTGTGATAAATAAACATCTGTTGCTTAAGCCAGTCTATATTATTTTGTTATAGCAGCCCAGAGTGACTAATACACTGGATGCAGTCAGATCGTGACATGTATGAGGCTCTTTCCTTAGTAATTCACACTCTTCCAGTTCTTTACTTACAAACCTATTATTAGAAGGCAAAAATTTCCCTTTTGCCAAGCAGAGTTTAATGCCAGCATAGTTATCCAAAGAAAAGTTTATATCTATATATTCATACCAGTTTGGTTGTTTGAACAGAACACGTTTTTAAATAGAGCACCTACTGATGGCTACTGGTAATTGAAAAAGCTAACACGAGGTGGAAATCGCAAAAGCTAACACATGATGGAAACCTAACACTTGCAGACTCTATTATAAATGTTTCATAAAGATATCTCATTAAGTTATGTCAATAGCCCTATTAGGTAGATACTATTACATAAAAAATAAAGTTAATTAGCTGACTATAGGCACACAGGTAGGCCTTTCTGGAAGCCTGACCCAAATTTGCTTCTGGATTGCCTGGTATTTTTACAGGGTCACTTTGTATTTTTATACAGATTTCTTCAATAATATTGTATACATTTTTTAGCTTTCACCAATTAGTCAATAATAGCCTGAGAATCTCGTTACAATGTATTGAATGGGGCCAAAGTAATTGAATCATCCTATGGTCTTCCTATTTTGCTTACTTCATCTTGAATGTTCATTGGGCGTAATGATGTTCTCTACAGCAAGAAATCTATTTTCAATGGACTGAACCACTCTGGATCCTTCAGCTACTTCAAAGTACATCATCTTTTCAAATACACTGATCTACCATCACACTTCTTTAGAAAAATTTTTGTTTAGAATACCTGGTAAACAGGGCTGTGATTTTCTCCATAATTACACCATTAGGCTTCATTTTCTGCAAATATATATTCGTAGCCAATCATTTGTGTCGTACTTTGGCTTGAGTCAGCATCAAGGTATGCGAAGGGCATGTTTTTTGTCTCAAAAATGAATAAGCTGTTTTTCCCAATTATGTTCTCAGTTTGTTATATGCCTTTTAAACTAGTATCATACAGTGTCTCTTGTAGTTACTGTCTAGTCAAAATGCATAGGCCATTGAATTATTTGAAAACAAGTCAATATCAGCTAGGCAAATGTTACTGTTCTCACAAAAGTCATTTTTTGCTTATAAAACTTTCAAATGTATCTTATGAGAGGAGAAACTTTTCTCATCATGATTAGTCATCCCTGATGTACCTATAAAAGAATTCTCATAGAAAATGCCTAAATTTTTATGACAGAAACCAAATTCAATTTTTTATCCTATTGGTATAGAGGGAGCAAAAATAGTTATAAAAATATGTAACTTTTATAAAGCCTAGTGTCTTCCATGGGCCAGGCTCAGAGTTAAGGACAATCAAATTCATCATTCTACTTAATCTTTACAATATTCTTGTAAACAACACAATTCCCATTTTATAGAAGGTGAAGAAACTCAGGCTTCTATGGCTTTGGAACTAGCCCAAAACTATAGTACCAGTTACCTGTTTTATGTAATCAACAATCCCAAAATCTAGTGGCTTAAAACAATGATTTCTCACAAAATTTATTTCTTCTCACAGTGTGGGTCGGCTGGCTGGTTTTTCCACTAGAGTCCCTGGGTTCCCTCTGGTGGCTAAATGCGGTTGGAGAGTTGGCTGGGAGCAGGGCTCAGCTGGGAGAGTTGGGATGACTTGGGATGGCTGCAGCTCTCTCTCCCTACGGTCTTTCAATCTCAGGGAAGTAAGCTTGGGGCTGGGCTTCCTCACCGGGTAAAGATAACATTACATCATTGCTGATGGTGTTTCAATGACTTATATTAAGTGCTTAATTATGGAATGAAACTTTTCATTTTCTAATTATCAGAGCATAGGCAAATATAAGAGAACAGATTTATAATTTCACTGCCCTCTGAGAAATTTATGTTTGCCCTTCTTTCATGGGGGAGATGTGAGTCTGTGTGCCCAGCCAGCCAGACATATTAATATGTTCTGAATGGCTCAGTCACCATTCCAGGGCCGTTCTGCATTAAATCAGCCTCCCAGATACACCTTGCCAGGCTTCAGTCTCTATTGAAACCCATAAAACTATGACATATCATCTTCTTCCAAGCCCCAGCAAATACTGACTTGAGAGAGGTGAACAACATTTTGTTTGGTCTGGTCTTTTCATGCAGGGATAAAGAGGGTATGCCATTACTCACTCCGGAGTGCTGCAAAGTCAGGCTGAACAGAAGCTATGTGTTCTGTAGTTGTGCCTCTTAGTTTCAGGAGAGATGGTAGGCTTCTGATGGGAGTATAGGACAGTGTAGAAAGCCCTTCACTGGGGAGAGGAGAAGGGAAGAATATGGGAAAATCCCTCAGAATCACACACTTGGTCACCTAGTATGGAATGCTGAATGTCAAAAAAACCTATGAGAGCATTTAGAGTAGATATGTCAGATTAAGTAATTAGACAAATTAGAGGCGGCAAATGCTTGGCACATAGACGTGAATCTCTAGTCCTGCACATTGTAAATTGATCCTGGATACTTCCTTCTGAGAAGCTTCATGACATAGCTTTTGGAGCAAAAAAAAGTTGGAACTTGGAAATTCATAGTATATTGAGTATACTGGAAAATAAAATTATTTCTCCCCCTTTATGGGTAAGGAAGTAGGTTCAGTGTGACTAAAAAAGTAAGCCCAGTCACAACAGCTGGTAAAAGACAGTACCAGAATACTAACCTGGGTAGTCTGATTCCCAACTGATCTTAGCACTCAGCTCCGCAGAGGGATGCTCTCTTTGCCCCAGAGTCTGCTGGTTCATTCTCTGAAACATCTTTGATGCATCCATTCCTTTGAGAAGTATTTACTGGTAATCCACTCTGTGCCAACTTTTCACATTAAGAGCATTACAAGGCAGATATGATCCTTGCCTTCATGGAGCTCACATTCTAGAGGGAGACGACAAGAAATAAAAACATTAAGAAAAATGAAATTTACCTTCACATAATGAAAGGTGCTAAGAAGATAAATGTGATATGTAGTTCAGTTCCCTCTCACTTTACATTTTCTCTCCCTGCATTCCCAGATATATAACACATAGGAATGCCCAGAAAAAATTCCTCTAGCCCTTTGCATGGGATTTCCAAGGCTTCTCATCTGTGCTTACCTGCATTCTACCCCTAAGCCAAGCACTGGCATATGTAGAGCTGCAGAAACTTACAAGGACCATAGGAGGCCACAGAGAATGCCAACTGGAAGACTGAACAAATTATCCAGGTAGGTTGGACAGAAATATCTTCTTCTGGAGGCTGATTATATAACTGAAGTATTTACTTTGACAAATAATTTTGATAATCATTTAAGCTTTGATTTTTCTTTTGAAATTTTCTATTCTTGAGGTAAGGTAAAGATATATATATAGCCCAGCCGGGCATGTCTCAGCAGTTGAGCATCGACCTAGGATCCAGGCAATAGGGGTTCGATTCCCTGTCAGGGCACATGCCCGGGTTGCAGGCTCGATCCCCAGTAGGGGGGGGTACAGGAGGCAGCCGATCAATGACTCCCTCATCATGGATGTTTCTATCTGTATCTCTCCCTCTCCCTTCCTCTCTCTGAAATCAATAAAAATATATTAAAAAAAAAAAAAAAAAGAGAGAGAGATATAATTTTCTCTTTTGAATTGACCCATGGTATAGATACTAGAAATGGATTTGTGTGTGAGCTCCTTGCCTTTTCATATGCATGGAAATGATTATAATCAAGATAATTTATTCATTCATTCATTCAAACAATATTTAGCATCTACTGTTTCCAAGACATTAAGTGCCAGGGAAAAACAGTAACTGACAGAATTAATTGATAGGACACATATAAGAGGGAAGGAGGCAAAAGGAGAGAGAGGGGGCAAAATAGTGTATAAAGCTTAGATCTTAGGAAAGAAAGTAGAGCTCAAAGAATGAGAGATGAGGTGAAGGGTGGGTAATGTATTGGTTAAGGATTAAGCTCACCTGCTTGTAAAAAAATAAAATAAAAAAGTTGTGATGTAGACAAAGTTCAATTTTTTTTCTCATCTGGTGAGAAGTCTAAAAGAAGGAAGACACTCGAGGGCTGTGCTGATTCCACATTTCTCAGGGACCTAGGCACCAGCATTTCTGCTTTATCATTTTTTAAGCACAGCCTTTTCCCTCATGTTGGCTAGAAGGCTGCTAGAATTTAGAAACTGATTACACTATTCTCTCTCCTTTTGCATATGTTCAAAAGTGTATTAAAAACCTGAAAAAAAGCAAAAAAGACATTTGGTTTCAGCTCCAGCGTATACTGAGCTTAGCTGTCATCATTCCCATCCTTACAATAAGAAAAAGCTAAAGACACTGAAAGTCGACTAATTTTTTTTTTGGTCTGATCATAAAACTGAATTCACAGGGCAAACTGCCACCCTGAAGTCCAGAAAGACAGGTGTATTCAGAAAGTCACACCTGAGATCTGCTTCGGAGGAACTGAAGCAGTAGGGTTGTGAACTTGCAGGAGCACCTAAGTGCCAATTTGATGAGTGGTTGGGGGCTCAGTGTAGACTAGCTTCAGAATGGAAAACCCTTGAGGTTGAAGTCTCAGGGTGGAGGGCACACTTTTGTGGGTTTTACCCCCCCAAACCCCACTAGATTCTAATGGGGAAGAGACTCCCTGAAAAAAATTTCCCTCATGCCTCTGGCAGATGGAGGGAAAGAATACCACTGTGAAAAAGGAGCCAGGAGGAGAGAAGCTAAGACACACCTGTAAAGGTCACAGCCCAGAGGCACAGGCCCAACAGAAGACAGGTTTGATCACAAGGTTATAGACGATTCCCCACCCACACCTTACCGCCACACCAACAGGACCTCATTATGATACTGCAGCTGTTCTCTAAGTGCCATATGATCCCACTCATATGTGGAATGTAACGAACATGATGAACTAACAAGCAAAATAGAGTCAGACTCATAGATAGAGAGCAGTCGTGAGTTGGGGGGCTGCGTTGAAGGTGGTGGAGGGATTGAGCAAAAAAGGGGGGGAAAAGAGAAAACACTAAAAAAACACACCAAAAGAGGAGTTCTTAAGGAACTCTAACAATAGAAACAAAAACAAGGGCATTAAAGAAAATGGAAGCCTCAGGCATCTCCAGCTACAGCAAACATTAAACACAGCCCCACTGCCAGCCCGACAGCCTGGTTAACATAAATCCTCATGCTAACAGTCCATTTATCTCAGTTCCTATTATCTGATCCATCACATCCAGCTTTCAACAAAAAGTACAAGGCATGCCAAAACACAGGAAAACACACAGTGTGAAGCTACAAAGCAAGTATCAGAGCCAGAGTCAGACCTAAGACAAATTTCAGAAAGCTCAGACAGAAAACTTCAAGTAACCAGGATTAATATACTGAGGACTCTATTGAAAAAAAGCAGACAGCCCACAAGAATAGATGGGTAATGTAAGTAAAGAGATGGAAACTCTAAGAAAGGATCAAAGGAAACGATAGAAATCAAAAATGCTGAAACGGAAGTAAAGAGCTCCTTTGAGGGGCTCATCGGTTAACTGGACATGAGAGAGGAAAGAATCAATGAGCGTGAAGATATGTTAGTGGAAGCTTTCCACTGGGGCATACAAAGAGAATAATCCTGGGCAGGAAAAACGGGGATTCTGCAAGAATTGCGGAACAATTGCAAAAGCTGTAACATGCACGATTAGAATGCCAAACACCAAAGAGAGAGCAGAAGAAATATTGAGGCAATAAGGGCTGAGAATTTTCCAAAATGAATGACTGACACCAAACAACAGATCCAAGAAGCTCAGATAACACCAAGTGACATAACAACCAAATCTACACCTCAAGGCACGTCATATTTGAACTGAAGAAAGCCAAAGAGACAGAGAGAACCGTGAAAGAAACCAGGGAGTAAACGTGCCTTACCTAGAGAGGGATAAGTCGGATTATAGCACGTTTCCTACCAGAAATCGTATACCTTAAACTTCCATGTCCTATGTTGATAATATCTCACTAAAACGGAGGGAAATGAGAACTCAGATTTGTCACCCTTCCCAAGCCTCTTGGTGCCCATATTATTTTATAATCATATGTGTTCTCTTAACATCTGCATCCATATAACTAAAGTCCTAAGTAAAATATATTTTCTATATTGTAATAGAAAGAACCACAGATCCCATCAAAAGGGACATAAATAATGGTAGTCTAAGACACTAAAAGGCAATAATTTGGGACCATGGAGAAAACAAAAAAAAAACTATTATGTAAATACAAAGGGATTTAAGTTGGAAATAAAAGTTAAATTAGACCTATCAGGAGTTAAGAAAAGGAGAGGGAACAGACTTTAAAGTCTGCTGCCCATTAAGATAGTTCTTCAGTTCTGTTTGAATCACAGCCCTCCATAGGGCTGGAGGCTTATCATGTGGTAATTGACCTTGCCTTGTCTTCACCCGTGAGTTTACTACTAACTTGGAAAAATCCAGAGGTCAGACAGATAGACATCAATATTATTATTGACAAAGCTGATTACGAGATGTGCTTGGATATGTGAACACTGTCGGGCTTCCTAATATTTTTCTCTCAAATCAAAATCTCAGCAAGTTCTCACACGAGAGAGTCAATATAGAAGACACATTCCATACTGATGCCCCTCACTTCCATAGGGGAGAGGGAGAGCCTGAATATACCAACAGATAATGACCAGAACACACATGGTCATAAATACAGAGTTCTGACCAACCACCTGCAGCAACCAGCCCAGGAAACCAACCCCCTATCTGCAGTAACCCGCCCAGGAAACCAGCCTGTAACTGATAAGTCAGACTTTCAGGAAGTCAGACTACTATCTCCAGTAACTGGTCCAGGAAGCCAAACAATAATCCCTGTCACAATCAGTCCAAAGTGTCCAAGACCTGACTGATAACTGATAGCTTTACCTATTTTGGCCCCCACTTCCAATTTAGGACCAACCTGAAAAAACCTACTATGCACCCCTAATCAATCACATAGGATGTCCTACCTCTAGGTAGCCCATTTCCAGCTTCCCCAGGTCAACATCCTCCAATCAGAGTACACATGAGGTGTTTCTTTTTTCCACTATAAAGCTTTCCCGGTCCACTGTCTGCCTTCACATCTCTGCTAAATACCAGAAGTGGAGGATGACACCCTTGCTACAGCAGGTTCTGAATAAGAAGCCTTTGCCTGTTCTCATTTGGGTGATCTTCATTTCTTTCCACAAGAAGGGGGGAAAGGGAAAGGTCACAGGATCTCCCTTTCACAGGCCAGCCTAGGCCCTGACTTGGCCTTGGCGTGCAGAGAATTTAGGAGCAAATTCCAATGCACAGGACCTCCAGCTGGCTGCCCTGAAAGAAGACAATTTCTGCTGGGCTACTCAATGCCTGCTTCCCAATTCTACTAATTGGGTACATCCTTTCCAATACCTCAGCACGGAGTGAGTGAGTGAGGGGTAGAGAAGAGTAATAGAAGGAAACCTGAAGAGTGTCAAATAAGTATAATCCTCTAATGCAGAGTGTTTGGTCTCTGCAACTCCAGTTCTTTGATACATCGCCACACTGTGGGTGGTGGTGTCAACAACAACATCACCATCATCATCATGGTCAAAGGGAACAGGAGAGATAACAGTAAAAAACCAAGAAGCTAGTAGACTTCCTGCCAGGCTGTTCTTTTTTATTCCAGAGTAATTCTGTCCAAAATTTTCCCTCTAACAGTAAGTTACTGGGGCCCATACATAAGGTTCCTTTCTTGAAGTGGCCCCTGATAAAGAGCAGAACATGCACCCGTTTCCCCAAAGATTGGATTACTGGGATTCAGTGCCCAGGATTGGAGGTGGGGGTGGGGGAAGGATATCCCTAGTATCCCCCTATCTCTTTTGAGATAACAAAGGTGAGGAAAAGATGAGTCATGATACAACAACAGTGCCTCCTGCCAGCAGCAGTCCCTGTGTGAGCAGTATAAGTACAGCTGTGCGCTCACTTCACCTGCGGTAAGCTCAAAACACAAGCAAAGCATTCACATAGGGTCCTGGCTGTGAAAATTAGGAACCTTTTCAAAGGCTCAAGAAAGCCATCTAGAGACTAAATAGGACTCATTTTGTTACTCTCTATTCAGAATTTAGAACAGATTTGTACTTGTAGTAATGTCCTAATTGGATAAATAATAGCATCTCCCAGTTGTCAAAATTATTTGCATTAAAACTCAGTTTGGACAATGCAATAAAGCGCCCTTCTTAGCACATTGTGTCCCAATCATGATGAATGGTGTGATTAAACTTTGTCTGTCTTCTTCCTAACATGATTAAGAAGGATTGGTATTAGATAAAGGTGCAGAGTAAAGACAAATGCAGCCAGCAGAAGCCAAAGTCATTGCTAAACAGGTGCACCCAGGTCGTGGTACAAATGGCACTGCAACACATTCCTGGGGTGGCCGAAGAGCACAAAGTACAGTTTGGGTCTTTACATCAACAGAAGAGCTAGACTGGTCTGGGAGAAGGCAAATGAGTGGGAAAGTGTTAGAATAAAATTTGTGCAAAATCAGAGGCCATTGTCACTGAGAATCAACTAAAAAATGCAACATTTCCTTATGTGTGATCCAAAAGCTTTCCATCTCTATTCATCTCATAATAGGGAGTCATATTTACTATGGAGATAACCCTGGATGATCAAGCTTTCCCCAAGGAATTCATGCTGAGGTCTCTTAAGTATGGATTAACCAAAATATTTATTGAGTATCATAAACAATAAAGGCCCCCAAATATTTATTATCATAAACAATAAAGGCTTGTACTAGATATAGCAAGTGTAACAAGAAATATATCTAATACTATGTCTCAGTCCTTATCTTTAAAAGGCCTGTACTTTAGCTTGGCCCGTGTGGCTCAGTGGTTGAGTGTCAACCCAAGAACCAAGAGGTCACCAGTTCAGTTCCCAGTCAGGGCACATGCCTGGGTTGCAGGCTCCGTCCCCAGTGGGGGGCATGCAGGCAGCAGCTGATTGATGATATTTCTCTTTCATCAATGTTTCTATCTCTCTATCCCTCTCCTATCTTCTCTCTCTAAAAATCAATAAAAACATTTTTAAGGGGGAAAAAAAAGGTCCGTTTTTTAGTTGAGGAGATAAACCTCACAATTATATTCCTGGCTGAGATGACTAACCTTCCAAGGAAGCAGAGTGTCACTGGGGAATCAGTGTCACGAGACCACAAATCATCCCATCAGCAACTCAACGAACATTAAAAATGCGTTGTTCAGATCAGACAGGCCTAGGTTCAGTTTTCACCTCCATCACCCCCTCGCTGTACGATCTTGAGAAATTTGCTGAACCTCTTTTGGCCTCAGTTTCTATGTATGTAAAATAGGCTGCATGTGTGTGCGTGAGGCCTGAGCAGAGCGATCCAACAGTAGGGACCTAATAGATGACAGCTATTCCTGTTTCCCACTTCAATCAGCACTACAGCATCAAACACATGTTTTGAAGTTTGTTTATTTTTGCCACTGCTTTGTTATTTTTTTGTATTTTTTCTCTTTCATCGTGAACCTGAAGGGATGTTCACAAAGATGTAGCTGCCACCCTGGCTGAGGTCATGAGCACTGTGGCTGTGACTTCTAAGCTTTTACTTCTAAGGATTTGCCGGATTTTGAGTTGGCTGGGCCAAGAAGCAGCACAGATCGAGGGTATGGAGACCTGAATTCATGTCTGGTCCACATATTATTGTAAATAGTACTTTAAGCTAAGTTTATTAATCATCAAATGAGAAAGACAAACTTGCACTTACTGTCGGGTGTTGTCAGCAAATTCTACACATACTACCTTACTTAATTCTTACTCTAATCCTTCCAAGAACCTAGTTTTTTCTGTCTTTTACAGATCAGGGAGCTGAGGAGAATGGGTGGAATCTGCTGCCCAAAGTCTCAGAGCCAGGCTGAGCCAGCGTAGTAAGGTCATGGCATGGACTCACGTCACTTCCTTTCAACCATGTCCTGGCAAGTGCCTCCTTGAATGAACTATCCAGCGCCTCTCAATCTCAATGCTCTCATCTGTAAAATGGGGATAACACATACTTTTGGGGCTTATCAGTATTAAAATGATTACTTCATGTTGTGTCCAGTTCAGTTCCTGACACTTAGTTGAGGACAGAGACCACAATCTGATGTCAAAGTGGGTCAGATGATAAGGGTGAATTGGAAATATCTGGACCTGGACACAGTGTAAAGAAATAATATTAGCCTGGACAGCCTTCTTTGTTTTTTTTTAAATTTGTTTGTTTTTTAATCTTCACCCCAGGATATTTTTGCCATTGCTTTTCAGAGAGAGTTGAAGGGAGAGAGAGAGAGAGAGAGAGAGAGAAACATCGATGTGAGAGAGACACATCAATTGGTTGCCTCCTGCATGTACCCCCACCGGGGCCAGGGATCAAGCCTGCAACTGAGGTACATGCCCTTGGCTGGATCAAACCCAGGACACTTTGGTCTGCAGGCCGACACTCTAACCACTGAGCAAAACCGGCTAGGGTTGGACAGGCTTCTTTGAAGGCTCTGACATCATCTCCTGCTCCCCTGTTTTTACTCCTCTTAAAGCAGATCAGTTGCAAGGTTGTTCCTGATGGAAGAAATAACCTTCAGCCCAGTTCTCCTGCCTTCCTGTGCTGATGTCCAACTCACAGCTATTCTCAGAGGTGTAGATAAATAACACAGCCAAGATACAAGGCCTCCAAGTTCACATCAGGGCCAAGAGATTTATTTAAACACATATTTAGTGAGCACCTACTAAGTGCCAGGCACTCTTCTAAGTGTGAGTTCACATCAGTAAACAAGACAGACGAAGATTTTTACATTCCCGGAGCCTACATCTACCCAGCAGAGGGAAAGGCAATAAACACAATAAGTAAGTTATAGAGCATGTGAGAAAATGAGAAAAGTGCTATGTAAAAAAAAAATCAGTATGGGGATTAGAAGCATGGGGGTGGAGTAGATTGTGACAGTTTTTAAATTGGTTTGCAGCGAGTCTCACCCAACAGGCATCATAATTAATATCAACTCAGAGATAATAGCTCTGAGCTGAATCTGCAGATGTTTAATGCTGCTTTGTGTGAAAAGTGGATTGAAATGATAATTTAAGAATAATTACTTTAATTGATGTTTGAGTATCAGAGAGGCAGTGAGTTCAGTGGTGGGATGGGAAGGCGTGTTTGTGCCCAAGGATGTTCATCTTCATTTATTTACATAAATTTTCCATTCAGGTCTCATATCTGGATGCATGGTAACCCTTACAGGTAATCACGAGAGTTCTCTTTACTTAGAAATGGCACCTGATTTGTTCTTTCCAGATGAGCAGATAGGGTAAAAGTGGCTGTGAGAAACCTCAAAATTATCAGCCAAATATTAGAGGAGAGACTCAGCCAGGTGGTTAAAATAGCACCACAGTGCTTGTTATCCTAACCTGTCCATATGCAGGTGGCAGAAGCTCATGAGAAATTTTCTGCCCCTCTCTTTGCAATGAAAAGAATGACACTATGTATAATGCTTATAATTAATTCATGCCCTAATGATGCCAAACAACTGCTACAAGTAGCGCTGACGAAGAATATACAATTACCTGGAAAGATGATCAGAATATATTGTAACTTGAGAAAACTGTATTGTGGTATGATACTATTTTAAAATATTATTGCTTATATATAAATGCTAAGAGACCAAAACATTAACAGAGGTTATTTCTGGGTTGTGGACTTCTGGATGATTTTTATTTTCTTCTTTTTATACCATAACCATGTCATTTTTGTAAAAAGAACATATAAACCATAAAAGTTATACTTAATGCATAATAACAAATAAATCCAATCATCCACACATCTATAGCCTTGTTCTCACCAAAAGACCTGAAATCCCTTTGACTACTGGGTCGCCCTCATTGCATGTTGCATGTGTGCCATTTGAGTAGGTCATACTAGTGATATGCTATAAATACTTAGCAAGTGGCTCTCTATCCCACACCCCCATTCAAGAAATAAAATTTTATTAAAAATTCCCGATTTTGAGTGTTTGCCAGTTACCATGGTGTAAATACTCCCTCCATGTTCAATTTCAAGCTACCACTGTCATGTATCTGAACATGGTACCTCATGTATTGAAAACTATAGAATTTGGAATTTCCATATTATTAAATGAATAAAGAAACCTTACAGAAGAAGTTAACTGAGACCCTGGAACAGCAAATGCCATTCTAGCAAACGACCTTGCGTTATGTCCCTGAACAAGGATTTGGGAAGAAATGCTCACAATTGATTCTTGTGAGCCTTTATACAACACTCTGAATGCTCCTTAAAGTCAGGGCAGGCCTCTGGAGCTAGTTCAGGCTGCTGCTTAGCTGGTGTATTGCTCGGACCTCACACCTTAGCCTACTATTTCTGCAATAAAGGACAGTCAAGAACCAGTGCAGCCCACCCAGTGTGGCTCAGTGGTTGACAGTCAACCTATGAACCAGGAGGTCACAGCAAGTCAGGGCACATGCCCAAGTTGCAGGCTCAATCTCCAATAGGGGGCATGCAGGAGGCAGCTGATCAATGCCTCTCTCTCATCATTGATGTTTCTGTCTCTCTCTCCCTCTCCCTTCCTCTGAAATAATAATAATTTTTTTAAAAAAAATTGAAAAACAAACAAACAGTACAACACTTTGAAATTGTTGCAGACCCATGTGGTCCCTTCATCACTGATTCCAACTGAGATTACAAATCGGTGCATCACCTCTCCTTGCAAAAATTGCACTGAAAAACTGACTGAGGAAGGAGAGACTGAGTCCTGGGAAGGGGATCCAGGTGGCAGGAGTTGGTCAAAATTCGTGAGGGCAAGAGTCCCTTCCCTGCTCCTGCAAACCCACCCCTTGGCCAGCTCAGCCTTTTTGCCCCCGGCCACGGGTCATGACACACCACGCAGCCTCTCCTATGGCACTTACATCATTTTGTACTCACGTATTTCCATAATTGTGCGCTGCCTGTTTTCTCCTTACCAGAGACTGGGAACTCCCTCAGCACAGGAGCTGTATGTTCTGCTCACACTGGAAGCCAGTGTCCAGCACAGGCCCGTTATGTTGTGGGTGCTGAATGGGTGTGACTGTCCTGCTGCCCAGGCTCAGGCCGCAGGCTCAGAAATGGGCTGCTGGGGAGTGAAGAGAACAGAACTAACACGGGGAGCGCTATGCTAGGCACTTACAGGCTTTCTCATTTAAAACTTATGAGAAACTTAGAGCCGCTCTGTGAGGCACTTGGCATTGTGCTAGTTTTACAAAGGAGAAAACAGTTCATTGCTAGTAGCTGATGAAACCGGGATTTGGCCAGGATCTGGCATATGCCAGGGTGTCTGCTCTTTCCATCAGACTCCTCTCCTTCTACCACCAACAGTCTCATCGCGACAACCTTCCCCTCCTCCACCTCCCGCCACATTCTTAGCCAGTCAGGTGGGGCCAGAATACAGAAAGGGGTCAGAATGTAGGCCTGTCTGAGATGCTGGCCCAGGGGCTGTAGGGAGGCCTCTGGGCCTCGCTTTGATATCCCTCCTCTGAAAATATACATGGAAACAAGGGAATCGTACCTACTTTGAAGACAAATTTTCCCTTTGAAAATGATCAGTGACACTATTTTACATATTTGGTCTGGTCTCTAGAGGCACTGGGAGGGGGACATTTTACCCTTTGCTCTCCCCTTGCCCTTATTTTTTTATTTCAGGGGATTCTTAAGCTTCTATATTAAAAGAAATAATGTATGATGAAGGATCTGCTGGTGAGCCTAAGCTCAACTGAAGATAGAGTCCCATTCCCTCCTATATCATTCAGAAGAAACAAAAGAAAAACTGAGTTAATACATGCAAATGCCAGGAACTCACTCACATTCCCTCAAGGGAATCTGAAAAACAACTTTGGCCCCCTTCCCAGCTCATTTAAAAGTGAGAAGTCAACGGAATGAAGCTGTTTGTGCCAAGCAATAATAGTGATAAATAATGCATGGACATTTATTGTCTCTACAGCCCTTCCCCTCCCACTTGATCCAGGTCCTGAGCAAACTTTCTCTTCCCTGTGAAAAACCTAGACTTTGAAGTCAGTCCATTGTGGCTTCAAATACCAGCTGTCACTGTCCAGCTGTGCACTTTTGGGCAAGCTCATTTCTTTACCTCAGTTTCTCCTCTGTAAAATGGGGACATCGTACTACCTTCTAGAAATATTTTGAGAACTGAATAAGATGGGGTTATGTACGTAAAGTTTAAGCACTATGTTTGCCTGCATATTTTAAGCACTCTCAAACATCACCTGCTACCACCATCATCATCATTTTTACACCACAGCCACCATTTTCATTAATATTTAAAACAACTCTGTAAGTTGAAAATTATTAAAGATGGAAAATTAAGGTTCAGAGAAGTTAAGTAATTTGAACAAGGCCACGCAGCTGGTAAGAGACAAAATGTAGATTTAAACCTCAGTCTGTCCTAATTTGAAAATCTCCATATAACTGAGACATTAAGAGTTTTTTACAAATCCGTGTGCTCCTTATAGTCCCAAACCTCCCTTGCCATTGGGTTGAGCCATAAGAATGAGTGAGGAAAATGTGAAATGATGAGTCATTCCTGGACCAAACATTTACGCTTTGGTGAGACTCTCTCATCCCTCTCTTCCCCGCCATGACACATTTGGAAGGCATATGCTGATATGATGGGTCAGAGACTGAGGGAAGGAGAATCCCTGAGTCACCAAGTAGGGTAATATCCTTACCAGCCTTTATGATGTTAAACCAGTTGGATTTTGTAGTTTGTTGTGGCATCTAGCAAGGACTATCACAATACACAACACTCTACCCATTATGCTTAACCTACTGTCCCTGTTCTCAAGGAATTTACCAACGAGTGTGGGGTATAAAACATGCATACATGAAGAATATGTCAGAAACTGTATTATTCAGGATCCAATTAGAAAAATACAGAAATCACTCTAGGTATATTAAACAGAAGGTACTTAATATAGGAATTGATTATAAAGTATTAGAGACTTAAAAGAGGGGGAAATAAAGTTACTTAAAGTATATGCAGGAAACTAGTACTGTTTCTGGATCCTCAAAACAAAAATCCACTTGGAGGCTGGTTCGCTGTGGGACTAAAGCTCCTAGAGTTGGACCCCAGCTGCCTGAGCGTGACCCAGAAGTCCATACTCTCAGGCCACTGACGCCTCTGCTACAGCTGCCAGGACTGGAACCACTGCTGCCATTGTCACTGCCACCAACACAGTTCCTGCATCCAGTGTGGTTCCTGATGCTGCTGCCAGAGACACCGCCAAAAACTACCTCCCAGCCTCCCACCTGTGCCCCACATTTGGCAGAATCTAAGCCAGTCACAAAGGAGTCAGGGATATGTTGTCTACTATTCAAAGAAGAGCAGCACAAAAGAGTAGTAAAAGGAGCTGAGGGCAAGTGGCTGGTATGAATTCAAATCAAGCAGTAAGGACGGCATTTGCCAAGAAAACAGGAGCACTTAGGAAAGACTCCATGGTCAAGGAGAGATGTGTTAGTTTCCTGCTGCTGCTATAACAAATAGCCATAAATGTAATGGCTTAAAACACCAATGTATTCTCTCACAGCTCCAGCAATCAGAAGTCTAAAATGGGGCAGCACACTGCCTTCCTTCTGGAGACTCTAGGGGGAAATCTATTTCCTTGCCTTTTCTCGTTTCTAGAGGCCA
The DNA here is from genome assembly GCF_054644295.1 of Miniopterus natalensis. Taxonomy (NCBI): domain Eukaryota; kingdom Metazoa; phylum Chordata; class Mammalia; order Chiroptera; family Miniopteridae; genus Miniopterus; species Miniopterus natalensis. The sequence continues at coordinate 49,075,553 of NC_142094.1, forward strand.
CCCACATTCCTCGGCTTGTGACCACGCATCACCGACCTCTGCTTCCATCATCACATCTCCTCCTTCTGATTCTGACCCTCCTGCCCTGCTCTTCTAAGAACCACTGTGATTACATTGGGCCCACCCAGATAATCCAGGAAAAATCTCCCCATGTCTAGGTCCTTAATCTTAATCTCATCTGCAAAGGAGAAGCCAGGCTTCCTGACATCCTGCCCCTGGCTTTTCCCACTGCCTCTCCAAGGTGGGGCAGTAGTGGCTTGTCAAGGGCCAGAGAAAGCTATTCTCCTGCAGTGGGGTGGCAACTCTGATAAGCTTAACTGGCAGGTTATAGCGGGAGAGGTGGGTTGGAGGAAGCAGGACTCCCTTCATGGCTAGCAAATCTCCTAAGCTTTCTGCCTGAATGCTCCTGTTCATCCAGTGGAGATAAAATGCCAGTTTCTCCCTATTGCACAGCTTTGTTCCCTGTAAATGCTTTAGAAAGCTACGTGGATAAAGTGAAATCATGTGTGTAGTCATGCTTTGGAAATAATGATGTGATAATAAATGTAAAATACTACTGCTATTGCGTAAATGGGCTGTTGGGCTGAATGTTTTGATATTTCAGCATTTCCATATGGTTCAGATTCTTTCTAAAATTCCAGGGAATAGGGCAGGAATGGGGGAAACCCTAAGCCTTTTAAAGACTAGTCATGAGAAAAGCCCAAGAGTGGATTTCTAAGTGCCAAGAAACAATTCAACGGAGCCTAAAATACACAAAGCGATGTTTGTGCGTGTGATACGTGAGTACAATAATATCTTCTTCAATAAGGAGCTTCAATATATTCACATTAACTTTCCATTCTGTAAAAGTCATTTCTAATTTACAATATCCGATATGATTCATTAATCTAGAAAATTAGATTTCTGAGGGAACATGGTCTGTGTGTCCAAAAATTAAAATTCAACTCTCTATACTCTTTTGTTTCTTTTCAAAGAAACTTTTAGATTTGGAAATGCAGAGCAAATTAATTTAGCAAGATAATTGCCCTCATATTTATAAAAGTGCATGTATGCCTTAGTCATCTTAAGCTATAGGAAGCACAGGACTAGAGGGCTGATAGAAATGGAAGAGAGTGTGAGTGAACAGAGTGCTAGCAGGAGCATCTCCGCATTGAAGGAGGCACGCTGGGCACAGGTAAAGCCTACTGTCTGCCAAGAGGCTCTAACGCTGATAGTTCAAGTGACTTCCATGAGCACTGTAGTGCTTGCGCGGGGCTCCTCAGTGCAGCACCTTAGTGAAGAATTAAGAACCAGGAGGGAGTTTTCTAGTCATTTAGCAGTCGAGGCAGTTGGCTGTGTTTGGAACCAACACATAGGAGACAAGAGTCTGGATGCTGGCCAACCTCTATGGTCTAAACTTTCTCATCTGTGTAAAGAAGATAATACCTACCTTCCCAGAACAATAGTGAAATTTCAATACATGAGATATTGTAAGTGCTTTGAAATACCTTAACATCTATATCACTGTACAGTAGTATTTTCCCTGAGAAATATTTGGGGGACAGGAGGTGACTCACATCCATCACAGGTCAGACACCATTCTTCCAACTAAAGTTCTTATCTTTCTGAGTCTACTTGAAGCACTTAATAAAGGCTTTTGGAAGTGATCCTTTGGGAACAAGACAAAGGGGTTGGTTAGAGAGGTAAATTATTTCTCATTGATGACAGTAATGGAAAGCAAAGCTCAAGAGAAATTCATAATAATAATTCCTGTTTTACCAGGCAGTGGATGTCATTTGGATTGATCTACATTGACCATAATTCCGCAGCTCTTTACTGTATGCCTCGTATTTAAAACAGTTCTTTCCAAGCTGTAATTCATAAGCACTAGTGTGAACTAATTAAGTATTGCTTGGATATTTTACAAAAATAATTCATTTCTCCAAGGTTCTTGTTGTTACAGCTAGTGTACTGCATGTCTTTAGAACCACTTTAATTTAATATTAGAGAAATTAGATATGCTTATAATCAAACTCCATTATTAGAATCTAAGCACCCACATGTTTCGATGCTTTTATTTCATACTTCTGCTTCTCTTTTGTGGGTTGAATAAACTTGGTTAGGCATCCTTATTGTTCAGTGTCAGCTTTGCCTGTCTTTTCCATCTTCTTCCTGGCATACCACATCTCCATTCATATGCATTTCTATAAGTTTACACTTGGTTATATTCACAGAAGCTTCCTGCTGTAAAGTATGAATGCTCAAAAGACTACAATTTTATGATATTTTTGTCTCCTGGCCCTTTAGCAATGTAGCAGCTTTAATGTGTAACAAACCATATCCAAATTTAGTACCTTAAAACAATAGCCATTTCATTAGCTCGAGATTTAGTGGGTTGATATTTTGGGCTGGGCCCACCTGGACAGTTTTGATGATCTCAGCTGGGCCCGCCCAGGCATCTTCCTTCAGCTAATGGGTGATGGCCTCATCCATGTGTTTGGCATTTAGTTGGTGGGTGGTTGGCTGGCTGTTCAGATAACTGGGACATGTCACTCATCACCCAGTAGGCTAGATCAAGCTTGTTCACACTGTGTCGGTCTCAGGGTTTCCAAAGGCAGAAAGAGAAAGCAAGCCTGAACATGCAAGAATTTTTCAAGTCTCTCCTATTAACCAAAGCAAGCCACATCACCAAATCCAGAGGAATTGTGAAGAAGGAGACTCTCTAGGGAGAAGTGAACAAATTGGGGGCTATCACTACAACCACCTACCACAAGCAGCAAGGTCAATTATTATTCTAACATTATTTTTTTGTTCTTTCTTCCTGAATGGACCCCTTTCCTGTTCCTTCCTTGGGGAGATTTCAGTGGGAAGTCTTCACACACACCCTTCCACTCTGCTCCTAACCTAAAAGGAAAGATATTTTCCTCTCATCATTTCACCCAGAGGTCTAGACACCCCGAGACTGGGCCAAACATGGGAGGTCTTCCTACATTACCTTTAACTGAGCACTGACCAGTGAGCCACAGAAACATACTAGCTATGACATTTCAAACTCAAACCCAGGTAGCACTGATGAGCTACAGATCTTCACTAATGCAAGGAAGCTCACTGCATAAGTAAAGGCATAGTTTTCTATTCTTCAAAAATATCATAGATCACACATTCACTTTGTTTTATGATGAATTGGACCATTTCTATCTTGAGACATGATTTGCTTATTTCTATGGGATTTCTATGAGAATGCTGGGTCAAACTGTGTGTGTATTTTTAAATAGATATTTCCAGATTGCTTTCTCCACAACACATCATTCAGATTCCTATCAGCAATGTAGAAATGTTTGGTTAAATTCTCCATCAGGAACAAGTAATCGAAGCTTTTACAACTTTTGTCAGTTTGATAGATATGATCTTTCATTGTTACTTTAATTTGTATTTCCCTGACCACTGGCGAGTTAGAGAAGTTTTAAATATGCATGCTGGCCATTTGGATTTCTTTTTCTTTGAATTATTTGTTATATTTTTGTCCCATGCTTCTGTTCAACTGTTTGTTTTTCCTGTCAATTTGTAAGAGCTCTTTGCATATAATTAATGTTAATTTTTTGTTGGCTGTACTTCAGTTCTCCCCCAAATACATCATTTGTTTATTGATTTATTATTTTCCTATGCAAGAAACATCTTTAAAATTATTTTTATAAGCGAGTATGCTTATTTGTTTTTTAAATCTTTCTGGTCTCCCTGTTTTGGTTAACAAAGTTTCTCCTGGCTTTAAATTGTATATGTAATCTCCTTGATTTTTTACTAAGAATTTCTTACATTTCTGTTGTTTACATTTAAGTCTTTCATCCATCTGGAATTTATTTTGTAGGTGGTGTAATATAAAGGTCGAACATTTTGTTCTTCATTGTGGATAAGCTGTTATACTGTCACCATTTGTTTAATGATTAATTCATCCTGTCCCCAGTGAAATGAAATAGCATCTTTAACATGCATTAAATTTTAATATATGCTGAGATTTTTTTCCTGAATTCTCTATTCTATTTTATCTATTTCTCGGATATTTCCTTTTTTTATTTTTGCTTTTCTTCTTATTTGTACCAGCCCTTGCCTGATTCCATAAATATTCACAATTATTTCCTCTTAAGTCTGAGTTTGAATTCAGAAGATGTGAGTCCAAGTAGAAGCACTGTTTGTTGTGGTGGTGGTGGTTTTTTGACAAGATCTGATACATTGGGCAACACTGTTTGCTTTTCCACATCTCAGTCCTCTCTTAGGTAAAATTAGAGCATTGATTCCTGTCAGGCCCATAGAGCTGTCATAAAGATCAAACGGAAGCCTTGTACAGCGCTAGGGACCCTATAAGGTACTATAAACCGGTGGCTGTTATTGTACAGAGAGACTGAATATATTGACAGATATATATGGCCAGACCATATGTGACAATAGAGTTCTGATGCACAGACTCTGTAGGGAACAGCCCAGGAAGCCAAGCCACAGCCTCTGTAGCAACTGGCCCGAACAGCCCAAACTTGGTCACTGATTGCCAGCTTCCCTAATTTTTATCACATCTCTCCCCCACTTCTAACTCAGAACCAACCAGAGAAAGCCAAATATGGTCCCCCCAAATGACACGGGATTCCTGCCTCCCTCCCAGTTAGCCCCGTCCACTCCCCTGCCAACAACCTCAGTGCAAGCCTTCCCAGGGCTGCCTCGTTCTCACTGTAAAGCTTTCCAGCCCCCCTGCCCGCCTGTTTCCCCCCTGCCCGCCTGCCTTTGCATTACTACAAATGAAAGCAGAGTGACTGACTCCTTTGCTAGAGCCAATCTACATAAATAGCCTCTGGTTGCTCTCACTAGGGTGGTTTTTGTATATTTTTATAATACCTGATGTATATTTAAATGGACTCCTATAAAACTTGACATACCTACAGTTATTTCTTCCAGAGAAATCCATTCACTCATTGGCTCCACGTTGGCATTTATTAAGCATCCCCCACATAATACCACTGTGATGGCTCCTCCAGAGTTTCAAAGAAGACTAATTTCTGTAGAACTATATTCTATGTAGAGCTGTGAGACACGTGGGCTTGCTTAGAAGGCAGGATGTGGAATATGGAAAATAAAATAAAAGGAAAGTCGGTGATTCAAGACAGACTAAAAATAGTATGTGTGTGGATGTAAAATCAGTGATACGGGCAATTAATGTGTTAATTCCAAAAAGTAAATATCACCTGTGCTTGGCTGGGGCCTAGGAAGGTTTCAAGCAGAATATTTGAAAAAAAGTTATAAGTTTAGGATGGAGGCCAGAAGTGAACATAGTCTAGACAGGGAAACGTCTATCAGTAACGTCCAGGGCAGGGCTGTGCGAAACCTACAGGAAAGCAGATAACAGTTTCGAGAGCAATATGTGGAGAGTAGATATTTCCATTTCAATTTGATTGTAGTACATGCTAAGATCTGGTAGGGCAATCCTCCCACCGTTGTGTTTTTGCAGGCTAATACTGGGTAGTTTTTTAGTTCACGCAAATGTCTATCTAATATTAAAAAAATAAACTATTTGAGGTTTCTAATTCTGGGACAATCAACACTTTTATGCTATTAAGTCATCCCAAAATATGCAGTGCTTTCCATCTGTTCATTTTTTTCTGTCCTTTGGTAGCATTTTATCATTTTCTTCATGTAAAACCTATTCCTTTCTTGTTAAATCTAAGCCTACTAACTTTATATCTTCTTTCCTATAAGTAGTACAGCTGAGCCACACCGGCCAGGATGATATGCTGGACTTTTAAGTCCAATCTTTCTCTAGCCAGAATGTATTATAAAGAAGTAAATATTTAAAATATTTTAAAAGATAGAAAAACAAATTGTTTTCTGTATGTCTCAGAGAGAGAAAGAATAGAGTGCAGACAAGTGGGAAGATGTCTTTACTGCAGTTGTCTTCTCTTTATTTGGTTATATAACTCCTTAGGGCTGGGCCATTCAAAGATTTTGTCTGCTCTACTCATCCCTGTGGGAAGCCTGTCTGCAGAAATACCCACAATTGTTCCCCATAGGTAGCTATAGTTGGAAAGTATTCCTTTTATATAGTGACATCTGGACATACTAACATTACATTTTCATTTCCTCACAAGATAACTTATTTTGAAAGATTGGGAACCTGTGCTTTGCAAACGTGTTTTCTCTCAACAGAAAAGATAGTGTGAGTAATAACACCCAGCAGAAACTGATTATTTCAGCTCTAAAATACAAGTGCCATGAAAAGTGGTGATTTTGAGAATAAGAAGGGGTTTTCAAAGACAAAAAGTCTATATGTTTAGTCCAAACTTTTCCACTGTGCAACAAAAGACTACATTATCTGAGTTGTGATTTTAGCAACTTTTCCTTGTGGCAGGCAGGACAGTTTATTTTGAATGAGCATTTGGAAGTCATCTTAAATCAACAAAGACTATAACTACAAGCTACAATAGCAACTACTCACCTTCCTCTTCATTAACTGACTAGTTAAGTTTATTTATTTGGATAAATTAATGGATATCTAAAATTTTTATGCAATGGAAAGCATGAACTAATAAAGAGATATTATTTTTGCTTTCCAGAAGTTTATAGTCTAATTTTAGAGACAAGATACTTAGACCAATAATTACAATACAAAAGAGTATAAGATAAGGGTCTTATGAGTGATGTAGTAAATAAATGCTATGGTATAGATTAGGAGTTACAAAAACAAATGGCTAGGAGATCCAGCAAGAAATGAAGGCTCAATAAAGCTGGCCTGTGAAAGAAGCAATAGGGACTGGTAGGGGCTGGTAGAGACTGTGACAAAGTCGAGAGCACTTATACTACTTAAAAAGGGCAGCTTCTACTCATTTGAATTGTATATTATCAGGCAATATGGGTCATCTTCTGCCATTCTTCTTATTTTTCATAAGAATTCACTGATCTAGATTATCAAACTAGCTTTAAAAAAAACCTAAAAATTCTAAATGTCCAAAAAAATCTAAAATCTGAAATAGCTTTAAAAAATTAACCCTATGTGAATCTACAATGTGAAAGTCAAATGAAACATGTCTGCACACCATATTGAGCCCCTAGGCAACCAGTTTTCAAACTCTCATTATAGTTATTTGGAGAAAGAAATAATCACGTAACAGGTAAGAGCATGGGCTTTAGATTCAGGTAGCCATAACCTAAGTAAATCTGTACATATTTTCATGGAAGACCTATAGTCTCCTCCTGGGTCATCTTTTGGTCAAAAATGTATGTTTATGAACTGGAAAAATGGAAAAAAATCATTTTGGGTATAGTCTATAAGGCTGGTCTATGTCTAAGAAACTGAACAGAAGATAAATGGCTTGACCATGGCATTGTCCTCAAAAATGAGATTTGTTTTGGATTTCTTGGGACTTCGACTGGATCCGTGCAAGATCTTTTAAGCCTCATCTAAGACTAATACATACCTTGACTCTTGTCCCAGGTCGCGGTCAAAGTCAAAATCACAGAAGATGCTTTTTCATCTTAGATCTGAGGTAGCTTTTATTCCACCCACTTTTCTATGACCTAACTACCTTTACTTATTTAATCTACAAATATTTACTGGAGGTTGAATCTGAGCTAGGGACCTTAGTTGGAACTGGAGAAATGTCAGTTAGTTTGACTCAAGAGATGAATCCTAGCTTTCTCAGGACCAGTGCACAGCTCCATTTATATATTTAACACAGCTTGTTTGTTTTTCATTCATTTATTTTTCCAGTCTTCTCGCAGGCAGTTCCATATTATTTCACCTCCTGCGATAATAAGAACTTGCCTTATTTGCCTAATAATTTCATATCTAGTCCCAAAGAGAAAGCACTCTTGTTACTCTGAATTTCCCATTCCTAATTAACAAGGTGATAAAAGCCCAAACACTCTCATTGCTCCACTAAGTGGGTGTCTGCAAAGGCATTTTATTTACTTGGCAACAAATGGCATTTTAATCTGGAGAGCATTCATGTTAGAATGGTTATCATTTTAGCTATTGCTTTTATTGTCAGAAAAAAATTCTCTAGAAACACTAGTTGTCGCTCAGGAAAGGAAGTGTTTGAGATACTTCCGAATCATCAGTTATAAAAAACTATATTCCCCGAGTTCTTGCCATTTCATTGTGCATGAAATGATAACAATCGTTTTTTAAAATTAAGGTTATTGTCAATACTTGGCATAATAATAAAATTGGGCGCAGTGTTCTAAATCGGCAGGCAGAAGGTCAGCCCACCCTGAGAAGGAGATGGCCTTGCCCTTGAGTCTGAGAGAGACACGCGTGGAGAGAGCAGGGATACAGTGCACCTCAGCAGAGCCAGCCCTGCAGGGGACCTGGTGTCGCCTGGAACAGGTGGGGCCTGTATTCATACTCCCGCCCTTAGTCCTCCCCATTCTGTGGAAGATGACTTGCATCCTGGGTAATTCTGTGAGAAGACTGAAGCCTGGGACACAGCAAGCAGACACAGATGGGCGAAAAGGACAGTGAAGAAATTGTCCTTTGGAAAGGATCTCTCCATTCTGCACAGCTTTGAGTTACTGTACCTGCTGTGACTGCCCAGGAAACCCTCTCCTGTGGATTCCTGCTGCAGACCCTTCGCTACAAAAACACCATTTTACTGTACTTTGCACAATCAGGAAAGAACTGTGGCTCCTCTCGCTTCTTTGCAGTCTTCCCCTAGAGCATGGGTGGGGAAGGTTTTTTCTGCCAAGGGCCATTTGGATCTTTATAACACCATTCTCGGGCCATACAAAATTATCAACTTAAAAATTAGCCATGAGAAAACCTCCTAGATTTATTGAATTTCGAGTCCCACCTATGGTTGTCTTGGCAGGGCCATACCAAGTAATTGCATGGGCCATATATAGCCCATGGGCCAGATGTTCCCTATCTCTGCCCTAGAGGGTAAGGAGCTTGACAATCTTTTTAATTTTTCTGGATAAGATTTGGGCTGCATTAAGACTAAGAGGACAGGGAAGTGACAGACAGTTATGTGGAAAAGGCAATCGGGTTTGTGGGGGTTTCTTCCTGAAGACAGGGAGATTTCCATCTTTTGGGTCAAGGAGAGCATCCTTGATGACTCATAGCAAACTTTCCTAGTGATAGATCCCCTGGTTCCAGAATCCAGAGGTCAGCTTCCCTTCACCGTTTCCTTGTCAAATAAAAATTTATAAAAGCTTCCAAGACAGACTCTACTGAGGGAAGAGCTCTTCCCTTTGCAACGAGGGGCTGTGCAGTTGGAAGTGGTCACCTCCCAACTAACCCACCAGTAAAGGCTCAGTTCCAATTCTGAAATGTATCTGAAATGTGATCATTTTCACCCTCAGCACCTCCTCTGCCAGGACATGGGCCGAGCCACCACCATCTCTTGCCTTTATTATCGCTTCGGCCTCCTTGCTGATCTCTTGGTTTATGCACTTGCCCCTTATAGTAGACTGTCTGTTTCAAAGCCAGAATGATCCCATCACAGTGTAAATCTGAATTGCATCACCCCCTGCTGAGTGAGTTCCAATGAGACCCTCCTTTCTCAGAATTAAACCCATGGTTCATCTCATGGGCTCGGATGCCTAATATGACCTGGCCCTCTTTTCCCTCCGATCTCATCTCCTACCAGTTCAGACCTTGGTGGGTCACCCCAGCCTCTCTGATCCTCTTGCTCCGCCTCTAACTCGGTTGCACCCTCCCACCTCAGAACCTTTACACTCACTGTTCCCTCTGCCTAGGAGGTCCCATTCCCAGATGTCCAATGGCTAGCGACCTGCCAAAGCAGAGGGAATGGCAACTTCTCTCTCTCTTGTTCACTTCTTTATGCTGCTGTGGAAACTCTGGGGTCCCCACTTGGAGAAAACTATCCTAGAGGATAAGTTTCAAATTCCTTACCATAGATATCGAAGATCTGAGTCCTTATTTCCCAGGGACCCGATTTTACTCTGTCCTCTGTCCCCATCACCTTCTCTCAAGCTATGTGGAACTGCCTTCAGCTCCCAGAACCTGTCTTGCTATTTGAGGATTTATGTCTTTCCTCCATCAGCCTAGCGTGCTCCCTCTATTCCAACTCCTCTGCTCTGTGAACACCCAACACCTTTCACGATGTGAAAACGCTTATGATGCCTGCCTTGATCTCCAGCTAGAATTGCTCACTCTCTCCTTTCTGTTTCCATTTTATCCTGTGGACTTCTTTCATAACTCTAACAATTATATATATGTTTTCTTAAGAGATTGGACATCCCTTGAATTCAGAAGCTGTGTCTTACTATTCTTTGTAGCCAGGCATCTAGTATTGTTCCTGGCACACAGAAAGTGTTCAATAAATGTGTGTGTTGATGAATGCAAAAGTGACATAATTTAAGAACTTTGTGCATTCTTCCAAATCAGATTAAAAGTGGGAGTTGATTTCCTCCAACCAATGAGTAATGAAGAAAAACAAGCCTTAGTTTCATAACATGGAAGGTCATGAGCGCCGGGCCCTCAGTAACATGGGGAACTGTAGTTACCCCGAAATTTAGTTTTGAGGAGTTTGTTACATGCGGATTCCTGGGCCAGTCCCTCAGAGAGTCCAATTCTGAATGCCTCCAGCAGGGGACCCAGAAAGCACCATTTTAAACAAGTGCCTCATATGGTTCTTGTAGAGATGGTCCCAAGAGCCCAAGAGCATGACTATCTTAAAGGTCTGTTTCTTCACTGTAAGGAAGCAGCCGAAGTGTGATGCAAGCCTTAACTCCTGCAGCCCAACACACTGGCACCTGCTAGTGTTAATATAACGTACGCACACTCAGTTGTGACTTGAGCACGGTTTTTTCTCTTTCTGACATATGGTGGGCAGTTGTAAATATGAGCTGTCAAGACCTGATTAGTAGGAGGGCACCGTGAAGATGCTAATTGTTGACATTAGTGGGGAAAGATGTAAACTATTTTATTATTATTACTATTATTTATTGATTTTAGAGAGAGAGGAAGGGAAGAGAGAGAGAAACGATTTGTTCTTCCGCCTATTTATGCATCATTGGTTGATTCTTGTATGTGCCCTGACCGGGGATCGAACCTGCAAACTTGGCGTATGGGGAGGACACTAACCAACTGACGCTCTAACTGCTCTACCCAGCCAGGAGGGTGTAAAGCTCTTGAGGAGCTAATTGCCTGAGGCCAGTGCTCTGCCTCAGCCTTCCTATCTGTACACCACTCCCAGGCGTGCAGGGCCTACAGGCCCCCTGTGTCCTCTAGGAGACAGGAACTCCAGGGAGCTTGGGGCCAGGCCTGAGAGACAGCATTTTCTTCAAACTGGAACTTCCATTTTTTATTATTTTCTTGAGGGGTCATAGAAGTTTCTTTTCTTTTTCTGAAATTTTTCATTTACCCTTGACATACACCATTATATTGGTTGGAACTTTGTCCAGAGCATTTCTTCCCCACCCTGGAAGCCCTTTCTTGTTGATCTTTAGGAGTAAAAGATCTCCAAGGAACAGGACTGCCAGGGACGTGTCTCCCTTCCACCGCTGGTCACAACAGGAAATTACACTGGGCCAGCCACTCCTGACATTGTCTCTGGGCTTGCACTCCCAGGCTTAGCAGAAAAACGAATCTTATCAAAGCAGGCAGAACATCAACAACAAAAGGTTACCCTGGACGGGCCTTCTGCGCGGCGCCTCCTGCGGGAAGTGGGGTGAGCTGAGGTGAAGGCCTGGGTTCTCTGCACCTGGCGGTGTCTGCTCTGCTTTTACACACTGGTCCTTGCCCGGCCGAGCAGTACAGGAACAAGGAGGGAGGGGGGGGAGTGATTTGCACTAATGAAGGCAGTCATGATGGTCTTTGGGTCTTTCACATCAAACTGGAGTAATCACTAGTTTAGGAGATCTGATATGTAGAAAACTGGCCTCTACCAAAGACAAGAGAAACACTGCAGGGCTGGTTTTACAAATGGAAAAACACTGACCAACATTACTTGGTATTTTTATGTTCTGCCTGTCTTTCCTCAGATTTAGGAAACACAAAAATATTTCACCACAGCAGCTACTACATTTTATGTGCAAAGTATTTGATGGGACGCATTTATTGTTGTAACTTTTACAGCAATCCAGAAATTTAGACACTATTACTCCGATTTTGTAGTTGAAGAAATGGACATCTCAGAGGAATACTTGCTTAATATTTATGCTATAGCTAAAACTAGCATGTGCCCATCCAAAGTACAGTAAGTGACACTTGTTTGAAAATTAATGATATGAGTTGCATGGGGAATTTGATCACAGACATGCTTTAAAATAAAGAAAAAGGCCATAGGGGTGGCATAGAGTAAAATGTTAAATTCAGGAGAAAAAGAAGATGCCTGTGGTTTGGGTGGCCACAGGCTACTTCATGGAGCTGAGACTTGAGTGGGCAACGTCTGGTCTGACTGGATAAGAGTGTCACACTGGACAGGGGGGATGAATGCAGAGCAGAGACAGGACTCTGGGGCACAGAGCTGGTCAGCCTGGTAGATACAGTTTATAATAAAGCACTGTAGAGAAAAGGGTTAGAGGCATTAGTGGGTCTAGAAAAAAAAGCAGGACTTGAGAGTTAGGTTACAAAATCTGTGCTAGTCATTCATTCATTGTACAGATGTGTTCTGTGTGTGGTCTACAGGTCAGGCATCATCTTAGGCACTAAAGAGACAGCTGGACAAGACATGAAATGGCCTGTTCTGTCTCTAATTCTGTGAGACAGATGCCATTATTGCCACCATTTTACAGACGAGAGGCTCAAAGTTTTGAGAGGTTGCATATCTACCCAGGGCCACATAAATGGTAAGTGGCAGATCCATGAATTCTAAAGCTTAGGCACCAAACCCCCAGGTGTTTAGAGCAGGGTGACAGCAGCCAACGCAGCAATAGCCGTCCAATGTGAATGAATGAAACTTATACTTATTTTTTGTGTGTCATATCTGCAGAAAGTATATTTTTTGATGTGCGGTAAAATTTTAGTGATTAGTCTATGTGCGCCATAGGATGACAACGGTTTAAAATCATTGCTCGGGGTGGTCATGGTGGCATGTACGCGGCATCGTGGCATTGTGCAGACTCAGAGCTGGGCGCAAGAAGGCCAGCGTGTGGGAGAAAGGACCTTACGGATGGGGTTTCACTCAGCCTATTCTGGGCCCAAAGGACCGAAGAGCCTGGGCGCAGCAAGACCAGCCTTGTTGTTTCTTTCACATGGAGCCTGTTTCTGAAGCTTGTCCCCCTGCTTCCAGGAGCCATTCCTGGGTAAGTTTCAGGAGCCTAGTACATACTGCAAGTTGGTGACATCGATTTTCCCCATAAGAAATAATAACGTTGTCATAATTGTCGCTGGCTTTAAGCGTATGTCATTGTTCGGAGGGAAATGAAGTCGAAGGCGGGTGGGGAAGGGCCATTAAACCCTGGGTTCTTCCTCACACACAGAGCACGCGATGACTTCACTCGCCCAGTTCTGGCAGCCGGGGTCAGCAGCAAGCTTGGGCAGACCCCGAATTAAACACCTGAACGTCCCGGGAGCAGGGAACAGAGAAGCAGGGGGACAGCAGGGAAGTCTGGGCGCAATTAGCACATTCTGCAACCATTTAGCATTCAGCGTGTGTCACAGAAAAGGCCCCACTGGACTCTGGAAGGTCACCAAAAGCAGGCGCTGTGCTATCCACAGTCCTCCTTGTCCTTTAGTACCATGTCTGGCAAAATAAATCGGCCAGCATTCAGCTGTTTGAATGTGAGAGAGAATCAAAGAGGATAACAAGCGGGTGGATAAATTAACAGACTTGTGTGGCATGGAATTGGAAGGGACAGAGAGAGGTGGCATCCAACCCGGGCTTCCTCGCCACCAGCCAGAACATTCTGGGCATGGTGTTGACCCTGAGCTTCATTTCTCTCACTGGGGAAATGAAGATAATTAGCACACCTGCCTGAGAGAGCTCTTGCAAAGAAGACGAAATGACATGTGGCATGTGACATTCCCCAAGCAGTGCCCAGAATGCAGATTTGCTCACCAGTGGTCGGCGGGAACAGGCCTATTAGCTCGCGTGCTCCTGACCACCGTCAGGAAAGCAATTCTCCAGGACCGCAGGAGGAGGCGTGATGCAGACATAGTTTAGGAAAACTGCTGGTTTTGTCACCACGTAGCGAGGGCTTTCAGCCCTTTCCACATTGCATCAGTTTCGCCATCCTTGAAATAAAATGAACTACACGTATGCTTATGGATCACTTAATATGTTTAAAAAGAATTCTAAATTGTGGGCTCTGTCCTGAAGTTGCTTCTACTATTTAGAGAGATAGTCATGAAAACAAAACAATACAAAATAAAACAAGAACCTATGACACGAAGCAATCCAAACTAAAAATGATAGTGGGTCAGAGAAAGCCAGGGCTACTGGGCAGTAGAGTAATTAGAGATTCTAATAAAAGGACAGCTCAATTCCGCCTCCCTAAGAAGCGGATGTCCTTAAACTGGATGTTGGGCAAACAAAGCAATGAAAGTGGAAATTAATAATAAACATTTCAATTTTTAAAGCTTGGCAAATCTCAAATACCACAGTAAATAAACTTTAGCTCATAGAGGAAATGAACGCTGCAGTTACAGACTTTTAGAGAATGACTACTCTAAAAACTCTACATACTGAATTTATGAGACCTGGCCAAAGCTGTACTCAAAGGAAACGACACTGTCATAAATGCTTTCATTTTTAAGTGCCAAAAAATAAAAAAGCTCCTCCGTCAAAGACAAGTTCAGATGTGGGGCACATAAAGGAGGCTAACTCCTTATAATCTCAATTAATCCAGCGTTACCAAAACTGTCCCAATCACCAGTCAAAAAGAGGGCCAGCAGAGGACGACAGGCCGTCACAACTGCCGACCTCCAGAAAGGACGCAGTCTCCTCTGTACCTGCCCTTGTAGTACCTCTGTTCCGCCCTGCCTCAGGGACAAATGCGCGTGGCCACTGCATTGCTTAGGATTTCAGGGTCATTAAGAAGATCGTGTCTCTTCAGTTCCTGAACCCAACCCCCAACACCATATGTTCTTAGTGTGCAAGGTCGCTGCTTACTTTACGTGGTATAGCGGTGCTCTGAGTTCTTAGAATACCCTTGCACACACACTCGCAGTATCTGTTTGCATTTACTGGGGGAAATAAAATATATATATAAACAGTCTTCCCCAACAGTTTACAAAGTACTCTCTTACTTCTTAAAATTATTTAACTGTAGCTTCAGAAGCATTCAAATCAGCCAGGCCTCTGTTCTTAAATAATATGTGGATGATCTGTTATGTTCAAATGGAAAGTATTGTGGAATTGAGTTCCTCCATTTGTTGACAGTATTAGCATACAAGGGACACCAAGTCTCTCAGGATTATCTTCGATTTGTCATACCCAAGTACATTATCTAGGTCATGACATAATGCAAAATGGCAAGACTCTTTCCTCTGAATGATTGTAAGTTATTTGTGACTTTCCTGGGCCCATTACAGGCAAACAAGTTAAAGAATTTTCTGGTGTCATATGATAAACAGACATTTGATGTGTAATGTTTCTGGATTGGCTTCCCGTCCGTATGTTCCAATGAAAGCTGACACTCAAGGATGTTAGATTCACTCTAAATAGAAACTCATGGACTCTTCCTATATGAGCTGGTCACTGGATGCTTCATGTGTCCCGGCTGTTCACCTCCTATCCTTGACTTTACTCTTTTACAGGCCAAAATGGCCAAATACTACAGAGATTTAATGCAATTTATCTAAGCTTATTAACAGCAGGTCCAGGTGGCATTTCCCAATTATAAACCATAGGAACCCCTGCTTGACTCTCAGCCTGGAGACCATGTGTACTTGAAATGACACTAAATACTTCTCTTGAACTTCTTTGGAAGGAAATTCATGGTGTTACTGTTAATTACAAACACTTCAGTAAAACTCCAGGGAATTGACCCTCAGATTCTTCTTTCATTTAAAAAGATACCATGTATACATTTCCTGGACTTTCAAGCTAATGGCAGATTCTCCAGAAAAGGCTCTCATGAAGGAGACAGCCTTCCCAAGAGCCTCAGGTCAAACAGCACTGTTGTGTGTGTGTGTTAGTTAAAGGTTCTCCAGAAAATAGAACCAGTAGGGTTTATATAGGAAACCTGTCATAGGAATTAGTTCACATGATTGTAGAGGCTGAGAAAGTCTCACGACATGCCATCTGCAAGCTAAAGAACCAGGAAGCTGGTGGTGTAATTCAGTCTGAACCCCAAGGCCTGAGAACCAGAGATCTGATGGTGTAAGTTCCAAGCCCAGTCAGAAGGCCTGAGAACCCAGAGCTCTGACATCTGAGGGGAGACGATGGATGCCCCAGTTCAAGCAAAAAGAACAAATTCTTCCTCCACCTTTTTCATTTAGGCCATCAACAGGTTGGCTGATGTTTACCTGCATTGATAAGGGTGATCTTCCTAACTCAGTCTGCTGATTCAAATGGTAATCTCTTTCAGAAACACCCTCACAGACACACCCAGAAATCATGTTTACTAGCTATCTGGGCATCCCCTTAACCAAATGTTTCAAGTGGTCCTTTCCAATTCTGAGACTGTAGGATTCTAGAAGGAACTAACATGGAAACTCAGCACAACTCTGTTAGTAGAAAATCTTGATTCTTGGCTCATTTCTTTTATTAACAAACTAGCTATATACCTTGAGCAAATCACTTATTTATGATGAATGGTGTCATTGGCAATAAAGCTGATAACTTGCTCTCTAGGTATCTATCTTGGTTGCCTCTCAGTCTGATAGGAATAAGGGTACAGCACAGTGATGTACCTCCAAATAAGGGTACCTCCAAACAAGGGTACCTCCAAACAAGGGCCCATCTGTGAAATCAAATTAAAAAGTAAGTGTGGCTAGTCCAAAGATTATTTTTGTCAGGATTGGGAGAGGACACAGATATCATCAAGATCTTAGCATAAAATATGTTTGAGGAGAGAAAGGGAGAATTTTGGATCACCAGCAGTGGGAGGCTTTCCCTAAGCCCCTGTCCCCATCTTGGTAAGATGGCATTGTGGCATGTATTTTAAAACCTGACCTGACCTATCATAAATCTTCAACTGTAAAATGTGAGAAGGTGACCGACATCATAGTGTTGCTGTAACATAGTGGGGATTCCTCTCATTGAAACTCTATTCTGAATATACAAACAGACTGATTTAGGGACATAAATAACTATAGCTAATTGCAAAACGTGGCCTATTTGTAACTGATTTTTTGAATTCCTGGTCCTTCATTTCCCAGATTGGTAGGTTTGTACCTCTGGTAATATGGTCCAAGGCACATTATGTCAAGCTTTCTCTTTGAAGTGTATCCACCATGTGGGTACAGGAACCCTTAAAAGCACACACCCCAGAGGATAAGCTCCATATTAACTTCTAGCAGAGTGTCAGAGTGCTCTGAGTCATGAACTCTTTAAGGACAGAAACCACGAAATGATAAACGTAATATGTAGTATCAGAAACTAGAATTCATGTGAGGGAGCTGAGATTCTCCCTGGACAGTTGGGTAGTTCCTTTTTTATGAACTTAGCCATTCACTCATTCAGAAAGTGTTTAGCGATTACTTTATGATATGCCTACCATGCATCAAGTACTTGTTATAAATTGCATAGTCAAAAATTTCCCCCATCTATATCTGCTTTCCCATTCAAAGCCCCTTTGCAATGTCACTTTGAAGCTTTTCCCATGAAAGGAGTCTATTTCTCTACTTCTTTAATCTGGGCTTGATCACATGACCTACTTTGGCCAATGGGGATATTAGCATCCATGATACAATCAGGGCCTTAAAAAATGCTAACCACTGGGGTTTACCCTCTCCTGTTGCTCTTGGGAACCCTGTGACCATCACCATATGAATGAGTCTCCAGGCTTGCCTGCCAGATGAAGAGTAACACATGAGTGAATAGTTCTCTCTATTGCCCTTGCTAACAACCAGCTAACTCCCAGATTTGTGAGTGAACCATCCACCATTAGCCGACTGCAAATACATGAGTGAACCCAGTTGACCTCACGTTGAACAGAAAAATGGTCTCTGCAGATTCCCTCCCAAATTGCTCACCCACGGAACCATAAGCAAATAAATAAATTGTTTGTTGTTTTAGGCCACTAAGTTTCAGGGACGGTTTGTTACACAGCAAGTGCTAACTGACCCAGTGCTAGATATTCAAGCAAATAAAGCAGAAAATGTCCTTGCTCTAATGGAGTCCTCTTTCCTTTGAAAGAGTACAATAAGAAGGAAGGAAGGAAATATCAGATAGGATGAGACAGAGTTGAAATGGGCTATGTGATAGAAGTCCCTGCAGAACTGCCTAAGATCGGGTCAGAAATGGCTCTTCTGAAGAAGTGATACTGAGATCTGAATGGCACAAAGCAGTAACCCAAGACTAAGGGTGAGATTTTTTTCCAGGTTGGTTCATTTAAACAATTATGTTAGAGGACAAATCTCTGGCATACATTGCAATGGCTTCTAGGTGAGTAGGAGGCATTGACTTTCAGGGCAACTTCTTGCTGAATTTTAGAATTTTCAAATCTGAAAATGTACTGTGCTCTCACTTTGCTAGGACAAAGGGGTCAGAGAAGAAAGGAGAAGACACAATTCTCATGGGTCAGAATGAATGTCTTGCAAGAAGAGTCCCCAAGAGCTTTGTGTAGTTGGTGCATTTGCTGTTGGGATCCAGGAACTTTCCACCTGACAAGTTTTTCTTCAGATATGTATATGACAAGGGCCAAAATATGGAAAATGCAAATACAGCAAGATGGATGAGGCAGAGACTGACTGTACAAGGCTTCATTGATCAGCATACATATTTTTGAGAACATGTAAGAACTAGGTTGTTTTATGGAACTAGATTGTTTTATGAGAACTAGATTGACAAAACAGTTTATTTCCTGGAGCTACAACATGAAGTATTTTAACCAACTGTCCATTAATTCTCTGTCCATTTATTCACAGTGGCCCAGGTTGTCAAGATGATACCCAGCCTGTGTCCACAGAAAAGATTAAAAGTAAACATATGCAAGAGAAATAGGGGTGCAGTGGAAGAAGCATAGGGAGCCTGCCATATATCTTTGCTCCAAGAAAGCAGATCAGGAAGCTTGTTCTAAATAACAAGAATGATATTTATCAAAAAGTATTATGCCAACTTTAGGGTAGAATTTTAAACTGTCGCTTGGTTAGTAAATAAACCCTTTATGTGCTGTTGATAAAAGATGAAATAGTGGTGGAGAATGCCGAAAAGCATCATCAAACACATGTATACACGCACACACACAAATGAATATTTTTGGCAGAATCCACTATCAGTCTTTTAAGAGCCTTGCTGTATAAAACTAAGTTAGAGTAAAATATGAAAAGAGAAGAAAGAAAGAAAGAAAGAAAGAAAGAAAGAAAGAAAGAAAGAAAGAAAGAAAGAAAGAAAGAAAGAAAGAAAGAAAGGAAGGAAGGAAGGAAGGAAGGAAGGAAGGAAGGAAGGAAGGAAGGAAGGAAGGAAGGAAGGAAGGAAGGAAGGAAGGAAGAAGGAAGGAAGAAGGAAGGAAGAAGGAAGGAAGAAGGAAGGAAGAAAATGGAAGCAAAAAGAAGAGAGAAAAAGGAAAAGTAAGGATAAGAAGCTACCAAATTAAGGTTAAAGTATGAAGCATGTCAGTGTGTGTTAAAGTGAACAACAAAGAAAACACACCGTAAAACTCTACTGGAGGTAGACTGCAGCGCCACCTCCTGACTGGAAGACTTTTTGGATAACAATACCCAAAGGTTTTAGTAGCAAGCCACTGCTTCTCCAGCAAGGGAAGGGTAGTCTGCTATGGTAGTTGCTCTTTAATGCTTATATCATCTTTAATTGCTTGTGATTCCTACTAATTAATAAATGTCCAGAAAATTTAGCCTAGAGGAGAAAAAAGTCAGCATTTCAACCACACCATTTGTTTTTAGGTTATTTTCATCTAAATTTGTTTAAAGTTAAATTTGAATTAATTTTAAAGGCTTGGGACTAATGTGAACATCAAGATTCTGAATCATTAATTAGAAAGCCCTGCCAAAGACAAGGGTTTTCAAAGCAAGACATGGCTATCAGTATAAGAATATAGATACAAACTAGGCACATATTCTAATCTTATTGAGAAATCTTTAAAGTTGCATTAGGGCTTTGGCTGAGAAGTACTGTCAGAGGGAACCTATGCAATTAAAACCTGAGAAAAGACCAAAAAAAAAACAACAAAAAACATTTCTTCCTGCAGTTGGTTTTGAAGGATGTCAATAACATCAGTTGTTAACAAGATCAGTACAGAGAAGTGAGGGAAGGTGATCAATGTCAGCAGCAGCCAAGTGGTGAGGACACCACATCCAGGCTTCCTGCTGCAAGTGTAAGCTCTTCCCAGTAGGCCACCCTGTTACCACAAGGAGCATATATATCCTCTCTATATCCAGGGCCTCAGGAAGAAAAAACTAACATGCTAACATCTAAGGACAAATAGACTTCTCTCTGGGTGATGGTTGCCTGTGGCCATGACTATGCTTTTCCAGTTCAAGATAATGTCACGATAAAACAGTCCCTTTGTTTTCTTAACATTTTAAAGTCATGCTTGCTTGGGACTGATTTTTTAATGACCACATTTGCTATTAGCCTCTTATAATCATGATCATTAGACTCTTTCTGCCCAGCAAGTAGACCAGAGTGACCAGCTGGATGCCCTGAGAGAGCACAGAGAAGCCCAGGCCCACTGTGCAGCGTGTGGACTGGCCCTGTGCAGAGAGCATTAGCATGTGCTAATGACCCTTCCCTGACACACGTCTGCTGCTGCACACTCCTCTCTTCCCCTCTGCGGGAGCCTCAGCAGACACGCAAAGAGAGTCAATGGCTACAGGGAGATGGAGTGAAATTAGCAGACAAGACTCAGCTTCCCTGAAAAGACAACAGGTCTACCAAGCAGTTGGCAGTTGCCCATCAGGCCAGCTTCAAAAAGTGCTGAGAAAGTCCCATTTCCCCCAGGGATTCAGGGGCTTGAACAGAGTGGTGCTCAGTTATTATCTGTTGACAGAGAGATGAAGGAGGTGGCTGGCTAGGAAGAGTGAGGATTTGGGAAGTAGGGTGGTGGGAAGGGGCCGATGTGATGGATTCTGAAGGCCTTGCACATTGGCATGGGTTATGTCCAGAGAAATGCACTACACATTTACCTTGATAAGAATCATTTTCCTAACCAGTTTCCCATTTCTAAAAATGGGAACACTAATTACCTGACATGGGATTTGGGGGCAGGGGTAAGGATTTAATGTAATAATGGATATGAAAATGCCTTGCATATCTTCATCACGCAGTGGATATTATTTCTGATTAACCAATGGCAAACTGAGGCTCAGAAAGGTGAATTAAGTTCCCTAGGATCACACAGCCAGCAAGTGACAGTGTCAAAGGCAATTCAGTTCTTTTGATCCTGAGTCTAGTTCCCTTTCCACTAGACTTCATTCCCTCTAGCTGAGAACAAGAAGTATCAGAAAGTTCGTGGGTATTTGTTTTTATTTTGGGGAGGGGGGGAGCACGAGGATGTAGACATTTTAAGGTCCTAAGTCCTTAGGGAAATAATCTACCCAAATGATCTTACGTGAGAGGATTTGAGAGGAGGTGGAGTGAGGGGGTGATGAGCATAAGTCCTGGAATTTGACTGAATGAATTCAGGGGCTTCACTACTTAGCTCTGTATGACCTTTAACAAATTATTTAACATCTCTAAGTCTCATTGTTCTTGAGGTTTTTGTTTAAAATGGAAATGATGATAACAGTATTTACTTTGTAGTTGTGAAGATCAAAATATAAGATCTATGTTAAACGCTCGGTACATAGCAGTAACTCATTAAATGCTATCTGCCATTACCATCAAAGCTATGATTTCCGATATACTCCAGTGTGGGGTGGGGCTGCTGATTGGATTCAACTGATGAGGGAAAGGCCCGCAGTTTATGATCAACCCAACTCTTTCCCACTCATCCTTCCACTCAAGGCACATACATAATTATTTTTGTTTTAATCAAACTTGTATATTCAATGTGAGGCCAGATCTCCCTCACTTTTTGTTCTTAAGTGGTGTCAGGCTAAGCACAACTCTATTGTTGGGGCAGGCCTACCAGGGGATCCAGTAACCAGACCAGTGGGAGAGAGCCATGAGTGAGCGTGGGACCATGACTGACAGTCACTTGGAGCTATGGCAAGAAACGCAGAGAGCCAGAAAGGGAGTGAAAATCATCACACATACACACACACAAGAGCTAGAGTCTGGGCTGAAGAAGACAAGGAGTGGTATTACCCAAAATCAAGAAGGGAAAATGAGAGTTAAAGCCAAGTGTGGAAAAAGACTTCTCATAAGCTTCTAGCTATCACCCTATCTCCCATCTGCCCTTCATAGCCAAACTTCTAAAACAATTGTTGCCTACACTTGCTGTCTTTATTTTCTATCTCTCAGTCACTCTTCAATTCACTCTAATCTGGCAGACATCCCCATTAGTTCACAAAACAGCTCTTGAGAGGTCACCAATAAATTCCAAGTTACTAAATTCAATGTGCATGCTTTCAGTATCCATTTGCTATGGTCTGAATGTTTGCATCCCTCCAAATTTTATATGTTGAAATTCTAATACCCGAAATATATTAGGAGGCGAAACCTTTGGGAGGTGATTTAGTCAAGAGGACACAGCCCTCATGACTGGAATTAGTGCCCCTATAAAACAGATCCCAAAGAGCAAGCCCCTCCCTTCTTTATGCCATGGGAGGTATCTAGGAAGCAGTCCTTCACCAAACATTGAATCTGCCAGCACCTTGATCTTGGATTTCCCAGTCTCCAGAACTGTAAGGAATAAATTTCTGTCGTTTATAAGCTGTCCAGTTCAAGGTATTTTGTTATAGAAGCCCAAAAGGACCAAAATACCATTTTACTTGACCAATCAACAGTATTCTTCTCAGTATTTCACCTCTCCCTCATCTTAAAGGACTTTCTTCCTCTCTTTCACATAACATCTTGTTGTCCTGGGTTTCCTCTGGCTTCCTGTCCATTGGCTTTAGTCTCCTTTGCAAATCTTCCCATCTTTATTGCTATTTGAAATTTGAGTTCCTTAAAGCTCAGTTCTAGACACTCTCCTCTCACTTTACATTCTCTCCCGAGGCAATCGCCTTGTTTATTGTCTTCTCTTCTCTATGCCACAGACTCTCAAATTTATATTTCCGATTCAGAGTTCTCTCCTAAACCAGAGACTCATATATCTGACCGCCTACTTAACACCTTTATTTCAAACTCAAAGGTGCTCCAAATTAAAAAATGATCCCAACCTGAACGTGATTTTCAGTCCCAAACCTGGCCCTCTTCTGGTGCTCCCTGCTAGAGTCAAATGGCACTACGGTTTATCAATTATGCAAACCAGAAAGTAGAACTCACTCTTTACTACTCCGTATCAATCTAGCACCATTTCCTATTGGATTTATACACTAATAGCTTCCTAATCTATACATTCATCTCTGGTTCCCATGTCAGTATTCTAGTCCAAGCCATTTTGCCCGAGCATCTTTAATGGCCTCATCATTGATTTCCCCAATCCCTTCTTGCTGTCCTTCTAATCTGTTCTCCACACTCAGGCCAGAGTAGTCTATCAGGCCTTAACTCTGATTACAGAGATGTACAGCCCTTTCCCAAGCACTTTCACACATCAGTGGCTTTCCATACTCTGAGGGTAAAGTCATACGTGTGACCTAGAAGACTCTACATGGATTTGCCCCACTCTGCAGACTCCCATTCTGTCACCTTTCCTTGTGGTTTTTGATTTCTGGCCTGAAAGGTATACCGTGCTGTTTTCTTTGCCTGGGACATTCCACCCTTCTACCTACAGACAACTTACACCTGTTCATTTTTTAGTTTTTGCAGAAGTGTCCTCTTACTCTCTCAGGCAAGGTCAGGTGCACTGCTACATGGTCTCCTAGTATCACCACACACATCCTCTGTAGTGCACTCATCCAATTTAAGTTTGTGTATACTTGTACTATTCATTAACTTTGTTTCCCTTTATCCAGATATTGGAAGCATGTTTGTTCTGCTTACCATTTAATCCAGTCCAGAGTTTGCACAGAGTAGAGATTTAATAAATATTGTGAAATGAAGGGAAAACAAGGTAGGAGGAGGAGTTCCATGACTCTTAGAGGACCAGAACTGAGAAAGCCACAGCTCCCTTTCTTGGGGTGCTGATGGCACAATGCCAGACATCTCCATGTTCAAGGATATTGACTTGGGGAAATTATAACTGTCTCTAGGAAAAAGTGGATCCAAATGATAGCACTGTCTTTGTTCCCAATGAACAGAATATCCTCAGATGACACAACCAAGAGAAATGACTAAGCATCTGAAGGGGGTGAAGGAATAGTTGTTAGAGGAGAATATAGGCAGACAGAGGATGCATAGAGCAAAAGCAAGGAAGCAGCCGAACACAGCATCTGCGAGATTTCTCCAGAACCTTTTCCACAATGATTGAGTCTTCTTCCTGTCGGTGTTTAATCTGACGGCCCCTGAGCTTCTCTCTGACCTCATCTCTGCCAGGTTGAGTATCTCCAGGGTTAGCTCCTGGCACTATTGGAGTCACAGTGTTTTTGTTTTGGTTTGATTTGGTTTTTGTTTTGATACAAATGTCCTCCTTTTTCTTAAAAAGACAATAGATATCTGAAAATGGCCAAGGAACTCTTTTGTTCAAGTCACGGGGTTTGTTTCTAGTACAATGACTCTCGGAGAGGGAGGCATATCAATTGGAGCAGCAAACAGTTGCTGAGAGAAACTTGGAGAGAGGAGCAGAAAGCATGTAGTTGTAAGTTACTTTCCAACCCCCACCTCCACCCCTTTACATGCTTTGTGACCTGGGGCAGGTGACTTAACTCCTATGCGGTTCTAATTCATTATTTGAAAATGAAGCTGATGATAACTGTTCTTACTTTAAAGGGTTGTGTGAATAAAGTGAGATTATGCATAAAACACTTGATAAATGTTAGCTTTGAATAGTGAAAGACAATATATATAATGCATATTGGGGAAGGTATTATTCCTTAATGGGATAGGCTGTAATTTTAATATCTTTGAGGAAGATTAAATATTGACAGTTACTGAATGTATCCTTTAATGATTTCATGATTTTCAGGGACAAGGTGGAAAGATAAACATCCATCTCTACCTGCTGTTTAAAGCAATAGCCTACATTGCTTTCCTAAGGACTCCCCTTGTCTTCCTATAGCTGATTTAGACAACATAACCAATAGATGATTTTTGTTTTAAGCCACTGAGTCCTGAAGTGGTTTGTTCTATAGCACTATTGTAGCAATAGGTCATCAATATAGGGATATTTAATTTATCTTATTTATATGTGAGAAATTGAATGAATTCTTTAATTAGGACAAGTCTAAAATAAGATGCTCTGGATAATACCATGAGTATACAGCATTCAAAAAGATATTTCCTGCCTCCCTCCCTCATGATTTTTTTTTTTTTAATATATCTTTATTGATTTCAGAGAGAGGAAAGGAGAGGGAGAGAGAGATATAGAAGCATCAATGATGAGAGAGTCATTGATCGAGCCCATAACCGAGGCATGTGCCCTGACCGGGAATCGAACCCCAATCGCCTGGATCCTAGGTCGACGCTCAACTGCTGAACCACGCCCGGCCAGGCCCTCATAATTTTTGAAGTTAAACTCTCTGAACTCCTTGCTATACACTAAATATTCATATGTTGAAGCCGTATTTTCCAATGTGATGATATTTGGAGGTGCAGTCTTTGGAAGGTAATTAGCTTTAGATGAGGTCATATGGATGAAGCCCCCCTCCGATTAGATTTGTGCCCTTATAAGAAGAGAATGAAACCAGAGCTCTCTCTCTCTCTCTCTCTCTCTGCACTATGTGAGAACATAGCAAGAAGGCAGCCATCTGCAAACCAGAAAGAGAGCCCTCATCAGACACTGACTCTGCCTATACCTTGATCTTGAATTTCCCAGCCTCCAGAACCAGAAGAAATGTTTGTTGTTAAGCTACCCAGTCAAAGGTATTATGTTAACTACCCCCAAGCTGACAAAGACACCCCTTTTACATTTGTTCCATCCTTCACAAAAAAGCAAAAAATGACACTGAAAGGTTAGTCACAGAGAAGTGACTATACTCTTTGTTTGCATGGTGTCTTGTTTCAAGGTTGTCAGGTGGCCACTTCTAAATTCAGGTTGTCAATTGAATTACTCAAACCTCTGGAACCTACCAAACTGATCCATTTGGCCTTCAGCATTCAAAAATAAAAACAATACCCTCCCCAAACAGATGGCCTTTCCTGCAGCATGCAGCCTTCCAGCCTCAGCTAGATGCAAGGTGTGCCAAAAGAAAACACATTTCTACAAAAATATTAAGCTACAATTGGGGGACCCAAAACTGATTTCAAATAGTCATTTATGGGTCTTTTATTTACTCCTTTGCATGGTAAGTCATTGGCATGTTATAAATGAGTTTTATCACTAGTCCTAGAAGTAGAGGGGATGGATTCACAGGCAACCTCTGGGTCCTTTGTCCTTCAGAGTAGACTTCAAAGATGTATTTCCCTTTGGTAGTTGCCCAGCATCCTCTTAGCTTCCTGGCCTTGGACAGCCAAGGACATCTGGCATTAAAATCTGTCTTCTAACTCCCTGCATGGGACTTCCTGGCTGCTCAGCTACTTGCCTCCTTCAGCTCCATCCATCCTGCCCATCTGTCTTTCATGCTGTGAGTGGATGTGGCCAGGTAGACAGACTTGCTCTGTTTCCTAAGCAACAGAATTCCCTATGGAGGGAATTCCTGAGTGAGGCAGATCCCTCAGTTAGTAAGGAATGGTTATTTGAAAACTTTAAAAAGGTAGTTGCGACTTTCTCATTGGTCTCCATTTGTCAGTACTTGGTCACCATGAACATTGCTAAAGCTGGTCACAAGGTCAGTATGGATCAGACAGCTGGACTGAGTAGGTATTGAGCTGCCTAGTTTCTCCCAAATGTTTCTTATGAAGAACAGAGTTAATTCTGAGTTGGTAGGAAGACCTGAATTACAAATATGAGAAATCAGAAACACATCAGGAAGGCTAAAGGATCATTGCACTGAAAAAAGCCCCAAAGGAGGGAATTGGTCAAAAGTATCAAGTGCTTCAGGAATGGAGGAAGCTCCCAGAGGAAAAGAGAGAGGCATTCCACAAGGGCATCATCCCCAGGGTTTGGTTCATTCTCTTGACATTACTTTCAGATGTTTGGGATGTATCCAACTTCAACAGAAGTTAGCGAGGTTCCACATTGTTTTTTTGGCTGAGCGGTCATTGGTAATTTCCCAGATAATGCAACTCTTGTTAACTGCTTAAGCGGAAGAACAAGGCATTCAAGTTTTCTCTCTCCCAAGGAGCTTTTTCTTTTTACCAGGTCCTTTGTGGAAACTGCCATCTTAAACCCCCCAAAAAAAACTCATGTAAAGGGAGGTGGAGGGAATTACATCTCTTAGAAGGCTGGTGTATGGACCTTTTGTTTTGCAACAATTTAGGTTAATTGTGTGAACCCAGGCAAGGCACGCACCCTTTCTTGGACCAAGTTTCCTCATCTGTGCTTTCTTCCCCTAGTGTTCGGCAGTTTTTATTCTTTCCTAATTCAAAGCTAATTTTTGTGCAGAGAACCACACGTGGTCAGCTGAATGCTGGGCTCTCTCCATCAGACAGTTCTCTTCGTACTCAGGGAATGCAGTCCTTCAAAGTCAATCCTACAAGGTCAGCTTCCTCCTGAGTTAAAAAGGTCTTGACTTCCAAGTAATTCCATCACCAATAACCAGGAAAGAATACTGGGGCTGGGGGGTGGGGGTGGGGGTGGGGGCTAAGAAATCTAGTTTCCTGCCAAGCAAATGTAGAGGCTTTATTTTATTTTACCTGGCAAGCATCAATAACACAAAATCCTTACTGGGGGCTCCAAATGACAACTGCTTTCCTCATTTATGAGAATTTATAACTGAAAGAAGATTGCTGAAAAGAAGCATTTCTGTGCCAACTTGTTAATGACATGAGACACACAGGACTTCAACCATCTACCCCGAAAGGCAAGCTCAGTGAAAAAGCAGCTATTTATCCAAAAGAAACATTGGGAATAATTCTTATTATGAGGATTTGGTGTGATAAAACTATTGTCCTGGGGCAGCTAGCAGGAAAGGAGCCACTGAACAGAGTTACAAAACTAATCTTTACTGGATTTGTCACAAACAAAGGATGAAACCTTCATGCAAGGAGTCCAGATCCATCGTAGGCTATAAACAAGCCGCCATTCCCCCTCCCAACCTGCTGAGGAAATTCAGTGCCCTCAAACTAGTCAGCAAACACACCAGAGCCTCTAAAATTGATTAAATCTAAGATGTGTTTATTATACTTCTTGTGATTTAGCTGCCAGGGCCTCCTAGGGGAAGGGAAGAAAAAAAAAGCTAAATGAAACACAATTATTTGGTATTCTAAGTGTATACACTGGTTTCTGCTTTTTGGCCTCTATGGATTTCAATGAACCATCATGGGCCAACTATTTCACACCTAGGGTGTGGGCTCAGGAGCAAAGGCTGTTGTGGGCTCTCTTTGTCCTCAAGAATAAACCCAGAATAGATATGCCTGAGACTTGGCTGAGAGTGAAGGGTCTCTGAGCCCTACTCTCCACGGGGAAGCTGTGTGGACTCTTTATTTCTCTAAGACCAAGGCAACAGATCTGTATCTCTGTTGATTGGTTCAGCCAGAGAATACATATACACACAGACACACAATGCACATACACACACACGTAGACACACAGACAAGTCCACTTCGACATTTTCAATTGAATTTAATTAGTGGTTTCAATAAATTAATTTTTAAAATTAATTAGAAAGTTTAATCCTAAAATGTTCAAGTTGTTGAGCAGACACCAGTTAGCCTTGTGGATGTTATTAGTGACATCAGTTTTAAGAAACTTCTCCAAAAAGAAAAGTCCTTTCTTCACACATTGGTTTCCATCATATTGCCGTCTAGATTGTCTACCTTTGTTTATTTTCAGCATCCTCCCATGCTCCCCCTTTTCTACACACACACACACACACACACACAATCCTCTTAACCTCCCCCCTCTCTTCTCTAAACATCTGCTTTTCCTGCTGCTGTAGAAAATGTTAATGGTTACTTGTGTTGCTCTTTCTCCCCTCACACATACCCACATCCACAACCCAACCACACCTAACCTAAGATGGCTTTCGGGATGCAATCAATTGTCCATGAAAACATTGAAAGCTGTTTTCTCTAGATGGTGTGATCTTACATGATTATGATTATGTGTAGTCCCTTCTTTGTATCTCTTCGCATTGGATATACTTTTATAACAGCCTGCAACTTTTTTTTTTTACAATAACTGAAATTTCATTTTTAAAAAGAGACAAAGGCAATATGCATACAACAATGCACAATGTTTGCAACTTTGGTAAAAACTATCTCTTCAACCATAAGAATCAGGAGGAGAAATACACTTGAAAATAATTCTGTTAGCCTTTCTTTTTCTGATTATAACAGCATAACAGTCAATAGAAAATAAAACTTCCAAACAAATGGTTTAGGGGCCATCTGAGCCTTAGAGCCTTGGGCAAGAAGAAAGACAAAGCACCTTCTGCCACACACATGAACTCAGTGTGGCAACTCAGCAAAGAAAATGTGATTCACCCTCCTCAGGGCGTTGCTTCTAAAAGGTTCCCCAGGCATAGGATACAGTTCATGTCAAGATCATGACCACGGCTATTAAATAGAGCAAACAGACTTCCTGTACTTACAGAAGCATGAGCACAGTGCTGCTCTGCCCAGTCGCCAGGGCATTCGTCAAGCTTGGGCTATTTTTCATCTTTGGCACCTTACAAATTGACGAATATCCTCAACTTGGGATAAAAATGTCCTAGATGGAATCTGCATTGGAGATTTCAGAAGTACCTAGCTTTAGAAGAGTAGAGGTTTATTTCCCTTCCCATCTTTTCTAAGGTTTCTCTAAAGCACTAAAGAGTGAGCATGTGCTCAAGGATTAGCTGTCCTAAATCTCCATCCCAGTGAGAAGAGGGAGCCTGGGCCTGACCAGCTGTTCAGAAGACACTCACAGTTACTTCTCAAGGAATCCCTTCAGTTTATGATAGTACTCATTTTTAAACACATTCATAAAGGGAGGGAGAAAGAAGAGCAGAAAGGGAAAGAAGCAAGAGAGGGCAGAGAAAAGATGGGAAGGGGGTAGAAGGACAATGTTTTCAGTTTCTTTTAAATGATAACTGACTCTCCCTTAATCAGCTAGCTAACGCTACCTTATCCTTTGTATCTCCTCCTCTTTTCTTTTCTCTTTTTTTAATATATATTTATTGATTTCAGAGAGAGGAAAGGAGAGGGAGAGAGAGACAGAAACATCAATGATGAGAGAGTCATTGATGGAGCCCACAACCCGGGCATGTGCCCTGACCGGGAATCGAACCCCGATCGCCTGGATCCTAGGTCAACGCTCAACCGCTGACCCGCGCCCAGCCGGGTTCTTCCTCCTTTCTTGTTAGAATTGCATAGGCCCTTGAAATAGCTGCAATGTACAAATTAGTTTGAGAGGGAGACATAAAACTAAATGTGTAACCTGGATGATACTTGAATACTGGCATCCTGTTCCCAGCTACAGCACGGATCCCTGAACATGCTGGAAGACACCAAAGGCCAGAATTAGGGCAGCAGAGAACAAACCCAAGGCTCAGAGGTGGCTTACTTAGAAGGAGAACACAGCACTTTTGCGTGTAGCTTCACCACATTGAACATAAAATTGAGAAAGCAGAATGAGTGAAGAAGGCTCTGCACCGAGGAAGGAGTGCTGAGTACTGGCACACTGGAGATGCTATTGCAACTTGATGATTCTGCTCCCTGGGAGAGTGTATTTCAGATTGAAACTGGGAAGTGACTTTTCAGGAAAAAGGCATTAGAATCACATGCACACCTTTACTCCAACTTAGCAGCAAGCTCTGATATAAGACATTACCCCTGCCCTCCCAGGACTCAGAGCACTTTGGGCAGAGAAGAAAGATGGAAAGTCCCCGTTACCTTGTAAACAGCAGGAGGGGCCTTTCCCAGGGCGACAAGCCAAGTGTTTTTGTTAAGAATGTGTAAGGAACAAAAATTTACTGAGCAGTGGAACTGCAAGAGGCCACACTCCAACTCAGGGAAGTGTGTAAGTATAGACAATTTAATGAAATGGATCAAATAACAACAGCTTTCCTCTCCACACTGAGAAGCTCTTCCTCCTTTATCATCAAGGATGTAGAGTGACTCCTTAGTCTGGAAGATGGGGAATAATTTTGATGTCCACCTCAATCAGGGTACAAAACAGTTCCATTCAGCCAATAAAACAGCCTCAAGCTCTCCCTTTGTAGTCACGCCCTGTCCACCCTCAAACCCTGGCTACCACTGGTGGATCCTCTGTCACTATGAGTATGTCTTTTGGAGAATATCACATAAATGGAATCAGAGAGCGTGGGACCGTTGGCACTCATCATAATGACTTTCAGGTTCATCCAAGTTGTTGCATCTATCAATAGTTCACTTTCTTGCTGAATACTATTTCAATGTATGGATGTACATATTTATCTATTTACCAATAAAAAAGGCACTTAGGCTATTTATAGTTCTTGCCTATTATGAATAGAGCTGATATAAATTTTTGTGTACAGGCTTTTATGTAAACAAAACTTTTTGTATCTCTAGGGTAAATACCTAGGAGTGGGATCACTGTGAACATTGAACTGTATAACAAATTGCCCACTGTTTTCCAGAGTAGCTGTTATTATTTTGCATCCTGAGCAGCAATGGATGAGATTTCTAGTTGCTTGCCAGCACTTGGTATTTTTATTTTAGCCATTTGAGTAGGAGTGTATTGGTATCATGTCATGACTTTAATTTGCATTCCCCTAATGTCTAATAATATTGTTTATATTTTTATATGTGTGCCTTCATATATCCTCTTTGGTAAAGTGTTCAATGATTTTACTTATTTTTAATTGGGTTGCTTGTTTTCTTACTGTTAATAGGTGATAGTTTTTAAAAACATATCCTGATATAAGTCCTTTGTTAACTATGTGCTTTGCAAATATTTTTCCTAGTCTGTAGCTTGTTTTTTCATTTTCTTCACAGTGTCTTTCACGGAGCCAAAGTTTAAAGTTCTGATGAAGTCAGATTCATCAATTTTCCCTTTTTTTCGGTATCTTGCTATTGGTGTCACGTTAAAAGAACTCTGACTAGCAAATATATTCTCTGATGTTTATGGTTCATATTTTACATTTAGGTCTATGATTCATTTTGAGTTAAATTTTGTGAAAGGGGTGAAGTTTAGGGGGAGGTTTTTCTTTTTCTTTTGTACATGCATGACTAAGTATTCCAGTACAATTTGTTGAAAAGACCATTTTTTCCTCATTCAAGTGCATTGCGCCTTTGTTTAAAATCAATTGACCATATTTGTGTGGGTTTATTTCTGGAGTCTTTACTCCATTTCGCTACTTTATGTGTCTACCCCTATATTTGACGACTATGGCTTTATAAGAAGTCTTTAAGGTGGGTAGTGAGATTCCGCCCACTTTATTCTGTCTTTCCAACATTGTTTTAGCTCAATTCGTCTTTCCACGTGAATTTTAAAACCAGCTGACAGCAAGAGGGCAGTATGGGAGGTCCCAGGCCGTCATATACAAATGGCCAATGAGTCTATGACAAAGTGCTCAACAGCATTAATTATCAGGGAGATGCAAATCAAAACCACAATGAGACCTCACTCGTACCTGTTGGGATGGCTATTATCAAAAGAAAAAACAATAGTGCATGTTGATGAAGATGAAAAGCAAAGGGAAGCCTTGTATATGGTTGTTGGGATATAAATTAGTGCAGCCACTATGGAAAACATTATGGAGGTTCATCAAAAAATTAAAAATAGCTCTACCATATGTTCCAGCAAATTCACTTCTCAGTAAATATCCAAAGGAATTGAGTTCAGGATCTAAAGAGATACCTGCATTTCCATATTCATTCTAGCATTATCCACAAGAGCCAAGACGCAGAAGCAGCTCAATGTCCATTGATAGATAAATGGATAAAGATGTGATGTTTACAAACAGTGGAATATTATTCATCCTTAAAAAAATAAGGAAATCCTGCCATTTGTGACAACATAAATGAAACTTAAGGGCTATGTTCAATGATATAAATCAGACACAGAAAGACAAATACTAAAGATATCATTTATATGAGGAATCGAAACTACTCAGAAACAGAGTAGAATGGTGATGGCCAGGGGATTAGGGAGGGACACTGATGAGTATTAGTCAGAGGGTACAAGTTTCAGTTACAGGAGATGTGTAAGTCCTAGAGATCTGCACAGCCTAGAGTTAGCAATGCTGTATCACATACTTAAAACTTTTCTGAGAGTAGATCTTATGATAAGTGTTCTTATCACACACGAAAAAATAAACAAAGATGGGAAGAAACTCTTAGAGTAGATAAATGTATTTATGGCATTGATTGTGGTGATGGT
Source organism: Miniopterus natalensis (assembly GCF_054644295.1). Lineage (NCBI taxonomy): Eukaryota > Metazoa > Chordata > Mammalia > Chiroptera > Miniopteridae > Miniopterus > Miniopterus natalensis. Next base: position 49,109,132 of record NC_142094.1, read on the forward strand.
TTTTTACAGATGCAACTTAACTCTAAACTTGTCAAGTTGTATATATCGAATATGTACAGCTTTTTATATATTATTCACACCTGAATAAAATAGTTTATAAAAAATAAACAAATAAAATAAAATCACCTGAGCATATCTACGAGAAGTCCTACTGATATTTTCCTGTGTTTAGTAGGAAACACAATGTACCTCCATGTATTTAGGTCTTATTTATTTTATTTTAGCAGCATTTTGTATTTTTTTAGCTTACAAATTCAGTATGGTTTTTTGGAGCTATTATAAACAGTTTTTTTTTTAAATGTTCCTTGCCAGTAGTATACAGAAATATGATTGACTTTTGTGTGTTGACATTGTATCCTGTAACCTTGTTAAACTTACATCTTAGTTCTAAGAAGACTTTCACTCTGTTTTGTTTTCAAGATTCCTTGGATTTTTTTACATAGACAATCCTGTGGACAGTAACAGTTTTTGTTCTTCCTGAACAATCTGCATGGCCTTTTATTTCTTCTTTCCTTATTGCATTGACTGTGACTTTCAGTATGACATTGAAGGAACAGAGAGAGGAGACATCCTTAACCTTACTCCTGAATCTAATAGGGAAAACGACCAGTTTTCACCATTGAGAATGATGTTAGCTGTAGGTTTTGTAGAAGCTTTTTATCATGTTGAGGAAGTTGCCTTCTGTGCCTAGTAGGCTGAGGATTTTTTTAAATTATGAATGAATATTGAAAATGTCGAAATGCTTTTTCTGCATCAATTGATAAGACTGTGAGGCTTTTCTTGTTTAGCCTATGAATTCACTGGATTACACTGGGTGTGTACACTGGAGTAGCTAATGCATTTCTGCTCTAGGCAGTGGGATCCATTCATCAACTCCTCTGCCTAAGGAGAAATAGCACTATGACTAAGCAGGCTCAGCAAACTCGTGGAAATTTCTTTTATTGCAGTCAAATGTGTTTTGTTTCCTTGTCATTCTCTGACAAAAAAATAATTAAAAATGTCATTATCCCCAAAGGACCTGCTCAAATCTTCCCAGCTAATAAGGTAACGAAGTCTCTGCACCATGATTTAAAGACAAAGGGAAAGTGGTTCCTTGTGGGAAGACGTGAAGGGAGATGGTGGAGGCATGACTGCGATCAGCAATGGGGTAAGCTACATAAAGTGCTAAGAGGACATTATGGAGTCGAAGAGGCAAAGCATCTGAAATTCCTTCACTCCTTTGGTTGTACTTCTATACATCCATCAGGGAGAGAGTGACCTGCATCCAACTGGGAAAGTATGCATTCATGCTTCCTGTGCATGTCTGTGTTTGCTTCTCATAGCACATATATGAGCTAGCTAGAACTGTGTTCTTTATTCTGGGCTGTGGTCTTGACAGCTGAGAAAGACCTGGCCTTAAGAAGAAACTGAAGTTTGAAACCTGAGCTGGGATATATAGTAAACAAGTCTGGAGGTGTCTGTCTCTCTTACAACCATCCCTCTTTTTCCTGAAAACTGTTTGAATATACAGGGAAAGGCTCTATGGTGATGTGTGTATTGCGGAGGCCCCGATACATAGTGATAAGAGCACAGTGTCTGTAATCAGGCTCCTTAAGTTCATCTCCTTACTAGCTGTGACCTTGGCAAGTGTCTCATCTGTTTATGTCTTATTTTCTCCTCTGTAAAATCGTTGTAGCTATTCAGAGTTACTCTGAGAATTAACGAGATACATGCCCAAAGCACACAGAGCACTGTCTGGCCTATGGTGGACACTCTCCGTGTTATTATTCGGGTCATGGAGACTGATCCAGAGGCAGAGAGCTCACCCAAAGCAGACCACTCAAGTCTCCTTAGAACAGCAAATCAGAAACAAAAACCGGAGTCATGGACTCTGAGTCATGTTCATGGTAGCTTGAGAGAAGGTCCCTGAACTTCTGCTCCTGAGTTCTTGGTCTTTCCCATCTTGCCTGTTAATTCCCCCCCTTTTCCTGTCAAATGACTATGTGTCAAAAAAAAAGGAAGCAGGCTGAAAGGGCATAGGGTGTCTCAAAAATGATGGGCACTAATGCCCTAGCTGGTGATCTGAGAAAAGAGACCAGGACAAAGGCAGAAAATAAGATGAATCCAGACACAGATGGTTCGTGTTTGACTGTCCCACTAGCCTGCAAGTTGCTGAGAACAGAAAACATCTGACCTGCTCATTGCTATAGTCCCAGCACTGGGTGCACTGCCTGAAACAAAGCAAGGTTTAAGAGAGATTTGTTGAATGAATAAATGAGGGAACAAATGAATGTCCAGTGCAAAAGCTACCCACGGCCATTCTGGTTCCCAGGCAGATTGTGTGGTGCCGTCGTCCATGTTCCCACTGTGCTTTCAGACACATCGGTTGTTTTGGCCAATGTTATGTCTTAGTTAGTAGCTCCCAAACTAAGTTGTGAGCTCTTGGATGGCAGGGTTTTATGAGCTAACTTCCTATTTTATCCCCTACTGTCACTGTTTCTGGCACGTGACAAGTACTCAATTGAGGCTAGTAAAAATGGAAGAAAATTGAATTCCCTCCCACAAGGCGAAACCATCCAGCAGAGTCAATTCATGACTTGTCCTGTAGGAAAAAAATAATTTAAAAAATGACCTGTTTCTGAATTGTCCACTCAATTTAGTCAAGGTGATTTATTGTTATAATCTTAGAGTAGAGTTATATCAGCTTTTTAACACTTCAAAGAGCCTTCAAGTCTATCAGTGTGTGTGAGTTAGCCAGACGGGTATTATTATGCCCATTTCACATAAGAAGAACTCAGAATCCAGGGGTTAAATTTGCCTGAAATCAGCACTTGGGAAACAGTGAATTAGGACACCATCCGGTCTCCAGATTCCTTCTGAGTTAAAGACTCTTACTCCCAAATCAGGTTGTTGATTTTTAGGGAGAAGTATCTCTTAATTTCTTTGAAGACTCAAAATTACTGAGTGTGTGTATGCGAAGGAGGAGGGGCACGGGAAAGCATGGCAGATGTAAATAGGGAAATAAAAGAGTGAGGGGATTTAGGGGGTTTGAAGAGAAGGCCTCTGAGGGTGAGGCTCGGAGAAACTGAGAAGGGCAGATAAGGGGGTGTCTCCATTCCCTGCTACAATTCTGCCGGCTTCAGAAGGAGGAGGTGGGGCCCATGATGGGGATGAGCCTCAGACATAGCTCGTGGCTCCAAGATCATCCAGGCAGCTAAAGTGTCGGGATTACACTCAATCAACATTTCCTAATCTATTCAGTCAAGGGCATGTTTTCTATTGCATTATAATGCATTTTAAAAATTGATTTTAGAAAGGTAGGAGGGGAGAGAGAGAGAAACATCGATGTGAGAAACATCGATCGGTTGCCTCCCATACGCGCCTTGAGCGGGGATCCAACCGCAACCTGGGTATGTGCCCTGATCTGGAATTGAACCCGAGACCCTTTGGTGCATGGGATGATGCTCCAACCAACTAAGCCACACCAGCCAGAGCTATAATGCATCGTTGACAGTATACCGGGGCCTCATGAAATATGATACATGCTTAAAGATCTCAAAACGTGATCTCACAAATGAATCGCTGCAGAGGATTATGAAAATTATCTTTGATTTATATGCAAATTTAAAATCTTATGATTCAACAAAAAATGACAAATTGAGGAAATCAAATGCTTTTATTTTATTAAAAACACATAGAACAGCATCTCACAAATCCATGCTAAAATTATCAGTCAGGAGACATGACAACGACCTAGATGATTCACATCACCTCAGTGGTTCTTGAAACTGGTCTGAGCCTCATGAGCTAATAGAACCACAGTCCCTCCTCCCTCAGAGGGTCACACTCCACTTCCTTGGGTCACCTCACCTTCCTTTCATGGCAGGTATGGCAGATTATCAGAGAAAAATAGGTTTATGGATTTTTTAAAGGATTCTTTTTTTACAGAAATTCACTTATAGAAAATTTTTCTTAAAACTGAACTTTAGAAATAAAATTAGAATGTGGGTTGTATATGTATGCATGTAAGTATATGTATACATGCATGTGTGTATATGTATGTATGTGTACACAGACACATCCAAACACTAACCTCTGTGTTTCTGAAACCCAGTCTGAGATCTAGCCTAAAAATCCCTTTCCCCCTATACCATCTTCTAATTCCAGTATTCTCAGTAGATACTGATGTGCTGGTGACTGACCACTGGACCCACTCACTTGACCTGTGGCTCTGGAAGTGTTGGGCTAGAGTGCCAGTGCAAATCACCAATGTCACATCCAAGGTCAGCAGGAAATGGTGCCAGGGTGGCTAATGATGTCTGCTTTGGTTGAGAAGGGGGAGAAGGCAGAAATATCAGGGTGAATATTGGTGTGATTAACTGAGATTAAAAGCCCAAGATGTGGAACAGGTGGAGGGTAGAAAAGACAAGTGTGTTATTTCAATGATGTTGCTTTATAAAGGGTTACCAGTTACCCTGGTCTTGCTAGTAGTATCTAGTGTGGATTCAGTCCATGTGATGGAGGAGTCCTTTTGAGTCCTAATGATGACTTAAGGGCTATTTAATATATAGATTATTTACCTACAAGACCTCAGGGGCTCCCTTATCACATGCACTAAAGAGCTTCCTCTGTAGAGCATGGTACTTTAATCATAGGAGTCCCATTAGGTTTAACAGGATTGATATAGCCAGAAGGCCTGTGGATGCTGGAATAAAGAAGGCTCTCAACCTGCTTTTGCATTTTATAACAATTTATCATGAATATGGTCTTCCTCGTGGGAGTCGAGCCTAGACACAAATATGTGCTGCAGAGCCACGATCCTAGCTTTGGCTCCTAGTCCCCTGTCAATTCTGCCACCCCAATTCACCAGTGCCCGAGAGCCTGCCTAGCTCAGGAACTGCACTGGGTGACTTATAATTAAAACAATTGCGATTCCTTTTTAGAATTTAATTTCAAATATAATTTTTCATTTGCTTCACAGGGGTATGGCATGTACAGCAGCTTATCCATGGGGAAATTAAGAGCAAAGCTGAGGGATACGCACCACGCGGTGCTTATATTAAAATAATCATTCATATTTTTCTGGCAACACTTTTTTAATAAGTGTCAAATCTTTATTAGTTTCTTTGGCATTTGTGTCCATATTAATCACACTGAATTCATATGGTCTTTATTTCTGGAGGTTGTAAAAATCAACACGAGGGCTTCCCCAAGCTAATCAATTAGTCTAAATCCATGTCTGGGTTTCGGACTTGTGCAAGCGATGCTGGGGGGTAAGTGTGAGAGGAAACACTCAGACTCCGTGCTGGCTCAGGGATGGGGAGGGAGATGCGTCCCACCCTGAGCCACCTGCCACGGGTTTTCTTACTGCTTTGGACACCAGATTCAGGCCCCTGCTGGGCAGACTTTCTGACTCAGGAAGCCCACCAGTCACCACTTCCCCATAGCCACAGAGTGGCCCTGGGTGGCTGGGCTGGAGCTCTCTGAGCCTTCCTTTTACAGAGTAGGGAAGGCCTAGTGATGTAGATAATTGCTGTTTTTTCTGGGGTCAACCCTATAAATTATGGAAAGAACTCTCGTAGTAAAATGAAGGCTAGAAAGACAAAATGTGTCTGGTATGGCAGAAAGCATAGCCCGGGAGAGAAGAGACATGGGCTCTAGTCTCAGCTCTATCAGGAATGACTGAAATTTTCCTCTCGATCTCAGTTTTTACATCTTTAAGATGAGCTCACCTACATGGCGTCTGAGGCTGTACCAATACGAAAGCTGATGAGTGACATTATCGAGTATATCCAACCCATGAAGAGACTCAGCACAGAATTTGGAGGATATGGTGGCCTCAACGTTAAGCTTGAGCAAAGGAGGAAGCAACCATCAGGGACTGGACGCCATCCCCGCCTTTAGGGTTGAAACCTTCAATATTGATACTATTGATGTAGGAGTAGGGAGGCATCTGGGGTTTCTTCAGGTTTTTAATTCATTAAAGAAGGGAGACAAATGACAGGGAAACTCAATACAGTGGGACTGAGACAATCTGCATTTTAATGTGACAGTCCAGCATCTGGTGTGGAAATTTTATTCACTCTTAGTGCAAAAGACAGAGGTGAATCTACCCATACTTATCCTCAGAGTTACAGGGCAGAATGAACTTGAGGGATGGAGCTGATCTTTGCAAAACTGTGAAATTGGCAGATTTTGCCTTTTCTTCTCCAAGCTTCCTTTTTTTGCACCATCTTTCCCTGGGAGCTTCCCAACTATCTCTTCCAGATGCCCAGCGTCTGCTCCTCCGCTTTGTCCCTCCTCAGCCTCTGTCCATGGGGTCTGCTCTCCAGCAATATCCCTTGACAGTCAATTTTATCTCATTGTAAATCTGCACAACCACCTCCTTTCTAAAACGGGGGGAGGAGATCAGCCGAATTTTGAGGAAACAAGTGTGCAGGCAGAGACTTCTGATTGTTACCCCAAATCCATTATTTTCTGAGTCTCTCCCATATTAACAGAGCCCCACTTAGCAGCTGAGGACATGGCTGCTGAGCGTAGAGATTGTGCAGGCCAGCCTCCCTCGCTGATAGCTGTGTTCGGGTGATTACATCGTGGTCGATGGAACGTGATGGGAAGCCATGCGTGTGACTTACAGGACATGTCCCTACAGGGAAGAGATATAACCCTCTTCGGCATCCCCTTTCCTCCTGCTTCTTGGAACATGGTCAGAGAGATAGCAATGGCCGAGCAGCAGGACACAGAAGCCCAGAAAACAAAACCATCAAAAGGGACTGGACTGCCCACTCAGGAACTGCTACGTCATGGAGAAAAATGTTTAAGCCATTTCGTTCTGCCTTTATTAAGCATAGCCAAACCTATATTGTAACTAAGACCAAGGGCACAACATTTACTCTAGTAAAAATGGCCATATCCTCTCAGTTAGAAAACCTAGTTCTGAATTCCAAATCCATCCACCGTTGACCACCCATGTGACCTTAGACACTTGTTTCCCCTCTCTGAAACCTGTTTTTCCTCAAGTCCCTTTCTGCAAAATAAAAACAAGAATTCCTATCTCAGACCCTTGTGAAAAATAAATGAAATGCCTACAAGAGTGCTTTTATACACTGTGGCAATTGAAGCCCACATATTGAATTTAGTCTCAATAAGATACTGTAAAATATCTCAAGTATAGTCAGTGATCAAGGCTAGTATCTAACTCATCCCTACTAACCCTCAAACCTGTGCTCTTTCCAAAACCTAATAGTTCTCTTGGTCACATAAAAGGAAGCATATAATTAAGTAGACAAGAAAAAAACGGAAGATGCACACTCTCTATTCTTACTTTTTTTTTTTTTAAAAATGAGTGGTTTCTTAATAAGCTCCAAGTCGAAATTTTCCTCACTATTTCAAACCACTTGGAAGTGAAGGTAGAATTCACCTCTGAGGGTGTCAAAAGGGCCTGGGACATGCTCGTGGGAAGGAGGAGATCTGAAAGCCGACAGAGGACGACAGTGCAAGTAAACCGGGGGAAGGACTCTCTGGAAGGTCATACAGCTAGGCAGCCCAGGGACAGGGAGAGCTTCTCCTAGCACTCCCTTTATTACACTGGGTCAGATTAGATTAGACTCTGAAGGCTAAAGCACTTAAAGAGAGTGAATTTCCATTTTCACCAAAGGACCAGAAACGAAGACAAGAGAGGAAAAGCTGCAGCTACATAGTCATTCCCCTCACCGTCTTTGATTGACACATGGGCAGTCATCTGGCTTATTAAACTTGCTAATGGCTTCTTGCTGCTCAGCGGCGCGGTTCTGCACGTCGCCTCCCTAATTAATGGCTGTTTCCAGTCGGGCCGCCTGCACAGGCTCAAGGCTAAGAGTACATCTGAAATTTCCTACGCTAGAGACCAGGCAGGTCATCCGGGGGGGCACCTGGTGAAACGACGGGCTTTGCCTCCTTCGCGGCCACCTGGGGGGGCTGGGCTGGGGTGTCCCTGAAAGACGGGCTGAAAGCAACACCGCTGGCGGGGGGCCGGTGAGCAGCTACGGACCCTGAATTACAAACCAGGCAGCTCACTCGGCGTGCTTCGAAATCTAGTATATAGATCTCAGCTGCCGTGATTTAGTTCAGCAGCGTGGTCCCCCAGCAGCACGGTTCAATTTTCAGTTACAAGAGTATATTAGCTGTGAATAATTGAATGAAGTGAAAACTTTGCTGCCAGCTCTTCAGTCCGTGAATCACTGTAATTAACAGACACGCCCACGGTCAGTGCCCATCACGTGATGTCCTTCCAAGTCTGCGCCTCATGGCTCTCTGCTCGCACATTCGGTTCCCGCTCGGCCTGCGAGCCCCGGAGTTGCGTTGCCCCTTGTCTCTCAGTGATAAACCCATGGGACAGTTTATAAAAATGAATGATCAAAAGGGGTGTTGGCCAACAAAGGGAAAGTTGCGACAAAGAAACAGAGAGTGAAAACACTGGAAGTGAAATGTGAATGGAGTGTAAGTAGAGCACCCACAGCGGACAGTGAACTGTTACCGTTGGCCACCGTTATTGGGGAGACCCTAGGCAGGCAGCCAGGGGAACGTCCTGAAAGTGACTTACCCATATCAATGAGGAAAAGGGGGATACTGTCCCACAGAAATCGAGACAAGAAACTACACACGGAAGGAACTCAGAGCCATTTCACAATCAAAGGATAAAATGTTGGAAGCAAACCCAAACTTAGAAAGAGGCCTGACAGTTCACCAAGGCACAGAAAAGATGTTCACTCAGCAGTATAAGTTATATATGAGAAGAAGGCAGGCACTGCTTAAACTACTCTTTGTGACTTTTTATAAGAAATAACATATTTTGATTCTCAATGTTTCTAATGTTTAAATAACACTGTATTAAGTAAACATTAGTTTTACTATTTTTCCCCATTTCTCTATACATTTATAAGTGACAGCAAGAGAGATTTTAATGTTTTGATAGAAATTTTAAAGGTCCCCGAACAATAGTGAATTTTCCCATCGATTATTAATTATTAAACATTTTGTGTGATTTCTGTTTTCATGGTCATCTTGACAGTCATACAGTACCAGAGAAAGTGAGGGCTTCCTCTATTTTTCTGATTTTTCACTGAGGAGTTCTGCTCACATAAGACATAATACAGAAATAAAGACCCTAAAAGATGCCCTGAGCACGCACCAGAGATGAGATCCATTGACATGACCTTTGTTCATTCGACTAACCTCTGGGGAGGTTCTGGTGGGCTGGACATAGTCAAGGGTATGAAGGAGGCCGACTAAAAAGTCATTTGATATTTCCAAGAAAGCTTGTAGGATGTCTACACGGCCAATACCAGGAAGGAGGTAAGCTATCCAAAGGAAGATCTGTATATCTAAGTGGAGTAGCTAGCAGATATTTGCAATTTCCCCTCTGATTCTCAGAAGAAATCCAAGTCAAAGATTAATAATAGGAATCAGTTATTGCCTACTTGTTATAGTGAAGGCCATAAGCCACACCAAGGTGTCTGCCCAAGAGATAATGACAGACACTACCCGGTGCATCCCCCTTCTTTTAGTGAAAGAACAAGATTTTTTAGTTTTCTCACTCCCTGTGGTTAGCTGCTCGGTTGGGGCTTCACTCCCTCCACAGAGCAAGCATCCTGATTAGTCTAAGTCTGTGAAGTTTATTCCACGCCTCCTGCAAGATCGAGACATGGGCCTGGGATGCAGCTCTGGCCACTGAGAAGTGAAGGACTTCTGAGAGAAGGGCCCTCACTGATGGAAAGAGGGTGAGACACAAAGTGTCCATTTTTGTTAGCCAGCTTGGATAATGCGACACCTGAGATTTGAAGCCAGTTGCAGCAAGAGGACAAGCCAAGGGACCAAGGCGACCTGCTAAGGAGAGCAGAACAGAGGGACGTGGCCTGAGCTGCTCAACTAACCAACCCAGAACTGACCGACATGAGGATTTCCTGACTCATGGGGCAAATATCATCCCTAGGTAAGCTGTCACTTGCAGCTGAAACATCCTACTACATCAGACAGGAACCTGAGAAATGATGGAGATTAGGAGAGCCAGGGAAGGAAGGGAGAGAACCCTGAAGGTCCAAAGAAGAGACCCCGGACAGAAACTCCTGGCTCCCACTGAACTCTCTGATTCAAAGATTTTATTTCCAGCTTCATTGAAGCATAATGGACATATAAAATTGTAAGATACTTAAAGTCTATATCTGATCCAAAGATTTTTCAGATCCAAAGATTTTTCAGCAGACAAGCCACCTTTTCTTACAAGTGTTAATGCCATTTTTAAATATAGATGCGAATCAGTGAGGACTGGAGTCAGTAGAGGAAGAAAAATCACTGTCACTGACTTAACTAGAGATAATTTGATATTTATTTTTTCTTAAAAATTTTCGTTACATACTCCAAGGCTCTCGAGCCGATGACACTTGTGAAATGAAGATGAACATCCTGCAGGTGTTAGGAAATGAACATGCATGGGCAACCGGCAACAACAGAGCTGAGATAACCTAGGGCTTCCATCATGCTGGAATTATCCACCACCCAGGAGGAGATTATCGGGAACAAAAAGGTACCCATAAAGGGGTAAATAGAGCTATTGAAAACTAGCCCAATCTTGTTTCTGCCTTTCCAATTAAATAGGAGGTGGCATCTGTATTAAAGCAAGAAATGTCTGCAGGGAAATGTTGTTGTATATTATTGGTTGGGATGTCAGGAAAGCATCCTCTACTCAACAGCCTGAAAATTAAATAAGGAGTCCTAGGATAATGACTGCTTTGTAAGTATGATGAGACATAGGGCCTAAGGCCATGGTGGTACGGATTACTACTGTGGAGCTGGGACTGGAGTCAGGTTGAGAAGGACAGTTTTCCTCTCTGATCTCCCAACTACCAGAGATTGAATTCATTACATCAAGAGCTTTGGCCTTCGACAAACCTGGGTAATATAGGTCCCACCAATTCTTAGTGACATGATCTTAAGCAAGTCGCACAGCCCCTGAGCTTCAGTTTCCTCATGCGAAAAAAGGAGCAATTATAATATAAGATTATTACATATAAGGCTATTATACATATTTAATGACAATGTCCTTATGATAACCTAAATCAAAATGATGGAAATAACTAATATGCATTAAACATTTACCACGTGGTAGATACTTTATTAAAAGAAATGACAGAGAGATGAGAGTTGGGTCCATCAGCAATGCCAAGTTAGTGATGAGAAAATGCACGCTTTGGTAGAAAATGTGGGTATATATGGCTTTTCTCTTAGATGGGGGTGAGTTAAACTATATTTCTAATATGCAAGACTACTCAGTTCCTCAGACCAAATGTTACTTATGTCGAGTAATTTGAGTGACCTTAATAAGACCTGTCCCCCTGAACTTGTTCCCTCATTTTTTCTGAAGTCCCATTATAATCTTTCTGTTAAGCTCTACCCTCTCCTTGCCATGTTCTGTAATGCACATATGTTCTATAAACCAGGCCAACATTTCCCCCCTCCTTTGAGGAACTGCATGTTCCCCAACATCACGTAGTTCTGGTGGGACTCAGTTCGTAAGTCCCAAAGCCTGGGTAGGAAGAGGGAAAGGGGGAGGGGGCCAGAAGCATCCCATGACCCAGGCCTGGTTGATTACCATAGCCCATCACCCTCACCCAGGAGGGGCAGGCGACTCTGGGACTTTATAACTGGATGCTCAGAGACAGAAGCTCTCTAAGGATGTGATCCCCAGAACTGCTGGCATCCAAATTACATCTACTTGGAGGAAATAAATGTGGAGAAGAACATGAAATAAATAAAGAGAAGCAGAGGAAAAGTAGAAGAGAGAGATAGGAAGCCCCGAGGACACTGGGTCCCCAGACTCAGTCATACCTCAAGTTAGCATCTCCTCCATCCCTCCCAGCTATGGAAACCGACACATTCTCTTTTTTGCTTAACCTACTTTGATTAGAGTCCTGTCACCTTTAATTAAAAGAGTCCTGATTAATATAGAGCTAATCTAAAGCAAGTGCAAGATCATTTAACTAAAAGAAAAATGCTAGCACTTTGTAATGGAAAACCACAATGGAAAGTTGCAGGGGGGAAATGCTTGAATTTTGCCCATTTGGCCTCCATGAATCTTCCCCGGATCCCTTTGAGATTTCATGGGAAACTTTATCCCACGTGTTGTAATCTCACTCTGCTGCCAAAGACTTGTGACTTACTGGAAAAAACATGCTTCTCCTCAAGGTCAGTTGGCCCTCAAAGAATCATTTACTAGGGCCACAGTGCCAAGAGCCCTCTTGGATGTTCAGAGTGCCTGCAGCTGATGTAAAGGTCTCTCGCTGCCAAGTTGTCAAAAGTGATTTAAGAAGAAAGGTATGGGAGGAGGGAGCCAGGGCAGGAGGTGGGGAGCTGCAGACCACTGGAGGTAACCCTGAAGAGGCCATCACTCATGCTCAAGACAGGCCAGAGGATGGAAATGGAAGAAACAAGATACCAGGGACAATGTTGAGTTGACTGATGCCAGGAAAGCCGGTTCCAAAGTGAAATCTGCTTTCGGGTTCTCAATACATTTATTGAGCACAGTGTTTGATAGCTTTGGAGAACCAAAACTCGATTAGCTTTGGTCCGGAAAGGTCAGAAACATTGCATACATCTAGGATGAATTCCTGCTGTCCCCCAGAGCTCCATCAACTTTCTAAACGTCTCTGACCAGAGAACCCTCTGTTTCCTGAACATGCATCAGTGTTGTTGTTTCAGATATTGCGATCTAACTACTATGGTAGTGTCAGGACTATCTTACCTTGTCTGATGATAGCTCGCATTTCTTGAGTCCCTGCTATGCACCAAGCACCATGCTAAGCACCTGGCACGCTCTATCTGTCCATTCTCACAACATCCCTATTTCTTATTAGGAATCAGTATCCCTACTTTCCCGGTGAGGCAGCTGGGCCTCGGCATGGTGAGTTAACTGGCCTTAGGTTAGTGTCACGCAAAATGCTGCTCTGCGGACTCTTCGCTGTCAGTCAGTGAGGGAGTAAGACGCTTACACTACAGTGTAAATCAGCACTCTGCTGCCTTCACTGGGAAAGTCTTGGTTTGGAATAAAGAGTCATCAGAATAGTGAGCTCAGTGATGTAGCTGATTTGCATTCTGGTTCAGCTCCCTGCGTCTTCACTGACTGGTAACCAGCAGTCTACGGACTGATGGTGGTCTATGAACTGTGCCCAGTGTAGCGCTGTCCCAGGTCGCAGACTGTGTGAGGAAAGGAGCTGGGATTCAAGCCCAAGCTTGTCTGGCTTCAAACCCTCTTCTCTTCAAACCACTATGACTGGTCTCCTATAATGCATTCTACGGCCACCACCCACTTACACAGTATCCAGGCCAAACCTGGTGGATTTCCCAAACGACCAGATCAATGAATCCCAAAGGGGTTCTATTCCCTTTCAGAGGAAGGGAATAGAGGTAGGTCCAGAGGTAAACAAACCCTTTAGTCCCAGCAGAACCTGTAGAGTCTTTCAGAAAAGTTCACTGTGACATGGTCATAGACCTGAAAGCCAAGAGGAAGAGAGGGGAGCATTTGAGCCCCATGCTGACTTATGACCCTCTGCTCAGGCCGTGGGAGAGCTCACCAGAGTCCCTTCCTGGACTTGATTCACTATAGCTTATCTTTAATTAGGCACTGTCTCTCTGATGACTGGATGAATTACTGAGGATGACATGGGGACCGAGCAAAGGTTGAAACGTAGAGGCTTTACAAAAATAAACAGCCAGAAAAAATTGTTCTGAAACAGTAAGTGAGGCTGCTGCGAAGTAAGAGTGGGGAATTCTCTCTGACATGCTGTGATGATTTAAACAACAAAAGGACTCTGGGTCTGCTTTTCTCTCCATCCTTGAGTCCTGTCTGCATTTGTGTTTCCCTTTGAAATAGACACTTTCCCTTCTTTCACTCTTACAGAGACGACCAGTCGTGCCTAAGAGAAAAACAGGTCATTTTCACCCAGTTCATCATTTATTCTTTCACTTAAACATTTATTGAGTCCTTGTATGTGTCAGGCACTGTATTGAGTATAAAAGAAAAAAAAAATCCTGAAGCATCACAGAATTTCAAGTAAAGCAATTCTGCTGTCTTGGACCCCATCCAAGGAAACTGACAAGTAAAGTAAGATCTTATGATCACACCACCTTGTTACATAGGCCTAGAGCAGAACTCTGCGTCAGGTTAGAACAGTGTCCAGGGTAAAAGTCATGGTAACAGCTAGCATTTTCCCAAGTACTGTGTTAAGTGCTTCACATGTTATTATGTTTAACCCTCACGATAGCTCTAAGAAGTAGTCCTTATTATTAGCTCACTTTTAAGAATAGGAAAACTGAGGCACGGAGAGATTAATTAACTCATCCAAGGTGACACAGTAAGTGTTATATCTTGATATAAACCAATACAATCTGGCTTCAGAGTCTTTGTTCTTAGCTTTAAATCTCTTTATAATGGCCTGTTGGGGTCTCCTTCCCACCAGCTGAAGCCTGTTTTCTATTTCAATTAATTCACCAAGAACAAGCACCTGCTGAATTCAAGCCACGTATCTTTTTGGGGTTCGCGATGGAAAAACAAGGAGGCCTGAGCTCTGGTCAGCAACCTTGGCACTGATAGTCTGGCTGGGCTGATGGGACACACATGCAAAATATCATTTATAGACAAAATGGACTTTGATACAACAGTATCGTATCATAATGCTGGGCCAAATTCCACGGTTCATAACATTTGGAAAAAGACTAGAAAGCAACCTAGAGTTTGGGTGCCCAAACTTGGCAGCACCTTGTAGATTTTTAAAAATATTGATCTCCACCCCTAGAGATTCTGACTTAATGGGTCTAGGGTACTGCATGGGCATCAAAGTCTTAAAATCAACGTGGGTGATTTTACATGCAGCATAGTGTGAGAATGACTGATCTATTGCTTATTGTGTGGTGAGTTAGAGTAAAAACTAGAGAGATCGCTGAATGTTATTTGTTTTATACACAGCTGCCATATTACTACCTAATTTCACAAAACTGTGCTTTCATATGACTCTTAAACCTCACAGTCAGTGAAGTAGCTATGACTATGCCCATTTTACAGATGAGGAAATTGAGGGGTAGAGAGGAAAAGCACTTGCCTGGGGTATAAGTCACAGAGCCAAGACTTCCACCCTGACCTATCTGCCCATGAAGACTGTTCTCGTACGCGTTAGCCTATTGGGTTTCCCCACTGGTGGAAAGAACTCTTGAAAGAGGTGGACCAGGGCTGGACCCTGAAGGACAGATGCAAAGCTAAGCAGAGAGGAAAGTGGACATATGTGGGTAGATGGGCAATCAGTCAAGCCTGGAGTCCTCTGGGCACTCAGGACAATGGAATGAGCAAACCTGGGCTTTTCTGCATCAAGACAGACTGTCAAATCATCATTCTCAAGCTTGAGCAAGCATTTAGGATCACCCGGAAAGTTTGTTGAAACACCCCTGGGCCCCGCCCTCAGAGTTTCTGATTCAGTCAGTCTAAGGTGGGTTCTGAGCATTTTTATTTCTAATATATTCCCAGGTGACGCAGGGACCACACTCTGAGAACCACTGGTGTAGAGTGGGCCCTTCTGAAGAATGAAACAAGCTTTCATTTGAAGATGACCGGCAATCACCTTGCTGTAACCGGGAATAGAGTCTGGATCTTAAGATTGTCGAACCTGGAAAAGAACTTTCTAGATATCTCCAGCAGTTTCAGAACTTGAGGGTGGAAGATGAATTTATTCCATCTTGGGACAGACCTTCTCCTCCTTCTTTCTTGGAGAAACCAGTTTAGTGGGTCCCTTTATACATGTGACCATTCATTTTTTTCCCCTGGGGAAGAGAAGAACCCAAGAAATCATCCACATATGAATGTTTCCACTCTGAGTCTAGAGAACTTGGATGCATTCATTCACCATTCATTCATTAATTTAGCAAATATATTTTTTAATCTCTTCTTTGGCCCAGGTTCTAGGGACTTGGAGTTTGTTGGTTAACTAGAGAGACAAAGGACATGCATCCTAGAGAATCACGTTTTAATGAGCAACTTCTTGGCTGTAAAGCACAGAAGAAAGATCCCTACCACTCGGGATGCTGAACGAAATGTTAAGAGAGCTGACTTTTGTACTGAACTTTCTATCATTCACTCTCTGGGCCTCAGTTTTCCTCTTCTGTAAACTGGAGAGTGTTCCTACTTTACCTATATATGTAATGGGGATAGAGGGAAATAACAAATAGATGATCACAAAGAAAGCATGCAGTGTCCACAAACAACAAACCCTCCTCCGGCTCCAAACCCACTTTTATATAATTGCCAGTAACACATCACTCAAGAGCCGGTAGGACACACTGTCTGCTCTTCTCCATTTGAGCTCTAGGACTCCTGTTCCCCAGAGGAACCTGGTGGATGACTAACAAGTCATCTGATGAATATGCAACGTGATTCTGTCTTAATAAGTCCTGCAGCTGTTGGGAACTTAAGAATGAAAACAAAGCCATAGAAATACATTATGTTGAAAAACTGCCTGCCCACCTCATAGAGTTTCCCAAATGGGGTCTTCCATCTACACATAGGCCTGGACTTTTCCAGAGATGGAAAATGTGCCACTGGTGGGACACACCTACCCAGTCAGGGATGCTCACTCTGAAAGCGCCTTTCCGCTTACAATTTGCCTCCTTAGGCATAGGTCTCACAATCCTCAATCCAGATAAATACACACCCATGCACATAAGCACACACTGTTTTTTCTACCACATTAGGAGTAGGAAATGCTTACTTAAGGATAAGCACAATGGACAGAGCTAGGAGCCTAAGATAGACAGACCTGAGTTAAAATCCTGACTTCCCCACTTAACTAGCTAGGCAGTCCTGGCAATTCATTTATAACCTTTTGAGTTTCAGTTTCATCATTATTAGTAAAGTGGACATAACAACACCTATTTTATGGTGCTGTGATAAGAATTGTTAGTAGAGAGCTTGGAATACAGTAGGTGTTTAATAAGGAATAGTGATTTTGTTGGTGAGTCATCATCACATCACCATTTCATGCAAGAAGAGATCAAAGCCCCTTTCAGAGCTTTTGTGGACATGTGTTGATTTTCTTGTCCAGCATCCCTTCCTCTCATTTTTGGTACTAGCCCTCACGTCATTATCTTCCCTAATGCATGGGGTGAAGATGGAACTGATCCTACAAACCGCTGGGCACAGTCATTGGTTTTGGGAAAGGCATACGACCCAATCCAAGCCAAAGAGTTGCAATCCTCTGACTTCAGTTGGAACTATTATAAACCTGAAATTACTAAGGCCACTAGATGAGAGAGGATGACTGAGACCAATAAAGAAAGAAAGCAAAACTGAGAAAAGAAAGAAACTGCGCTGATGACATCGCCCTCGAGCCTCTGCATCCAGCTGTATCTGAAGCCCTAGGACTTTCAGTTACATGAGACAAGACACGCCTGGTGCCTAAGGCATTTCCACTTAAGGTTTTGTCAGGTTTGGTTACATGTAAACTAAAGAGCCCCAACTTTGTGCATTTTACTGTATGTAAATTACAACACTAACAATATATTTCTAAGTTAAAAATTTTTTCTATGTTTTATATAGCTTATCTTCCCAGGAACAATTTTTGTCATTTCTACTAAGACATTTCTCTGTAACTCAGTTTGGGCCCAAAAATATGGCCAAAGTGCTAAAAGCAGCAGGTTTGCACCACCTCCCACACAGTATCTGCGATTTCACACCCTCTTGCATATTCAATAGAGATGTTAATTGATGTATTTTCTTCTAACAAAGGTAGGTGGATTTTAATGTCTTAAGATACACATTACAATTCACAGCATTTTATAGGCTCTGTTGTTTGGTTCCAGTTTTCAAGATTGTTATTTTAAAATATGGGGATCTTCCAGAAAACATTAAGGTCTTGTTTATATGCAAACTAGAGTTTAATTCTGCAAATCAAAAGAGTTTTGTGGAACTCTAAGGGGAATGAATAGGGTAATAGTCACAGTCAGCTTCTTCCCTTTAAGCTCACTGACTACGGCCAACTGTGCTTCACCGTGATTCTTCAGCCAAGTGCTCCTTGTGCTTTGCATTTCTCATTAACAATTGGTTTTATTTCAGCTCATTCAAGCTTGGGCAAAGTCAGTGGAAAGTGAACATGTACAAGCAGTTTCTAGGTGCCTGGAGAAGTCACTGGTGAGTATAGACAGAGAGGCTCCACAGAGGTTGTGACTGCACACAGTGGGTCTTCTTAATTCTGCAGTCCTGAATGGGATGGGAGCAATGGCGTGGCACCGTGCTTTCTACTTACTCAGTTTAGGATTCTGATAACAGCTCACGTTACTCATTATAGTTAAGTAATGTCCTTATGTCCTGTTCTATGTTATAGGTACGTATAGTTTAACTCCTTCATGAGGAAATAAGCATGCTGCAATTTGGCTGTGCATGAGTTGGACAGCACTAAATTCAAATCCTGGTCATGTGACCTTGATTTGGCTCATTTACTTCTATCTAAATGACACATTCGATTTCTTCATTATTTCCTTTACAATGAAGTCAATAATATCTACCTTCCATCTCTGTAGTGAAGACTCAGTGCCTAACACTTGTGAAGTACCTAGTACAGGGTCTGGTCCTTAGGAGATTCTCTACCAATGTTCCCATCCCAGCTCTCCTCCTCCTGAGCACTTCAAGGGCAGAGTTCATGTGTGCTTCACCTTTGTGGGCTGCCAGCTCTCAGGAAAACAGCACATGCTAGATGTTTCCAGAATGAATGCCTGAATAAGGGTGACTTTGCATTCATTAGTGCAATTATGGGATTACTGTTTGCCTCTCTCACTAGACTGGACTGTAATAAACTCCAAGCGCCAGAGCTGGAGGTATGGATTTGCCAGAGCTCATGATTGTCTCCTTCCTCAGTGTCAGCACAGTCCTGGCACATAGTAGGTATTAAATAAACACTGTATGAATAAATGAATGAATGAATGAGTGACCAAAGAAACTACCATGATTATTGGACGCAACATTAGAAATAGACTTATATGAGCATGAGCGGGTGTATATGTGTGAGTGTAGGTATGTGTGTAAAGTTTATTTCCATACCCATTTAATATCTTGTAAAGCAGAACATCCCTGGTCTATTATATCTTCCTTCCTTCCTTCCTTCCTTCCTTCCTTCCTTCCTTCCTTCCTTCCTTCCTTCCTTCCTTCCTTCCTTCCTTCCTTCCTTCCTTCCTTCCTTCCATCTTTATTTCTTTTTTACAAAATACACATGGCTATACTCATGTTTTTAAATTCTAGTTTTTCAGGTGAGTATGATTACCCTTATTTCATATTTTAAAATTTTCCAATGGAATTTTGATATTAATTAATTTAAATTGAAGATTGTGTAGAATAGTAATCCTTAAGACCTTAAACCTTTCCATCTAGCAAACAGTACTTTATTCACTTAATATTTTGAAATATGTCTCTGTGCCTTTTTAGAAGTTTTAAAACTTTTTCTTCATATAGGTCATACATATGTGTTTGATTAGGTTATTTACAGATATTTTTGTATTTTTTGTGACCATTGTGCATAAAATCTTTAATTTGGTAGTTTTCTTATTAGTTTTTACTAGTATATTAAATGTGACATCTGCATATTTCTTTCTTTAATAATACTCTGTGACAGTTCATACAGTATAAAATTTATAACTTTCCCTGGTATATGAAAAATCTTATTTTTAAAAAATCTTTATTTTTAAAAATCATTTTTCTTTTATCTACATTAATTTCTACCCTCTCCTTCTTGTTTATTGTTTTTCTTATCTAATTCCTTGTGCTTAGTATTTAGCTTAATTTGTTTTGTTATGTTTAATAATGAAAGCATTTAAGAACAAGAATTTGCCTCTGAGTTTAGCTTTGGCTATACATTCCCATACTTCATATTTTTATTGTTAATTTCTAAATTTTATGTGACTTATTTTTGCTTTTGTCTTTGACCAAGATTTATTTATAATACTTGCATTTTTCAAATAATTATATATGTATAATACATGTTTATTATTAGTTTTTAATTTTATTTAGATCCATTCAGCTTCCTTTTATTTCTTCCTATATCTTGTCTAAATGAGAAAATACATGTAAAATGTTTTGAATAGTGCCTGGCACTGAATGACTGCTCAATAAATGTTAACTATTATTGTTATTGATTTTTTTTTTTGCTGAGAACATATTTTATAGAGAATATATTTTAAAAGTTATCAGGGACCTGCTTGTCTAAAAATGATATATAGGGTGGGGCAAAAATAAGTTTACAGATGTATGAGTTTATTCTTATATTATTAACTATTGTATTATTTTCCATATGAACAACTGTAAACCTACTTTTACCCAACCCTGTGTTCCTGTTTGTTTTAAGAGTACAATGCTTTCTAGGCCACTTGAGAACAATGCTTTCCTTTTTGTCATTGGTCCTATGGAGCTTTGCAGCTTTCTGTTTTCCCATCTTGAATTGCTTCTCCAAGCTTAATATTAGCCCTTAAACAAGTTGGATATGTTCTGTTTGGTCTCTTCAAGTTGGCTACTGTTTGCTGTTAGAATCCTCCACCCAAATCTTACCTTAGAGACCTGGATGATATGAATTGCATTATAAGCTCAGCAATCTATATACCTCTAAATGAGAAGGGATGGGAAGACCCTGTGGTCCCAGGTTGGCCATTGTTGGGAAAACTAAGTCATTCTTTCTTTATTATTTAGTGAATCATTTTTGATGGAGCCATTTTTCAACCAGCTTTCTATTAGACCTGGTATTATAGCCAGTGGCAAGCCTCAGCTCTGCCCGGAGTCCTACCCAACTCAATTATCCACTGCCATCTTTTCTTCTCATCAGACTCCCTGGGATCTCCAGTGGCACTGACTTTGAAGGCTACCAATCAGCATGGCCAACAAGAAGTTCAAGTTCCACATTTATGCCACACAGACTCCCTTTACTTTTAAAAGTTAGGGGTTGCCAGCAGAAGTCTCCTACTTGATTCTTACTGGGAGAAGGTATCAACATACCCATTGTGCCCTTGTCCTGGCTTGCCCAGGAGAGTCCAAGTTGACACGTTCTAGATCCAGTTAATGCCTACTGATTATTTTAGTATCTTCTTTCATTCTCAAAAAGTGGCCCTGTTGAAGATATAAATAATAAAATTTCTGCTTAGAGTTGCTTGCATAGAAGGTGGATCTGTAAAGAAAGGGCCTATTAGCCTCTCAAAGGGACATAGATCTGGCACCATAAAGTAATAAGCCTTTCAGTAAGAGGGTGAGAGTCCAATGAGTTCGTGCATGTGAGAGTAAATGCCCAGCACTGGATTCATGAGATATCCTTGTCTTCATTCCATCTGTTTGGAACCTTTTCTCAGAATCAGCACACCCCCTCTCGAAAGGGTATCAGAGTTTGCACTTGGAAAACAACCTTTCTAACACATCAAGTTTCATAGTCAGAGGCCCTCTCTCTCTGCTTAGCCTCCCTCGTCTCCTGCCCATTACTAGTCCCTGAAGCTTTGGGAGGCCACAGCTGACACACATCTTTAGGTGACAGAAAAGGCTGATGCAACCATAATAAGTTGTCTGCCGGTTCACCCTGAGCAGTGGGACGCAACAACAATAATCAGGCTCGGAGTAAGTGTAGACACTGAAGGATAATGAAATATTCCACGTTCATTTGGTTACCAGGGAGCCAGAGGTACTGTAGCAGCTCCTTTCTGCAGCCCGTGTTTAGCCAGGCTGACAAATTAGATGTGGGAGTCATTTTGTTCACCAAATAATGGGCAGGCATACTAGACAACGGGATGGCTCTGCTATTCCTGAGATAGACTCCCTGCTTTCATTAACTCCTAACACTCTAGCAGAGGCAGGCTAGAGCCTTAAAGCAGAGCCCAGTCCCCTCCCAACATCTGGAGGCCTCGGATCCAAGGTGTCAGGTGCAAAGGAGGATTAGGCTGTGTCATATGCTGGGGGCTGGGAAAAAGGAGTTGGGGCACAGGGCTCTCTCGCCCCACCAGTTCTCCTACCTTTAAATTCATCACTGGGGACAGTGGCTATAAACCACATTTTGCTTTTCAAAAAAAAAAAGAGGAAAAGAGCTGACTACTCACTTCAGTCTTACCCTCCACCACCAGGAGATCTTGCTTCTGCCACTCCTTGTAAGCTCAGCCAGCGCTCAAGAACATGACATTTGAATCCAGACAGACTCGTGTTCAAATCCTTGCTCTGCCACTAACTGCATGTCTTAGAAAATGTACTTGTTCTCTCTGTGCCTCATTTCTCCCATCTGTAAAATGAAGATAATACCTTCCTCATAGTGTTAGCATGAGTGACTAATAAGATGCATTTACAAAGGGCTTAGCTCAGGCTTGGCACACAATGGGGCTTAATTAATGGTAACCTTTATCATGATTGATATTTACTGAACGAGGGAATAACTAAATAAATAACTGAAAAATGAGTGAATGAAATGGGACTACACTTGAGAGTGGGGTGAATGAATAAATAATAATCGAGGGACTGCTCTGAGCCAGGCACTATGCTATGCAATGGGGGGGGGGGGGGATGGTGAGCAAAATTCAGGTGTCATCCCTGTTGTCATGAACTACATATCTACTGTTTCCAGACCTTAGACTGAAAAGGAAATACAGCACTGGCGAATGTACATTTAAGCTGAAGTTAAATTCTCCACGAGAACACAAAGCCAGGAAACCTTATCTCAAGGAAGGCGTTTCTGAAGATGCATCATTTCTTAAGACACGGTGTCAGATCTGAGGGATGGAGAGGAATTAATGAAGGGGAGCGCTGAGTATGCCGGGGGGGAAACAGCAAGCGTGGGAGCCCAGCAGCAGGAGGAAACGTGGTGTGGTCAAGGGCCCAACAGCAGCAGTGCGCCGACCAGCAACTGGAGCCCTGGCACACGCTGCGGCGAGAAGGGGCGAGATGGGGCGGGGCTGGAAGTGGGTGGCCAGAGCTTCCTTCATGGTCTCCTCCCTCTCTTCTTCCTTCTTTCCTTTCCAGGTGGGGAGCTTTAAGTTTAAATGTTGACGGGGAAATCCCAGCTGCAAGGAAGCAAACGCTGGAAGCCAACGTTGTCTGCGTGATCTCCGTGCACAAAACACATCATCAGAATTAACCTGGTCTTCGCTTTCCCTGCGTGTACACTTTGCGACCCTAGTAAACGGTAAGGATTTGCTTTCTGCTCTGGTCCTCACGGCGCTTTGCACGGAAAAACTGAGCTCAGGTAGGGTTTCGGTAAAGACGCGCTGACGAGCACGTTTGCATCACGGATTCAGAAATCCTCCAGCACGAAGGCTGAGGTCCCCTTGTCTGTGTTTTCTAATGCCTGGAGTGCCACCTGGGCCCTAGGGGTGCTCAAACCCCAGGAAACAAACAAGACCAAATCGAACCAAGAGGAATTGCTCCAGTTTTTGCTTTTTGAGAAGAGGAAAAATGACCACGCCAACCTCAAAAGTTCCCATATTGAGATCTTTTCAGACGTATCTGCTAAATGTTGAAGCAACTCTATCCCTAGCCACCTTTTCCAGAAATGATGATCAGATTCAGACTTTATATAATATTTATGAAGGACCTACAACATGCCAGACACCTTGGCCTGGGGTAAATCCATTGCTCATACCTGACAGACTCCCGAGGCGGCAGCTATTGGCTTCTATATTATACGTTCCAGATGCCAAATTTCTAGATGCGTCAGAGCAGGTCGCCTTCTTAGACAGCAAATGAACATTTTGGTTAGAGGTTCTGAAAATAATGCAATCTCTTTTCCTTTCCTCCTAGCTATTTTCCATTCTTATGTAATGTGTGTTTTACAAAACTCTGTCTAAGCCGGGAAGCAGAAAGCAGCAGCCAGCTCACCTCTAATGTAGACAGGACCAGGGGGCCAAGGCTCTGTGCCAGGTAACCATGGACTTGCTGGATGCCTTGGCTCAACAAGTGTGCGGCAAAACAGGGGAGCGCAGGTGAGTTCAAAACCCATCAGACAGATTGATGAACAGACAGACAGTGCAGGTGGAGGCCGAAGGCGCGGACAGCACGTGGAGGGTGGACTTCGTTGGCTCATATTTCCTGGGAGAGGAAAGATCAAGGCTAGAAAATCTGCTCTCAGTTGAGACTCTTTCCTTCTGATCTCTTTTTGGCTCTGTTCTTTGGCATGTCATTGTCTTCTTGGAGCAAGAGTCTGCAGGTGACTTTCTAACCCAGTGCATGACTGACCACTTCTGAAAGTTCATTGACTAGTTTAGGAAAGTATTAGAAGTTCAGAGGGTTTCTTACCAGTCAAGAGGTGCTTTTATCTACTAGGGAGTGAGGAGACAGAACAGAGCGGAATTTCCCACCATCTGTTAGGGTAAGTGGGAGAAAGTTTTACTCAACCCTCTTAGGGTCCCAGGCTGGGCCTGAAAATTAACTAACAAAGTCAGATTAACAGGAGGAAACCATGCAAGTTTATTTAGTATGTTTTACATGACGTGGGAAACTTTATAAGGAAAAGAAGACCCAAAGAAACAAACCTGTGTATTTTTATCTAGATGTGATGAATGGTGGACCTTCATGGAGAAACACAGGTTAAGGAGTACAAGGTAAGTGTAAACCGGGGGTAACTTAACAAGGCCTTTTAGCTAGGATTCTCCTGGGTGTCCCTTTATCTACAGAGATAACGATGCTCCTTTGCTCCAGGTATAGGGAAGGCACTTCTCACATAAGGATTTTATGACCTGTTTCAGGTCATAAAGAAGAGAGTGGGGCGAAGCGGGGGTCACAGTGACCTTCCTGCTTGGGCAGTTTTCCCAAACTTCTTCAGCTTGCAGTACTCAATATGCCAAGGTGCCATATTTTGGGGTAACAGGTCCTAAACCCATCATTTGTCTTTTTCTACTCCCTGTTCCCTTGCCCAATTTCACATAAAATACAATATATTGTAATTCGTCGGATTTAATGGACCCATTCTCACCGGTAGCACTTTTGTTGATAGTCCCAGCTTTTGGAGATAAATGCAGATTTCCACACTTAATTAAACTTTAATAATTGTTCTTTACTGAGCAGGAGCCTCCAAACACTCAGTCCAATAGTTTTTAATTCAGTAGAAAGTGTCTCTTAATACTTTTATGAATCTTTAAATACAAATGAGAGGCTGCAATTAGCATAAATGGCTGGAGAATAGACAGTCAGCTTAATTCTTTTACACAGCACCAACCTGAATGTTAATCACTTCAGCTGGAAGGAGAGGGGTAAATGGAAGCCTTTGATACTGAAGTGCGTTTTGAAACAAAATTACTTTATTTCCAGGGTTTTGGGGGGAAGACTGAGAAACCTTGGCCTCTAAGAAGGAAAAGAGCAGAATATTCTCCAGCCCAGGTCTTCCAGAAACTTTCAGTGGCGCCTCCTGGAAACCAGCAGTAAAAGCTTCTCCTTCACTTAACATTTATCTGTCCATAGACCCAGAGTAAGGGGTGGAATGGAATGAGTACAGCATCTGCTTAGCCAGTGGTCAAGCTAAGACATTACAATGGTCCAGCATTACAGTTCCACGCTGCCTCTCTCTTGGATACAGATGCCATGGTGCCCACTGGCTTTAGGACCAAGCATCTTGTAAACCACTTGTTGCCTAAGAGAATCTATCACATCCCTGGAGGCCCCAGTAGAAAATATAACTTATCGTGAAATAGGTCGTCGTATCTTATTGTTTCCTCCTCCTTCAACTTTGTCAGTCAGTCTCCAGGTGGCATCAGTGTTTCTTTTCCAGGCTTCCACTTTCTTCCCTTCCCGTCCATCTTAAGGCCCATCTCTCCACCTCAGGCCCTCAGCACCCTTGCCTATCTCCCTGCAATCACTCCTCTTCTGGTCCTCCAGCCTCGCTCCCATCAGTTGTCATCATCTAATTCACCACGTTGTGCACGAAGGTCGGGTAGAAAGATGAGTTTAGGAATCAGAGAGACCAAGATTTGAATCTGAGACCCCCCCACTATGTTAACTTACATAAGTCATTCTACTTTCTCTGAGCCCCTGTTTAGTCACCTGTAAAGTCTGAGTAACTGCCTACCCCATCAAGTTGCTGTGAAAATTATAGGAAAAACATATGTGAGAGCCAGGTCAAACACTCCTACTGTGAGCTGGTCATGCACATGAATGCAGTCAGGAGAACGACCAAAATAGTCTTTTACTTAAGGTTAGTTTTATTTTCCAAGCTTTTTGGAATCTAAAGGAATGTAGGGTCTCAGGAGTGGTTCCTGTTCTTTCTTCAGTTCATCACTAGTTTCTAAGTAGGCTGGGCGGTCAGTCTCAGCTTTTGTAGCCCTTTTACATGGCTACTCCCTCAATTACTGAAGAGCAGTGTAGGGGAGGGAGAAACTCTTCCTCTATTTTCCTAGGCTCAATGGCAAAATAATAAAAGATTTACCAGAGAAAAAACCCGAGCAGATGTAATCACTTGCATAGTCATGGGAGTTCTCAAAGAAACCTGGAGCTTATAGTCCATCTCAAAGAGTAATACGGTATGGAGAAGAGGCTGGACAAAGGAGCAAGGGGGTTGGAGATGGCGTAAGGTGAGGGGAGGCATGCTAAAGAGAGTGGGAAATGTAAGCGAACCAGGCCTGTTTAATAAGGCTTGTTATGCAGAAAAGCATCAGCTGGGGCTCTAGGAGTTTCCTCCAGAGTAGCCCTCTTCCTGACAGGAGGGGGAGAGGGAAACCCCTCTAACAAGTGGGAATCTGTGTCCTACTTTTAGACAGAAAGGAGAGCAGAGAGCTAATCGCCTTCAGCTCAGAACAACCCTATGCCCAAGGAGCATTTGTCGGGGTGGCGTCTTCTGGCCCCACAGCAACAACCCTCTTAGGCACGCTCTTAATTGCCTCTCTTCTTCTCAAGACTCTAAAATCCCTTTAATTCCTCTACTGCTTACTCCTCCATCTTTCGCTCATCACTTAAGTGGTTAGTGGAGGTGAGGGGTACGATTTGAGGCTGGGGTGTCCCTTAAAACACCGAGGGATCTCACAACCACAAGGCGTTCAGCCATTCTGCACAGTTGATATGAGTCTCCTCTTAGCACCTTGCCTGTGTGTTATACGCTAAAGGTCACTGTATTATTTTCTTGAGTGCCTGTAAACTCATTACCATGGGCTGAGCAGCTCAAGAGAGCAGAGATTTATCTTACAGTCCCATAGGTTAGAAGCCTGACATGGGTCTCACTGGGCTAAAATCAAAGTATTGCTAGGACTGTGTTGCTAGTTCTGGAGGCCCTGGGTGGGGGATCTGTCCCCCTGCCTTCTTCAGCTTGTAGAGGCCACCCGCATTCCAAGGCCCATGGCTTTCTCACTCCATCCTCAAAATCAGCCATGTCCACGTCTGGGCACTTTACTGCAGTCACATCTCCCTCCAGCTCTCCTCTTCTCCTTTCCTCTCCTACTTTTAAAGATCCTTATCATTACATTGGGTCCACCCAGCTGATCCAGGATCATCTCCCAAATTTAAAATCAGGTGATTAGCAACCTCAAGCCCCTTTTGCTATGTAACCTAACATATTCCCATGTCCCATGGATTAAGACATGGACATTTTTGGTGGGTCAATATTCTGCCTATCTGTGCTATTTTTTTTCTCCCTTTTTTTGTTTTTGTTTTTTGGAAAATGCCCTTTCCTGTTGTTACTTTAATTGTTCAAGTATGCATGTAGAGTGGTATCAGAATTCACACCCCACACTTTCATGGGAAATGACTTCATCAGCTAGGGTACAGTTCTTACGCGCAGTTCTTTTAGACTTTGGTCTTACGGATGCCACTCATTTCCAAATGTTCCTTAGGCCAGCAGCTGTTCCTCCTACCTCCTTTGGTAAATTATTTCGTACATTTGTAATATGTGTAGATTCTTTTGTCATAGTCTGCATTCCTTCTTGGGATCTGGGAGTTGTTTTTAACCATATCGATATAATATTCTAGTTGTGCTTTTTATATATTAACACATGAAAGTGGTTACTGTATATCCATTTTAAAACTTAGATTCTATAGTTTGCTTGGGAGGCATGCTTTGTCTGCCCCATCCATCACTCTGAGGTCAGAGAAAAACCCAGGTTTACACTGGAAATTTTCTATACTAAATCTATTCCTCGAAACTATGGAAGGAACTTGCGGCATGAACGCCCATCATGTCTACATCATGCAGTCCTCTGAATAAAATTCTCCCCTGATTATTTCTCCCTGTGCCAATAAAGCACTTTTCCCAGCCCACAAAGCACTTTTCCCAGCCCACAAAGGGGGGGGATTTTGATCATATTCCTGAGATTTAAGCAGATTTGAACCCATTAGGGTAGCAGAGGGACCAACAAGAGCCAGTGATGGCCACATTGCTAGTTTTCCATCATTCCTGCATCCTAACCCAGCCTCCCCTTGGCGACCACGCCTGCCTCCTGACCATGTCTTTAGAAACCCTATAATTGCATTTTTCAGTCTTGTTTTCCCTAGAAGAGGATCTTAATAGGATTCTGTCTGTGACTTTGGAACATCAAAAATTGAAAAGAAAGGAACTGCAGGAAACTGTCTCTTCAAACACTGGAGATACAGCTCAATTGTGAGAAAATAAGCTGGAGTCCACCACTAGCTTGTTGGTGTCTGTGTTGGGCTGGGAGATTGAGAAGGTGTAACTTCAGGAATATGATGCTGTGTCTCAGCCTCAGCCCCTCGATGGCACAGAACTGCTTTTCCAAGTAGCCGCAAATCCCTTGTCAAAAGGGTTGTTTTAAAATCTCAGGGAGTTGTTAGCACTGAGTAATTAATAATAAAAAAATGCTTGCAAATATATTAACAGGAATATATTAACAGTAAGATTACCTGACATTTATAAAGCTGGTACACACACACACACACACACACGGATTCATAAGCTATAAAGCAGAAAGAATGACTGCTTCTCATAGCAACGTTTCTGACTCAGGCTGTACATTTAGAAATATTTTTTTAAAAACTGTTAGAAGCAGTTTTATACTATCCTCAGGGCTCATAAGGATTCACATTTAGGGAGCTCCAGAAAAAATACGCATAAGTAGGTTCTAAGATGACCTGCTTGGATGACTATTTTTTGCCTATTTTTTGAATCATGATTGCTCCAAAATTATCACATCCTGCATCTCCCAGTTGAGAGCACTATTACCCAGAGTCCCAACCTGTGTGATAAGCCTGTGCTTCCAACAGCAAAGCGTAGGGAGCCTTCCGGTTTTCCAACCGGGACACCAGCGTGCATTTGTCAAAGCATCGAGCTCCATGGCGAGCCGGAGACAGTGAGTCAAATACAATTTTGAAAATTTAATGTGTCAATTTAAAACTGCCACTCTCAGAGTGGTTAGAAAACCAATTTTCAGTGGGGGAGGTCAGAAGTGGTAAACAAATTCCCACTGCTAAGCAGTTGCTGATGTAAATTGTCTGAAATGAAAGATATTTATTCATGACCACAGTGGGCTCAAAAAATTTAATTTAGAGTTTTTTTCACCTCCCCTAGCGTATGCAGTTCTTAAATAAATGATCAGTAGCCGACTTGAGCCAAACAGAATGGCTTGTCCAGAATCAGGTGGGTAATTACTTACGGTGCTGGGCTGAGGAAGTAAGGCCTCCGGGAACACGGGGCATTAATCATGCTCGGGCCGCTTCTCCCTTCCCAGTTGGGGTATTGGAAACATCACGGGACAACTTTGTCCACTAAAAATTCATAGATCAGGGTGCCTGTTGCACACCCTCCATTTCAGGCGCAGGCCCAGAGCAGACAGAATTATTAATGAGAAAAAATGTCATTTTGTGCTTCTTAGGACACATTGGAGTTACTGGTTAGCCGAGAGACTCAGTGAATGGGCGCTGGGGGAGGGGAATGAGAAATGGGCAATTTGGGCCTGTAAATATCTGTTTAGTTACTTTCATTATTTTTTTTACTGAGGCATTGATAAATTTATTTATTTTGAGCCATGTTACTACTAATAAATAATTACAGTCACTAACAATACAGATTTATGATTATGTCTTCCTAAGAAATTGATTCCTTTATCACTATGAAATGTTCCTTTTTGTCACTGGCAATACTCCGTCTTTAAGTCTATTTTATCTCATATTGACAGAGCTTTTTCAGCCTACTTATATTTATTATTTTCAGCTATATTTTTTTAAATCCATTTCTTTTTAATCTATAGGTTTCTTTCATTTGAAAGTGTGCCTCCTGTAGATAGCACAGAGTTGCTTTTTTCCTTAGTGGGGACTGAGAGGAGAGCATTTATCTGCTCTATTTAGTCCTTAGAACAAACCGCCCAGAGCTGGAGCTGAAAATCTCAGCATCCAGAAGGCAGACCAAGATGAAAAGGCTAATGTTGCGGAATGAGTCTGACACTTTGGCCCTGGAAGCACCTTTGTTTTTCCCAAGGGTGATTAACTCCCAGGCCCACAGAAGAAATTACAGTGCAGTGTAGCAAAACTGAAGGAACGCTGGGTGTGCAAACGTACTCACCCTACAAATTCTACTCCCAGATGTCTAGAAATAGATACTCAAGTATGTAAACACAGCCACAGCTAAAACAATAAACAATCAAATGTCCAACACCAGGAAGACAGGCTGAATGAAAATAAAAACATCTTGTAGCCATGAAAACAATCAGGTAGATCTCTATGTGTTGTATGAAATGAATTACAGGACAAATTAAATGAAAAAAATCTAGAAACAAAATAGTATGTATAGTTTGGTTCCATTTGTATAAAAATAAGTATTCATAGATATTATATATTATAATTACATGCACATGAAAATTTTCTGAAAAACATCCAGGAAATTATTTACAATGGTTGCCTTTTAGAGTGGGGATAGGAGTTATAAAATTTTTCTTTT
Organism: Miniopterus natalensis; assembly: GCF_054644295.1. Lineage (NCBI taxonomy): Eukaryota > Metazoa > Chordata > Mammalia > Chiroptera > Miniopteridae > Miniopterus > Miniopterus natalensis. Next base: position 49,139,992 of record NC_142094.1, read on the forward strand.
TATATTTAATTATTTTTCTTACTACAAGCCTGTATTGATCATAAAATGAAAAATTCAGTTAATAAAAAAGTCTCTTTTTGAAGAGAGAGATGGATCTAGCCGAGTAGTCTTTAGTTCTAATTCCTCTGTCATTTAATGACCAGTGAGAACTTACTAAAACCAGGCCCAAGGGATCAGAAGCAGGCTTTACCAATTACTAGCTGCGTGACCTTGGGTAAGCCACTTATGTATGGGTTTTTCTATAAATAAATAGTTTGAACTAGACTTGGTATATTCAGAGAAGATGTCTCATCTCCTGCTTTGGCTAAGGGTGTGGAAGGCTAGGGACAAGCAGAGGCATTCCAGATGCTGGGCACGAACCTCTGCTTCAAGAATGGATTTAACCTTCTCTGGTCTACATTTACAGAGGCTCCATGTACGGTACAGTTAAAGGAAGGGTCCTGAGGCTAACATATATTGAAAAACCTAACATCCCATGGATGTAACAGATGCACGGCCACATTGGTTACCATTCATTGAGTACTTAGAACGTGTCAAACACTGTACTAATGACTTTATACATAGCATTTCTATCCGTCCTTACAATAACTCTTGAAGTAGGTACTAGTAACATTCCCACTTTAAAGTTAAGGACACATAACCTCTCTTGCCCTGGCCTGTATCTTGTAGCAACAAAGCATTGAAGCAGAGATGGGGAGCAAGCCCAAGAACTTGTGACCCTCAAGTCAATGGACTTGATGACTATGAGATGCCAGTCAGATATCCAAAGGGGAGAGAGCGTGTTCCCGCCCCCGACTGTTACCTAGCCCGCCAGCCAGGAGGCCCACTGGCCGCTGAGCATGGTGAGGTAAATGGTTGGCCAGTGCTGCTTTCAGAGTAGTCTAAGGACGAGTAGCATCACCCGGGAGCTTGTTAGAAACACAAAATCATAGGCCTACCCCAGATCAAGTGGAGCAGCCCTCTGGGGGTAAGGTTCTGCCATCCGTATGTAAATAAGATCCCCAAGGCATTCATGATTGCCTTTCGGTATGAGAAGCTGTCTGGGGACTTCTACTCAAAACTCAGCTCTCAGCCTCGCTGAATATTAGAACAGCATGAAAAGTTCCTTGAAAGTATTGATGCTTAGTCCCCACCATCGACTAATTAAACCACAGGTGTGGCCTGGGGAGGAGGGGTATGTTTTTATAGACTGTCTAGATTATTCCGATATGCAAAGTTACAAACCATTTTTCTAGACAAAGCTTCAAAGGCACTGAGTCTCAACATCTGGTTATACATTGAAATTACCTGGGGAGCATTAAAAATACTGATCCTTGGGTCCCCGCAGAGATTTTGTTGTAATTAGCCTAGAGAGTGGCCTGGACTTTGGGATTTTTTTTTAAATACTCACAAGCAACTTAAACATACAGCCAATCAAGAACCACTCTAAGAGATACGGGAGGGAGTACCCAACACAAATCTGGTTTCTGATTCTACCTGGCTCACTATTCTCTATAAAAGTAGCAGAAGCTTAAGTCTAATAGCAAAACTGCATCAGTGGATAACCCATAAACACCCCGGCACTCTGAGCAAATTCCTTGTCCTGGTCGTGGCAGTCTAAGACACTTATTTGCCAATTTGCCTTCTCTGGGTGGCTCAGTTGGTTGGGGTGTCATCGTGTACACCAAAAATGTTGCCGATTCGATTCCCCGTCAGGGTACATGCCTACATTGCACTTTCAGTTCCCCATTGGGGAGTGTAGGGGAGGGAACCAGTCGATGTTTCTCTCTCTCTCTCAAATCAATAAAAACATATCCTCAGGTGAGGATTAAAAAAAAAAAAAAGACGCTTACTTGCCAACTTGAGTATAATGTAAAAGTTCTGCTACATCTTGCTTCCTGTCGTCTCCCCTAAACCAGGTAAGAATGAATACAGATATTGCAATACGTGAGCCTGGCACTTATTTAGCTATAACCTTGGAAATCTGAAGCATCACTCAGGGAAGGCCGAAATGGCAGCCTATTGAGAAGAAGCTGGAAGGAAATAATCTCAGACCTGAAGCACTCCTGAGAAAATTATGCCTTTCGGGGAGGAACAATGCGTCATACCATTTAATGAGCAGGATATATTCACTAGGGTCTCGTGTTAATTTAGAGTTCATGCAAATCCCCATTGAGGAGTCAAATTTGCATTTATATGGAAGCTGAACACTCTACCAGAAGGCACCTGTCCTAAAAATTTATTTTTCTAGAGAAACTTAATAAAGTGAAAATAACATCCAATCGTTGGATGAGGGTACTAAACAGAGCCTGGGCTTCTAAGTTCAAGTTAGGGCTTCACTTTTTACTAGTTGGGTAAATTATTCCATCTCTCTAAGGTATAATGTCCTCATCTGTGAAATGGGGACAGTTCTTCACAGGTTGATTGATAATCATCTAGCATAATGTTCATAAAGCTTCTAACACAGTCGTTTGAAGGCTGTAAGCACCAAATAAATGTTTGGTTTTTTATCTTTTTTTCTTGCCTTGTTTTCTCAAACAGGCAGGAGATGAAATGAATTTATTACCATTAATTAAAACCCATTCTGGAAGTCACCTAAATGCATCGAAGCTGGCATTCCAATTCTTGAGGTCCTTATACATTCTCTAGGCTCTTCATCAAAGAGACCATTTGACTCAAACCAGGGGGAATGAGCATCAGAAATTAAAGAGCAATAAGAGATTGAAAACCGTAAGAAGACAAGAGTAAGAAATCAGAAATAAAAAGTGGAATAGAACTTGAACCATGAGCTTGACTGAGCCGGACCTTAAGAAGTCTTACGGGCTTCCTCCCTTGGCTGCTCTGACCGCTCATTCCTGGACCTGCTCCTGAACGGCTGGCATCTCCTTGTCAGTCTTCATCTCACGCTGTTTCTCTGGCCAACCCTTGTATACAATGTTCTCTCAGGAAGAAGAGACGATGGCTGAAGGCAGAAACTTAGTATTTTCTCCCCACCCCTGACACTGAGAAGAGCATGTGAAGGATGACTCTCAAAGTCATTCTTCACTCCAGGCTCCACTTCTGAGCTCCAGACCTGACTATCCCACTGCCTGCTGGATATAGATACTTTCATTTCCAACCGAAACCTAAATCCAACATATCTAAAACTTAACCAGGATTTTCCCCAAATCTGTTCAGTTTCCTATACTCTATATCTCAGGGAAAGGTATCTCCAGTAATAGAATCACACAAGTCAGAAACGATTCTTGACAATTCATTCTTCCATATCTAATAATCAATACATTCTGACGGTGTGTGTGTTTTTTTATTAATTCATTGGATACATTCAAAATCTCTCCACTTACTGTTGGGGAGGCCAGGTACCCATATATGAAAAATTAGTAACAGTAAAATGTAATTTTCATTCATTTATTCAATACTTATTGACATTTTGCTCCTTTGTAGACATTACTCTAGGTTCGCAGAAAAACAAAAGAGAGATTCTTCCTTTGAGAAGCTCATAGACCAAAGTACAGATGAGAGAAGAGCACGATTATGTACCAGTGACAAAATTCCAAAGCTGACTGTGATAACTACAAGGCAGTATAATACTTGCTCAAATAAAGGTCTCTCAACCTTGAATATTTTAAGACTTTGAGTAGGAAATAGAATTTGAGCAGGAAATGTCAGGATTTTTTAAGCGTCAAGAATATACTACAACTATCACCACCACCACTACTGCTGACACTGATTAAACACCTCACTTTGTGCCAGGCCCTGGGATCAACGGTCTACACATTTTACCTCATTCATTACTTACAGAAGCCTAGTGCTGTGGAGACTACAGTAAAAATAGTTCCATTTTGCTGATGAAGAAACTGAAGTTTACAGAGTCTGAATATTCCCCAAAATCATACAATTAGTTCAAACTCAGGTCCATTCCTCTCATCTCTGTGCCACACTGAAAATGACACACCCAGCAGAATATACGAGAAATGCCACAGGAATGCCACAGAAGGCAGGGGCAAGCTGTGCTCTCCAGTGTGGCAGCCAGCAGGCACACAGACATTCTAAGCACCTTGGGGCCAGTCCACATTGAGATGAGTGCTATAAACACAAAAGACTGTCCTCGTTTTGACGTCCTCATATAAACAAAATGTAAAATATCTTAATAATGACTTTTATATTAATTGCATAAAGATGGTAATACTTTAGATATATTGGGTTGAATAAAATATATTATTAAAATTTACATTGCCTGTATATTTACTATTTTATTTGGCCGTGAGATAAATGTAAGTTACGTATGTAACTTGCACCTGTGGCCTGTATTTCTGTTGGACATCACGGAGCTGGAAGCATTGAGGGGGTGATAGGATGACAACGGGTGGAACTGTCTAAGGTGTCACAGAGGCATCCAGCCCTGAGCTGAGAGTTCAAAAGGATGAGTCAACTTTGAATGAGAGACAGAGGGGGCAGACTCTTCAAGTGGAAGGCAAAGCTGAGAAGGAAAGCTAGCATGATTTCTGTCGGGGAATAGAGGGGAAGTCAGCCGATGCTGAACCACAGTTTGTCCAGGGTATGTGCGCATAAATGAAAACTCTCGTTTAGGCATGTCTATAAACAGGAAGCGGTTCTTATTGAATTTTTCATTAAATAAAATGTAAGGCCTATTGTAATTCTGTTGCAAAGGGAAGTAAACTGTCAGTTTAAATAAGAGTCCCATTTGGAGAACTGTTATTCTGTGAAAATATCAGGTAAAGCAGGTCCTCAGACATCTGAGATTGCAATTTGTTCATCCTTGAAATTTTCAAGTACATTATCTCTAACGGAAAGGTAGCACTCTAATAAATTAAAGATTTTATTTCAGATAAAAGTCTGTACCTCTGACTGTAAGTTCTGGCCCTATCTTTGGGTTAAACTTTCCTCTTTCAGAAACATTCATCTGAATGTGCCTCCAGTGGAGACACTGTGCTTGTGCTTAGATGTGAAGTTGAGGTAACACTGTCGCAGGAACGTTCAAGGGCTTTGGAGTCAAACAGATCTGAGTTGTCATGCTGGGTCTCTTACTTACCTGCTAGTTACTTAACCTCGCTGAGCCTAAATAGCTTCATCTATAAAATGGAGCCAACACTATCTACCTACTCACCTACTCATAGAGGGATGGTAAGAATTAATTGAAAAGAGGTAGGTAGGGCACTTAGCATGGTGCCAGGAATATGGTGGAGACTCAGTGAATGGCACATACACCTACTCACACCCACACACAAAGATACGCACCCAGAGTGAGAATCACAGGCTTGATTTTGTAATATATTGACTGTAGGTGCTGAATGGTCACAGGGAAGCACATGCAAACCTTTCCAAGTGCCTTCCTAAGGTGTCTCAGCACTGTTCAAGACCACTCCGCCCCTGGATGTCTTGAGCAGTCTTTGGAAAGCTCCCTTAATGCCAAGAAAACTGAAAATATACTATCTGTATAATAAGCAGCAATTTCCTTTTCAAAGTTTCTTAAACAAGATGGGAAACAGTCTGTCACACAAAGAAGTATGTATCGCAAGAGACTGGGCATATGTTGATGGGATCCCAAGTCTAGACAATACAGAAGAATTAGTTAGAATCAGCAGGATTAGTCAGAAATAGAGAGAATCTGGTTGTTCTTTCAACCAAATGGCTTATTCTCTTTTGGCTCTTCACAGAAACACAAATAGCCAAGCCAATTCTAAATTAATCATATACTATGTCTGGAAAAGTCAGTTAGATCTTTATTTTATGATATTGATTCTTAAGATACATGATAGGACTTTAGACCCTGATGGAATGAGAATTATTTCACCCATACTTGAATCCCCCACAATCATTAGCTCTAGTGTCTACAAAATATTTAATTAAATAAATTAACTAAGGAATGAACGATTTGGGTTGAAAACTAACACATTTCCTACATACTTTCATAGGGAATGAGTCCACTCTGGTATAGGGTAGAACTCTTAAAAGACTGTCCAAGAGTCTTTGCGACAGTGATGTTTAAACCTGTTTATAACTGAAAACCTAGAGGGAGCATTTTAAAATTACAGAGATCCTTGTCCCTGTTCCTAACTTTGTGGTCCTAAGGTGGGGAGTAAAAAACATTCCTCCCAGACAATTCTGATAATCAGACTTTGGACTAATTGTCTCACTCAGAATCCTGAAAATCTTCTGTACCTGGAGTAGCTAAATGGATAGCTCAGTAGAGAAAGCAGATTTAAAATATTTAGGAGCAGTGATAAATAACTAGTACTAAGGCCAAGAGAATGAGTGCATTCGTTCTTTGAATTCATAAGCCATCCTAAACTTATCTGGTAAATGTGTTTAAAGCTGAGTCATCAGTAGGGCAGGCTTTTCAATGGCGATTTCTGTTGCCAGTTCAGAAATGGAAAGTAAGACTCATTGAGGTCACTGGAAGCCAGACTGGCAACTGAGCTGATTCTTTCCCAAGTTTCCTTAATCAGAAAGGAAGGAAAAGTACCAGCATGGAAGGATACCACAGAAGTCAGGAGCTTCAGACATCCTGTCCACACTGAGTAGCAGAGCAAGGGTGTGGGAAGCCGTGTGAATCTGTGTGTGTATCATCTCACAAATTAAGAGGCAAGATTGGGCGTGAGGCTTCTCATGAACGTCTCAAGCTCAGGAGCTCGCATAGGAAGGAATGCATGGTGCCCCTTCCTTACTGTTACCCAACGTGGACTCCAGCGGCCCTCTCTGACCTCGGGGTGCTAGTGTTGTGCTTACCAGAAGCCCAGCCAATTGGAAAGAATTCATCTATAGAAGAAAAGAGATTCAACATCCACCAGAGAAGTGCTGGCTCAGCTGACAGGCTTAGCTCAGAACTATCGATGGATCAGGTAATCCTCTTAGCTCTCATTTCTAAAGACCTCTTGGAAAATGACAGCTTAGAAATACAGCCAGGGACAGATGTCTGGTTGTTAACAATGATGCCTGTAGGGATATTCAGCCCACAGAGCTGGAAGGCAGGCCACAGTAGAGACAGGGTGGCAAGTGTGCTCAGGGCAGGTCAGCTGACCTGGGTTCCAGCTGAAGTTCATGAATTTAATTCCTGCTCTGCCTTTTGCTGGCAGTGTGAACCTGGACAAGTTAAGTTTTTTTAGTCTGTTCCATCTGAAAAGGGGAGTAAAAAGAGTAACTCACAGGATTGTTATAGAGGTTAAATGAGATAACAATTATGAAGTATATATTTAAGTGTTTCCTACCTCTTAGCTCAGATTTACGGTCAGAGGGTGCCCACCATCTGCTGGGAACACACCTAAATTGTAAGTTCTCTGTTTTGAATAGATAAATAAATGACATCGAAAAGCTGAGTTACACGTAACGGGGTAATAAAGGTTAGAGTTCTAGTCTCCGCTCCTTCTTTCGAGGCTGGAATGGGGAGTAACTGAGGGGCTGGCTTCATTGAGATCAGCTGATCAATTTTTTTTTCTTTTTTCTTTTGCCTGGTTTTGGTCGCTCATTCCCTAGGATGTGCCACGCAGCTTTGTGAACGCAGTCATCTGTGGTCCCATAAATTGATACCTAGTTTGTGTCAAATGTGTCAACAAGTTAATGCAAAGCTAGCAAGACTGGTTCTTTTGGCACAGGGAGTCTTTCTGACAGCTAATTTACAAGCTAAACTGAATCATCAGCACCCAGTTAAATTCCTCCTGCATCATGGCACAAAATGCTCATTTTTATTTTCTTGATGAAGGGGGGTGGGGGAGGAGGGGACAGCTATCACATTCCCATCTACGTATTTCCTCGAATTAGAATGTTTCACTCTTGAATTCATCTAGTTTCCCAAGTCTAGTGAAGTAAAGAAATGTTATAATTATATTTTCTGGTCGCCTATATATTTATTGCCTTTGCTATAATCTCTGTTACTCATTAAACTCCCACTGACTCTATCAAGGTTAAAAAATTTATCTGCACAGATCCCAATATCCGCTGCAGTCCCCAAGCACCCATGAGCCTGCAGCTTTTGTACTGAATCTCATCCAGAGAGGGGGTTTATCATTTCTGGATGGGACCTGCCAATAAAATATTAAAGTCTGTGCAGCCTCAGCAGCCACCACCAGAAATCAACTGTTCTGTCTAGCTGGGACAAAAGGCATAGTTCTTCTTTCTGGAAGGAGGTTGCCAAGTAATAAGCAATGCCACCCAGCTGCAGCACCCAAAGCCCAACTGCTGGCACCATTGATTGCCTGTCTCAAACCTGCTTGAAATCTTCATATTCCAGCTAGACAATAAAGACAAGTTGAGAGCACCCCAGCCTGCACCAGATCCAATCTCACTTCTGTCTGGATTCTGATTCTTGGCCACAGGTCTTGTTTACAACTTCAGTCTTGCCCTTAGGCTTGATGTTCAGATGAAAGTGTCCCAGATCTATGTAAAGTCTGTCCCTCAAAGACCGTTGCTCAGCATTTTACTTCCAGCTCTCCCAGTTTTGTCCACCCAAGGGATGGTATCAGTTTAGATTCCCTTGAATCAGACCCTGAGACAGAGATTTGGGTATAAGATAATCTCAGAAAGCTCTGTGAAGGACGGGAGGAAATCTAAGAGAAAGGATGTGTTAATGAATAGGTTACTGTTGTGGATGACTTGTACTCAGTCCCACTGGTCATTGCCCAAGAGTTGAGGCAGCTGGTTGAGGGTCCTTCCTGCAGCATGACCTCCCTGGGGCATCCACCTTGCCCCCAGGCAGACTGTACTCTACACCCAGAGGAAGCCTTCAGACAGGAGAGCTCAGGAGACCATCTGGTATCTGTGGACTCACAGTGGGCTGAGAGGATATAGCCAGACACCAACAGCTTCAGTAAGGACTTTATCCCAGCTCAAAATGAGCAGAACCTTATCGGTCACCAGCCGAAGGGGTCAAACACCAATTGGAGACAGTGTGATGTTGATTTCATTTCCTTCCAAGAATATCTCAGTCAAGAGTAACATAGATGAACATACCAAATAAATGGGCCACAAAGCCACAGTTGTGGGCTGGAGTTTATCTGTTGTGGGTACAGAAAGTAATGGTTCAAGGACTTCCTGGTAAATGCTAAGCAGAGCAGAGAACTTGCCTGCATTGTTTACCCTGCACGTTTACAACAGCATAGGGTATTGTGTTTAATTCTCACAGTGATACTGGAAATAGCCCCTTGTATTCTCATCTTACAGATGAAAGTGCTAAAGTTTGGAGAAATTAAGTCATTTACCCAAAGTCATACTGTAAGTCATGAAACTGGGGCTAAGACTCTCCAAAGCCCTCCTCTTTTTGCTGGGCCACATGCTTCTTGCTTCCCCCTACAGCAAGGCTGGCTTGCTGGGGCATTTGGACAGACAGTCTGCTGTTTGCAGGCATTTTAGAGACTCAAAAGAATACAACCCACCACCACACACGCTAAATATCTCCATTTCTGGGCTGTAACTGATGCTTAAAATTTCATGGTCATCAATTCATTCATTTGGGGTAAGCGTAAAAGGACCACATAATTCCCGTGGGAAGTATAGCAAGTAAATCCATTAGACTCTGAGCTAATCTAGCACATGAACCTTATGAATCACCATTTAATCTCCAGGACCTAGCACAGAGCTTGGTAGTTAAAAGGTCCTTAGTATTTATCTGTTGAATATATTAGTAAACCTTAGTGTGAATAAATTTAGAAAATAAATATATGAAGGGTATAAAGGTTAAATATAAAAACCAAAAAAATGGTAGATAATGCAGGCAAAGAGGACTTAGAATTTTCCCCATTTCTCATAAATTGTATTAACTCAGAATCTGAGTTATACACTTCCCTTTTGTTTCCTTGATCAACATAGTTGACACTGACAGGCTGCCTGCTACTTTCCCAAGGTCTTCCTACTTATGTTTACCTTTTAAGGTCTTAGTAGGGTCCTAGGTTCCCCTCTAGACTCAATGCCTAGAAGAAACCATCCTTACCTGTCTTGTTTTCCACAGTGTACTCATTTCCTACTTAGTATTGGCCCAGACACAGGATGCAATGAGATACACAAGTGGGATCCCCAAAATTGAGGTACTGATCTTCACTTTTAAGAACACTGAGATGGCCAGAAAATGTTCAGAGTTTCTGTTTGTTCCAAAGGTCATAAAGATTATAAACACTCAAGAAAGACAGGCATCAAATCCCACTCTTTGACTCCACGGTGCAGAAAATGGGTTTCTGTGGTCTCTCTAAACCTGAGCCAAAATCATTTTCTTCAATATGCACTTGAAGGTTACATTGTCTTCTTTCATGGAGTCTTTGAGGGATGTCATGGGGATAGCATGAGGGTAATAAAATGCCCCATGTTCCTGTTAAAGGAAAAATTATTCATGACACTTGTTAAATGGACATTATTCAAGGCTATCACAATAGGTCTAGGGACTACTGCAATGGGGTTTTGCAGTAGAGGAGAGATTGGGCTCTACTGTTTAAATAACAACACAGGAAAGTGCAAACTTATAGCCAAGGAATAGGATTCTGTAGGAGAGGGTTAGTGGGTAAAAAATTATTAAAAGAATCATCAGAGGTAAGGGGAGATTCTAGCTAAACCAGCCTAACAGGATTCTTGCTGAAGGCTGGCCAGGGTGATCATTCATCATTTGGAGGATGGTAGGGGATGAGAAATTTGTTCAGCTCTCAAGAGTGATCAGATATTGAGGGTGGGGGGCTTCTGGCTAAGCTGACTTAGCAGGATTCTTGCTAAAATTGGGCTCTTGAGGACATGCCCAAAGATGAGTCCTTGTTGAAAAAGAACTCAGAGTAGCCTGAGCTGGTCAAGGAGAGAGTCTCTGTGATTCCTGCCTACCAGGTTCTTCTTTATCTCAGGAACCCAGAACTGTTCGGGTGAGTTCCAAACTATGACAAATTATCACATTATTTTATTCCAGCCCCAAAGGTTGTATAAGTCATTATAATTCTATCATTGCTACATACTGACAGCGAAATAAGTTTACAAATTAAGAAACTGAACCAGCAAATGGCAAAGTGGGGATTTAAACCAGGCAATTGAGACTCTGAATTAGTGCTTTTCTACTAAACCACCAGGTGTGTTCAAGGGTAATTATCTTTTTTTTTTTTTTTTAAAGGTAAAATCATGACTCATGTACAAATATAAATATAAAAGAACACATCAAAAATTTATTTTTAGTCTGGTTAATAATGAGAGAACCACTAAGATGCTATAAGTGTTTCAAAGGAGAAGCTGAAGGGCACATATATAAGTGTTTGGGAATGTCCAGGTACATTTTCTAGTAGATGCAACACTGGCCTCTTCCACAGGAAGGAAATCAAAGGCATCTTCACTGGACAAGATCTGTTTGAGTTTCTATGATCAGGAATCATTTTCATCACCATCAGGTCTCCATAAGGTTAACTTTAATCTCTATAGTACTGCAAAATAGTCACACAGTGAAAGGCACAGGCCCCTATGGAATCAGATAACCCTGGTAGGATCCTCAGACAAGACCTGAGTCCCATCAAACATATTCCAAGGAATTTTGGCCCATTTCAAAGTCTTTCACAATTGTTCCTGTTAGTAGCATGACATGGGATGAGATGCTTCTGAAGAGCTCAGCTAAAAGGACAATCTACCTAGAAGCCCTTCTCGTCTCTTTCCTCGCCTGTTCTGTTTTATACCCTGCTCTAAAATGAGAATCCGAATCCCATCCCAGGGTCCAGTTTAGGGAACTCTGCCAAGTGGAAAAGAGATACTGTGGCTACATCTAGAAACCATGGGAAACTCAAGCTGCAGCAATTTGTCACAGTGCAAAATCACAGAGCTCAGCATCCCCACTCTCAGAGAGTTATTGCCAAGGGCTAATCACTCAGACAGAAAGGAAATAAACAACCTCACCAGACAGCCTGGCTTGCTGGTGACCCTCTCATAGAAGCAGTACTCAAAGAGTGAAAACTAACTTAGAGCAATTCTGAATGTCAATCAAGAATTCTGCACACTTTCCCTTCCCCATACATTTGGATCTGTACATCAAAACCAAACATTAACTAAAACCTCAAAGTATTCCTCAGTGAAGTAGGCATGGTGGGGGGTAGGATCTGGCTACATATATGACAACATGGAGCAAAAGAACACAGCGTTCATCTGAGGATAAGTTTGTATAAGTGCGTTTTAGGGAAAATTTAAAGAAGTGCAAGAAAAAGAAAGCTTATTATGGCATCAGGGAGGACTCAAGGCAGGGAAGGGTGGATACCAGAGCTGAGTATTGAAAAACAAGCAAGAGATACCCAGGCCAAGGAAGGTGGGGAAACAGCACTCTTCCCCTAGGGAAATGCTACCACAGCTACAAATAACACTGAGTTATAGCGTGGCAACTCCATGGAATCACCCTGGGCCCTGATGTCTTGGTTTAGAAAAACTGGCCCAATTCTCCTTTCTCTGCAATTGTTCATGTAGACAATCACCTGAATCTTGTCGACCACAAAGGCTGTAGCAACTAAACATATTATACTGGTCAGCAGGGGATTCATGGTGTGCCACTAGCATGAATATAGCTGTATAGTGGAGAGAAGAGGACCCTGAAAAATAATCTACCCTAACTCAGAAAGAGTCAGAGAGACTTCCAGGTCAATGGAGCAGAGTCTGACAGGGAGGTTATCGTTAATGCAAATCCTTAGGGACTTTGTAAGTCTCTGGTAATTGCTAGCTATGAGGCTCTCTGCCTTGCTGCCCCTCTGAGTGCAACTGGAAAATGAATCCTATTTTATTCAGTATCTTTTGGGACAATCATGACATTTGACATCAACCATTTACTTGGTAGATCTTCTCAGCTGCATTACACAAATCAAAAAAGAAAAGAAAAGAAAGAACTCTCATTAGTAAGACTAAGTCTTTCACATATAAACTTTTTTTATCCATACAAGAGGGTCACCAGTTCACGGTGCTCATCTCTGTATTGTAAAACTACTGTAGAAGCCTCCACTAATGAGATGCTTTTAAAAACGACAGTTCGGTAAGTCTCCCGGTACCGCATAAAGGACTCTTATGAGGCTATTGAGTTTCCGCAAGTAATCACTTTGTTGATACATCCTAAACGTAACTGTAAACACTCAGTGGGGCATTTAACCTTAATCACACATGAGCAAGGAAAAGCAGAAAGACTGATGGGCTCCTGCAAGAAAAACCGGAAGCTATGAAAATGGGAAAGGCTTTGTCTGCTAATTAAACAGGATCAATGGAGTGGTCCACTTGGAGACAGAGGAGCCTGGTGGTTGAAAAGAAAACTCAGAGACACAGATGGCAGCACAGAGATTACCAGGGGGGGAGGGAGGTAGAGGGAGGTAGGAGAGGGCAAAGGGGGGTACATGGTGATGGAAGGAGACTTGACTTGGGGTGGTGAACACACAATACAGTATACAGTTGATGTGTTACAGAATTGTACACCTGAAACCTATATAATTTTATTAACCAGTCACCCCAATAAATCCAATTCTAAAGAAAGAAAAAAAAAAGACAAGACGGACTTTGGAATCCACCTCAGACATCAGATCTTAACCTGTGAGGCTGTGTTCGTTTCCATGACATGAGGACCGTGTTAAACACCCCTGAAGATGAATGTGAGAGTTCACTTAAATGAGGGCATACGTGGAAAGCGCTCAGCACATACATGATCAGTACATTGCAACGATTTTCTTCATGACTCTCATCTATGTACTGCATATGCCAGACTCAGACACTTTGCTCTGTGTCTTTTCAAACATTAATGTCACTGAGCTGCTTTCTTCTGTGCAGTCAGGAGCCTCTCAGTGAAAGCTTTGATCTCCAGCAGATAATCGAGGACTCCGGGTGCACACTAAAAAGAATTTTCCCTGAGCTTCCATAGTTGTTTTATTTTAGGTCTGCTCACATGGGGACTTTGTAAATTAGATCTGTGGCAGGAGGGCTCAGGCATGAGCGAGGAAGCAGAGTTCTCTCTGGAAGTGTGTTCCCACACTCATTTCTCAGCACTCTGTGTGGAATCCATTGGAAATTTCCACTATGCCACCTGGAATCTGTTTTGCCACAGGGAAAAAATAAAGCGTAGCTTATTTGAGATGATGGTGTACAATCTGTTTTTTGGTTTTGTTTTTTAAATCAGACAGGCTCCAAAGGTGAGTATAACAAAAAAAACAAAAAAAAAAGCAATCTTCAAAAACAAAGTTCTGACACCCGCTTCCAGGATAGGTACTGACCCGAACAGACACATACCTGCACACACACCTGCAGACGATGGGGTCAGTGCTCGACTTTACATCCAAGAAGAAGAGCTTTGAAGTTTGTGAGTGTGTGTGTGTGTCTAGCTTTTTAAAAATGATGATATAGATGAGCTAGTGAAAGGGTGTTTGGGGAAAAAAATAGAAAAGATGAGATGATTCTCGCCCCATCTATATTTCAAAGTAAATCCCCAGGCGAAATGAATCTGCTCTTTAAAGATGTTTTTCCATCAAAGAGCATCCTGAGATCCATGACAGGTTTCACTGTGGAATCCCGAACAGATCAATTAACTGCTTTACTAGAACTTTATAGTCAGCTTTCTTCCAATAATTGGGGTTTTATGTCCCTGCTCATAAACTTTGAAAATCAGCTTTAAAATACCAGGTATCTTCAAGCTGACAATGCCTTTAGAATTCACCTGTTCAAACCCTTCATGTTACAGATGAAGAACCAAACTTGTCAGTCAGGAGGTCAGGATGTAAGTGACAGAAATCCCCAGGGCAGACTGGCTTAAAGCAAAATGGAAATTTTTATTCAAGTAACTAAGAAGTCCAGGGCTAGTGCAAGCTTCCGACACAGGTAAATCAAAGTGCTTAAGCATCATCATCTAGCAAGTATTTGTCTCAATCCCTCCTTCTTCTTGTTTCTGTATTGCCTTAGTTTTAGACAGATTCTCTCTCTGAAAACATCAAACATGGCTGGCATGACTTCTAGCCTACATCTAGAAAGCCTAGAACTTCAAAAGGAAGAGAGCTGTTTTCCCCAGAATTCCAGCAAAAACCCAAGGGCTCACACTCATTGGCCAACCTATGTCATATATCCAGGTTCTCATGTACTTGGAGTGAATGGAACATGCTGGTGACCAGGCCTGACCACACGCTCACCCCAAAACCATGGGCTAAAGGGGAAAAGTCACCAAAGGAAAGGAAAGCTACTCTCACCTTTAGATTACAGATGACTAGATATTAGGTAAAATCAACATGTTTATTGCAGACATCAAGAAGGGTTGCGACTTACCAAAACTCACACACAGTTAATGGAACACAGATCATCTGCATCATGCTGAATTGACTTCTGACCCATTGGTTCCTTATTAAGAGGAACCAGAAAAATGACTTGGTTTTGAGTCAGCAGATTCTTATTAGGCTACCTGAACAGAGCACAACTACACATTGTCAACGGAGAAAACACATAATGACAAAAGCTGCTAAGAATTCAGCAACACCTTAAACATAATGATTCATCACAAAGACATCTACATACATTTGCAAAATAGCCTTTCAAGTATGTGCCAGACATCCTACTTAGTCTACAGACAATTCTTGCCCACATGGATTCACAGATCCTTTGTAGTAAGGATTAAACACCTCACTGGGTTCACTGCTCAGAGAATTATTGAGAATTGTTGTTCTAATCCTAGCCTTGCCAGAAAAAGAAAGCAATGTCTCTGGCAAAACTCAAGTAATAATCACTCTCAGAGACTCCTCCATGGGGGAGAAAGAAATTGAGTGCTACAGGAAGGGCAGGATAGCAGTGTTGAGGAGGGATAAAGCTACTTTTGGGTAGGATTTACAGGACTAAAGAATATCAGGAAATCAGGCTGGCTGGAAGAGAGATGTGGGCTGGAAGGCAGTGGTGGGCTGGATTTTGGAGAACCAGAAAATTAGCTTCTGGTCTCTGTTTCCATGTATCTCTTGAACACATATCTTGATTCAGCGCTCGATGTGGGGGTGGTTGGAGAGTCTTAAATCGGCAGGTACTAGAATGAACAGAGTGATTAGCTACCAAGAAAATCT
Source organism: Miniopterus natalensis (assembly GCF_054644295.1). Lineage (NCBI taxonomy): Eukaryota > Metazoa > Chordata > Mammalia > Chiroptera > Miniopteridae > Miniopterus > Miniopterus natalensis. Next base: position 49,155,981 of record NC_142094.1, read on the forward strand.
TTGCCTTTGTTAGGAAACCAGTTTTTCTGATCTGTACTGTTTGTGGAATTACAATAAATTAATTTCAGGGTATCAGTCTTAGACTGAAGATAAGCCATCATTTCAGGCTCTGCTGAATCTCCCCTGTGCAATGAGCAGGGAAACATCCCCCTGTTACCATTCTCCATGAAAAGGGAAATGGAGACTCTGAGTTGGAAATGCTGCTCAGAGCAGCAGAAATGCATAGTCCTACTCTTATTCTGCTGTGGGGACCTTCTTGGTATTGTGTAATCAAGTTAATAATAATTGGTTATTTTATAAGGTCTTGAAATTGTCAAAACTATTCACTGAGCTCAAGGGGCCTACAAGGTGTTGGTATCATGACTCGTGATAAGACATGCTACTCTTGATCTTGGCTATTTGAATGGTCCACAACTGGGCTATGCACTCGACTGTCGGAAAGGCCTACGCTCTTTACCATGAGCACGCCTATAGCTGGAAAGGGTCAATATGCCACAGTGGCATTTTTTGGGTGGCATATTCTGCTACTCTTCTCCAAGCATAAATGAAGAAACCTGAATCCAAGGGAGAAGAAGATTGGGAGAAACGAACCCTACTTTCTCAATTTTTACTCCATCAGTAGTCTAGTCACCTCCTGTGGACTTCAACCTGTGACCTTGAACCCCACATCATTTCTTTTGTGCTTGAATTTGGCCTGCCTACAATTTTTGTTGAAATCACACCCTTCATGCCTCCTGCCTGACAGATCCTAGCCCCATCATCTGGCAGATGCACTACATTTGGAAGGATATGCTAGAAACCTAGCATCCCCTTCTTCAAAGATAATGACATATAAATTATTCAGGAATCTTGTGTCACTGAGAAGTATCTGCTGGCCATTTGCCCACTCTCTGCCTTTCCTCCTGATAGTGAGCAAAATTCCGTTTCTACAGGATATCTTATTTCATCTCTTCCTAACTGTCAAACTACTTTTATTGAGAGGTAGGTAAGTCCAAAAATAAAAAAAGAACGAATTTTTCATGGAAGAAAATCATGTACCTCACATCAGATAGCAGTTTCTGCATTATTGAGTCCAGATGAAAGAAGAGAAGATGGCAATTTTGGTAACAGTAATTCTTCACATAGTAGTTCGGCAGCAACCTGGTCTCCTCTGCCAGCAAAGTCAGGGACTTGAGCCGAAAATAAGTGTCGAAGCCCTATTTACTTTGCACGTCTCGGGGAGCTATCGTTGCAAAATTAAAAATGCTATTGGCACCAGGTGCATGCTAAGAATGTAAGCAGTGCTGTTAATTTACTCTAATTAATTAATTACAGTAATGCCGTGATCTGCAGGGAATTTCCCTAGAAAGAGAAGTGGAATGGTAAAAAACAGCTCTAGAACTGCTTCTTCCCTCACCCTGGAGGACGTTGACCCCAGAAAGACTGCTACAGAAAATCTAGGGCAAGGAAGGAGGTTGAGAGAAGCCCCCTGGAGGATTCCACGTGCCCATGGGCCTTGCAAGAATCAGGACACATGGAGTGTTGCTTGTTAGAACACTCACTCCTGGGCTCTCCCCAGAGTTTCTGATTGTTCCTAACAAGTTCCCAGGTGACATGGCTGCTGCTGGTTCAGGCACCACACTTAGGAACTATGGTCCTAGAACAACTGGTCCCCCGAGTAGGAGGCAGAGTGAGCTCTGGGATCAGCCAGATCTGCGTGTAACTTCCAGCTCAGCAAACTAATTGCAAGACCCTGTTGAGGTGCCTTAACCACTCTAAGAGACACACTGCGCGTCTGTGGATGGGTGACAGCAACCACCCCAGTGCTGCTGGGAGGAAGAGGGGCGACCAGCCTGACACAGTGTGACCCGGGGGCAGCAGCAGCCAAGGCCGGCCTTTGCTGCACACTCAGGCCAGAGAGCCTCAGCGCAAACCCAGGAGGGGACGCACGTTTTCCCAGGCGGTGTCCTCCGTGCCCCCCTTTCAGCTCACTTTTTTAAAAAGCCCAGTTCTTAAGTAAAAACCAGCATGACATGTAAGAACCACACAACAATAACTGACAGCTATAAGCACATCCAAGATGCCAGGCCACGTGCCAAGAGACGTGCCACCTCCACATTGCAGCCGCCTAACTGTCGTATGAGGTTGGAGCATCGTCATGTTTGCAACACAGTGACTGAGCAGAAGCTGAGCCTCAGAAAAGATTAGGAACTTTCCTAGGCCTAGCCCACCAGTAGGCAACGGCACTAGGATTCGAACCCACGTCCCTCTAACTCGGGAGCCCAGGTGCTGGCCGCTGTGCTGGGGGCTGGCCTCTGATGGGGACAGTGACGATATCTGGCCTTTTCTCAGTGCTCTCCAGCTTACAGCACACTTTCCTCTCCATTCTTGAAGCTGTCCTCCCACCGCCCTAGGAGATGCGCAGGTGAGCGCTACTCAGCTCGCTGTACAGACTCAGGGAGATAACAGGAGGCTCGGCGCCTGACACTCAGTGGCTGTCTTTTCCTTATACACAGACAGGCCCCGCTGCCATTATTTATTATGAAGCCACCCGCCCAGGAAGGAGCAGCCCGCGGGTCACACGCGTGGGTGGTAAACGCTGCTCCCCGTCTCCACCTACTGAAAGGCTGTCGGGGGTTCAGCTTTCGCAGCAGAGTCCACGGGCTTGATTTCTGACATTCGCTGCTTACCGGCTGTACTCCCATTTAATATCTCTAAGTAACCTTATAAAATCCTCGGCAGCTCAGCGGTTATTTGTGGAGATAACGAAAGGTAAGAGAGAAAGAAATGTCAGAGAAGAAAATGAGATGATCCCACTACCCACCCACGGCTCATACCAGTTTAAGGACCTACCCACCCACATGTCTTACATCAGAGCGCGTGTGGTACTTTCTACTTTTTCAGACCAGGGGTAGATGAAAAAGCGATGCAGCTCAGAAAGACTAACAGATATTGAGAAGAGAGAGAAATAGCATGGATGAGCATCTTTTGTGTACCGGGCGCTCTGATATGGGGCTCCAAATAAATTGGCATATGTAATTTAAAAGCACTGTGGGGGTCCGGGGAGACTGAAAGGGAAAGGGGCCAAGTGCGTAACGATGGAGGAAGACTAGACTATGGTTGGTGAGCACACAATACAATATACAGATGATGTATTATAGAACTACATGCTTGGGACCTATATAATGTTATTAACCCATGTCACCCCAATAAATTTAATAAAAAAATAAAGCGCTGTGGAAGTAGCCTAACCATTCTGGTCTTCCGGTTGAGCTTAGAGAAGCCAAGTTATGCAGCTAGACACAAACCTAGAGCTGTCGGCTTCCAATGCCCCCTCTCCCCTTGATCAACCCCACAGGTCTGCAAAGAAATGAGCCTGGCACTCATCCCAGTGATGTGCAGCTGCTGGCTCCACCTGCTCTCGAGAGCCCCTTGGACACATCTCTTCCCAAGTCTCCTTTCAGTGACTTCATGTTGATGGCTTAAAACCAGCATGGTGGGAGGGTTCACACCATGGAAACCAGCAAATGCTAACAGCAGGGCTCCCCTGCCCCCAAAGAGCCCACTTACCAGCTCAGGACTGCCCTGTCCCCACCCTCACCCCATGCACTAAGAAAGCCAAACCTTCTATTTCCTTTCAGCCAAGCTTTGTCTCCCTACTGCGCATAGAGAGGTTACAGGCACTAAATCACCACTTACTATTTCTGAGAGGAAACTAAAGTTGCTCTGATCAAAAACTGTCTTGACTTCAAAAGAAACCTGGTTCCTTTCCCTTCACTCGATGAATTGGAGCTGATTAACCCCAGCGCTCCCGCCAAGACTGGGTGCTCCGGGACCCCTGTTCCACCGGCCCTCTCAGAGCCCGCGAGGAGCACTGAAGGCCAGCCCGGAACGTGGAGGCATCGGCAGGGGCCTCTTCTCCATCCCGGCCCTGGGGCTCACTAACGTGAATCCATGAAAATGGCAAATGGCAAAGACAAAAAGGGGGACCGTCACCTAATCTCGGGGGCATTCCTTTCTAGGGATTGTAGAGAGCCCTCTCTCTCTCTGAGCTCATGAAAACCAGTTTCATTCTGTGGTTGGAAGCAGGCAAAATCCTCCAACGTCCATCCGTCTCCCTCTCCTTTGGGCTCCTTTCCTTCTCGGTAGGGTGATAAAAGGCATCAGAAGGAGCCTTTCCTTTCTCTTGCCTTTAAATTGTCCTTCACACTAAGCACCGCATGGTGCTCATTAGTAGCTTCTTATCTGACACTTCTGTCTAGAGCTTCACAGATATTATGATACAAGAAATTCTGATCACAGCCTCTTTTGCAATTCCCCAAGAACAACAAACGACTGCCTTTTATGTTTCTTAATTTGTTAAAGAGTAAATAAAAGTATAAACTTAGCAACAACAACGACCCCCCTTCCCTTGCCTGTCCCCCTCAGGGAGGAGGTGCCTTATCCTGGTGGAGATGCTTCTTGCTCTCCTGCTCCTCTGATCAATAATCACTTGTATTTTTCTGCTCACTACCAAGCTCTGCACCCTCTCTGTGGTCTTGAAACCCCCTCATGCTGCCGAGGAGACAACTGGCCAAAGCTCCAGCTCTGAGTGGCTCAGGTGGCTGCATGACTGAGAAGCAGAGACGAAACTTGACTAACCTGAGTCTGGGGACAAATGCCAACCAGACGCCCCAGGCTCCTGCCACAGACTGGACCAAAACCCACGCCTGGAGTTTGAGGGCTTCCCTTCTTAGTGAAATATAAATAACAGATTCGCTTAGGACATATAACCTGATTTTCATTTCCTAGTCTAACCTTCCAATCAAAGTTTGTTTTTCACTAAGCAAACAAACATTTTGGGAGGGGGATTTTATTTTCATGAACAGAGCATACTATTAGAGAGCACAGGAGGTAAACAGTTAAAAAATGAGAAGAAATTAACCCCCAAACACACACACACACACACACACACACACACACACACACACACGGAATCCAGGCATCTTGAATCTTTTTTTAAGTCCAACAAATGAATCAGTCAACTAATAAGAACTGTAGGAACCTTATTTACATAACATTGGACCAATCAGGAACCTGGGCAGGAACTTTCTCTATAAAAGGCAGTCTCTCCTTTGTCTCCCTGGAGCACAGTTTTGGTTTTGGTTTCCACTGGAGGCTACGTTTGCAAACTATTTCACCTGAATAAAGTTTCTCCTTTGCCCCCTCCCGCCCAACCCCCCACTGCACATGTGCACACACAAAATTCAGCAACAAATAATCAAATGTGTGGTCCACAAATTGGATTTCTCAGAAAGATACACATGAGTAGAGAAGAAAGGTTGCAACGTAAGACATGCTGGGGTAAAAATCTTGCTCACCACAATGGCTGCCATAATGTGTTTAAGGGAGGGGAGATAGAACATGACAGAGAGGGAAAACAAACACTGACTTTTATTTCTGTCCAAAGAGACACCAAGGTAAGAGCCTCCAGCGCGTTCCTCCTCCTGGATAGTCACTCTCTATCTCCAACCTGTCTCTCGGTTCCAATCCTCTTGCATCACACAGAAGCATCGTAACAGAGGAAAGAGCACCAGACTAGAATGGAAGATGACTTCTGGCTCTGGACTTGTCGTTTTTTCATCAGTGTGACTTTGGATACTTCACTCAACCTTTCGGAGAGCTTCAGTTGCCTCATTTATAAAAGGGAATGATATCTGTCTTTCCAGATCAGCGTTAAATTTCTATCAATGCCACAAGGGTTAAAATGTCACCGCATCTACCATTGCTGTTACCTCCTTGCCAGGGTCCTAGGGATTGAGGTTACCCCATCATTTGAATTAACTGTCTGCTCACCAAAGATGGTCATCCACGGTGGGGCTGAAGTTATGACCTCACAATGATTGAGTTTCTCACCCTTTTGAAACCATGATGAGTTATTCAAACTACTCATAACTAATAAATCCAATGTAAAAACACCTAATCCTTTAAGGCCAAGCATCTTGCTGCAAAATATTTCTTATAAGGAGGTTTTGTTGCTGTTAGAATGTCTCAAAAGTAAAATTCCCAAGTATGTTCCAAACAGATTAATCTCATAAAATGCTTGGCATCAGGAGAGACAATCCTAATTAAGTCTGGAAATAATCCATACTAATCTCCTCCTTCTGAGATTTGCAATGAATATTAGCAAGTTAAAGACTTTGAGAAGCTGAGACCTGTGTAACTTTAACCCAATACTTTCTCAATTTCTTTGACTAAGGAAGTCATTTGATGTATGTCTTACCATTGATTCCCTGAGAAGTGGAACTAAGAAAAATACTTTTTTAGAAGTATGCTTTTATTGATTTCAGAGAGAGAAAGGGAGAGGGAGAGAGAGATAGAAATATCAGTGATGAGAGAGTCATTGATCAGCTGCCTCCTGGACGCCCCCTGCTGGGGATCCAGCCTGCAACCTGGGCATGTGCCCTGACTGGGAACTGAACTGTGACCTCCTGGTTCATAGGTCGATGCTCAACCACTGAGCCATGCCAGCCAGGCTAAGATAAGGATTTGAATGCAAAGATTCCGTAAGGGGGTGGGGAAGCAAATGAGGATGAAGAGGAAAGCCTACACAGGCTGGTAAGGAGCAGGTTGTCTCTCTGGAGTCCCCTGGAGAACCCTAGGTGACAGTGCTGAACATAACGTACAGCTGTCCCATGTGAGAGGCAAAGAAACTGAAGTTTTCATCTACCAGCTCCCTTCCACCACTGGCCAAAGGTTAATCCAAAGTTATCTACTTCTCAGCACCTCCACAATGTCCTGCTTGTGGGTTGAGCTCTAATAAAGCCCTTGGGTAGTGAGTTCCAGGAGCCAGCAGGAGACAGCAATTACAGCTCCTGGAACAGTGTGTGCCAAGAAGAGATGAGTGGCTATTGTCAGCATGCCATACACTAGGTGACGAGGTGACACCGGCCCCTTGTAGAACTAAAAGTCCACACTTTGGAGAACAGATAGGGGGGATGAACAGAAACTCTGATGGTGCCAATCACAAGGGTTCTCTTTTCTGTTAGGTTGAAGGTTAAGGGCAAGAAAATTGATGAACAGCAGAAAGAGGGTACCGAAGATGATTGTCTACCCCTGTTCCTCTCCCCGCCTCTGATGGCACCTGTCTTTTCTATCATGAGTTATTGCAATGACTGTAACCTTTAACTGTCTATTTTCCTCTCACTCGGCAGGTGTTTAAGGAGTGTCTACTCTGTACCTGGTTCTGGGCTGGTAACAAAGTTCAATAGGCCAGATTCTATATCCCATATTCCATATTCTATAACAGAGAAAGCAAAAGTGAAAGAAGCATTTTTCTTAGTTTAGGCCAAGAAGTTGGATCCATCAAAACCTCATCTCCAAGAATACTGAGTCATAGTTTAGAGATCTGTGTCTTCAAAGAAACAACCAGCCTAGAAAATGACAGCACTCATACATGCATCCAGAGGAATGATCACTTATCAAGTCTACTAGATCTGTACAGAAACTTAAAAATACTCATGATATTTAAGCCTGCCAGGCAACTCATAGGGAGAAGATGGGGGAGGTGGGGGCGAGATAACCCCAACTGAAAAAGTTGCTACTGGGTTTAATGTCCACCAGTAATTTACCAAGAAAAGATCAATAGTGATCCACATTTTTAATATCATCTGAACCACAAAGTGACAATGAAATTATGGAAAGAAAACCTGGAGAGTTTTCCTTGGATATTGGTGGTAATTAGAAGCTCTTTAGTTACCCTATTTCTCCCCATACGCATTCTTTTCATGCAGGTAAATACTGAGATCTGTCCAATTTAAGAGACACAGCTAGACTTCAAATCAGGCCAGCTTAGTAAGAAGGTCAACACTGTGTACCTACATAACTCAGCTCATTCAGTCATTCATTTAGAAAATATGAGTGTCACCTATGTGACAACATAAGACAAGGTCCCTGCCTTCAAGGAGCTTATGTTCCCTTGAAAGTAACAGAGTCAATTGCCATTCAGTATGTTAAATGCCATAATAAAGGAATTTCTGGATCGACCTGGAGACAACATAGGGCAGGCATCCACCCAGTCCTTAGAGGTGAGCAAAGATCTTCAAGAGTAGATATTAGGGTGAGCAGGATTTGGCTGGTCTCTATTTCAAAGTGTGAAAAGAAAATAGTTAAAGTGGCTCAAATGAGGGCTTTATCCGGCTGATGCCCCTCAGAGGGTACCTGAGACAGGAAGATGCTCTGAGTTCAAGCTTGGAGCTCGGTAAGCATGAGTAGGACAGAGGGGTATGTGTCTGTGCAGTTGGGTTCAGATAGCAGTGTTTGTCTTTAGCTGCCACAAAACTTGCAGGTAGAACAGTAGGTGACTGTGCTAGTTTTCATGCCTCTTGCTCAGGAGCATCTGCAATGCTGTTCTGATAACTGTCAGAACTTCACTTTAGCAAGTTTTAGCAAGTCTTGCAGTTTTTGTTTCTGTTTTTTAATTAATTAAGGTTCACGAGCAGGGAAGATAGCCAAAAATGGTGGAAAGGGGAAAATTATAGAGAAGAGGCAAGTCTTGAAGGCAAGAGAAACTGGAGACCCTCATCACATCTGTTTTTATCTTTTTACAGAATGACTGTCATTAATGCATGGACTTCATTTTCCCACCTTAAAAAACACACACACAGGAAAGGAACATCTATTCATGTAAAATGTTTAGGTAGGTTTCCAAAGGATGCAGGAGGGGGTGGTTTCACATCATTCCTCCAGCCAGTGAATTCTCAAGGGTTCAGTGTTTGCCTGAAGGCCAAGATGTTCATATACAAATGTTGAAAGAACAATTTTTTAGAAGGATCAGTGTGACCGTCTGCTATTTGTATTTGATCGTGGGCAGCTAATGTTGTCCTCTCAGGATTTTCTTCTTTGAACTTATTAAGTGTTACATCTAAGAGGAACAAAATTGCTAAATGTGTTTACAAAGAAATCTGAATAAATACATAATATGTATTAATATTTTATATCTAACCCTTAAGATGTGCTGGAATGAGCACGGTAGGTGCCAGGTTCTGCCAGCCGAGATAAAAGACTCGAAAGTGTTTTGATATTTTCAGAAGGAAGACAGTCTGTACCCAAGCTGTTGTTTCTAAAGCTGTGAATAATCACAAGTATAACTACACAGACTAATGACAAGACTTTTGAGCAAAGAAGGTCGTGAAATATCTGCGCAATTCAATTGCTTTGCCAATGCTAATTTTTATGTCACAAGAGGTTAGAGACCAAGGTGCTCTCATGAGCAAATCACTTTTCCTCTCTGTGCAAGGGGGCTCACTGTCCTCATATGAGCCACACGGCGTCAAGAGGGATCATCAGGAGGGGAAATTCCTCTTAAACATGTCAACGCTCTATGGTTGGCTCTTGTGCTAGGTAGCTGCATGGAGATGGTTTCGGCTCTGGGCCTCCTGGTTGGATTTCATAGGCAAATTTTTTACTGCAAATTGGAGTTTTCTCCACTTCATGATATTTGAAGTTCTATCTGAGGGCTGAAAACTGTGATGTAGGGTGGAGAAAAGTGGAAAGGTAAAAATGTAACCAATTTCTCATGAGTAAGGTCAGTGCTTCTAGGCCCGAGGGGCCTAACTGTTCTTGGGTATTAGGGAAAGAACACCTCCATTTTTATTGTTTATAGCAGAATCACTGAAAGGAAGATGGGTGACAATAAAAGAGATGGCTCAGAAACAAAGGAAATTTGACCTGTTGGACTCTAGACCTGCACAAGTAGACCCCACTATGATTCCCAGGCAGATTCCTGATGAGCATACTAACACTGAGTGGTCCTGGAGAATTCACTGGAAAGGGGTCAACCAGCCCATTATAGTACCTCAAATATAATACAGGTAAACCTACAAAACTCTTTGCAAATTTTAAACCATAAATATTACACCTGCTAAGCAACAGGTTTATAGAGATAATCTATAACCCAGACACTAATCATTAGAAAACCATTTTAGACTGGTCAATTAGCTAATAATTATTTCCAACAATTCCAAGTGAAATATTCTTTTGAAATTAAAAGGGTGGTGTTTTGTTGTTGTTGTTGTTGTAAGTAGCTTTTTTGGTTCGGTTTGCTTTTCTCTTCAGTGATTATCAGCACATAGTTGTCTTGCAGATACCTAACTTTTGTTAAATTGCCAAACTATTGCTTTCCTTAACACAAAAGGCCAAATTTATACCCCCAACTCTCCAATAAAAATAATTCTTAGGTTTTCCATAGATTCCATACCCAAGAAGGAATGTAAGGGGAGAGAGAGAAATTATAGGCTCTTTCTTCCTACAGAGACGATCCTGAGTGTGACTTAAGTTGCGGCTGCTCCATCAATTGCTCTACTTGTCTCCATCTTGGGCTGCTCCCTGAGTTACCCACTCTCTGGATGTCTTCAGCTCTTCTGCCCTTTCCTTCTAAGAACCAAAACTCCATTTACACAGCTTATTTTGTCTACATTAACATGACTCTACTAATTCATTGTTTCCACCAACACAACTTGACCAGGAGACTCTTGTCCCGGCAAATCACTTATTTCTTCATTGTAGGAACTTCCCAGACTCTTCAATAGAACGTATTACCTAAAGACAATTTTCCCACCAAGACTGCGGAAAATCCTCACCTTAAAATCTTCGCCTTGCTGCTTCTACCAATCCTAAACTCAATTATATCGTGATCCTCACATAATTCTAATCAAATCCTACTTTGAAAGACCTGCCCAGGTGAAGAGCACCTTTCCTATAACTCTGCATAACTCTCTAACTTGTAGATTTTATAAATAACCCTTTAAGTCACTGGCATGAAAGGATTTCCCCAATTCATAACTTGGTAGAATGAGCACTGGACTAGAAATTAAGTGTGTTGAATCTTGACCTTGACTTTGTCATCATAGACCTTGTGAACTTCAACCATTCTTTTCCCTTCTCTGGGCTTTACTTTTCTAATTTAAAAAAAGGTGCGAGTTCACTTATTCAACATTTATGCCATATATATATATGGAATATATATATATATATATATATATATATATATGTATGTGTGTGTATATATATATATATATATAATGTATCTGCTATGTATCAAGCATTATGAGATATTCCCAGTTCTAAGTTTCTATCATTTCTGTAAAATTAAGAATTTAACAAGGGTCATGACTAAGATAACAACACACTGACACTCAGGGCCATGGTTGGCCAGTACTTTGCCTCACTGCATCATAAGCTCCAGTAACTCTCAACATGACAGTTTCAAAAGTCACACCCCCACTTTGGTTATAAGTACAGTTAGTTCCCCCAAATGAATTAATATGTGGCATTTTGGTTAAGCTTTGGATACTATTTCTAGAACATACAGAGCAAAAGAAACAGAAAAGAAAATTAAGACTGTCAGATTCCAGCAACCAGCAGGACATGTTTTATGCATTATTTTAATAATTTTCCTGTTAATTAATGCTCATTCTTATACTTTTAATGAAAAGAAGAAGCTCTGAAAGTTCTAATTCTTTGCAAAGCAAATGTATCATGTCCTGGAGATTTGGCTGGTGTAAGGCTCTTCATGAATAAAAAGCTTCCAGCATTAAGAATTTTTAACATCCCAATTCCTTAGGGATAGAAAAAGTAGAACATTCAGGCTGAATATAAAAGACAAAAATCTAGTTAGAAATTGCCCAGTAGAATCAAGACAAATACAAAATGCTTAAGTCTTGCTATAGAAATGTAAAAAATAAATAAAATCGGCCTAAAATAACCCAGTTAGGTGCCTCTTCTGCTCAGGGATTTCTTGTTGGTGTGTGATTTTATAGCTAATGAAGACAAGGTAGGTAGCTGATAAATAGCTCCACCGTGAGTCAAGAGACACAGGTTCAAATCTTTGCTCTGACCCTGACTAGTGGTGTGACGAAAAACACACGCCCTCCCTGAATCTCTGTTTCCTCACCTAAGAAGCTGGAATCATACAGTTCATCCAATCCACTAACTGGGAAATGGGACAACGTACTTAAAATGCTCTAATATTTTAAAATGTCATTTCATTATAAGGAAATACCACAAATGATATTTCCCAAAAACTAATTTTTAAAAACCTAAGCCACCCAGTGGGTGTAGGATCTCCTTTTTTTCCTGGGACTGGAGACCTGTCTAAAGACAGCAGCTCAGCCCGTCCGGCGTGGGTCAGCGGTTGAGCATCGACTAAGATCTAGGAGATCACAATTCGATTCCTGGTCAGTTGCCAGCTCGATCCCCAGTCGGGGGCGTGCAGGAGGCAGCTGATCGATGACTCTCATCACTGATGTTTCTATCTCTCTCTCCCTCTTCCTTCCTCTCTCTGAATCAATAAAGACATATTTTTTTTAAAAAAAATTAAATAAATAAAGACAATAGCACTTGTAAGGGAGAGTGAAGCTGGCCATAGCATCCTGTCTCGGTCTCAATAGTCACAAACGAAATGAACTGTGCTTCGTTGACAGTTAATTTAATTTCACATGGCCCTTATTAGGCAATGGGTCATCTACCACTCCTAAAAGTCAAATAATTTAGTACAGAAAATAGAATGCAATATAAATGATAGACAATGCAGAAATGGCGTGGAGAAAATTTATAGCATCCAGTCATAAAGTCATTAGCAGAGAGAAAGAGAAATTAAGAGACATGACAGAGAAGACAAAGATGGGCTCTGAGATCAGATCCTACAAGATGCAGAGTCAATGAGGTGGAGAGATGCAGGAAAGCAGGATAATTATTCTTGAAGCCACGGCATTGATTAAATATCACTTTTAAAATGTCAGGTACAGAACATTCTGTGAACTTTTCGGTGCACGCAGCAGTCATTCTGAGTTAAGGCAACAGAGCTAGTCCCATCTCTACATTCTGCAGGTATCTAAAGACTGAGAAGGGTAAAATTGCTGAATAAAAACCTTACCTCCTGCCTACCCCAACTTTTTCAATAGATGTGATTTTCAAACAGAGGCCCACTGAGTCCTCGTTGGCCAGCTCACAGGCCTCAGCTTTGCTTCATAGAGTAGCTTCTCTTGTCTGTTTTACGTACAGATGATCTGCCTATAAGTTCTTCTTTTAAAGGGACCTACTATTTTGTCTTTTCTCCTATTTTAACAGAAAACCTCTTATTTATACCTAAACGTGTAATAATAAAGTCACAAAGACTTGAGCTTTATTGCCAGAAACTAAGCCTCCAAGAAGGGTCATCATTTTATTTTGTAAAAAAGACCACCTTAAAATGGACTTTATAATCTGTTATAGCTTGAGAGGAACACTGCCCAGCAAGGCCAGAGAGATCCCATTGGCTAGCTGCTCAGAAGACTCTGAAGAAGTCACTTGCCTTGGTGACATCACCATGGCTCACCTCTGGCCCCTGCCTCTGTAGTCTCAGACTCTGGATTTTGTCAGTACTGCCAGAGCAGGCCCCATGACCTGGGGTGCATGCATGTTAATCCAAGCTAAGGGAGGCAGGTGCAAAAGCCAAAAGTCCAAGCAATTTGTTAGTGTGACGAGAAATAGAAATGCCACGTGAACCGGAGCCCTCAAACTGATGCACCTGAAGCCTTCCCTTGAGACGGATCCCCAGGAGGAAAGCCTGAGGAACAGTTCTCTGTACTCACTGCAGGAAAATAAACAATCAATCAGGCTTACTTTCTGAGGCCAATGTCCTCCCAGTGAGGAAGGCTTTAACACAGCAACAACCCAAGGTAGCTTCAACCAACCCACCCCTCCCCAGTGTTGGCAGAGCAAGTACAGAAAAATGGGAAAGTGTAGACTCTGGCCATCTTGGGGTTCCACTGGCCAGCCCCCCCAGCTAGGGTTCATCAGACACAATGCTTTGACGGGATTAAGAATCAACTGAAGGGACTGTCCCAACTTAATCAAGCAAAACGGCTCCTTTTAGGGAACTTGGGAAGGGCATTAACTTATTCTGCCCCTTGGAAATGAGGACCCAGGCTGCACTTGGGGCTGCAGAGGAAGCCAGTCATGTTCATATATACAAATATTCCACACTGATATTATTACTTCAAACTTCACATTCTTCTCGCTAGGGCTCATTTCAAGCAGCCAATCTGCCCTTAGCAATTACCGCATCTTATTAAAAGGAACACTCTCTCATAATCAATTAGACTCATTACCTTGAATTTTCAATTTCTGCCAAGCCACAGTTAAAATAATCACTTCAGAGAATCTGTTTGTGAACATCAGACCTACAATCATTACTGAGTGCACTCTAGGCTAATCTCCCTTCTGCTCACATTTTTTATTTTTTCCCCAACACGGTACAATACAATGATTAGGTTTCTACTTAATGACTTAGAATTACATGCCGGTCTTGTCTCTCTGAGAATAAACCCAGATGACCTGATATAAAGTTTTGTGCTTCCTCAAAGTCTGCAGTGCCAGAGTTAGAGGTGGAATTTTAGTTTAATCTTATAGCTGGGTAATCAAAGCCATGGCATGTGTAGGTTTTGCCTGTTTAACTCTCAGAGATCAATCTCATTTCTCTGCATTGGGTCTCATTGCTGACTGCATGTCATATTAATAACATTGACAGCCTTGGTGAAGTCTTGGCCAGTTGTCCAGCTATTGTCTCTCAGCTTCAAATCCACCATTTAATACTCTGCTATGGTGCTGGGTCCAGGACTCTGCCAAACACCTTTGTCCTTGGTCATCTGGCTTCCAGTTAGGTTTTACCAATAGGGTGTTCCGAGGAGAGATCAGAAGTTAGGAGACAGGGAGTAGGTCCCTGATCCTTCCTGTTTGCCTGCCAATCCTGCCCTTTCATCTGAAAAGAAAGCCACTCTCAGGCACGTGTAACTTGGTAAATTGAGTGCAGAAGCTTTCAATTATTTTTTCCAATTACCCTAAGTTTTATAATTATTGCAGAAAGCACCAAAATTTGGGAGGCCTGGCAGGCCCAGAGCCAGGTTACGAGATCGATCTAGAGCAGGGGTTAGCAAACTACAGTCCGAGGGCCAAATCTAGCCTGTCACCTGATTTCATAAATAAAGTTTTATTGGAACACAGTTGTGCTCATTCATTTCTATATTGTCGAGGGCTGTGCTCACGAATACGGCAGAGCTGAATAGTTGCACCAGGGACCATATGGCCACAAAGCCTAAAATATTTACTATCTAGCCCTTCATCAGGAAAACAGTTTACTATCCTGATGTAGAGGATCACATGCCCTCACTGTGCTTCCCAGCGGTGTTCCCATCCTACCAACCCCATTTCCATCCACTCCAGCTTTAACGGAAGACCTGTAGTTAAACCCAAATGAGAGCCTGAGACTGAGCGGGGAGCTGCATAGTCAGGATGGGGGTGAGCTAGAAAGTGAACGTGGGTCATGAACAGCAATCATGATCCCAGGACAGGAGGAAAAGTGGCTCTCTGATCTTTCAGAGGCCATCGCCATCACAATCAGAGAAGAATTTTACAGTCGGGTACAAGCACTTTCAACCACCTCTCAAGTACACGTGTACAGCATGACTTTGAAACATCGGCAGCTTTTAATCTTTTTGGCCCCTTAAAGGAAGGTGCTGCTGGAAAGTGGAAACCCTCCCTGCTAAAGCTCCCCCATTTCCCAGAGGCAGATAAATATCAATTTACCAAGGTGTGCTTTTTTTAAAATTCCTACTGTATATTTAATTTTGGGCTGGGCAATGAGTAGAGAAAAAGTAAAATATATGGTACCCACCTGCAGAAGCCTGAGATCTGTATAGCAAAACAAGATTTACACACTTGACAAAGGAGAACTGCCAAGCGCATGAAAGTAGAGTCCATTCATTCACTCGATCAACATCTATTAGTTTTGAGGAGAAAAATATGAACTATATATATATTTCACAGTACACGCGTAAATACTCTGTCCTCAGAGGACTTACTAATCTAGGGTGAAGGTGATAAATCATTAGATCAAATCATCATAATATCATCTGATTAGTGCTATAAAAAAACACATAGGAGTAAATAACTCTCCTAGAAGGATTGGGAAGGATTTGCAGAAAATATATTGAAACTGTCTTAAAGATGTCTGGGAGGTTCATGGGAAAGCATAGTCCAGGCAGAGAGAAAATTATCACTACTGTCAGGATGCCCCCTCACTCGTCCTGATGATCACAGCCGTCTCCGGGAACCCAGACAACAAAAAAGAGCCAAGGGTTCTGGGACTCACCAACGTTTAGGGGCATTTACTGGTCTCATAATTTCCACTGACATAAGAACAGTAAAAGGGATGCCTAAAGTCGGGGTCTAAGTAGTTCACTTTGACACAAATGTGCACTGGTCACACCCTTGTTTACAGTGACAGATCCTTTTCTGGAGATGCATCAGCACCACCCTTCCTTCTGTCTCTCTAACAATTCACATCCCACCACAACTAATTAATTAAAAATAATTTTTAATTAAAAAAAATTGGGCAAACAGCCTGAAAACGCCAATTGAGCCCAGTTTGTCTCAAAGAGGTGTTGCCTTCTCAGAGTTCACCTGTTATCCTCTGTGAGGATGTGCATTGGCTAAAGCAGTGGTTTTTCACTGTGCAGCCTCAGCGTCACCTGGGAAATGCAAATCCTCTGGCCACCCTCCAGACCTCCCGAATCAGAAACACTGGAAGTGGGAGACCCACAGCCTGCATGTCAACCAGTTCTCAGGGGATTCCAATGCACACTGAAGTTTGAGAACTATTAGGCTAAATAGTTCTAGATGCCAGGAAATATTGCTTAGAGTCCCAAACGGTCTGCTTAATTAGAAATGAGATGAAAGAAGAGAATTCTGGCTCTAGTATTACTACAAATACAAAAGGGAGTGTGGGCATCACTGTCTGACCCAATCTATAGATTAGAAGACTAGAATAGTAGTAAGACTGAGAAGACGTTAACTGGGTAGCACAGCCCAGGCAACTAGATGGCAACAACCGGCCCATATTTTCAGGCAAGGGTCCCCCTTCTTAAACTTACTCCAGCAGAGAGCATTGCAAAGGCCCAGGAACTTGGAAGAGCCAGCACTTTGCTGTGGTTCAGTTCTACAGTGTCAGTGAGGAGGGACAGAAAAATAGGCCACAAAAGTACATTGGGGCAAGATCACGGAAGACCAAGTCCTTCTTAGGCACGGGGGCTTCTATCCCGTAGACAACAGGACCCCACTAAAGCTGTTTTTGTTGTTTGAGCAGCATAATGAAGTACTGGGCCCTGGATTTCAAAATATTATCCTAGTGGGAAGGCTGGGCTGCAGGAGGCAGAATTGGAGAGAAAGGCGAAGGCTTATCACTTAAGAAGCTATTTTCCCAGGTGCTGAGAACCAAAATCAAGGTCTCCACAGAGGGGATGGAAAAGAGGAGTCCAATGACAGGCGACTTTCAGGAAGAACCTTTAGGACCCGGTGCCGGACAGGGTGTGCAGGTGGAGGGAGGGCTCAGTGGAGGCGATTCTAGTTGAAGTGTGGGATCGGTAATGGTGTCACTCATCCAGGCAGGTAACCCAGAGGAACAGGGTTTACTTTGAACAGACAATGTTTACGGAGCCTGCGTGAGCTTCCCACCGAGGTCCTAATGCCATTTAATTTCTTCCCCCGTAAGGGCAGGGTGCGTGCAAACTCGCCCGCGGCGCGGCCTTCGCTGCTCACGCCAGAGCCCCGCGCGTTACACGGCGCCTGCCGATCTGCACTGCGCCCCGGGACATGGACAGATCGGGGGGGCGCCGTGGCAGTGCTGGTTCCTATATTCCAACCCAGGTTCACAGTATGACTTAATATTGAGCTCTACTGGAAAACAAGTCTATATTTTGTAAGTCTTATTCCGGGTATTGGTTTTCTAAGTGATTTTCCTAATCAATTCTCAAGCCTCGGCTGGCATGGGCTGGAAATTAAGCCAATTTAGAACAAATCCATCACGCTCTCTGGCATCTCAGGGTTTTAAAGGGTAAGAATTAGAAGACATCGCCGGTTGTCTGATAGCGTGTGATGTGAATGCCATACTAATCCACAAAGAACCCCTTTGCCAAGGTTTAATCAATAGCGATGAATTGAAAAGAAGGCACCAGCCCTGATAATTATGCTGTTTCCTCACTCTTTCCATACATAATTGACTCCACTTGTCTCCTCAAACTACTTAGAAAAAGAAAAAACAAACACCCACCCCTAGCATTCTTAATCCCTTCTCTCTATTTATGGTTTAAAGATGCTGAAGGAGATGTGTCAGGCGGAATAACCCAGTTTTGAGAAATGGGTTAGAGCCCAACTCAGATGGATGCACCCACAGGGGGCTGGGAGATCTACCTCCAGTCCCCAAGTGACTTCTTTGTTGAACCTGTAAGTGTATTAGTAAAAAACTGCGACGGATGTTGCCAGTGGACCTCTCAAGACAGTTGCTTTATTTTATGTTTGCATCCCTACTTGATTAGAAAGACTATCTTCTAAAAGCATCCTGGCCACCCAGTGAATAATATCTAGTATGAAATGTTCAAGGAGCAATTAGGGAGAAGGTAAGCGTGAGAGCAAGAGTGAAATCATCTGCACAGAAATCATTTGTATTCCAACAGCCTCAGAGCCATTGGTCTAACAGGACTGGATCAAAGTCTATGGATGTTAACCTCTTAACAAACCAAAGGCTGCCGAGGGAGGAAGCAAAAAAGATTAAAAAATACCCTGTTCCATTTTCTGGGAAAAATTAGAAATACATACTACTCTCTATTTGAATAGCCCACATAAAGATACAATTGCCTGCAGAGATAATTACTTGGGCAAGAGTGTTAGAGCTAAAAAAGGGCATCAGGTCTTTAATAAGATGACCAAATACCTCCAAGCATTGCATTAGAGCAGCAGCAGGTTATTTTTTCATGCCATTAGGGGAAAATGGAAAGTGGAAAGAACTCATTGTTCTGAGCTGTAGCATCCTGGAGAGCAGGGAGAGAAGGGCTTGAGAGCTTCTCCCTCAGAGTCCAGTCTTCCATATTTGAACTCCTGTCCTGGGACAAAAAGGCTGAGGCTGGGGAAGGCAAGAGTAAGGCAAAGTGCGAAAGCGTGTGTGTGTGTGTGTGTGTGTGTGTGTGTGTGTGTGTGTAGATGGACGGGTAGGAAAATGGGTAGGCAAAAAAAATTCTACTAGGACCCCTGAGGATGATACAAAGATCATTCTCTCCCAGATCCATTCCTTTCCTGTGCTTCACACCCTCTCCTTCCATGCAAAGCATGACCACATTTTCTAAATATAAGGAAAGAATCAAGCTTGTTAATAGTTAGCATATTAATTGATTTTTACTGTTTAAAGGAAGCTCACAGCATCTTATTATTGGGACTTAAAAAAATGGACATTGTCAGGAACAGAATTTGGTGGGTAGGATAAAAAAATGTAAGAAATTGGCTCTGACTGCTGGCTCTGCGCCCATCACCTTCCCACAGGGCAGTTCTTGGCTTTACTGAAGTCCCGCTCTCTCACTGCAAGGGGGTCTGTTTATTTTTTCATACAGAAGACAGCTCCAAAGGGCAATTTTTGCTTTGGTTTTCCCTTGGGCAACATAAAAGGGGAGAGCAAAGTGAATTTAGAACCTCTTTTTTTTTGCCACAGGCCACTCAGTAAACAATCTAAGTTCAGAAGGACCAGTGGAGCGCTGGCTGGCTTCCCTGCATGCCCAGCGCCACTCTTGCTGTTGCAGGCAGTGTCAGTGCGCTTGTCCAACCAGGACCAGGGAAAGGAGGTCCTTTCTCAAGGCCAGGAGGGAATTTGTCTCTGCAAAGTTAAGAAATGTGTCCGACATCTCCTAGCAGGTGTTGAGAGCCAGAGCTCTATCAGGCTTCCTGGTTTCAAATCCTGGCTCTGTCACTTCTTAGCTCTGGGATCTTGGGCAAGTTACTAACCCTCTCTGTGCCCCTGTGGCTTCATCTCTAAAGGTAACAATAATATCTGCTTTGTAGGATTGCTGTGAGGATTTAGATGATGCACATGGCGGCTAGTAAACACTGATTAAATGTTAGCTAGTTTTCTTGTTATCATTGTTGTCACTTTCATATAAAGCAGCACTTTAACTAGATATTTCCTGATTTGTTCTCTCATTACTTCTTAGGTAAACCAAGTCAGGGGAATAGAAATGTGCCATCTAAGGAATTCTGATTTGGGGGTCAGAAGACCAAGAGATGGGAGTCTGCGTTTAAGCGAGGCAGCTGACCAGCCAGGTGGCTCTGACCAAGTCACCAAACCTCCCTGAGTCTTGGTTCTGTCCTCTGTGAGATGGGAATCATCTTTGCCCTTTGTCGGATTGTTAAGACCCGTGCTAGAATTATTTGGCCTTAAACCATAATGCACTCTGTCCCTCTTAGTTTGGTCTGTTCCTCCTCGATGTCACACTCTCCTCGCTTTTCTGCGTCTGCTACCTGACAGCTGAAGGCATGGCTGAGACTAATGCAAACAGAAAAGGAAGCAGAGGAGAGGCGGCACTGAATGACTATTCACTTGCTACCAAAAGTGGTGAGATATTTTTTCATTTTACAAAATTCTCTTTAATCTACATTCTCATGATTTTAAAGATCTGATAGTAATTGGCCACCCTGAATTTGCTATGTCAAAGATATGAGGGTTAAACGTGCAAATCTTCTGGAAAGCTACATCAGTGTGCTTCAGGCACTATTAAAACCCACTCCCTGTGACTCCATAAGCCCACTCTTGGGGATTTGTCTTGGAGTATTTTAAAAAAAGAAAAATGATCGTTAGATAAAGTTGCTCATTGCCGTGTTATGTGCAATAATAAAACATTGAAAGCAACCTGAATGTCCAACCACAGGGGGATGAGCTAGTGAATTAGAGGCCATTAACTTGATAGACTATGTGATAGGCATTAAAAATGAGTCATGGTGCCTGGTCAGAGTGGCTCAGTTGGTCGAGCACTGTCCTGTGCATCGAAAGGTCATCGGTTCGATTCCCTGTGAGGGCACATACCTGGGTTGTGGTTTGGTCCCCAATGAAAGGCAACCAATCCGTGTTTCTCTATCTCTAAGCCTGTCCTCACATGAGGATTTGAAAGAAAGAAAGAGAGAGAGAGAGAGAGAGAGAGAGAGAGAGAGAGAGAGAGAGGGGGAGAGAGAGAGAGAGAGGGGGAGAGAGAGAGAGAGGGAGAGAGAGAGAGAGAGAGAGAGAGAGAGAGAGAGAGAGAGAAAGAGAGAGAGAGAGAGAGAGAGAGAAAGAAAGAAAGAAAGAAAGAAAGAAAGAAAGAAAGAAAGAAAGAAAGAAAGAAAGAAAGAAAGAAAGAAAGAAAGAAAGAAAGAAAGAAAGAAAGAAAAAGAAAGAAAGAAAGAAGAAAGTCATGGCTCTCAGTAGCAGAGGGAAAAGGCATACTAAATTTCATACAAATCACGATTACTACTACATAAAAATAAAGCAGTGTCATGGTGAAGTTATGGAGGATAGTTAAAAATTGCTAAATGTATCTTAAAGTTTAACATTGTTTTTTGCAATCAGTAAAATTGGAGGCTTGAAGGTTTAAAAATATATAGGCCTGCGGATAAGAAGACTGAAGAAAGGCAGCTATTTTCAAAACATTATGGATTTCTTCAAGCTGGAGCAACCCAACAAAATGGCCAATAGCTTCCCAAGGCTCTGTCTTTCCCTTGGGGTTTTGGCTCACAAGATTCAAGTGCTAATTTATAATGCTTAGTAACTCCAAGAAATAGCAGCACTTTCAAAGGGATTTCAACTACCAAGCTTTTCAGCCCCAAAGAATGAGCTATTGATTAAAGATAAGCCATTGAAGTAAAAACAGGGGGAGATGAAATAGGACCTAGGGGGGGTTGAAATTCCCTTTTTTTTTTTTGGCTCTTTTCTTATCATTTCCATATTCCTCATCTCATGAACTCCTCAAAAAACCTCAAGAGACAGGCAAAGCATCATAAATGGCGCTCTCAGTATAGCTCCGAAAGGCCATGTTTAACAGGCCAACTGTCATGGAGCTAGAGGCTCAAATTTTAACCCAACATAACATTTATACAGATGGCAAAACAACATGGAAAACCGTTTGGTATGGCGTTATCTGAAAGGAAAAAAACACAAAATCACATTCACACTGTAATGACTGCGGAGTAAAAGCATCCAACTAATTTAGGAAGAAATGGGAAAAATTAAAACAGTTTTACAAGAGGGGTGAAACTGAGATTTTGTGTTCCTTTTCCAGTACCTTTACTATTGTTTTTGCAGTAAGGAGGCCGGTGCTCTACTGATTGTGTCACACTGCAAGGTGGGCCCTTGCCTCTTTCAGGCCTCGGATGTCCTGACTTAAGTCATAACTATGTTATAAATGAAACTGAACAAATGAATAATAATAACGAGAAGAGCTGCTGTGAATTGGCCATAACTGTTTTGATGATTAGAGCTGCTATGAATTAAGAAGCCAGTTGTGATTTTAATGGCCATTGAGATAATGAACTACATAGAAAATGAGAGCATACATGCCCGGCAGGGCGTGGCTCAGCGGTTGAGCGTCGACCTAGGATCCAGGCGATCAGGGTTCGATTCCCGGTCAGGGCACTTGCCCGGGTTGTGGGCTCGATCAATGACTCTCTCATCATTGATGTTTCTGTCTCTCTCTCTGCCTCTCCTTTCCTCTCTCTGAAATCAATAAAGATATATTTAGAAAAAAAAATAAAAATGAGAGCATACAAATAGATCCATCAGGAAAGGGGCCAGGAAATCCGCAGGGAGACTGAGGGTCTGTGTGAGTGGAGGTGGAAAATCACAAGAGCATCACACCAGCCAGAAAGAATTGCAGCAGCAGCGTCGGTCAGAGGGCTTCTCCTACAGAGAGGCTCGGGCTGAACTGCACAGGACCAAATCCAGCGAAGAAAAGCAAATATAAGACGCTGCATGGTGCCAGCTGATGGTCTGATGTTCCAAGGATGTAGATGATGGGATTGGGCTCTTCCAAGTGGGGAGAAGGCTACAAAACTGCCCAACAAAGTCGGTGAGGCTACAACTAGACACACAGTCTTAGTAAGGGGTATGGGTGTGCTCAGAATTCTATACAAAACTAACTCCAAAAAATAGAAATTTCCTAGTGCAGTCCATCTACAGAATTAACTCAGATGGACCTTGTGTCTCTAGACCTACAGAGATGGCTGTTTAAAATATGATGACAATATGAGCTATAAGCAAGTGACATGTGTGTGTGCTCTCGCACACCAGGGTTTGAGGCTGCCGCTTATTATCTGTACTTATCAGACAAGTACTTAGCTTCTTTGGCCTTAGTTTTCTCACCTGCAAACAGGACAGTAATGGAACCTACCTAAAGAAGTTTCAGTGAGAATTAAATGAGATGATATATATCAAGTTCTTAGCGCAGAGCTTAGTATACCATGGATATTAATGTTGGTTATGACGATGAATGTTATTGGAGTAAGATTAAGTGATTTTGGGATTCATAAGTCAAAATTTAATGATGAACCAGAATTGTACAACTACTGTCTTCCTACTTTCTTTCCTGAGAGCCTGCTTTAGAAAAATGGGCTGTCTTACTGTGTTTCAGGTAAATGGAGGCCAGCCATAAGTGATGACCAAAATGTTGACAATGAGGTCCTATTTCCAGCATAGATACGATATGAGGAGAGGAATAAAAACAAGAGCTTTTTAGAGTAGACTGGGAATCTATCACAAAGAGAGGCCAAGAGAGTTCACTCTTAACATCTCTATAGGCTAGTTAGCTTTCTATCTTGGGTTGGGGGGAAAACGACAATAATTAGAGGCATAGGTGTTCAATAAATCTTTATGAGTTATAAAACAAGAATTACTAGTTAATGAACATCTAAGTATGAGTTACAATATAGCTAAGTAACAATGAATACTATTTAGTGAGGGCTTACTATGTACCAAAGTACTTTGTGTATATTAACTCAGTGAGGCAACTATATGAAATAGGTACTTTTTTAAAATCTGAATTTTACAATTGAGGAAAATTGAGGCAGAGAGACTAAGTGATTGATCAAGATTACAATGATGGAGTCTGGATTCAAACCAGCCAGTCTCACTAAAGAGTCACTCTAGGATAGTAACCAAGAGACAGTTCAAACATACTATTTCTAAATTGCAAAGACAACCCTACAAACAGGTATTTTCATTTCTATGTTACTCAGCTGAACAGACTTGAAAACTAAAGCTCTGAGGCAGATCAAGGTTGTAAGGGGTAGGCGTCCATAGGAGTATCTTATTACTAGTATAGTTTAAAATTGCCAGTGCATAGTGAAATTAAAAAGCAGACAGACTTTTATTTGCTTTCATTATTGCTTTAATTTTTCTACAGACCACTGCACCTCCTTGTTGCCAACACGTGGCCCCTCCCCCTTATGCTCCATTCTACCCCACACACATACTTGGCCTGCTACTGGCTAGAGAAATTAAATTACTAAGGTCACACAACTCTTAAGCACTAGGCCCCAGATCTGAAGCTAGACAATTATCTATTAATGCCCAAACCCATCCCACAGACTAATTTAATCAGAAGGCCTGTGGGTGAGACATTTATTTGCATCAGTGTTTTAGAGCTCTACATTTATTATGAAGTGCAATCAAAACGCAGACCTTTACACATTAGTGGAATTTCAACCTGGAATCCATTTATCTTCTAAAATAATCTCTAGGTAAGACTCCCATTTAGAGACAATCACAAACTGTATTACATTCTAAGTTGTGTCCCTAAATTCTCAGCCCTGAGATAGCTCCAGGCAAGCCCAAGAAGTTTGAGTGAGATAGCTTTGTGTGCCAAGTAGCCCCTCTTGGTGGAGTCTTCCCAAACTCTTAAAAGCAAATGTAAGATTCTGGTATATCAAGTAGAAACAGCAAAGTGTATACAGGACAGAGAGCTCCTCATTCCAGAGACAACCTAGTACTGACTGGTGTGTTTTCACATCAAACTCAATTTAACAACAAGTGCCAAAGCATTCTAGTCTATGCTGGTGAGGTTATTTGTAGGGTCCAGGGACCAGAAATTTTCCCTTGCCTCTGCATATATTCACTCCAGTTACTGCTGAGGCAGCCTGGATACAAATATAATTTTTAAGGACTAATTTAATATGAACAAAGAAACTCCTGACCACCCATCTAGGCCATCAGAGCAGATGGTGAGACCAGAGGATACCAGTCAAGGCAGACTTCAGAGTCATCTAGAAAGTTTTAAAAACATGTTTATTAAATCCCTGGGATCCTCTTAGGCTCTCCGATTCAGAATCCCCAGAGAGAGAGGGATTTTCAGTTTAAAATGCTCCCACAAGTGATTCTGATGTGCCCGGTTTGGTTCCCAGCGTGGTGTGACTAGAAAAGCATTGGGTATCTAGGCTCCAAAAAGCTCTTCCACCTAATCACCCAAATACCAAGCAAGCATGACCTGAGACTCCCCAGTACAATTGAATGCAACGAGGAGGTCCTAGATGGGGACCCCAGACCTTAATGTAGGTCACTGGGGAGGGAGCACATGCTCTAGAATTGAGTCAAGAGGCCTCCCTGCACAGTGGACAGACTTGGATTTTGGACATAGGCCAGTCTAAATTGTATTCCTACCTCTGCCACATCACTATGAATATTTGAGCTATTTAACTTAATTTTCCTTGGCCTTAATACCTGTATCTGTAAACTAGAGCATAAAAATGCCTCCCTCATATGTTTATGGCAATGATGTGTTATGCCAGTCCTGGGCCTTTTGGTTTTCAAATTCATTCCTCATATTTCCATTGGTCTAACTTGTTAGAATCCTGACTGCGTTGGCCAAAGGAAGAGCCCACGGGGGACTGGACGGCAGAAAGAAGAGAGAAGCTGTGGCCTCCTCTCCCTTCCTCTCGGACTTGGTGGCATCACTGCTGTGGCTTCTCTGTGTTGGCCCTTACTCCCACCAGTCAGGCCCACCCTGGTTTTCCATCTTCAGCTACCTCAAATTCTCCTCCAGCCCAAGGGTAGATGTAGCCTCTGCTACGGCTAATCCCTGGGTTGACTCCTATCCTAGGCGGCCTTGGTGTAACCAATTCCTGGCCACCCATTAGATCCTTATATTATAATGTCCCAAGTGTAGGGCTTGGTGCTATTTATATTTAATAAATTGGAACCATTTTAATCAAGTATATTGTAATAACTGCTTATTCCCTGGATGCCTCCTGCCATTGTCCCCATCCTCAGCATGAGTGCTCAGGGGCAAGATCACTGAGGGAGCCAAATCTGTTTGAGCAGCTCTCCCAAGCTTGAAACAATAACAATCAACATTTACATGGTGCTCCCTCTATGCCAGGCATAGTTCTAATTGCTTTACTTAAATTAAATCATTTCATCTTCACCACCACCCTATGAGGTCGACACTCTTACTGCTGGAAATGAGGCAAAGAGGGAGAAGAATGACCTGCCCAAGGTCATTGAGCTAGTAGGTGGCACAGCCAAGATCCAACCCGGGGGAGTCTGACACAAGAAGCTGGTCTCCATAAGCCCCATCCTCTACCTCCTCTCAAGATGTTGCCACAGAACCAGGGAAAACAGTGTATTTTCATTCTCAGAGGCCACTGCTACTCAACACTGAAGAGTCCTGTGTGAAAGGGCCTCTACCTCTTATAGTTTCAGACCTACACGGAACCATGATGCCTTGGTAGAGCATCCCTGCCCATCCTGGCCCAGCAGAAGGCCCAGCACCCAGCCCCGAGGCTGCCTGGCACCCACTGTCTTTTTCTGCCTTGATAGACACCTCTCTGGCAGAGCGTGGTAGCTCAGAAATCCATAAGCCATTAGCTGGAGCTATATTAAAGCCTATAAAAGTCAATTGTTAGCATTCCAATGACCTTCTTATAAATTAGTTTATCAGATTGTTTTACTCATTCACTAATTAACTGAAGGCAAAGGGGAACTAACTAACATATATTTATTGAGTGTTGACTCTGTGTCCACTGTCTGCCAGGAGCTCTGCGCCTGACATCTCTTTTCCTTTCCACCCTTCAAAGCAGCCGCTGTGAGAGTGCAGGATGCTTCCCACCTTGAAGAAAAGAAAACTGAACCCAGACAGCTGGAGTGGTTGTGAGTGATGCTGTCGTTTAAACCCTGGTGTGTCTGACTCCAACATGCCACAGTCTCTTCTGAGCTACCATAAAGATAATCTCTCAACGGGTGTTTTAAGGTGTGGTCACAGAGGCGTAATTGCCAAGTTGCAACGCTTCCTATAGAGGAGATTCCAGAATTGCTACAGATCAGTTAGGCCCTGTGGCTCGCTCTCCCCTTTTTGAACGGGAGCGTCCGTAGCAGTTATCCTGTGCAGGCCCCACCCCTGGATGGTGGCGGAGGGTGTGCAGATTACTGTCTTGCTGGTTCCACATGTCCTCATACCAAGAGTAACTGTGCTCGCATGGCCTCCTCCCCCTGAACCTGATACAGAGGATAATATTTAGGACTCTGAGTTGATGCTGGAGTGGTCTAAGACATTTAGAGACTTTTCGAAGGTGCCCTTTGCACAGCCACAAACCTCCTCTAACTCAGAAGCCAGAGCCTGCTACCCATTTGGGGAAAAGGCAAGAGAAAATTGTAAATCATGATGCACAAAGGTACCCTGACAATTGTGGTGGTGGTTTTATGATGTATACAGTTGTCAGATCTCATTGAATGGTGCACTTAAAATTGGTGAAGCTTATTGTATGCAAATTATACTTCGATAAAAGTGACAAAAAAATTACCCTGCTACATGAATACTATATTCAAAGAAATTATGTGGGGAGAAATACCTTGGATGTGAATTTTTTTAAATGGGGGAAATTACCATCCTACGTAGTCTTAACACTTCTAATGTCTCCTGGGTGTTGAGGTTAGAGGACGGGGGTTGCTTTATATGTACTCAGCAAAGAAGAGCAGAAAACAGTCTTCTGTCTCTAAAAATTTGTTTTTATAGCCTGGGATCATGACAAAGTGATAATCACAACTTCTGTGTGCACAGTGCTAATTTGGAAGTAGAGATACCTTTACAGAGTAACTAATATGATCACCTCCAATGGCTCCATATATAAGTAAAGCAGGTATTGCCCCTCCCCCAACAGATGAGATACTCATGTCCAGAGAGAGAAGGTCAGTTGCCCAAGGACACATAGATGAGAAGTCCCATAGCCAGGTCCTGAGCCCTGGGATTTTGTGACCAAATACAATGTTTTTTCTGCATAATTGGGCACAGTGATCTTATATTTAGGCTCTGGAATTGGCCACGTTCCCCTGCAGGGTCTAGCAGTACAAATTCCTATAATAAAACGGGACTCTGCTGGTCCGAGCCTAGAGCCTTGTGTGGTATCCCGCGGCGAATGCCATATTGTTATCACGCTGGCCTCCCAGGAACAGATGGGGAGAAAACACAGAACGTCCTTCCTCCTGCTTCTGTTGTCCGGACCCACACGAATCGAGGCGCAGCAAAGGCAAAATGAAAAGGCAGCAATTTGCCTCCAGAGCGTCAAACAGCCATCTGGCCGGAGGGAAATTATTTATCATTTAACCATTCCTATGCAGGATTTGAGGCAGCTCCAAAAGAGTTTTTGCTTTGCCTTGAGGAGTTGGACAGCTTCAGAAGTGAATTTTGCCACCTCTCTGTTTCCTGGCCCACAGATAAGGGGTTGCTTTCTGCAATTAGACAACTAATTGATGTGCTCCATGCATGGGGGAAAGACAGCAGGGATGTCCTGGAACCTCCAGAAACACAAGGAGGAGAATCGAAGGGGGATGGATGAAATTTCCACCTGCAGGAGTAACCCAATTAATTCTTGAAAATGGGAAGCTGAGGAACCTGGGGACAATCAAGCTTAATCGCTGAGTGCTGGAGACAATCTCCAAGGGTGTTGATGGAACATATTATAGCTCAGGATGCTGAAAGCTTCTTGCGTTAGTTTGCTAGGGCTGCCATAACAAAGTACCACGAGCCAGGTGGCTTTAACGGCAAAATTTATTTTCTCATGGTTTCCAGAAACGAGGAATCCAAGGTTAAATGTCAACAAGGTTGTTTTCTTCTGAGGAGTGTAGGTGGCTATCCTCTCCCTGTCCTTGGCTGTGTCCAAATTTCTTCTATTTATAGGGACCCCGGTTGTACTTGATTGGGGCTACCCTAATAATCTAACTTAACTTAATTGCCTGTTTAAGGCCCTATCTCCAAATACAGTCACATTCTAAAGCACTGGGGATGAGAAGTTCAACATATGAGTTTGGGGTGGGGGGTGGGTGACACAATTCAGCTCTATTTCCAATCTTTATTCAACTCTGGTCTATTTGGCAACTACATTTCCCAGGCTTCCTTGCCAATTGGCTCTGCCTAGGTAGAAGGCATTGGAGGAAGACTGGATGGTAGAGGAGGGAAGAAGCCAGTACATTTCTCCCTCTGCCTCAACGACAGTGGATGATTCTCCTCCATTGTCCTAGAAGCTGGTAGAAATCTCTTCTTTCATGGTCTCCATGACTGCTAGGCAGTACTCACCCTGGCCATGGCTCCTGTCAGACAGTCCTGGCTTCCATCACTAAGGGTGGAAGTTGCTGTCTGCAGTTTCTAATCTGAGTTGCTTCAACATCCCCTGTTGGCTTCTCAGCTCCTCTATCACCAGGCTAACCAATTCCCTGCATTAACTTCTTTCAAGCATTCAGTACCCTCCAGTTTCTGCCTGCTCTGGGTCACTCTTGAGTGCCTTCAAATGTTCTTTTGTTTTATATCTTGTCCAGAGTTTATATTTCTTGCCAGTGGAAGCACTAGCTGAGATAAGCTGCTCTACCATTATCAGAACTGAATTAGAAGTGACATTTTTACCAATTTAAAAAATATATACTTTAAAGGGTAAAACATCACTCCTCTCTTTTTCTCACCTAGGACATTAAGGACATCTCAGAACCAGCCGTTTAGGGAAGTGGAGTTGTTTCAGGAACCTAGAAACAAATGTCACAAAAATACAGTTTGCATTTTTCTGGTAAGTAGGGGCTGCCTTGCAGGAGGTAATATACTTCAGGTACTTCTTGCACCATCAGTCAAACTCTCCACAACCAAAATATAAATTCTGGTAGATTATTTTTATGTACTTATTTTGTCTTCCATACAAACTTTATGGTCATTGTAAGAAATGTTTCCTAAGTAAAATATCTAGTACCATTCCCACTTGGAAGCTACTAGCTCCTTAAATAAATGCTATTTTGCAGTTGGCAGGAGAATTTCTGCTCCCTATAGTTATGACAATAAAGCACTGAATGCTCATATTTTCTTTTCACCAGCACTTGGGTTTCCCTGCCAGGGTCAACAGTTAGACAAACATTTATAGAACTCTCTAGGAATCTGACCTCATGTTCCAGTCCATCCATCACTCTGACCTCACAGAAATTCAACTGTGAAAACCCAACATATAATAGAGATGAAAGCAGCACTGCTCTGTTTGAAGTAAATCAGGCCCCAGAACCTTGTCCACAGACACCCACGCCCCTGGAAAAGAGGCTTTTGATTTCATGTCAGTGGAGCAATAGATCTCCAGAGACTACAGTTTGCAAACTGTTCCTTTAGATGAGAGGTCATTATATCTCTTCTGCACGGGGCTGGATAGTAAATATTTTAAGCTTTGTGAACCCTACTGTCTCCATCATGACTACTCAGGTTTGCTATTGTAATGCAAAAACAGCCCTGGATAAGTAATAAATAGATATGATTATGTTCCAGTAATTTTTTATTTATAAAACAGGTAGTAGATTGAATTTGGCCCACTGGCTAAACACTGCCCATCCTTGCTTTAGCTGGAAAGCGAACAGATCCTTAGAAAGCCAGGCAAACTTCTAGAAGCCAGCTCTTTTTGAAGGTCTGAAAGGCTAGATGTTTACACTTTCCTTGAAGAATTTTGTGCTGTAGATTGTTGTATCATTGCTGTTGTTGTGGGTTACACTTTGCCTTGACAGTCTATTAAGTAAGTAGCCACTGACATTCTTGGCATCTTGGAGGTTCCCTTTGCTCACCTATAGACAATGTTCATTAAAGAAAAGGTGGGGCACAGTTGTGCCACGTGGTAAGCACCACCAGTACAGGCTGTGCCAACCTGGCCAGCCTTCTTCACCTCTCTGAATCTCCTTTCATCAACTATAAACTGGAAATCAGAGCAGCTACTCGACAAGGTTGGCATGAGGATTAAGGAACTTCTGAGTGAGTGCTGAATAAGTGGCACATCCCTTTTATTTTTTACTAAACACAGAGGACAGGGATGAATTTCTTCTGAAAAGTGGAATAAAAGGAACAAAATTTTAAAAATTTAACTCATCTAGAAAATTACTCTAGCAATTCCGACTAAGTGTCAACATTATTTTAGAAAACACCAAGTCTTTCTCTATCAATGGAACAAGCGGCTCAGCCTGATAAAGAAGAGAAACCTTGAGATTAGGAGAAGGGTCCACGTGACCCAGGTTCTTGTTCTAGCTCTGCCATGCAACTTGGTGTAAATCCTCTTTTTTGTCAATTTCCTTAATTTCCTAAACTGACAAAATAAAGTTGGCTAAAGTATATCAGGGGTTTCCAAGCTATCAAGAAAACCATCAGCAGAGGTTCTTGACTCCATGCAAGCATCAGGTATTGTCCGAAGAAAAAGCTCTCATAGGGAGGTAGAAACAACTTAATGTTACAAGTGGCCCTAGAGTTCAAAAGTTTGAGCAACACTGGGTTAAATGACTCCTCGGGTCCCTGCCAGTTCTAACTGCCCATGTTTAGGGAAACTACAGTTCTATTATTTCCACACACATCACATAAATGAAATTGCCAATATGACATTATTATTCAGGAGGCATTTTATTAGTCATATTGAGTTCACACTATGAAGGCAGACTGGGGATATAGATTCTCTCCTTGGCTGTTTGAAAATCAATTGAGGCCAGCTCCACTGCAGGGAGGCATGGTAACAACATACACAATCAATCTTCCCCATTCGAAGAAGTCACAATGCCCAGGGACAAGGGAACAAGTTACTATGATGGAGGAACAGATGTGAGACAGGATCTCAAGAGTGGCTGCAGTTAAGCAATTCCATTCAGCAAATGCACAGCTGCTGCTCTAGAACTGGAAGTAAATTGTGGGAGACAGAAGTTGTTTTGCTTGTTTAGCGTCCATTCCCATCCAGCACTCCAGTTTCCCTTGGAAGGGGAGGGAGAGTGAAATACACTCAGTCTGTGTGAGTCTTGAGTGGTTGACCCCACACCCTGGTTTTTGGAGGGGTCACGTGATCCTGGTCTGGCCAGTCAGGTTGTAGGGATTGACTTAGGATTGGGCACTTAAGTCAGATAGATCCAGTGAGACTTTGTTTCATCACTTCTCCTGGAACCATTGATAAAGATTCATTCTTTCTTTTGAGATTATTTAGCTGATAGAATGAAAGCCATGTTTGCTACCACCACACTGACACACAAAGAGCCTCTCAAAGAACAAAGCCAGCACAAAGGAAATCAGAACCAGAAGAGTAACAGTGTTCAGATTACTCAACACCCAGATTCAGCTGTGCCTGAAGCTAGTGCACCCCTACACTTTTCGATTATGGGAGCCAATACATTTTGTTTTTCCATTAAGCCAGTGTGGGCTGGATTTATATGACATGCAACTGAAATTGGCTGGACTAACACAGAAACATCTAAGAAAAAACAACTTATCACATGAGGTTCCATCTACACACACACACACACACACACACACACACACACACACACAATAGCCCTTTGTTCAATACTTTCAACTTCTCTCATTTTCTTGAGCCAGAAAACGTGGAGTCATCTGTGACTCTTCTTTCTCTATCCCCTTCCAGCCCCAAACATGTTTACTCAATTTCAAAGTTCCACCAACCTTACCTCTTAAATGTCTCTTGAACTCATCTGCTTTTCTCAAATCTCATGGCCAGTGCTTCTTCGAGATCTTTCTCAGAGCAGAACTATTCCAACATCCTCCAAACAAATCTGCATGTAATATGATTACACACTACTCCTGTTCAAGCATCGCCACACGCTTCTTGCTGGGCAAGGTTTCTGTATCGTGAATGTCACTAAACTCCTTAAAATTCATCAGACTCTCCACTGGCCTCAGAGTGATCCAAATTCCATAGCACTCTATGCAAGGCTGCTTGTGCTAAACGTCCAGACTCTGCACACTGATCCAGCCTTATCTTTTACTAACACCCTTCCACTCCCTCATCTCTCTTTCTCTTCCCTGCCACAAACACTATGCTTCTCTGTGCTGAACTGCTTGCAGCTTTCCAAACAGAGCAGACTCTATCACACCTCTTTGCTTTGTAGAATTGAACTGACCTTAACTAGCAGCATCTCTAGGAAATAATACGCTGTATGTCTGCTGTAACAGAACTCACCGCATGCCCAGAAGTTATCAAGCAGCGTGCTCCTATTCACTGTCTGATTCCATTTATATAAAATTTTAGAAAACGAAACATCTACAGTGGCGGCAGCAGATCGCTGGACACCTGGAGATGGGACGGGGCCAGGAGGGAAGGGTTACAAAGGGGCATGAGAAACTTCTGGGGGTGAGGGGTCTGCCCATAATCTTGATTGTCATGATGGTTTTAATTATAAATGTGAGTTGTTTGTTGGTATGTAAATTATACCTCAATAAAGCTGTCTTTAAATGTAATAACCACAATTATTTCCCTGCCTGTATCCAAGGCCCTTTGCAATGTAAGTTTGCAGCCACAAGAGGTAAAATCTCTCTCTCCATCCACTGAATCTGGGGTGGCTATGGAATGTGCTGGACTGATGGCGTTACTCATTTCGAGCCCAGGTTTTCAGGGACTTGGCGCGGCCCCTACTGGCTTAGTGCATTTGAGCTGCTCTAACAGAACACCACCGACTGGGTGACTCAAACAGCAACTACTTATTTCTCACAGATCTGGAGGCTGGGAATTCTGAGATCGAGGTGCTGACAGATTCGGTGTCTGAGGAGAACCCACGTCCTGCTCCACAGATAGTCATCCTGCTGTGTCCTCTCATGATGGAAGGGGCAAAGGCACTCTCTGGGTCTCTTTTATAAGGGCACTAATTCCATTAGCAAGGGCCTCCCCCTTGGCCTAACCATCTACCAAAGGCCCCGCCTCCTAACACGATCCTACTGGGTTTAGTGTTTCAACGTATGACTTTTAAGCGGGACACAGACATTCAGTCCATAGCACCCGCTTCCCCTTCAGAAGCCTGTTGCTGCCATGTGAACAAGTAGACATGATGGAGATTGACAGGCACGTGACCCAGTCACCCCCTCTCTCTGTGGACATCCAGCCATCTCCAGAAGCAGGGCCACCTAGCTGGCCTGCAGCGAAGGAAACCAATCATGTGGGACCATATGACCTGCCAGCTGAAGCCAACTTAAACCTCCAACCCTCCGAATCATCAACTAACTAAATGATTGTGATGCTATGTGGCACTATTGTGGTTATGCGTAAGTGACTGACTTCCAGCGGGGATCGCATCCCTCGCTCATTCAACTTTGCTTGGTCTTTCTTGGGCAGCCAGAGTTCTAGGAATTGATCATTGTGGTAGGTCAGATACTTTCACTCCATCAAAAACCCCTATTTGTTCACACACCAAACACTGGGCATCAACTATGTTCTAGGCGCTATGCTAGACCCCAGGTGCAGATGTGTGAGGGAGACGGTCCCAGCACAGATTACAAACCAGAGGAACGGGCTGGCAGTGCCAAGTGTACCAAAGTCATGCTCTTTCCCTTTTCTGGGTTGGGCTTTGTTGTCCTATAGGCTTCTAAATCAGTTCATTTCTCTCTGAACTCAGTATCAAATCCCTCCCTACTTGAAGAAGACATAAAGAGAAAGGGGGGGGGGGGGTGTACACCTAAAGAAAATTCAGGCAGCAAGAGGGAAAGATGCTGGTCAGCGAAGGAAGTAACCAGAAGTGAAGACTAAGAGAATTTATGTGACAAATCCTGAGAGGCAAAGTTGCATAATTTGGGGGCAGATGAGAAGCCAGAGGAGTGGGCTACAAAAAAAAAGGACAGAATTCATCAAGGGCAAGTATCGAACGCTTGCCCTTTGTATTTCTCAAAGGTTTTTAAAAGTTTAGCTTCCAAGTGTTCTTTGCGCTTGAGAGATGCTGAGCCAGGAGACAGGCTGATAGTCTTAGTCAATTGCCATTTAGGTGTCCTGCCCTGAACTTGAAGAATGTATGGACCTTATTAACTAGCCTGGGAGAGCCTGGCCCTCAAGGCTGGGGACATTCCATTCCCAAGAGCTGGTTTATGTACGTGACAACAAGGACAAGAAACAAAGTAGGAGGTGTTCTTCGCTCTCCGTATCTTCTAGATCAAGAGGATGTTTCTGTAAATAGGAACATTAGAGCTTCAAGGAGATCTACCTCTTGGTGCCCCGAATGTCACTCTGGTTGTTCATCTGCTTTAAAAGAGAATAACCAGCCCAGCCGGTGGGGCTCAGTTGGTTGAGCGTCATTCCGTGACCGAGAGGTCGTGGGTTCGATTCCCGGTCTGTGCGCATGCCAGGATTTCAGGCTCTGTCCCCAGTAGGGGGTGTGCAGGAGGCAGCCGATGAACATTTCTCTCTCTCCCTCTCCCTTCCTCTGTCTAAAAAAAAAAAAAAAAAAAAATTCAATAAAAACATGTTTTTTAAAAAAAGAGAAAACCAGTCACCTCAAGGGGAAGGAATAGTGGCGGGTCATGTCCACACAGCCTGATTTTAGACGGATCTATTTGTCATTTCCTAACTCAGATGCCAGAAATGACTTACGACTAGTAATTATCTGCTTATCAGCCAAGGGCTGAAGAAATTACACAAATAAGAGCTAATCAATATTTAATGATATTTTGAGCAGAAAATAAAAAAGGATTTGCCTTAAAAACCCTCCTGACTTACTGACTTGTGTCTCTTAATTCCAAACCTTTCACTCACCACCTTTTTAAGTGTACTTATTAATTAAACTAGGACTTGGCAAAAGAAGGAAGTTGGTCCTAATCCTCAGCCATGCACGCCCCAAGGCAGAAAGCCAGGGAGTTCAGAGACACACGGAGAGCTTGGGCAGCCCTTGGGGGCTCGCCATGTCCCCCGCTAACAAACAGGCATTTGTCCATTTAGCATGAGGTTCATGCCACCCCCAAGGTCCCAGGCCTGCTTTCCTCTCCCAGGAGCCCTGGGCGTCCTGAACATGCGGGCTCCTCATCAGGAATCCCAACCTTCTTCCAAATGCCACCTTCCCCAGATTTCTGGAAAAGCCTTCACTCCATGGAGAAAGGCCTTTTTTAAAGTTGGTCACTCCTTTTTTAAAAAAACGGTTTATTCTTTCATTTTTTATCTTTCATTTTCCCTTTTCGCTTTGACAGCTTTGTGCCTTTCATCATTAAAGGTGCAGTTTCATTTAAATAAATGCTAAGAGCGACATTTCTAAGAAAAAGCTTGCTGCTGGGGACAGCACTATTAATTTTAAAAGGTTATTGCTTCAAAGAACACCCTTTTAGTGCAGGATGTTAAACAGTGCGAAGCTCAGCATGCCCACAGGCTGCACCTCAGCGATTCCCCTTTGGTCCTGAGACCTTGGACCTCAAAAAGCATCTTGTGTGCCGGGAGCAGCCCGGCTGCACTGCGACCCTCTCCCACCAGCACTGCTGATACCGAGGCATGGAGCCAGGCCACCTGCTTCGAGAGCTCAGTCAGACGCTCTCAGTCTCCAAGTTCTGCTGAAAGGAAACGATGGCTCTTTCTTTTTTTAAGGACACACTTCATCACACTCCTGGCTCCACTTGGCTTACAGACCCAGTCGCATTGGTGACAGAGCAATGAACTTGTGAACCCTCTGGACCTCAAGGTATCAGGTAAGTCTTTCTGTTATAGCCTGTACTAGACCATCAGAGCACATTAAAGAGCCCATAAATCAAAGTCCAAAATAAGCCAGCCATAGCCCAGTTCACTGGCAGACTGCATTCTGTGCCTTCCAGATGCACTGGCCTCTGGGACTGAAGCCAATAGAAGGGACCATTCCATGGGAGAGACCAGCTTGGCTAAGAGACAGAAATGTAGACTTGGGGTTTAGAGCCAGGATGCACCTTAACTTAAGCCAGAGTGAAAACTCACATCACTGTATTGCTTAAATAGCTAGTCGTTGGAGTAGCTAAAATGGAACTGCACATTTAAAAAAAGAAAAAACTCTCAATTACCAATCCCACACTTATAGTTGCACGTATTGCCTAGAGAATATAATCTTGCTGGAGCTTGTCTGTTATATGCAGCCAACAACATTCAGAAGGGCTCAGGGTGAAGGGAAATCAAGGGGACTTTTTTCCCCAAGGACCAAGTGCGTGCCCTAGAAGAGAACCCGTGAGATGATGCACTCCTGGGACACCCTGCAGCACCGCTCTCTACCAGTCTGGAAGTAACTGTCATCAAGGGTGTTGCTCACAAAACCAGACTCCTTCATCTCACTCCACTTCAGTCTGTGGTTTTGCAGGAGAGGCCAACACTAAGTCCAAATGCAATACCAGGGGTATAGAAAATAAATGCTCTAAGGCATAAAAAATTAAAGTTAGTGTGTAAAATTGAAGATCTATATCCAATTATATTGAAAATGTATCAGGACTTTCCCACTACCGAAGAAGTAAAATCCTTTTAAGTTTCCTGGAAAGAGTTTGACAGATGGAGATGTGGCAGGTGGGCGCCGATTCTCTTTACAAATAGATAGTTCAGGGATAAATAATAAGTGCCATCAAAATCAATGCTATGGATATAGTTTAGTCACTGCTGCTCATAGTGAAAGCCACATTTCCCAGCTTGCCCTTTTCTCTGTATTAAATGTGACTCGTTCGCTGTCACATGGAACAGACCAATAGCTTGGGTCACATTAGGGAACATTACATCTGCTCAGGACAGCAGCCGCTTTCCATGGATGCTCTGCAGTCCCGGGGTGCTGCCTGGGAATCGGTGTCAGCGGTGGTGAAATCAGGGGGCCCCTCGGGGCTGAGCTCCAGGGTTGGAGGCTGACGGGACGAGTGTTTCTGAAGGCGGCCGAGCTCACCCTTGGATAGCAGACTCCGGGGCTCACTTCCAAGCCGGTGTTGAAACTCGTGTACACATCTACCTTTGATTCCCATGTAGCAATTAGGTCTTAGCTCAGATTAAAGAACTTAAATCGGACGCTGCCCGACCTGGTTCCACCTTCCCGCAGGCTCTGATGTGAGAGGCTCTGCTACCCACGTTAGCCGCTAGAAGCGAATACCGCCAAGCTCATAGTACCAGGGGTGTCCTGCTGACTTGAGGTGGCACCCTGAGCAGTTTATATCCTCCGTGCACCCAGGTCTTCTTCTTGGAGGGGATGAGACTCAGCCATGCCTGAGGCCCCTTTAGGTTGCATGCCTAGGAACTGCTGATGAAAACGTAAATGCATATCATTTATTAAGTTAGAGTGTACATATCAATTCACCCATTGCAAGTGTACAAATCAATGATTTTTTAGTAACTTTACCAAATGGTGCAGCCTTCACCACAAATCAGTTCTAGAACATTTTCATCCATCTAATAAGAACCTTCCTGCCCATTCCCACTCTCGACTCCAGGCACCCACTAATGTATTTTCCAGCTTTCTGAATTTCCCTTTTCTGGACCCTTCACATAAATGGAATCATACGTTAAGGAGCCTCTTGTGTCTGAGTTCTTTCACGCAGCATAACGTTTCTGAGGCCCATCCATTATCCACGGGATAGCAAATGTCAGGAGTTTGCCCCTTTTTTGGAAGAGCAGTCCATTGTAGGTATGTGAGACTTGTTTTCTTAAGCCTCAATTTCCTCCCCTGTAAATGAGGGGTGAGAACAAACCAATTTGATAGAGTGATAAAATGAGGAAAGAAATGGTGTGTATTAAGATCTTCGCACAGCCGTGGACACCCAGGAAATGCATAATTAATCTTAAAAAGCTGCAATGGTAATAATATTAAAAGCGTTGCTACTATAACCAACTTCAATTCTCTGACTTCACAAATATTGCTTCCCTCCTACTCTAGCCAGCAAAGAAAGGGAAGGTACATTTTCATTTTTATAAAAAGGAAAGAAGAACAAAAGCTAAGTGGGCGCCTCGGGCCACAGGAGACCCTGGGGGGGGGGGGGAGTGGGAGGGGTGCTCTGGCAGGGGCAAGCTCACGAGAATGGAGCATTTCCTAAATAGCATTGCCCGACTGTCGGGGAGCCTGGTGCTTCTAAGTGCATCTGGGGGAAATGGCAGAATTGAGTCCACAATGCACAGGTTCACTTTTCTTAAAAAAATGGAAAAACAACAATGTAAAAGAAAGCTTTGTAAGTTGGAATAATGGTGTGAAATGGAAAAGGGGAACAAATCCAAGTGAACTGGAAAATGCCACCCGGATCCTGTGTGTATTTCATCGCTGCAGGGTCTTTCCAAGGAAATTGCAGGTGCAGCCTCATTCCAGCAACCCGAGCTTGACAGGACAAAAGAAGGCGGCTGTCCATTGTCAAGGGGCATCCTCCGGCTTTGACCGCAGGCCCAGCCTTTCCTGTCTTTCATGCAGATGACTCTGAAAATGCACTTTCTAAAGCTCTTGTCTTTAAAGGTTTTATCATTTCTGCCAATAGAAATACATTAACCAAAAACAGATGCATGCATGGAGAGATGGATTCCCAGGTACAAAGCAGGGTGATTAATGACATCATTTTCTGCAGCAGGACCCATGAAAGGAAGGGCCAAAGACACCAATAGTTGAAGCATATTAACTGTAGCTAGAAGGAAATAGCCAGATTATAAAAGGGTAGGATTTTAGGTAGAGGAGACTTATACATATGAGTAAATGCTTCTGAAAATGGCAAATATCCAAACCAAAACTTGAATTTCAGTTAGAGCAGAGTTGCTGGAAAGGCCCTTAGAAACCCTAAGTCAACCCTTCCATTTAATAGCTACAGCAGGGGGCTCAATAGAAACACACACACACACACACACACACACACACACACATGACCCTGGCAGGGTGGATAAGGCCCTTCATCATTTATTTGGTCTGGATAAGTTAAAGAAAGGGCTATAAAGTCTGTACAACAGATGGCTTTTGTGTTTAGTCAAAATAAATACCCCAGCCAAGTACCTTAAGACCCTCAAAGTCAAGACAGGAGACTAAGGTGAGATCAAGGTTAGAAATTAAATTTCTCTATATAACAAAGTATCAAGAATTTTGTAGTCGTCTTGGCGCATGAGTGGGGAGTATGTGTGGGTGGGGAGTAGGGGGGGGCGGTGATAAGGAGTCTAAGGATCCAAGAATAAAAAAAGAAAAATATAAGGGAAGATCATTCCAGAACAGTCATTCTCAACCAGGTATTACTTGACTTCCAGGGGACATTTTGCAATATCTAGGGACATTTTTAGTTGCTCCCATTGCATGCCCATCCTGAGCCAGCTGCATTTGCTCACTGTTATTTTTCCTCCGGCACCAGGACTGCAGGAGCAGCCTCAGCCTGGAATATTCTCGGTTGCTGTGGCAAAGGAAAAACAGGGCATGGCAAAGTGATCAAGCATTGTATCAGCGACGTTTGCCTGTTTTTTAAGAGAGCAGATGCGATTAATAAAACCCAAACTGACAAGTCATGAGCTTTTGCCCCCACGTATATGCGATGGCTTAGGTACATTATCAGGAAGGCAAGACGAGGTCACAGAGCTGCTCGGGGAACGGAACGCGCTCTGTGGACGTGCGTCACTCGGTCTAGCGTGTTGGTGACGGACGGACTGAGGGCAGGCCCACCGTGTTCCTGTTCTGGCTTCGCCTTACCAGCTGTGTGACTGTGGGCGAGGCACAGAACTGCCGGATCTCGGCCCCCTCAATGGTAGAAGGGGCTGACCGCAATGGCAGCTGTCCCTTAGACTGGATTAGAGGGTGCAACTTATTATAAAGACGTGGAATGTTCGGAACTGACCGGGCGCAGAATCAGTGCTTGTCGAGTGTTAGCTGTAACTGTCGTTCCCGAGTCTGCCATTCGACAGGCAGTTGCCGTCCCATGCCAGAAGTGCCCGAATCACAGAACTAGCGGGAGCCTGTCCTCCCTCTCCCCGAAATGAGGAACAAAAGGGTGAAGATACAGGAAATAGGGTTTCTCAGCCCGCGAGGGCCGGGCCAAGGCAGGCAAGGGGACCAA
The DNA here is from genome assembly GCF_054644295.1 of Miniopterus natalensis. Taxonomy (NCBI): domain Eukaryota; kingdom Metazoa; phylum Chordata; class Mammalia; order Chiroptera; family Miniopteridae; genus Miniopterus; species Miniopterus natalensis. Next base: position 49,197,044 of record NC_142094.1, read on the forward strand.
GAGAGGCTGCCGTCGATGCTTCATCTATCCAGAGAGTTCAGCCCTCCCTCACATTCTCTGGGGCGGCCCCGACTTTACTTCCATTGTGAAACCTTCATAGTGTTCTTTCACTGCATGCAAAGTTCTCAGACTAGTGTTTAGGCCTTGCACAGCCCAGGCCCAGGCTACCCACTCCAGCCTCACGGTCATTATTTCTTACCCGCGCTCGCTGCTTCCCAGACTGAGCTCCAGGACGGACTCGGAGCTCATGCTGGGTTTCCTGCATCTTTCCTCTGGCCACTCCTCTTCTCTCCTCCCCTCTCCCATCTTCCCAAATGGCGCTCATGTTTCGACTCCACATAGCCTTCTCTACGAAGCACTTATAGGTGGCTGCTCCTGCTTCCTGTGAATTCCTGTAACTCTGTGGGCTACTCATTTCATCTGTTCAATTAGACTATTATTGACAATCGACTTTTTTTTTCCATTTGAGGGAACAGAACTTAGAGCTCTACACCATAGCAGGTAGATGAAAAAGCTAAGTGGAGTGACCAGGCAAGTCTACAGAGACAGAAATAGAGCAGTTGCTGCCGGGGGCTGAGGGGTGGGTGGGACATGGGGAGTGAGTGCCTGCTAAGGGGTAAGGGATTTCTCTTTGGGATGGTGAAATGTCCTGAAAGTGATTGTAGTCACGGTGCACAACCCCGTGAATATATAAACCACTGAATGGCACACTTTAATGAATAAATTGAATGGTATGTGTATTATCCCTTTGTTAAATATTTTTAAAGTTATTTTTTTAAAAACTGAACGAAAGTTAACTATAAAACTTTATAGAGCTTACCCTTATGATATGTGCATGTTTCTGTAAGTGAGCCACATATGCTAACCCCTATGCTCTCCTCTCCCCAGCCAGCCACCCAGCCAGCCACTGAGCCCTAAGGTAGATAACTCCCCTCACCAGACTTCCCGTTACTTCTACGATAAAAATTCAGCCCTGCCGGGCGTGGCCCAGCGGTTGAGCGTCGACCTAGGATCCAGGCGATCGGGGTTCAATTCCCGGTCAGGGCACATGCCCGGGTTGTGGACTCGATCAATGACTCTCTCATCATTGATGTTTCTGTCTCTCTCTCTCCCTCTCCTTTCCTCTCTCGGAAATCAATAAAGATATATTAAAAAAAAAAAAAAATTCAGTCTTCCCCACCACCTCCCGCATCCCCGACGACTGGCTCCTGCCTGCCTCTCCAGCCTCGGCTCCCATCTATTCTGGATCTCTCCTATATTCGGTCGCAGTGTTCATCGTGATGGTCCTGGGACACGCCGAGCTTTGTCCTATGTCACAGTCTTTACATTTACTGTTCCCTCTTCCCCGGCCACTGCCCCAGATCGCCATGGGTCTCACTTCTCTGTATGATTTAGGCCTCTCTTGAGTATTGCTTATTGGAAAAAGGGAACTCAGAGGAAGCACAAAGAACTGAGAAGGAGCAGCCAGGAAAGGAGAAACTAGAGCTCGGGGTCTTGGGAGTCAGTGGTGAAGGAATTAGATCTATTTTATCTTCTCCACCAACCTTTCGAGAGGGCAAAAGGCAGGTACTTTTACCTCTGTTTCGCAAATGTGAAAATGAACAAACACTCAGAGGGGCTTAGAGGCCTTGCCAAGGCTATGCAGGGAGCAAGGGACAGAAGCAAGACTCAAATCCAAGTCTTCTCACTTTAAGTTCAATGCTCTCTAACCAAGCACAGTCCTAAGGGTAAGGGGAGGGTTGTGCCGAGTATGGCGATTTGAGGAGGGCCCAGAGGGCTCTAATTGAATGGGCACATTTTCTCCACTAACTTCCCACACTGCCTGAAATTTCTGTCACCAACATCGCTCTTCGGGGTAAAGGAATTTCCAGAAGGCCTTTAAAATTGTACATTTGCAGGGATTTTAACACATGAACACATTAGCAGCTCTTGATGTTATTTTTCTCTCAGGAAAACCCTGCTCACAGCCCCTGTACATCAGATTTCCAAAGGAGAAATGACAAGTCATGAAGAAAGTCAGAACCTGAGAGGGAGAGAGGGAAGTGTCTTTTGTCGGCTGAAAAGCCTCAGTGCAGTCAGTCAAGTGCACCTCGACCAAAGCAAACGGGGAAATGGAAGGCACCCAGGGCTGGAGCTGAGTAGTGCAACCAGGGAGGTCCAGATTAGGGTTAGGTCCCATGGGGTTCAACCTGAGCAGAGTGCGCCTATGTGAGGCCACACAGGCACTGAGAATCAGGGGGCAAGGCGAATACCACATTTTCCAGACTGGAGGGGGTGCTCCAAACAGCACAGGCAAGATTGGGGCACAGAGATGGTAGAACCAGACACAGATGGAAACAGGAATTGCTAAAGGAGACTGAGGGGCCCGGCCGGGCGTGGCTCAGCGGTTGAGCATCGACCTAGGATCCAGGCGATCGGGGTTCGATTCCCTGTCAGGGCACATGCCCGGGTTGCGGGCTCGATCAATGACTCTCTCATCAGTGATGCTTCTATCTCTCTCTCTCCCTCTCCTTTCCTCTCTCGGAAATCAATAAAGATATATTTTTTAAAAAATAAAAATAAAAATAAAGGAGACTGAGGGAATGGCAGGGAGGAGAGGAAGGAAGAAATGACAAACAACTGTGAATATTTATGATTTATGTTCATGAGTCAGTGGATAGAAGGAAGGGTTGGTCAGGGATGAACCCAGTACCATGACCATCTAGTGGTGTGACTTTGGAAACGGTACTTTGCCTTTCTTTTGTTTATTATTGTTTTAAAATGTGTTTTTATTTATTTTAGGGAGAGGGGAAGAGAGAGGGGGAGAGAGATAGCCTCCTGCATGCTTCCTACTGTAGGGATCAGTGGATTTAGCCCACAACCTGGGCATGTGCCCTGACCAGGGACTGAACTGGCAACCTTTTGCTGCACGGGACAATGCCCAACCAACTGAGCCACACAGTCAGGGCGATACTTTGCCTTTCTGAGTCACATTGCTCATCTATAAAAACAACAATTTGATTAAATTATTTCTAAAACCTTCTCTAGGTCTAAAATCAAATAATTTTTTTTCCTCTCTTGTTGAGATCAGAGCTACCCTATATCTTTAATGTAAAAGCATACTCAAAATCTTTTTTTCTTTTTTTTTGAGCTGGGAAATTTTCAGATGCATAAGAAAAGAAATCACCCATTGATTTATTTCTTCCCTTCTAAACAGCTATTCCTTTTAGCAAGAATAAAAGTGAAACAACCGAGGGGTAGCAACAAGAGGGCATTTTAAATCTCTAAATTGAAACAGAGAGGGAAGAAAGGTGTAGAGGTACCGTAATAACAGCTTTTCGGTTTCCCCTAAGAGCTTTTTACCATTCTAAAAGGTTCACCCAGGATGCTAAGAGGCTTGAGAAATGCATCAAATGAAACTGTTTCCATTTCCAATGGCATTAATCCTCTCCGTGGTTGGGCAGAATTAAAAGTAACCCCTAAGGAATTGGCATCCCCCAGATGCTTTCCAAGTACATCTGTCCAGGTGCACCTGGGCAAGGGCGTCGGTTCACCCCACATTTCTGAAGTGTCCCATGAACGTCTTCTAAAGCATGCCGTCCCTTAAGTCACCTGCTTTCTGCAAAGGGCACCAGTCAAAGACCAATAGGATGGGTGCTCTCCTTCTACTGCAGGCAGCTCACCATTGGGGATTTCATTGATTTCATTCCCAGGACAACCTGTAGCTAAGTCATATCATTCATGCTGGTAACATTCACATTCCCCTATTCAAAAATAAGACACAGAATCTCCCATATAAATAAAAATCTGAGATTGGGTAGATTCTGCCTTCTGTGTGATTTTTCCATTAGCTCATTTCTTCTGCAGATTCTAAGTGAGCTAGCTGACAATATTTGGAACTAAAGTCAGTCTACTTAGTACTAGGCAGTTACACCTTTGACCACGATACCACAAAGCAGCCCTCCGATGTTTTTAAAATATGAAAAATGCAAATAAAGAACATTGCGAGCAATGCCATAAATTCCCTGGGGATCTCCTCTCTGAACCAGTGCAGCGCCGGCAACATCGAGTTCACTTGTTGCTTGACAGACCTTGGGTTAACAGATGCTGCTTTGCTCCCTCTCGCTTCTGTTTCCCCTCCAGCTTGGGAACTTAGTCAACCTTCTACAACGGGAGGCCAGGCGTGTCGGCTAGGCGACACTGGAATCTCATCAAAATCATCTGTACGGTTGCATCCCCCAAAAGCTGTAATTTTTCAGCTCCAAAATACTTAGTAATTAGAGATGCTACACATCAGGAGGAAAATGACAAAGCTGATTTGACATTTCTACTGAAAAGTCACTGGAACCAAGGAATCTGTCTCCAAATGTATTAATTGCAGGAAGATGCTTTTGACTGGTGGTTGGTGGTAATTGTTAATGCTAAAAATAATGTTTTCCCTCTCCCAGGTATGCCAATTCCACTGAGGTCCCCCAAAGTCTCATCTTCTCTGTAAAGTCTTCTCAGATAAAGCCTCGTGTTTCGTGAAATACAAGTACAGGCACACCTCATCTTATTGCGCTTCGCTTTATTGTGTAAAGGTGTTGCTTTTATTTTTCAAAAAGACTCTCCACGAGCAAAAAGATTACAACTCACTTTATTATGATGCTCTTCATTGCAATACTCATGTTATTACAGTGGCCTGGAACAAAGCCACAATATCTCTGAGATATTCCTGTATACTAATTAAATGCCCCAATGACCCCAAGCTAATGAGATTTACTATATCAGGGATGCTAGACCTAAAGAACAAGTTGGCGTCAACAGATTGGATTGGCTGTCAGAATCCAAGCCAGTGGCTGCAAGGAGTGCACACAGCAGAGTCACTGATGAAGGGGGACCAACTAGAGGTATCTTGGCCACTATGTCCTGCAATGGTCAAAAAGGCTAACAGGCTCAGCTCATCCCCAGAAAGTTCCAGACTTACTCATAACAAATGAAGAACAAAGTCAGAGCAGAGGGTAAGAGAAACATTCCTTTTCTGCTCCTTCCAGGAGCATAAAACCTTTGGGGCCAGGGCTGGGGAGCCTGCCTACATGAGTGCCCTGAAGACCCTTCTCCTGATTCTTCCTTCGTCTTCCTTTCCCTACTAGTCCCCCACCCAAGGGTCATATTGAGCTTTCCCCTGTGTCGAAGACTCTTAGCTCCCCTCTTTTATTCAGTGGCTTCTAGAACTGCTCTTAATAAACTGTAGATCTTGTTTCTCACTGACACTCCAAGAATCAGCCCTAGGAAACAGTCTTGTCTGGGATAGTCACACCCATTAGTGTAGAATCTATAAAAACATAAGTCTTTCTCTTACTAATCTAGATCACCTCCCATCTCATAACTTTGATGTATTATTATGTTAAGTGACCCCTGCCCACCTTGGCTGAAGATGGGAAGGGGTAAAGGGATGACCCTGTCCTGTCACATACACAAATTGGATTAGGGTCCAGAACTGCCACTACCAGTTTTGTGAGTTCAGTCAACACACTTCTCTCTGAGCCCCAGTTTCCTCATCTGAAAAATAAATAGCTAAGACTCTCAGATCATCAGATTCCCTTCCAGCACTAACATTCTATGGATCTTATCCCTAGATTAATTTTGTTCTTCTGCCCTTGGCCCACTTATACTCTTCAGCCTTGAGAGTGCTATTCTCGGGCTGTCTATTTTATTAGTACCATCTTCCTAATTTATTTATAAGCTCACGGCCTTGTCGCATCTTAGGGCAGGAAGGGATCCCAGCCAATTTCTAATCAGCCTTGGGGAGGAGATATGGGCACCCCAAACTCACAGCTGTTGTGACCTATATCCCACATTGTTCCAAAGAGGATTTATGGCAGCTTAGCCAGATACATTATAAAACACAAGATGAAATAAAACAGTGGAAGAAAGATAGAAAGAAAAGCAAGGGTTGGGACATAAATGGAGCCTGAAATGCACCCCAAGAAACAAATTATAAAAGTTCCCTTTGAAAAGTCTGTGGATGGTGCCAATTCGGAGCCACATATTTGGCCCTGAGCTCTCTAGCAGCCAAAGGGAAAAGGGAAACAGTGAGTCAGCTGAGCAGTCTTCTCCTTCTTTCTAATGCTCTTTCCCGTGTCCCACACTACCTTTTGGCTGCATGTAAGACAGTGCTCAGAGTTGACAGTCATCCCCTGAAGGAGTATTGATGGATGAGATTGGAGCTCTTTAGCCTTTGGCTAACTCACAGCTCACGAAGGAAATAGAAGCCGTAACCCAGAAGGCTGACCTATTTCTGCTAGATATGGGTCATGCATGCTGCTCCTTCCCCGCCTCCCTGCTAGGGAACCATAGAGAAATGTTAGTCCATTGTAATGTTTCCAGGTTTTCTTCTAATATCTTACTCACTAGAATAAGAATTGGAAGCTGATTGCTGAAATCATGTTTCTCTTTCTGTCTCTCTGTAATACAAAAGCCTTTGTGTGCTTCAAAAAGTCTTTGAGGTATCTAAATAAACACCTGTCTTTCTAAAGAGAGACACCTTTTCTCAGCAGGGCAAAGATTATTTCCAAACTATTCCATTCTAAATCATCAGAAAGAACAAGTCCTATCCTCTCCACAAAGAACAACTATAGAGAGGAATGTTATTGGGGTGAACATGGCAGAAGGGGTATGTTTGGGAAGTCCAGGAGGCAGCGGGCACTGCGGAAATCAATCCTTAAGTACCCTTATACAGTAGGGCCTCACTTAACATCCTCAATAGGTTCTGTGACTTTAAGCGAAATGACTTAAAATGCAACCACTTTTACCATAGGCTAATTGATATAAACAAGAGTTAAGTTCTTAAGGCAACTAATCAATGTTGTAACAAAACAAACTTGCTGGAAATGATGTTATTCAAGGACCTGCTATATTTAAATAATGGCTTATTGTTTCACAAGTTTCTACATGTATCTCTTATCTGTCCCAATGAGGTAGGTAAAAGAAGTAAGATGAGGATTTGAAAGTGATTAAGGGACTTTATAGAGATGGGGTGCATAGTGACAAAGATTCTTCCAAACTTTAGTCAAGGCCTATCTTTATAGAATCCAGTTTTAGTGAGAATCCCATCAAGTTTGTTTAGCTATAATCCCCCCAGGCTTGATATCTGATCAAATTCCCTTCCCACCATAGCACCAAAAACAATAAAATACTTTGAAACTAATTTAACTAAGGAGGTGAAAGATATCTACTCTAAAAACTATAAGACATTGATGAAAGAAATAAAAGAAGAAACAGAAATAAAAAGGTATCCCATGTTCATGTATTGGAAGAATTAATACTGTTAAAATGTCAATACTACCAAAAGCCATCTGTATGATCAATATGCTCCCTAACCAGATTCCAATGGCAGTTTGATGGAGTCTCTTTAATAAATGATGCTGGGCTAATTGGATATTCACATATAAAAGAATGAAACTGACCCATCTTTCACCACTAACCAAAAGTAACTCAAAATGGATTAAAAACCTTAAATGTAACATCTGAAACCATAAAGCTCCTAGAATAAAACATAAAAATAAAGCTCCTTGATATGGATCTTGGTAATTATTTTTTGGATATGACACCTAAAGCACAAGCAACAAAATGAAAACAATGTGGGACTACATCAAGCTAAAAAGCTTCTGCACAGCAAAAACAACCATCAAAAATAGTGAAAAGACAACCTAGGAAGTGGGAAACAATATTTGCAAACCATATATCTGATAAGGGGTTAATATCCAAACATATAAATAGTTCATACAACTCAACAGCAAAAACCCAACCCAATTTTAAAAAAATGAGAACAGGACTTGAACAGACATTTCTCTAAAAAGATATACAAAAGGCCAACATGAAAAGATGTTTACCATCACTACCATTAAGGAAATTTAAATTAAAACCACAATGAGGCCCGGCCAGCATGGCTCAGCAGCTGAGCATCAACCTGTGATCCAAGAGACTGCGGTTCAGTTCTGGTCAGGGCACATGCCCGGGTTGCGGGCCCAATCCCCGGTGGGGGGTGTGCAGGAGGCAGCCGATCAATGCCTCCTCTCATCATTGATGTTTCTATTTCCCTGTCCCTCTCCCTTCCTCCCTCTAAAATCAATAAAGATATATTTTTCAAAACAAAACCCAATGAGATATTACCTGTTAGAATGGCCAACATCAAAAAGACAAAAGAGAACAAATGCTGGAATGAATTTGGAGAAAATGGAACTCTTGCACACTTTTTGTGGGATTGTGTATTGGTATAGTCGCTATGTAAAACAGTATGGAGAAGCCTTAAAAAATTAAAAACAGAACTATCATATGATCCAGCAATTCCACTCTGGAAATACATCCAAAGGAAACAAAAATAATAACTCAAAGCCCTGGCCAGGTATCCCAGCTGGTTAGAGCATCACCCCAATTGCAGGTGCAATCCCCAGTCAGGGCGCATAGAAGAATTCGTGTCTGAGTTCTATTCTGGAATATGAATGAAATACAAGTGGGTTGATTTTGTAATAAAGCCTATAAATAGTTTAAGTACCGTACCAGACTGTAAGCTCCTTGAAGGCTAAGGTTGTTTCGGATAAATGGGTCAGTATTCTTCAAATGGGAATCTACTATTTTTGCCTGTCAGGAGTCTATTCTTCCTTTTAGTAGAACTACCTCCTGGACTCTCAGCTCAATCAGTTCTGGTGGAGTTAGTCCTGTCCCTCAAATCCAGGAGTGACTTTCAGATTCGCTGGGGATAATAACTGGTTCAGAGATCAACCCATTAGCCAAGCCTGGACAGTTAAAGCCTATGAAAGTCAGTCTGAGGCTGTCACTGGAACAACTAGAAAGAATGTTTTTTCTCCCGAGTGAGTGAAGCTCATAGGACACACCTAGAGCTGCTGGCACCATATTTCCATAACAAGAAGACACCCTTCAGGAAAATAATGCCAACACATAAGCAAGAGCTGAGAGATCAAAAGCAAAAAACCCCCTCCCCAACATATTCCTGGCCTTTCCATTACAAAGAGCAATTATCCAAAAAAGTTTAGGTCATATGGGTTGAATTTCTATCAGTCTCCATCAAAAGCCACAGCTAAGCCCTAAAACCATGATAAGCATTCCCATATATTTCAGGTATCAATGTGTTCTTCAGAATGTCTTGGTACCTTATTAGCAAGGAGAAAACTACGCTCAACCTAAATCAATTACATCTAGTCTAATAAATCTGTGTTGATCACTTACTCTGGGACAGGTACTGGGATGGGATCTAAGGATTCTAGAAGGATTAAGACATGACTCCTTTCCCTTAAAACACTGATAATACTTCTAGCTCTGAGCAAAACTCATTAGATGTTAATGGTAGTCTGTTGTGCTCATCTCCTTTGGAAATAACATGGGGACATTAATTTGAAAGAAGTTTATGTTGGGAAATGTTTTATTAAAAACCCAGTGGAGAAATAGGTGAGTCAAGTTGTTTCCTGGATCTAAACCATGAATTGGTGTACCAAGCCATAGATGATGACTCCGCTGGGACAGACATGTATTTTTAAACTTTTGAGATCGAAGAGTAGCTTGAATAGAACAGCCAAAAGGAACAGCCTGTCCTCTGGATGACTCACTTGAGAAAATTCCATTTTTATGTCATTTCAAAGTTGAATTTTCAGACTTAAAATTTGGATTGCCTTTAAAGTAGATGTGATATTTGGATAACTTTCTTTTGGTGAAATGTCATGTCATCATATCATGGACAACATGGCTTCTGTTTTTATCTAACTCTTTTGGTACTCATTTAATCTAATAGTTTTTCCAAGATTTGGATAAACTGATGAGCAATGAGCTACTAACAGTAATGTCCTACTTTGCATGAAAGCACTTTCACAAGCATTATCTCCTAGGAAGTTGGAAGAGTCAACCACTAAGTATATCTAAGTGGCTGCTTATCTTTCTATGGGCTATTATTTATTTTAATCACTTTTATTTCCTTTTCCCCATTTCTACTACCCTAAGAGAGTCTTTCTTTATCTATCACTTGGGTTTTTTACAATAGCCTCATAACTAGTCCGCATTTCTTAGCTTTTATTCCCAATATTCTTCATGTATAGCTCTGATTATATCATTTCCCAACTCATCGGTGCTCCATGTTGAGCAGAAAAAAAATCCAGACATCTTAGCTGGTCATTCAGTGATCCATCTTACATTTCCAACACCAGACCCTACCCATCCTTCACTCTGAAAAGGAACAGAAAAGACATAGAAATATCTCTCCAAATGCAGAGAGTGATTAGGACCCTTAGCCCTCAAAGCCAGAAAAGATAACTCAGAGAGAGGGAGAAGCCCTCTCCAGGGTGCACAGGTTTATAAGAGCTGAGCCTTATGGTGAGGCCTAGAGCCCCATCCGGACAAAGCTTTGTCTCTCAGGACATCAGTGACCTTTTCCATAAAGGGCTACGGTCAGATCAAGGTGATGTTAATATCCCACCAGTAGAAGCAATGTCTGGGTAGGTCCAAGAGTTCTGGGATCACTTCAGTCCTATGCAGTGTGGCCAACCACTTGACAGCTATTACAGGAAAAAGGCAGCCACGTGGGAATTTTTAAAAATATATAGAAACAGGGCAGAATCTACCTTAAATAATACACATTCAATATAGCACAAGAGTAGTTGGCTGGGAGAAGCTAATAAATGATCCCTGTGAAAGGGCCCTGAGAGGCGGCTGCTCAGTACAGACAGGCCCACACCTGGGCTGGGCTGGCTGTCCCCAAGTACCTGAGGAGCTTGTTAAAAATACACATTTCCAGGACCCCACTTTAGAGATTCAAACTTAGTAAATCTGAGACGATGTTCTCATTCCAAGTTTTTAACAAGCTCCCAGGGGATTTGGATGCCCAGCCAGCTTCAGGAACAAGGATGCTCTACAAATCACCCCCTCAGAGGATGCTACGCTCTCCCTCAGCCTGCCTCCCGAGCTAACTGGGCTGTTGAAGAGTCTATTAAGTACCAGCTACTTATTTTGTAAGTCATTTATTTTATAAGTCACTCTAGAGCAGTGGGTCCCAACTTGTGGGCACATTAGAATCATCTGGAGTCTTACAAGTTTCAAAGTCTAGGCCACACCCCAGCCCCATTAACACAAACTCTAGGGTGTGAGACACAAGTCAATATTTAAGCTCCTAGGTGATTCCAATGTACAGGTAAGCTTGGAAATCACTGCTCTATTGATTTTAATCTCTCTGTTTGTTTGTGGGTATCAAGGTCAGTTCTGTAGAACTACATAAAGGAAAGAACCATAAGGCTCCCCGGTTGATAACGAAGTTCACGTGAGCCAACGGAAAGAAATCTTTTTTCAATGTCTAATGACTGCAGGAAGATCCTGCCTGCCACCCCAGCTATTCGGCACTTACAGACACCACGTGTTTATTCCGACGTTTCCATTTGGTAACCATCAAAGCTAAAAGAGCCCTGAACAGGTTGATTAGCTTGTGGATGTAGCCTCAGCTTGGTCAGTCTCCCTGAAGCCACACCCCTCCGGATGCTGCTGCTGTGGGTCCTGTGGGCCCACATGGGGATGGCAGCTGTCACTGCTGAGCTGGCTGAGGACGATGGAGACCCAGCAGGCAAATTGCTCACAGTGTTCTTTTCCTGGGAGAAAGGGGAGAAGTTCACAGAGACCTCACGTGCAGCAGCGGACTCGGCAAAAGGCGACCTGCTGGGGAAATCTCTGACAAGCATGGGCTCAGGAACAAAAGGCCCGAGCAGAATTATTTCTGCTGTAATTGCCAATTTGTCGCTATCAGCACAGCAGCCACATCTAATTTACTGTGCATAAGCAGCCACGCTAGTCACAGGGGGTGAAAACCTGGCAGATTCCACCAGCCAATGAGCAGGACCCTCACACGAGCCACCCTGAGTCAGGCTTGGCCAAAGGGTGGATTTGTCCTGCAGCAGTTTCTCTCTCTCCCCACCCAGAGTAACATGAGTAGCAAGGGAGATTGTCTTTTCAGGGCACTTTAGACATGACAATTTTATCATCCGGTTTACCAGAACACTTTTTAGGGTGACAAGAAACTTTTGCACTCCCTGTTTGCAACCCAAAGAGGAAATGTCTCCTGTTTCTTCCCTCTGTTTTGCCTACTCTAGCATCCTTATAGATGTTATATACATGTCCCCCAAAAACGTATACACACTTTAAGAACTGATAGCTCAATTTCGAAAATGAAATGTATTTTAATAAGCACTGCTTTTATAATTATTCAAAGTCTGTGTATACACTTTTGGGGGACATCCTATGATCTGTAATAGCTGGAAACTTCTGAAAATTGGCCAAAGAAATGAAGAAGAAGTGAGCCTAATGAATTGTGTGCCAGTGATAAGTTGGGGAGCAGCGGGAGCTGAGACTGAGCAGAGTCACGATGCACCCCTCTTTACCAGCTCTGGCCAAGCTTCCAGAGGCTCTACTGGGCTAGGCCAGAGGGTTTACAAACTTGAGCAGGCAACAGCGTCCTCTGCAGACTGTGCTAAAACCCAAAATTGCTGGGCTCTATCCCCAGGGCTCTGAATTGGTAGGTCTGGGCCAAAGCACAGGAATTTGCATTTCTATTAGGGCCCCAGGTTCTGCTGTTGCTGCTGGTTTGGGGGCTACTCTTTGAGAACCTGTGAGCAGCATCGTTGGGTGGCGCACCCCATCTTCATTTTGGGAGCAGAGCATCTTCGTTCCACACAATGAATAGCTTCTTAAAGATCGATTCCCAGAAGCGAGATTTGTTGACCCAAAGGGTACAAACATCTTTATGGCTCTTGATAACTATTTCTAAACTGCTTTCCAAAAAGTTTGGGCCAACTGATGACAGCATTACCCTATGTGAGTACTGAATGTCAGTACTTCTGTAACTAGAACTGAACACGATCATTCTTCTTCTTCTTTTTTTTTTTTTTTTTTTTTTTAATACATCTTTATTGATTTTAGAGGGAGGAAAGGAAAGGGAGAGAGAGAGATAGAAACATCAATGATGAGAGAGTCATTGATCGAGCCCACAACCCGGGCATGTGCCCTGACTGGGAATCGAACCCCGATCGCCTGGATCCTAGGCCGACGCTCAACCGCTGAGCCACGCCCGGCCGGGCCGATGAGTAAAATAATAATGATAATGATAACAGCGTTACTTAAAAACCTAGCCAGTTCTTCGCTTCCTCTGTATGGAACTACTGTTCCAAGTTTATATCACCATCTCAACTTGAGTGTTAATTGGGAAGACGGAAGGAAAGCCACAGCGCTTCCCACTTGCTCAGAGCTCCATGACACAGGCCCGGTCTGCTTCTCCAGCATCCTAGGCACCTGGGCTGCCCCAGAGCAGGTGCTCAGTAATGCCAGTTAGAGGAATAAATCATAGCTTCCCTCGCTTTGCTGCAGAAAACTTAAATACAGTTGCTTCTTTAAAATGCTGGAGTCGTTCCTCCTCATCACTGTGCTGTGAGTTCAAAGGAATCAAAGTTTGATAGTGTTCGAATTGCCAGTGCTGTCTGCACTGATGTCCCCGTGCTTTTCTGATTCACTAACAAGCACCCCTGAGCATCCACAGCAAGCAGGGGAGCAGGAGAGAGGCAGGCACGTCACCTGAAGTCACCCCACACAGGGTGTCTCCCTGTCCCAGCCTGATTCTCCCGTTTGTTTCCAGCATGGTTACAACCTGGTTCCTCTAGATTAGAGGGTCCGAGCTCCCGGGGCATGGAGTGCAGGCCGGCTCTGTTCCTTCCCTGGTGGCCACGTGGCTGCGAGAAGCACAAAGCTCGCTGGAGCCCGGGGCCCCCGAAGCACAGTAGCTCCCCACGGCTGGGCTCATTACCCACACTTCAGTACCCTGATCCCAACTCAGACACAGGCCCATCCTCTGTTGGGCTTGTCCTGGAGATTGATGGCTTTAATTTCATCTGAATAATTCATACGGTGGCCCAAGTGTCCTTATCAGCACTGTCACTAGGTGAGGAGTCATCAAACCAAAGGCAGGCCAAGACTGTGGCGCTTGCCCGGGGGGAGGGGAGAGGGGAGGTTTCTCAGTTAGTTGCAGAGGCTCTGAGCTCATCTCCTTGGCCTCTCCTGCAAACAAAGATGTACCTGTGATTCCCTCTGCCTCCAGGCAAAAAGCCAGCTGCCCTCTTTAAAATGACCCCAGGATAGTTTTCAAGTTCAGTTGTTATTACTCCCTGCAGGTGGGGTGGGGGAACCACACCCGCCATTCCTGCCTCCCCACCTTTGCAGGGCCCGGTTCTCCACTCGCTGCTTCCTCGGGCTCCCCTCAGCTCTTGAATCCTAGCCGCGCACCACGTTGTCTTTGGGCCCCATCTCCTCTGGGAATATGTACCCAGCAGCCTCATTCCCAGGGAGTGCACCCTCCTCCCAGCTAAAACTGTCTACAACACGCAGTTTGTTTCTTAAACACATATCAGGTTAACAATGCAAAACTGCCTTTCACATCTTGTCCTCCTGGACTGCAACGCTGGATTCAAGGCTCGAATGTCTTTATGTCCCTCCCCGAGCCCTGAACACAGGGGGTAGCCAGTAGCGGCCCTAAAAGGTTTTTTAATGAGAAGGAGTTTGGCAGGAAACCTGTTATAATCTCTACCAGCCTGCAAACTGAAACCATAATTAGGTGCAAACCTCATCTGACCCTACATAACTCCAAAGTCCAGAGCACGGCGTATGTGTGCACACACACTATTCTCAGCATCGTAGGTGCCTTCGAAATCAGAACACAAAGGCCGAGTCACTCCGGCACAAATTTCTCAGCATTTCCTTTGAAACAAACATTCCAGACTCTGGAAACCACCTCAGGTTACTTTGATTATCCCATAGAAAACCCCTTTCAAAAGATTCTTGGGAAATCTGTTGTCTGGCTCCTAGGTACACACACGTTAAAGACACAGCTTGGACAAGAGTTCGATTCGGTTGCTGCTTTTATCTGTCAACCCACACTGACTGCTCTCATCCTGTCTGTGTGAGTCACCCGCTGCCCATCAAATCCCTCCCACCCTACAGTACCGTTTGCTGCCACGACAGCACCATAGTTTTCAACTGATCAGTTGTACATGTTATGGGCACACCTCAGAGATACTTGGGTTCGGTTGCAGAGGGACAGAAATAAAGCCGGTCATAGACTTTTTGCTGGTGGATGGTCTTGCTCAATTTGTAAAAGCGCAACATCTTTGAGGTGCAATAAAGCAAGGGGTGCCGGTATCAGCTTATTAACTCAAGAAGAGGGGTTAATAGGTGCACATTAACACACGTGCAGCTGAACATGCATCTACATCACAGCTGTCGTCTAGACACCATTGAAGGCTACCAAGAATTGCCTCATTAACAAACGCCACCAGCAACAGGTGGAATGGCTTCTTCATTTAGCCAGTGGCTAATTTAATCCTCAGAGGATTGTGGAAAAAGCCATATTGTGGAGTCAGACAAAATGTGAATTGTGCTCTGTTATCTCTTTTGTTCACAAGGCTAATACTTATATTTGTTTATCTTTTGTACTTCTACACATTTTTCAAACACATATGATTCTAGAACTTTTCTAAAAGAACTTAAGATAAAGGGCAAAAAATAAGATAGTAAAGTGAAACCAGGCGTAGCCAATTGCATTTTACAAAAATGGGTGCAGCCCCGTCTCCCAGCTCACAAGCTCTTCTACAATGTGACCTTGACATTCCTCCCATCAAAAGGTGGGGTCTGTGTCCTCTC
This sequence comes from Miniopterus natalensis, assembly GCF_054644295.1. Classification (NCBI taxonomy): domain Eukaryota; kingdom Metazoa; phylum Chordata; class Mammalia; order Chiroptera; family Miniopteridae; genus Miniopterus; species Miniopterus natalensis. The sequence goes on from NC_142094.1 coordinate 49,212,737, forward strand.
TTCCTTGTTGGGTGGGCACCTGGAATCAATGGAGTGTGGCAGAGTGAAGAGGCATTCAGCTTCGGCCTTAGCTAGGGAAACGGGCACTTGGAGCCCTCCGCTACTGTGCAAGACAACTACCCTGAGGCAGCCATGCTGTAAGGAAGCCCAAGCTACAGAGAGAAGCCACATGTAAGACCAGAAGTCCTGGCCTGCTTCTTAGTCCAAGCACCAGACCCACAACTGAGTCTTCCGGTCATCCCAGCCTCCAGCAGTAGAGTCCTACCCAGCCTTCCAGTCTCCCCTACTGGGACCCCAGACATCACGGAGCAGGTTCAATCCCAAAGTACCAGGGAGTTATGCCCAATGCAGAGTCTAGGAATAAGCGCCCCAGCCTCCCAGCCTCTGCTCCGGCAGTCCTGGTGTGTGTTTCCTGCAGGACTGAGGTGCAGTCACCCACTCATTAGCAAACCCTTTACTGGCTTTTCTACACGTCTTGCTTTCCCCTAAAGACACTCAAGTGTGATTCCCAAATTACCTGCACCCAAGTCCGTGTCTCAGAGTCTTCTTTAGGGGTATTATAGGCAGAATTGTGCCCTCCTGAAATTCATATGTTGAAACCCTAACCCCAGTGTGTCAGAATGTGACTATATTTGGAAATAGGACCTTTAAAAGGGTGATTAAGTGGGCCCTAATCCAATCAGACTAGTGTCTTTATAAGAAGAGGAAATTTAAATAATAGAGACACTAAGGATGTGCAGACACAGAGGAAAGGCCATGTGAGGACATAGCCAGAAGGCAGCCATGTGCAAGCCAAGGAGAAAGGCTTCAGAGGAAACCAAACCTGCTGACACCTTGACCGTGGACTTCCAGGCTTCAGAACCGTGAGAAAATCAATTTCTGTCCTTTACACCAACTGCCCAGTCTGTGGCATTTTTGCTATGGCAGCCCTAGCAGACAGAGCAGGGGAAACCAAAATCAGACACACCCTCACGAAGTTGTTCTGAAGAATAGGCGAGAAAAAACTTCTGACATACTAAGCACATGCCTGGGGTAGTCACAATATGTCGGTTATTGGTCTTGGTGTTGCCAGTTGTCACAGTGATAGTGCAGGTGTATCATCATCACCACCAATAAAATAATAATTGCTCTGCTTTGATTCTAAAGGGGTAGTTATGAAGAGCAAAGAAGTGCATAGGTATGCAAGGGTGTAAAGAGTTTAACATTTGCTCGCTCACTCATTCAACAAACGTGTATTAGCACCAACCCCAGGCCCTGGGGCAGGTGCGGGAACGACAGGCCACTGCCCTGTTCAGGACTGTGGGCACTGGGCATGTGCAGCTATTTTAACTTATCTAAAATAAAATGAAATTTAAAATTCAGTTCCTCAGTCACACTCGTCACATTTCAAGTATTCAAGAGCCACATACCTACTGGCTATTATATTGGACAGCAGAGGAAACATTTCCAAAAATGTAGGAAGTTCTGTCATGCAGCACTGGTAGAGAGGGAACAAATTAATTCCCACTCTCAGTGATTCTTAATCGATTACAAGTGCAATCCAATAATGGTGATATTTCTGGAAAATGTACTCTAAACTCCAGTCTTTGCTTCTGAAGGACAGTGGAGCGATTCCAGACATCCAACTTCTGAGAATAGGAGGCTGCTATTCAAATCACTGCCAATAATACCGAGGACATGCTTTCATTTATGTCACATGATTAGATGCCTACTCTGTGAAAGTCACAAAGCTGGGTGCAGCGGGGCACACAGAGATGGAAAAGCCACAGGGTCCTGTCTTAAGAAGCTTACAGTCTTGTCAGAGGGATAATAGATAGTCACAGATAGCCGGAGTTTATAGAAGATTGAGAGCAGCCTCACACGAGAAGTGCCTGTCCTAAGAGCAGCCAGCCTGGATTGAGCACTTTGCATGTGCCTGCGTGGGACCAAGAGCTTGACAGAACTGCTCTTATTAAATCATTATAATCACTCTAGTAGGTATGTGCTGTTCTCATGTTCATTGTATAGAAGAAAATGAAGCAGAAAAAAGATTAAGACTCGTGCCCAGGGGCACACAGCTAATAAGTAGTGAGCCCAGGCAACCAGACCCAGGGCCAGTGCCCTAAATCCCTACCAGTTAGGATGGCAACAGTGTGGCTCATGCTGGAACAAGATCAAGCCTGAAATCATGGGACGACCCATTCAGAAAAACAAAAGCTTATGCCCACCCCCCTCCTACACATTTGTTGTAATTTGAGTTTCTTCCAAGGTAGAGTGAGAGCCAAGGACTAGGGTGCAAGGGTTTTTTTGGTAGGTGATCTCAGGGGGCAGGAGGGAGGGCAGAGAAGAATGGGACAGAAATGTCAGGTGCATTTCCAAGGTCCTGCCTTGAGCAACAGGGAATCAGTTTCATGCACACAGGTTGACCCCCCACAGCTGCCCACCTCAAAGGCCGGAGACTTTATCCACCAACGTTCACCCACAGCTCCTGCCTCCACTGGCTGAGAGCCCCCCCCAGGAGTGTGAACATCACCCCACCTCTAGCCCTCCCTGCACGGCCTGCGAACTCCAGTGAGCCCAGGGAGGGCCAGAGATGGAACCCAGGAGGACTGACTGACAGCCTCGCGCACTGTGGACACAGGCTGAGTCTAGGACTGTCCACGTAGCTGCAGCAGATTCAGAGGCAGGGAGATGAGGGCAGGGGATGTGGGCCTAAGTGCCATCTACAGTGTTTCACTCAGATTCTCTCCTTTGGAGCCATTCAATTGATTTTTCCAAGCACAGATTTTTGGCCTGGGGATCAGGGATGACCTGGCCAAAACAGGACACCAGCTCTACCCTCCTGGAGCTTACAGTTCAGTGGGAATTCATTTCTGACGGGTTTTTGAACAGGAATCTTGCCAGGGCCCACCAGAGTACTGGGACCTACCCTCAAGAACCACCCACTGCTGTACAAGCCACTAAGTTCCTTCTCTGGTTACACAACTGCTTTCCCAGGAACTGGCTGTATCCCAGCAGCTACTAAGCATTTTCCTCCTAAACTTTAGTTGGCAGAATTTCATTACTTTAACCTCATTTCAGCTACCAGAAAACATCGTGCGCTTTTCCACTGGGCCCAAAACATTACTCAGAAAGAAATGAACATGAGGGAGGGGGGAACCCACGGAAGCAATATCATTAGGGTTGTCTGTTCCGGAGCCAGGCTGCCTACACCGTCATTTCATCTTTGTACATGTTTACCCAAGGCCCTTCGGTTCCATTCTGAGTTCCAAAGTTTGAAGTTTTCTTGAGGAAAGAAGAAGAAAGATGAGAAAACCCACTTCATTAAAATCTAAGGTTTTCGCTTGAAATTTGGCAACCTCTTCCTATCCCTGAACTCCAGGGGTGAGATTTCTCATGCAAAATAATAAAACTTTTTTCAAAGCGGGGGAGAGGGAGCCTCTAAACAATGAAAATTAAAGCACTAAATTAGGATCTAACTTCTGTTAAGACGGAGTAACTTCAAAATCCCTTTCCAAAGGGGGCTAGGATTTGAAGCATTTTGCAGACAGTAATTAGTGACCATGGACATGCAAGCAGGTATGATGTGCAGTGTCCCCCACAAATCTTGTGAAAAAAGACACTGAATGTGGTGATGTCTACAGTCAAGAATTTTCAACCCCTATTATACTGATTTTTTTTTTAATTTATTTGAGAGAGAGAGGTGGGGGGAGAGAAATAATTGATTTATTATTCCACTTATTTATGCATTCATTGGTTGTTTCTTGTATGTGCCCTGACCAGGGATCAAATCTGCAACCTTGACTTAATAGGGCAATACTCTAACCAACTGAGCTACCCAGCCAGGGCCTTTGATTTCTATAGTTCATCTCTGACAATTCCCCATTGGTCTTCTTTCACTCTTACTCCCACACTTTTAACCTGGTTAAATCCATAATTCAGAGATTTGTGCTAAAGAGACCACAGTTTTTAGATTAGGTTTAGATCCAATCAGTTTATTTTGTTCCACTGTTAAGACTGTCAGTTTTCGACATTACCTTACAATATAGGCTATTGACTACAATGGGAGGTAAGAAGGGTAGATGGATCAGTGGAGACAGTCCTCAATACTGCAAAGGCATATATGTCTTACCATGTCATCTCAGGAGTATAGCATGTTGTCACCTTCACAGGTGTGAATGATGGAGTTGGATGGGAGCTCTCTGGGTAAGATCCCAGTTTAGGTCTAGAAACCTCCCTCCTAACCACAAGTCTTTGCTTATAGAAAGTCTACATGCACATTTATAAGTGGGTATCATTGATATAACCTTTAGATAGCTCTTCAGTCGAAGAATATTTCAATCTTTTTTTTTTTCCATTACATCTCACTTGGAATCTGGCCTTGTTTGCTTTCTTCTAATCACAAAGAAATTTCTCATGGCAGAAATAACTACGCCTGAGAAGTACCATAATAGTAGTGAATCTATAGCCTTATGACCATTCTTGAGATATCTTACCTCCGAGATAAAAGAGGGTAAAGAGTTAGTCAAAATCAGGTAAATAACATTGTGAATGCAATAAGATAAGAAAAATAAATGTAATGCAAAAAGTAGAAAGAAAAAATAAAGCTATTGTCGTTTACAGATTACATGATAATTTAAGTAGAAAATCTACAAGGATTTTAGGATTCATAAGTAGTTCCAGAAAAATGGTAAAAAAAAAAAAAAAATCAGCACTCAAAATATCAGCACTCAAAATATCAGTAGCTTTCCTACAAGCCAGAGCTAACACATTATAAAATATAATAGAACAATATATTCTGTTCACAATAGAAATAAAATTATGAAACTAGCTAAGAATAGCATTCTCAAAAATTTCAAAGACTTTTATGAAGAAAACAAAAAACTTTACTTAAAGGCACAAAATAAGACTTAATAAAAGGCCCAGCAATTCTATTGCAAGATATTTGTCTTGGAGAGAAACAAATATCTGTGTATAGCAATACATGTTTTATGATTTTTATTGTAATAAAGAAAATATTAACAACAACTGGGTCTCTATTAGCAGATGATTAATTAAATTATGAAACAATGATACTTAAAAAAAAAGAGTGAGTGCTGACATGAAATGACCTATAAGACATAGTTAAGGAGAAAAGGGAAGCTACAAAACAATAAATACAAAATTACCTTATTTATTAAATAAAATAAGTGCAAAACATAAAGGAGTATTTTTATGAATATAGCAAATGAATAGAATAGATATGAATATGTGTATGTGTAAATGTATATAAATACATATTTAAATGAATGGAAGTATCTGGATAGATACACACTAAGCTGATAACAACAGTGATGCTCAAAAAGAGAAGTGGTGCTTTTATTTTTATCTGTTTACTTCAATATTTTCATAATTAAAACCATGTGTATGTATTACTTAACTAAAAATAATGTATTGCTCAGCTGGGTGTCGCTCAGTGGTTGAGCATTGACCTAGGATCCAGGAGGTCAGGGTTCAATTCCTGGTCAGGGCACATGCCCAGGTTGCAGGCTGGATCCCCAGCAGAGGGCATGTGGGAGGCAGCCGATCAATGACTCTCTCATCATTGATGTTTCTCTCTCTCTCTCCCTCTCCCTGCGTCTCTCTGAAATCAATAAAAACATACTTTTTTAAAAAAATGTATTCATAAAAGGAAAAGAATTAAGGAAAAACAAAGCATAGGCTTGGACCCCTTGGGTGTCATCTCAGTTCCCTTCTTCACGTTGTCTTATTCCTGGTCAGTGCCCCACCTGGGCCAAGTCCTGAAGTGAATGAAATGACACAGTATCGAGCATGGGATCTTGCTTCTTAATGACTGATGGGGGGTCACTTGCAAAAAATCTAAACATGTGAAGGAGATGGTTCCTGGTGAACTCAATTTTGACCAACAAAAAATGGGAGCCAGAGAGACTGACAAAAATTGTCCCTGCGATGCCAAAATTGATGTAAATCCCCACCTCACATGCTTGTCAGCCTCTTCTCCTGCTTGGGATGCTCTCTTCCCCATGTAGGTATCAACCACCAACACCTTACTGGGGACCTTGGGGACCCAAAGAGGGACTAGACCCTCAGTTCTTGTCCTCATGGCATCTACTATTATCACTGCTGTGGAGAGCAGACAGAGGGAAAGTCCCGCAGAGGAAGAGTGAACCAAGACTCAACATCAGGGAACAGCAGTGATGGAGCAGGGGACAATCAACTACTCTTACCTGCCCTCTCTGGTTCACAGAACCTTCTCGGCTTACCTCATCTGAACTCCTGCCGCCTATCATTACATCCCCTTAACTCACATTTCTATTGTTAATAGGAAGAGCCAGCATTTTCTAGTGCCAGGCACAGTGCTGTGCACTTGTCTGCATTATCTCACTTGATCTTCACAACAGCCCTGTGATGTGAATGCGATTACTTTCCCATAAATAAGGCAACTGAGGCAAGCACGGTTAGGTTACCTGCTCAAGGTTACACAGCCTCATGAGCTTAGGAAGTATGGATCAACTTTTCCTTATGCAAATGAGGGTAAAGAGAAACTATCATGGTCTCAGAGAAACCAAGAGAGGGGCAGCCCAAGGGAAGCCTACCATGGCAAATAAACAAATCTTTGGAAAAGAACAGAAATTGCTCCTGGTCCTGAAAAAAATAGACCCAATGACCCAATGACGTACTATTTGCAACTATTAAAACTGTCCAGCTGCCATAGCAACAAATGCAGTGGGTGCTTACACTCGTCCCAAGACAGTATTTATGACTCTATTAAAGATACACACTCATTGCTTCATGTAAACAATGACAGATGGTTTTCCATCTTCCTGAGAAAGAGTGTCTCTGTTTTTCTTGTCCCTTTAAGTGTACAATTCTCACTTATTGCTCTCTCTTGGGGCAGGGGATGGAGATGAGATGGGGAGGGAGATGGGGTAGGAGTTGATAAGAATCAGAGGATTTTTTTTACTTGAGTTAGAAAGTACTACTTCAGCAAAGCTCAGAAATACACTGAGTAGTTTCTCCCCACGGTCTTCTCTCCCCGCCCTTTGCTCTTCTTCTGTGTCACTCCACGTCAACCACTATATTGAGCACCTTTCTACCCTGCGCCATGCCCTAAGAGGTTGACCAGTATGGACTTCATCAGTGAGCTGCCTTATCTTCTGGCTTCTAGTTAGATTCTGCTGTTGCTAAACACTGGCGAGAGAGCAGAGGGAGAGTGGAGATCGAGAGTGAACTATGTATTCATCCTGGGCTCCCTACAACTCTCAACCAAAGGTCACAGTTCTTGGCAGACACCTCTTTTTGTTTCCAGGCCTATGAGTAATAATAAAAGACCAGTGTTGTGGTCTCAGCATACTTCAGTTCCCCATGCTTTCCCTCCACACTACCTACATATTTTAGAATAGTCCCTTAATCAAACTCTACCCAAGTCATCTAATTTGAGTGAACTGTTTCCGGTTAAGTCCCTGACTGATACAGAGCATGTCACACAAACAGAAATGAGAACCTGCACAAGACTTTGGGTGGAACTACTGGGCAAAAGGAGGTCTCTTTCTACTGAGGGTATAATGCAAGTTGAAGCTGGCATGGGGAAAGCTGCCTGAGAATGCAGCCAATGTGGAGAAGAGCTAAGCCAAGAGGCCAGGAAAAGAGAGGGACCTATTCCTGGAGCCATTCTTTGAGCACCTGGATCTGGTCATGCGTACAGAGTATCTACTCCCTAGATTTCCTGTTGTAAAAACCAGTTTTTGCTTATGTCACTTCAAGTACATCACTTTGAGTACATCACTTCACTTGCAAATGAAATAGTCATGACTAATCCATTGTCCTCATGTCCATCATGTGGTCCAGCCTGGATAGAGAGGCACATTCATCCTCAGCATGTGACAAGTGGTTGTGCTTGTACTCAGACATCCTTGGAGAGGCATAAACAGGACAATGGGAAAGATGGGAAGAGAGGTGAAAGCTCTGAGCACATGTAATTCCTAGAAATAGAGCCTGAATATCAGAGTTATCTATAGGATTCAACCACTCTCTATTACTGAAGAGTTACGTAAGGTCAAGGGGAATGACAAAGCCAGAGCTAGCACAGGTTTTTTCTGCCACCCAGAGCCATGTGGAATGAAGATCATCGTCCTTTGAACCCGAGTGACAAACATGAACCACTCACATAAGAAAGTATGTATTTGTTGTTTGCAGTCACCAAGAGAATTAAGTCTTTGTCCTCAAAACTTCTAAAAAGCATAATTTGTCAGAGATCAGTTGCCCCCGTATTATAGAGTTGAAGGCACCAAGGAAAGAGATGTGGACTCCAACATATCAAATCTGTTATTCGTTTCTGAGGCTGAATGACTTCTAGCCTGCAGGGGGCTTTCCAGAGGCTAGGAAGGTGTCGGGAGATGAAACCAAGCACAGTCTGGTTTCATCTTGTTGCTATAAGACTGTCCCTGCTGCAAAGAGCTCAAAGAAGAGGGGGGAAAGTTAATTTTTATGCTTTTGTTTTTACCAACTGGACATATAAAAATAAACAAAACCTGCTTGCTAAGGTGAAATGTTACTTAAAACCATATGGGGTACAAGGTGAAATTCCCAGAAGTCTAGTCTTCTTCTGCTTTAAAAGCATTCCAATTAAGTAAAGGGAAATGTATATTTGAAGTGAGCAAATATTTTACTTCTTTCTTTTTTAAATAAGATTTTATTGATTTTTAGAGAGAGAGAGAGGAAGGGAGAGAGGGAAAGAGAAACATCGATGAGAGAGAAACATCAATCAGATGCTTCCTGCACGCCCCCTACTGAGGATCGAGCTCGAAACCCAGGCATGTGCCCTGACCAGGAATTGAACCAGTGACCAGCGGCTTCTCAAAGCATGGGATGAAGCTCAACAAACTGAGCCACACAGCCCAGGGCTAGAACTAATTTCATTAAAAAAAAAAAAATTTTATTTAAAAACAATATTTTGGTTCAATTTTTCTGACTATTTGAGTATGCATACAAACTCCGGAATTTTTGCTATGATTGCTGATAAATTATAAATAGTCAGTGGGATTCCAAGTAGTCAAATAATTTTAAAAGCAAAAATAATTTTAAGACTCCTTTCAAGTTTTTTTCAACTGGGACAGATATTGCCTATCAAATGTGAGGCATTTTCATCAGTCTGATAAAATACAAGGATACCTGCAAAAGGAAGAGTTGGCCTAGGGTGTGTGAAAGGGTTAAAACAGCTCCTAGCAGATCATATTCTTTAAAATGAAAGATATTTTGGAAAGAACAAAGCGTATTCCAGGAAATGGTGAGCAAAAGGCTCAATATGTACATAATAAAAATTATAGCCACATACCTAATCCTCTACGCCTTTGTTCAGAACCAGTGGCATTATCAACACATCAGTTCTGTGGCTTGTGCTGTTTTATTTCCTTCCCTTCCCTCATGCCTGTCCTACCTGCCAAGTAAGACAATAAAATCTCCAACGTCAGGATTCATAACCACTGTCTCTTTTTATCTCATCTTAGGACATGTAGCAATCACTCAATCTTTACTTTTGATTAAAAGATGCAAACACTTTTGATATATATAAAATATATATCTTTCCAAGTTTGTTACTTACAACATATGAAAAGAATCTGAAACTTGGAATTGTAAAATGCAGCTGCGAAATTACATTTTCACGAACATCTATTGTTTATTTGTTCCTTGCCTGAAAATATGTTTCTCCCTGGGATATTAGCATTTAACAAATAAGTCCTAAAGTACCTGATTTTCCTTCCCAAAGGCAGTACTTAACTCTGGCTGATTTCTTAGTGAAAATTATTCACAGGAAGGAAAAAGTACCTAAGTGTCTTTTTTATTATTATGGTATATTTGAGCCCTCAGCAAGCAGAGCCAGCCGTGTTACACACACAAAAAAATAAAACATGCCTCAAATGGCATTGTATTTAAATATGATGATGCTTTACTGTTTGTTTTTGATGCAGAAAATGAGAAGTATTATTAGCTACTTGGATTCCCAGCTGAGAATTAAACTTGCTGCATGACCTTCCTAACTGTGGCTTTCCATAATGAAGGGGAAATCAAGCACCAAATAAGCAATTTGCAATGGTTTATGCACCTATGTAAGAGGAGAGTCGACCACTCCAGCTCTGATTTTCTAAGCCTTCTGTGTCCTAAGGAGGCATTTACCTGAATTCCTATAGGGAGGAGTCATGCTGTCCTGAACCACAATTGCAATTGGAACAACATTCCTTTCCATTTATTTGCTATTTCTTGCTATAAAAAGGGGTCAGGAATAGTCCCAGACTTCAGCTGGAGAACAGGAAAGAACCCACTGTACCAGGGGTAGCTCCACTCACCCCTTCCCCAACATCAAGCCTCACCGAACAACACACGGCCAACCAGAACGGGAACTTTCATGAAAAAGATGAAAAGCTGAGGAAGCTTTAACTGAGTCACTGGAGTCTTTTAAAAACCTGGACAAAAGGAAGAGAGGTTTGTTCTCTTAGCTAAATTATTTCTCCTGAGTCCATTCTTCCAAAGAATAGCCTCTGTCTGTTCATCAGCTTCAAATGCTCAAAGACCTTCCAGCCCAACCTGACACTTGGAACTCCTCGGAGCTCAGTGGTCTCCAATCTGTTCCCCGCCACGGAGATCTCTCATTCTTGTCTGCCTTGCACACCTACCAAGATTTCAAAGATGGTCTTTATTTAAAAAGCAGCCCTGGTTACATCTAAGTAAGTAAATTTCCACTTCTAACTCAGCGGACACAGATGATCTCCAAGCAGCATGAGGTAACCGTGTTACCACATAACCACACTGAGTCTGGTTTAACTACAGCCTGCAATGAACAGTTCTGAGGTCTCTAGCACATGCTTTTTCAAGGAGCTAAATGTAGGATTCTCACAAGATTTTTCTGAAACACAGAGAATGACTTAAGAACTCAGAGTTTGGTAGCACTGCCTCAGAGTTCCCATAGAAGTCTGTCCCTAGGGAATCCATCCTAAGGGACTCATGTGGTCATTACCCCTCCCCATCACTCCAGTGGCTATTCCAGTGGGTAAACCCGTACGGATAGATATATTTCAAGGTTTTACTGAATATTAAACCTTGTACTGGATGCTTTACAAACACTGATTGAAATAATCATCAGAATGATTCTATGAAGCAGGTATTCAGTCATTCATTCATCCATTCATTTAACAAAGGTTTACAGGGGGCTTACCATGTACAAAGTACTGTCTGGGATGCTAGGAATACAGCTCCTGAGTGTACAAATTAAGTTCTTTCTCTCAAGGAATGTACATTCAGCTCTGCAGCTACAGATAACAAATATATAGAGACAATCGTGCAAGGAAATGAACAGGATGAGATCACAGATTGTGAAGGGAGGCACTGCTTACATCACATGCTCAGGGAAGTTACCCCTGAAACCCTGACTTTTGATCTGAGGTATTAAGCCTACTTTGCCAAGTGGGAAACTGAGGCTCAGAGAGGTTCAGCAAAGAGCCTAATAAACTACTGAGGTCAAGTTAAATTCTAACCTACAGTAATCAGTCTCTAAACCTGACTACTTTCCACTACACCCTGTTGCCTCCCAAGAGGGCCTCATAAACACCCAAATGCTGCTCTAAACCAGAAGCCGCTGTAGCTGAGGTTTCAGCCTCGTTAGGCTGTGAAGAGGGGAGGATGTTGCCAAAAAGAGAGATAAAAACAAAGAGATAAAACTCACAGTCAACTCATTTGTATGACTGGATAAACTCTACCAGATGGGAAGGCATCCATATTTAATTTTTCTTTCTTCATTTCCTTAATTACTTCTTCATTTTTCACAAAAACCAAAATGTTCATTTTTTCCCCCCTTGAGAATGGTAATAAATGGGGTCCTGACTCAATCTCTAGAGACTGTACATTTTCAGAGCCTATGTTTCAAGACATGAAAGTTACATACATACATATATTCTCATCAAAGTCCAGAACTCCATCCCCCCATCTTCACAACTAAGTAGAGATTCGTTAAAAAATAAATAAATAAAACAAACCACTCGAGAGAGCAAAAATGTCCTTGCTGGCTGATTGGGGAACTCAGAGGACTGCCTTGATTACAAATGACATTTAAAGAGGTTCTCTCTCCTACTTGGCCATTTTATCTTGACATGAAATAAACAGGAGATAGGTGTTCATTCAGGATGCTTCTAAGAACAGTTTTATTGAACCCATGTTTTACTGAAGCTGAAGAACCACAGGGAAAAAAATCTTCTTTCAGAAAATGAAGGGCAACTGGCTGAGGAAGAAGGGCCATTGAGGGGAAGATTTGGAGCTCAGTTTAAAGAGGGTGGCTCTGATAAAGCTATTGAAGACAAGAAGGATTAACTATTGGGAAAACCTGATTGTGGCCCCTCTTATTTCTCTTTAAAGCTGGGACAGCTATTAAGCTCTCTAATGTGCAAGCAGAAAATCAACCCACTCAATTTCACAATAGTCTATACAAAGAAAGACCAGAAACCCAAGATTCCCAGGAGAAAATGTCACTCCTACCTGGGTCCTCCACGGAAGCCTGAAGAGACCTCCTCATTTATGGTACCCCCTTAACAGTATGTTATTGTTAATAATACAAGTATGGTTGGTGGTAGAGTTTATGGAAGTCTAGAACCTGGGCTCTGAAATCAGACAGAAGGGTTTGGGCTCTGCCACTGGACAGCTGTGACATGGGATCTTCATGAAAGAAGAGTGAACTTATTGTTTCTCCAAAGCCTTGAGAACATTGACACAGTATATCCTTCGCCGCCCAAAAACAAAGAACATGTTTTTGTGTTTTTTTTAAATAGTAGCCAAGATTGCAAAATCAGACGGGAAGAAGAGGGCGGATAGGTAACAGAGAGAAAAGAAAGCAGAGAGAGAAAGAAAGGCAATAAATCTGGCATTGCAAGGATTGCTAAGGAGATGTGTGGATGGGCACTCAGTTCAGCATGACTGGCACCAGCATTTCACAGAGGTGTTCCAGCAAGTCTGAACAGCTGAGATAACATGAGTTTTTTCACGTTGCATAAACCACAGAGCTTATACATCTGAAAGGCATCCCTTCAAAGGTCCTCTTGGTGCTCTCTGTAGGTTTGCTTATAAAAACACACAGTAGATGTCGTGACTGACTTTCCAGGAGCCATTCCCTGCAGGCAGGTAGCAGGTCCTGGCGAGCCCATCCTCACGGCCAGTGATGAGTCCAGGGACCTATGCCAGTCTGAATTGAGGACAGTCAAGGCGAGAGTGGCTCGGGGCTTGTGGGCAAGAAGGGTTTGCTCCACACACTGAATGGTGAGGGAGGGAGCACAGCCCCGGAGGCTGCCAGTAGACCTGAGTGGAGCCAGCCTGTCAGCAGAGAGTGGAAGCCCAGTGAACTCAGAGAAAGGGGACCCAAGTCCACCTACATCTGCACCTCTTGGCATGTGAGATGATAAATGTATGTCTCACTGTCAAATAAAATCAGGAAACGCTCCATACTATATCCAAAGTGACAATGCTATTAAAGGTCCTGGAAAGTTCCACAGTAAGGAAACCCAGGTTCTAACCATTCCTATGCTTAGCTGTATTTCTGACCCTTTCTGTAATTTGGGATTCAAGCTTCTTTGAATGATCTAAAATGGCCTATGTTTGCAAAAGAAGTTTCCTTGGGATGTGGCCACACGCATTTGTCAGTTTACGAATTGCCAGGGGCTGCTTTCATATGATAGCAGAGCTGAGTCATCGCAACTGAGACTCTAAGGCCCACAAGCTGAAAACAGTCATTGTTTAGACCTTTACAGAAAAAGTTTGCAAAGCCCTGATCTGAAGCAACCCAGTGTTCCTCCAACAGTTTCTCCTTTTTGCCTAACGTAGTTCAGGTTGATTTCTGTCACTTGCCTCCAAAAATCGTGAGTAAAGTGGCCTTCAGGTTACCCTTGCCCTCGGTCCACTCCGCACGCGGCCTAGGTGCCGCCCAGCCCGAGCTGGAGCGCTCTGCCCCTTCCCCAGCCCATCTTCGCTCTCCGGCCCTTTCTCCTTGCGCAGAGGTGATCCCAGTCCATGTTCTGTTTCGAATCAGGGGTTGGCTTCCAGCCCCCTTCCCTCTTTCTCTCCTCTCTACCTCAGGATATTATAAACTTTTGGCTGGGCAGGAGCTGTTCCTCATTCGTCTTTGGCTTTTCCCTCTCCTGATGCAAAGTACAAAGTAGACACTCAACGAACACGCGTTGCGTCTCAACTCGGTTTCGCCTCCCACCATCTACACTCAGCTAAATCCCTTTGTGAAGAGAAGCTGTCCTTTTAAAATACTCCTTCATTTTGCCAAAGAAGACCAGCTTTCAAGCCAAATGTTCACAGGAGGACCATGCCATCCAGAAACAAATCCCCAAGCTCTGAAACATTTTAGTAGCATCAGCAAAGCACGGTCTGGGCAGAGGAAGCAGCCCACCCGGGAACTCCGTAGACACAATTCTCGGCGCTCTAATCCTGACCTTCTGAATCAGAAACTTGTGGGTGGAATCCAGCGAGTTGCATTTTCCAAACCCTCCAAGTCGCTCTGATGCTCACTAAGGTCTGATGTTCTGTCTAAAGCAAAAGCAAGGGGTCAGCAAACTTTTCAGTAAAGTCAAGGTGGTAAATATTTAAGCTCCGAATGCCAAGAAAAATCAAAGATATTATACAGTACTTACATAACAAGAGAGAGCACAAGTTTCTATAAAATTTTTTATGAAATTCAAAATGTGGTAACATTTTATTTTTTGCCAATCTAATAAAAAAAATAGGTATAATTTTGATTGATTTACAAAAATAATAGTAATTATCTACCCTTTTTGCTCCAAAGTGACTTTTTAAAAAAATCAGGTGCCTATACTTTTATATAATGACTTCTGGTACCAAAAATTAACCAATCAGATGTAACCTTATATGCAATGTGATCAACAAGATGCAACTCTGTTATATGACCTATATATTTATGGTTCAAGACAGGGCATTCATACCAGACTGCTATTGTTGGGTTGTCTTTTGTCATTTTTTTATTTGACAATCTAAGAGAATAGAGGTCAGTGCCCCTGACGAAATAGTCAGGTACTGCATGTTTTAAAAATTCTTGTGGCACACAGTTGAAAATCATTGCTCTACAACACAGAATTAACTAGCCCAAAATGTCAAATGAGGTTGAGGAATCCTTGCTCACTATAGGCTTAGGGACAACCTCTCCACCTCCTGTCATATGCCTAATCCATGCAGGCAGGTGCATGTCTTATTCCTACAGTCATTTTCCAATTCAAATTTAAGCAAGATACCTTTAAATGTCGTGCAAACATATTTGCAAGAAGCGAGGCTTCTCTTTCTGGAGTTTTCAAATCTTGATTGCCGAGGCAAAGTTCACGTCAACACTAATTCTATTCCATCTCAGAGCTGTCCTTACAGAGGACGCCTAGAGCCTGTTTTCTTCCAGACATAGCCTCGTGCAGCCAGATATTTGTTGTGTGGAGGAAAATACAAAACAAGCTACTCAATAGGATCTTTGGCTAAAGAAAATGTCCTAGAATGTCCTAGGGTGTTGAGGACTCTAAATGACAACATTAGGAATCATGAAGCTTTTTGGTTTAGGAAACTTCTAATGATTCTAGTTGTAAAAAGGAAGAAATAATTCATGTTTCCCCTTCCCATTCCTGACTTTAAAAATGACACATCAAAGCTAAGACATTCCTGGAGGCCCCGTTTAAATAAAAGATAAAGATACCTCCCCTTCTCCATGCTGTGGTCTGGGTTCATAATTAGGCTATAAAATGACATTTGTTGAATCAGATAATGGTTGGCCCTCCTGGAAATCATTTGAAGTTAGGTGGCCTTTGTTAGGAATAGAGGGAAAGAAAATAGGAAACGGTTGCTTTATAGTAGGGAAAAGTTGGCTGATATTTAATGAGGATTTATTACATGCCAGGCACTCTCCAGCTGCTTTTCTCTATTACATTATTTCATCTTTATAACAAGCCTGCAAGACAGGCGCTATTATGTTCATTTTACAGGTGAGGAAACTGAGACTCAGGGAGGTGAAGTAAGCGGAAAGATCCAGTATTGGAATCCAGGTATATCTGACTACAAACTTGAACCCTTAAACATGGTTGATCACTAAGACTTTGGGGATACACACGGAACCACATCATTTAGAAATAAAAATTCATAGCAAGATCGTGTCTTCTAAGAACCCGTGGTTAGTGATGACCCAGAGGTTCCCAGAACACCTTGTAGTGGGTACACACCCTTCCAGTGTACAGTGTCCCACGATGCTGGAGGGTTTGGTAAGGTTACTCTGTGTGAGAGGCTTCCCTCCAGTTTCAAAGATAGCCTTCCCCACCCACCTGGCTGAGCTTTGATGGCCAGGGAGGCAAGGAGGCTGCCCCCAAGAGTAATACCTAGTCTGGGGAATTGCTCAAGTTTGAGAAAGCATAAATTTAGGTGATCACATAATTTCATATTTTAGGAAATGAAAAAACCAACTTATTCTTTTTTATCATGCAAATCATAGAAAGTAAAATCTTCTTGACTAGAGACTATAGTCAGAAGATGGAACAGCAACTCTCAAGGAAGCAAACTATCAAAAATTCTGGGCTTTAGTAAAGAAAAGGCATATTGGTTGTAAAAGGGGGAGAAACCCTTGTGCTGCTATTCTGCCCTCTACTGGGTCACAAACTGGCCCCCGTACATGGATGGCAGAGACCAAAGAAGGAACAAGGCCACTCCAGATGGGCAGGTAGGTGGCAGGTTTAGTACACAAGGAAGTTAAATACGAGGCTTGTCCTGAGCAGCTGCAAGACAGCAGATCTCCACACCCACCCTCCAGTATCTGCAAACTTCATAGAGAGGCCTTCACTGTGTAACTGGCTCAGTCACAAACACAGCCCAGATGGTCTCCACAGCACACACTCTCTCAAGGCTGAGACCTTGCAAAGGGCTGCGTGCACAGGAATTGCAGGCAGACTTATATTCCAAGGACAAGGGGACAGGGCGAGGAGCCTCCCATTGCCTGGGTCCAGCTCACAGTCATCCAGAAGTCACATCCTCTCAGTGACCTTCTCCAACACCCTCTCAGGTCAAACCCTTTCCTCTAATTAGTGCCAATTCTACAGAGAGGAGACACACGGAGGAGAGAGGAAGGGCAGGCAGGCGGGAGCAGCAAAGGGAGGGGGGGAGGGAGAGAAAACAGTCTAAATATTCACAGCTCAGAGGAAGCCCACAGCAAACCGCAGTCCCCGCTCGGAGACACATCTTCTCAGACACGATTCAGAACAAACGCCACGTGCGAAAGGAGAGATGCGCCTTAAATCTAATCAAAAGCATCACTCTTCCAGCCGGACGGGAGGCTGGCGGAGCATCCAGCCCTGCAGGGCTTGGTTCCCGCGGCTGCCCCGAGCTCAGAGCTTCAGGGATTCCCCTCCAGCTGACCCAATCAATCCATCATCAATCCATCATCAATCAATCAAAACACCCACACGCAGCCCTCCTCTCCCCCGTCTTACCCCAACACTCCTGCGCACATACATCTTCGGAGGTAACCCAAAGAGAAATCCCGAGAAGTTTCCAAGGGATTTTATGTTGCCAGCCTTCTGTGTTCAGAAAACAATGTCACGTCCCTGGAAAAAAATACAGAGGTAGATGCCCACCCAAGTCGACCCTATTACCACAGAACTGAATGAAGGGTCGGAGTGTGTCTCCTGTATTGAGTACTGGGGCCACTGGATAGTTATCTCTTTTGCCAACTATAATGTATTTTGTTGAAGCAGGACTTGAGCAATAATAAAGGTAACTACGATTTCTTTTACCTGAGCAGGGTTGTATTGGCTAGATAAGCCCTCAGCATGCAGTGTGGCAATTTAACCCGCACAACAACCTGGTGAAATACGATCATCCTCCTTCCGAATGAATAAAAGCGGGGGACCGAGGGGCCACAAGGGCGGACAAGCCTGAGGTTCAGAGAGAGCAAGCAGCTTGAACCCAGGACTGGGGAGGCTAAATGAAAGGCCGAACTTTTTTTGAGGCAAAACTCCCTAAAGAGACTCATCTCGTCCTGGCAAAGCATTACAACGTAAAGAAGATTCCTCTAGGCATCTGGCTCCAAACAGAAAATGACAGTGTATGCACAAAACTCCTCTGACCTCACAAATTCACTCTGCAACAAGAAATAATAAACCAGAAAGCAATCATTACAGTGTTGAGAAGGAAAATTATAAATTATAACCACACAAATTTACTCCCATCTTTTCGCATATAAAGCTGACTGGGGGGAGAGGGGATGGTTATGTGAAAGCTCTAAAAATACATCAGCCATTTACCTTTGTTTAGGACTGCTTGGAGGTGTATTTCAGATGCTCAAGGGTTAACTCCAAATTGAAATAGGAATAATGGTCTCAGCCTGGGCCTCGATGACCTGGGTGGAACTCCCAACAATCGTAATATGTAGCCAATTTCCTGCAGGAGCCCCGAGAAGAAATCTCGCCTACGAAAATCACACTCGATTCTACTGGCAACACTAATGAGTCTGGACGAAAGTGTGAAAAGCTAAGATGTTCAATTACAATGATATCTGGATGAAACCTAATAGGAAAATATTTCTTATATTGTTACAAGGAAAGCCTTGGAATTAGGCAGAAGCTATTTCTCTGCAAAAGATGCCCCTCAGGCAGGCTTTCCATCAGATTGAGAAATCCAATTAAATATTTTTACAAATGTAGAAAAAGAAAGAAAGTACACAAAAATATCCATGTGATCCTCTTTGAATAAGAAGAGAAAGAGGCCCTGACTGAGTGGCTCTGTTGGGAGGAGCTTTATCCCATCACCAAAAGGTTGTGGGTTCAATTCCCAGTCAGGGACCATACCTCAGCCGCAGGCTGGATCCCGGGTTGGGATGTGTATGGGAGATAACCAATCGATGTTTCTCTCTCACATCAATCTTTTTCTTTCTCTCTCTCTCTCCCTTCTTTTCTCTAAAATCAACTTTAAAATATCCTTGGGTGGCAATTTTAAAAAAGGGCAATGAGAATTGCATGTCTTTCTCATGTTTCTGCATTTTTCCAAAATTTCTTTCATAAACATGCCCCACTGTAACGAAAAACCTTTGAATTATTTAAATACAAAACACAATTTAGATTCTGAGGTTCTTCTTACGCTCTGAGATTGGGATGTACTCGTTTCTAAATCTAAAAGGATCTCTCTAAAAAGCAGCGAGGTATTCAGTTTCCAGTGGACCTGAACCCTGCATCCTAAGCGCAGCGGATCTTCATTTCATCATTTCACTCCATCCCCCGAATGAAGATAAAATAACATACCTTTAGGGCAAAACTTTTATTTAAACATATTTCAACTATCAGTGATCATAGAAAAGGAAATATTTATGAGCCTGAGCGAAAGAAAGAGAAGAGAATTCTTTCAAGTTCTTAATGAAAGACGCTTTTTGGGGAGAAATGGCTAACGGGGGAAATGGCCTGAGGCGTGGAAGAGACCATCAATTATGTATTGGCCCTCCTGCTGCGCCTTCTAGACTTTAGATACACATCAAAAGCTGTGGGCTAAACTGAGCTAATTTCTGAGGCACATTTCCATTTACAATTACCTCGTGGGTTTCAAAACGCGCTGGTTCTGAGAGCCCATCAACACGTGTGGAAGGGTGGCCACACAACACCCCTAATCACACAACCAGAGCTCCCTTACGGCGCATGTGTTCCTGGAGAGATGCATGCAAAGCAAACTACACTTGAAATGCACTGGGGGGTTCATGCGAATCCTTTGGGAAACCAAGAACCTTTGGATAATATGAAAAAGAAAAGAAACCACACACACCCACTGAATTATTCATCTGGCAAGCTTTGATGTTTTTCATATTTGCTTTCTTCCAAAGGGACGTGTTTGGACAATACGCACAGAAACCCTTGACAAATGTATTACTTATAACGAAGGTTAGAATTTTCAATTTGAGAGCAAAGGTTATTTGACTAATTAGGATAAACTGAGCAGAACTAAAACAAAACATACATTCCATCCCACTACAGACAGGCAATATTTAATTCTATTTCCCGTACTAAGAATTTTCAGCTTATAACTAATTTAAAACTGGATTTTGCCCCTTGTTTTAATTGATAGCATCTGTAAGCCAATTGGCACTATTAGGAGCTGTCTGAGTTCCAGATAGCTTTAAAAGGGTAATTATTTTCAGGCCACTCATGTGTTTTTAAATATTTTATCTAGAATTCAGAATATAATTTTCCTTGTGTGTTTGACATTTTGTTAGGGAAAATACAAATGCTTCCAAACAATGATAATATCAACTGTGATTACAGCAAACTGGAATCACATCCTTGGTCTTCTCCCCTGGGGTTGTTTTGGGACCAAGACAAACTCAGCTCAAGAAGTGAATTGCAATAATTAATCTGTCTTGACATTGAATAAAAAAAAAAAAATTGGAGGAGGCAAAGGTACCTGAGCCCTGAAGATACAGCTCTTGGCTTGGATAGAGCCCTCCCCAGTGCTGCAAATCTACACCTGAAATGCCCATTGGGACCCCAAGGGTAGCAACTGTCTTTGGGCAGATAGCAGAACACACTGTATTAGTGGGGAAAGAAAGCTGATGTTGTATTAATTACAACAGCTACTATTTATTAGGTCCCTCTAATGGGGCTCCTCCTGGGCTAGGCCTTCTGCATATTTTCCCTCATTCATTATTCAAAACACTGTTCTGAGGAAGGTAGTACTGTCTCCATTTTACTCATAAGAAAACAAGAGCTAAATTAGAGTGACTTACCCACATTCACACAAGTAGCGAATGGCAGAAGGGAGTGTCGTTCAATCCATACCTGAGTCTTAAACCCAGGATGTTTTCTAATGTGCCAAGCTCCAGATGAATGATTAAGAACTTGTGCCAATCGTGGTAGCCAGCCTCCAAGATGGCCCCAGTGATGCCAGCTTCCTGAGTTCACACCTTTCCATAGTCTCCTCTCATACTGCACCGGGCTTGATCTCCGTGAGCAATCACATCTGGAAGAAGTGATGGGATATCTCTTTTAAGATTACTTGTAAAGGGCTGTGGCTTGCCTCTTAGGTTCTTTCTCACTCTCTCCTTTTGCTCTTGGGGAAGCAAGCTGCCATGTTGTAGGCAACCCTCTGAAGAAGCCCACTGGTGAGGACCTGAGCCTCTGGCCAACAACCGATAAGACTAAAGTGTGCTGACAGTCATGTGAGGGAGCTTGGAAGCAGATTTTCCAGCCCCAATGAATCCTTGAGGTGATGACCGGCCTCAAGAACAATTTGACTGCAACCTCAGGAAAGACCCTGAGACAGAACCAACCAGCTAAGCTTCTCCCAAATTCCTGACCTTCAGCAGCTGTGTGACATATTTGTTGGTAAGCTACTGTTTGGGGATAATTTACTACACATGTAACTAATACACCGATGTATGTGAACTTTTGTAAAAATGATAAAGGCATATCATTGGTTTCCTAGTGTACCACATACGGAAAGCCTCATGCTAAATACCATGGGAGAAATGTTTAATGAAAAAACATGTCCCCAGCCCTCAAGTAACTTTGAACTAGAAGGAAAGAGGAAAACATATATGTAGGCATATCACAAACATTTTCAAAAATATGTCTATGATTTTCTCTTGGGTTTTTCTGTGAACAGTAGCTTTTCCCTAGTTAGCTCGAATTATCTAACCAGATGCTTTGGGGGTATTAGGATTATTATAGAAGACCTACAAAGAAAAAGAAAGGGTTATAATTAAGCTTCTTAAATTCAAAATAGCATTTTCTTACAAGATAATTGGTTATAAGCCAGACATTGTTGAGAACAAAACATCTTCTAAATTCTTTTAGCTCCCTTTTAACATATCAAGAGCTGGTGCTGGCATATGAAATGAGACTTTCTCCTACAATGTAGAGAATATAGCCTTCTATCTATGATGGCTGCCCTAGAACAAAAGGAGGACATGACCTAGGAGAAGTAAAAGAAGATTCAATAGGTAGTGGACACTGTGGTCTCCCAGATCTCCTCTGGCTGTCAGCCTTCTTCAGAATATGTCTCTGCTAAAGAGTCACCTTGCCCAGGCTATGCTCCTTTGCAGGGCAGCTTCCGTTCAATAACTGGTAAATGCAGTGCAAAATCTTGGCCAACTTGCCCCAACTCAGGACAACTCTGAAGGGTCATTTCCAGCTCCCCACAGGGTTGGCTGGGGCCATTGAGAGTCCATTACAGCCCAACTTTTCCCTCTGCCCAATCAGGCTTCCTTCCTTTGCCTTCCACAGGTGATAATCCCTAAAGGACTCCCAAGAAACCTTCTGCAAGTTAATCTGTACGTTAACATCTGCTTTTCAGAGAACCCAACCTATGGCACTGTCCCTTTGGGTCCAGTGGAATGTGGGGACCAGGAAATTTGTAGGATCAGACATGTGTCATGCCCTGAACCACAAAGCCCTGGAGAGGAAGCAGCTGGTGGACACATTATTGGCAGATGGCCTTTTACTCAGCTCACAATTTGGGACCTGGGAGATCATCCTACACCAACACAGTGAGCCCCAACATAGGGAGGGAGATGGACCGGGAGTGCTGGGCAAAGAGAAGATCAAGTTCGTTGTCCTGAGTCCCCTTGGTTTTCAGTGCAGGGGAAATGCCAAACTGAGGGCCAACAGACAGCCATGGAACCCGCCACAGCCAGGGCTAGGTGTGAGGGAAGAGACTGCTCGGCTGGGGACAAGTTAATGGATATGGCAGGTTCAGAGGGACGTCCCATCCTTAGATGCCAAGGGAAAGCTAAGGCAGCAGGGAAAGGAGACAAGACCCAGGCTGAGCTGAAAAAGATTAGCTGTAGATTCAGCAGCAGTGATAGCAGCAGTCCCTACAGTGCATTGGAACAGAGTGGCCAGGTGGGGTACCAGGCCAGCAAACCCAGAAGGTCTAGTCCAAGGCCAGAGAGCCCCTTTCCAACCCAGTCCTCTAAGGTCACATAAGCCATGCCTCCTTCTCCCATATTCCTTGCCACAGTGTTAGAAAGGAGGAGAGAAGGGAGCATGGAACTCTAAAGACTGATATATTTAGCTGAGCCATTCTAGAAGAGAGAGACCCCTGCCAACCTAAGTAAAGGTGCTATGACTTCAGTGGTGGTTGGAACGGTCCCATCAGACACCGTAAATGAAAGTGTTTTATAAATAACAAAGCAAATTAGAAATATATATTTGTGCAATGTATTATATTGTCAAGATACCTAACCTCTTCTCTTTGATGTTTCTGTTTTTGTAAAGCCTTTATATTTTCAAGTGGATGAAATAATCTTTGAGGGTTGGATACACATTAAATGAGACGAAACCTGAATATAAAGCATTTCCATTGCACTGTGCAAGCTGAAAACTAGCAGACCTGCCACGGTGCCCCTACCCAGGTGGGAGCTAGGTATGGGGTGGACTGTCCAGATGCGAGGCCAGTTGAAGACCCGAGGCATGAGGAAGGGTCTGTAGATGTCAAGAGCGAGGGGGAGGCCACGACAGCTGTCCCTTGTGATGAAGAGTCTCTGAACAAATATATGTGAAAACTAGGGCAACCATATCCCAGTTTTCTTGGAAGGATCCTGATGCATAGGTAAGATCCTCATGTTCCATCCAGTTAGTACCCTGTTTCATTCTCAAAAATACACCAGTTTAGGTGAGAAATTATACAATCACCTTAATAAACAGCTATTTGTTCAGAAGGAAATAGTTATATATTTAACAGAAAATCTCTGTTTAAATAATCTTATAGTGAATCCTTTGATAAAACTAAAAAACATTAAACATTATCCTTTTCATTAAAAGTAAGAGAGAAAGAGATTGATTGATTCTTGGCTGGACAGTGATTACCAGATCTTTTGATTGCTGTGCTTTGTGGGGACTCAGAAGGAAACCGGATCATCCACAGATGACATGAAGAGACCCCTTTCCTTTGCACATCCCAGTGCTCTGGGAGTGAATCTGAAAAGTGGCACAGGAACAACGGTTGCTGACATTCAGAAGGAAAGGAACCACTTGGAACTGTCTGTTCTCCGGAGCTTCATTTGAGGAGTGTGGCTAGATCTTGAACTCGAGAGAGAGAGCAAGGAGAGAAGCATCCACATGAGAGAAACCAAGCCTTCTGGGGACTGCTGCCAGCAGAGGTGGGTGGGGTGGGGGGACAAGGCTGAGACGGGTTCGCCTGAAGCACAGACTTGCTGCAAGTAGCACAGACAGAAGCCTGGAAGGGCGATAGGAACTGGATGAGGAAGGGGCCCAGGCGGGGGAAATCCTGCCAGATGTGGGAGAGACGTAAATCCTCTGGGACTGCCCAAAGGAGAAGATTTGAAGTCCTGGAGTGAGATACAAGGATGCCGACTAATATGAGAGTAGTTGTCAAGACGGCTAGCTTTGCTGTTGTTATAACTTAATTTTTTGAAGAGGTAACACTCATATGGTTAAAATGTCAAAATCTACAGAACTACACACCATTTAAAGGTTCCCTGCTTTCCTCTCCATCCACTCCTTCCTCCCCCTTCCCTTTGGTCTCTCCTTCCATAGATATTCTACATCACCTAAGCCAACAATATTCTCATTACCCCTCCTTTTTGGGTTGCATTAATGGTAGCATATTACATCAATAAGCCTGACCCTGCTTTCTGTCATTGAAAGCTTTATCTTGAAGATTGTTCTATATCAGAATACTGAAGTTCTCAGGTTTTCTATGGCCTTAGAGCATTCCAGTATATGGACAGAACATGGTTTACACCGCAGTCTCCTGGTAATAGAAATCCCAGTCTTGAGCTGTCAGTAGCAATGCTACCGCTTTGCCCTTACACATTCACCATTGCACACCTCTCAGTACATCTGTAGGATCTTTCTAGAAGGCAAAGGATACATGCATTTCTAATTTTGAAGTATTTGGGGATGTTGTCCTTTGTGAAAGTTACACTGATGAGCATTCCGGCCAGAGGACCCGTTTCCCCAGAGACCAGCGAGCTCAGTGGGCTGTCAAATGCTCTGATTTGGGGCCAGTACTGGGAGGTGGAGATGGAGGTGAGGAACCCTGCTTCCCCTATTCCTGCTATTTCCTGACAGGTCAGTGGGACCCCCGTGGCTCTCTCTACCTCCTGTTTCTTCTACTCCCAGGGAAGGAAAAGTCACTCGTCAGATCAGTAAACTTAGGAAGCGTAAACTGGCCCGGCTCCTCTGGGGGTCCCCTCCCTGGCCCAGGCTGCCCCAGGAAACGAGCTGCTTCTTCCCCACGCAGAGTGGAGAGGCTGCCTCTGTCTGCAGGGACAGAGGACGGCCTGCGCATCCCGGGGGCACGCTGTGGCTTATTTGGCTCTCACACTGAACCTCATCTTACCAATTAGCCCTTCTCAGTAATGAGGGGGACATTTCAGCCACCATCTGCTATTCCCTTATTTCATTTCTCAGTTTATTCACAGCTCAGACAGAGAAGGTCAGAGACCCAAGTGGGCGGCTCACAGTCAGGAGATATCTTACTATTTCCTGGAAATCTACTTCTCTACTTGGAAAAACTACTGAAGACTTCAGCTGTCCACCCAAGCAGTATTTCTACAAGTGGGGTCATCTGCCTCCAAATCACTGGGAATGTGGGAGGGAGGCAATTATTTAAAAATGCAGATTCTGGGCTCAACCCAGAATTTCAGAACTGGAATTACTGGGCTGGATTGGAGGGCAGGAGGTGAGGTCCAGGGGTCTGCATTCTATAACAAGCTTCCCTGGGTGATTTTAAAGAACAGCTAAGTTTAGAAAGCATTAAACTAATGAGTCATTACTAGTCCTAAGAAAATCCTGAGTAGCTTGTATGATTATAGTGACCAAAGTCAACACATCAGCGAAAGAGGCGAAAGAAAATATGACTCAGGAGAGAAAACTTGAGAACTGGCAAGTGCTAGCAAGGCATAATAGGGAAGAAATATTCATGAGGCTATTAAAGAAAGAGAGAGATAAATGGCGATCTCCTGTTAGGGATGGCACTTCAAAGCTGAGTGGCATCAAAGCAGAGAGACAAATAGCACCGATGAAAGCTGTGGGCTTCAATTATTTATCGGCGTGGTGAGAAAGGAAACTGGGGGGATTCGGTGCCTTCCACATATTCTAAATAAACTGCTCCTGCCCGGCTAGATTAATTAGTAAATTAAAAGACTGGGTGTTAATTAGTCGCCTTTATACTGCTTTACCTATCCACGGCACAGCTGAGGGGTGATTATCTCCTACTTGTTAATTGGCTATTAACAGCGGGAAGCGATTGCCTTGGAAATTATTCCCTGGAAAGTGCTTAAGGTCTAATGTTGAGAAATGTATCTGTACACATATTTGCATATGAGCCAGGGTGTAGCCAAAAATGCTGGTGTCGCCTCATACTAAAAGGCATCGGCCTTTCTTGTCTAACTGCTCACATCCACTCTTCTGAAAGCAGGTATGAACCCGCTCCTTGGCAGGGCCAAACCACGGCGGACTGGTCACAGCTATGTGAACTGACCCAAGGTAGTCTGTTAGTTACTTATATCTACTGTTTACATTTGTATTAGAAGGTACCGGAGTGATTTTTATTGAAGTAAAAAAATACATTGGTATGCATTCATCTTAGTGCACATTTGGATGAGATTGTGCAGATCTATATACCCACACAATTTTTAATCACATGGTGCCATTTCTAGAAGGTTCCATGATGCCACTTCCCAGTCTAGACCCATTCCCCAGAAGCTACCACTGGTTTTCATTTTGACAGCTTTGCCTCATCCTGAACTTGATATAAATAAACTCATGCAAAATGTATTCTTCTGTATCTGATTGCTTTCCTCAACATAATATCTAAAAATTATGACTGCTTTTTTATTGAGATTTTCTGGAGAAATAGTTAGCCAAAGAAGAGCTGGTGCTTCCATTAGAAGTAGGACTAAAGCAGGGAAGCTCATGCTTTGCTTTGGGGACCCTGGGCTCTGAAAAGCATGCATATGTTTACTCGTGGGGCCAAGGGGCGGTGGCACTGCCCTGGCTGAGTGTGTGATAGCCCAGGAGGATGGTGAGGCTGGCCGGGCAGGAGAATCATTGCCTCTGCTTAGACCCAATGTCATCAGTGAGTCCCTAAAAACAGGACACGCAGTTTTGCCTTCACAGCTGCCTTTGAAATTCTTGGCATCCCCCACAGCTATGTCCCAAACTTTAGTGAGCATCAGCATCACCCAGAGAGGTGGATGAACCACAGACTGCAGGGCCCCAATCCCAGAGCGTTTGATTCAGTAGATGGGGAGTTTATATCTCTAACAAGCTCTCTCGGGTAATGCTGGCAACTCTGCTTAAAGACCCACTGCTCTAGAGCATCACTCGGGCCTGGGGAAACTGCTGCTTATGCTCCCAAAGATTTGCAGGACATCTCGTCCTGTCCAAAACATCCAAGGAGATATGTGGCCATGCCAAAAGGTCCATGCTTAGAAAATGTGCCTAGGTTCAAACAACCCTTAATGTTTACTGCTATTTTTTGTTTACAGAATTAATACATAAAAAATACTGTCATGTTTTATGAGATAAATAATGGTATTATGACTGTATTGTCAATAATAACCCTTCTTGCCTTGGTGGACTAGCTAGTAATGGAACACAGGGTTAGGTAGATGGGTCAGGGTTTGAATCATGTACAAGAGCGAAATTTACATTAACTATGGACCAAATGTCTCTGCAGATGTTTTGACAGGACCAAATATCAAGGACAAAATATCAAGAACATTTTGGCATGGACCAAATGTCTCTTTGCACATTTTGGACAAGACCAAATATCAAGAACCATTAGGCATTGACCAAATGTCTCCGTGGACATTTTGGACAGGACCAAATATCAAGAACATTTTGATGTGGACCAAATGTCTCAGTTGACATTTTGGACAGGACTACATGTCTGCTAATCTACTGAAGATATCATCTACCTTCGTAGGCTCACTCTCACCACTCTCAAAGATAAACAAAGCTGGACATTGCTTAAAGCCATGAAAACAGATCTCATTTAGTAGCCACTGAATAGGAGAAAGAGCTGAGCTCCATTCTGATTCTTGTGGAGGCGACTGGGCATTTTAAAGGGAGAATTAGGAAGGAGGGAGAGGGAGCAAGTGGGGACTCAAGTAGAGCCAGGGAAGTGAAAATTTCAAAGGGCTGGTCAGTGCACATGCAGTTAGGCCAGTTGTGTCTGCCAGCTGGCAATTATCTTAGGCCTCCCTCCCCCCACAGAGGCCTGGAGAGAGGCCCAATCCTCCCTGATGATTACAGATCCAAGAAATGGCTTCCAGGTCCTTGAGAAAGACACTCCTGAGTTGTAGGAGGTACACATATATCTCAAAGGGACAGAGGAAGGAGTCACAATTGTGAGCCCTCTTTAGTAAATGGTCTAAAACAGGAAGTCAGGGTCTATCAGCAGGTGTTGGCTGGCCACGTGGTCTCTGTTGCTGCTACTACTCAGCTTGGCTGTGTAGCATGAAAACAGCCAGCCATTCACAATATGTAAATAAACTGCATTTCAATAAAATGTTATTTACAAAACAAGATGGCAGGCGGGATGTGGCCCAATGGCTACAGTTTACCTGCCTCTGATTTATAGGATATGGATAATGATATTAACAATTTTGGATATCTATTGCTGCTTAATAAAACAACCAAAACTGAATGGCTTAAAACAACATAAATTATTTCTCACAGTTCCAAGAGTCAGGAATTCAGGCGGGGTTCAGATGGTCAGCCTCTCTCTCCGCTGGTGTCTCATCGCTCATTACTCCAGCCTGAGCTTCTTCACACAGTGACGGGCTTCCCCAGAGAAAACACAAAGCTGTCGGCTTCTTACAGGCCAGGCCTGGAAATGGCACAGCACTGTTTCTGCCACATTCTCTTAGCCAAAGCAAGTCACAGGCCGTCCCAGGTTCAAGAGCAGAACAAAGAGACTCCTGATGGGAAGGAGCCACATGTGCGTGAGTGAAGGGGAGGAGTTTCCGGCAGTCATCTTTCAAGAGTATGCACCTGGCTGAGAGCTTAAAAGGAGCTCATAGAGGCAAAATCTTCAGCACATAAAATGGGTCAGTACTACCCCACTAACAAGGCAGAGTCCCAGTGGTGGGAAAGCTCCCGAGTCACCCTTATTCTTGTCAAGGTGACAGCAGCAACCTCCTTACTGGTCTCCCTGCTTCCAATTTGTTTCTACTCTCCCCACTGTGTCTGTGATGAAAGCAAGTCAGGTGATGTCACACCCCTGCTTCAAACCTTCCGATGACCTTCTGTGATACTTAAAAGAAAGAGCAGCCCAGCCAGGCATGGCTCAGTGGTTGAGCATCAACCGAGGATTGAGGAGATCACAGTTCGATTCCCGGTCAGGGCACATGCCCGGGTTTCGGGCTAGATCCCCAGTAGGGAGCGTGCAGGAGGCAGCTGATAAATGACCACTCTCTCATCATTAATGTTTCTAGCTCTCTCCCTTCCTCTCTCTCTGAAATCAATAAAGATATATTTAAAAGAAAGAAAGGGCAAACTCCTTCCCCTGGCCCTGATTTCACCCCAGCCAGCTCTACAGCCTCATTTCCTCCACTCTTCCTATTACTCACCCTACTCTGGCTGCACTGCTCTCTTTGCAGTTCCTTGAAATGACAAGCATGCTCCTGCCTCAGGGCCTTTGCATTTGCTGTGCCCCTTTCATGGAGTGTCCTTACTTCACAAATCCAGGTGGTTTAATTCCTTAATTCTCTCAGGTGTCTGCTGGAATATTATCTCAGCAGAGAGGCCTTCCTGGCCCACGCTATCTAAAAGGGGATGTGTCATGACTCTCCGGCCACTTAACCTCATGTTACTTTTTCAACACAGTTTTTATCACTACTTGCCCTACTCTATATGTATTGACGGATTTGCTATTGTCTCTCCCACTTGCAATAAGCTTCGCTTGAACAGGGATTCTGTGTGTTCACCTTTTAACCCTCAGCACTTAGTCATTAGCATGTACAATGCATGTTTGAGTCAGGGAGGGAAGGAAGGAAGAAGGGAGGAGGCTGTGAATGTGAGACCACCTTAAGTTCCACATCAGTTGACTGCATATATTTCTAGAGACTTGACTACAGAACATGGTGGTTTTCACCAGGCAGTCTTCCCCCATCCCGTCCCATGGCATGATTCATTTATAGACATCTTCTTTACTGGGCTGCCAGTTCTGCTTCACTTCGACCCCAGGCAGGCTTGCGAGAACTGAATGTATTCTTAAAAGCTACTCTGTGCCAGTTTCACCAAATGCAGTCTTTCAAAGAGCACTTCTGGCCACTTGTCTTGTTTTCCCTTTTCTAGGATTAGTTATGGTCAAGATGAAAGCAATCTGCTAATAAATCTTTTCAAAGGCACTTTAATTGAGATGTTCGTGTTCAGATTTTTTAGCCTCAAAACAAAATGCTCAAGGGAACTCATGTTAGATGAGCTGAAATAAGATCTAGGGCTTTGTTTTTAACAAACACACTGCCAACAGTCAGGCAGTGGTGAAATGAAGACTTTTAAAGCAAAGCAGGAGATAGAAAAGCCTAAGAGCATGGATTTGGTATCTGGCAGAACTTGAATTCTGGCCTCAGTATTTCCAAGGTCTGTGTCCTTGGGAGTTTTGCTTAAGCTCAGTTTTTTAACATATAAAATAGGGGTCATAGCTGTCTATCTCATAAGATTGTAAATGAGTTCATGAATATGAAATACTTAGCAGAGTGCCTGTCAGTATTAAGGGTCTAGTTAACAAAGGCCCCCATTACTATTGTTAAAACAGGACCAACCCAAAATCCTACAGTGACATTTTCTAATACATCCCATGCCCTGTGTTTAGGATAAAAGAGCTGGTTTCCAATCAGTGGGTGAATGAGAAGGCAATACAGGGAAAAGCTGCTGGGATCATCAGAAATTGGGGGATGTATATGTATGAATGAAACCATTGTGGAAAGAATCAGCCCCTCAGCCAACAGAGCACTGCCTTGCTACCATGAAAGCAAGTGGCAGAAGTGGGGAAAACTGGGATTTGAGGGAAGATCCTTTTGACAGAGAATAAATAATAACAGAGGTTCCTGAAATCAGAGACTACAGCATCTCCACCCTCCCCATGATCCATGACCATGCCTGATCTAAAGCATTTTGAACAAAGGATGAACTCAGCAGACACTTCTGAAGCCAGAAAATCATGGCTCTCTGCAAACTCGGGCCAAGCTTAACTTTCAAAGGGAACCATATATCACAGTGAATTGGAAATGTTGGGTCAATGACTTACTCTACAGAAGCTGGCCCCAGATGAGAGGAAACAAGGCATTCTCTCATTCTTGAACCCAAAACAAGCCTTTTTATTTCAAAACAAAACCTCATGTAGGTTGATGGTCAAAGAAGCTGGCCTTGGTACATGAGGCTTTTTCTTTGCCACCAGTAGTTTTGAGTTCTTCCATGAGGCTCTCTACCCAAGTGCCAAGAGGAAAATCTCCATTTTCTTTGACTTTGAGTATAAAGCAAAGCTGGAGAGCTAGTTTCTGCCTTCTTTTTTAAACTGTTGATTCACTATACTGATGAGCTCAGACACCCTGGGGCAAACAGGAAATGAGGATATGTCGTCAGGGTTTTAAATTGCTATTTGCCCCTAAAGCAATGTGTGGACAGCAAGGGACTCCAGTGAAAGTGAGAACATAGTAAAGTACTCTAAACCCAGAGTCAGAAAACCCTTCATTCTCCAGCAACAGACTCATAACTGAGCCTTAGAAAGCACACAGCCCTGAATCCTCTAGGATAATTCTAATTCATTTTTAGACTTTTTAATAAAGATTCTTTCAAAAGTGACTGCTAAATATAGAATTGTGTGCCTTTTACAGAAACAGAAATATAAAAAGGGGTCTTTCGTAAGGACTACATGGCCAAATAAAGGCTAGGGTGGCCTCACTTCCCAAGGCAGGGGCCGTGGGTCAAAAAAAAGTTTCAGAGGAAATGATTGAACCAGGCCTGAAAGCATGGTTAGACTCTCTCTTGGTAGAGGTGGCTATCCCAGGCTAGAAAGCGGGGCAGCATCCAGGGCATGGTGTGTGGTTCACTATTAATAAGCACAACTTAGGAGGCTAGATCATAGATGGCGGAGGACTTGAGTGTCAGCCCAGAGAGTCTAGGCTGGCCAGCAGTGGGTGCCCATGAAGGGCTTGGCAAGGAGAGTGGCAGAAAGATCGCCATGTCAATGGCCACACCACTTGCTACCATTCATGAGCTCTTACTCTTCACCAGCCCTCTCTTTAGCTATATCATGTCATTTAACCTACAGCAGCATTCTGAGTTAGGTGCTCTCATTGAGCCCAATTTTAAAGAAGAAAAAAACAGAAGCAAATTGTATAATTTGCCTAAGGTCATACCACTGATTAGACGCAAGGCTGCAGTTTGGACCCACATCTCTCTGACTCCCAACCCAGGTTCTTAACCACGAGCCCGTCGTGGGGCACTGGCGCAAGTCTATCAGCCAGAAGTACTGGAGGAATGGGGGTTATATGCTGAGGGTGAGGAGGTCTGTGGCTTCTACTCCAGGAGTCTCTGGACAGGACTTAGGGCTCAAATTAGAACAGGAAAGAAGAGGATCTGGAGCTGGAGTTGATTGAACCAAGGACCCAGTATCCTTGGAGGGAGGGCAGGAGGAGAGGGGAAAAGAGAGCCAGAGCTGCTCCTGCAGGAAGTGGGAGAGCCTGGGCACTGGGGGGAAACAGTAGTCAATCAAGGAAGGAAAGCGCCTGCAGACAATCATCCCCTCTCTTCAAAGGCCAGGTGAATGTTGAGAACAGTATGCAATCTGAAGTCCAAAGACTCTGGCATAAACTCAAGGTCCGCCACTCACCATCTGATATCGCCTACAGCATTCTTCCACTCATGGATCTCATGGTCCTCACCTGTACACGAGCTTGGAGACCCCTTCTCCCACGGGGCTTCTGTGAGCACTAAATAAAATGATGCATAAAAAGCACTAGCCCAGGGCTAGATTTTAATCAAGTCCTCAAGAAATAATCATCCCTTCCCTTTTTTCCTCTTTAAATTAAGAAATCAGAATGCTTTAATAAAGTAGGGGCGGGGAGTGTTATTTTAAGTCAGTGGCAAAATTTCTTTTAAGTGGAAACTGTTATTTAGAAAAACATCTTATTATTATTGATGTGAGAGAGAGACATCAATTTTGTTGTCCACTTACTTAGGCATTCATTGGTTGATTCTTGTACGTGCCCTGACCGAGGCAACCTTGGTATGTGGAGCAATGCTCTAACCAACTGAGCTAGCTGGCCAGGGTGGAAAACATCTTGAAGGGCCATCTGGTTGTGAAAAGATGGGTTCTAGCCACGATATGGAAGATGGAGGAGATAAAAAGTAGATAGATCAGCAGAGTTCCTTTAACCTTCCAGAAGAAAGGTGGAAGTCTCCTGGTAGAAATTGACATTAGCTGGTCCTCAGGAAAAGGGAGAGGACCCAGAAAACGGAGGGAGACTAGGGCTTGGGCAGGAAAGACCGCCCATGAGAAGTTCCCGGCAGTGGGAAAAGGCCAAGGGGAATGTACAGGCCAGAAAAGTCTCATAAATCATTCGAGTTGCCAGTCAGGGCTGCGTGGTGACTTCTCCGTAAAACTCTACCCCATCTGCTGTCTTGAGTTGGAGATGATTTAACAAAAATTTTTGGAAGGGTTTGTGGCACATGTAGGTGAACATGGGGTAAAACAGAACAGTCCAAGGAGGTGAACCTAGGTCAAGATCAAGTCATTCAGTGACAACAATAAATTGGAGAGCAAAATGAGAAACTGTAAGACTCCCAGTGTTCATAAAAATATTAAGATTGGGCCTGGACTTTTACTGGATGTGAGACCGGGAGGGCAAGCCTTTTTAAAATTTGTTTTTAAATGTTAAAAGACAGGATGACCCCATAAGTTCTCAGGACGTGGATTCCTGAACAGCTCATGCTGGAATTATTTATGTAACCCAGATATCAACTGCAGCTCTTTGTCCCTCAGCGATCAAGCTGAACTTGGCTTGAACTCTACTTCCTGAGCGCGAGAGTCCAAAAAGGGACATCACCCCTTTCTGTGAATTCTTAGCCTCCTGTCCTCCTGGTCTCCCCATCCCTGCTTCTTTGCCAACACCTCCAATCTCCATTCTGCTCCCTACCTATTCCTATGAAAATTTCCTCTTGAGTTGAGCCTCTCTGTGTCTAATGCCTTTATTGCACAGTGTTTGATGTTCCCACCTTACTAAGCCCATCACCTGCAAATGCTCCTCCTCACTGCCTCAGCCCTGAGATGTGTGGCCATCTCCCCCTTCTCCAGGGAGCAGGTTCCCAAGACTTTCTGCCCCAGTCAATTTAAGCAAAAATTTAGACTTTTAGGACACCCTTATAAAAGTTTGTTTTAAGAATACGGTTATATTTGGACTGCTTTATTTATTTACTTTTTAGCTTGACACAGAGGATCAGGCCAGAAGAAAGTGCTAATGAGAAGTGGAACAATGAGAATAGTTCCGATGGTTCCAAAAATTTCCTCCCAAGTCCATTTGCGACTTCCCAGGGTCTCTGTCTCTCCCTCTTTATCTCTCTCTTTCTCTTCCTATCTTTCTCTCTGTCTCTCCCTCCCTCTCTCTATCTCTCTCACACTCTCACACACACACTAGTTTGTCCCTAACTGAACCACAGGACAGCCAGGGTTACTGGACGTGCATCACTCTGACCACGCACCAGCCCAGTCTCTCCAGTTATGCGGTGAGCAGAGATGACATCCAGGACAAAGGCAAGACAATGGAAGCAGAAGAAGTCTCGGGAGCATCTCCATGCCTGCTTCTCTCTGCTCACGGTCATCTTATCCCCCACTCTGAGCTGATATGTACCTGGCCAGCCCTTGTCCTGACATAATTCCAAGGGTTACCTGTTGCCTGTAGAGTGAGTGGGGCTTGAAGGGAACCCACAGTCCTCCCCTTCCCACTTCCTCTCACACTCACAGAGGCTGGAGTCTGCCTCTGCCTCTTCCGGGCCTTGCGGTCCTGGGGGGCCTTGCTTTGTGAGTGTGTCTTCTCATCAGTAAAAGCCGGGAGTTGGTGGGAGACATCTAAAGCTCATGCCAGCTTTAACATCCCGGGAGCATGACCTCTACATTTGCAAACCAAAAATTGAAACGTCTTCGCCCCCAGGTGGGAGGAAGCGCTCTGTTACAATTACTTAGTAATTTGTCTAGAAAGCTCTCAAAGAAAGGAGGCATTAAATTGTTTTTCAGTCAAGCATTCCCAACTCAAACACATGTGTGTGCATGTGCACACACACCCCCCCGCCCTTTGGGGCTCAGCTTTGCATTTCAAATATGTACACTTCTGAAGTTCTTAAAGCTTTGTCTCATATATATATACATATACATATCTATATTTCATATATATATTTGACATTTCTCAATCTCTGAGATCATGTGACACTAGCATTTCCTATGTGCCAGCTGGCACCGCCCTACATGCTTTTCCTACATGAACTCAGTAATGCTCACAGCAAATCTCTGAGGAAGGCATCTCCCCAAATGGACCCTGACAGAAGGCTTGACAGACAATCATAATGGACAGATTTCCCCTAACCATGCTGCAGAGAGTCCCTGTCCTGTTCTGCCTGCTTGGGGTGCCTTCCCCTGGGGAAGGGAGGCAGGGAGGGGAGCCGCCCACACCTGCACCCTGCCATCGCCTCAGGCCAGCTGGAGGCTGTCACTTCTGCTTCCCGTGTCCCTGCAGAAGCACCTTCCTCTGAGCCAATCTGCCCTCTGGTGTGTAGCAGCCAGTTACAGAGGTTGAGACCAGGGCTCAGGGGACCGCGCAGGGAGCCGGACCTCATGGCTATACCCCAAAATCACGGAGCGCTCACCCTGAGATCAACGCAGGGCTGAGAGAAGGCCGAAGGGATGGGAGTCTGCACTTGCTTCCCTGGCAGGGCCTCTTTCCGCCCCCTTCTTCATAAGCTTATTAAATATTTCATCTGTTCCCACTGCCTTAAATGCCCTTCATCTCACCTAAACCACCTTCCAAACCTTCCTCCGGAAAGGAGTCTTCATCGCTTCTCCTAGAATCAGTGACCCTCTCACCAGTGACTCATCCTCAGAGCATTTCTTACACACCCTGCTGTTATTCCCCCGGATGGGAGAATTCTAGAACCCAGCCTGCTGCTTCCTGCCACTGTCCGGCACCTACAGTTAGAATTAAGTGCGTGCCTGTGTCCCTATCATTTGTTAGGATGACACGACTATGATTATTCCTCTCTCCTCCGGGAGGCTTTTATCAAACTTCTCCCATTTTCCCACAAGACTTACTCCCTCTCTCTGGTACAGCCCCCATTATTTTATGGCAACTACTTGTTTGCATGGCTGTCTCCCTTCGAGCTAGAGTTCCCAGGAGCAGGAACTATTTGTAAAATACATCTTTGAAATCCCAGGCCTTAGCATAGTTCTTGACACTTAAAAGGTATGCAGTAAATGTTCTATGGATGGATGGATGGATGGATGAACGAACCAGTGAATGTCTACTCTTTACATAATTCTGGAAATACATATTATGTCAACAAAAGTGTCTGAACCGTTTCCACTGTTCCAGCTGACACTAATGTGTCCCATCCTGTCTCCTAGATTTAGGGACCTTCATTTTCCTTCAAGGTTATTTTCTGTGTGTGTGCAATGTTTACTTTTCACCATGATCGTCGATGGTTTATTTGGCATAGTGTTTAATCCTGCTAATGAAGTCATCAGCTGCCTGCCTAGTACAGTTTTAGAGTTGGTTCAAGGCTATGCTTTCCCCAAAGTGTCCCCCTTCCCACCTGATCTTTCCCAGACACCAAAATACCTCCCCAACCAAGTTGGAATTGACATAAGAATTTTCCCTGTAAGACCCCTTTCAGAGGGTCACTCTTGTCATATTTGAATGGTAAGACCAGAAGTCACTCGCATGAAAGTCACCCTTGCTTAGCATGAATTAAATGCACAGACTGGTTTGTAGACCTTGGCAAACAGAGACCCACTGTGGACAAATGGTGAGCCCAAAGAGCCTTTTGTGGGGAGTAACAGGACCCCTGCCTTGGAAGCAACACTGACCCTGATGCAGGAGCCTTTTGTCAGGTCACAAACCTCGAATTATGCATCACGAATCAGTCCTCTGTGCCTAAGGCTCCCACCTGCAGAACTAGAGATTCCGTATCTTTCTCTTTGCTGTTCATAACCCTGACCTGGGAAAACCTCTGCTGAATTCATTGTAAAGACATCCACATCTCTGTCGCTCCTCCTGCCAAGATTATCCAGGACACTTTCCGGCTTTGTGTCCCCAAGGTGAGACCAATCTCACCAAAACAATACTCAGTGGAGGTCCTATTAGGAGTAGACCGTAAGGGTGCCGAAGCAAGCCCTCTGTGTGCCCTGTGCCCCGTCCTTTAGCCCATTCCCATCCCCTATTTTCCATTTCCGTCTCTGGTCAGATGTTTCATGTGATTCCCAGGGTTCCTTTGTTTGCCTCCAAGTCTGAAATCCAATCTGCCTGCCACACAAGGAGGGCATGGCTACCTCACCCTCTGATGTCTGCAGCTCATCACATCACAGTCTCTTCCAAAGGGGTCTGCTAGGCTTCTCAGAACTGTGTACAGAATCTTCCTGTGCTGGAAAAATCCATTTCAAGTGCAAGCAGATGCTGTACCTAAAGACTGAAATGATTTCACATCGCATCTTGTTGGAAACAAGTGACAGAGCTCTAGATGCCATCGTGTAAAATGCCCAACTCAACGCCTTTCTCTGCTTTCAAGGGCAGAGTCAGGTGATTACTTCACATTGTGGATCATACTTCCTGCCAGGTGGAGTCCTCCACATCTAGCCAGGCCCCTTCGCAATAGATGGGCATATTACATTCACTGTGTCAGGCACAAAAGACACACCTTATGTTGTTAATGAATGGACGCTGGTATTTCTCAAAATGCCCAATAAGGCAAATAGGATTCCCATTTTACAGATGAATAAACTAAGGTTTTGATACCTCCCTCCCTGCAAAGTCCTACAGATGTTGGGGGCAGACCGAGTCTTGAATGCAGGCTGTGTACCCCAGCATCAGTATTCTTGCCCCTGCTCCATGCCCAGAGGCCTGGCATCCAGGATTTCCCTGAAGATCATGACTTGTTCCTTTTTTGGCAAATTCTCTCCTTATGCCAGATGACACCCTAAGCAACTAGGATGTCAGGTCAGTGTTGACATATGTTATTTCCCTGAGCCTCTAGGATCTAGTTAGCCATCAAGTGCTCACCAAGGGCCAGGTATTTTTCCAGGCCTTGGGCTTCCAGCAGAAAGTCAGACAAATTTTTATCTTAACAGAGCTTCTATTCTACAGAGCCAGTAAGGAATCATCTCCCTTTTCCATGGACCTGGTTTATAACGTCAGGACTAAAGAGCACACCTGCAGGCATTCTCTTCACTTAATGTACACTAACTCACCTAGCAATTTCTATGTGCGCCAGGCTATTATAAGCACTTCACAAGTAACAGTCCATTTAATTATCATAACACCCCTATGAGGCAGATGCTGTTATCTTCATTTTATAGATGAGGCAACTGCAGTGTAGAGCAGAGAAATAACCCACCCCAAATGGAAGCTCCAAGGGACAGGGCCAGGCTGCTGAGTCATGCACTAACCTCTTTGCAGTGCTGCCTGGGCCACTTGGGGTTCACCAGAAAGCCTTCTGAACAGCATGGCTTCAGAGTAATATCCTTGCCAATTGTCACTGGTACCATGACCATTTGAAGGTGGAGAGCACTTTGCATGATTAGATATGACAGAAAGTCACTGCCATGGGTGATGTTGCCTAAGCTTGTGGCCAGCAGCTCATCTTACTTAGTATTTGCTAAAAGTCAGGTTCTGTGCCAAGAACTCTTCATGGAAACTCCAACTTAATACTAACAACCACCGCCCTGTGACCTAGACTAGCATTATGGAAAGATGGGGAGCGTGGGATTTAGGGAGCCGGGTGGACTGCTAGAAAATCTCCCATCCCCCCACCCAACACCACCACCCCAAATATTTTTCTTTTCTTCCTCTCCAGGAATATTTGTCTGGATCTATACATGCCTCCACTGCAGTGCTCAGGGCCATGTGAGCAGATGCTACGTGATGAGTGTGACTTCCAGGGAATGGAAAGGACGTGAGCCCTGTCCCTCCTCCCTCCCTCCGCCTGGGGCTGGACTGTAAACAGGGTGGCTGGCCATCTTTGACCATGGAAACGAAGGCAACGGTGACAGGGGAACAAGATGGAAGAAGCTAGTTTTCCAATGTTGCCAAACCATCACATCTCAAACACGCCCCACCCCAGACTGTTACGTGAGAGACAATTGTAACACTCATCTTGCTTAAGCCATTGCATTTGGGACCAGAAGTCTAGCCAGTGTTTTCAAAACAGTGCCAAAGTCACTCAGTCACAAGCAGAGGAGTTAGGGCGTAGACCCTGGCCGTTTCATAATGACGTTGACCTAGAAGCCTTTGTGTCCCTTACTGGACAGTTAGTTGGGCTGGCAGGGTGAAAGTCATAGTCATGGCAAGAGTCATACTTTGGAGGGGAGGGGCACACAGAGGTGGCACCCTTCCCTTCTAGCCCACTACCCTCCCTCCTTTCCATCCTTGGCTCTCTCCTGCCCTGTCCTTACCACCTGCTGTGTAGGAAGGGGCAGTTCTCTAAGCTGAGATTGTATCTAGTCAAGGTTACTGGCATCTGTGAAGGGGTAAGAGCCCCTAGCAGGCTTGATTGCAAACAACACCGTAAGTTGCAGGTTCTTCAAAAACCTCAAATTCTCCAAACTTTGGGTGAGACATTTTATATATATCTTCACGAAAATTTGCAAGTTTTAATTTTGAGTTTGAAGATTGTTTCTATTACATGTGAGCAATATAAAATACAAATAGTATCCTAGAGCCACTACAAGATACACTTCAAAATGAAAAACAGGGACTGATAAATGAATGAGAAAATGTTTGTGACATGATGTGGAAAGAACAAAGGGGCGTTGTAGCCATGGCATGGAGAACCCAAAAGAACTAAATTCATGTTAAGAGTGAAGGCTCAGTTTCAACTAGCTAACATCACCCAACATATTAAATACAAATAAAATGGCAAACTCAATAAAATTCAAATAAAATGAGGTCATTTCATACGTGCATGTGATAGTGTTCTATAGATTTCTAGGACCTATAAAAGGGCTTATACAAAGTTTTATTTTTACATGTATTTAAGTAACTTTATCATAAAAATAATGAAGTCAGATTGGAGGTCATCAAGTGTGAGAAATCTAATATTTCAGGTCAACCGTGTGACAGGGCAGCTGTGACGGTTCTCACTGTTGCCTTGGAAATGTCTACATCTCATGACCGAACAGTAGCCTTGGAACATCACCATCCTCTCAGAGACGCTCAGCAGACATGCATCTGCCTCATTGCTAAGGAGAAGTATTCAAGTCACTGCTCTTGGACCACACGCGGGCAGTGCCCATCTGTGGCCGCCCAGACTTTCTCATCCCAAATAATTGGCATGAGGATAAACATCTTGTTTCACCCTTTTCAGTTAGGTATGAAATTGTTTCCTCTGCTAATTAACATGTGGGACATAAAAGGAAATTAAGTGATGACTCGAAAACATCGATTCACCGCATTAAATCAATCTTCCTTCCAGGAAGCGAGCTATTGCCATTAGCTTGGGACTCGTTTTTGCTGGTGTTCAGTGACTCTGTTTGAATGGATTAAGCCAATTAAACAAATTCAAGAACACAATCCTACCAAGCCTACAAATCTATGGTAATCAAATTAAAGTCACAGATTGGTTTTCCAGGCCTGAAACGAATAAGAAATAGGTAGAACAAGCACTAAAAAATGATACAGAAGTGGCTAGAATCTCAGATAAATCTGAAAGAGACTTACTGATTTCCTTCCCTGCACCCCGTATATATAGCTATACTATATCACACACACACACACACACACACACACACACACACACACACACAATGCCATTGTAATATAGACAGTACCCAATTTGCAAGCTGGTTTCAATATACTTTCTATTAAGTTTTATATAAAAGCAAACTGCTTGTTTTAAAAGCCATGTAAATTCATTACAAAAAATACTAAATTTTTTAAGTACCCATGATTTTAACTATCCAGGGCAAACAGCTGCCAGCACCCTCATGCACATAAGCACAGAGAATGAAGAAATGGTCTAGAAAAATATACACCGAACTAGGGCACACAGTGGCATCTCCTGGGAGTAGCCCTGGCTTCACCCTAGTCAGCCAACTTTGCTCAGGACCTGGACATGAGGGATGTTCAGTAATTTCAGTTCAAGCATGATGCCTACGTTGGAAAAAAAAAGTAGGTTTATAATAAGTAGAACTCATTTCCAAAGGAACCAATTCATTCAGTAAGAATAAAAAGTGTGACAAGCGTGACACTGTCTTAACGTGGGCAGAAAAATGATGGGTGTCCTATAGGCTCTTCTTTGGGCTCCTTTGTGTTTGCTGATCTTTTTTCCTGAAATGGTTTGGTACCGCATTGATAGAAAAAAATAATAAAATAATACCTATTAAAAAGAAAATTACGGACCCGTGCCCTCCCCCCACCACCTGTTGGCAGATTGGGACTAACTCATGTTGAGGCCAGTTAGCAGCCAGGATTCACCATGAACTGGGCCCTTGCTCCCCACAGCCCAAACGCTGCCCACAGGCAGGGTTTCTGGTAACTGTGGGTCAGAAACCCAGGGCAGCTTCTGGGGCCCACTTGCCCACCCAAATGCCATCAGGCCTGGTCCATAGAATCCCATCAGACCGTGTCAGAAAATACAGTAAAAGCACGACTGCTCCCCACACATCACACAGTTGTAACTATATTTTGGCTCGGAGGTTGGCCACGTCCCTGAGAAGGGAACATTTATTGACTGTGTACCATGTGGTCTATTACTTCATTTTGCTCTCACCACAATCCTGCTGCACTTGACCCATTATTCAGATGGGGAAATCGAAGCTCAGAGAGGTTAAGAAACCTGCCTGCAGTCACACAGTTAAGGTACGGCAGGGACAGGATTTACATCCAGGCAAGTCCGACTCCGGACCTGGGGTCCCTGTGCTGTCCCCGCGGGCAGCCTTGTTCTGGAGATGAGTATTCCCACCCGTCTTCCCTCTCGCCTGTCCTTTCCCCCCTCCCTGCTCATTCTGCAAAGCTGCTTGTCCCTACCTTTCTGCCCAGGATGTTTTTTGCCAACCTCTTGTAAGCAAGTGTGGTTGTCAGCAAAGATTTCCAACATCCATGAAGGAGGCAGCTTCTCACCCCTCACTATTCTGATTTCAGACAAGACAAAAAGGAGAGACACCTGTCTAGGACGCAGGGCCTCAGAGCCTTGGAAGCTCAGCCCGCCACTGGGGGCTCTTCTCCCCAACAATGACAGTCCCTTGCGTTTTCATTTTCAAATCCCATTCTGTTTCAGTTCTTCATTGTCCCTTTGCCTCCTTCCCTCTTCAGAATTTGTCCCCCGCCCATTTAATTGCTTTAAAAATATATTCATTTTTTAATCTGGCCTGTAACTGTCCCCTTAAGATAGCAACCAATAATTGCATTCTTTTGTTAAATGAGATTTGCTATTTGGAATAAGCTTCTGACCAGACAGGGCCCTCGGAACCTTATAACTAATCCACGGACACTGTAATAGCAGAAACGGCGCTGCTCTCATTTCTAAAAGCTGTTTCATTAATAAGATTCACATCTCAAGTCCGTAATATTCTCAGCTCTCTACTTTGCAGGCTAAACAAATAAAATGCTAAATCATGTTGAGGACAGGAGCAGCTGAGAAAATTAGAGTCTGTTGGAAATAGGAGCCCTTCATCCTGGCGCGTGACATTTCACTTCTTTTTTATTTTATTTTTTATTTAAGTAGAGTCAGTAAACAATACCATATTCTGAATGCACTTCAGAAGGCATGGTTTGCGCCATTAGGGAAAGCCCGTGAGGTATTTGTTTTTCCTGGCAGGACAAATAAAACCAACCTCTTCTTTCTAACCTGAGGCATTATGGGGATAACACACCTAAAAAGTATCTTGTTTAAACAGAAGGTAATGGCTTTTGTTCTAGGTTCTTTCTTATTTTTTTTTTTCAAATCAGAAGTAAAAGGCAAAAAACAAAACAAAACCAAAAAAGCTACAAAGGGGGAATGTAAGAAAAGGGAGAATGGGCAGAAATCGGCCTATATTTCAAAGGTAGAGAAAGTCATTTCAGGGGTTGGGGGAAGCGTCCCTGCTGAAACCGGCTCCATCCCCTGGAAATCACCTGTAGTTCTCAGACTCCCCCATCCAGGCAAATTAGGGAGCTGACAACTTCATGGGTGGTCCAGCATGCTCTTTCCAGGGCTGTTCTAGAGCCAGGTGTCCTGTTAAATTTTTAGGAATTTTGAGAATTGGTCGACATCCCATTGGTAGCTTAAATCAGACAAGGGGGAGAATATTTACAAAGAAAGCAGCAAACGCAACAAACCAGGACCTTCTTCCTCCAGGGAGCCGCCTGTTGTTAAGCCTTTACCAGCACACCACCGCCTCTTTCTCAGTCTTCCTGTGGCTTATCTTGGGAGATGCCCAGGCCTGGGGAGCACCCCAAAGCACATTCGCAATGAGAGAAGAAGAGCAGTGGCCACCTTCCAGAAGCTTCCCGCTAACTGAGACAGGAGGCTATATAAACACAGGGCACACTTAAATGCTTTCTGGAGGAGTCAGGATAAAGCAGACCCTCCCAACAGACTTCTCCTGGGAGCCAGAGTTTTCTAATTCTTCAGTCCTTGCTTGCCCCCACTCTGCCCTAAAGCACAAAGTCCTCATCGTCTCTGCATCCCCTGCAAAAAAGGCTCCGGCCTCCTTGGGCCACTCACCAACCATCTCAGTCCCATTCGTGTGACATTACCCAGAGGAGCAGCCCCAACTAAGGAAGTGAGCAGCAGGGACCCACCCTTTTTGACCACCCTGTATACCCAATACCTAGCATAGTGCTGGGGATTTAGTAGGTACACAGTAAATACTTTTTGAATAAATAAATAAACTCAATAGGCAAATCTCTGATAATCTACTCATTGCTGGCATCAGAAAATCTTGGTTAGGGGCAGTAATTTAAGAAACGCAAGATAAGACATCAAGAAACCTGGATTCGAGACCAGCCTTGGCAGTGAACTTGCTTGTATAAAAGTCCCTTGACTTCTTTGGACTTTCATCTCTTCATCTAGGAAATAGCACCTGGCTTCTAGCACTTTCATACTGGCTTTACCACTTCATAGTAGACAGATCTTGGCCAATTATTCAACTTTCTGAACCTCAATTTCCCCATTTTTAAATGGTAGTAACACAACC
Organism: Miniopterus natalensis; assembly: GCF_054644295.1. Lineage (NCBI taxonomy): Eukaryota > Metazoa > Chordata > Mammalia > Chiroptera > Miniopteridae > Miniopterus > Miniopterus natalensis. The sequence continues at coordinate 49,257,125 of NC_142094.1, forward strand.
TACATCCTTTTAAACCTCATTGTGGGGATTAAAATACATGTGAAGCATGTAGATATGAAGAATGACCGTACAGAATGCAGCAGACAGAGTGAGTGCGTAGCGCCCCTGTCTCTCCTCTAGGCGAACAGTTCATGGTCCCACTAGACACGGTCAAGTATCTCTCTGTGAATGGGGGGACAAATGTGGGCTTCAAAATGTTTCCCCAGATAGTGGCTTAGGACAGGCTGACATGGAAACCTATTTATTCCGCTTCGGATATCACCAGTGAGAACATAAGGATCTTCATCTATACTTAACAAGAAATTAAACTCAAATTTAAACTATAGATCCCCACCTGACAGCCTCTTGTATCAGACAGGATGCCTTCAGCTACAAATAACAGAAAACCCACATGAACATTGCTAACACGATAAAGGGACATATTAACTTCCCAATAAATGTCTAGTGGTAAGACCACCACAGAGTTGACTAATTCTGCAGATAACACCACAGTGCAACAGCCAGGTTTCTCTTCTCTTTTTATAGCAGGTTCTCCTGGAGAAAGACTTGAGACTAATTTTACTCCTGGTCCAAGACTGTGCTGCAGTTCCATGCATCTGGGGACCGCTTCTTCTGTACACATCTCTTTTGAAGAGAAAATCAATTTGCCCAAAAGTCTCCTGGAAAAATTCCCCTTGTGTCTCATTGACCAGAATTTAAACCAATAATTATCAAGAAAATGGGACTATTATTATTGGCATAGACCCATTCAAATTTTTCCAAGTCACTTGAGGCGGAATGGAACAAAACATGGGAACAATAGGTATAAGATGGGCAATACATATGATCTGGTGAACAATCCCCACTTCTTCTGCCCCCTCAACACACACACACACACACACACACACACACACACACTCACTCATACAGCTGCTACAGGGACTATCCAAATTATGTGATAATCTGACCTAGTATTATTGTTTACTAACAAAAACAGAGATGAAATTGGTACTTGTTGAGCATCTGCTATGTGCTGACCCATATGCTAAAGCAATTTACAAACCTAATTTTCATGAAACCCTATGAGACAAGGTTTGCACCCATTTTATGGATGACAAAACTGAGTCATACAGCGGCCGAAGCAGAAAGATTTGACAGACTCCAAGTATCGTAATCTTTCTACCCTTCCAGGCTATCTCATGAATGGGCAGCGAGGAGTGAAGCACACATTTTCTTTGTACTGACTGCTATGGAATGGGCACGTGCTCAGCCCCTAGGCCCACTTGCTCTGGGCTCACTCTCAATCCCGCCGATACATTGAGCTATGTCTCCAGGAAAGGATGAAGAGCCCTGTGAGCCATGTATCGCTCCTGCCCTTTCTTCCCTGGTTGCTATTTTGCAGCTTTCTCCTGTCCATGCCTCTTTTAATATATTCTTCTGTCTTGCTAATGATAGGAAACTTGCTGCTCCGTGGTTCCATAAAACATTATCTCATCTTGCCTCTCACTGCCAAGCACTTTGTACACTGAAAGTAGTGCAAGAAAAAAATTAATTAACTTAAATTAACGGAGTGTGTCATGGCTCAGTTATGACTCGGACGCATTTGGAGAGGGGTTGTGTGCATCCGCGCTGGTCTTTCATTTTGTCACTTTCCTCCCACTTGCACCCACCAGTCTCCCCAGGAAGGGTGAAGTAATTCTGAATAGCATTAAAGAGCTCTTGCCCCCAGCAACCTGGAAATGCCAGATGTAACACATGACTTTACATGGCCAATCAACAAACTGCAGAGCCCTCGGTTACTTCCCCCATCTTCCTGAGAGACGTGAATGCCACAGCTGAACGCGTCATGTTGAAATCCATAGTAGGCCGTAAGATTACCCATGCAAATGATCAGCGCTCCTAGTCCTTCAGTACACAGAACAATATTTTCCAAAGTTGGTAGCCCTTCCAGAGTGTTCACTTTCCCTTTCCCCACGAAGTCTACTCATTCATCCAAGTGTTTCTCAAGTGTCACCTTTCATAAGAAGCCTTCTCCACTGATTCAAGCTCATGGCACTCTCCCACCTCTAAGTTCATGTATTCACTGGTTCACCAGATATTTACTGAGCAATGAGATACGTGCAGCTCCATTCTAGGCAGTGAAGGGATCATGGAGAAAAAGACAGGCTGGTCCCTTCCCTCCTGGGCCACACTGTATCTGCACCACACAATTCACCACCCAACTAATGGCTCCCATCACCCAAAAAAAGAAAAAAAGAAAAAAATTAGAATATTTCCTGAGGAAATAGATATTCCTCAGCCCGTTTAACATAGTCTAAGACTTATAATACTCACTTTAGCTCCTATAAATAAAATCAATATTCCTACATTAGGCAATGTTGGCACCCCCATAGGGTTGCCCTGGATATTTGCACTCCATTTTGGAACTCCTTCAGACGACCTTGCTCATTCAGTCAGTTCTTGGTCTCAGCTTTCCTGGATCCCCCAGTTCTCTGCTTTGACTTTGCAACTCAACACCAACCCAGGTCAAATACCCACTGAGTGGCTGCTATGCATCGGGCATTGTGCTTAGTGTTCTACATACGCAATGTCTACTTTTCACAACAACTTGCAAAGGTGATGATGCTCTCTCTGTTTTAGAGAGGAGGAAACTGAGGCTCATCCAAACAAGAAACCGGTCCCAGGTAGGTCCACTCATGGCTTGCGGTACCAGGATTTGAGCCCATGTCCGTGATGCTAGCCGTCTATCATTCCACATAACCTCCATCCCTGCCTGCCTCTTCACATGCAAAACGGGAAAAATAATGCCCAGATAATCTTCTAATAGAACTGTTATGATTATCAAGTGAGATTGTTGAATACAAGGGGTGCTAATAACTCTTCTCTCCTGCCTTCTGAGTTCTAACCAGTAAAAATAAATATCCGAAGCCAAATGGAGATCAGTGGGTCAGCCTTGTTAACCATCACCTGATAACTAGGGTTCCCCAGTAAAGAGGCATTGAGAATGTTACTTGGACCCAAGGCCAGGATGGGGGGTTCTTACTAATGTCCCTCCCTAAATCTAAACTAGAGATCTGACTGCGGCAAACTTCGCAGCTATACTCTGAGTTTCCGTCAAAGGCCAAATGGGCCTTTCTCTAAAACCCAGCCAGCGGGAGAATGGGAAGCTGGGAGAAGCAGAGGCGGACTGTGTTACCTGTCCCCTGCAGTGACTGTGCCCTCTGCGGGGGAGATTTCTCCCTACAGCTAACTGGACACTCATTATCCCTTCAGGGAAATGGGTGGGGAGTAGAAAACATGTCCCCTTCAGCATTTTTTTGTCATTTGGAAGGAAGCAGGAACCCCCTCCAGTAGAACCACATGGAGAGAAGATCAGAGTTTCTTACAATAAAGATGTCTTAAGATGGAAGTGCCATACAAATGTTTACATTTTCTTTTCTTTTTTTTTAATATACCTTTTTGATTTCAGAGAGAGGAAGGGAGAGGGAGAGAGAGATAGAAACATCAATGATGAGAGTCATTGATCAGCTGCCTCCTGCATGCTCCCGACTGGGGATCAAGCCCGCAACCCCGGGCATGTGCCCCAACCAGGAATTGAACTGCCATCTCCTGGATCCTAGGTCGACGCTCAACCGCTGAGCCATGCCAGCCAGGCATGTTTTCATTTTTATACCACTTTTATATTACTGTTCCAATTGCAATCTACACAGTTTTACATTATATTGCTAGATAACTAGCTATTTATTATCTGACTCTCCTGTCATACTAAATTTCTTCATAAAAATCATTTTTTAATTTAACTTGAAATACCCATGTCTAATACCATGTCTATCACATTGTAGGCATGAAATGAACACCTGCTCAGTCAATGAACGAAGGCACCAGATTGGGACGTGACCGCCAAAACTCCATGGACCAGATGGTCCTCCCGTCACAGAGCATATTCATACGGATGCACCATTTTGCACTGTTTTCATCGGCTGTTTACCCGTCTACAACACGTTGAACTAGATGCACAACTGTGTCCTTAAATCATTGCTTAACTCCCTATCGATATGACGGGCGCCTGTTTCACAAAACTGGGTTCATAGGTTTGCTTTCTATTTCATTATGCCCGTCTTCAAAAGAGAAAAAGAAAATCTATTAAAATTAAGTGGAAAAAAATGAGGCAAAGCCACCGGAGATTCTTCGCTTTACTTACAATGTTCTTATGGGGAGCGCTCCTCTCTCTACTTTAGGGTCAGGTAGCATGGTGAACAACTTTTCAAGAGAAACACTTCACAACTTATCCATAAACGGCCCAACAATTTCTCAAAATGAGCTCAGACAGTGTTGGCAGAGGCTGGAAGTCAGGTAACATGCTTCAGCCTCGGTAGCTATCAGCAAGTCCAGCAGACTTGGCAAGGGTTCCCTCAAGACAGCAGGCAGAGATGTTCTTAAAAATAAAACAGCTTTTAGTGTGGAAGCATGAGAAAGGAGAGGCAGAGGAGCAGAGGCCAAAGGCCAAGGCTGCAGGGGTCGATAGAAGCCCCGTTCTCTTGAAGATACCCCCCTCCTCAGGGGGCGCGGGCTGTGCCCCATGCCCACCGGAGAGCAGATGCCCTGGCAGCTACTGATGGCCTTAGGGAGTCTGGGTGGGGTTTCTGCCAACAGGCCCAGAGCTGGAACTCACAGTGACGCACCTTAGATCATACCCCAGTGGGCAACTCCAGCTGAGAAATAGGAAACATTAGAGAAGCCAGATGAGGCTTGTGACTCAAAGAGAGGCCTGAGGTCGTATGTAGCTGGTGTTTGCTAGATTGCTTTCGTAGTGAATGAAGGAGGGGGCAGAAAGAATCAAATCCAATGCAATCTTTTCAACTTTTTCTTAACTTCCCCAAAAGCTGACTGAGAACCACGTATCACTAGGGTATTCAAAATGCTAGGGAAATTTTTGGAATCTGCTTGCTTATGCCAGTATTTTTTATTATTATTATTTTTGGAAAATACGAGAAAGCAAGCCCACTGCAGCCAGGACAATGATGCCAGCACCCTCAGGGAGCCCTGATTCGTGGATTCCCTTTTGAAACACAAGAGAGCAAGGGGGAAATTATCCTTATTGTCTTCTGCTTATGGAACGCTCTGCCTTATCCAACTGCAATCCTTCACAACAATCAGGCAGCATCTAAAGTCCATTCAAATAATTAGATCAGTGGCCTTAAACAAAACAAATAGTTCGAGCACTGCAATGGAAAATTCACTGAACCTGGAGCCAAAAATCCTGAGATCCAGTCCACTTATTAATGTGGTAACTCTTGACAAGTCACTTAATGTCTTAGAGTCTAGTTTCCTCATCTTTCAAATCAATTAAACATTTCTACCTACGTCCAAAAACATTGGCAAGGTCAAATAGGATGATGTATGACAACGGTTCTCAACTTGGCTACTTTGGCCCTCAGGGGACACTTAGCAATGTCCGGAGACATTTTTAGTTGCCACAGCTGGTGGGTGGAGAGGTCAAGGATGCTGCTAAACATTCTGCAATGCTCAGAACAGTCCCCACCACAAAGACTTATTCAGCCCCAAAATGTCAATAAGTAACACAATTGAAAAACCCTGATGGATGTCAAGGGCTGTAAAGGCTTAATGCTTTTATTGGTTAGGATCTCATTAAGCCACAGTAAGAGAAGTAGATTAGATAGTAAAAGATTTGTTTTATACACAATACATAGTTAGGATGTAAGCAGGTCAAGATCCATGCAGCTGCTCAAGAGAGCCATCAAAGGCTCGGTTATGTCTACATTCCTGCTCTGCTACCTTAGCGTCTGGCTTTTGCTTCATGCCTGTGAGGTAGCTCTTCTAGTTCAAGTCATTGCACCCATACTCAAGACAGGAATCCGAGTAAGGGAGTTACTTGAAGGATCTGTGCCTATTCTAGGAAATCAGCAAGAACCTTCAGCTCGTCTCTCACTGGTCAGAATCATATCACATGGAAATCCTTAGGTGAAGGGAACCTGGATAAGTCTTTTATTTGGGTAGATTACCTGCTCAGACAAAGTCTATGGGTAATGGAGAAAGCAAGATTAGCTGTTGGGTAGGCAACTAAAATATCTGCTGCAAAAATTATAACCATCTTCATCATCATGATGGAGGAGGAAGAACATTAGGTGGTTTGAAAAGTAGGATCTAATCAGGAAGATTCAGATTCCTTCTCTGTGTATCAGTGAGTTGTTTAACTTTCAATCCCTGGTCACCACTCCTAGGAAATAGAGGGATCAAAAAGACATACTTGAGCGGGGTATTTTAAAGAGTTAATAAACTGTAAAATGTTTTCATGCATTGATAAATGGTGTGTATATCTCATCATCATTGGAACAGAGTGATTGGCTAACTCTGAGACACCAAATGGCTGTCTAGTTTCCAATCACTCCATGTACTTTAATGTGAGGGACCCAATCTTGTCTTCCCTCTGAGTTGTGGAGACCCAGCGTTCGGGTCATAAAATAAATTTAAAGAGGGAGACAATTCTTCAGTTCTTGACTCACAGAAGTCAACACACAAATGACATCATTGTTACAGGGGTCGGGCTTGGTACTTATGTGATTGACAGTCTGAACTGTTGAATGTACCCTCTGTGTTTGCAAAAATGTCAATGCAGGAATATTGTCAGAGAGACATTACATTATCTAATAGTTTACCAAAGTGAAGCTCTTCATGTTTCATCGTTAGCACTTCATTAACTGTAACTGTTTACCAAATTATTGTTCACAAGAACATTTGGATTGATTAACATTTACAGTTTATTTGGAACTGAAACTAGAAGCAATTATCAAGAATTTTACAAAACCAACCCCAAGCTGAGTCATCACTGGGAACTTGCAAGCCTCGGAAGACTTGAGGCTGGAACGTTTGCAAAGGGGAGGAAGCAGACTTGACTTTCAAAAGCATGCTGGAAGGGCAATGTTTCCAAAATATGACTCCCTCTCACAAAAACCTACAGTGGCTCCCTATTGTCCATAAGACCAAGCCAACAGCTCCTTATTATATACCTTGGTTCTACCCCATCCGTTATGAATAGTCCCAGGAGCTGGGGCCAAGCTGCTAGAGCTCAGGTTCCATTTGTTCTTTTGTGTTCCTGTGATTGTGTCCTGCATTGAGGGGTATATCTTGTTGACTAATTCCCCAGCTGACCTCCCAATGTCATTCCCCATTACCCCACTCCCAGCATGTTCTCCAGCCACTCGGATCCCTTTCCTTCTCCTCTGCACAGCCCTGCCGAGTCCTACCTCTGTGTTTGTAATTCCGCAGCTGCCCTGCCTTAAATGCCCTCTCCTTTCACTCTCTCTAACTCCTTCCAACTTATCAAGACCCAGCAAAAGGACCACTTGGCTGTACAGTTAAGTTCATTGCCTCATTTCCCCCTCATTAACTTCTTTCTTCTCTGTCTTCTCCTAGCACCAGTAGCTACAATACATGACTAAGCACCTGGCTTGCCAACATACAGGGCTGTCTATCTCAGCACATACGTTCTGGCTGCAAGTGGGCTGTGAAGGCTTCGAGGCTGCAGCCCGGATAGTCTATATCTTTGCTGGTCCCAGAGGGAGGAGCATGGTCTGCATGATAGCCACTCAAACATTTCCTCCCCCAGTGCCAACCCAGGAAATCCAATCAGTGAATACTAACGGGGCGCCTGCTGGAGGCAAGGCCCTCTCCCCGGCCATTTCGGTCCCCCTGTTTAGAGAAAAGCATCACAGGTGGAAACCCCAATGAGCCTGAGATTAGGAAGACGTGGCCCATATTAAGGTCATGAATATTTAGCAGGATGGCTCATTCCCTAGGTTTAGAGAGGTCTCCCTTACGATCTCGGAGCTCTAATAACTGCTGGCATTGCATTGTGCTCATCCGGTAGTAACTAAGCCACGGAGCTGTGCGAGCTGCCAACTGCAATATGATGAGGAGTAATGGTGTTTGAACCAAGCCTCACACGATTCTTAGGTCTTTCCAAGGCGATTTAGAGGCTGCCTGGGGGACAGAGGGAGGCTAGCAAGTGGGGATGTGATCCCCCATCCCCAAGGCAGCCAGGGCAGCCTTCTTCAGAAAGCTTCATACGATAGGGTTTGCTTGAGAAAAATGCTCTATTAAGAACATGTTTAAAAGAAAAGAAAACCCTGTGGACAAAAGACAGCTTGGAATCAGAAGACAAGATCTTTCCCAGGCTCAGCCGATTATTGCCTGTGGGGAAACTAGACACACTGTAATTTTTCTGAACCTTCAGGTAGAAATGGTTTACACCAAACACACTGGTTGTTGCAAGGACTAAATGAGGCGACACATAGGAAAGCCCAAGGCACAGAGAAGGCACTTAAAATATATTATAGGAGAAAGGAGCGACTTCATTTTCACCTAGGGCGTGGACATTAGCTGCAGTTCTGGTCGTCAGACGAGGCAGGAAACAAGAGACCCATAAATCCAACACAGGGCATGGGACACACTGTGATCAGGCTCCCCTGGCAACACTTCCAGCCTCGAAACCCCTGAACCAGAAATACCCTGCCCTTGTCAGGTACCCATTTTATGTTTTCGTGGCACTATGTCCTTTCCCATCACTCTGTAGCAGTAATTGATTATTTGCACAATTGTTTAATGTCTACCTCTTCTTAGATGGTCATTTCACATCTGACTTGCTCAGGGCCAGATTTGGGCATTGGTACATGCCTCACAGGGATCAGCCCTGAATATGTCCTGCTGAAAGTGACTCAGGAACTCACATCAGGATACCTCCATGCTGACCTGGGGCACTAAAAAGTATATGACAGGATCCCTGACATTAAGGGACTCTCCAGGTCCTGAGAACGACACAGACGAATGAAGGTGCTACTGTTAAAATCTATGTCATCCAGAGGAATAAAACTACATTTCTATCAATAGCCGTTATCTCATCAAATGAAAAATCGCTGGACCAATTTTCTACAGATCTGTAGGATGTGTTTGGGACAATCTGACTTCTCACACAGGCTATACCTATAAATGAAATTCACTCTGAATTTCACAGCTGAGATGGAGATGCAGTAAAAGGACTATTCATCAGGAAATATAAGCCATAAGTATTAAGTTGCTGTGGAGAGAGAAATAGCCTAAATAAAGGTCACCCAGGTGGGTACCTCGAATTGCAGATGGTGCCGAATAAATGAGCTGCTGCTCACAAAGGCAGCTCTGCTCGCTGAATCATGATGCGTCCTATCAGGAATCGATTATTTCCTGATGGTTGCTGCTTCTCAAGCCAGGCCAGATATTGTAATTATTATAGTTATAATTCTTCCTCATAGCAACAACTGAGCACCACCTATCTCTCTCTCACTCTCAGAACACCCCTCCAGGCTAGAGGTATTATTGTGCCTATTGTATCAATAAGTTAAATCAGGATCTAAGAGGTTAGTTGTCCCAGTAACAACTCAGAAGTAGCTCAGTTGGTATGTGAACCCCAAACTCTCTGACCCCAAAACCCACAGTCTTGCATGCAGTCATCCCTGTGGCTAGGAGATGAGGGAACTGGAACCTGAGACTTCCCACTTTCTCCCCAGACACATCCCAGCACTAGAGGTCTACAGCTGGAGGCCTAGGGTCCAAATCTGAGTTTTGATAGCCTTAATTACGCTGTGTGAGGCGAGACTGGCAATAAATAAGTAAACAATGCCTCTCTTGGGGAGGCACATTAGTGATCAGTCCATAGAAGTTTTGAAGGAACTCAAGGCATTTTCTGCAATAGTAGAAAATAGCTCCTTGGGAGTAAAGCTTTGCCGGGAGGGAGCTATAGAGTCTTTGTAGAGCCCAATCTGTCTGCTCCTGGCCCAAAGCACACTCCTCTCTCTCCCTCCTTCCCCCCATCCTCAGAAGGAACCACAATTCTGAATTGTGTGCAAGTCTGTCCAGTGCTTTTCTTTAAGTTTCAGCACTTACATTTGCCAAGAAGTTGGCTTTACTCTGACAGATGGAAGCTCTGGCAAATTTTATGCAAAAGGAAGTGTGGCCCAGGTACGCAGTTTAAGAGGAGTGGACATGACAGTCGCAGTTAAAACACAGTACTTTCAGTCACACGTGTTCAAAGGCACATTTACCACGCACCTTTTATCACAAAATTAACCAATGGGGAGTCGCAGCAGTTAGGAACTGGGGGCTCCAGTATGGGAGGCAGGAAGGGGGAGTCGCTAAGCGGTAAGGGGATTCCAGAATCTGTACACACACGTGTGTGTGTGTGTGTGTGTGTGTGTGTGTGTGAGTGGGTGACTTATCAGTGGGGACTATACATATTTATAGTAAGGAGAACACTGGATATTGGATTAACAAAACCTTTTAACTCCTGAAAGACAAAGTAGAGGGGAAATCTCATGGTGAGACAGGAAATGACTCTCTTCGTTAGTAGGAAGTCAATAGATAATATCTAACATTGGAAAATCAAAAATAACAGTACATATGTGTGGTACACAGAACTAGGAAAGTAGTTGGGGGGGAAACAGAGAACTAAGGAAGAAAGAAGGGAGACCCAAGACTACCTCTGTTTGATACAAATCCTACACAGAAAAGGTTGGATTTGCCCATCTGCTGCTCCCCGAGTTTCTAATTGGGTTTTTTGGACACTATTTTGTAAAACGAGTTGAATTTGAATTCCAAATGTCTCACATGGATCCCTCTTTCTCTAATATAAACCCTGTTGCCTCATCTTTTATGGGAAGAGACTGCTGGTTCTTCCACATTTGTGCCCAGGGCCAAGATTACTCAGCACCAGCGTTGGTGGAGCTGACTGGGCTCCCACGTAATTATTTACAAGTTTCAGTTTTCAGGGTTCCCGTGGAGCAGAGGTTGGAAACAGGTTTGTGTCATAAAAGGAAATAAAGCCAGTGGGAAGGCGCCTTAGTGGAGCAGACCTGGAATGATTAAGAAAGTTAAACTACGTCTTTGGAAAAAGAAATCACAAACTTCCTTTCCCCTCTCCTTCAGCCCTCAGTCCTCAAAGGGCCCGTGGAATTCCCTTGACCATCACGGAGGAGGGAGCACTCGCAGGACCGAAAGGTTCATGTCCTGGCTAACTGTATTTCAGATGGAAATGTTCCTGTCTAATGATGGAAAACAGGAACGCTGGCATCTTGACGCTCTGCCCTTGGCTCTGCCAAGTCAGAAATAACGTGGCTCGTCTTCCTGGCGGACAGCCTCTCGCCTGTGTCCTTACTGCAGCCTCGGGCTTCTGTCCCTCTCTCCACCTGCAGGTTCACTGACCTCCAGGTGACATCACTCATCTCCCTACCTGTCTCCCTCATCTGATTCCACTTCTCTTTCCGAGGCAGGCACCCCTTGGGAGCCCCATCATGGGAAGCAAACACAGAGATTCTCTCCTACCCTGCAGACCGATTCCCTTGGGGAACAGGTGGCCTGACTGGGGTGTAGGCTGGGCTTTGTGGAGGAGGCCAGAGGGGTGAAGGTGAGGGGCACGCATCTTTCATCTTGGTAATGAAGAAGCATGCAGTAGGCAGGGAAATGTGTCACCCATGTTCCCTTCGGCAGTGATGGGACATGCTCAAAATGCCAACCCCCATGTGCAGGGCTCTAGAATAACTGAGAGGGTGGGTGGTCTCCACTGGGGAGCAAGGAGCCCTCAGCACAGCCCTGGTGGCTGAGACACGTGCCTGCCACCCCAGCCCCCTTGCAAGCCCCCACAGTAAGGGCAATCAAGCCTCTGGTTTTAGCAACCTTTGGCTTAATTTGAAGGCAAATATATCTCCTTCCAGCACAATTCTGGCTCAGATGCAGGAAAGGACACAGCATGAAACATGTCAAGCATTGTCCCTGTTTTCTCTTATGAGCATCTAGGCTTCCGGCATAAATCATCTCTCACCCCACTCCAAACCCTCATCTAGCCGCCTCTCCAAATGATAAACTATGTGTCACCAGAATGTATTTTATTAGCCCATGAAGGCTAATTAAATCACTGAATTTCAACAACTGTACTTTCCAAGGTTTGATGGATTTCAAAAATATTGACTGCATGAGGCTAAATGAGCCAAAAATATTAGCCTCCTTAGGAGAGGTCGTCCCAGCTACCCTGTGCCTCCAGGAGGACCCGTGGAGATGCCATCAACATGGGGGCTGGGGGCTTGGACAGGGACACTCTCCTGAACGCTCGCCAGGCCTTGCAGGTTCTACCCAGCAACTGTTGCTCGATTGAGTGCACAGAGCTGGACGCTCGGATTTCAGAGAAGCTGGCACAGGCCTCCACCCTCGAGGGGGCTCCCTGTGCTAAAGAAAAAGACAAACCTCTAACCCAGAGACAAAGGAAATGAAGACTCCTGGAAGTCCCAGAGCCCCGGAGGCATGACAAGGAGAGAGCAGTTGAGCCTGGTAGAGGGAGCTGGGACATGGAAGGCCGCTCTTACCGTCTTAACAGCCTTGGGAGTCCATGGTGCTTCCAAGAGCTTGGATGTGAAAAGAAGGTGTCCCGGGCAAGGGGCGATGGAGGCAAAGGCTCTGGGCTGAGGGAACTTGACCCATTGGGCGCAGGCAAGCTCTCTGAAGCTGCCGGCTCTCCCAGAGAGAGGGTTAGAGTAACTGCTCCGTAAGGCCCCGCAGCTGGGTAACTCCAGGAGGCTGGGAGAGGGGGCTGAGTCGCCGAGTGGAGCGCCTCCCAGGCCAGGATGAGACACAGGAGCTTCTCTCTGAAGCTGATGGAGCGCGCACAGGCCTGCGAGCTGAGCTGCGTCCTGGGCTGGGCTGATTAGAAGGTCGCAGCCCCAGAGGAAGGAGGGACTGGAGAGGCCAGATGGCAGAAGCAGAAGCTAGAAAAGAAAGCACTAGAGCTCAGCTTGCAGGCCATCCTGGGAGGGGAGGCAAACTCTGCCCTCGGTTTCTTAAAGAAAAGGAAGGTAAACAGCTTTACTAACCAGACCCCGGAGGGGTTGATCAAAAGCTGGCTGTTCAACCCCCTCATTTTACAGGTTAAAAGCTGAAGGTCACAGGACCTGACAGTGGTGGTGCAGGATCAGGGTTCTGCTCAGGTTTCCAATCCCTGAATTTCTCAGGGGTTGCCAGGAGACTTCATGGGTGTCTTCTCCTGGTCTTCACTTTTAGTGGAAGGAAAGGCCTGAGGTCCCCACAGGATGGGGTTTTAGGCTCGAACCATCTGGTACTAATATCCTAAGAGCTTAGAGCAGTGGGTGGTCTCCGGAGCAGCAGCAACAGCATTGCCGAGGAAAGGGTTAGAAATGCATGTTCTCGGGGACCAGCCAGACCTACTGAGTCAGATGCTCTGGGAGTGGGGCCCCTCAATCTGTGGCTTTGTTGTTGTTGTTGTGAATCCTAACCCAACGATATTTTTTCCATTGATTTTTAGAGTGGAAGGGAGGGAGGAGGAAAGAGAGAGAGAGAGAAACATTGATGTGAGAGAGACACATCAATTGGTTGCCTCCCGCACTCGCCCCTACTGGAGCTGGGGATTGAACCTGCAGCCCAGGTCCGTGCCCTTGACTGGGAATCGAACCCGTAACCCTTCGGTTAGTGGGCCGATGCTCTAACCACCGAGCCACATCAGCCAGGGCTCAACCTGTGTCTTAACAAGCCTCCCAGGGACACTAATGCCTATTAAGGTGACTGCACTGGGAGCTTTAAAAAATTCAGATGCTCACTCACCAGTCCAAAGATTCTGATGGGCCCGGCCTTGCTGGTACCTGGGCACCTGTATTTTAGAAGTTCCCAAGGCAATTCTAACAGTTGGCTACTATTGAGAGGCACTGCCTTGGGGTGCAAAGTCCTGCGGTTTTCCTTCGAGACGGAGCTACATTCGCCTCCCCCTCCCTGCCTGTCTTGCTTCCCTGCACGTGGGTGGCTCCTTCTGCACTTAATCTGTATGTTCGGTCCCTGCAGGACTGACTGGGCAGGCCTGTCAAAAGCTCCTGTTCAAAGGCTCCCTAAACGTCAAGCTCCTTGTGATTCACAGTGTTTTTGCATTAGTTACGGTTGTTAATGTCATTATCAAATCAAATCAGGAGATTTCACAGGCTTGCCGTGAAATTGTATCTGGATGTCTGCAACTCAAGCTGAAGTCCTAATTAGGCAAAGTCCCATATGCCATCTGTAAGGAATGCATGCACTCTGCAAGGAAAGGACATGCGGTGCTAACTTAGAAAAGGAGAGCGGGAAGAACCAAAGGACTAAGACACTCCAACCTGGCTCTGTCCACCCACCATGTTCCCGTTCTCCACAGAACTCCACTCAAAACCTCTGTTTGGGCTGGACCCAAATCTAATCAATCAGGCCCAGGTGACATATTGGGACCAGACTATGTCTCATGAGTCCCTTCAAAACAGTGGTTCTTAACCTTTCCCTATGAAAATATTTTTAATGACAATATACTTCTCAGAGCCTCACTTACTGATAATTATGCTCTTAACTTTGTTGGATTGAGAAAATCCACAAAGAAAGCTACTCTTAATTTATCACTCTTATACATAAACTTGCATTGTCCTCATCACATGACTTTGAAGGTTCCCACATGTGTACTAAATATTTATTTACTCAGCCTAGTGGCGATGCTTGAGGCATGAATGGATTGCAGGGTCCCTTGCATGACTCTACAGCCCCAGAGCAACCTCTGCCTTGCAGGCAGGGACCCCATCGCAGGAGCAGAGATGATGGGAAATTAGCAGCTCTTTTGTGCCAGCTTTTTGTACATAAATGTCACAATTCTCTTGCATCCACCATCAGCCCGAGACCTAGAGATGTTCAACCATCACCAGGCTGCCTTGCAGTGTCTAGAAAAGGCCCCTTGATTACTATCTACATTGTTCTGAATCCCTTACTCTTGTAAAATAAATCTATTTGAATTAATTTCAATTCCTTGAGAGAAAGAGCCTAATAAATTAAGTTTGGTTCTTTTTTTTTTTTGTAATGACTTCAGCCTCCATCTCCAAGTCTTGGTCATACCATCACTCTCCCAACTCAGCCCCCAAGGACCTCCCTGCCTCTTCCAGTCTCTTGTCCTCCTGCAGTCAGAATAAACATCGTAAAATGCAAGTCTGATAGCACCCTTTCCAGTTCCCTACTGGCCTTGGGAAAATCCAGACTCCTGAATGTAGTATAAAAGGTGCTTCATGAGCTGGCCCCTACACATCTCACTCATCCTCTGCTTAGGACACCCTGTTTTGTGTCACAAGGTGGATCCTACTTAACTACTCTCAGTTCCTTGAACTTATCACCATCAGCCTTTCCCAAGCTCCCTTGACTTGGCCAACTCTTGCCCATTTCCATGCCTCATCCTAGCAATCTGCTCTCCCAGAGGAAGGCCTTGGCCACCACTGGTCTGGATTAGGTTTCCCTCCTGGATGCTCCCATAGCCCTTTATCATTCCCCAATCATACCACTTAATCACACCATACCATATTTGTTCATTTTCAGTGGATCCTAGACTGTATGACAGAGCAAGAAGGCAGGAAAAATTGATTCAAGTAAGTTGTGCTCATACATGAGGTGTAGACTCCATAGTCCCCAGGTAACAGCCTCCTTCTTGGCTGCTTCTTTTGGATGTGTCTATGACAATTGCCAAGGCTACAGGACACACAGAGGCACTTCCATCCATTTCTTCAGCTCACCCCCAGTTCCCATTCTCACCATCATTTGAGCAGGATATGACCAGTCTGACCAGTCTTTAGGGATCAAGGAACTGAAGCTGTCCGAGCTGTTAGGAAGAAGTTAAAGGAATGTTCAGTTACATTCCCCCTTTAAAGGGGTTGGGACCCAGAGGACTCCCATGAATTCCTAGAACCCGTCAGCTTTCGCCAAGGGGAAAACAGATCTTTGAAGGACAATGAAGATCTCATATTTTCATGAAAGAGAAAAGGCAGATTGAGTCTTTGACATTGGTCCTTTCCAGGGCCCTTCATGATATTAAAATGGACCCTCCTGTGGACAATCCAAAATAACACACAATGCAGAGAACCATCTACCTTTGACAATCTAAGTGAAGCCCTGGTAATTGTGTAATCTCCTCACTAGGTTTGATTGACTCATGGTGCTTCAGTAAGATTCACATGCAGTCTTCAGAACACAAGCTCTGAATCACCTAAATTAAAGTCCCAGACAACAAGCATGTCTTTCTTTATTTTCAACACACACAAAAATTTATAGAACTCTTCCCTTTGGAAAATAAAATTCAAAAAATAAGGATATGCACAGAAAAAAATAAAACTAAATTTCAACACCCAGAAGTACTAGTGTTACTTTTTTTAAAAACTACAAGCCAAGATGAACTTGGTTCATTTCCTCTGATCATGGCCTCTCTGAAACCTTTTCAAAAGCAATCCCTTTGTCCTAAATAATTTTTTTCTTTCTCCAAACCCCACTTTCAACCTCCTTCCCTGGTCCTAGTTTAAACATTACTATTATTATTTAAAATTATAATTATTAATTAATGATATTGATGATGTGATGCCATGCAATAAAATTCAGTAAAGTACCTGCAACACAATACAATATGATATAATAATTATTGGACATAATTTCCTCTAGGAAGCCATCTCTAACCGGCCAAGGCTGAGGTCATTGGTTCTCCTTAGTACTCTCATAGCACCAATCACAGTACTGTTCCCCCTGTAATAATACAATTATTACTGATTCTTCTCTTTCTTCCACCATAGGGTAAACTCCATGAGGACAGGAGCCTCTCTGACCAGGGGACAACTCTATATGCTGTTCTATAGACTGCCTTGGTCCTCAACAACAGACAGTGGACATCTTTCTGTGTTAATCAAGATGGAGCTACATTGTCATTGAAAATGACTGCATGGAAATCATAATTTCTCTCACCAGGCTTGTATTGACTGCTGCTATAGCATTCTGCGAGACCAGACGATCATTTCTTTCAGAATTTCAGGTAAAATAGGTGTCTCTGGGCTGCAAATAAGAACCTAAGGAACTGTGATAGGAGGAAATTTAATGCCCAAGTTTTCTTATGCCTTTCACCTGCTCCGAAGGTCATTTGCTGCTTAATTCCTATGTCTTAGCTGCATCTGGATAGTCCATGTCCCCAGATTCATGACCTTCAGCTGAGTGAAGCCACATTGTTGTAGAATATCTGTAAACTGCTCTTTAGTGATGTCAGCCTGGGGGAAAGATGCCATCCTGAGATAAATACTCTGCCTAGGAAAGGCCATGAAATAGATAATCCACCACTGACAAAGTAAAACTGACCTTTTCTGAGCATTACCCAAAGTCCTCTAGGAATTGTGCATGTTCCAGCCCGAGAGATGCTACAGTCCATCTGTCTTCTGTCAAATTGGGTTTACAGATCTCTTATCATAAGGCTAGGACCATGCTGGATACTATAGAGAGGATCGATCATACTTTTTCTCTCTGGGAACATTCATAGTCTTTTTTAATGACAAGATGTTTACATTAAAAGTTCTGAACCCCCAAAATTCAATCCCCAGCCCTACAGGTGTACAAACACACTGTGTTCACAAACAAACCTGACCCACCTTCTTCTGGAAAAGCCAATGAGTCAGTATAACAGCCCCCTGAAAATAATTCAAGGACTTGGGAAACAACTAATTGTGCTGAGAAATGGGTCTTCGGGGCTACAGAACCAAGGCATGAGGAGGCTGAGCCAAGCTGGGGAGCATCATTTTTTCTCTCTAAATATAAGTATGATCCCTTTTAGTCATGTCAGGTTGCAGACACATAGCTGAGTAATGATTAGAGCTTCTGGGGCCATCCAACAGTGAGGTGTTGATGCCAAATATTTATGCATTTCCTGACACTAAGGTGCTCAGAGGCTCTTTATAATTTTTTTTAAGCTATTTAAAAAAGTCCCTGATGTCTCAGTGCAAGCGGTGACTGGTATTCCCATCTCTATAGTAGAGATAATGAGAGTCCAACAAGATTGGAAGCAAAAACTGGACACCCAACCAACATGCACACTTTTACCCAGGGCCTCTCTTCTCCTGAACTCAATTCATATTTCCTGCCTCTGCCTCAGAGGTATTACCTGCTATGGCAAAGACAGTCAGTGCTCGTGACATTCTCCATGTGTCCCCAACACTTCCCAGGCTCCCGTGGGGTCAGGGCAGGTGAGTTCTGGTCAATGGACAATGAACAGAAGAAAAGGGTGTCACTTCTGGTTGAGAAAATCAAAATAAATACCTCTGCTGTCACTCTCTCCCACGTGGTGAGATGGAGTCCACACAAGATGGGGGAACATGGGGACATGGATCCAATCACCTGATGGAGAACTTCATCCAGCCTGCGTCAGATGCTGTGATTGCGAAGTAAACTTTCACTATGCTAAGCCAGTGGGACGCACAGCCTGTCCTATCCTGACAGACACTACCCGTCGGTCATTGCTACCCTTTTCATTCCTTCCAAGAAGTCCCCAGTGTCTGCTTGGCCACATTCTCAATGTAAGTGACTGCCACTCCAGCCCCAGGAGAGTGAATCACAAATTGATCTCAGCAGCTCACAATGGTTTTATTTGCCTCTCCAAAGATTGGTTTAGGCTTGGTCATGTGGCACTATTATGGACAAGCAGCTATCAGGGAAATCTCCTAGGGAACTTCTAGAAAAGGGTTTAGTCACTCTTCAAAAGAAATATAGACGGAGAAGTCATTCCTTTTATGTCTCAAGGTTCAGCTGATGTGGAAGTGATATGTGGCACCACTGCAGCCATACTGCAACCATGAGGCTGAGGCAAAAGTCAACATAGTGAAGATGGCAGAGAAAAAAATAAGGAAAGAACGTGGGTTCTTGAAATAGTTAAGCCATAAATTAACCAACTCTGGAACCTCTCTGCCTATTATATTATTTGAGATGTGAAAAGTACCTGTCATTCAAGGTCAGCAATTCTCAACCCTGCCTGAATATTAGGAAAAGTTGGGGAACATTGAAACATACCAATGCCCTGCTTCCATTTCCAGAGATTCTGGTTTAATCAGACTGAATTGGAGCCCAAACATCATTTTTTTTAAAACTCTAGGTGATTCTAATATATGCTCAGTAGAAAGATTGCCACCAAGTATAAGCTTCCTGAAGATAGGAACTATGTCTTTCTGATATTTGATGTCCCTGTGAGCACTAAACATAAGGCCTAGTGTGCATTCAATAACCTATAAAGCAGCCCTAGCCAGGTGACTCAGTTGGGGGGGCATTGTCCCGTGCACCGAGAGGTTGCCAGTTGGATCCCCAGTCAGGGCATACGCCCAGGTTGCAGGCTCAATCCCTGGTAGGGGGCGTGCAGGAGGCAGCCAGTCAATGTTTCATTCTCACATTGATGTTTTTCTCTCTCTCTCTCTGTCTCTCCCTCCCTTCCTCTCTCTCTAAAGTCAATAAAAATATATTTTTTTAAATACTGAAAATGGCAATTTAAAAAATACTACTAATAATCTATAAAGCAGATAGCATGGGCTCATCTTTCTGGAGCTATATTTTCTCACGGAGGAAACACTGAGCTGCATTGTGGAAGGAGATTAGTTGTGACTGGGAGCAGGGGCCTGGGAAAGGGGTCAGAAGCAGCTCAGCTAGATGCCCATGTCCTTTGGTGCTCAGTGTGCCCCTCACTCCCTGACACCTGCCTGGCTTCTCTATGCCTCCAGCGACCAAGCTCTCAGCCCTTCCCAGGCCTGGGGAGTGATCCAGGTCAGATCTGCACGGATCTTTCTCTACACCCGAGTCTGCTGAAGGCTGAGGGGGTGAGATTCACCAGCGCTGCCACCATCTAGCACAGAATAAACAGCGATCTGCCGTTCCTTTACTTTGAGATCCAATCCCATCAAATAAATGACTGCTTCACTCGATTCTGAAAGCTCAGGCTTTGTACAGCAAGAGAAAGCGTGTCTGGGCTGCCAGAGCAAATAGCCTGGACCCAGCACATCCCTCAGCCTCCGCCCCCCAGGAGCCCCCACCTGCAGGAACTGGGGCAGACGTCCCTCCAGAGCCGAGACCTGCCGCTTTCGTCCTATCTTCCTAGAGCTGGGAGAAGTGGCCTGACTTCCACCCACCTGCCCATGGTTCTTCGTTCTCACAAAGGAACACAGTCGGAGGCTGAAGCTCCCGGAGCTGTCATCAGTGACCAGCTCCCTGCAAAGGAAGCGCAGACCAAGCCTTAGCGTAAACCTGTCCCTCAGAATAATGACTGGTGTCTAGTATCACCTATGTGCACAAGGCCCTGAGCTAAGAGCTTCGCAAGCATTGCTCTGGGATCACAGTATTACATTCGTTTTGCAGTGCAGGGAACAGGTACAGAGAAATGAAGCAATGTGTCCATGATCACATCACTAAAGCATCAGTGCTTCATTGCTTCATTTCTGTGTACCCGAGCTGTTGCAGGGGTACAAAAACTCCCGAAAATGTAAGCCAGCCTCAGCGACCAAGCTCTCAGCCCTTCCCAGGGTTTCTTTCTCCTCTTGGCTAGGTTCCTCCTGCTTTTGCCATCAACAGCAAGTCGATGTTTCTAGGCATCTGTTAGCCTCCAGCAGGTTAGCTCCAGCCTGTCCATTGGTTAGAAGCAGTGTTCATAGAGAGGGCAAAAGTACATAAGAACTCTTGAGGTCTAGCCTTGGAATTCACACAATATCACTTTTCTTGCATGCTGTTGACTGGAGCAGGTCAAAGGCTAGCCCATACTCATGGGGTAGGAAAACAGACTCTACCCCTTAAACGGAAGAGCAAAGACCCTTTGTCAAGGCAGCTAAGGAAGGCCAGTAATCTCCCACAGCTAGAGGTAATGGACTGATGGGAGCCTGCAGTGTGGACTTGAGGCCTGAACTCTGACCACTACACAGTCAAGTAGCTCCTCGCACACGCCGAGATCCAGGGTCTGCGGTTCTGGTTTGAGCTCCCCGAGGATTTGCCACCCAAGTTCAACTTCCCAGGTGTTAGGCAAACATATGTCCAACCCCACGTTAATAAGCAATAATTTTCACCTTAGTCAACCATTCCAAACACAGGAGCTAACAGAAGGGGGGGAAGCGGGAATCTTTTTAAAGCCAGTCTCCCTTCCACCCAACTAAACACTGTCATCGCTGAAACTCAAGCACCAACAAGATCAGCAGCGATGTCCAAGGGACTGAGTGCTGTGGTAAAATGGAGCGGTAAGAAGTAAAGTGCCCATTTCCATAGAGCTAGGAGAGTAGGCCTGCAACGGAGAAGCATTTTTAGAACAGCCGCTTCCTCCCTGAAGTGCTGAGAGCTCGCCCGGAATGAAGGACCCCGTCCCTGGCTGCACAGCTCAGGACTCAGACTGTAATTTCCAAGAGAGCTTTCACCCAGGCCGCCATCGCATGAAGACTGTTTGATGTCCTTGAACTCCCAGTATGAGGGCACTTCATTTTTGTTCAAATTGGCTCCAAATAATTACATTTGTATTGCACTCGTGTCCCTTAATCCAAACCCCTTTCCTCCAAATTGTCTGCAGTAAGAAACACAACTGACTCCTTCCTTGCGATAATTCTTTTTTCAGATGTTCGTGTTGACATCTTTTAAACAGATTCTTACAAATTGAACCTGCTGCACAGTCAGGAAATGCTCCTTGGAGGGTGGGAAGAAATCTTCGCTGCATAAGCCCAGTAGCTCACTGAGGGCATGAACTCTCACCCCCTCTCTGCCCTCTCCCCTCTTTGACCACATTGAAGTGCCAGGCAAAGCCCAGAGCCCCCGCCCGCATCCATGCACCCACCGTCAGGGCCCCACGCGGTCCAGATGCCAGCAGAATGCTATTTGGCGAGTGGTTCCTAGACCTTTCAGTCTTCAACGCAGAGGGAAATTTTGCCTGGTGCAAAACACCTAGAATATTATTGTGTGTGTGCACGCGTGTGTCCAGAGTGGGGTGGGGGGATGTCAAGAAAAGCCTTCCTGAGGACACGATGGCTGGGCTTAGACCCGTAGGGTGCACAGGAGTTCACTGGGACAAAGGAAGAGAAAAGAGCTTCCCAGCAAAGGAAAGAGCACATCCCAAGGTCACGGAGGAAGGCGTGTGGTCCATATGAGGAGCCCAGATATGCACAAAGGAAATGAGAGCCGGACCAGAAGACCCTAAAGGGGAAATGTAGAGTCCGGTCATGAGAAGCTTTGGGTTAGGGGATGTTAAAAGGGTTGGTCTTTCTCTTCATTGCAGTGGGAAATCATTCAAGTCTTTTAAACTGGAGTGGGGGCTTCTGAAAGATGGAGGCATCTCCTAGTCCATTGGCTCCCAATTCCCCCAGGAGAATTGCCTGGGGAGCCTTTTAAAAGTATACATCTTTGGGCCCCACCCTAGACCGAATGAATCAGAATTCCTAGGGGTATTTCCCAGGCAGCAGTAATTTCTTTAAAAGGTTGATAAACAGTGTCCTAAACCATCACAAACACATAAATTCACATATTTCACTATAATCTATAATTGGATCCATAAATATATGCTGAGGATGAGTAAAAATGAAGCTACCTGGAGGTAGCTAGAACCTTTCACTGATGGAGAAGCGATTCCATGCTGAGGGCTGGAGTCAGTCAGGGGTGTTTATTAGCAAAGGACCTCTCTCTAGAACACCAGCCTACAGTCAATGCAATTTTAATTCTTGTCTTTGCAAAGGAATCATTTCAGGGCCTCTGGAATAGTCAATATCATGAGTTTGGAAATCTGCAAATGCCAAGGATCTACTGTATTTAGAAGATGGCAATGCCGAAGATAAATTGGACTTAAATGACACAGCAAAGTGATGGTCGAAACAAGAGAAAGAGCCCTGGCGGGTTCAGTTCCTGGTCGGGGCACACACCTCGGTTGTAGGTTTGATCCCCAGTTGGGACACATACAGGAGGCAACTGATAGATGTTTTTCTCTCTCTCTCTCTCTCTCCCCCTTCCTCTCACTCTAAAAGTTAATAAAAATGTCCTCAGGTGGGGATTAAAACAAAAAAACAAGAGAAAGAAAAATTTAACCAAACAGTAAACTCTCCAGTCATGCAGGGGAGAGGTTAGATTTTTTAAGTAATTTCAAAGGGAACAGGGGAGGAATTAGTTTTCGAAGTTTGCAGTCACAGTATTGCCTGAAATTACAAATAATTCATGAAATTATGTGAGATACCATAACATAACACTCCCAAACAAAGGACATGGCCTTCTGCTGACTTGCTCCATTACGGTACAAAGTAGGCAGCTCAACCCAAATGAACGTGACAGAGAGATAATTGTGCAGCATATTATCTAAGCACCAGCAACAATTTTAAAAAAAGACCTAAATTATAAACTAAAAAAGACAGGTGGAGAATTGGGAAGTATTTCAATGCAACTCATTCTGCCAAGCAGTACAGATAATTCAATAAAACAAAACTAGTTCTGCGTCGCCAGCTTTATGCCAGGAGATAATTCAACCACTTCAGTTCACCACGCAGGCCGAGCACTGTTTACGAGACGCCTGGAGACAGAGCATCTCAGCAGAATTCGTGACCGTGGACCCTGGTCAAGGCCACCGGCAAAATGAGAAAGAGGTGACCGGTAATTGGAGCGACTTATATAAGGGGGGGGTGGGGCAAAGAAAGCAAGAAACGAATGCATTTGGCTTCTCGGGTCACAGGTAAGTTCAAGGGCCTCCAACTTTGAACACAGAAGATCAAACTAGACTGCAACTCTTTCCAGAAGGTTCCAATTGAGGGTGGTCTCAAACTAAGTGAGAAAACTGTCTCCATGCAGAGCACCATCCTGTGATCCCATGACACCAGATGGCTAACTTTATGAGAAACAGGGCAAAGGACAGTGCCCAGGCAATGAGGTTGCAAAGAAATTTGGAATATTTTCACCAAGAGAAAGACTGATTCTTATTTTTTTAGTCCAATTCTTTGTAAAATCAAAACAGTAGAAACCTTTTAGTAATCCAGTGATCTATACTCATTAATAAGCCAGAATCCTCCAGTGAAATAAATGTCACAGCCCATCTTTTCCACTCAAACGACACACAGTTGAGAGTTAAAGGGCTAAATCGCTATTAGGCTCATAGTTTATGATATCACAAACTAGGTAATAAAACTGTCTCCATGCAAGGAAAACACACAATGAATATTTCATAGGGATGAATTCTTTATTATTTTTTACCAGTCAATTAATTGATTAATAGTGAGTGATACGCAAGGCATTTTGATTTGTATGACAAATTGTGACTTAAAGCATTAATCAGAAAAACACCATGTAGTTACATATTTGTGCAAGACAAGCATTTGCAAAGTTTGCTTTACCTTTAATACATATTCCTCTAAACTGAAAGACAGACGCAGATGATATTTACAGAAGGCAGAGCCATAATTCCCAGACAACAGAGTACTTTGACCTTTTCTGACTAAATTTACAGCTCCATCAGAAAATGAGTAGATGGTGGGGACCTTTTGTTTATATTTCATTTACAGCTAAGTGAAGCTCAGAACAGGTGATGGTCCAGGAAGGGGCCCATCTCCAACCAAACAGATACTTAGGAAAGTTTTTTTGCTGTGGACAAGAACAATTGCCCAACAATCAGCAAATCAGATAACATTTAGTAAAACAACAAGCTTATATGCTGTGTATATGTTTCTTGAACAAACAACTTAATTTTTTAAAGGTTTGGTTTTTTTCAACGTACGGTTTCATTATTCGAGATATGTCCTCATAGGTCAGGAATAAAAAACCAAGATTGCAGCTGGCAGAGCAGCCTGAGGGGTTGGGGATCAGGGAGCACACAGGACTCTTCCTGCTTCCACCTTCCTCTTTGTCTCAAGCCCCAGGTGCCCACTTGGAAGATCCACTCTCAGTCATCCCATCAAACGACTGCAGCTAATTATTCCCTGAGACTCACTGAGACACAACAGGGAGCTATGAAATGATTCCCACCTTTCTTTGCAACTTTAATTCCGTTTGTTTGTAAACAGTGACTAAAAGCCTACGGTTAAGAGTCTACTGTTTCCCCAGCACTGTGCTAGGAACTGACGGCACAAGGACCAAGCTGTGTGTGCCCCGGTCACACAGAGAAGCGGGGCGCTCGGTGTGGGCTGGGATTTCCTCCCTCCAAGCCCTCTGCACTTGCCTCTGACATATAACCCGGCAAAGTGGCCGTGGTGAGTTTCATCTTGGGTGGGAACTGGGCGAAGAAAGCGGGAGAGGCTTTAGAGAGGAGGTGACTCTTGAGCCAAGAGTAAATGATGAGGCGAACGCGGGTAGGCAGGCCAGGGAAGGGCCCCGTGGGCAAGACAGGAGCAGGCATCCTGGCCCTCGGGCCGCTGCAGGCTGGGGCTGGAGAGGGGGCCCACATGCTCCGGAGACGTCCCCAGGGCCCGGCAGGGAGGACCTTAAGTCCACAGTGAGGAGCTGAACTTGATCCCTGTGCGGTAGGAAGCACCGCAGGGTTTGAAACGTGCGCGTGAGAGTGGTCCTATCAGCGTTTCAGAACGACCTGGTGACAACGTGGAAGACGGATTAAGGGACACCAGATGGAAGGCAAGAAGACAGGAAATAATTGCATTGATATGAGACAAAATCACTAATGCAGCAGAACTGGGGATAGAAAGGAGAGACTAAATTCAACAAAAAATACCTTTATGGTGAATGGGAATGTGACTGATTAGCCCTGGGAAGGGAGAGAGACGGAGGCGGCAGGGGAGCCACTGGGTTCCAGCCCAGAGAACCGAATGATGCCATCACCAGGTGAGAGAGCACAGGAGACCCAGCCGGGGAGCTGGTAATGAGCTTGTTTTCAGACATTTTAAATATCAGGGAGTTCTGAGCAGAGACACATCCAGGAGGCTGACGGATATGGGGTCAGAGTTCCTCACACCCGGCACATATCAAAATAATAGAGGTAATAAGCACCGGGCAAGGACTGGTCTGCACCTGAACGCAAAGCCCCAGGGCCGGGGAAGGCGCGTGCTCCGCTTCCGCCGCATGGGGGCAGCACAGAGCCCCCTCCTCCAGGCAGCGCCTACTCCCCTGCGTCTGGGCCGCGGTCAGGCCCCAGGGGGTGGCACAGAATACCAGTGTTCACCTGCAGGGCTGCTCCCAAGGAAACCCGTCCACGAGGCCTTCCCTCCTGCACCAGGGCGGCAGGCGGGGTAAGGCAGGTCCTTTCAGCAAACCCTGCCCACCTGAGACCTGGGGACAGCTGCGGAGAGCTTTCCCCTCTGTCCAAACGCTTCCCTTGCCAGAGGCCGAAATTGTTCCAGAGGTGAAGTTCCCAGGGGGTTCGCGTGGCCACGCGGTCATCAATAATTCCACATGCCCCCCGCACATTTTTCCCTCCAGGCCCTCTACCGTTTATACTTACGTCTGCGTGGGGTTATTTAGGCAACACCTCCCTTGCTGTTTCTGTAAGGGGCTGTGTCTGTTCGTGCCACTCACTGTGTCCTAGCTAACACGTAACAGTCAGGAAAATAATATTGGAAGCTTACCCCGTGTGAGACGCAGTGCCGGGTCCTGAGGCTATCGGTGGGCTGGGAGCCGGCCCCTGGCATCGAGTTGCTCACAGCAGCTGCGGGCGATGCCGCCCCGGGGGCAGCCGGCTCCGCAGGTTCTGAATCTGTGGGAGTCTCCCTCTGGCCTCCCCGCACCGGCCTCGGCCTGGGAAGGGGCCCGCTGGGTCTGGCCCCCGCACTCACACCAAGGGCACGCAGCCCTGGGAGAGCAACGCTCTCGTAAGTCATCACGCTGGGCGAGAGCTGAGATTAATAAAACACTTTGACTTGCTCTCATAAATGATAACATTTTCGATTCTTAAGTGGGAGAGAAATTGGACTTTCTTTAAGAGTCTCATTTATCTTCTTCCATTTTTGAGCTGTGAGAGGCCTCCCAGTTCCTCATAATCAAATGTGCTGTCCATTTCCCACAGCAAACAGTCTCAGGGAACCAGGCCATCAAAATTAAGATTTACATATTTGCCTTTGAAATTGAGAATTGGAAACCTTTCTGCTCAAAAACAAGAATTGTCATGAATTAGTATAAAGAATTAGAGACCTAACACGTGATCAGAAGTGCTTAGCTTGGGTGTGGGGTGGGGGAAGGACATCCTACCATTATTACTTATGACGTAATTAACACTGGATTTTTTCTTCAGCTGATTTCTATGGTTCTCTCCCTCTCTCTTTCTCTCTCCCTCTCTCTCTCCATATAGGTCCATTTTAGCGGAATATAATTCACGTCCTGGCTGGGTCCTCAGCTGGCTGGAGCATCATTCCATACACCAGAAGGCTGCGGGTTCGATTCCCGGTCGTTACTCTATGCTGCAGCTCACGCCTACCCCCCTCAGGCACCGCAATCCCACCCCGGTGACCTTCTAACATTTCCTGGAACCTATGGTCCCATCACGCCCTCAGAGCTCATGCCCACGCCGCTCCCTGGTCTAACGAGACCTTCACGGGGCTGGCGCCTTTCCATTCCTCAGCTCTGAACTTTCACGGCATGTGCTGAGGGACTCTTCCTGGCCTCTCTAATGAAAGCAAGTCCCCTCAATATTGTCCCCCCCCAAAACCCTACTTATTTCCTTCTCTCTCCCCCTCCCCCATGCCTACCCCTTTCTCTGCTCCATCAACGTAACTAGCATCGGTTGGTTATTCCCTCGGTGTTGGATGGCACTCTAAAGTCACTGCATGGATTATCTCATTTAATCCAACACCAGCCCTCGGTACCAATCAGGAATCTTGATTTCACACAAGTGTGGTCCTGGAGCAGCAGCAGCATCGCCTGGGAGCTGGTTGGACGCAGACTCTCAGCCCCCGCAGCCCCCCGCAGCCCCCTGAATCAGAGCCTGCATTGTGACCAAATCCCCTGCAATTCACGCCCACGTGAAAATTTAGCAGGTGCTGCTCTTGCACAGGGGTCCTCATGCTAGCTTGCACGTTGGAGTCACGTGGGCAATTTTTACAAACTACTGGTGCCTCATCCTGTGCCCAGAGACTTTATTATTATTGTTTCTAGGTGTGACCTGGTTATTAAAGTTTTGAGAAGTTCCCCAGATAACTCTAATGAAAAGCCAAGACCCGGCCAGTGTTGCTCAGGGGTTGAGCATCAACCCAGGAACCGAGAGGTCACAGTTTGATTCCCCATCAGGGCACATGCTGGGTTGTGGGCTTGGTCCCCAGTAGGGGGTGTGCAGGAGGCAGCCAATCGATGATGTTTCTCTCACGGATGTTTCTATCTCCCTCTCCCTCTCCCTTCCTCTCTCTCTAAACATCAATTTTAAAAAACCATATTTTAAAAAAAAGAAAGTAGAGCAATTAAAAAAAGCAAAGCCAAGGTCAAGAACTCCTTAGGAAGGCATGATTAGAGCCAATCCAGAGCACCCTTGGAATGAACAGATATTCTTACGAAAACTGTGTCAACCCAAGGAGCCATTTCTCAACCTCTCCCTCCCAACAGGCCTATGCCTAGGGAAGTGATTTTAAAAGCCAAAGGGCAGTGCTTGGGCACTGCCACTCTGAGCTACTCCCTCTAGGATCTTGGTGGTTTAATTTTTTTCCTAAAGCATTCAAGTTCCAAAAAAGCAGTAAAAGGGACCCCAGAGGTCATGGTCGAACCCTCTCATTTTGCAGTTGAGGAAACTGAGGCACACAGAGAGGAAGTGAGTTTGCAAGCATGATCAGGGACCTGAACCCCAACCTTCCGATTTCCCGCCAGTCCCTCCCCACCGCACGCACTGCCTCTCCGGTGAACACGAGCAAAGGATGGTTGATGAGAGCGTGGTCAAAAGTTCATCACCAACATGGCGAGCATTAATAATGAGGTTAAGGGCTTCAAGGCCAAGCCAGCGCCGGTGGCTCCCCTGAAAGCCATTTTTTCAGTAGCTTCTCATCTAATTATGGGAAGGTACAGTAATTGGAAACAGGCTGTGTCCAAGGGGCAGGGTTTCAGGAAACGGAAACCTCTAATACAATTCCGCCTGGGAAAGTCAGCTCCCACTACTGTGTGCAGCCGGGGCTCGCTCAGGTTTGCCTGGCGGAGAGGACAGAGGGCCGGGAGGAACAGGCTCGCAGGACAAGGCCACCGAGGGCTGGGAGAGTTCTGGTCCCACCAGGAGAGGCACACGCTGGGCTCCTGGGCCCTGGGGACTCTGGGCTGTGTCAGTGCTCCAGGGCTGTTATTACATCCAGGGCTATGCAAACTCCTCATGGGTGTGGTTGGTTGTGGTCTTGAAGTTACACTTATGACTAGGTACTAGGTACTAGGTACCAGGTACCAGGTGCTGAACTAAGTACTGCTTATATCACCCCATTTAATCCTTGCATCTGTTCCGTAAAGTAGGTACCCTCCCCCCTTTGACAGAGGAGGAAACTGAGGCTTAAAGTGCTTTGAGTCACTTGTCCACAGTCCCGCAGATAGAGGGGGGCCAGGGCTGGGTTCGCATCCCTGGGAGCCCAGAGCTCTCCCATCCATTGTGCTCCACTGTCTGTTCCTTGTGGTTGCGCAGCTTCAGGGCCTAGTTGGGACCAGCCTGGTCCCCGCAGGTGGGGGGGAGCAGGAGCCCCGGCTCCCCGGGGGCTGAGGGGCAGAGGCTGGGCACAGGAAAATGGGCATTGGGAGGAAGGAAGCGGCACACAGAGTGGACAGGAACAGATGCGTCTCTCACGCGCTCGGGGCGCCAGCCACGTGGGTTCCGCTGGCCAGGAGCCGCCGGCCGGGGCATCTGCCGAGGGACCGCGGGCCCACGGCCACGGTCTGCAGCATCTGGTCCGCCCGTGGCAGGGCTCCTGCCGTTCGCGGCTGTGTGTGAGCCGAGCAGGTCTCCAGTGGCTCCCGTTTAACAAGTTCATGGCTCAGTGTTCCCCAGATGGATTACTCGCAGCCTGACGCTCGGGTGCCAGGGCTTCAGCAGAGGTGCAGGTGGCTTCTCCTGGTTGCCATCAGCCTCGTTAACAGGACTGATCTGTGGGCAGTCATTTTCCCACCTGCTGCCCGCCAGCTGGGCTGCCAGCGCTGGGGGGCTGATTTCCAAGCCACCTCTCTCTCTCTCCCCCCTTCCTTCCTCTCTGAATTTGTATTGCAAGCTAACTTTCTCATCAGTTAGAAACCCCATTCCCCATTTTGTCCCTGTTTTTAAGCCCAACCTCAAATTTGCATCATCCAGGGGTGTGAAAACACTCTTTTATGTCTAATTAGGGTGGTGGGTGAACATAGGTAATCCAGGCCCACCTTCCTTTCTCCCTAAGGTTGCGCAGAAGACTCCGGAAGGCTAGTGCAATGCTGAGGTTCAGGGGAGGGAGGGAGGGAGGAGGAAAGGGCACCTGGGCGATGACATCTGCACGCAGGTCCCTACCGAGCCATTCCCACCCCCGCCGCTGAGGCCCCCGTTGCTCTCAGGACCCCTCTAATACCACCTGCTCCTTTTCATCTTAGGTGGGGGTGGGTGAGGCTCCCAGGGTGTCCCTTAGGGAGCCATCCTCCCCCGAGGTCCTGCTGCCCTGAAGACACTCATGAGTCTCCTCCGCCCTGGGTCCCACAAGCACATCTGGCGCGTTGCCGCTTCTCCAGGGCTCGGCCTTGGGAGCCCAAAGCCAGGCCCCTCGGGGTCTCCCCACACCTACGCCTCCCCTGCATCCCCTCCAGGGTGCCTCTTGCCTGCATCTCCGTCAGACAGGGATGGAAAGAGGGCCTTGGTCTTGTGTGGCTCGTTTCCTTCTAAATATTTTTCCTCTGATACAAGTCCTTCCTAGGAAGATTTGAAAAATCAGACTTGAAAATAAAATAGAACTGTCACCTTTATTATTATTAAACGAAAGCTGGATCAGATGGAGTGATTCAGGTGCCAGCCTGCAAGAGAGCATGAGGGTGGGGGGAGAGGTTCTCTGCTTGGTTTTCACTGTTTTCCTAAGAGGAAAGACTGAGGGGAGGCGTGAACCTCCCTGTTCTTCCTGCTGCTCACTCAGTATCCCCGGCTTCGGAGCCCATCCTGCAGGACCAGCCGGCCCCCGCCTACCTGCCTTCTCACCCACTCACTGTTTCCCTGGGCACCGCCACCGCCCCACCCAGCAGCTCGCCAGGAGCTGACAGCCAGTAGGCACACAGGTCCAGTGGGTGTGATGAGCTCCTACGGGCACAGGACCCAGCTAGGCCTGAGGGCAGGCGGCCATGACAAATATGCCAAAGACAGGTTCTCTTTCCCAGGAAACTCACCATCCCGGGAGGAGGCCACAGGCACCCACAGGCTCCTGGCAGGCAGGCCCGACTACACACACTGGGGCCAGCTCAGGGGGCTGCTCTGACGCTCGTCACAGCAGGCCGAAGTCCCCGGGCCCTGCCTAGGGGTCCCCGGTCCCCAGGATCACGCCAGCTGTGGTGGGGTTCAAGCTGGTCTGTGGGATGCCCGAGGAAACAGCAGCCACATCTGAGTGGCAGAAGGAAGGAGGGGGCACAGAGGGTGTGAGGCACCAGCTCCAGGCACTGCAGTATTTCTGAGGTTCCCGAGACACCCAGCCATCCCCCACTATCAGCAACTTGGAAGCGGACTCCAGCTCTCCAGGCGCGGGGTGGGGGTGCAGGCGCCCTCTAGTGGATGGAAGGGCCCCGCGCCTTAGGCTCTACCTGGAGCCTCCAGCTTTGGGGCCTGCTTCCTGTGCTGGGGATGGAGGGCTGGTTCCCAGAGAGGCGCGCCCTCCCGCCCAGGGCAAAGCTGTGAAGCACAGGACACGCCTTCCAGCCCCAGCATCCCGCCCCTCACCCCCCCCCCCCCCAGCGGTTCCCCATCGCCCCAAACACAAAGCTACAGTTCTCCCTGAGGCCCTTCCCAGCTGCGTACAGGAGGTGCTCAGTGATGGTGCAGTGAATGGACGAAAAGGTCCATGGCATGAGAGCTCAGCAGAAGGAAGTCACCTCCAGGTGACTCCAGGCCAAAGGTGGTGACAAACTGCAGCAACAAAGGGGCAGAGGAGGAAGGAGGGCATCTGAGAAGCCTTGAGGGGTCGGGTTTGAGTGTGACGACAGAGAGGACAGGTCATCGTGGAGGGCTCTGGGGGTGACTAACGGGCAGAAAGGCTCATGGAAGATGGACTATAAGGAATAGGGGGGTTGGGGGGCCGGAGAGGAGCTCACCCCGGCATCCCAGGGAGGTGACAGAGTGGCCAGAGCCTGGCCCAGCACAGGGCAATGGGCAGAGACCAGTCCACAGAAATGAGACCCAGGCAGAGGCTGCCTCAGGCCCCAGCCACTCACACCTTTGCTCCTGCGGGACAGCAGACAGGAAATGGAGATGAGGGAGACAGGGGCCCTGGGGCTCCACGGCCGCCCCTTCATCCCCACCACCCCGCTCCTCCCTTCCCTTCCCTCCACTTGGAGGACCCATCCTGAGGTCTCACTTGTGGGTGAGAAGCCCCACTGCCGAGGAGCATCCAAGGCCTCCCAGGATGCACGCCTCAGTCCCCTGGGCTGGGCGGTGACCAAACTTTTTTCCAGCCCGGGGTCTAGGAGCCCTAGATGGGGCTCGGGCGCCACCTGGTGGACAAAGCTGGAACGCGCGGCGTGGCCACACCCTGCGTCCTGGGGCCAGATTCCAGCAAATTCGCCTGGGAAACTTCATGACCCCTGGAAAGCTGAGGAGGGCGGAGGCTGCTGTCCCTGTCTCCACCGTGGCTCGCAGAGTGTCTGTCAGAGAATTCCAGAAACCCTGGCCGAGGGGGTGGGAGGGCAGGTGGAGGCTGAAAAAGCAGAGGGTGCTGCCGACACTTTTCTGAGTTACCAGAAAGGCACAGGCTCTTCATGGAGCTAACATTAACAAAGCACTTACTGTGTGCCGGGTTTAATGCTAAATACTTCGTGAGCGTCCATTACTTCATTGTATCCCCTGTTATGTGGAGGCAGCTAATCAAGAGGGACAGGGTCGCTTGGCAGGCGAGGGTAGAGCTGGGATTTGAACCCAGGCAGCCTCAGCCAGATTCTAGGCTGAAGCACAAAGCAAAAAACACCTCGGCTGCAGTCATGTCACAAAGACGGTTAATCCCAAAGACCCCAGGCTCCTGCATGGGACTCTACCTGTCCAAACTCTAGCCTGTTGGTAGGTTGGGGCTCTGTACCCTAAGAAAGCCAAGAAAATGGACTCACCCCTGACTTCCAGGGCACGGCCTTCTTTTCATCAGCCTGAAGCCCCAGTCATGGGGTCGGCCCATCCGTCGCCCTGGACACCAGCCCGGGCTTCCTCTCCTGCAGCAGCTGTGGCCTGTTACCCTGGGTTGGGCAGGTCTAACTCCTGAGACAGCCACGTGGGTCCTGGGAAGCAGACTTTAAATAATAGGGAGAAAGCCCCACTACCTAAGGCATCACCCCCCCTTATTTCTCCCTCCACCCTCATCTCTATCCCACCCCCAAATGTGGTGACCGTGGGGACTTACCACCCTCAGATCCTGAAATTCAAACACTCAGGGAGAAGCTCACGGTCAAGGAAACCCAGGTTCAGTGGGCAGTGCAGGGGTCTGAGGGCCAAGCTGGCCATGCTTCCCCGAGAAACGTGAGTCCCGCACCTCTGCTTCCTCAAGCGTAGCCGGGGGAGTGGCTGGCTGTGCCCGCAAAGCTGTTAGCTCAGCGGCTGGCAGTCAGTTCATGCTCAACGTGAGTTACTTTACTCTCCCCCCACAAAACAAAGTGCCCCTCTGCAGACTCACAGGCTTCTCTTTTCCATTTCAAACAACGGCATGCATTTAGAAACACTGCTATTTTGAAAAATATAAACACAATAGACTGTATAAATTCAATGTTTCCATGACCCCGTGACCCTCGGCCTCAGTGCCACCGAGGGACAATCTGGCAGGGGAAACTAGCAAACGACAAGCCCATACCCCACCTGAATGACCACTCTTCATCACCAACCCCTTGTTCCCTGTAGAATGCAGGCCCAGTGCTGCCAGGTCTAATGGCTTTAACAGAAGCTAGAATTTTACTAGAACTGTAGATTTTAGAAAAATCTTCTGGCATCTTATGCATTGACTTCATCTCTTTGATGATTCAGTTACCAACCGAGGCAAATGCACGGTCTGAATTAGGCCTGCAGCTCACCAGTGTCCGCAGGTCAGAGAACGCCCTCAGCAGGCAGATGCAGGCGGCCGAGGCGCAGGAGCACCCACGGGTCCCACCATATCTGCTGCAAGAGTTCTGCCCGAGAAAACTGGGCCCTGCGATGAAGTCTGTCTTCATGCTCAGAGGATAAATTCTTTCAAAGTGCTGCCCACGGGCCCGCTGGGGTTCTAATTTTCTTGCCCCAATTTACAAATGGGGGAAATCAAGTGTTTGCCCAAAGTCATATAACCAGTTACTCTAATTTTCAGACTTGATGACTTTCCTATGACTAAAGACCTTGCTGTGGACGACAGAGAAGAAAACTCCTTTGTATTTGTCCAGGGGGAACGTTAGAACTTTTCTAGGTACGCATACAAGACGGGCTGCAAGGCGTTAGGAAGGGAAGTACTAAAATTAGGACAGGACCAAAAACATTGAGAGATTAGGCTTGAAACTTAATATCGACTTACAGAGAGTGGTTGTGAAAGTTAGAATTTTCTCTGATAAGGGGAGGTCCTGCTTGGGGGCAGCGAGAGTTGCTAAAGCAAAGAATGAATGCGCCAAGGGGTGAGGGCATAGTCATGGCAACGACATCCCAGAGGAAGTCAGAGGGGTTAAAGGACAGAGATCAGATAGAGGCTGGCAGAGAACAGAAAGAACAGACGAACAGGATGGCCTTGGGAGTCAGGTTCACAGCCGTGCCCAGCACCCAAGGGTCACGGATGGCATCCCTGGGCATGTACTGACCACCCCCTGCAGGGGGCACACTCTTGAGAGAAGGCTGCACCTGAGTGCTTTTAAGGGTCTGCAGAAAACAGTGCTTTAATAATGCATTTGCCTTATCAAAAAAGCAAATTCTCATTTTTTGAGCAATTATTACAAATTAGTAGGAAAAACCAAACACTTCAGTACATACTTTTATAAACTTTACAAAACTATGACAGAAGCACCAAGTGTAAAGGCATTTTTACAGACACCCAAAGAACGTATCTGTGACGTGAATATTTACTAAGGAGAGCAGCAGCTGAGACGTGGGTTTACATCCCCCTCGCCAAGTGCTGGATCAGTGTCAAGAGCGCCGAGTCAGTAATAAAATCACGCACCGAAGGTCCATCAATTTATGTAAGATTAGTTCTCATAAGCTTTTTAATCAAGTTCTGTATAAAGTCAAACAAGAACAATTGTTTGTATAATGAATTTTATGTAGGGAACTTTTAACTACAAATCAAGACATCAAGAATATAGTCATTTTTTGATTTATTAAAACAAAACTACAATTCTGTGCTTCTTACATTATTAACAGACATAAAAATCAATTAATGTTTCCAAGTAAGTGTTGCTCACAAAATCACACAGTGTTATTTCACAGTAAGAGAAATCCTTTTTACAAGTCAGTGTTTCTTTGTACAACAGGCAAACAGTTTAACACCTTCCCTCAAGGCATTTCTGAGCTTTAGGTGTTTAGAAATGAAGTCAAAAGTCTCTTTCAAATGCAATCATTAGTTTGTATTAAACTAAAATGCCAGATGCCAAGTCTCATTCCTAAAAAGTGCTTTAAAAAACAGATTTACATCCAAATGAAGTCTTATAAACGTCAGTAATAGGTCCTGTCACTTCTAAACTAGAACTATCTGTGGATAAAAATCTACATTCAATGGTGCAATATATTTTTCTAAATCTGAATAAAAGTCTTATTTGCCCCAGTTCATCTTTGTGTTAATTTTGCTACTTTCAGTGAAAACCCAGGATCACTGACAGCTGGTCTTTCCATGGGAAGAAAGGGCTCTGACCACCTATATTACAGGTGCCTTTGCTCACTGTCTGTAGGGGAGGAAACATATAGCCTTTAAATGTAACATCTGATTGTACAAAATCCATGCAAACTCTGCCTCAGCCATCTGTCAGTTACTGTGTTATCCCCTTGAAGAGCTGCCTAACCTGGCGTTTCCCAATGGTGTCCGGAAGGGGGAAAGGTCCCGGGGTCACAGGTTGGAAATGCCGGTTAACAGGCTTCCTCGCAGAGCCTGAGCCCTCACTGCGCTGAAGTGCACGGTGAGTTTCCAGGAAAGAGGATCCATGTCCAAATTTGCTTTGCCAGGGACACTTTCTTGCAGGACACCGGTGGACGTCACACAGCGCACTCACCACCCTGAGGACTAGGGAGACGCAGTGCGTTTCCCCCCGGGGGAGGGAAATGCCACAGCCAGCTGATGGTCGCGGCCCTTCCACATGGTGTTTGTCACCAGTTCTACACATCCCACACTAGTTCTTGCCCTTTGGTGTCCTTAAAACCTAAGAGATCAAAGACTCCTTCCCTTCTTCTGAATGACGTGGAGCACTCCCATTCTGAAAGGGCGCAGTTTCACACTGTTTATTATTGGGAGTTTTCTTTGTTTGATTTTAACCTGACTCTCAGTCTTTCCCTGGAGGGCAAGCATTTCAGGTTCAGAGAAATGCAAGAGTAAACTGTAATAAATTATTTACAAGCACCTAGTTTGTTTAATCTTACGTGGAAGCCATTCGCTTTGGGAAAACAATGAATAAATCTTTAAGCGAAACTGCCATCGGGAAGCCCTGTGATGACGCGGGTGTTCTCGCAAGAGGCACTGAAGAGTGAGCTGTGCTAAGGTTAGCTCGAGGGTCAGCTGGTCTGGGTGAGCATAACTTTGGTTGAGATTTTCCTTCCTTAAAGAAGGTTTTCAAAGCACCAGTTAATTACAAAAAAGCGTGCATATTTATCCTCACAGTGAGTTAAGTGGTGAGAGCGCTAGTGGACCATACACCACACTCCCCAGAGCATCTGATTAGATTTCTAGAAAGTGAACCAGCGGGAAGGGGAAATGGAGCCAGAGAAGCAGCTGTCCCCGCTCTGGCTGGCCCAGCAGCGCAGCTCTAGCAGATTCACAAGCAGGGCGACGGCAGCCACGAGCAGCCAGTGCCAGCCTTGGCGTTTCAGAGAACAAAAGACAGGCTGAGTAACCTTGAACTTTCATTTGGGGAGTGAATGAGAGACTAGTGAAACGTCTGCTGGCCAGGACAGGGAAGCCCGCGGGGATATGGAAGCCTCCGCATGCACTCCGCCCGAACTCCCAGCTGGTGAAACGGAAGCTGCAAGATGAAGCCCCCGCTCCGCACCAGAGCCGCTGCAACACTGACGGTGGCCGAGTGGTACGTGAGTTCCTGTCCAGAAACAGTATGTCCCAAATGGGGAATCTGAGAAGAGTGAAGGTCGCACAGCTCGGCCTTATTGCTATGAGTTTCAAACCAGATATTTCACTCAAAGTGAAATATCAGTCAGTACCCTTCCCTTTCCCAAAACACAGAATATTCATGAGATATGATTAGTATTTAAAATGCAAGATTATTTAAGTACAAACTTCATTCTCAGTACTTTCATATTAAGTTCAAAGACTATATGCAATATTCATTAGGA
Organism: Miniopterus natalensis; assembly: GCF_054644295.1. Lineage (NCBI taxonomy): Eukaryota > Metazoa > Chordata > Mammalia > Chiroptera > Miniopteridae > Miniopterus > Miniopterus natalensis. The sequence goes on from NC_142094.1 coordinate 49,294,509, forward strand.
AAAGTTCCTCATCCCATAACACATGGAGAAAAAGAACAATGAACTGTTAGAAAACATTTTAGTATCACTTGATCTTAAGAAATCAGAATTAGCACAATTGATGAACACTAAGCTCCTCGCTCACAGAAAGGCACCTCTGTATGAACAGACAAGTTTTCATAATGATTTGCCACTACGTGGCATTGGGGTTGGGGCATGTAACCTGTTAAATTTCTAAAGAACCATGGTTTTCCCTCAAGCTAAAGATCCATAAATGCCTCCAACCATTCACCCGTCAGCAGGCCCCCACGAAGCCCACACAGGCTGCACATTGCACAACTCAAGTGGGTACCAGGCACTGGACCAGGCTCAGCACACAGCTGGTGTAGCACAGGGAGCCCTGGGTCAGCAGCCTGCAGCCGGGGCACTTCCTGCCAACAGTCTCCCGGCTGAGGCAATCAAGTTAGGACAGCGGCTACTTGGCTGGAGGGTCTCCAACAAATGGCTATACCTGTGAGAGGCAGGGACCACCTGAGGGGTGGGAAAGGGTACAGACATGAAACAAAAGTGCCCCTAAATACTTGTGGCCATTTAAAATTCAATGGTACTTTATCTGAGCAGAAGTTTTCAAAGTCAGTTTTCTGGCCAACTTCACCTTGAACCTTCCCAGCCACAGGTATTTCTGGTGCTAGATATTTGGTCATGCTATCTCCACCCCTGACCTAATCTAACGCATTTCCATTTAGCACTCCCTACGTCTGACTGCACAGGCCAGCACCGGGACACCTGGGTGTGATGTACACCAGCCCATTCTTCCACAAAGCCCTTTGGGATAAAAGGATCCCACTTAAAATTTACCTTCTACTGACAAAGATAAAACTGAAAGAAAAAAACAGTAAATGGATGACTCAACTGTTTCTAAAGGAAGATTAACTGTTAATCAAAAAATACACCAATGAACCCGACAGCATTAAGTACACCACACTAGGTTCGGTCTAGAACACAGCTACATTCTGTGTCCTTCACAGTAATTAGTCCTTAACAGATACTTAAAACGTAAATCTTTAATAAACTCCAAAATCACTTTGAGATTTCATTTTGTCATCTACTGATTAGGAATTGCAAACGGAGGCCGGGGCCCCAGAGTGTTTATCTGCAGGCTGCTCTGTCACCTCAGAGTTGGGACGGTCACAGATCCTCAGAGGGGAGAAGGCACTTGTATCCGGGAGGTCACATCAGGACAGGTCAGGCCTGGCTGCACGACGCACCTTCCACTTCGAACCAGAGGCTGGAGCCCACGAGGGGCCCGTCCATGCCCTTCACCTGCCGGAGCTGCAGGCGGCACCTACAGCACCACAAAGCTCAGAAGATATTCTAGGAGTTTTTGCCGGTTGCACTGAGGTAGGAAAGTGCTGCTGAGTTCTAAAACAGACACTCTCTTCTGTTTGGTCTCTTTGAAAACCTAAAGAGAAAGTTCAAATTAAACACAAAAAAAGGGGGCACTTCCATCACCAACCACGACCTGTGTCCTGGACCCCAGGGAGCAGTACGGCACATGAAACTGTACCCTGGCTTTAAGCACACGCACTGCCCGTGTCTGCGAGGGGGTGGAGGTTAGCGCTGCAGGTGCGGTGTTTTCGGTGGAGGGCAGCCAATGCACTTCCCTCTAACATTTATGTTGGAATAAAGTCACACACAGTCCCTGACAAAGCCCACTAGTAATTCATCACTCCACATGATACAAGAAAGTAAGATGGCTGAGGATGCTTCTAGCAATACTGGTAAAAACAATCAGAACCACAGGCATCATTAACACTCCTGCCCACCTGCAGGAGCATCCTGAAACATACTGACACATTCTGTGTCAACAGTTTTGGAATGAAGGTGAAAACCAGCAAAACTCTGGAACTTTCAAAGAAATCTGTACTGACGGGACTCGCCTTCAATGCCCCCACCCATCCCCAGAAATGCCTTCATGGTTAATCCAGCAGAAACTGCTTCTCTCCGCGCCTCCCCGCCCCAAAGGGAGCTCAGACAGGCTAGGTCTATACAAGAAGAGAACAGAAGTTAACACAAGCTTTTATACCACACGCAGTGGGCACTTACCCCAATATCCTTAAACATTTTCACGGCATTCTTCACGAGACAGTATGTGGCACTCTCAGCTGCAGGGAAAGAATGAGACCCTGTGAAACGCCCAGGCGAGCAAACCCAGCATCCACGGGGAGAAAGCGTGGGGGCTGCAGAGATGAGAGCAAGTCGGCAGACGGCTCAAGCTCCAGTTCTGCTGCTGGCGACCTGCGAGTCTCAAGTGATTTGCTGTTTCTTTAAACCCACTGTCATCTTTTAAGAAGAAAAAGAGAGAAGGAGAGAAGAATAAGGAGAAAGAGACAGACAGAGAGAGACAGAGAGAGACAGAGACAGACACAGTGAGACAGAGAGAGAAGGGAAGGGAGAGGAATGGGGGAGGAAAGGAAGGAGAAATACCTAAGCATCCGTCTTGAAGGGGTTTCGTGAGAATCAAAGGAGACTGTGTAGAAATCCTTCTAAACTGCACAGATGATTCCCACAGCAGCGGAAGCGGAAAGAGCACAAGTCTCGAGGTCAGAAGAGTCCTAACCCAGGTCTGCCCATTAACTAGCTATGTGAACAGGATGCCTTCCTCATCTAGAATGTGAGATGACTCTCTCTAGGTATCGATCTAGATCAGATCTATACATCTCTCTAGACTGACCTCTATCTCTAGATCCCTCTGTCTCTAAATAAACTACTGATTCACGGCAGTTTCAGTTCTAAACCATAACTATAAAATGCTACCCCACCCCAATCACACCTCTCACCCGACAATACCAAGAACCAGCCAGGAGGTGGAGCAACTGAGAAGACACAGCTGGTGGGAGTGCAAACTGGTCCACATGCAGGAAGCGTCTGGCAGGACCCACTAAAGCTGAACGTGCCACCCTGTGACTAGGCAATTCTCCTCCTGGATATGCACCCAACATGATGCGTACACATGTTCACCCAAAGACATACTCAACCTATGCAGAGCAGCACCATTCACAGTGGCTCTGAACTGCAAACCACCCAGATATCTGTCAACAGCAGAATGAATAAAATGCAGTAAATACTTATCAATGGACGACTGCAAAGCAGCAAGGACAAACAACTACATGCAACAGCACGCAGGAAGCTCACAAATGATGGGACCACGAAGCGAGAGGTCAGGATAATTTTGCCGTTTTTTTCCCCCAATTTCCTACAATTAGCTGATTCCTGTAATCAAAAAAGTTATAGATTTAAAAGGAGCCAAGCCAGCGACATGCATACCATAAACGGCAACGTTTCTCTCTGTTCTGGTGATGAGGTATTTGTGCAGCTTCTGCAGGTACTCAGGCTCCGGAACAGGGTCGCTGAAGCTGTGGATGAAGATGGCGGCGGAGCTGTAGGCCTCCAGCAAAGGGCCCAGGAGCCGCTGCAAGAAGGTAATGAACTGCTGGTGCTCCTTGGACTGGCTCACCTGTGCAAGAGCAGAGACAAAATCATGAGAAGGGAAAGAAACGGAACACTGACAGGGGAACCACCCGAAGAACCTGTGATGGAGAAGATGGCTGTAACTGTCACTGCACAGAGCAGCCTACTGCTCACGCACACGGCCTGTGCTGGAAATGGCTGTAAGTCCTGAAATGTACTCTTTTTCATAATCACTGACTTCTACAGTACATGAGATTTGCATTTATTGTGTAGCTGCCTAGAAGGAACTGTGGTGCCCGAATGCCATAATTATGACACTGTCATAATATGACTAAAAGTAGCCGGTCCCAAGGTTAAACTCTACAGGGTTGGAAGCCTGGCCTGACAGTCACTCAAGGGTACAGAAAGGTCACATGATAAGACCACAGATCATCTCAGTCCTCCCCAGTTCCCACTTCCTGCCACCCCCCACCTCCGTTGTCCTTCAGCCCATGGTGACGGTGTGGTGATGGCAAGGCTCTCACTGTACCCTCCAACCATGCACATTCAGATAAGCCCCCCTGTGTGTGGAAGCAAGATCAGTGCCCCATCTTGATGGTAAAAAAAACCCAAACAGCCCAGCCGGCGTGGATCAGCTGTTGAGCATCAACCCCGGATCCAGGAGATGGAGGTTCGATTCCCGGTCAGGGCACATGCCCAGGTTTCAGGCTCGATCCCCAGTGGGGGGCATGCAGGAAGCAGCTGATCAATGACTCTCTCATCATTGATATTTCTCTCTCTCTCTCCCTTCCTCTCTCTGAAATCAATAAAGACATATTTTTAAAAAAACCAAAAAACCCAAACAGAAATTTTTCTAAATGTCATTTGGAATCTCCAGAAGCTACCCCTCCTGACTCGTGTATATGTGTGTGTATGTGTGTTTGTGTAAACTAGGGGTGTCATCCCACTGCAGAGAAAGTGTCCATTTAGAGTATTCAGAAAAGATGGGTCATTATTACTAATTTCTAAAATCACAAATTAGACAAAATTAATTCTTCTAAATGAGGGGCAATCAAACTTTTAAAAATCCAAATTTTCTCCTGTGATAGGATTTGTTTTCATTGACAGCAAAGAGCTAGATGTATAAAATTTGGAAGTGATGGCAAGACTGAGGACACAAAAAGAGCAGCCAGACCAACGACAGCTGAATGTTAATTCCCCTCCCACGGCTGGTGTGGTGCAGCCTTGCCTGGTGATGACTGAACACAGACACGCCTCTTCAGGGGTGAACGGGTCTGGCACAGGTCTGCACCTGCTTACTGTGGTGACAGGGTCATGAACGGCACCATCCAGGACATTCATCTTCCTGAGTGTTCACTCTTGGTTCCTCTCCATTTAATTATACTCGAACTGAACAACTTAAGGTATTAATTCAAAAGCTTGAGAGCTTTATTTCACTTGGTAGAAAATGCTGAGGCTGTATTTTGGGTGCTTTAGCTATGAATAAGTCACCAGGGTCCCAGTTATCAGGACCTCACTAACTAGTGGCAGCATAAACCTCCACTCATCACTGTAACGTCCACCAGAATTCCCCAAAGTACCTTCAGGTAGCAGTCTCGCTGCTCCTCCCCGAAATCACTGTCTTCATCTTCCTCATCGCTTCTCCAGGACAGGGGGTCAGGAAGCTTCTTTTCCCACTGCTGCTCAGCAAGACCAGGACTGATATCTTCCTGTTCATCTTGCTATGCCAAGGAGATAAGCAACAGTCAACAAACACGCACAGGCACACGGACACTGCCGGTTGGACCAGCCACAGCAGTTCCTCTCATTCCCTCCCCACTTTTCTCTGCCAGCCGTTTACAACATCAATCCACCTCCCTCTCCAAACTCGGAATCACTAGGGAGACAGCGAGGAGAGAAAGAAGGAAAGAAGGGGGGAAGAGCTACCAGACACATAAAATAAAAATGCCCTCACCTTTTCTACATTGATACCTACTTTCCCAGGCCATACCTGCTCTACTAAATTTACCAAAATTAAAACAAAATCTCAAAAGAGAAATATGCATATGCGCAAGCTATAAGCACACTGAGAGGTAAAACATCTCATCTTAGAACGACAACTTCCAGATCCGGAATTAAGTCAAGATGTGTTTTAGACACCAGTCACACAGAAGGAAGCAAATATTAAACAATCCGAAGACATTTACACTTCCCATTCTGACTTTTCTCTTCTCTTCATCTGGATTTGACTACATATCAAATGTAACTTATTGGGCCCAGCCGGGCGTGACTCAGCGGTTGAGCGTCAACCTGGGATCCAGGCAATCAGGGTTCATGGCACATGCCCGGGTTGTGGGCTCAATCAATGACTCTCTCATCATTGATGTTTCTATCTCTCTCTCCCCCTCTCCTTTCCTCTCTTTGAAATCAATAAAGATATATTTTAAAAAAAAAAAATGTAACTTATTGGTTAAAACAACTGGTTGTAACACTGGTTTAAAGAGTTGGCAGAAAAGACAAGGAAACAAAGGCAATGAAGGACAGCGATTCCTCTCACCTCTGCCACCGTGAGAATGCCGTACTGGAGGAACCTCCCTACTGTCTCATGGCAGACTTGGTAAAACGTCTGGCATGGCTGAAAAGAATAGACATTTCAAGGTCAATGTCATGGTCCTATAGCTCCTTTATTAGAAACAGAAAACACTGTATACAAGGTAGCTGCCAATGCTTCCATGATATCACCCGCCTCACTCCACTGGTAAGTCCTAAGCTTTCCGATGCCCATCTCCTGGTAACCTTCCTGTGGTCATGGGCAAAGCCACAGAAGAGACCTCATTCACCTGACTGGTGGCACCCAGTGTGGCACCACCTACAAAGGTGCTCCCAAACTCAGTCCCTCCCCCGCCTCCAGGGAAGCAAGCCCTCAGAGGGTTGCTTGTCAGGCCCCAGGACCTGTTTCACTTTTTCCAGGCCATTTCTCTGCGAAAGCTGTCACACGGTAAATGCACACGAAGTTGGTGGATGAGGCAACACAATATTCAAGTGACTCAAAAAGGCCCAGGGAGACTGAAGGCAACCTGAGAGCTTACCCACCTCTCCCCTCCCACTCCGCCCCCCAAGACTAGGCAAAGCAGATTCCCCAGCAGGACCAGCAATGTGCTGTATAGGAGAACCCCGTGGGGAGGGCGGTGCTCATAACACATATACTCATAAATGGCCAGGACACATTCATAGACGTGGAAGAGAACACTGAGCTTCAAAGAGAATATGAATTCTCGTTGATTTTGAGGGAAAAATACTGCTCTATTGCTTAACACATATGCCTCATTATAAACGCCTACAAGTGCTTGAACATAACATAAATGCTCATCAGGACTGCTGGGCCTCAGTTTCCCCATCTGTAAAGTGAGGAAAGGTTGAGCAGATGATTTTCAAGACTGCTTCTGAATCTTATCTTCTGTGGCCCCATCATCCATAAGGAAGCACGTTAATTACTTAGGGACCTCTGACCCAGTGCCTTATGCGGAATGACAGCTCAGTAACCTTGGATCTGACTGAGGCAGAACACTGAGCAGTCTCCCAACACATCTCATAGGTGCACGAAGGGGTCTCTGGAGCAGTGACCCCAACAGCCACACCCTGATAGTCAACAACATATTAGTCTGGAGGTCACTGAGACCAGGAGTGGAATGTAAAGCCTTGGTAACAAACCAAAAATTCTCTAAGAGAAAAACAAAGCTGGTTTACGTTTTCATAAAAATGCTAGAGAGAAAGAGAACAGGCAACACTGAAGAGCTGTCACTTACGAGAGAGATGGTGCCTTCATTAGACAGCAGGTAGCACAGGCTGGCCGCCTTCCGCACCAGCTGCTCCTGGCTGATCAAGGTGGGGGGCCCGCCGGCAGGCCCGCCTGCACCCCTCTTGTTCAGAACTGCGTAAAGGCTGCAGGCTGAGGAAATGAAAGCATCAATGAAGCCACAGTCTCAGAGTCCAAGAAAACTCCACTGGCACGAGTAACTTGGATTACCTTACTAGACTGTAACATCGAAAATAATTATCTGCGTTTCACTTGAGAAATTTAAGTAAATCCCCTCGGGACTCACTTGTCATGAGTCCATGGGATCCCAACTCGGTCAATCGCCTTCCTCTGGGGCTTCAGTCCCCTCTGCTCTCCTCCCTGTGCCCCCTTGATCACAAATGAGCCCCCACCACTCATCACTGCATGTGTCTCTCCTCTCACTCAGTTTTTCAGCTCCTGGATAGCAAGACACCTTACCTCTCTCCCTTAGTCGTAAGTCTAACACTACGCAGTAATTCAGGAACTACTTGTTGAATAATAGATGTAAAAATAAGCTATAAACAGTGATATAGCAGATTATATTTTTATTTGAAGGCTAAAAATACAGCAACACGTTCCCTCAAATAAGAGGCTACCATCCAAATTGAAGTAGACACCACTGTGTGTTTTAGGCCGTTGTATTTTCTATGAAAATGTTTCAGAGCCCAGCATACCTATGATGGCCTCCATGATAAAGACGTGCAGGACCCCATTGCTGTAGAAGTTAAGTTCAAAGACTGATGGGACAGTCGTGCTGGGAGTAATAAAAAACTCATCATTCCTGCTGGTGTGGGTGATTGTGACGCAATTTCCCAGCAGCTGTATGGCATGTATGACCACATCTTCGGAATTTCCTGAGAATCCCAGGTCAAAATCTCGGGCCAGGACTTCCTCCTTCATCACGAAGAAGTCCTCCACTAAGGTGGAGAGATCGATTCCCTAGAGAGAGAAACAGAAATGGTCTCATGACAGCGGAAAACTCCTTCCCCAAATGCTGAGAGGCCGTACCGAGGATTTTTTCTTGCCTTGGCTTTCCTGCAGCTCCCTGTCAGCTCATACAGAAAAAGGGCCACATGCAGAGAAAGTAAAAAAAGAAAAACTGGTTAAAAAGCTGGTCCCCCAGAATGTCAAGAAATTGATATTCCATGTCTGAAGAGCACTCCAGCCACACATGATATGAGCAATGAGGTCACAAACGGATGAAGCCACCATCTGAAAGAAGTGCTTATTTTTAGCAAGAATTTCCCTCATATTGAATACCTACCTGACAAATATTTATCAGGTGTCTATAGATACTGGCACTATGTTTGGTGTTGAGAACATGACTGTGAGCGAGACAGACATGGCCTGTCCCACCACAAGTGCATTGTGGGAGGGCAGAATATGGTCCTAAACACACATCAAATAGCTGGGAAACCATTAGTTATCTGCATGTCAATTAAAATGTGACTGATTTACATTAACTACATAGATCACTCAAAGAATGTCTTTCTGTTATAAAGCAGTCTCTGAATTTTTTTCAGGTAGCTCTCTTCATTGGGATTATAAGCTCCTGCAGGCAGGTCCTTAGCTTATATTACTGTTTATCTCACAGTACTTGCCAGGAGTGGGGCCAATGTATCCATGAATCGGTACCTGAACAGCTTACTACTTAGCTCTTACTACGTAAGGTGGCATGTGCACATACCTGCCTGTGTCTGTAGAGGAGCAGGCAGGCCACGATGTGTGTTGACATAATGGCACAGGATTTGCTAGCAGCTGAAAGACAAACACAAAGCTTTAGTTGTACTTTTTTTTAATATAGCTAAAACTTTTTAAAAAAATCTAAATCTTAAATAGGAGTATCTGTAACTATAAAAGTCCTCTACCACAATTCCCATGAAGGTGATTTATCGAAAGGAAGTTATAACATTATACCGTGTTCTGGGCCATTAGAGACCACTATTCGTCATATAAGAGAATTCAGTCTAAGGCAGGTCCACCTTCAATCTAGGATAATGGAACTTAGTTACTGAATGACCAAGAGACCCCTTTATGGAAATACCAAGACCCGAAGTATGAGCCTGTTCTAGGAGCTTTCCAGGACATCCCACTGTGGTGTTTCTTGACTTGCTCCTGGGGGCAGTCTACTGTAACTGTAATATACTCCTCCCAGAGGTATACACCACATTAAAACAAAGGGAGGTGGGAGTGGATTCAAAGTCAGAAAATCTGGGCTCAAAACCTAACTTCTACACTAACTAATGTCATGACTTGGGAAAATTACTTGAATTTGCAAGCCTCAGCGTCCTCAGGGGTAAGATGAGAATACCGCCTAGTTCACTGGGCTGTGAGAGAATGAAATGGACAGGCCTGCCTGCCACAGGAGTCACAGTGATGCTGCTCAATATATTTCCACTTCCCCTTTTCAACCTGGCCCAGAGGCAGGTCAGAGGTAGGGAAGAAGGGGGGCAGAAATCCATTTGAGAATGACTATAGTCCATATCCAATACTCTGAATTTGCAGAAAATTACAGTCATATAAATCAAATATGAGAACGTCTATGGAATAATCTGAAACAAAGACACCACTTGTGAGTATTCTGAGATAAAGAATTCATGAATCCTTCACTCACAACTGATGTTTCCAGTGTTTAAAAAACAAAAGATACCCAGTATTATATTTACAGCCATTAAAAAAAATGTTTAAAAATAGTTTTTTAAAAACATGAATAAGTATTTGTGTTACAAATGGGCAAGAGTTCAAGACAAAACTATAAAAAAGATTTTTAGGGACCAAACAGCAACACGCCTGGTTACTTGGGCAGCATTAAGGATGCATTATTTTTAGTATCCAGAATTCAAGCCCAGGAGAGAGGCATGTTGGATGTGCCTGAGAAAGAATGCTCTGGCCAGCATGAAGCAAGAGTAGCAGCAGCTGGAGCACAAGGAGCCAGAGGAGGTGAGGGAGCCTTGGCCATAGTGTCACCGGGAAGTGCCGAGACTCGGACCAACCAGGGATGGGCACAGGAAGAGCAGGGCTGCACACCAAGGGACCATGATGCTGCCATGGGCTATAAAGCAGCCTCTGTAACATGACACAACACTGCAATGTGGAACTTCGGAGAGGCTGATTCTGCACTCACCTTGCTCCGCTCCGGGTCCCTCCCACTCACAGTATTTGTGTACAACTATCCCACAGAGAACAGCACAGGCTCCTCAAGTGCTGAACCATTAAGTCCTCAACCTGCATTCCCCGAAGCTAAAGCAAAGCTTTACCTACACAGCCCCTCGATGTTTGCTGAGTAATCGTGGGGTCAGAAGGAAAGGGGACATGAAACTATTAACCCAGATGCTGCACTGCAAGTTAGTTCATGGAAGCACATTCGTGAGTAAAAGAGGTAACAGATCACGGTGGCAACGCTGTATACTTTTTAAACCACGAGCACCTACTAATCCTAAGGCACTACTGAGATGTTTTACTCAATTACCCCAAAGCCCCACAGCACCACCTTCTGGCTAATAACTCACCTATCGCCACCTGTGTACCAGGTACTAGGACTAGAAGTGGAACCACACACAGCAGATTCTGGACCCACGTGGTCCCCCCGCGCCACGCCGGATCTGAGCTGCAGAACAGTGTCTGTCACTGTACTTACTGAAGAGTATGTGCTCAGCCAGGTTCGCAATCAGACTTCTACGGAATGACTCTTCTGTCGCACTGCTGGACTCGTTAGTGGATGTGTCAGTACCTTCAGCAGCAGCATCACTGGGTCTGAAAAGTTTTCCTAAAAATTAGACTTCTCCAACCACCCCCTTTTACAAAACAAACTAGGAACCTAAGATATGAAGGTATGACATACTGTAAATCACTACATATTCTAAATTTAAACCACAAATAGATTATTTCTATGGGTGTTTTCCTTCATGATATACTCTGTTTTCCTGGCCGAAACATACTATTTAGTTATAACAAAACAGTCTATCAGTACATCATTTTTAAAACCCACTGGCTGAAAAGATGCATAAAGCAAGATACCTCGTTTTAAAACATTTATGAAGATTTGACACCTGAAAACATTAAAGGAAGGGTTTAATATTCAATCCCTCTAAGTTACAGCTCATTTTGAATTCTGAAAAATTCACACAGAAAAACTCTTATACACTGCACTTATGTACAATGTGTATAATCTAAGCTACTATCAAAAAGAATTCAGTTCAAACATTCAAAAGCATAAATCAAATAAGAACTCCTACCTGATTCACAAAATCAAATAGTTTTTATAATGCAAATAAATCACAAACCTCTGACTATGAAAGCACATCACTTCAACATCCCTTACAAGACCAAGACAAAGCGACTCAAGCTAGCAAGTGAAAACAAGAGCATGCACATTCTCATTAAAGTTAACCTATTTTCTATGCAATATAAAACATAACAGATATTTGACAGCTTAGTTAGCATAAAAAATTTCCACAAACCTCACCTTGAAGGAAGTATAGCTGGTAGCAAAGCTTGTTCCAGAGAAAGTGGGGCAGTCGCCGGTTTCTGACTTTGGCTTTCTAAATATTCCTGGGGGGGAAAAGTTTACTCTCATTGTCTCACATAAACATATATAAAATATATTCAATCTTCAAAAATAAAAAGGGAGTTGTTTTATGACATGAGCCATGCTACAGAGCATGAGAAACACTTCTTATATCCTAAACTATCCTCAGGAGTCCAGAATGACTCATAGAGTGTTGTCAAATGCAAAATCTAAGAACTGAAAATACAAAGAACAGGATGATGCGTCAGCAAAATCATTTGTAAATTTAAGGAGAAAATTTAACTTTTCTCTCATCTTCAGGAAATTATTTGACATTCCCAATATTATTTTTAGTGACAACTGACATAACCATGCTTTTTAAAGGAAATCTGATGACCTGAGGGTCACATAATATTCAAAAGAGCCTCAACCCCAAAGCAAATCGTAACAAGACAGAGAAGCTGTGCAATAGTTTTGTTTTGTTTTCAAATGGTAAGAAAGATGAAGTTCCTAAGATTTGAAAGCACTTACAACCAGAAAGCATCTAGCACAGCAATTAGAATCTTTTAAAATAAACCAGAGCGTGGAACAGGAGAAGCAGAGTCTTTGTCCCTGGTCCCCCGGGTAGTGGGAACTACCCATTCTTCTCTTTCTCCTTAACCAATCTGAAAATCTTAGTTTAAACCTGCCAGGACCTCAGGGATCACCAGTCCCAGGCTTCCTGTGACGGCCTCACTCCTTGGAACATGTGGGTTCTGGGTCCTGCTCAGTAGGGTCAGAGCCCCATCCTGGGCTGACTAGTACTCAGCTGAGAGTCCTGTTTGAAAAACTCTCCCTAAAGTCAATTTAAAAACACAATATAAAGTATCGACATATAAAACAACATGCAAAAATCTCATGAATTTAAAAAAAAAAAAAAAAGGAATGTTGAACCCAGTATCTCCCAAAAATAGATATTTATGTCCTTTGTTAACAGGCGTCCTTTGGTGGAAAACTTTGGGAAACGCCATTCTGGACATAGGCCTCACTTTCCAAGAGAAGAAGCTGAGGTGACAGAAGCAGGACTAGAGGCAGGGCCAGCCCCAGACCTGACCGCAAGCTACATCAATGCTTTAGAACAGCTTTGGTCCCACAGACTCTTACCTTTAAGGAGAAGGGCTGTGCGAAATCCACTCTAACACACCCATAGTTTTTCCGTAACATTCTGATAACGCCTCTGGCCACGCTCCAAAGGCTCTCATTCTTCTTAGGTTTCCCCTAAATTCCGATTTTGAAAGATAACATGGTAAGAAAGAAAGCTCACACATATGCAAACATTCTGTTCTCCAAAGAATACAGTTTTTGGTTAGTTTTTGTTTTTTATGGAAACTAGAGGTTCATATTGAAAAACCACAATGAATGAACAGGGAAGATGAGTCTTCATCGGCTGAGGCCTGTCAGAGAATTCTTAGCATTCAAAGGTTCTAGAAGATGGTAACCATGTCATCAGGAGAGATAATTTGGTCAATGAAAAACAAAACATTTAACACTAATTCATTCAGTACCCTATCTACATGATTCTCAAAACTACAACTACAAACTAACAAAGGGTAAAAATGACATAGATGAAAACTATTCTGCAGTTCTCAGATAAAGTACAATGTCAGAGGCAGCTTATCTGAGGTCAGATGATCGCCAGAGTCTGAATACCTAACATTAGACAGCTGAGTATCAGTCAAGCCCCACAGTGGCCTTTAAGCTAATTATTTATTCAGGAAGCATTTACTGAATATTAATGTACATAAGGCACAATGATGGCCATATAATGGACACAGGACTCAGATGTGACCTCATAAGACAGTCAGCATGAGTGGAATACACGTTCAGAACAGACACCTAACAAACTCAAGGAGAAATCTCGTAAGAGATACAGATAATAACCCAGGTCTATTACTTAACTTTCAAAGCCTCTAATTATAAAGTGTCCTTGAGCTTCTGACGTATTTTGGGCAGTGGACTTGAAACAAGCACCTTGCCCAAGGCTTCCATGCTAAGAAAGAATAAATTAAATTCCTCTGGAACTCTCACAATGCCAGGAGGAAGGGTAAGTTGGTAAAAGCATTTTGGGAAACTGTTTCGCAGGATTTATTAAAGCTGAACATGCACAGACTTTACGACCCAACAATTCCACTCCTAGGCACATGCCCAACAGAATGCATACATGTGGTCATCAAGAGAAATGCACAAAAATGATCACAGTCAAAAACTAGAACCCAAACTGTATTTCTACGATAGGCTAAGCTATGGTACAGTCATACACTGGAATACTATGCAGCTATGAAAAGAAACAAACTAAGTAAATGCAACATGAACGAACCACACAAACACCTACTTGAGCAAAGGAAACCAGAAGCAAAAAGACCACACACTACGTAATACCATTTATATTGAGTTCAAATATAGGCGCACCTACACTCTTCCTTAAAGAAGTCAAGATAAGTGGTTACCCTTGAGGGGACAGCAATGAGAGGGGCACAAGGCAGGTTCTTAGGGTCCTGATATTTTCTTGAGTTCAGTGCAGGTTATGTGGGTGTGTCCACTTTGTGATAATTGAAACTATGTGTTTATGATCTGAGCATTCGTCTGTAACTGTTATACTTACTTCAACGAGAAGTTTACGAAAAAAGTTACTGCCGTTTCTCAAATTAATTTATAGGAAAAAAGTGACTGCCATTTCTCAAATTAATTTATAGTTGCTTTGTCGACAGGATCCCACCAGTCCTTCTGGCTAAACTTAAAATCTGCACGTAAACAGTCCTAAGCTCTGGCCGCGGCGAGACGAAGCCACAGAAACCCCCCACAATAGAGACAGCAACTCAGTGTCAAGTGTTCTATTTCCCAGTCCCATGGCCACAGCCAGCACTGGTGCATCTAGTCATGTCACTTTCTCCAGGTGCAGGTAAGCACCGTGTCAGCACTACCAGTCAGGCTGACATGGGAGATGGAAGCTGCTCCCCACACATGCCCTGCCATGCTTCCCACAATGCTTTAAAACCAGGTAGTATGGCCCAGCCGGGCGTGGCTCAGCGGCTGAGCATCAACCTAAGATCCAGGCAATCAAGGTTCGATTCCCGCTCAGGGCACATGCCCAGGTTGCGGGCTCCATCCCCAGTCAGGGGCGTGCAGGAGGCAGCTGATCAATGACTCTCTCATCATTGATGTTTCTATCTCTCTCTCCCTCTCCTTTCCTCTCTCTGAAATCAATAAAGATACATTTTTTAAAAATAAAATAAATAAATAAAACCAGGCAGTATCAAAAATATTCCTAATTAATTCTAAAAGCAACAGACTTGAAAGCAAAGAAGATTTTGGGTAGGCAGTCCTCTTACCAGCTGTTCACCATTGTAGTGACCTTCAATAATACGATCATAGGAGATTCCAACGGGTATTATCAAGATGTCTGGGATGGTATTAGAAGACAGAGTATCCACCACAACTGACAAAAGTCCTGCCCGAGCGCAGGAGGTTTTTCCACTCCTGGAGCGTGTGCCCTCCAGAAAAATCTCCAAGAACTGCTGCTGTCGAAGTAGTTCCACTATATGCTGGGAAATCAGGAGAGAGTAAAACATGAATTCAAGACCACTCAACTTAGAGAAGGGTCAGCAAAGTTAAGCTTTAAAAAAAAATACGAAAAGCCTATATAACTTCACTATGGACAAAGTATTTTACTCACATAAACAATAAAAGGACAGCTCCTCTAATGCTATATTTTAGTGATAACAAAAAAACAAAAACAATCATCAAACCCATACCCAAGTAGTAATGGATCAAATAATTACTCAAACAACAGATTTTTAAAAATCTCAAATCTCTCTTCTTCTTCTGCTGTGGTAACTATCACAACGCTCCAAGAGTAATTAGAGATGAGACGTACCCCATGGAGCAGAGCTCTATAGAGAATATCCTTCCGTCCATCCGGCGTTTCATCCAGCCTCCGTCGTATGAAAAAGCCCCCAAGCTTATGGATCAAGGTGCTGTAAGTTCAAAAATGTATTAATTATTTACAAAGAATACTCAAATTCCAAGTTACTTCAGCACTTGCCACATGAACATAAGCCATGCGTTGCTGCAGCTGCCGACAGCGAGCATGCGGACATTCTCCATTTTCCATGTTACTGGCGTGTTTCACTCATTCACATTACTGTCCATCAGCCTTTAGAACACCACTCTGCAGGCTGAGGCTCTACTACATCTGCTCCTAGCCAAAAGAAGCCAATTGATACATCACCCTGCAAATTCAATGCTACAGAGTTTAAGAGGATTATGAAATACTGCTAAATTTTAAAACCTTGTCCAGGGTCTCAAGACACTGACCGTTAGACATCCCAAAGTCTGCCTATGGCACATTTACTACAAAATAAATGTGATGTTATAAAAGCTACTTTGGAGAAATTTTCTCAAATAAAGATTACTCAGAGAGTGTTCTGTGAGATAGGATAATTTTATGAAACTGAAACCAGGCATAACCATCTTTTCAAAACATGAAACAAGAATCTGTTTCATGTACCTACACACAGAAATAAAACAATTTTTTTCACAACCCCAAGTCTCTATAATACTGATTTTTTATATGAACTTGAAAGGTTCTAATATTTATGTCAACCTCTCCAAACTCAGAGCTTTCCTATTCTTTCCAAATAGAGTGATATTCATATAAATATAAATGTTTACATATATAAACATGTCAAAAGGTATAATAATAAAAAAAAAGTACAGAATATAATCCTTTCCTCCCCTTAAATGACAAAGCAGGCTCAGCTTACCTGAAGATGGGGATGTTGAGATTGTTGCCCGAAGCGATGTATGGTGCTTTGATGTTATGGCAGAAGAGAATGAAGGTGAGCAGCAGGTAGTCAATGTGTGATCTATGAACCGGTAGAAATATAAGCGGCAAATTCGTCTAGTAAAAGGAAAATGCCAAATTTAAAATTCAAATGATAGTTCAATCACACTTTGCAATTTCATATTTGGTTAGAGGCACTCAGACACCAGCTATTCAGTGACCTGTTCTTTAAAAACATTTTCCAGTAACATGAATTCTTTCAATTTAATAATTATCCAGCTAAAAACAACTACAAAAAAAAGAATAGGGAAGGACAGGAGCAATCCAGAGTTGAAGTTGAGCCCTGGCCAGTGTGGCTCGGTTGGTTGGGCGTTATCTGAGCACCAAAAGGTTGCCAGTTTGATTCCTTCTCTCTAAAAATAAAAAAATAAATAAAAGAGTTGAAGTTGAGCCTATGTATCTCTGCAAGCAGCTCTGATCATGCAAAAAGAGGATAGATTTTGGAGTCAAGCCTGATACGGCTTGAAATCCTGGGCCAATTAGCCATGACTTGGACAAATTTCTTAATCTATCTGAGCCTTTATTTCCTCATGTATAAAATAGGGATTATTCTACCTGATATTCAGAATTGTTGCAAGGTAACTCACTAAAGGAATCCTGCCTCGCTGGCAGGTCCTGCTTTACCCCACTGCTCCCCCCTCCCCACACACACAGCTCTACAGTTATCATCCATGGGAGAAATCTCCCAGATGGGTAGAAATGTACAACAGTATACAAGAGAACATTTTCAAAAGAATTATAAAATCACTCTACAAATGTGAAGACGGCGGAATGACAGATTCCCATATTTCTTGCCTCGGTTGCAGCTTTAACCATCTCTAGTTGACCCTTGTGAATTTGAATGTTCCAAAAGAAGCTATTGAACAGTTTTAGCAGCACCCATCCAGTCAGTCTGAAAGAAAAACAAAAACAAAAGAAATTTAAACGTGCACATGTATGTAGTGTTTGTGACTGTATGCGTGTGTATGTGTGTGCATCTGAATCGTAGAACTGAACAGCTAACTTTACTACTTATAAAAGTATCCATTCGTTATGGACTAAAATCTTGTATTTCACTCTTAACAGCACACTTTAGACTTTAGAAACAAATGGCCAAGCAAGTACTTCAGGGAGCAGAATGACAGAAAACCACTCCCTTTAAGACATGGGCATGGGATTAATCTCTTCCCACCCTCCCCCTTTTCTCTCTGAAATACATCAGTCTGTTGCATGTTTCAATGTCTCTGGAACTGTTAGTTTATTTTGTTCATTAGATTCCACATATAAGTGAGATCATATGATACTTGTCTTTCTCTGACTGACTTATTTCGTTCAGCACAATACTCTCCAGGTCCATCTATGCTGTCCAAAGGGCAAGAGATCCCTCTTTCTCATAGTTGCATAGTTTTCCACAGCTTTTTTATCTACTCATCTACTGATGGGTATTTGGGCTGTTTCCAGATCTTAGTTATTGTCAATTACACTGCTTTATGCATATATACAAAGCCAATGGACAAATGGTAGTGTGGTAAGGCTTGGGAAGAGGCGGCAGTGGGGAGGCAGGGGGCCAACAGGGGGCGGGAAAGGGGGACATCTGTAATACTTTCAACAATAAAGATTAAAGCTATTTTTTTAAAAAAAGGCATGTGAAACCTGGCTCATACCAAGTCTAGAAAGCCAGTGTCAGCAGTAATGCAACAACTGCTGTCACTTAACAGAGGTTAAGGCACCTTAAAGCCTACCACAGTTCTATTCCCCATGGAAGACAAGTAAGAATATAAAGAGGAGTTGGGTTTAACATCAGAATAAGTTAAAATATCTTAGACCCAAAGCGTTGCACTAGGAAGGAGAGTCCAATGGTTCCGCCCTATTTGCTCAAAACAGACGGCTCTCGTTGAAAACTTTTTGCCTTGGCTTGTGATACCTTATCATTGCTGGTGAAACAGTGGCAACCATTTCTTCGAGGATCCTTTTGGCTCTCTTTCTCACTTTACTGATGGCCTTTGACTGCTGCTGAGCAGAACCATCAGGGTTTAATTCAGCAGCCACTTCTGCAATGGCATCTTGCACTCTGATTTGAAAACAAAAAGATAGACAATGTAACTGGTTCTGTATTCAGCAATTTGTAAACCAGATCTATAAATCACAAGACAAAATGTACCTTCTCTCTGATATGTGGTTATGAGAGAATAAGCTCAAGTTGGAAGTGATTTCCTTGCTTGTCTATTAAATATTAAGATATTCCTAAAGCAATGAACCCCTGAGGACTCTGGAAAGCCAATTTAGGAATTTAATTCAAATTCACTGAGAAACAGCTATGCAAATTTGAATGTTCCAGCTATGCTGGGAGAAACACAAAGCTGCATTCAGGCAGAAGACAGAAAAAGAAGATTATCCATTTAGGCATATGATGCAGAGGCATCCAAAACCCATTGTCAAAGTAATGTCTAATTTTACTTTTGAAGACCTAATTATTCATGTATAGAGTGACTCTATTGGAACTATATATAAAATCTCTAAGACGGATGCAAGAGGAACATAAATATTTACAAGTGGTTTCAAATAAAACCAATAATTTTTAAAAGGCAGAGCTCAAGACTAAAAGAGCACAGAATAATTAAGCAGTGAGGTACAAGGCAAGATTCTATCCAGTTTAATAAATCTTCCACACGACATAGGGGAGAACGCATGAGGTTAAACCTCCTTCAACCACTTCCAACATTCTAGTTATAAGTCGAAATATCTGGATAGCATGAAACATACTTGAAGGTTTTTACCTAGGAAACAGAGTACAGGATAATCCAAGGGAGTTTCAGATAAATGTGTTTTCTCACACTGTTGCTACTGATATTAGACTCCACACAGCCCACAATTCATTAATACGGAAAGACCAACCCCACAGGGCACCAATGCTCCCTGAGTCTACTCTTTGAAAAGTATTTATTTCAATCTGGTCAGGAATGTTTTCACAAGTAATTGACATGATTATTACATCTCCATTATCAACTATTCATTCATTCATTCAATAAATACTTGAGGACCTATTATGCGCCACCACTGTTCAAGCCTTAACAACCACACCATAGGGCCTGCATTGTTGTGCATCTTTCCGTCCAAACCTGTCTCCAGCTACCCAAATCCCGGTAGATGCGGAACATGGGCGACACCAACAATGTGGAACAGAGACCAACGTTCTCCAGACGCCCTTATTCTAATGCCTGATCTCCACAATGACTCACTTCCCCACTCCACCTGCATTCAAGCCAGTCTCTTCCATTTGTAAGCAGGCTCCTCAAAGAGCAAGGACAGTGTCTTACTCTCTTAAAATCTCTAACAGTGACTTTCTAGTACAAATATGTCTACCCAGGTACTCAATTACTGCTGGACAGAAGTATCAGACTCGCTTCTCTTTTGGCTACAAAGTAGAAAAAAATGCAATGTCTCAAGCATTCATATTTCAGAATGCTAACAGAACTCTGAAGGATGTGCATGTCTGACTCCAACTTGCCTTTCATGTATTCGTTCACTTGTTCACCCACAACACAAGCCTGCCACTCCAGCAGGGCGCTGCTCACCAAAACCACCTGCTCTGCCTTTCCCTGGTTTCTGTGTGGAGCTTAATATTTAACTTGGAAATGCAAATGCCTCCCGAGACAGAATCCCAGAGGCATTAAAGGTTAATAAAGGAAATTGCTTCCTGGCTCCCACTCCTACCGCCCATCCCCGCCACCTCTCCCCTTTACCACAGCGTCCCCACCCTTACCGACTGCTGTTCAGGACATTTTCTGTAACGTTGGTGGCAAACATGCCTTTATGGACGTCTCGCTCTTGAACAAAAAGCACATAAGAAAGACGCCTTGCCAGCCATCCCCGGTGCCTGCAACAGGAAAACCCTTTAGCGGATACATACTCTGGGAACACTTCGATAGTGGTTCTCTCCTGTAAAAACAAGGTCTCAGTTCATCCACTCCTGAGACTGAGCTTCTCCTGTAGCAAACTCTCCTTAGGAGTTCAGACAATTTCATTTCCGATTTCTTTCCTGTACTCTCAGCTAAAATTTAAACTTGGAATTTGTGTATCAATGCCTAAGTAGTGTTACTTTGCAAATAATAACCCAAATATAAAAACAAAAGAAACAAAAATATCTTAATTAATCCCATAAAAAGAAACAAATATGTTGAATAATATATACATACTATATAGCTTATAGCTATAGCTATGGGCTGTAAAAATTAATTTGGAAGTCTTTTCCTACCACCCAGGGCTAATTTTTTGTTGCTGTTGTTGTTATAGTAATTCTTCTAAGGTTGTATTCTGGGCTCATGGAGCGAGAAGTTCTTAGTCTTTATTAAGAAAAAATATACATATATATATTCAACACACCTAAAGGACAGGTCATATTCCTAGCAGTGACTATGTGTTATCTGGATGAGGGGGTTTGGAACAGGTATCTCAGAATAAGAATGCTACCAACTTTCACTGGCAATGATTTGATACCATTTGTAATGATTACATAATGCCTCACTATCATTTCCTCTGTAAACAGAAGATTTCAATTATAAAGTCATCAATTCTGAAAAGAACCAAAAAGCCCTCGAGTGAGGAAAAGCAACTTGAGGGAGAACTGTTTATGAGTCACAAGTTCCTTCCTCTCTCCTTCCTGATGTTCTGCCTTCTTTCCTTTGTCTCGGTTCTCTGAAAAGTTGGCCCAATATGTTAAGTGTTTAATTCTAATTCTTTCTTCAGTGAAAGCTTTCAGAATTATTACTGGAACATACAAAGTCCAAACCCTCTATGAAATCCCTTTGCAACTGAAGGAAAGGTTTGTGTGTGTGTGTGTGTGTGTGTGTGTGCGCGTGCGTGTGTGTGTGCGTGCGTGTGTGTGTGTGTGTGTGAAAAAATGTTCTGGCTTGGCCTGGCCGGGCGTGGCTCAGCAGTTGAGCATCGACCTAGGATCCAGGAGATCGCAGTTTGATTCCTGGTCAGGGCACATGCCTGGGTTGCAGGCTTGGTCCCCAGTTGGGGGGTGCAGGAGGCAGCCAATCAATGACTCTCTCCATCATTGATGTTTCAACTCTCTCTCTCCCTCTCCCTTCCTCTCTCTAAAATCAATAAAGATATATTTTAAAAAAAGTTCAGGCTTTGCTTCATGCAACACACAGAAAAGCCAAATATCCAACTCAACAGCAAGGCAGCTTACTACATTGAATGGTTTCATTTTGCCCTGTCAATATAACTTTTTTTCCTTAACTGCCTCCAATTGAGGGCAGTATATGGACCCTCTGGCTTTATACACTGGATGTGTACTTACATAGAGACCCTATGAGATCTCTTTTTCTTAGGATCTTAATCATGTCAACCAAGAGAAAGGAAAAAAAAAAAAAAATCAATGAACCAGAATTTCTCTCTCACCTTTAAACTTAAGAGAGGGAGAAGAGAAGGGTGGAAGGAAGGGGAGCATGGAAATGGGAAAAAATATGCCCCTTGACTTCAGTTCTATTTTTTTTTTTAATATATCTTTATTGATTTCAGAGAGAGGAAAGGAGAGGGGGAGAGAGAGATAGAAACATCAATGATGAGAGAGTCATTGATAGGCCGCAGCCCGCAACCCGGGCATGTGCCCTGACCAGGAATCGAACCCCGATCGCCTGGATCCTAGGTTGACGCTCAACCGCCAAGCTACGCCCAGCCAGGCATCTATTTTTCTTTAAATCTTAACTATACAAGCAGATATTGTCATGGTTATGACTTTATCATCAAAATATGAGCAGTAACATGAGAAAGACTTAAAACTTAAGTATTTGACTTCTTAGGTCAGTTTTTCATAGGAATTCAAGTATTTCTCATCACCTGAGCTTACTGCTTCCCTCTGCGAGGCATTTACTCTTAGAATTATAAGAACTGGTAGCATTTTCAGCTGCAGTTCCTCTCATGCCTCAAAGACACTCACACAACCTTCGCACCCTCCTTCCCTATCCCCTAGCCTAGATTCACAGAAACAAAGCCTCTTTCTCTCACCCTGCTGCCTAATAGCCTATCCCCACTTGCCTGGAATTTGGAAGTAAGAATTCTGAGAAAAGTCTTAAACTAATAATAAATCAAAGAACGCTTGCTCAATAAAGGAAAATACCTTCTAGAACTCTAGATTGGCTATACTTTTTTTAAGTATAAAATAGTCATAACAGATCGTAAGACATTCAAACCTACCCCTCTCCTCAGACAAATCGTCACAATTTGGAACACTTCAGATGCAAAATCAATACATGGGTAAGTTAAGAAAGCTGTGAGTGATATCTACACTCTCAAGAAAATATTGATTATATAATTACAGCAGTAATAACAGTAATTACTACTCAGTACCTTTGTTGTTTCCAAATTTTAGATAAAGCCTTTGTGTCAGAGGCTCATATTCTATTAACTCTCAGAAACATAATGAGATTCATCTTATACTTATTACAGAGTTTTTCTTTTGAGATGTATTAGAAGTATAAGAAATTTCTTTTTACCTTGTGTGAGTTTCATTGATATAAATAACATTCCGCAAGCCCAAAGACGGGATACTGGGGTTGAAAAACTTATCCTACATAAAACAAGATTAAACATAGACATAAATATACAACTGGATTGCTGGTAAGAGCTCCCATTACTAGTACTTAATAACTTTGAAAATTCAAGCATAAAGTTAGGCATGGCTTCAAAAAGTCAGCCATGACTTTAAAAATCAAAGTGATGAAAATTATTGAAAAGTACCTTCTAGTCTATAAAAAAAGTCACAAACTCAAATTTAAGCCTTAACACCTTGCAAAGAAAACAGTGTCTCTTCCTTTCCTGTGCCACTCCCCACCCTCCAACACCAAAGAGCTGAAACTACATATAATTTAAATCATTGAAAAAATACTGGAGATTTCAGTGTTCCCAAACTACATATAATTTAAGTCATTGAAAAAATACTGGAGATTTCAGTGTTCCCAAACTAGAAAACTAAAAAAAGCAATATAGGAAAATTTGTATTATTCCTCCAAAGGAGTACCAACATATCATATGTTCCAAACTCAACAGGAGAATCACTACTAGTTGTATTTGAAAACTGCCAACTAGGCAGGTACTTTCATGTGTAAATGTGGACTTAATCTTTGATGTTCGAGGGAAGTGACTCATGGACAGTTTCCACAATATGCCAAGGAGATGTGCTTTATATTTTGGGACTGACACTTTATTCAGTTCCTGTATTAGACTAAAATCAATACTACTGGCTACCTTCTCTGTCACTGAAATAAAACTGTGATTGTTCTGCAAATAAAATTTAATTACTAACAACAAAAAGTAACATGTAGTTATATTAGATTATTAAATCTCCCAATAATCCTGATATGTAAGAATTATTATCCTCATTTTACAGACAGGGAAGTTGAGTCTGGCAGAAGTCCACAATTCAATCCTAGATCTTACTCCAAATAGTATGGTCTTTCTATTCCCTTACAAAAACTGTTCCACTTAAAAAGATAATGTATGGTTAAAGGTCATCCTCTTTACAGGTAACCTTGGAAGATAATCCAGAAATAACTGCTGAAAAGAAAAAGTCTGTAATATTATCTATAGGGACATAAGGTAAACTTTGCACAAATAAGTGCTGAGAAAGCATAATGTACCCTCAGCAAAAGATGTAAAAATACTAAGACAAATCTCTTTAGAGAAAAGGAAAATAAGACTTCAGAGAAAGGGTAGCAAATATCAAAAAATTACTATAAAAATACTGTCAACCAAAAATTATTTTAAATAAACAAGTCATGGAAGAACTTCAAGATCAAGTTCAGCTTCTACATTTAGGTGCTATAGTACCTAAAGTTCAGTTCCTATATTTAGGAAAAAATCAATTATCTCTATACTACTCACCTATCCCCACCCCAAGCCGTTACCACCACCAAAAAGTTTCCTATGCTCCCTCCTGAATTAATAACACATTAGAGTTCAGGTATTGTTTCAGTCTTTTAAGCATTCAAAATTAGAATTAGATGAGAGGCCAGATCTAAAATAAAAATGTTTCAAAGCCATGTGATCTTCTATTTAAATCTTTATTTCTATTGGCCTATTAATCTGGCCTTACTCCTGACTAGAAACTTCCATGATCCTTCACTGCTATCAAATTCTGGCAACAAGGCCCTTGTGATTTAAAAGGAATATTTATATCAAGACATTCTTGAGCAGACCTAAATATCTAACATAAGCTGCTTGGGCCCCATACAAGTCTCTCCCAGGTTAGTAAACCCCTTTGTCCCAGACTCAGAATTCTACTTCCTGACAAACCAACCCTGAGCAGAAAATTCACACAGAAGTTAGCTATTTGCACAAGCTATGAGCAACCTCTATAAAGAACAGATCCTTAAAGGGCAGAATTTCTATGTCCTGATAACTGACCCATCTCAGAGAGAGCTTAACATCCAGGTATACCTTTTAATACGTAACTCTACTGCTTCAGGACACAGCCACATCAGATTCTACCATCCTGTGCTAACTCATCCCTCTGGCAAAACGCCATCAGAAGCATACCTCTCATTTAATCAACTCTTCTCAAATAGCGACACCACACCGTAATGTGGAAGATTTTGCAGGGCTTATGTTTTTTCACCAAAATACAAACAAGAGGTACATACACACTCTTTTTTAAGTCTTCACCTGAGCTTTTAGTGACCATTCTTCACAGAGTCAGCAGACACCCTTCCCCCATCACCCTGAAATAGAAGCTTAGCAAGAGTACAGCAAAGCCACAGGGCTGAAGTTCAACATCTGTAAGATCCATGACGGCTCCTACCAACTCTTTGGAAGAGTTAACTAAAGAAAGATCTACTCTTCCCCTAGAGCAGGGTGGGGAACCGTTTATCTGCCAAGGACCATTTGGATATTTATAACATCATTCGCAGGCCATACAAAATTATCAACTTAAAAATTAGCTATGAAAAAAGCTCCTAGATTTACTGAATTTTGAGTCCCACCTGTGGTTGCCTCAGCAGGACCAGACCAAATGATTTCATAGGCTATATACGGTTGTGCTCCCCATCCCTGCCCTAAAGTCATACCAAAACTACTAAAGAAGCCAAATCTTGCCTAGCATCAACTACTAAACCAACATTTAATGAACATATGAATGGATAGAAAAATTGAGTCAACATCAATGAATGAAGTCTATTTGGTATTTGCCCAATACCAAATTCACACAAAGTTGGAAATCTATGTCACATATTTCAAGGGTTTATTAAAGGTCAACAGTAGTAACATTCTTACCCAGCTCTGGGGAGTACAGGAATAACAACATCTTCCGACAAATGGCCTTTTCCGGCTCATCAGGCTTTCTTTCCATTTTAAGGTTGCAGATCTGAAGACAGTAGGTCTGAAGCCATACTCACCCTAATAAATATTAAGGAAAAAGTGGTCACTAACTGGCAAAAAAATTATACTTGTCCACGTGATTTCTAAAATGAAGATATTTCAGATAGAAACTTATGACATACTTTTCTTCGGGTAGTGGCATAATTCTCAGAGTGATTTTCATTCAAGGTACTCCCTCCATGAGCAACACTTGAAACATGTTTCTTCCCAAACACTTAGCACTTAAGAATAGTGATAGCTGGCAAAAACTACTCTACACTCAAAGCAGCATTCAAGGTTTTAAAACAAAACTGGAAAATGTCAAACAGCCTCTTATGGTAGCAGGATGAATAAAATCAGACTCCTTGATCCCTATGCTAACAGTTCATCTCACTCTCTCTTAAATCACACACTCTCACAAAAGAACTACCAAGGCCTTACACAGTAAGCAAGTTGTTATATAGAGCTTAAAATATTTTGATTTAAATAAAAAACAAGGTACAGTTATAGAACATTCATTTATCCTAACGACAGTGTAAAGGCTGAAAATGAAATTATAGCTGTGCTATAGGTACCATTAGGGTCAAACTCAGCTCTTCCATTCTAAATATTTTCCTCTTGAGTTCACTGTTGCTCAGATCCCACTAATATAGCATGCTCAAAAATAAGCAAAAACAAAAAAACAAAAAATCTCTACCATCACTTCTTAAATAAAGCAGATAGAGTTCAAGAAATATTTTAGACACATCATGTTATGTTGAAATCGGGAAAACAATACAAGATAATGTATACCCTCTGGATTGGGTTCATACTAAAATTTATTCTCCTATTTTTAATTTTTTACATAAATTTTATTTCATCAAAAAATGTATACTTATTAGGTATAATTATGGCCAATAGATACAAAAACATTTTAAAACTATCTTTATAATTATACCACCCAAAATAACGACGAGTAGGGGGGTTTTTCCTATGCAAAAGTATTTTGCTTTTAAACATAATGTCTGTAGTCAAATTTTTTACCCGAGATTTTCTTCTCGGTTATTGATATTAACTTGGCTCCAGCATGTTCACCTCCATAAACAACACTGAAATGAACATCTTTAGGTTGACTGCTTTTAATCCGCATCTTAGGTTTAAACTTACCCATTCCTCACTTGCATGCTTGCATGGGCCAACACTGTATTCTGATGAATTAGGGAGGTAAGAAACATCTATGGTGTCAAGGGTCAGTGCAGATTCATCCATGTCCTAAAGCGTAAATCCTAAGTCATGTGCTATAAGAAAATATGTACCATTTCAGTTAATGAAGAATCCAGACAGCAAATATCGGAACTCAAAATTCTAACTTCTACATGACTTTGCTCCATAACAGGATATCAAATGAACTAGTGACAGGCTTCCACCAGGTTCAGTCAAAATGTAAAAACGGACTTTGATGTGTTTGTATGAACTCAGTTAGGCAGGCTTGGCCTAAAAATAATCAATCTTTGTATCTTTAGACTTCCTAAACAAAACAGCTATGAATTTATAAGAGTAAATAAAAGCTTATTTCAGGTATGTGACAAAGAATTACTTCGTTTGTGTTAATAAGTGAATAGTTTTGGGGGGGGTGAAGGCATGAGTTTATTTAATTAAACATAAGTTTAGTGTGTAGACAAAGGTAGACCATTTTTTACATTATGTGCTGAGAATTTTAGGTCATACATATTATGCAGTAATGCAAAAGTGGTAAAGGCAATAAGGGACCTCTAAAGTTTCCCACTTAAACTGAATTAAGCTCTTAATTTTCTTGCGATGCCTTAAGGGAAATAACTGCTCGTACATCTACAAAGCTCTAAAACAAAACCACCCTATTTGAAACGCCTGATGTATGAGTTTCCATCTTTTCAACAAGCCTCTTCCTTTCCCTACCCTCCGGGAAAATGTTCCCCAACAGTGAACTGCTAAAGAACGTTGATAGGGATTAGCCTAAAATATAAAAACTTTCTAACATAAGTTTCAAATTATTTTGAGATAGCTTTTGGCTATTTCTCACCTGACCTTAAATTGTTCCTTTAAAACCCTGAAAGGTCCATTCCAGGTTAACAGTGTTCCTTGGGAGGTCACACTCGAATTTCTTTCTAATCGACATGGGTTTGCTGCATAACTACTATGTGCTGCGCATCAGTGACCACAGCAGGCGAGGGGAGGGAAGAGCCCTGCGGAGGCTGCCGGGCACCGTAAGGCCCGGTGTCGCGTCCAGGTTCAGGAGGCGGCCGCACGGGGGAGCCCGCGCGCCTGGGAAAGGGAGACGCGCCGGCCCGGGGAGAGGGGGGAGAGGAGAGGGGAGAGAGCGAGCGCGGTGCCAATAGGAAGTCTACCCTTCGCTCCTCCCTCCCCACGGCGTTTATGCAAGGTCGAAAAGTTTAAAAAAAACAAAAGTTTACAGATTCGGAGGTGCCAGACTATGGGCTGAGGGGAGCCAACGGTGGGCTCTGAAAGGGACAGAAGCAGGGGCGGCTCTGAAGTCAAACAGAGCCGAGTTCAAGTTCCCCCCGTGGGTCCCTGGACAGGTTGGTTCGCTCCTATGCCCTGGTTTCCCCACCTGGGAAATGCGCATCACCTGACAGCGCTCACCTCTGGGCCTCGGGGGGCTGGAAAACGCGCAGAGAGCGCCCAGCGCGGGGTCCGACACGCAGGGAGCGCTCAGCTCAACCGGCGGTCGCCTGTCGTCGGAGCGTCCCCAGCCCCGGCCGCTCTCCGAGCACCCCCGCGGCCGCAACGCCAAACGCACTGCCCCGCGTCCCCCTCCGGTGCAGGGTCCTGAGGCCACAGACAGGCCCGGCCACCCGGCCTCCCGGAAGAACACGGTCCCGAATCCCACCCGGCACGCGCCGGAACCCAGTTCTCACGGGGACCCCAGAACTCAGGGGAGGGGCCCGGAGGGACACACCGCCCGGCAGCTCGCGGGAGCCACGCCGGCTCCCGCGCGGAGGGCGACCACGCACCTGTCCCGGCGCTGCCGGCCCGAGCAGCCTCCCGCAGCCCGCTCGCGCCCCGCGGCTCGCACTGGCAGCTCCGCGAGCCCCGGCGCTGCAGCTGCGGGCACTTGAAGCCTCCGCCGAGCTCGCCGCGGCGTCGCGCCCCGATGACGCAACGGCGCGCGGGAGTGACGCTCAGCCGCGCGGCGGCGGCGGGGGCGGCGGCGGCTCCGGGCCTCGCGCGCGCGGCGCGGGCAGCTGGCGGGAGGATGTGCGCGCACGAGGCTCTGTCTCGGTGGCTGAGCGGTGTGCGTCCTACCGGGAGGTCATTCTGCCTCGGCGCCGGGTCCCGTGAGCGTGCGCGCACGTGTGAGCGTGCGCGGGTGGGTGTGAGCGAGCGCGGGTGGGTGTGTGCGGCCAAGTTTGCGTTGCGTGAACGCGCTCCCGGCGGTTCGCGTCTCGTCCGGGCCGCGGCGGGGTGCGCGCCCTGGCTTCCCGCGGCTGTGCGGGTCTGTCTTGCCGCGGGTCTGCCTTGCTGCGGGGTCTGCAGCGCTGTAGGATTTATGAGGGACGAGGAGGCGGGGTGGGGAATGGCCCCCGTTGTGTAATTTCCGTAACAGTGGCTCAGTGCCTTTTCCTTCAAGGAAGAAAATAAAGTAAAAAAAGAAACCTGAGGCTTGGAAGTCCGAACCCAAGCTGGCCAGCCTGCAGCCCTTCCGAGCAACAGCCGGCACGAAGAGGCTCTTTCACAATGTCTGCCTGCCGTGCACCAGGCCGGCAGTTACCCAGAGCATTAGTGAGCTGGGAGGAAGGAGACGACCTTTCACACGCCCTTAAGCCACGAGCTAAATATGAACCAGCAGCTGGGCTGAGAAGCAGTCCCTGTCCTCACACACCTGCCACCAGCCCTCATCTCCTCTGCACGCTAATCCTAACCCTGTCTTCAAAACAAATCTGCCCCTGTCCGCCCAGCAAAATCCTCCAAAGCCCCCTGACAGCCCAAGTGCCGGAGGCTGACACGCGAGGCGTTCACAGATAAGCTTCCACTTTTCCCACTGTTCTGCAGCAGGAGTCCCTTTCTTCAACCTGTCCCACTGACCCTAGCCACGCCAGGGACACGCATCCTCCTAACTGTGCTCATGCCGCCACTTTCCCTAAATTCTGTCGTTCCTTCCTGAACTAAGTCGCCAGGCCCTCCTTAATCTTTCCCCAGTAATGATACTCTCCTGTGAAATCTCACAGATTTACTGTGGTACCACACCTTGGGTCTTTAGCCATTGTGTCATTCTTCCACAAGATAATAAACTCATGATTGATGTCAGTGACGCCTCAGTCTCTTAGGTAATGCTATGGTGCTTTGCTGTATTAAGTACTCAGTTAATACTTGTTGAAGCTGAGAAATAGGAAGAAAAACAGGAATTACTTATCTTGAACTTTCTACTTCTGTTTATAAATTTATCCCAAAATGCAGGTGTATCCCTCTTTTTTTTTTTTTTTTTTGTAGTAGTAGCAAACTTTTTTTTTCCATTGATTTTAGAGAGAGAGGAAGGGAAAGAGAAAGACATCAATGCAAGAAAGAAACATCAGTTGGTTGCCTCCCATGCATGCCCTGACCTGGATCGAACCCGCAGTGTAGGTATGTGCCCTGACTGGGAATCAAACCCAAGACATGCCAGTGCACCGGACAACACTCCAACCAATGGAACCAGAATGCAGTTGGCGCCCTCTTTTAAAACAATCCAAAACAGTAGGTGTGGTTATACTCTGTGTGCTTCTTGAAGTTAGAGACCGATCGTCTTTATCAACCCCACATGCACCTTAGCAAGGACCGTGTTGACTAGAATGAGATGAATTCTAATCCCAAAACATCATGACATTTTATGTACAGGTTACTGGTACCTGAACAAAAACAAAAAAGAAAAAAAGGGGATGGGGGGAAGGGCAGAGGAAAGCCTCAGAGTTTGAGTCGTCGATAAAGTAATGAGAAATGAAGCTGAGAAAACATTACAGGATTTAAAAGGTAAGCCAGAATTCAAAATTAGATCGGCTTACATGACGTTCATTTGTAGGACTCTTTTGTAATCCCCGTTGCAAAAGGGTTTACTGTACTTGCAGAAGATTGCGTGGTTTGCACATCTTCAGGTTACCTAATAAGAATTGTTTTGGAAACAAGTGACACCCTTGGCACTCTTTCGTCAACAGAACCACAGTAACTTAAAGTAATCCAATCCAGCCAGCCCAGATGGAGCAACAAGGACTGAATTTACTCTCCAGCTAAAACAACTAAAATAAACCAGGCAAAATAAATAAAACGGCAGCAGCCCAGGACACTTGTCCATAAGGGAAAAGAAAGATGTGAGGTGAGCATCATGATTGGTTCAGTTTACTGTCGAGAGAGAGTTGCCAGGCTACCATATTGAGAGGGGGAATCCAACAAGAACTAGGCAGATTCCCTGAGTTGAAGAGGTAGAAGTAGAAGACCAAGAAAGCCAAAGCAGATGAAGCTGGGTGTAGAGCACCGGAGAGAAGAGCTATACAGAGAAAGAGGGAGCTCTGGAAACCTGCAGGTCTTGCTCCAGTCTTCAGCGGATTAGCTCATGAATGTGAGGAAGGTACCCAAGGCCAGGGAAAGAACCACCCATACAGAGAGAGAGAAGAAATACCAGAGCTTGCAATAGATAGGGAATTCCTGTTCCCACAAGCCAGAGTGAAAAGTATAGAACAAGGAATAGGCCTTGATCCTGGTACCCTGGCTGGAGAATCTCATAATTCATTACTCAAAAGATCTTGCCTCAGAAGCGGGATAAAATTAACCCTAGAGGAAATGCTGCTCTGGTCCTACCTAACACCTAAAAGCCAGCCCCAAAAGGTTCAAACCCTCTCCAAGAACAGAGTGTCCCAAAACAAAGGACAAGAATACTTACAGGAAATCAAAAATATCCAGCACCTAACAAGGTGGAACTCACAATGCCTAACACCCAATCAAAAATTATTAGGCATGCAAAAAAGAAGCAGGAAAGAATGACCCATAATGAGAAATATCAATCGAGAGTTGCAGAAACAATAGAAGTAGTAAACAAGGACATTAAAAAACAATTATTATGTTCTCTATGCCCAAGAAAGTAGAGGAAACATTGAGCATATTAAGTAGAGATGTAGAAAATCGGTCTTTTAAAAAAACTGTTATCCACTTATTGCATTATTTTGAGGTAAGATGGAATAAGGCATAAAAATAATTAGCATAGTGCCTGCCACATGATAACATTTATTAAATGGTAGCTATTATAAGTGTAAGTCTCTTCTTGCAGAGACTCTGAGGACAAAAGCACGATCCTATGCCTTCAAGCTTGAATTTTGGTAAAGAACTTGTCCTAAAATCTTTGACACTCATATGAACCCGTGAAGTTACTTTATTCTGGGAGGAGTGTTTATCAGGATGGGCTAAGTTACGACACAGTAAGAAATATCACACTATCTTAAGACAACAGTTTATTTCTTGTCTGTGGCGCAGATAAATTGCAGGCTATTAGGCTCTCTGCTCATAAAGGTCACAGGGGGGATCCCTTGTGATCCAGGCTTCCTTGATAGCTGAGGCTGGGAACAGAAAGCACAGTGAGCCACACACTGGCTCTTAACCCATACATCACTTCTATGCCCATTTCATTAGCTAAAGTGTCATATAAAGCAAGTGGATGAAGTATAATCCTACCATATGCTGCAAACAGGATAACTAAATATTTATGAACAACCCCAATGACTATCAACCTCAATGGACCTTCTGGTTGGGCTGGATAAATCTAAAATCCCACTCTGGCATGAAGAGATTTAGTTAAGTCTAATAGGCCAGACTACCCTACAGGACTTCATAGAAGTTTATCTTTGTCATGCCCAGAATTGCATCTCTGAAGACAACATGTCTTTTAGACCACTTCCCTGAAAATCACTGTTGGTTCTTGGAAGATACTGTGCAAGATGTTTTGTGGAGCTGAGATGCTGGCTGGAAGTGAAGCATCTTGTCTCTGGAAGAGGGATCCTGACTTGTGTGGACTAGATCATGCGTGCCTGGTCTTATCCAGAACCTTCCTACTGTTATGTAACCTAGTAATCAGATTACTGGGTGCTGATGGCTTGTTGAGCAAGTTCCAGGTCTTGGCGTTAAGGAGCAAGGTCTTTTCTCAGCTTTCACAATCTCATGCCCTCCTGGGGTTTTTTTTCCCACCTATTTTGTAGTTTTGCTTGGCATATTTCACTGATTCAAAGCCCTCTTTCATTTTTCACTCCATCCTTTCTCCTTAGCAGACCAGGAACCTAGGAGTCATTCTTAACTTCTTCCCACACCCAATCCAACACTAACTTCTAGCAAGTTTATTTATTTATTTTTTAAATATATCTTTATTGATTTCAGAGAGAGGAAAGGAGAGAGAGGAGAGAGAGAGACATCAATGATGAGAGAGTCATTGATCGGCTGCAGCCTGCAACCCGGGCATGTGCCCTGACTGGGAATAGAACCCAGATCACCTGGAT
Organism: Miniopterus natalensis; assembly: GCF_054644295.1. Classification (NCBI taxonomy): domain Eukaryota; kingdom Metazoa; phylum Chordata; class Mammalia; order Chiroptera; family Miniopteridae; genus Miniopterus; species Miniopterus natalensis. The sequence continues at coordinate 49,327,994 of NC_142094.1, forward strand.
CCTAGGTTGACTCTCAACTGCTGAGCCACACCCGGCCGGGCAAGTTTACCTTCCTAATAGCTTTAAATCCATCATCTTTTTTATCTCCTTCTCTACTTGACACTGTCCTAATCCAGGCCATCACCACCTTACCTGGGAGGCATAACAACCTGCCACCTGGAATTCTCTGGTCTGCTTCCCACCCACCACCCTCCCAAGCATCCCACATGTTGGTCAGAACGAAGATTTGAAAATACAACACTATGTCAGACACCCCCATGTTTCTCTCCCTGAGCCCCACACCAACTGATTCCAGTCCTTTCCATTACCCCTTACAGTAATCAGGACAAAGACTGAAGTCTTTATCCTGGCATCTAATGCCTGGCTGTCCTTGGCGAACTTCACCACCCTCATCTCCTCCTACTGTCCCTTCTTTCTCTACTTTGACCACCCTGGCTTGCTTTCAGTTCCTCAAAGAAGACTGTTTCTGGGCTTCCCTTGCACAAATCGCTGCTTCTGCTGGCTGTGGTTGCCCACACAACCCCCTCCTTCTGCTTTGTAGTTAAATGTCACCTCCTCATAAAAACCTTTATTGACCCTCAGACTAAATCAGCCCCTTGTCATATGCTTCGCCCCCATGGGATCTTATCACAAGTATAACTGAATACTTAATTGTAGAATTATCATGTAGTATCTACCTCTCTCTCTTAAATGTCATTCTCGCCTTTTCCTATTCCCTTCCTCTGTTCTAACACCTCACAGTGCTTTGCTCAAAACAGAAGCTCATGAGCTATTTGCTGAATGTCTAAAGACAAGACATGATTAGCTAGCTATTTCAAAAGGAGACTGTAAATGGCTATTACAACGGTCCTGACCAGGTGAGCTCTAGGAATAGAAGTATGAAAAGTGGAATACATGAAACAGGGCTTTGGGTGCTCAGGACGCTGTAGGCCTTAGGGAAGCCATGCATGCAAGCTGGACAGAGAGGCAGAAAACAGGTTTCTCATTCCTCCCCGGGCTACTCCCTGGGCCGGAGTAGAGGGGGCCACATAAATAACTACAAGGGACAATAGGAGCCCAGGACTCCAGTGGCGACCAGCAACACAGGGCTGGTGGCCCACCGTGGGACTGAATGCCTCTGTTGAGAACAAGGCAGAGCAGAGGCTGGGAGGCAAACCTACAATGCCCAGTGCATTTGAAGGAGGGAATCTGAAAGCACTTGAACAGGAAAGCTGGACATAGCTGGAGGCAGACTCTTTTCATCCTCACCTGAGGATGTTTATATTGATTTTAGAGAGAGAGACATAAATATGAGAAAGAAACAGATCAACTGCCTCTAGCACCCACCTCGATCTGGGATCGAACCCACGGCCTCGGTGTGACCGGGACGGGCCATTGCTCCAACCAGCTGAGCCACACCGGCCAGGGCAGAGACAGACTCACTTTTATTTTCCCTCCCTCACAATCAGCTTTTATTTTCAAAAATAATTATTTGACGAAATAGACAAGAAGCAGAACTGCTTTGCACTTAGGTTATTTTTCTAATGAGTTTAAAGGAACCTAGAACCTCACTTATTAAGTCTAATTGGGAGGAAGGTCAATCTAAGTTCAGCTAAGACTATTTTTCAGAATACTTTTTTTAAAATTAGCATTATTGGGGACATAGAAGCTCTACAATTTTCTTTTGGGAAACTTATTCCCTTGGATGTTTTAAACATATTCCTTATAACTGTATTTAGCTATAACTTGCAGATTTCCCCGAAGAAGAGGTTAACAAAGTAAAGAGTGTTATCCCACCCAGTTTCCAGTTGTCTAAGTTACCTGGTATAAAGCAAACCCTGAATAAGCAGAATCCAATTGACTGTGGTTTTAACCAAACTCTGACAGTCATCATATTACCCCAGAAGACACTTGCAGTTTCTTGCAATGAGGGCCTCCCACATGAAAATGAGAGATCGGGCACTAGGTTTCCATAACCCAGAGGCACAGCGCGCAAGCTACTCCTCTACCCTGCTCGGATGTACAGCCCATCGGGCGGGCCGTGGAGCCTGACCTTTCACTCACGGTGACTTACAGTCACTCATTCCTGTTGCACATTCACTTCTGCTTAGATGGCAAAGCACCTGCCGCCGTTATCAAATTTTAGTTACTTTTTCCAGAGGCTCTCAGTTCTGGTCCAGGGTTCCTACTTTACTCCCGCAAGTCACTGGAACTCATATGTAAATTTAACACATACACATGAATTGTAAAATTCCTAGTCACCACTGTAGGTACAGATGGGATCACATAAACCTTACTATCCATAATATTAGCATTTCTCTAGGCTATTTTATAAATTGTGCTTTTAGAGAATAGTCCATGTAGATTTCTAGGTCACCTGCTCGTTAACTATTGAGTAAATAAAATTGAGGTAGAAGATGAATTATATCTCAAGTCCCATCAGTTGGTCAAGTCTTGGACTGAATCCATTCTAACTTCCCAGAGATAAGGTTTAGTTAAACTGCGCAGGGTTACGACAAGCTTTATGCACAGTGTGAATTTTTTAATGGTGATAAGAGTTAGAATAATAAAATCACCTACTTGGTCAGTAACCCCATTTCATTAACCACAGTGACTCAGCCAAATTATACTGAGGCAGAATAGCCTCCTCTCAGTGCGACCTGCAATCTGCTTCTATTTACAAAACCAGAGGCAGCACATATAGGAATCCTGTCGTTAATTAGGCCACCCTGTCGTAATCATGGCCGCCACACAGACATGTCCAGAATGGTAATTATTCTGAACCATTCATTATAGCTCGACAAACTACACTATCCAGAACCACGAAGGGTCTTGGAATATTGCTTGTAAACTTAATCTATGGTTTTAATCTCTCTGCGCCCCATTTTCCTCATCTGTAAAACAAAGCTAATAATAATAATACCTACTTTATAGGGTTGTTGTGAGGATTCGGGGTTAAACTACGTTAGGCGCTGGGACAGTACCTGGGCCATGGCGCGCACTATGTAATGTTTGCAGTTATCATAAGAGTTCCTGGGGAAACGTCCAGTCCTCAGAAAGGAAGGCTCTATTTGATCCAGCTACCAATCCCTCTTGTTTTCACAGAGCAGAATCAATACATGTGTTGTTTGAGAATCACAGGCTTCCCCAGATCCAACCCCTACAAGTTTTCCTTTCCAAATTACAAATTTGCAGACAGTTATCTTTTGCTGACTGTACAGATGGTCCCAGACTTATGATGGTTCAACTCACAGTTTTTTTTACTTTATGGTGCTTGTGCAAGCAATATGCACTCAGCTGAAACCATGCTTCCATGTTGAATTGTGATCTTTTCCCAGGCTCATGGATGAGGCGTGATAGTCTCTCACGCTGCTGTGCAGTGGCGGGAAGGCACGGCTCCCAACCGGGAGGTCACCAGGGTAAACAACCACTACTCTGCCGTGTACTGTGTTGCCAGCGTTCTGGGGGTATTGTCTCCTAAACAGGTTGAAGGTAGGCTAGGGTAAACCATGACGCTCAGTAGGTTCCGTGTATTAAATGCAATTGCTACCTAATCGTAGGTTTATCAGAGTGTAACAGCCCCATCGTTTGTCAAGGAGCATCTGTTCTTTGATTTAGTCATGAAAATCTTTTAAGGAGTACCTCCTAACTTTTTGGAGTCAGAGAATCTGATGAAACTCTAGACTCTCTCCTTGGGGGGGAAGTGCATGTAAAAGTTTACATTCAATTTCAGGGGGTTCACAATGCCCTCTGAGGTCATTCATGGACCCCAGATTAAGACTTATAGTTTGAGAACATGACTTGGAAGATAGCCAAACTGGATCTTGTTTTTTCACAATTTCTGCAAGACGAGAAAGCGACACATATTTGCACATTGTAAAGGAAGGATTAATTACTCTAAACCAGCTAAGTACTTTCCAGTAAAGACTTTGATGATGATGCAGGAGGGGGAAAATGAAGAGAATATGAGGAGGAGGAGTCATTTGAAATGGATAAAGGTGGGTAAACTAAAGGTGTACTTTTACCTTCGAGCGAGCCAAGTATGCAGCAGTGCTTTGAAACTGGGAGGACTGTATGGCCGTTATTATAGCAACTCTGGAGGCAGTTTGAGTAGCTGATTGTATCTAAAGCTTCCTTTTAAACCTCAAACAGGTAAATTATTATCACTGGGGCTCTTCACGCCTGTTCAAGGATTCAGACACAAAAGAAATGTTAATTATGGGAACTGAGCTGTGAATTCTGAGTGACCCTAGGGACAAAATGATTATCTGGTGGTCTTATGTTGCTGAACATTTATTGGAGGGTTTTAAGATCACATTAACTGGTTTTCACCGTAAGTGCTCCACCTGGGGAAGCATTAAAGGCTCCTGATAAGGAGTGATTTCAGAGAAGTAATGACATCAGCTAGATCTTTGGGGTGAGTCAGGGGTACTGTGAGGAGAAAAGCCCAAGTGAGGTGGCTGCATCCAGCCAGGTGGTGTGATGGGCCTGCTGCAACCAAAAGCTGTCAACTGACTAGGGCTCACCAGGTCCCCTCTCATCACCTGTTTCCAACAGTCACCAGTACCAGAGACCAAGGAGGAAGAGTCATGTATTTACAATGAAGGTCATAGAATGAGGCCACAGGCCCACTTCCATTTCTGCCTCATTATGCTCTCAGATTGTACCCCTGCCTCTAAATGCCAAACGTCGTCTTGGGGTCTGCAAGGGTTGACCTACCCTTACCCACGCTCGCCTCTACTCGCTCAGCCTCTCCCATGTCCCCTCCCTCGCTCCGCCTCCATCTCCAAGGTCATCTCTCTGTTCTTGGACCATCTCAAGTTCATCCCAGGTGCAGAGCCTCTGTTCTTACTGTCCTCTCTGCTAGGAACGGCCCTTCTCTAGGTATCTGCATGGCTGTCTCACTCTTAGCTCCCATCTTAGCTCTGTTAGCAACTTTCTGTCCCCTGCATTGTCACTCTCTTCCATATCCTTCTACGAAATTTTATTTATGGTGCTTATCACTATCTGAAATAATCTGCTGATTTGTTGTCTTCACATTGTTGATACTCCCCATTAGAATGTGAGCCCCATGAGAGTAGGCACCTCCTATGTCCTGACCCCTGCTATAGGCCCCAGGCTTACCACAGAAAAAGCACCTGATGTACATTTGCTGGCTAAAGGAATGAATGATCATCATAATAGCTACTATTTCTCGAGCACTTATTCTGTGCCTAGCACAGAGTTGTAGGTTTTTATAAATACTATCTCATTGAATTCTCACAGCGACCCTCCAGGGTAGGTATTTATCGCTTATCCCCATGGTACAGATTAGGTTGCAGAGAGGTTATGCAGCTCTCCCAATGTCAAAGCCAGCTTGCTCAGTGCATGATGAGCCCTCTCCATATAAGAAGGACATCAGGTGGATAAACTAAGCTAGCAAGTAACCAGGACCTGACTTGAACCCAGGCATGCTTGACTTCAACACTCATGCTCGAAGTCAGGAGGCAGCACACTTTTTCTAGAAAGGACCAAAGAGTAAATATGTTAAGACTTTGCAGGCCATATGACTCTACATGTAGCAACCACCTAACTCTGTGGGCTATGAAAGCAACCATAGACAAAACATTAATACATGGCTATGGCTGCATGCCAATAAAACTTTATTTACAAAACATGTGGTGGGCAGGATTTGGCCCAGGGGCCATAATTTGCATATTCCTCCTTTATGTCATTATTCTATAGGTTGTGCTAAAAGGGATTTTTAAAAAACGAGAAAAGGAGAAGGGGAGTAAAAGAAAAGCATTAAAATGTGTGCTCAGTGCATGATGAGCCCTCTCCATATAAGAAGGACATCAGGTGGATAAACTAAGCTAAAAAAGGCAAAATCAGCAATAAGTTGCTGGTAGGAATTATGACTCTACTGATTCAGCTTCTCCACTGGATTATAACTGTCAGTTAAGACTACAGTAGAGTTTAATTGAAATAAGGTGTTTCATTTTAACCAAAATTCCATTCATATTGTAATTACACAGGATTTCACACACCAACACCTAATCAGATCCACACAGCCTTCCATCCCAAGCAGGCCCCAAGAGGTCATTATTAAGGGACAAAGTTCATCAAGTCACTCTGACTGTTTCAAATCTTCCTCTTTCAAACTTTGAGCCTCAAAATTTATCTTTCCTTCTCAAGCAAACGTATGAGTTATTGGCAGGAGGTGAAAGACAAGATACGAATCCGCAGGGTGGAGAAATCTCTGCAGCCTCACTGGGAAGGCGACCACGATTAGGTTCCATTGCTCAGTCATTCAGAGTGGCTCTGGGCACTGAATATCACAACCAAAGTGAAAGGTCAACTCCTAGGCCCTTGGGTTTGGGGTGGGAGGCAAAGGCTGAACTTTAGAAGGGGGGAGACAAGGGACAAAGGCGATGGTGTCTGTTGTGCTTGTCTGTGCATAAGCAACAGGCTGCTGTGGGCTGGAGCCTTGTGGGGGTAAGGCCGCTCTCGGCATTGTTTTTCTCTCCTAGGTCACTAGAAACACATTAGATAAAACATTCATTTCTCTCCTACCCTGAAGAAAGAGTCCCTCTGGAAACAGCTTATGGTTCTTAACCCAATAGGCACATTTTCCTCAATTTGTATGCAATTTTCTAAACACGGGCCCTAAATATTTGAGCAAGTGACAAAGATTAAACTTAAGTCAGGCTCCTGAACCTTCTCCTAGGCCCATTTATGCCCTTGGACTATGCACTTGTAAAGTCCAGTTTTAGCAAAAACTGGAAGAGATGGGGCAGGAGTTGCCATGGACATCCAACACAGGGTCTTTCCCCTTGAGGACCCAAGAAAGGCAATCGAACCCTTGCACAATCCATGCCCCTGGAGGAGCAGTGCCCATAACTCACCCAGTAGGGGTTCCCTCAGTCTTGATTCCTCCTTGTTGTCATTTTTGTGCACAAGTAAACCTGAAACAATGGTGTCTGCAAATCTGTGATTATTGGAAAATCTGTTTCTTTGCTAGGGAGAGGCAATCCCTTCAAGCATGTCAGTGCTGGCCTGATCAGAGAGGGGTTTGGAGAGGTGTTGGGATAAGGTAGATTCCTAGAGATAGCAGAGCAAGGCTGATAAAGTTAATGTTTTTCACGGAACTGATTTTCTCAGGGATGGGGGAGAAAAAAAGGGAACGAGTTTAATATTGAGTGTCTATTATGATCTAGGTGCTTTTATATACACTGAGCATTGGGTCCTGTCAACAATAGGTAATGTTGACATTTTACAGATGAGGCTAGTAAGAATCTAACCAGACTTGATCTAATTCAGATTTCCAGGATGCAAATGGCATTTTCCCAATTGAATTATTTGTAAAAAATTATATATATATTTATACTGCTAAACCTAATACAGTGCCTAGCATATAGTAGGAGTGCAATAAAATAGGATGACTTAACGGTTAATAAATAATGTGGTCTCTCAGAGTGGGGTTGATATCATCTGATCCAATAATTCTCAACCAGGGATGAGTTTGCTCCACAGAGGACCCTTGGAAATGTCTGAAGATATCTATAGTTGTCACAAAAGACGGGAGGGGTACTGCTGGCATCTAATGAGTAGAGCCAGGATGCTGCTAAACATCCTACAAGGCACAGGACAGCTCCGCATAAAAAATGACCCATAACTTTAATAGTGCTGAGGCTGAGAAATTCTGATATAATCCAACATGTCTTACAGATGAGGCAGGCAACCATGACCCAGAGAGATAAAGAGACTTGCCCAGGCCCATACAACTGGTTGATAGCAAAATTGTGTTGAGAAATATCCCCTAAAACCTTCTACAATGTTCTTATCAGACCTCAAGCTGCTGACCAGCCCGAGGGCTGCCTGCTACGAGAGAGATGGGTTCAGAGGAAAATGCTGTGTTGGCAATAACAGTCCAGGCAAGCTGAGCATAATGAGGTAAATTCAAGTGGACCAAGCTGTTGTTCCTCAGTCTCTGTCATCTCAATCAGTCAGGGGAGGTTCTAGAAAACAAGGAGACCAGCTTTGGGACTGAGTGCTTATCCAGTCGAAGAAAGACTCTTCTTTTAATAATTAAGTAGGCAAGTTAAACATATTAATGATCATGTGGTCATATTAAGTCAAGGCAGAAATGGCTAGCAACCGATTCTTTCCAAAACAGATGAGTTACTTGCATGATCCTTTTCATCAATGACAACTTTCTGTCTTCCTATGTGCCAAGAGATGTGCTGGGTTCCAGGGAGGAGATGGGCAGAAGGAGAACAGGATGTACCCTTGACCTCAAGTAGCTCTCAGCTCCAACATGGGGGTCTCCTTTGCAACCTCCGCTGCAGAGCAAAACTAACATCGCAAAATGGGAAAGCAAACCCCCGTACAGCTAATAGCTAAGCCTGGCACAAGCCGCTTAAAGAACTTTCAACACAGAAACACCCAGCTGCACCCCAAGAATTTGAACTTTCCCAGTTGTATTATTGGGATTTGGCCTGCCTGATGGGCATTTTTTCTCTCATCCATTAAGCTTCCTGGACCATATCTAAAATGACAGATAATCAGATGCAATATGGGACTTCATTGAATTATAGCTGACCATTTGACCCCAAAATCCCTTAACCTAAGCAGGTGGATGGAGGGTCCCTAAAAGGCTACCCTAGACCAGGGCCGGGCATCTTGTCCAGCAGTCTCTATGCTGCATCGAAGTGGAAGTTGGAGATCTGGGTTAACACAACTCTGAAGATTGACTTTTATCTTGAAATTTCAATGAAAAATTAAACATCGTGATAACACTGAGTACTAATGGCTTTTATTTCCATTGCAACTGCTTTCTGAGATGGATAATTCCCCTTTAGCTTTTCATGAGTTTGGCCCAGAAATCGGACACCCAAGGCATTAAACATACAGGAGCCTGGGACGCCAAGAACACTAATGTCTATTTAAGGAGCTGGCTGCCACAGCCGGCTGAGTGTCTTGGGGAAGTGAGTAGAATTTGAATATAGCAGCTCTGCCACTCTGTTGCACACTGGGAAATCAGACACTCAGAGAGACACCTCAGGGGCTCCCACTTGGGCTTGGACATGGGTGTTAACCTTGGTGACAAGCAGCTTGCTGGGCAATGCTTCCCAAGCTTTGAGCTATCACAGTGCAGAAAACTAAGGGATGCTAACTTTTTAATTCTGCCCAGCCATCATACTGAACTTATACTATACATCAGTGGACAATCTAAAAACACCATTATTTGATAAGAGAAAGAATGCTTTAACATTTCAGGAAGAGGGAAGGACAGACTCTCGGGACAAAAGGAAGTTCTTCAAATTGCATACACATAGCTATAATCAAGACTTTGCTACTTTTCCTTAGTTCTTACATCCCCCTAGATTGGAAAAACTATCATAGACTAGCAGCCATCTGCAGTCTGGAAGGTGGGTACTGTGAGTAGCCACTGGAGTCTCCTGGAAAAGAATTAGGTTTGAGACCCAGAAGGTATTCCAGGGCAAGGACAAGGAAGGGGAAGGGCATGGAACTGGGGGCACAGGGGTTGCCCTGAGAATAAACCTCTTTGCTCTATGGTGGCACTTTCCACACTGTAATGCTACACTGAGTAGCTTGTTTAATTACCCATCTCTTCCACTGGGCTTTGAGTTCCTTGAGAGTAGCCCCTTGTTGCCCTGAGTCATGGAGCCCATTAGATGTGGGGCAGGGATGGGATGGTGGTGTAATTAGCAGCCATTCGAGGGAGCAATGGCAAAGCACCAGGGACACACAGTGCTGCTTCACGAACCCATAAAATCTGAGGAGTAGAGGGCACATTTTCTATTATCTAATCATGCGTACCATTTCTGGCTGGTGTAGTGGTGGGGGCCCCAACTCCATCCGACCTGGCAGACTCACCCTGAGCATCATCCCACAAGATAATTAAAATGTGCCTCAAGGAGAGCACGATGGGGGTTGGATCTGCTGCCGCCCCAGGGGTGTGCCAGGGGACTGCTGGGCAAAGACTCAGCTCCTCTCCCGTGGTTCCCGGAGCTGTCTGGGCAGAAGCAGGGCTGAGGCGGGGAGCAGCCAGCCTCCTGCCTGCCTGCTGATTGATCCCCTTGGTTTTCCCATTGCCAACTCTGAAAAGAGCTCTCAGTCTCAAGGTTTTCAATTTTCCCAAGCCCTTGTTCCTCATAGGCACTTTTTGGAATTGACTCAAAAAAACAAACAAACAAACAAAAAATCATCCACAGTGTTAGCAGCAGCCCTGGGGTTAAGTTCCACGGCAACCACCCCTTCTCTGCAGAGAAAGTCCCGCCTGCAGGGAAATGGATGTTGCTTTCCCTCAAGGCTCATGTTGGGTGGTTTTTTAGCCAACCTGATTTCTGGCAGGATGTTGAAGCCTAATACACAGGGCCAGCCTCAGCTAAACTTCCCACTAGGCCCAGCAGCACTGGGTAGAAGCCAAGTGCAAATCTCACTAAGCAAGTGCACTGAGATGGGGAGGACAGGCAGGGAGACAGCTCCTGCCCCCATGCTCTTGAAAGCCCAGGAGTGATGATGGAGTGTTTTCATTAGCACTGGCTCAGCATGCAACTGGCAGCCCCATAATATGCCTGAAATGCTGCTCAACCAGCTCCACATTGGTGGGATTAGCAAGACTGAGGGTTCTGGGAACTAAATGGCAAGGGTGGGGTTCCCATTGCAAATGTCCTGTCATTTTTCTTCTTATGAACTGTTGGAGAGATTTGCCTTGGGTTACAACTTGCTATTCAAAGTCTCTTTGGAAATGCTCTTGGTCTAATGTATTTTTTATTGCATGGAATCTCCGTTCCCTTCTCAATATGCAATCCTCTATGGTTCTCCCACCAAACAGTGGTTTTCAAATCCTGAGTTCGTGTGAAGACAGATGTGTGCATGAAAGTATAAATGTTACTGCCCGTCTTCCCCTCGTGATGGATCCCTGGCTAAAACACTGACGCCCTTGGGAGGTTCTACTAAGCACTCTGGCCAGCAAGCAATAGGTGGGGATGGGCTAAAGGACACCTAAGGCCAGAGTGAGCCCCAGGTAGGGGCGAGAAGGTGGAAAGATGAAGATGGAAGTCCAGGGGACAGGGTCGCTCACAGGGCGAGGTCGGGGAGCATTGGAGGTGCTGACATCACCATTCCTTCGAGGGGCCGTTGCCATTCTTCATTCTCTTCAGGCTTGGCCTCACCCCCTCTCAGAGCTTCTGGCTTTGCCTGGGGAAACTGCTAACAGGCACTTCACAAGAGTTGTCACCAAAGCCCTGGCCAGAGAGCTCACAAAAGACACTGTGTGCGACGCAAAGGGAACATGGTGCTCCTGGTGAAAGGCTGAGTGGGTGGGGAGGAGGCGGCCTTGGGAACATTCATGAGCAGCCAAGGAAGACAATGGGCTCATCCCCAAACCCTCAGCTTCCTGCTCCCCCCACCCAGCCTGCCTATTTTTGGAATTTCACAACTGAATATTTCCCCAGAGGTTAATCATCCTAGAAATGGATACACTTGTGGGGGAAGGACACAGCGAACCTGTTCCCTGCCCCCAGTCCCAGGCTTCGGGGTTTGCATTTGAGAGGAGCCACCCCAGGGGAGTGAGGCTGCTGGGCCCTGCGGAAGTGTAGGAAGGAGGTGCTGGGAGAAGGGGGTTCTAGGAGACAGAATGGCCACTTCTTCCTCTTGCCCTCATTGAGTTTGGAACCAGCCTCTTTCCATCAACGGGGACAACTGGGGAGGAAGAGCACTGGACAGGGAGTCAGAAGGCCCTTGTTTAATTTGGCTCTATCTTGTGAGTGAAGAGAGTCATAAATGCCAGAGAAGAGCAACTCAGTCTTAGGAATCATTCATTCCAGCCCCCTCACCTTATACCCACAGACTCTGAGTCCCAGGGAGCTGCAGGCGCTTCGCCAGGGTTGCAGGTACTGAGCACCCGCTACGTTCTGGTCAAGGTGGCATATTAGGTGCTTACAAGTTGTTGATTCATCCAAGAGGCCTTTCTTGACTAGCTCCCCATCTCAGTTAGGTCCTTTTTCCCATCACAAATGAGGATGACCTATTAATTTGTGTGATTTTTTTAAATGCTGTCACCCCCCACCCCCATTCTACTAGCGCAGGGAGCTTTCTCTGCCTCATCACTCACTACATCCCAGTGCCTCACACACAGTAGGCACACAGCGAGATTTATTAAATTCAGACTCTCTAGTTTCAAAATTACCTCATGAGAGAGGTATCATGCCCATTTTACAGAGGAGGAAAGTGGAGCTTAGACAGTTTAAATAACAAGTGGAAAAAGCAAAATTCACCAGTGGATCTGAATGACCCTTTCCCCCATGCTGTATAGCCCTTCAAACAAAGACCATCAGACTTGAGGAATTGATTCCCTTAAGCTGAGGGCCTTGGATTAGACTTTTCTGGCAGTGATGCTCCAGGACCAGATACCTCAAGATCATACCCTGAGAAAGAAGGAATGGAGGGGCCACTCTAGGACTGAGAGCAGCTCAGAGCTGGGGTCCCCAGGCAGGTGCCTGGTCTTGCCAAGCCAGTTGCTAGACCGGAAAGATGAGAAGGAGAGATGAGAAGCTGAGGACCACACAGCAGTGAGGGGTTTCCCACTTAGCAACTGGGGAGACAAAGAAAGAATCAGGACTATCTGCCTGGCAGAAATATTAGAGGGGACCAATCAGCAGGAGGCAGTGAGTCCAAAGCTAAGGGTCTGGTATTTGGGAAGGGTAGGCTCCGAGCCTAGTCACGTTGGAAATTGAATTTCAGCTCATGCACTCACCAAAAGGCACATTAGTTACATTCTCTTAGCCTTAGTTAGCTCTTTAAAAACACAAGATGATGCTAACCACACTGCCTCACAGGAAGATAAGTGAAATATGCCAGGGAAAGCCCTCAGCACAGGGCCTGATCCACTGTGAGCCTCCAGCCGATGCAGCCTCCTCAAGTACTTCCTTCAAGGTTGAGCCGAATTCCTTACTCAGAGCCCCTTTCAGGCTACAGGTGAGAACCCACGTGTGGCTAAATCTGGCTACAAAGGGAGGAGAGAGGCCAATGGGGAAAGCAGATCCTGAGAGAGAGAGAACAGAACTCAGAACTGAAAGCATCCCAGGCCATCTGTGCCCACTTACTACCGTATCCTCAACGCCTTGCTCACACCCTGCCCCGTGGTTCCCGAGCAGTAGGCTCAGCTGACTAATTACTCGGGAAACCCAGTGGGGCCTCAGCAGAGAAAACTCCCTGGGGAAACACAATGTAGTCAGCAGGGAGATGAAGCCTCCGTCCTGTGCAGAAGCTGTGCGACAGAGCCCTGGTCCCATCCCACCCAGCTAGGGAGGCAGGGATCGCCGGTACAGACACAGGGGGTTAAGACAGGATGGCTGCAAACACTGGGAACCGAGGCAGAGAGAGGAAGTACGGTTGGCATAGTTATTTCTTCACCTGAAATGCATAGGGGGAAAAATGGTTTTAAGAATACCAATTTACCATAAAAACATTTTCCATTTAATGTCAAAATAAAATTGTTTTCACTGTTTTTGCACCGTAGCCTTCCTTCCTAGGCCGCCTGCAGCCAAGCCTAACAACTGGTGAAGGCTAATGCCGGGCTTTCATCTCTTACCTTCATTCTAGGTGATCAGGTTCCTGCTGGCACCACAGGGTCCCAGCTTTCATCTGCCGTAAGGAAGTCCTTCGACATAAGGCTCTGTCGGCCCAACCCAAACGCGGACACCACCACTGAGTTGGGACTGTGCTGGGGATGGTAACCGACAATGCACACCAGACACGGGTCTCAAAGTGGGAGATGAATTCTCACAAACGAGGTGGCCAACCCGCTTCTTTTTTTCTCTGCAGCCAACATCACAAGGCTTGGGGCCACCAGGCAGAGCCTTTGAACACCGTGTCCCATTTGCAGATCAACCTTGATGATGTTTCAGGCTAAAGCCGCTGGATTTCTCATAAAGTGCCCAAAGCCCTCTGAGGACTTTGGGATTCTGAGCCAGAAGGAAGGATGACATGGAAGCCAAGAGACCAGACATCGAGAAGGATTCCAAGGGGAGCAAAAGCACGCAGGCGTGAATGTTACGCCACTATCCGAGCTCATGCCTCTTTCCAGCTGCAGACAACACATGCCTTGGCTTGGTCTCCCTAAAGAATTCCAAGATTTCGAGTTCTTTTTCCTTCCTCTCCCTTCCTCTACGTTCCCTGCCCCTCTCCTGCTTTTTACTTTGCTGCCCCAGCCTTCCCCCGGACCCCCAACACTACCCTCATTTCTAATGTCATGACATCCTAAGAAACTGGTCCTCCCCCGCCCCACAAAAAAATATTTTTTATTACCTGTATGCTTGACTCTGTGGTGTCTGAGGAATTATTTCCAGTCAGTTGCTCAGCAAAGCTGATCGAAACCCTGGAGAAGGCAGCCCAGCCTGCGTGGGAGTGAATCAAAAGCTCCGCTGGGTGCCTGTTTGTAAGGCCGGAGGCTGAAGGACTTTGGGTGCTCGGCAGTAACCTCCGAGAAATTCCCTAGGCAGCAGCAAACTCTCCCAGCACAGTTTTGAAACACCCCAGCAGGAGGAAGCCTCTTTAATCAAATAATAACCAGCCCGAGATAAGGCCCTGCTAGGCCGAGCTGGGCCAGCCAATCACATGCTTCCTTCCGACCGCAAGGACAAGCAGACCCAGCTTCTGGAGCGAGTTTCAGGGCTTGTTACAATTTAATGATGCTGCTGGTGGTGTCTTCTTGGCTGTGCCTGGTGGGGATTTTCTATCAGGGTGTGAAGCTCTGAGCTCAGGAATCTCATTCTCAGGGGGGGCGCCTGGCCCGGGGACCCAGCTCCCAGCCAGGATGCTGCGGCATTGGGCACTGCCCGGAGCTGTTGCTGCTGCCAGGAAGCCAAGCCTGAGTGGGGCTGAGCGGGGGCTGGGTCACCAGGGGGCGAGCACATTTGGGACCAGAGGTACAGCTCATTGACCGTGACCCTGAAGAGGTTGTGGAGACCCTAGGGACTTGCTCTCACGTGTTGGAGATGCCTAACACACACTTCCTATGGGTCCTTAATTGGCAGTGACTTTGAACTTCTCTAAATTCTTCATCCTTACCAAACGCCCTCCCCTCCGACGCTGTCAGTGCTGTTAGGCCACAGAAGTACGGCAAAAAGGATGGGTTCCAGGGGCTAGACAGGTCTGGGAGTGCACAACGGCCCTGTGTGTTTCTAGCCCTGTGACTATGAACATGTCACTTGGCCCCTTCCTTACTTGGCCCCATAGCTAAAGGGATAAAGGAAGAACTCTGCCAGGTGCCTAAGAGGTTCTTACAGGCGAGGAGATGTAAACAAACCCTTACTGGGCCTGGATGTATAGAGGTCAAGATTTAAAGCAACTTACAAGAACCCCTTTGTTATGTGAATAACACTTAGTCGTGGGCAGAATCAATGTGAGGACATTTCATTACTCCCAAAAAGAAACCCCTTCTCATTAGCAGTCATTCCCCAATCCCCACCATCCCCCACCTCTGCCAGCTCCAGGCAGCCACCGATCTATTTTGTGTCTCTGGTGGATTTGCCTGTCCCAGACAGACATGCCATGCAAATAGAATCATGTGCCATGTGGCCTTTGTGACTTGCTCCTTTCACTTAGCATAATGTTTTCAAGAGTCACTTCATACCTTTTTATTGCTGAATAATGCTCCACTGTATGAATGAATATACCACAATTTGTTCATCCATCCATCCATTGATGGAAATTTGGATCATTTCCACTTTTTTTGCTGTTATAAATAATGCTGCTGTGAACATTTGTGTATAAATGTCCTCTCCCTTTTATACTCAAATCCACAGCCCCATCGCAGGAAAGCAAGAAGGGAACAAAGCAGGTGAGAGAACTAGCCTTTGAAGGGCTTCCCTCCAGCCAGGAGTTAGATTATCACAGCAGCCACTGAGTATGGGATTTGCAGGTTTTCACGATGCACAAAGCCCTGTCGCACATTCCCTCTCCTGGAATCCTCCCAACTCTAGGCACAGAGAGGTATTCTTTTTGTTGCTGTCCTAAAGATGAGATCAGAAGGAATAAGAAAGTTTGCATAACTTGCCAAAAGTCGGCTGGCCAAGACTCTTCACATGTAAAACAAGTCTTTATCCTACTATTACTACCCAGTCTTGGTTTCTCAAGTGCATAGTTCAAGGGAGAAAAAAAGAAGAAAGAGAGAAAGAAAGAAAGAAAGAGAGAGAGAGAGAGAGAGGGAAAGAGAGAGAGAAAGAGAGAAAGAGAAAGAAGGAAGGAAGGAAGGAAGGAAGGAAGGAAGGAAGGAAGGAAGGAAGGAAGGAAGGAAGGAAGGAAGGAAGAAAGAAAGAAAGAAAGAAAGAAAGAAAGAAAGAAAGAAAGAAAGAAAGAAAGAAAGAAAGAAAGAAAGAAAGAAAGAAAGAAAGAAAGAAAGAAAGAAGGAAAGAAAGAAGGAAAGAAAGAAGGAAAGAAAGAAGAAAGAAGAGCTTTATTATTCTTTATGGAGAAAATGGCAATGAGCGCCACAAGTAGTTGTTTTTGCCTGCATTTAAAAAAGATTGCATGTAAAGTTCAGAAGGATTGAACATCTAAAGGAGTGGCGCTGTTGGGGATGTAGAGCACAGCACAGGGAAGATAGTCAATAATATTGTAATAACTATGTGTGGTGCCAGGTGGGTACTAGAACTATCAGGGGAAACACTTTGCAAAGCATATGATTGTCTGACCACCATGCTGCAGACCTGAAACTAATACAAGATAATATTAAATGCAAACTGTAATTGAAAAATAAAATTTTTGGAAAAGATAAGGCACGGAGCTAGTAAAGCAGCCACTGACAATTCAAAGGCAGATGTGTGTGATTCCCAAGCACAGCTAGATCAGTGTGATTTCCTCCCAGCATCTAACTGAGAGCAGTAAGGTCTTGGTTGTCCAGCTGGGAGGAAGGGTAACTTTTCAGGGGGTGCCACAGGTCAGGGTAGGTTTGGATGAAGAAGCCGCCATACACAGCAGGGAGGTGTGGAAGGGATTAGGGAACATGAAAGTCTGAAGACGCAGAGAAAAGAAGGCCATGAAGAGAAGAGCAGGAAAGAAAACAGAGGACGTGGGGAGAGTTCAGCTGAAAGGCTGGCACTTTCCCAGGAATGCTTCGTCCAAATCCTTGAGGTCACTTGATAAACAGTAGAAACAGATGTTCTGGGTGGAAAGGTGTGGGGAAAACATCAGCCAGGGGTGGCCAGTGTGGTGACAGAGCTCGAGCTTCTCGTCACCTGTCCAGCCAACTAAAGAGCTCAGCCCTGGTGGAGCAGCACCCAAGAGGGATCTCGGGGAAGCAGGAGGGCACCGCTCTCCATGGGGAGAGACGAGGGCAAGCAGGCCAGGTGAGCACAGGCGATGGGCACAGCCACAGCTCACCTCTGAGGTGGAGATTCCAGTGCAAAGTGCTCCTCACCTGGGAGTGGGAACCTCAGACTAGACAGCAGGGACACAGGAGTTTCGAGGTCTGGAACCAGCCGGGCATCTCATGGCTCATAATTCTTAAGCATTGATCCCTGTAATCCATAATATTTGGAGCCTGGTAATATTCAGAAAGTAAAAAGTGCTTTCCCCCCAAATGGCTTATAAGGGAAAAAGGCAACTTTTTAAAATTACAGTCAGAAAAGTAAAAGAAGGGCCAAGCTATTGAATTCAAATGCCTCTTCTTCATTGTATGTACTTGTATAAACCCCAAGAGGCCAGAGCATTGGCATGAAACTGTGTTCGCCACCAGGGATAAAAACGCTCCTTGTTGATGAGTATATGTCCAGGGAATTTTATATAAATGGCATACTCTGAGGGAATTAACACAGATCTTGAGACATAACATCATTTAGTAATATTATGAACTGATGGCTGACAATATTAAAATTAAAAAGCCAGTCATTGGAACCTATAAAAGCCACAACCACCTCCAAACCAAGAGCCCATGAAAAGGCTGCAAGACATGTGTACGAGAGATGGATTTTGTATGTTTGCATGATGTTTATGGGTAGATGTACGTAAGAAAAGAGGAATACATGCATGTGAGTGTTAAAAAATTCAGGTAATAGTAATTTATTTCTACCCCAAAGAAGAAGAATTAAGCAATTTGAGAATTAAGGTTCCCTTTAGCCCTTTGTTATTGAGGCTAATTATTTAAGTAAGTATTTCTACTTTGATGTAGATTCTGAGCATATGAAATCGTCAGTGTTTTATGGTAGGATGCCAAATATCATTTCCCATGCAAAGTGTTCTGTGAAAGCAGAAAACACACAGCTAATAACATTTCTTGGTTTTTCTAATTGGACTGAAGAGTTTGGGGGCAGAAACCATGCTCTGGGGTTCTTTTCCTCCCCTCCACAATGCCTAGCGTCAATCATATGCTTGGTAACGGGACTATGGCTGCTGCTAGCTACGGGGCTAAGCACTTAATATAAAGCGTAGTTAAGTAACCTTGCAGAATAGATATCGTTATGCCCATTTTATAGATAAGAAAACTGAGCGAAGCTCGGGAAGTTCGAATGCGTGACAGTGGTGTTGTGGATACGTTCTAAAAGAAAAGGAGCTTTATCCTTCAGAGACACGCTAAAATGTTCACCAGTGACATTTCAGAATCCCGACGTTATATAAACGGGGATCTGAAACCATACCCGAGTGGGAGGCGGAGTAAGCCAAAGATGGAACAAAACTTTCCGTGAGGCGATCATTGCTGAAGCTGGGTGATGACTACATTCACGGTTCATGACATGATCCATTATTCTATTTCCTCTTATATTTCTATTTTTTTCGTAATGAATGGAATGAAAAGACTTCCTCCCTATTCCTGTATTCAAATTTCAGAGCTTAGCAGATACGTGGGAGCTAAATGAATGGCCTTGCCCATTGCGTGTGCCTCACCGTGAGTGTTAGCAGGGTTCGGGCCATTAGGGGTCCCACCCAAACCCACACGTGCCCCTATAGAGTAGCTTCTCTAAGTGATCCATCAGTCTACGAGACCCCTCAACATCATAAGCCAGGGGCCCACATAATCACTACCTGGCCTGGAGCCTAGGGCTTGGTGGGTACTCAGGGAACGGGGGGAATCGACACGTGGGAGTGGGGGAGGGGGAAGTGACGCAGAGCTCCCAGCACTTAGGCCCATCGTGATGCCGAATGGGAGCACCCCGAGCATTCCTCCCGAGGCCCCTCCTTGAACCTCCAGCACACATTGTCCCTGACCATCTGGGACTGTGCCGTCACCCCCCGCTGATTCCTGCCTTTCCATTATTTAACGCTTATCTGCTTCCTCGGGTGTGCGTGTGTGGTCTTCTGAGCTTGACCATGAGCTCCCTGGGGATGGGAACAGTGTTCCTTGGGTCTCTGTCGCCTCCATGCCTAGCACAGAGCCTGGTACAAGGAGCCAGCTGTGCCAGCCAGCCAGCCTAATTTCACTATGAGGGTGTCTATGTGGGGAAGTGAAGGAAAAAGAATGTACTAGGGAACAAAGGGTGAGGGATGGGAAGACCCTGAGTGGGAGCCCCTGGCGTCATCTCTTACAGAACAGGACGGCAGTTCCCTTCTCATATGTGAACCTCTCTGACCTCTAATATACAGTGGCAGAAGAAGGTGTTTGTTAAATACATTAAATGAATAAATAAAAGAATCACAAACAGCCATGTTTTTGGAGCCTGGCTCAGGCTCCACCTCTTCGGGAAGCCTCCTCTGACTATGTTGAGAATCACACCATTTTTCTTTTGGCACTCACTTATATTTTTAACAAGTTTATATTGAGGACCTACTATGTGCCAGATCCCACACTCGGCCCTGGACTTAAAGAAGAGACCAAGGAAGGTCCTTGCCTTCAGGTAGCTCACAATGTAGTTTAGCACATGCAAAGCATCAAGTCTGGGTTTCCAATGGCTTCCTGATGATAATTTTTTTTCTCCACAAAAAGCAAGGACATGCTGAGGAAGGGGACAGGCTGGCGTGGCCTGAGCACCTAGTGATATGTGCTCATATCACTTTGACTTGTTATATCATATGACATTACCCTAGCCGCGTGATATGTGCTCTTCTGTAACAAAGTGGGTCTTCCTCCTCAAAGGAAGGTCATCAATGGGCAGGGGATGGAAGGGGACAGAGAAGAGATATGGAGCACAGGAATCAGAACCCAGAAGTTGAAGGGGAGTGGGGAGCCATTTCCCATTGGAGGTGTGGGAAAGATGTGGAAAGCATAACCTGCTTGGAGTAAGGAAGCCAGGTTGCTTTCCTGAGCCCCTGTGATCTTAGACAGCACTTTCCTTCTCTTGGAAGTTTCCATATCAGAAAAGGCAACTGGTGGCCTAGATGACCTCCAAATCCCCTTATGTGCAAACATCTATGGTCCTTCCTAATTCACACAGCGTCTTCCTCCTTTACTTCTGTGGACCCCCCTTACAGAAAATGGCCACGGTGTTTCCATAAAGGTGGTCTCTGCATAGAGGAGGGTCTATTAAACCTAAACTTTTACTTCTTAAAGAAAATCAGTGTGAAAGATGAAGGCACATAACAGAGCTCAGTGGTTTCTCTGTTCTGTGCCTCCCAACTACCCACAGAGCCCTTCCTCTCTGGCTCCTCTCCATCCTAGAACCCTGCTATCAGTTGTTTTGGTTCTTCTCTTGCTCAAGTGACTCACCTGACTGGCTTTGAGGACGAAGCCAATTGTCTCCTGCAATCACCAAAGGCTTTGGCTTCTGACCCCCTGGCCTCCCATAAAGCAGAAGCCAACAAGACTATCTTCTCAAGTGACTTTTCCCCCCATCAGATTGTTCCCCGTGGCTAAAGAAGATGGACTGAGCCAGGCAATGAATGCGTGAGCTGAAGGCACTCATTGAGCATTTGGCGCTCGTCCTACTGCTGTAAGTGGACAGGCAAAGGTCAAGGTTCCCTCCCCGACCCCAACCATGGCCCAATTGGGAAATATAAACAGCTTGATCAATTTGTTCCGAAGGCTTGTTGGGCAACCACACTGCCCTCTTTCCTCTTTGTCTGCCTGGCCACGAGGCTGCCTGCTGACCGCCACCTGCTCAGACACCAGCCCCTCCGCTGCAAAGGTCTGGGGCGCACCGAGGATAGTTCAGCTAACAGACCACATCCCATTCGCAATCGCGATTAGACAACATGAGCAGCGTCATAGCCTCCTCACCAATCGTTTGCAGGTCTTTCCAAACACAACCTTTCTTTCAAAAGTGTTATTTGACCACTGGACTGAGATTTGTTGCTAGTAACGATAATTAAGTGGTGGGTGATGGGCAGCTAAAAATACTCTTTAAACCAAAGAGTCTGAAAGTGTCATTTTGACTGCTCTGCTTGGTGTTTTAAAAAACAAACATTTTGCCCAGCCGGGCGTGGCTCAGCGGTTGAGCATCCACCTAGGATCCAGGCGATCGGGGTTTGATTCCTCATCAGGGCACATGCCTGGGTTGCGGGCTCGATCAATGACTCTCTCATCATTGATGTTTCTGTCTCTCTCTCTCCCTCTCCTGTCCTCTCTCTGAAATCAATAAAGATATAAAAAATAATAATAAAAAACAATAAAAAACAAACATTTTGTGTTTGTGGTTTCTATAAAGATGTCTAAATCAATAGTTTCAGAAATTTTTACACATTCTGTAACTAAGAAATCAGGGAGTTAAAATCAGACAACCAAAGCACTAATATTTATTATTTACCATTCACAAAGCATGGCCCTTTAGGTTGATACACAAAAATATGAAGCTTAGGCCTGGACTTGGGGATGGAGAGTTGGCTGCTGACGGGGGTCTGAGGGAAAGGTAAAGATACATAAAGATAATTGAGTAAAAATAGCCAGATGTTATAAATTCCCACTGGATTAGGCATAATATTGTGCACATGGCCCCATCAAGTTCCGATGTGAGTTAGTAATTTTAGATGGAGCATGAAAAGATAAAGACTAATCCTGGATTTTATAAAACATCATACATCTTGAATCAGTTAGAAGAGTACTCAGCTACAAGTGACAGAAAACTCACAAATAGTGGTTTAAGGAAATATGGAGCATATTTTTCTCACTCAGTGTGAATTCCAAAGGTAGACAGCTCAGAGCTGAAGAGGTTATCATGAAAATCATCAATAGTTGCTACTATTTTTCTGCTATACTGTCTTCTCCTTGTGGATTCTGTTCTCATGTTTTCGAAGTGGCTGCTGCACTCCAGGCATCATGTCCATATCCCAAGAAGAAAAAGAAAGGGAAGTGTAAACAGCAAAAGTCCTCTCTTTTTTAGTTATTGTGTTTTCATTTGGGAAGAGTAGCTGTCCTCTGGTATCTGCCTTCATCTCATTAGCCAGAACAAATCACATGGCCACCCCCCAGCTGCAAGGGAAGCTGAGTATTTTTCATTTTCCAGGCTCCATAGTAGAAAAAAGCAAGGGAAAGGTGATCTAAATAAATTTCACTGACCAATAGCATCTGCCATATACTTATTACATAGTAATCTTCTATAAAATATACTTGATTTTAAATAGTCACAGTATAAGAAACTATTTCCCTGTATTCACTGAATGTACAACATGACTCTACTTTTACCTTTTTTTAAAAAAAAAAAAAAGGCTTTTAAATATGATTATATTTTAAGTATGTATTTTAAAGAATAATTAGATATATATTTTACAGTGATTATCTCTGGTGGAATTGCAGATATTTTTTATCTCTCTGCTATTTTTTGTTTATTTCATTTTATTTTCTAGTTTTTGATAACAAAAGTGTATTATTACTATTATTTTTTATCTTTTTTTAAATATATCTTTTTTGATTTCAGAGCAAGGAAGAGAGAGGGAGAGAGAAATAGAAACACAATGATGAGAGAGTCATTGATCGGCTGCCTCCTGCACACCCCCTCTGGGGATCGAGACTGCAACCCGGGCATGTGCCCTGACCAGGAATCAAACCTCAATCTCCTGGATCCTAGGTCGATGCTCAACTGCTGAGCCACACCCAGCTGGACAAAAAGTATTTAATTTTGAAATAAGAAAACAACAAAAAAAAATCTTAAATAAGAATGTTCATGATTGTTTATGATGTCTTGTCAAATGAAAAAGCAGTATATATGACATAAATATATACATAAGAGAAGCAAATGTATGAGAGGAATTAAAGCCAGAAGAGTTGCCCCTGAGCCCTAGGAATATAGATGCTTTTACTTTTCTTCCTTCTGCTACTTTGCATTTTACAAATTGATCACAGCAAAAAATGTTGAAAAATAAACTGATCACGGGTTAAGCAGTTTTCTGCCTGGACCTGGAGGCAAGGCAGCTTTCGAGCATAAACTGAACAACAGGCTTTGAGGATAAAAATTGCAGTTAAAGAAAAAAGGCATTCTACTGAGGAACAGGCCTTGTTTGTTAGGACCTAAAAGGATACAGGAAAATGCTCCCTTCGCTCCCTATTTCCTTTCCCCCAAAGCTGAGAAACATTAAACCCCCTTCACATTCTTCAGGGGATTCTCAAGTGTGAGGCTCCAAGCCCCATAGAGGGGCATTTGTTCCTCTCGGGTGAGTCAGCTGTGCAACGTGGCTCATTGTTTTCTGGAACATATGGCCCCTGGAAGGGCCTTTTCACAGCCTCCTTTCATTCCAGGAGGCTGGAGAAGCTGGAGAGCAGCTTTGGGGTTCCGTTGCATTTCAGGTGGCCCAGTCCACCAACAGTCCAGCAGTCACTTCCCTTCTCTTGTTTTTTTGTTTGTTTGTTGTTTGTTTTATTTATTTCCAGTAAACACTCTGTTTTCTCTGGGAAAGCAAGAGGCCATCTACAGTTCTCCTGAACTCACAGAGCTAGAAGCTATAACCCCAAAGGCCTGGGAAATTAACCATCTTGTGAAAGCGTTCTCCCAGGTCATTCTCAAAGAGAGACAGCCCATTTCTTAGGTATTCATTCATTCATTCATTCATTCATTCATTCATTCATTCATTCTCTTACTCATCCAGTCATTCAACAACAGTGCCTGGCCTGGGGATACAGTGAGAACAGCGGCCTAAATGCAGCCTTTGGGGCATTTATACTTGGGGGGGATATGGGGGTGGGTAGTCACAGAATAAGAAAAAAGGAAACACATCCATAAATACTTTCAGAAAGTGGGCACATGGCATAAAAAATATGAAGCAGGGTAAGGTTCTAGAAAGTCGCAAAGGAGCAGGGCAGGTAGGCAGGAAAGGGTCTTCCAGGAGGTGTGACATTTGAACTGAGGCCGGAATGAGGGGAAGCAGGGTGTCGACAGGCAACAGCAGGAGACGAGGCCCGAGCTCTAGAAGCAGGGGTCTCAGGGGCTGTAGGGAGCAGGCCAAGCGGCCATCACCAGGTACTACGGAGCCAGAACAAAGGGTGCCAGCAGCTGTCCAGCCATCAGCAACTATTTTCCAGCCCCGCTGGCTGGGGTCTGAGGATCTGATTAACATCTTACTTTCCAGGAGAGCCCAGTCTAGGCCAGGAGACAGAAACCACGCCTGCCACAATTATGACAAATGCAGGGCTAAGTTGTATGGCTCTGCTTCTACACAGAGGCATTTGTAGGAGGTGAGATCAGTGTGAGCAGAAGCAGTGAGAGGATTTTATGGGAAAGAGTGGGCTGCCCCTGGAAGAGGGGAAGGATCACATCAGGCTGGAGCAGGATGTGCCACTGCACATGTGCACCCCTCCTTCCATTGCAAACACCTTTCCCACCAGCCTTGGTCTCAAAAACCTTCTCTAAGGAGCATTCCAGGCAGATGCCTCCAGTTAGCACAGGAGGGGAAGTCTCAGCCTCAGAGGCAGTGGGCCAGGGACAGTGAGAGGCCAAAAGATGGAGTAGGAGTTACCGAAGGGAGATGCTCAAGACAGTGGGTCCAGCCGGAAGAACAGCATGGGTGAGGGACTGGAGGTGGGAAAAGGTGGGGCAAATGGTTCCATATGGCCAGGATTATAAAAGACAGGTGGCAGAGGGGGCTGGAGGTGTTGTCATAGAGGGCAGTGGGAGACATGGAGAGAGTTTGGACTTAACTAGATAGCAGTGGAGAGACTTCGAAGGGCTTATGCAGTGGGGGGAGTGGTCCTAGTCTAGTTCCAAACATCACTCTAGCTGCTCTGCGAACCACAGAGGATACAGGAGGCTGGTGCTAGAACCTGGGGGAGGGATGGGGGAGTACTGGGCTAGGGTGGTTTCCAGGGGAATGGAGACAAGTGGGTGTCCTGGAGGCAATTTAGGACATAAAATTGCTCAAAAGTGGTTATTCGATGTGAAGGTAGAGAATAGGGTCCAGCTTCCTCACATGAGTCCCCAGATTCCCTCACTGACAAGAGAGAAATGAAAACTGGCAAGCCTAACCGAGCTGTGCATTAAGATCCAAAACACCCACAGAAAGCCATCAGCATTTGAAGCTTTGCCAAAAGATGTCCACATCTTTCCTGAGAACGCGACACACCAGACATGCAGCTGTTTCTCACTTCTGCTTTAGGTCTCAGCAAACTGTCCGCAAAGGCCTCGACACCCAGGGCAGCTCACTTGAAATGGAGCAGCAGCTCAACTTTAGAAAACCACTCGGTATTTTAATTTGTTGGTGCCATCTTTATAGAAGATAATCCAAAGGCTCAGAGAGGCTGAGAACGTTATTCAAGGGTACACAGCAAGTGTGCTCTGTGAGTAGAGAGTTGAACCCAAACATTCCCAATTTATTAGACTACTTGCTGCTCAGGCCCTAAATAGATCGAGCATCTTGTTACGTCACCTTAGCAATGGTGCACCTGAGCACCTACTATGTGCAGGCACTGCCATCAGCACACCACACTTACCTATACGCACTTCCGTTCAGTCCTTTGAGAAGCACTTTAGGCAGAACGGAAGGGAAAAAAGATTTTTAAAAATGTGCCTTCTCCTGAACTCTTGGTCCTATTTGACCAACCAACCTCCTCATGTAGATCAAATTCAAAGGAGCTGAATTTCTGTGCAAAAGTAAATGATGAAATATCTAGAAATCGGGGGGGGGGGGGCAGAAAAGGGGGGAGGGGGAGGGGAAACTGGAAACTCAAAGGCTGGGAAGTCCCCAGATAGGAAATCCCCTCCGGGATTGGGCCCAGAAGGCACGCAGGGAACATGCTGTCCAGCTCAGGGGACTGATAGTACTATTTCACTGGGTTTCTTTGGAAAATTAACAAGATGATGTCTGCTAAGTGCCTCCAACATTGTTCCACAACTACTAACACTTGGAAGTGACTTTTGGTGGAGAAGTCCTTGCAGAAGGTTCCAGAGGGCAAGGGGCCCTTGGGCCATTGGTGTAAGGCTAGGGGCAAGCAGGCAGCAACCATGACCCACACCTTCTCAAATGTCTCCAGAAATACCTAGCCATACTCTGCTTTTAGAAAAAAGAAAAAAAAGATTTTATTTGGTTTTAGTTCTAACTAGTAAAAGAGGAGGGAGACTCTTCTCCTTGGATGTTTTCAACCCCCTGAAATTTACAAGAGAGGGCCCCCACTTCCTCTAGGCAGCAGATTTATCCAGATGGTGCCTCAGGATGGTGTCATCTGTAACAGATGAGAAGGTGACACTCTCACCACCAGGGGAGCTTTCCCCAAGGACACCCCTCTTGCTGAACCAACTCAACAACTCCCTGCTTCTGTCAGTCACTCGCAACCTACCTGAAAATGGAGAAGCAGCCAGTATATAGGAGGCTCAAGACCAGCCAAGAGCCTACGCTCTGCTCCATCACCCCTACTTGTGCACCACCCCCACCTTACTGCTTCCATAAATCCAAGAAAAATCCCATTTTCCTTCCTTCCAGTCTCTCATGTTTTCTTATAGCACAGGAGGCTGTTTCAGAGGCTGGAAAACGGCCACTTTACTCTGAGCCTGCTCTGCCCTGCCACCCACCCCTGAAAAGAGCTTTGCTGTTCTAAGTCAAGGCAGACCTCCCTCTTCTTGGCCTTGAGAATGGGGGGTGGGAAGAGGGCTGCCCAAAGTGAGACAAGGGAACAAGCCAAAGCCATCAAGGTCTCCCCCAGGACCCCTCCTCGCTACCACCACCTTTGGAGATTAAAAGGGGACATGTTGAAAGCCAGGAGAGAGCAACAAAAAGCCTCTTGGAACAATGCTTTTACTGTTACAAGATCCCACTAATAATATTGGGACAGGGGCCAGATGATACCAGAACGGAATGTTCCATGTCTTCTCACACATTTCTGCCCCCAAAGTGTATCCACTTCAAGGGGGGGAGAGGGCGAAACACCCAATGGCATTATTGTCCATTACACTTCCTGGTCCATGGGCCACCAAACGTGGGCAGATTAGAAAAGCTGGCCGAGAACCTGTTTCTCATGCAAAACACGACAAGGTTTTTGTATTTGTATTTGTGAGCTTGTCTTCGGCAAGAACTAGCACAGACCCCTGGATAGATAGATGTATGAGAACAGGCCCAAGCACCAGCTTTATTTGTAAAATAATAAAATGCCAGGTTTATGAAGCATCTTTAGAGAACCCCTTGTTTTACAAAGGAGATGCCTGAGAGTCAGAGAGAAGTGGCTTGCTCCAGGTCACATGTGGGCATGGGGACCAGGAAAGGGAGATGGCTCCTCGTTGACTGTTGAGGAGCCTAGGGCTGTGAGAAGACTCCAGGAAATCACAAGCAGCCCCCACCCCCAGGGCCAACACAAGAGAAAGAGTTTTTTTTAAAATTTGTTATTTCATAAGTTAAAAGAGCATTAAAAATTCAGAACTACTCTGGATCCTTGCTGTCTACTTTGTCATTTAGTATTTATATTTTGAATTACAAATAAGAGAGGGGGCAGCATGAGCTTTTGGGGGGCTGAGGGCTCTACAGTGCCTGATGCAGCCTTGATCTCCACACCTCCCCTGACCTCCAAATCTTTATCTCAAACATCTGCCTTCTGCCCCCAAACACTCACCTTCACAACCCACTCGGGCGGCACGTGGACTTTCTGTGACATTTTCCCTTTTCAGGAGGCTGCCCACAATAACCCCCTTGACCTTCAGCTATGGAAAGCCCTGGAAGCTGGAGGATAGCAGGAGAAGAGGAAGTCACTTGGGGATGTTCCCTGGTTGCCCTGAGTGGGAGGGGTTTAGAACTAATTCTGCACAGAGAGAAAGGAAGGTAGGGTCAAGATCCCTCATCCTAACTAATCACATCTTCAAGGACCCTATTTCCAAATAAGGTCACATTCTGAAGCACCTCGGATTAGGACATCAATATATCTTTCTTGGGGACACAATTCAGCTCATAAGAGATGTCTAATAAGGACATAAAATCTAACAGGCTTGAAACCAAGCTCTGGATTTCCCTCCCAGCTCCTTTTCCCTATGTTGACCAGCAGAAACTCCATTCTCCTTATTTCAGAATGAACCTGGGCATTACCCTTGAGTTGTCTCTCCCCTCTCCCATCTCTTTCCTCACTATCGGTTAAGTTCTGATGGGATCCAGCCAGGGTGGGGCTATTTGGGTTTTCAGCAGAAGATCACAAGCAGGGCATCCCCCTACCACTCTGCAATGTCATGTTCTAGGCAATGCTTTAGTTTGTTTTGCATTTAGGAGACTATGTGTGTGTGTGCGTGTGTGTGTGTCTGTGTGTATTTTAAAATTACTATTGTTTTATTTAAAGCAGGTGTTGGAAACACAAGTGCCTACAGAGTCCAGACTGAAAATACAAATGGGAGAAGTGGAAGCAGATGGAGGCACACGTACACATTCTGAGTGGTAGGGACTGTGACAACTGGAGAGTGTGTGACCTATCAGGGCACAGGGGCTACTCTCCACCATGGCTACCATTGTGCAGAAATGTGGGCACAGTGTTGCCAGAGCTTATCATTCTTCAGGTTAAGTTATAAGCTAAGTTGTTATGTGAAATCTCCCAGTTTTCAAGTGCTGGCTCAGATTTGTAAAACCCTATGAGGGTCAAACAAGTCATACTGTCTGCTGATTGGTCAGCCCATGGCCTGCCTGTTCGTGACCTCTGATCGAAGGGAATGCTCTTCTGTAGATAGTTACAAATTAGGGTAGTATTGAGAAATGACCCTGAAAAGAAAGTAGGAAAGGAGGGAAGCCAATACCAGTGGAGTGGAAATGCTTGACCAAAAGTTGGTGTCCATCAGTGAAACACACGGAGACACTGGGATTCATCTACCAGAGGGATGAAGAAAAAAGAAATAAAGCTAGAAGCAAGGATTAAGGGAGATCATTGACAGACTCTAATACTGATGTTTGGGGATTTGATTTTATCCTGGAAATAATAGGGAGCCATTAAATCCATTTGAGCAAGGGAGTGGCTGACACTGGGCTGTAGATTTCACAAAATGCAGCAACCCCTACGTGTATAAAGCTACGTCCCTCCCTGTAACTAAACCAGTGGGCTGCAATCAGAGGAGGAGCAGGGAAGACTGCTGCCCTTTTGTGGCACTGGGACAGCTGAAACCCAAGCCCCTATCAGCTCACCGTCTCTCTGATTTGACTTGTTCTTTTTTCCTAAAGCCACTTTCTTGTCACTCTCACTTGCAATGTGTAAGCGGCCTCCAACCAGCCACCCTGAAGTTACTTAATATGGGTTCCAAAAAGCCTGGGACAATGAGGCCACTCCATGGGGGATGACTCTATTAGTGCCCTTGAAATCGCCAACGTAAAAATACAGGGATTGCCCAGTGGGATAATGGTTTCAGTGTGTTCGGAAAAGGGGGCCCTGGCTGAAGTCATGGGCTTGAGCGATGTGGGAGAGGGAATTCTGATTCGGCTCAGACAAGCTCAAGTGCAGAGGGGAGGGGTTAACACTGGTATTTTTCACTTTTCCAGTGGCCATTTGATAGGGAGCTTCTACTGGGCCCCGATGAGAGATTCTGGTGGGCATCTTAAGGTCACCTTGCTGCTTTCCCCAGCTGAATCCTTTTTACCTGCTGAAAAATAAAGACTTTTGCTGTGGGTCACCCCTCCTTGGATGGCACTGAGGCTAAGTGAGGTGATTCTCTGAGACTGCAATTCTCCAAACTCCACCTGGGAGATCAGAAGGGGAGGTAAGACGCAGCATCTTAAACTGCCCCTCTGATTCAACAGTCTGGGGATCGGGACACCCTTGGCAGTTACTGTTGAATATTTGAGGTTTAAACTGTTCACAGGTGATCCTGAAAATCCAAGACATGGAGTCCTTCGTTCTTTCTAGTCATGTGAAGTTGAATTTCAAGTAGCAGGGAACTGGATTATGGGATCCAGTTACTGATGGAGCCCAGTCAACAGGCCACAGTGCAATGCAGTTATTATCACCCATGTACTAGTTCGTGGAAAGCAGAGGAAAGTAACCTTGAACCGGGAGTCAACTGCTGGTGATATAGGGAGAGGAGATATCGGGGAAATTATATTCCATACAAATGCCAGCCAATATGGGGATTCAACAAGGTCCTGAGATCCATCCCTAGAGATCATCAAGTTTCCACTATGGGGCAGTCAGAGAAGAGGGCCGGCCGGATACCATAATTCCATATGCTGTAGGCTCTCGATGGTATTTTTAAAATGCATAGTTCAAAACCAGTAACAACAACAACAACAACAACAAAAAAGGAAGTAGATCACAGTCTTAGCGGTTACCTCAAAAGGATATGATTATGCATTTTACTCTGTTTCTTTCAGATTTTTTAAACTTCCTAGATATTCTGCAATGGGCAAGTATTACTTCTATAGTAAGAACAAATTTAAGCAACACAAAAAGGGATAGAAGATGAAGGCAAAAAGCTAGAAAAAAGGAAGAGGCCAGAAGAGCATGAGCCCACGAAACTGACTCATCCTAACCCCAGGCATGCGGGCCACGCAATTCGGTGACCACTCCAGGCCCACCTCCACCCGCAATCAGTCAGATCAGCAGCCTGTCCTCAAGGTAAAAGCACTGCCATCCACAAGGCCAGCTTCACTATTAGAAATGGGGACCTTGAATGGATATGGGACTTCATAGCTTTGAAAATGCTTTCACAACCTCCCCCTATCTGTCTCTCAAATTAGCAGCAAGAGGTGTCACAGAGATAGATGATAAGAGAGATAGAGGTAGACATATTTTGCATAATATCTTATAGGTAATTATACACTTTGATATACAACTTCTAATTCTATGCCTCTCCTGTGGCCCTTATTGCAACCTTAGAGGAAGCTTAGTGGAAATGGATAGTGAGAGAAGTGGAGCCATTTGCCCAAGGTTGCCCAGGGGTTAAGGGCAGAAGCAAAACTGGGCTGGAGGGAGAGTGTATCTAAGCCTTTCCTGAGCCCAAGCCCTCCGTTCCTCCAAGGAAAGACGACGTGCTGTGGTTATCTGGAAGTGTGCCCAGAACTGCAGATGGCTTTCCTCTCAGTCTTTGAAGTCCACTGGAAATGATCGATTTCCATAGTTTTTTAACCCAACTGTAAGAGAACAGAGTTGGTTTCAAACCAGAGTCTGAAACAATGTAAATGGTCGAAGGTAACTAACGAGTAAAGATCATAGGGTACAAAGATCAGGGCATGAAATCACAGAACTCTCCAACATTTGCAGTACTTGAAAAAAATTGTAGGTCTGACCAGGCAGCTCCTAACTCTCTCAAATTCAAATTACTGGGCTACTCTGTGGTTTTCTGTTTTTTTGTTTGTTTTTCTTTCAAAGGAAAAAAAATCACTGTGCTATATTCTCCCATAAAGGACCTCACAGCTGTGCGTACATGAGCACAATTTTGGACGGTCCCAGAATATCAATCGTGGTTATTTGGACCAACCTACTGGCTCTCTGGGTCACTGCCAGATAAAGCCCTTTGACTGTAAATTGTTAATGAGCTGGGACAATATTTAGTGACCACAAAATCACTAAATCAATTGTCTTTGTAAAGACAGCGTATGAAGATAAAAGCAAATGGGAACAAAGCCAGAAAGATACTTCATCTGTGTCCCAACAGTACAGGGGAAAGGTGGTAGGGGGTGGACCTAAATTTCTCCTGCAGATTTACACCCTGCGTATTCTGCTTTCACCTGATTTCCCAACACATGAGCAGACACAGGCTAATAAGACAGAGTTGGTGGATGAGTCATCCCTTCAGATGTGATGTAAGTGCAAAGTTAGTGTCAGAAAGACAGCACTGAGGGCCAGAAGCACCTTGACATTCTTGAAGCAACCAGACTCTTGCTGGCAGTATGCAAAGGTGGACACCCAGCTCTCCACACATGGGGAGTCCCTGAGTCTATCCAGCAGAAGGGTTCAGATGAAAGGTGTCCCTCAAGTGAAGGGAACTGAACCCCACAGAAGGAGCCAGATTAAACTACCCTACTATGGGACTTTGAGAAAAGATGAAAACACAATATCAATGGCTAACCTTTATTGAGCACTTGCTAGGTGCCAAGCACTTTATTTGCCTGATCTCATTTAGTCTTTACAATAACCCTTGAAGGCAGGTGTTGCCATTACCACCTTTTTCCAAATAAGGAAAGTAGACAAAAGAGAGGTTAAGTAACTTATCCATAGACACACAGCTGGCCTGTCTCACTTTCCTGCCCGGGCTCCTACCCACCACAGGTGCCTTTCCACCACCATGCCCTCCCCCATCATCACTGAAACAATTACATCATACTTCTCAATACTCACTGAATTTTCTGATAAGATATTGGTGATATTAAGGAATGTGATTTTTATACTTAAAATGAAATGTGTCAACCTTGCAAAATCTGCATAACGTATGCCAATATTTTCCCAAAGACGAATGGATGGTATTATAAATCACGCATGGATAAGAGAGCCATTGAAGTATAAGATAAACCAATTCATATCTGAAGGACATGGAGGCCGATTTTCTCTTATACATGGTTCATTTTGTATCCATCTTGAACTTCATTCTCTAATCTCAGCAGATTAGACCGTGGATTGATCCATCTATAGGCTGGTTGCCAACCATTGAAATAGCTGGTCTGGCAAAAGAGCTCTCTTGAGGTTGACTAGTAATCTGCTCTGGGCATGCAACAAAGAAGTAGCAGCATTGTGCCAAGATCAATTGCTTTGGGCCAGATAATCACCCCAATCCCTGCCAGCTCTGACAGCCACTGATACATTTAGCCCAGGACCCCAGGTTCTTCTGTTTGCCGCCTCCAGAGGCCTGAGGCTTGCCCACCCTAGTTCAGAAGGCCCGGCCCCTCTGAAACGCGTGAAGTCTTCCCACTGAACCTATTCCCATGATCTCTGCAGGGCCGCTCTTCAGATTTCAGCAGTGGAGAATGGAAAACGGAAAGTGAACCCCTTTGCTGTTTGTTCGTTTGATGTGGTTTTTTTCCCCACACAGCCAGATGCCATCAAAGAAACCACCACACTGTCTGCAGTTCTTCTGCTGGGCCAGGGCCCAGGAGGCGGCCACCAGTGGGCACTTCTAACGCAGATGGGATTGACAGGCAGAACCTTGCAACTGCCAAAGGAAGCGGAGGTAGGAGTGTGGGGTGAAAAAAGGGGGGCTAAGGGTTTTGGCATTGCAAAACGTACTTCCCGCATGGCAGTGTAAAATAACGGAGAGGGCCGGAGGACCTCAGCTCATCGATAACTCACCGCTTCAATCTTCTGTGTGAACAACAGATTTTTTCAATATTACATAAGTTAGCCTTAATCGCTCAGACATCCCAATTTTCAACTAGGTTGCTGCTTTAACTCCCTTCCTTATAGATAACCTGCTGCCACTATTGTGCACAAACAAGTTCTTCTGGGTCAGCCACTGGATTACTAAACAGAGCCCTACACAGGCTCAGGGACCTTCTCTCGCCCTTTCCCTGCCCACTGCCAGTGAAGAGATGGTTTTGGTGTTCACTAAGTACACGCAAAAAAGAGGATTTGAGGGCTGTATGACATGTCCAAAGGCAGTTTCTTCTCTCCTCCCCTCACCCCCCTACCCCTGCCAAAGATAGAGGCCTGTGTGGCTAAACCTAAAGATTTTCAGGGAGTAAGATACCTAGTCCTTTCTAGAATTCTATTAAGAAAGAAGTCATTCTTTAACAACCCAAATCCATGCCTCTGAGCACAGCCTTTTCTAAGGCTTACACGTACAAAGTTAGGACATTCTGGGACCCTGTGTACACTCTCAGATTGTTCCCACATAATTTCTAACCTTGGGCCTTGAACCCAGGCCAAGATCTTTGCTCTGTATCCATTAGGGAGTCAGTGAACAAATATTTACTGATCATTTATTAAAGATGTTCAGGCTGTGGATTGATAAGGTTAGAGCTGTGTTTTAGGAAGAACCAGTGACCATCTGTCAATAATTTGCCTGGTTGACTGAAGTTAAAGAACAGAGCTGAGGCTATGATAGCAGTTTAGTTAGGATGTTGTGAGGCCTGAGTAAGAATGGTGACAGGGAAATACAAAACAATGGAGTAGTATGAGAAAGGAGATTAATAAACAAATATAGTGTGGTGGCTTTAAAACCATACAACCGTGGGTTAAATTCAAGCACCTGTTCTTACCCCAGAAAATGACTTAATCTTCCCAAATTTCAGTTTTTCAACTTGTAAAACAAGAATAATAAACCTACTGTCCGTTAGGTAGGTAGATATATAGACACACACACACCCAATCTTACAAAAGGTAGCTATATATATTTGACTGCTATCTGCCAAAACCCATTTTCGCTACTCCCTGGGCAGACAGCTGAAGTTAAATATTGCCACATGCCTGAGTTCTAGCCAATGAACTGTGAGTAGAAATGATGTTGCCATTTCTAGGCCTGGCTTTTTCAGATTCCTCCATACTCTTTCTCTATGTGCTGGCTCAATACAGAGGCCTCTTGGGAATCAGAGGAGAACACAGACATGAGATTCGAGAAGCTCAGCTCACTGGATAACCATGGGAAGACCATCTACCAATGGGGAGTACGTGTTAGAAACTTCACATGAGTGAGAAATGAATGCCTATCATACTAAGCCACTAAGATTGGGGGCTTTATACCTATCTTTCTATTCTTGCACAGAACCCGATTCATAATTCCTCAGTAAAAGACTATTGTGATTTTTTTTTGATATTATGGGAAATATAAAGACCTACAAGTTCTAGTTTAAGAAGACAAGACATACACATAGCAGCACAAAGTAGATGCCATGTACATGTGCAAAGTCTCAGGAGGTAGGGGGATCGGAGACAGTTTCCCATAGCATGTAGCTTTGAGCTTATATTTACAGAATCAGTGTGAATTGTCTGGATAATGGAGACTCCATTTATTTATCAATATTTTAAATCTTCTCTTCAGTAAGAAGTCCCCCATCATCTAGTATCCACCCCCGTGGTCTATATGCTCTTACTCAATATTTCTTCATTGCTCATGTATTCTACCAATGATGTCCAATGCAGCCTCGTTTCCATGTAGTAGTCTTCAACCAACTACAACCTTCTGAAATCATCTAATATCCACTTTCCATCCCCAGAAGCCCTGGCCCAAGAAAGGAAGGACCTCCAGTTTATTTTTGATAATTTTCCCCTTGGGTTTATCCCAGCCCTGGGTTTGTGGCTTTAAGAAAATGGCTGGTAAATGAGACTGTAATTATGCATGTATATTGCTGCAGTGTTTTTCTTGCTCTTTACAGCTATTGATCAATTAATCCATTTTCATTACCATTTTCCTCTGGCTATATGCGCAAAGAGCTTTATTTCAGAAATCAAAAGACTAATGGATTCAACAGAAGAGTTTTGTTTTAAATCATTACCATGTAAAGAAAATTTGCAACATAACTTACTACTCTAATTTCCTTTACCAAACAATGAATTCTAGATAATATAATGGAAATTCTGCCATTGATTTATAACTTGCTTTAATTAACACTCTTGCCTTTTAAGTATTCAAAAACAGTCGGGGTGCCTATTGTACATGAATAATAAAAACTGTCTTTGTAACTTCCCAAGTTTTCAACGTTTCCAAAATGTTTAATGCAGACATTGTCATTCTCTAGGTTCAGAAACGCACAATGTATTCACTGAGAAGCAAAGTAGAATGAAAACTGTCACATGTCATTCTGCCAGTTTATTAAACAAATGATACCCACATATGCAGAGTCAGGAAAAACAGAAAAATCTCACTACTCAGTATCTGGTACACTGGTACATGAGATCATTTAAAATCCATTTGTTCACAATGTCAGGCATGCATTTTGCAGGGAGAATGCTAATGGAGCTGCAGGATTTTGAAAGCACTTTCTCCCCCCACCCCAGGACACAATTTGGTTCTTAGAGCAAAGGGGAAACATTGGCAGGTGCCTACGCTGCAGTTTTACAGAAACCCCTTTGATGCAATATGGAAATGACCTTCTCTTCGGAAACATTTCAACAATGGTGCCTACATCAGCTGCAGTAATTACAACTAGTCGTGAGAACTAGTTTTGACTGCAAAGATCTGGATAAAGGAAAATCAGAGGAGCACATTTTTCAGGCTTCAGAAAGCGTCTGACCAGGTCTCCATATGCCACATGGCCAAAATCTATTTGACTTCACAAAGAAATACAGAATAATACCCTTTGGCAGAGGCGGGGGCTTAAGGGCAGTTGCATTGCAGTGTGAAAAGTTCTTTGGTTTCTTCCAAAGAACAACTTTATGTCATTCATTCATTCGGTAAATATTTTCTAAATCAACTGTGTACTAGGACTTGTGTTGTAGCTAGGGATTTAATGCTAAGGAAAACCCCAGATGGAAGCCTTGCCTGAATGGAGCTTTCAGTCTAATGAAGGCGGCTTCATGCACAAAAGTGAAGTCACGCTACGATGAATGCTGTGTAGAAGTGCACAGTAATCCTGTCCTAGCAGCAGCGCAGTTGCTTACGCCACAGATGACAAATGAGTTTCAATCTGTATGCTAATTCCAATTGATTGATAGTCTCTGTTTATAGCACTGTGTTGAGAATGCTTCTGAGGTCTTGTTCGAGGTCAAAGGGAAAGAGTTTCTTGATTATTGATGCCTGCCATGAACGTAGAAGGGGGAGGTAGCAGTGTGTGCGACACATGCCTGACGTTCCTGGTCTCCATCAGGAGCGTGCATGCGTTTGAGAATAATGTGAAGGGTGGTTACAACTGCACAGTCACCTAGCAGCGGTGTTAAGATAATTATAGAGGATCTTTTCTTCCAGTGCTTCTTTCTTCTACCTATCTCTGGCTATCTGAGAACTGGGCTGGCCAGTACCTTTACAATAAACTGTCACAGACATGAAAAAAAAATGAAACTTACTCCATCCCTGGCATCATTACAAAGGCATTGGTCTTGGTTGGACTTTGGGGGTGAGAAAGAAGCCACAGGTGCCTTGCTGGGTGAGAGAAGGGCTTCCCACGCAGCCCTGGAAAGAAAAAGCAGTCAATCAAGAGACATGGGTCCTATAGAGGGTAAGTCTGTGCCTTAGTTCCGGTTTCTATAAATCCAAGGGACAATTACCCCGACTTTACTTATAAATCTATAACTTAAGTGGCACTGATTTGCCAGGCAGAGAAAGAAAACCCAGAATGGCATTGTCCACCAAAAATGAAAGTTCTCATCGCATGAAAATCAAACAGGAACACTTGTCAGGGTGTCTGGGAAAAGAGCTTTAAAAAGAAAAGTGTTTGCAGGTTGGTGAATGTATCATCTCCATCCTACACCAGAGCCTATTTAAGTGACATACCCCCTGCCTAAAATATTCTGCCCCTACACACGCACTCACACATGCGTGTGTACACATATGGACACGTTCTATCGGCACCCACCTCAACTCTTCATCCTTCAGGCCCCATCTTAAGTCTCTTCAAAGAGATTTCCTTGACCAGGCTGTTGAAATTAGATGTCTTTTCTCTGTCCCATTATTTTTTATCTTCAAATCCTATCTGTGTCCTTCTTCAATATTCTTACATTTACCCTAAATAGATTATATATATTATATCTGATATTATATATGATATTACATATGATATTATACATGATATATTATATATGATATTATAATAAGATACATAATGTATAATATATATGTATTTGATTACTACCCTGTACATAACAGACGCTCATTAAATATTTGGTGAACCAATCAATGAGCAAATGAATGAAAGAATAAATGAATAATACTTTGGGAAAGTTCAAGAACAGAACAAATTATTCCCCACTGGGTAGGAGATTCCTGGTTTGTTTGTCATCTTGATTCATCACCTATACGACTTCTGAGAGATGAATGAAAACGTTGATTGGAATTTTGCAAACGACAACCCTTTTGTGTCTGGGCCGGCTTTCACAAAGCATGCAGGACCTTCCAATAGAACAGGTAGCTTCTACTGCCTGGTGGCTGGCTAAAGGAAGATACCGGAGAGACAAGCTCGCCTTTCAGGTGAGTCCGCGGTAAAACCCTTTTTATGGGGCTTTTTCGAGATCCTGTGAAAACCGTCCCATCAGTTCTATTTGTGTGTCATATGGAGAAGCAGCAGTGGGCCTCCCGGGGAGATGTTGCCTTTGGGTCCCTCCCAGTGGCACCTCTCTGGCTTCATCTTCATCTCAGGACAGGGGAAGAGTGTTGGAAAGTGGAGAGGGGATGGGGTCAGGGAGTGGAATGGTGGGTAATTACCAGGGAAAAAAATAGGAGCCTCCTACCTTTTATCAGCACAAGTATCAAATACTGTTTGGCCCAAGTACATTTTGTCCCATTCTGTTTCTTATGCAAATGCAACATCTAGAGACCAGCCGGCCACAAAAGTTGACTCTGCTTCCCGACTTCATTCAACTTGCCCTTGAAAGGAGTATCATGTACCCGATTGTTGGCTGGGTCCCCCCTCCAAGAAATCGTAGGTGAGATTTTATCATTATCGGGCTTCTCTAGAAATCAAAAGCACCTGTTCTTTGTTAAGGTGGGCTTCTAAAGAGAGAAGTAGTCCCATTAGAAAACACCCAGAGTTCATACGGGAACACTGCTGACATGCCCAGCCCAAGGATACTGGCCTCAAAAGAATCAACTTTAAGGCACCTGCGTTAAGCACTTACGTGTGCCGGGAACCGTGTTAAGCAATTTACAGGTATTATTTATTTCATTAGGTCCTCGCGACAGCATCGAAGATAGGAAGCCTATTTTATAGATAAAGGCTTGGAAAGGTCAAGTTACAT
This sequence comes from Miniopterus natalensis, assembly GCF_054644295.1. Lineage (NCBI taxonomy): Eukaryota > Metazoa > Chordata > Mammalia > Chiroptera > Miniopteridae > Miniopterus > Miniopterus natalensis. Next base: position 49,367,037 of record NC_142094.1, read on the forward strand.
GCTCAAGATCACACAGTTAGAAGTGTGACAGAGACACTACTTAATTCCAGAACCTGTGTTCTTAGTTACATATGACATAATTCGGCACTGATGACAATAATGTATACTCTCTAGCAGGGACCCATTCCTCATAGACTCTCCCTTTGAATTTCCCAAGCCGAACTAAGCGTAAAATGAAAGTCTTCCCCGATGCCCTGCCCCTGTAGAGGAAAATAAGCCATGTCAATCAAACTGATTTATAGTAGGGCCCCCTTATCCATGGTTTCACTTTCCAGGGTTTCAATTATCCACAGTCAACCACATTCTGAAAATATTAAATGGCAAATTCCACAAATAAACAATTCATAAATTTATTTATTTATTTTTTAATCTTCATCTGAGGATATGTTCATTGATTTTTAGAGAGAGAAAGAGAGAGAGAGAAACATCAATGTGAGAAACATCAATTGGTTGCCTCCCATACGAGCCTCAAACAGGGATCAAACCCGCAACCTAGGTATGTGCCCTGACCAGAAATCAAACCCAAAGCCTTTTGGTGTATGGGGCAACCCTCCAATCAACTGAGCCACCCTGCCAGGGCAATACAATTCATAAATTTTAAATTTCACCCCATTCTAAGTATCAGGATGAAATCCCACTCCATCCCACCATTGACATGAATCATCCCTTTGTCCAGTGTCTCCGCACTGTGTACAATCCCCGTCCATTAGTCACTTAGTAGCTGTCTAGGTTATCAGATTGACTGCCATGGTATTGTAATGCTTGTGTTCAAGTCACCCTTATTTTACTTAATAGTGGCCCCAAAGTGCAGGAGCCCTGATGTTGGCAATTTGGATATGCTAAGGAGAAGCTGTAAAGTGCTTACTATAAGTGGAAAGGTATGAAAGTATAAGAAAAAACATAGTATACACTGTGTAGTGGTCAGTACTAACTGTGGTTTGGGGCATTCACTGAGGATTTAGGAACCTATCTCCTACAGATAAGGGGGGACTACTGTATATTTAATATTCTGAGTAACACTATGTCATAGATATTATCGTATCCTTTCAGGAGTGGAGAAAATTAAGGCTCAGAGAAGCTCAGTAACTTGTCCAAAAACACACAGCTAGGAAGTAGTAGAGCTGAGCTTTTGATCCCAAGCCAACTGCAGGGCCTATCTGTCCAGTCTGACCCTAAACTGCCTCATAGCATCTTGCAGGAGCCCATCAGACATTCCCCCTGAGAGACAGGAAAGGCCTTTATTTTCCCTGCAACACTTCCAGAGAGCGAATTCTGCCCTTGTAGGTCGGAGACAAGATGGTCCTGTTGACCTGCCTGGGCCAAGGCTGGCTGGAAAGAAGGACATACGGAAGATGTGTGAGAAGAATCTTCTTGAAATAGAAACAAGTATCCCAACATATGTAGAAGCGCAGCGCTAAGTTATCAGTGATGAATAACCGTTTGTGCCCAACCAGTCCTTGTTCCACCCTCTGTCAACCGTGCTCACTCTCCCACTTTCCTCCTCTCCGCCTTCCTTCGCTCCACGCATCCACCTCGCGCCCACTCAGTTCCTAGACCCGTTGACTTGCCTGTGTCTTTCCAGAACCTAGCCCAGGGCCTGGTATACTGTAGGGGGGGCTCACTAAGTGTTTTTAAAAAATGGAGGGAGGAAGAAGCTCAGAGTTAGCGCCAAGGCCTAGAAAAGAGAAACTCAGAGAATTCACACATATGTTTCTGCTCAGGAAGTAATGCCTGTGATGAACTATAAAGACCCGTATACATTTCTGGTATTTCCAGGCCACGCAAAATTCGATCCTAGGTAACAAAATATAATAATATGTCCCCTCCTCCCCCCCTCTACAGCCTATTTGGTCTTTATCTATAAAATACATTAATTGCTTGTGTGTCACACAATATAGGTATATCTTGTGTCACATAAACCCACAATGGACATTTTGTGTTACTTTTCTTTGGGGAAAAGGAAAACAACTCAGGAAAGAATATACATGTTGCCGGAAATTGTTAGTCGTCTGTTCATGTAATCTATTTATTTGCCTAGTACAGTACTTTACCGTTTACAGGAGCCTCTCATTACTGCTCGCTCACCGTGTCAGGTGAGCCCAGGGCTACAGCCTCCTTTTACAGAGAAGGAAACTGAGCCACAGAAATCTTTAGGAGCTTGCCGTGTGGCCATCTCCTCAGTCCTTAGACACCATCACGGTAAGACACACCGTCGATTTAACCACAGGTTTTGAGAAACTAAGGAAACTCTGCCTCATTCTGTATGCATATTGCTCCTAAGACACATCTCAGTGTTTCTGAGACATTGTATTACGTGGGCTTGGGGGGAAGGGTGTGTATCTTAAAATGAAGGAAGAACTAATATAAGTAGCAAAACAATGACAACCCTGTCTTCTAACTCAGAGTCATGGTATACAGATAATTTCATTTCTCAGCTACATTATAGAGCCCTGTGAGGCAGGGTATTTTTCTACACTTTTTTTTAAATTTTTTTTAATTGATTTTTTGAGAGGAAGGGAGAGGGAGAGAAAGAAGCATTGATGTGAGGGTGATACATCGATCGGCCGCCTCCTGCATGCCCCCCTACAGGGATCAAGCCGACAACCGGGCCATGTGCCCTGACCCAGAATCAAACCGGCAAACTTTTGATGCACCAGATGATACCCAACTAACTGAGCCACACTGGCCAGGGCTTTATACTCTTTCATTTGTCTCTCAGAAGGATTAATGTAGTGGTTTCTCTACAATATGCTCTCAGTTGATTGATAAATGGGGCTGTTTCCTCTAAAACCAAAGATTAAAATAAACCCTAGTTTTTCATTTTTAAATTCCTGGGTGCTAAAATTCCCCAGGCAACATCTTTGGAAACTTCCCAGGAGTGGTGTTTTATCTGTTGTTTCTCGTTGGGATCTTGTTTGGTGACTAAGGTTGATCATAAGATTGCCTTTCAATGTTCCCTCTTCCAGTGTCATTGCTCTGGGAGTCGAACCAAACTTTAGAAGCCTAGAGATCTACAATCAAAAGTTATATTTCAGGATGAAGTTCCAGAGGGACTTCAGGATGAAACTCTAGAAGTCCAAAGTTTATTAAAAAATATTAGAGAGAAAAAATCTTTAACATATTTGCATTCACAAAAACAGCCTATTTTTTGTTTGTTGGGTTTAAAACTTCTGAACTTAAGGCTTTTTGAGCTCAAAGTTTAGAGAGCTTCCATTTAAAAGTAAGAAAGAAAGCAAGACTTAAAGAAAGAAAACTGTCACCTGAAATTGTGCAGAAATTAGGTTGCCTCCAATCAGGTTTGTTTTGTTTTTTGTACAGAGGGGGGAAAATTCAACTTTTTATTCCAATCCTGGTTGAAGTGGTTAAAAAAAAAAGTTTTCCAACCCTGTGAAGTAAAAGAAATTAGACTCAAGTGGCCGTAACTGAGCTTCCCATCGGATTATTATGCAAGGTCCCCTTTATTTGCCCCGCAGTGGATAATGCGGGCTCATTGTGGTTTATCTGGAGCCGGCTTCTTTTACAGCCGCGGGCTGTATAAAGTGGGGCTAGGCCTGGGGGCTGGAGAGCTGGGCGGCATCGGGGAGCCAGCACCCGCCGAGAGAATGACAGAGACCGAGGGGAGCGCGAGTGACTCCAGGCGCTGCTGACGTCCCAGTGGTATGAACCCCACTTTTTGCCTCTCGGTGCAGACAGGAACCATTGGAAAGAGGGTGGGCGGCATCACGGGTCCCCCTTGGAAAGTCCCCCCGAGGCTGTGCGTGCTGCTGAAGGGTGTTCTCCCCCTTCACTTTATTTCCTCGCTCGTGTTTCTGATCTAGGATGATCAAGGCTCGGGCCCTGGCAGGCCCGTGAACACCTGGCCAGCTCGGTTCGGCCACCAGGCCCTGAGGAGCGATGGTGCTGAGGGCCTTCGTCCTGTTGGCCGTCCTTGTGGAAGCCTCTGCAAAATCCTGCACTCCAAATAAAGCAGGTATGCCCCCGCTAGTCTGCTTCCCCGAAAGGTCCCGAAACTCCCCTGTGCAAAGCTCAGAGCTCTGTGCTCGCAGAGTTATGACAATGCAGTGATACAGCCAAGGAGAAGCCCTCAAGCCCCAGTGCCAATCAGTTTCCCACAGGAAGTAAAAGTGTACTGAATAAAATTAGACTTTTTTAAAATTAGAGAATGTTAGATAGATGGATAGAAAGAGAGAGAAAATCTCCACATTTTTTCTGTTTTCTACTTGACTGTTGAGTCTCTATCCTATGCCATGAATTACTATTTCCCATGAATGGGGTTTGTTTGTTTGTGGGTTTTTTTTAAGGTATGTGTTATTTTCATGAGGTTTTTTAAAAATTTTTATTTATATATAAATTCTACGTATATATAATTTTTTTTATTTTAAAATTATATCTATATATCCAATCAATGCAATCTGGTTTCACAGACATATTCCTTAAAATAAATTAAAGTTTAAATTGGACCAACTTTGAACATGTTAGATATAGTACAGATATTACACAGATGCAGCAAAAACTATAAAAGTGGAACTTCAATGCCTGAGGTTTGGGGAAAACTTTTATAACAGGACATGAAGAATAGTAGGGAAAGTGTTTTTAACCGGTCGGTTTGCATGTTCAGGTGTAGCTGGAACCTACTGTGACTTATGTAGGTTGTTATGATCACCGTATCTGATTCCTAACACGTGTACCCTCTTTCCAGATGTCATCCTCGTGTTCTGTTATCCCAAAACCATCATCACCAAAATCCCCGAGTGTCCCTATGGATGGGAAGTACATCAGCTGGCGCTCGGCGGGCTGTGTTACAATGGAGTCCATGAAGGAGGTTACTACCAATTTGTAATCCCAGATTTGTCACCTAAAAACAAGTCCTATTGTGGAACCCAGTCCGAGGTAAGTTCACGCCCCACAATGAGGAGTCGCTAAGATGGGACAACTGGGCCCAAGAAGAAGGTGTCTGCTGTCCATCCTTCAAAGGATTTAGAATTCACCAGTTTCCTTTTAAGAGTCAACCTTACTTCCTGGGATGTTAGTGTAACTTAAATTCTTCTCTTCTGCCTAGTTTACGTGACTCTTTGCATTGGAATTTTATTCTCTGAATTTGTTGCTGGAGTCAACCAGGCCACCTTCCGTGAATAGAACTACCTACATTTCCCACCTCTGCTTTGCTTTGAGTTCTGAGCATATCCCGATAAGCTGCCACTCTTCCTGGGTTGCATGGGCAGGGCATCCTCTGCCCGAGACTTTGAGGTGGTGATAAAGTGCATGTGGAAGGGCATTTAAAGGAGTAACCAAAGTACAGCACAATTCATAATTAGGTCTTGTGAAGTACCCAGGAAAGGTCATCAGAATTAAAAGGAACCATAGGCAACCTCTTGCCAATATCCTATATGACAGAGGAGAAATCTGAGACCTCCCAATAAACTCACTAGATAGGGGCCACAGACCCAGGAGGGATGTAGTCATAGTCAGGGAGGGAGGCTGTTCCATTGCTGATGTCCCGACTGCCTTGACCACAGAAGACTGTACAGAAATAAGGTCTCAGAAAAGGGGAGCAAAGATCTCCCAGGGCCAGCTCCTCTTCCTAAAGACCCCACAAAAATTCAGTGATTACATGGAAAGAGTCATGGGCATGATTAACAAAAACATCATGTCTTTGAGTATCCTGGTAAAGTGAACCAGAAATTATCTGTGTGGTCTTAGGCAGGTCACTTCTCAAGTGGATGTTCAGGATCCCTCCTGACTCTAATAGTCTGTGATTTTAGTGTGTAACAGGCCAGAGGAAAGAGTCTCAGAAAGAGTGCTCATGATTGGAAGGAGCATAGAGCAAAGAACTAGACAGTAATGTTCTAGAAATGGAAGATTTCTAGGAATCACCCTAGTGGGTGAAGGTATTCATGGAAGATGACTGGGATAGGAGAAATGGGTGAAAAGCTGATGTTGGGAAGTAAAAGATTCCTGAGCCAGTTCTTCTTGGTCAGAAACCCAGAAGGTATATGGATGTCTTTTAAGCGCACAACGTTCAGCTTAGGTTATTTTAAACAATCATAGTTGAACAGGCTCAAGAACTCTTTATAGAAATGATCAGCCCACCCAGACAAAAAGAGTAGATGCAATTCTCAACGGCAGACATTCGTGTCTCCCTAAGGGGCTTTTGTCTGAGCTGTCGCCAATCGCTCTTTTCAGGATCCTCCTCATCATCATGGGGGTACAGGCCCACCCTAACTGCCTTTTTCCTTTCTCCAGTACAAGCCCCCCATCTACCACTTCTACAGCCACATTGTTTCCAATGACAGCACGGTGATCGTGAAGAACCAGCCTGTGAACTACTCCTTCTCCTGCACCTACCATTCCACCTACTTGGTGAACCAGGCTGCCTTTGACCAGAGGTAAGTTGCTCGGAGAGTGGGGGTCCGGCTGCCTTGTGTGTGCTCTGCAGTCCCTGTCAATCAGGCGTGTTTCAGTCCTTATGCAAAATTCTCTCCCCTTTTCAGAGTGGCCACAGTTCACGTGAGGAACGGGAGCATGGGCACATTTGAAAGCCAATTGTCTCTCAACTTCTACACTGTAAGTGTCCCCATTACTGCCCTGTGGCCTCTCCCGGAGATGATGGGGTGCTTCCTTAGGATTCGCTCTTCCCGAAGCTCTATTCAGAACTCCTTTCTTAAATCCAAGCTAAGATGAAAGCTTTGGACTAGCTTTAAGCCTCTTTAAAAACTAAATGCCGCAAAAAGGCAGATTCATAGACTGGATGGAAGAGCTGAAAGGCACCACAGAGAAGAGAGATCAATCTCCCCATTTCATAGATGAGAAAATTGAGGCAAGAGAAATCCTGTGAGTTGTCAATGGTCAATAGACAGTAAGACAACCAATGTTTAACTCTTTATCAAGATTAGTTTCCACTACAGCCCACTCTAGACATTTATATGTAGGATCTAGCTCATGTTAAAACATTTGCATAAAGTAGTGAGCTTCCTACGTGGGCCAGGGCTGCGGAGAGAGGTGGGAGTGGGTCTCTGCTGCTTAGTTCTTAGGTCTCCAAAGCCCTTCACTTAGTGGGCTTCCTCATTGTCTGGTCTGGGCATGCAGCGTATGTCGACATCGAAGTTAAAGGCACATTTTGGTCTCTCTCAAACGAAAGTGCTCCGGAGAAACTAAAAACACAATGGCCACTAGCCCAGCTGCCCTCCTGTTTAGAAAAGGTGCTTTGTTGTTAAACCCGCAGCTTTCAGTGACGAGGCAGATACATAGCGACACTAGCCCAGCCAGCTAGAGGAAAACACAGGCAGAAATAGAGACCTTTACATAGAACATTAGAACTAGAAGATATCCTTAGAGGCCATCATGTTCAAACCATTCATTTCACAAAGAAAACAACTATCTTACCTGGATCCCTACTGACCTTGAACTCTTTGAACTTGCTTTACTTACTTCCCCGGAAGCTATTAATCCTGTTGAACTCAGAAGGTAAGAAAAGACCCTAAGATCACCTGGTCCATGTTACAGATGAGGATCTGAAGCCCAGAAGGAGGAAATGACCTGCCCCATATCCCACTGATATTTCGGAGCAGTGTCCAGTCTGGGAGACAGATCTCCTAACCCTGCTCTTTGAGACAAACTTACTAAGAAAGGAATGAAGCTGAAGTTTTGAAACCCCTCACTGCACAGGACCCTTTCAAGGCACTGTGTCTAATTTTTGCATTGAAAATTTTGATCCTTTTATTTAAAAGGGGCTCTCCAAGTTAAATAAGCTTCAAGGTCCTACAAAACCTAGATCTGCCCCTGGTCACAGACACTAGTGGTTAAGTCCTGAAAAAAAGGAACCCCTGGACCTGTGATCAGGAAGGTAAACACAGTAATGAAAGCCAGGGTGATGAAAGGATGCCAGAACCACTGCAGTAACTGATGAAGGTTGTCCAGAGAGAAAAATAGGTTTCACACATTGACAACAGTCTCAGGGGATGTCATAATGACAGACTATGTTTGCCACAGAGTCCCTGGCCGGAAGTGTGTGATTGTTATTTTAACCAGATAAAATTATAGTTATGAGCCGATGAAGATTTTACGACAGTGGGAAATGGAGAGGCACCAGGATTGTCGCAAATCATCACCTGCCATCAGCTATTTTGGCCTAAGTTTCAGACATAAATATCAGACTTTAGAACTGGAAGGAATCTATTGTTTTTTAGGAGAAAAAAAATTAAGAGGCATATCCTCAGCATCACCCAGGCCGTCCTCTGGGCTGATAGACTTCACAGGATGCCTCTTTGAACTGTTGTAGAAATGAGGCTAAGGCCTCCCCTGGGGCCCACCAAACAGGACAAACAGGCTCAGCACAGAGGGGGCTCTGATGTTACAGGCAGAGCCTTTTTTGTGCTGATTAATATTCCCACCATGGCCTCAGTTTCCTATGCCTGACCCATGCAGTTGGTATTTTTCTTTTCCTCCCTTCTTCCACTTTGAGAGCATTCTTGTGTGTTTCTGAAGCAACAGCTGCTCCCTGCATATATTTCCATCAAATTACCAGTGACAGAGCTGTGCCCTAGATTGCACAATGAAATCAATGCCCCACTAATTGCTTAGGATTCCGAGAACTCCAAATGCTGGGCTCCAAAACCACCGGTTCTACTCAGCATGCTTCCTCTCTTCTCTCCCTCCCCCCTCCCAACCACTCCTGCCAATGGACCATGGTTGGTATTCTTAGAAAAAAGTTATTTTGACTCCCAACCCAAAATAAAGGGAGGTAGTCAGCTTGCAGAAGTAGCCTAGCACTGTGGTTAAGAAAATAGGCCTTAGTATACCACTGGCTTGAAAGCCCTGTTCTACCATTTACTAGTTGTGTGACCTTGGGCAAGTTAATGAACCTCTCTGGGTTTCCACCGATGTATTTGTTAAGTAGGGCTAATAATAGCATTTGCCCCATCGATTTGTTATGAGGATTAAATGAATAATCGTTATGAAGCACCTACCAGAGTGCCAAGCACAAGGTAAGTGCCTGTGAAACCAGCCATTCTCCTGATGTTAGTCTTTGACCCCATTTAAAGTGGAAACTCTGATAGCTTCTAGAACAAGCATTGTTACCTTTAAAGGTTGAACATCAATATCAGTGTGGGATTAGAGTGACTTATATTCAATTGAAATGGTGCTGACCATTCCTCTTAGATAGAGACGAACGAAAAAGCTTGAAATGGAACAAATACAAGCAAGAGGCCAAAATCATAGACTTCCAGAGTCAGACCAAATCTCAGAGTGATCAACCTTGACTTTCCAAGCAAAGTCCAAAACCCTTCTGCAAGATTGCTGAGGGGTGCGCTCCCTACCACTTCCGAGGACACATGGGAAGAAAACATCTGATTTCTAGGTGGCCTGAGTGCACTGCCCTGGCCAGATTTGCAGTCAGTAAAATAATGTTAAGAGTTGCTAGAAGATGATTCTGAGGCCTATTATCAGGTTCCCTGAATTTGAACGGTAGGGGGTTAAAGTCCATTTTAACTAGATATCCTTGCTGCCATTGTTTACTTATTGCAGTTCTGCAAAGCTCCAAGTCCACGATCCTCAATATTTTAACTAGTATCCTGGTTTAAGTTTTATGCTTCTATTACACAAAATCATCATCATAAAAAGATTTCTGCAAGGTAGGTGAAGGCAAAGGTTATGCCCATTTTGAAGATGGGGAAATTGAGGCCCAAAAGGCTGATTTGCCTATAGTGTGTCCCAAGTTAGTGATGGAAGCTAGGATTAACCCAGGATCCGTATCCTTCCATCATGATGTTTATGTCTCTGGAAGCCAAGCTCAGAGAGTAGTTAAAGGTCGTTTCTAGAGTTGAATGACCCCAAGACTCTAAGAGTGGAGAAATCAGCCTCATTTGGGTAAGTCAGCTGTAAACACTACTATTTATTCCTAATAACTCACCCAGAACTGCCTGATGAAAATGACAGGTGAAGACCACACACGCCAGCCCCGTGAACAAAGGTGGTCATGACTCCCTATTGCACAGAGTTGAAACCACAGTTTCAACTGGATCCATCTCCATAGCCTCTGGATCAACTTCATCTCCTGCGCTCCACTCACTTCCTACTCCCTGCCCCCAACACCTCCCCTTTACTCAGGCATATTGGCTTCCTTGCTGTCCCGCTGGCCACACTCTCACCCCAGGGCCTTTGCCTTGGCTGAAACACCCTTCCTTGGATGCCTGCGTGCACTGTAGAAGTATTTCTTAGTATCAGTACTTAGCCTGGAATCACAAGCTCCTCACCACCCTCAAGCCTTGGTTCAACTATCACATCCTCAATGAGGCCTCCCCAACTACTCTATTTACCATTGTAGTTTACCCCTCCTTGCACTGCCAATCTGCCTCACCCTGCTCGAATTTTCTATAGTTTTTCTATATTATGTACTATAGTCTATTCCAACATACGTACTTTACTTGCCTATTGTCTATGGTCTGTCTCCCCTGCTAGAATGTCGGGTGGCTGGAGACAGAGACCTGTGTTTCGTTACTCAATAATTTCAATAGACAGAACATTCTGCCACAGAGATTAGCCCAAAAGAGAGAGCTGTGCCTGACACATAGCAGGTGATCAGTGAGTTGTTGCTGGTGGTGGTGGTAACTGCACTGGGAATCGGATCATAAACTTTCCAGCCCACACTGGAATCAGCTCAAAGAGAGGGGGAGAGGGAGAGAGAAACATCAATGATGAGAATCATTGATCGGCTGCCTCCTGAAACCCAGGCATTTGCCCTGAGGGAATTGAACCGTGATTGCCTGGATCCTAGTTCGATGCTCAACCACTTATCCACACTGGCCGGACTGGGCTCCACTTTTTTCCCATCAGTCAAGCCTTGTTCCTCTTTGGCACAGATGAGACGTACAGCGCATGTCTCACTGTGACCAGCAAATCCAGACACGTGATGTCTTCATCCCTTCTACTGGGGCACCAGCATCCTAGGAGGTTCAGCTCCTCTGGTCTTGGAGGGTCTCACTGTGGTCTCATGTGCCTGTGCCCTTTGGGTTGATCCCCACCCCACCCCCACTCCATCCCAGTTCACCTGCTCCTCTCGAACCCCACTGCTCAGTCTGAGAGGTCATAATGCCCAGTGTCAATTTCCTTCCAAAGAACGCCAAGTTCTCCATTAAGAAAGAAGCCCCTTTTGTCCTGGAGACATCCGAAATCGGTTCAGATCTGTTTGCAGGAGTGGAAGCCAAAGGGTTAAGCGTTAGGTAAGTACATTCCCTCCATGTTTATATGTTTAAAGACAAAGAAAAGAAAAAAAAGATTAGCAAAGAGACTTTTCAATCACAAGATGTTCCGAGGCATGCAGCTCTCTGGCTCACAGTGATGCATTTTGTTTCATTATCAGGTTTAAAGTGGTTTTGAACAGTTGCTGGGCCACACCCTCGGCTGATTTCATGTATCCCTTGCAGTGGCAGCTGATCAACAAGGGGTAGGTACTGCTCCCTGGCACACAGGGCTGAGAGGTGGGGCCAGGCAGGTCCAGGGCTACTCTGGCCAGGGATAGCTTGGGAGGAAGAGGTGCGCCTCTTGTAGCTCATTAGTGACATCCTCTGTGCTTCCAGGCTGAGGGCTGATACTAGCAAACATTTATATTGTGCTTTCTGGTACCAGGTACTGTTCTGAGAACTTTATCATATATTAATTCATTTGCCTTACAACATGTAGGTGTTGTTCCTACCATCCCCATTTCCCAGATGAGAAAACTGAGGCACAGGAGGGGTAAAGTAATGTCACATAGTTTGTGTGGGGGGAGGGGGAGTGTGTTCACATCCAATCAGTCCGACACCAGAACTCTGGTGGGGACTCAATTAGATAATCCATGCAGAGAGTTTAGCACCAAGTACCTAATCACTATCCAACTGATTTAAATAATGTCATTGTTTTTCTTATTAATTCAGTAGATAACGAAGAGCTCTTAACATTTTTGAGTAGAGGACTGAAGTCTTGGAAGTGCACAATAGGCGGGAAGTCATACATAGGATGTTGAGAAACAGTGCACAGGAGGTGGAAAGACCAGGTTAGAGGCAGTGGTGGCTACTGAGCCACAGGTGACAATACCTGACGCGAGGTGCAGCCAAGTGAATGGATAGGTCATCCAAGGGAGGGAGAAATGGTAAAAACTTAGCCACCAATTGGATATGCTGTGCAGAGAAGGGCAGGACAAGAAGTGTGAGGAGTGTGTGACAGAGATGGCTTTGTTTTGCTGAGCCTGTGATTGTGAAGGGGAAGAATTGTTTGTTGTTGGCTGCTGGGTACGGGGATAAGGGGTTTTGGATTCTCCCTGAGCACAGGGATGACATGTTAAGCTTGAAATGACAATTGTCCAGAAACACTTAGAATGGTAATGTAGGAAAACAGAGGCGGGATGGAGCTAGGCTAGAGATGCAGATGATGTCCCCACGATGAACAGTAAATATGGAAGAGCCATTCCCCAGACCAAAGCAGACCGCGTGCCCTTGTTACTTCCAGAACCCGTCAGGGCTCACGTAAACATCGGGGCCAGGGACAAAAAAGATTAGATAACAAAGGCCGAGCCACTTTGGACCTTTAACTATTTTTATTTAACAAATACTTGTAAAGCACTTACAACATACCAGACATTGCTCTAGCCAGGTGCTTTGCAAATATTAATATATTTACATTCCTTTAAAGCCCTATGAAGTAAGTAGTAGAATAACTTCTATTTTATGGATGAGAAAACTGAGACACAGACAGGTTCAGAAATCTGTCCAAAATCTAGAGCTAGTAAGAGGACCGATGATCAGGCTCAGGCAGCGTGACTTCCTGGGTGGCGTGAATAGGACAGGCCAGCAGAGCCACATCTGGGCATCCCAGCAACGCCTCCTGCAGAGATGGGAACTTCGTGGGGGTGCCTATTTCCCACCTGTCACTGAGTGATTCCTTTAGGTTCTGTTGAATGGCACAATCAAATGAGCCTCAGGGAGATTCTGAAATAAAGCATTGACCTACCAGGACCTGAAATACCGCCCAGCATTGAGAACCTCTCAGGTAATAGCCACATAGGGCAAAGGCCTCTGCTACATCATGAGATTGCTACCTGCAGATAGTTCTGGGGCCACTGCTCACCTGACAGATGTGTAATGTGAGAGAAAAAGGAATTCTTGCACTTTGGAGTAGCTCATACAAGTGTCCCTCAAACTCGAGTGTGCACAGGGATCACCCAGGGTGCTTGTTGCACATGCAGGCACGCAGTAAACCTACCCCATCAGAAGGTTCAGGGGTGCAGATTTATGCACAGCTATATGGGGGAACTCCTGATCTATTTCCATACCCTGCCTAGTTGAAATGGCCCTTGAGCTCAGAGATACATGCACAAGGAATAGTGCCAATGGGGAGAACTTCCACAACCTCCCAGATGCTTCAGGGTCACAGTGTGCCCTTTTGGAGGGAAACCCAGTTTTGAAGAGTGCCTGGTGAGATCAGAGTAGATCTATCATCAGGAAGTTTGATCCTGTGTGAGGAAGGAGACGCCCGTGGTGATGGTGTGAAACCTCCCTGTAGGCTTCCACCCTCCAGAGAGATCTGTCACAGAGGGCAGGTGCCACGGCCATTGCCAAGAGGCAGCAGTGCCAGACATCTAGTCCTCCCATGACTTGCTGCCTCCCCACCCCCGACAGAGCTCTGCTTACATTGTTTTCCACTGGCTGACACCATGCCTTGGGCACTTCAGCTTCAAGGAACTATTTTAAGAACTCACGTCTTGAGTTTGTACAAGAATCTCAGGTTGATTGACCAAATGATCCTCCAAGAGTCTTGTTTCACAGCTCGGAAAATGCCCCCAGCTCTGTCACTGCTCAGAGGCCACCACAAACAGAGGCCAGCTTCTGAGCCCTGGTCCCAATATAAGGCACAGCTTCCATGCCTGGTTCCCCCCATGAACTCTCAGAGTTACCCTTCCTTCAGTCCCATCTCTAACTGGGCCCCTCGCCGGTTCTGATGGAGCGGGGTGGGGAGGTTTATCATGAAGCTCCCCTGGAGTAGCTGGGGCATGTAGAGTTGGATTAATACAGTCAGGGACACGCTCCAGGCGGCGCATTAGCTTTGGGACCCACTGTGGGCCTGAAGCTTTTGAACCCACAGCCCTTTTCCACAGAGGACAGATTCCAGTGCACCTGTTACCTGCAGACAGTGAACCCCCATACCTGTAGGTCTCGCTGTACATTCCCACAAATGACGATTTGCTCCCAACACCTGACTGTCTGGAACTTGAGAGGGAATCAGCATGTGTTTGGTAAATGAGAAAGTATTTAGCTTAAACCAGGGTTTCTTGATCTCGATACCACTGACATTTGGGGCTGCATCATTCTTTGTTGTGTGTATGGAGGTGGAGGTGGGGGGTAGGGGTCTGTCCTGAGCATTGCACAACTGTGTATAGCATCCCTGGCCTCCGCCCACTAGATGCCAGTAACACCTTCCCCAAGTCATGACAACCACAATGCCAAATGTCCCCTGGAGGGCACATGGCCCCCAGGTGAGAACAAATGGCTTCAGCAAATGCCCACCTGTGTTATTATTTTTTTCTTTTAGAGCAACTGTTACACTTGGGACTTATACATAAAAAATACGAAGAAGGAAACAGGAAACAAAAGCTGTCTATAATTCAACCACACCATAATAGCCAGGGCTAACATTTAGATGGCGTCCTTCCCGTCACTGTTTTCTGTTCTTATATTTAAACTATGGCCACATTTTTTAAAAGGTAATTATATAATAAAACAGATATGGAATTTAAATAGCATAACATAAACCCAAATTCCCAGTGGCAGAGCCTCGCAAGACACACAGAGACACGTGCTGGGTGTGGCTTGGACTGAGGTGGCTGTGGCGGCACTTTGGGGGATGCTGTCCCGGCGCTGTTGTGTCTATCCTGCGCGCATGTGGGAGTCTGCACATACCCCAGTGCTCCCGGGGGGGGGTATCTCAGGGATGGCTCTCTTTTGGGACAGACGTGCGGTGTGAGACTTCTCCTAGCCGTCACCCCACCGTAGGCCGACTGTAGAAGGGGGATAACCACACCCACCTCAGAGCCCCTCACCTTGACCCCACAATCTGAGGGCGAGTGAGATGCTGCCCGTCGAAGGGCCTCGGAAGGACAGCGTGCTGTGCAGGAGCCCACGGGGGTGTTGCTGCTCCGGTACAACACTCCTGGGCTGGCCTGAGACATTCTTGCTGTGTTTTACCCGATAACATTCTCTCCACACCCCCCCCACGTGCTTCAGCTGCCCCACCGATGAAACTGTCCTCGTTCACGAGAACGGGAAGGATCACAGGGCGACCTTCCAATTCAACGCCTTCCGGTTCCAGAACATCCCCAAACTCTCCAAGGTTTGGTTACACTGTGAGACGTTCATCTGCGACAGCGAGAAGCTCTCCTGCCCGGTGGTGAGCGGCCTCTCCCCACGTCGAGAATGCTACCCGGGGGGGGGGGGGGGGGGGGGGCCTGGCATGTGAGAGGCTGTATTTTTAGCTGGGAAACTGTAACCAGACCAGGGTAGGTGAGTGCTGAGGACACGCTGAAGGAAAGGACGCTGAGTGTGGGGCAGACACTCTGGGCCCTGTCCACCCTGCCACCAAGCTACAGTCTGGCACGTCATTTCACCTCTGGAGCCTGGCTTTGTCATCTTTAAAGACAGAGGGGTGACAAGTCCTGGTGGCCCTTTCCTTTCCAGAGAGCAGTGGTAGGTAAGATGAAGGTGAGACCGGACGCAGAAATGCTTTGGAAAAAAGTTAAAAGCACAAGAGAAATTGAAAATCTCAGTGGTAGCAATAAGTTCTGGATGGAAGTCAAAAGGTGGGTATTTTTAGCTCTTGACTGGCAGGTTTCCCTTCCTCACTCCACCCCCACCCTCCACCAAAGTTTCAACAGCATCGATCAGCAGGTGTAGCTGATTCAGATGACAGAGAGTTTCCTTCAAAACCTCACATGACCCTGGTCCTCTGAGCGGCGGTTCTAAAGTGTGGTCCAAGGCAGCCCCGGTTTCACCTGGGAACTGTTAGGGATGCGAATTCTCAGCCCCACCCCCAGGCCCCCTGACTGTGTGGGCCCCCCCTGTGCTGCCACAAGCCCTCAGGCTGATTCTGAACCGCGCTCGAGTGAGAGCCGCTGCCTTAGGGACCTCAAGCGCTGTCCCAGCGTCACCTTTCACCGCCTCGCTCCGCGCCGTCTGGAAGGACACAGTATTTCTGAGACGGGCGCTGCTCACACCGCCTATAGCAACCAACAGACATAAGATTACAGTCTAGTTTACTGACTCATTTGGCCAGAAATGGTCACTTATGAGCACAAATAGAGAGAGAGAAGGGAGCAAGAGACACTTAACAATTGATGAAAGGATAATTATTGGCAAAACATTTTAAAAAGCAAAGAAAACGAACCAGAACACACTTTGAAAGCGTCCACTTCTCAAATCACTGTGGTGAGAGTAACTTAGCAAAAGCCTTATTCCTAACCCCAAAAAATGCCAATCCCCGCCACACCCAGTGACCTCTTCCGGCAGGATTTCCTCCAGCTTGAAGAGTTAATACAGTAAAGCTCTCCTCTTCTCCAGTTAAAGAAGGGCTGAAAAATGTCTGAGTTATTTAAAAAATAAGGTAATTCCTATCTGTTAGCTGGGGAGTTCTGACTCTATCAAGTTTGTGGCTGGTTTTCTAATCTCCGCCTCTCTCTCTTCTCTCCCGTGTTCATTCCTCCCCCCTTCCCTCCTCACCTCGCTTCTGGGTCTGCAGACTTGCAACAAACGGAAGCACCTCCTCCGGGACCAGACAGGGGGCGTCCTGGTCGTGGAGCTGTCCCTCCGCAGTAAGCGTCTCTGTCGCCCACGTGCTCGCAGTCACGCTGGGCTGCGTCCACAGGCACAGGTGGTTGGAGCATTTTAACTGAATTGCCAAACCAGCTGTGCCTGTAGACTCAACCTTCACCTGCAACTCGAGTCTTCTTAACTGGGGGGTGGGTAGCTCATGCCAAGCCAAGGAGCTGAGATTAGTCAGCTACTGTGAGGCCTGAATTCCGGTGCCCCTAAGGAATTAGGATATGCTGAGCTTCCAAATAGAACATGCGGTCAACAATAGTAACAGAAAATGAAATGTACTGGAAACATCCAGTGCAAGTCAACAAACTTGGATTGAGCAGCCAGAACTGTGCGTGGCCTGAGCCCTGGAGTTTCAGAAACACAGGAGCCCCCATGGGCTTTGTCCTAAAGAACTTAGCAACTTGAGGAGAGAGATGTTAAATGCTAAGGGAAAGGGAGATACTGTCAATGGCAGTGGGGGAGGGGGCCATGGAATATATGACAAGGGCTTCAACCTAGTCCAGGGCTTAGGGAAGACCTCTGAAGGTTACCAGGCCATGGTTGGGGGTTGGGGGACGGAGGGGCAGTAATCCAGGCTGCCATGGGATTTTGTATGGCCTGAAAGCCAAGAATCTTTTTTATGCGGCTGAAACAAAAAAAAATCAAAAGAATAGTATTTCATGACATACGAATTATATGAAGCTCAAATTTCAGTGTCTATAAAGAAAGCTTTTTGAACGCAGCCACACTTACTCATCTAGGTGTCGTCTCCAGCTGCTTTCACGATATGTCAGCAATGGCAATAGAGACCATCTGGTCCTCAAAGCTGAAGCTATTACCTATCTGGCCCTTTCCAGAAATTCGACCAGCCCCTGCCTTAGAGAGCTGAGGAGAAAACGGCATGAGACGAAGCCACTGTGAACCCCGCTATAAACTTTGTTCTAAAGGCGATGGAGAGCCTGTTGGTTTAATCAGGGGAGGAGACAGTCAGGTTGTGTTTTAGAAACAGCTCTGAGACTTCCATGGTCGTTTCCTAAACCTTCGGCATTCTCTCTCTTTATTCACTACAGGCAGGGGATTCTCGAGTCTCTATAGCTTCTCAGGTAAGGAAAAGAGGTTCCTCTGGGAAATGTCATGGGGCAATGCTTTTAACAGGCAGATGTGTGTTTTAAAAGAAGCTTACCTTAGGTCCCAGCATAGCCTGGAAGAGTTAAAAATTACTCTTTAAAACACACCCAAGTGGGGCAGAGGGGATGGAGGTAGAGCAGGGAGGGAGGGGCCGGGGTAAACTGGATGAAGCAGAATTGAATCCCTCTCCCTGGCTCTCAGCAAAGACATCACCAGCTGGCTTCGCTTGTTTCCGGTATGTAGAGAACAGATGAGTGGTTTTCAGTGAGCTGTTCATTCAACAAATATTTGACCTCCTGCTATGGTTCTGCCCCTCATTAACTGAGTGACCTTGGGCAGTGACCTCACTCTTTATTCCCCAGTCTCTTCTAAGAATTGGGCTAGTAATTGCCCCTATCACACATAGCTGCTGTTTGGATTAAATATTACAGCTAAGGGCACCAAACACTGCCCAGCACACAGTAAACATCGGTAATGATCAGCCATAATTACTATAACACTGTACCAGGTGCTAGTCTAGGCCCTCTAGTCACTGCGACGAGGCTGGTAAGGCCCCTGCCCTTCCTAACAGGTGTGAGGTGTGGGGATGGGGGTGGGGGAGGAAATATTTAGCAGCCAGGGCAGCCTCTCAGAGGAAGAAATGTTTCAGCTAAGGCCCAAGATCTCACCTGACCCATGGGAAGGAGGCAACTATACAAGACAGTTCTGTTTGTTAACAAACTCACAGATGTAGACTTTGCTCTTGCAATTACAGGAAATCACCTAGACCAACTTTTTAAGACTCTAACCCCAGATTCTCATTTTCCAAAAGAAGTTGTATAGCGAAAGCCCTACAGTGAAATACACCATCGCTGTGTATTTCAGATTCCCACCTGTCAGACGTTTATATCCCAAGTTTATCTGTTGGATTCTTTATACCGATGAGAGTGAGCAACAGAACCCCCAAAGGATGACCAAGACTGACTTTGTAGGAAATGCTTAGAGTTTATGAAAAGCTCCTTAACAGCCCTAGGGGGATTCTTTCGTTAGCGCTCCTGCTGAGTAGTCCTTGATCCTGGAGGAGCTGTTCCTGAGCTGTCGCCTGCTCTGTCTGCTTCACAGATGTTCTCTACCACCTGGTCATGATGCTGGGGATCTGCGCCGTGTTATAGGAGCTGGCCAGCAGGCAGCTGCAGCCCCTCTGCCCTAGATCATCTCCGTCGATGACAAACACATTTTCTGTGCTGCCAGAAAGCACACACAGAAGGCCGTATTGTTGGGGAACAGGCAATAGCGCTTTGCCAAATACGCGTTCCGATGATTTTTGTGAATTTCAGTGATCGTTTTTCTTTGGCGCCCCACTTCCTCTCGTTCTTAGCCCCTGCAGGCCCCCTCCTGCCACTGGCAGAGGAGCCTTCTTTCCCTAAACTCGAGTCAGGGCTGTGGCAGACTCCTTTGAATGTTATTCTGATTTTAAAAGACCAGCACATCCAACCAAGAGCAGCCGAGCATTTTGAGGAGAATGTAGGGCATAACCACAAAGTCACTGCTGAGCACAGAATGCACAGGAAGAGCCAATTCTGACGAAGGGGCCTTTGCCACTGATGCTGACGATTCTAACTGGAGGATCACAGCTGAGCCCCAGGGGTTCAGATAATGGTGTGGGAATCAGAGTGGAATACCATCGTTTTTGCTCAATTCTGCATAATACAAAGGGAAACAATTCTTGAGATCCCCTAGTGCTAACCCAATTAATCTTATTACAGGGGCTCTCAAATATGTATAAACATTACATGGGTATAAGCTCCTCATGTTTATTGCTGATATATATTTCTAAAAATCAAAAGAAAATTACAAATTAAATAGGAATAAAGCTACAGGAAGAATAAAACTGACATTAATGTAACATAATGTGGCATTGACTAAACGGAGCTG
This sequence comes from Miniopterus natalensis, assembly GCF_054644295.1. Classification (NCBI taxonomy): domain Eukaryota; kingdom Metazoa; phylum Chordata; class Mammalia; order Chiroptera; family Miniopteridae; genus Miniopterus; species Miniopterus natalensis. Next base: position 49,386,902 of record NC_142094.1, read on the forward strand.
TTGATTACATGACTACAGATTGGTAACCACGACAGGTTCTCTGAAGCTTGTCAACCCCATCCCACCGTAGGCCTTTTGATGCTCAATGCTCTATTTTTTTTTATATTTGCTCTACTAAGAAATCCTCATTTGTACAGAACTGTCTCGCCTCATTTAGCTTCTACTTCAACATTCAGAGCCACATCTGTTTTGTCTCAATAACTTATGATCATTAGCATGAAACCAACAACACAAAATTAGAAACACAATGCAAATTTGGCCAATGAAATCTCATGGTGACACACCTTGATAACACTGCCCCTCCCCTCCCCAGTGACCCAGAATATGTTGATATTAGTAATTTACATTGTCAACAAAACAAAGACTGAACAAACCAATCCTGGTGGAGAATTGGCAGGTCCCTGAGAAGCACTGTAGACCCCAGTCTGAGGCTAGAAGCTGGGGTGAGATAGAAGAGGTCAGAGGTCTAAGTTCTTTCCTTAGTCTTGTACAGACTTAATTAGTGGGCTATAATTGGAAAACACATCTATTTGTATCTCTGTATTTTATGTATTTGAGAAATTCTGAGATCTGTAGTTTGATGGTTCTTACAATTGTGTTAACGAACTCAGAAATGAAGCGAGCTCTCAAATCTCTGGAGACAGAGTAATGTTTGTGTAGCAATAGGCTAGATTAAAATGACTTGGTGTAGTCTAAACCAGTCCTGGCGCTGATCTCAGACCAGCTGGGCATCTCTTCTTTCTGTAAATTTAGAATTATTGTAGCCAGGAAGGACAGGAGACATATTTTATTGGTTCTAGTGAAAACTCTTAACTAGCACACTCCCAGCCATAATCAAAACCCCTGGTTGCCAGAGTAAAACAATGTTGTATTAGTTTTGCTTTACTTTATCATAATGTTTAATGATCTTGATCTCTACCTGGTGCTATGGAATAAATAAAATGCCTTAAAATAAATAACTTATGACTAAGCTCACAGTGTTAATATATCATGTTGATAGGTAATTTCCAACCCTCCCTATGGTTTCTGCAACTAGAGATTCTTAGACTCATATAATCACAGACCTCCCATCATTCTGTCCTGAATTCACATTTCAAAAATTCTAGTATTGAGTTTGTGACACAAGGAGGTAAAGCCATTTCATGTGATTAACATTTTAGGGGAAAATTCTTTTTGGTCATCCCTGTCTCTAAAGCCCTAAGGCCTATAACTAGCAACTGGATGTGTTTTGACTTAAAGTTAACTAACAGCCCCATGATGTCTGGTTGCCCTTCACATCTCCCAACTTCGCTATTAAGGTGTTAAGAGAAAGCACTTTCAAAACAGTCTCTCTTACAAATTCCCCTTCACATAAATGCCTTCTGCCCTCCCCCTTCTGAGCATCAGTCAAAAGCTTTCCATCTGTGATGCTGGAGAGGAGCCGAACCTAGCACAATGAAAATGGAACCGTGTTCATAGAAAGTGGAGTCTGTGCAGGTCCCAGGGTCCAGTCGCCCACCTCTGGGCAGGAGAAAAGTTCTGCCGATGGAAACACGTAGGAGCTCAGTGTAGACGGGACTGTTTGTAGAGCACTTTGCTCGGCCACTAGTTAGTGTCCCTCTTACTGAAGAGAGGGAAGAATTCCACCAAACCTTTTGTAAAATTTGGTACTAAACACTCTCAATCCACCAAAGGTAGTTTATTTCCCTATACAGAGCTCAAAAATATCTCCACAAAGGCAGCTCAACAGTCAAGCTAGAAAATAAAACAACCTCCCCGGCCCCATTGGTTTTCCCCCCTTCGGCCATGGGAAATTCAACAGGAAAAGGGCTTGAACATGATACATCATTCCAGTTTCTCTGCCATATTCCAGAGCAGCCACATGGGAGGCCATCTAGGCGAGAGGAGGTGCGAGGGGGGAAACAGCACTGCAAATGAGTTAGAGGCTCAGTCCATCTGTCACAGAACCACTGACTGAAACACGGATCCCATGCTCTGTGCGAGGGGGAAATGCTCACAGCAGAACGGGTGGGCCCATCCAGCATGTCTGCTGGAGATTATTACAAAAATTAAACCCATCATAAATGAATGAAAATTTCTACTTAAAAGCCAAGCCTTGATTGCATGCCCTGCCCAGGGGCTAGAAAAGAAATTAAACAATAAATTGAGAATGGGATATTATCCACTTGAAAGCCGCCACGCTCCCAGAGGTCAGAGCTCCAGCCCAGACCTTCCAGCCTCCGACTGCAAGTGTCCTGTCTGCTTGGCGTGGCCGGGTCCTATTGGATTTCAGTGATGGCTCACACCTTGGGTAGAACTTTATCCCCTGAAAACATTCCTGAGATGCCTTCTGATCTGAGCTCCCTCCCCTTGCAGGCTGAGTAACTGATAAGCAAATAGGCACTAAAGGTTAAGGAGCAGCCACCCTGCAAAAGGAGGCAGAGCAGGGCCAGACCTGTGGGTGGCCCCAGGCTTCCCCCTCCAGCTTTCCCCTCCTGCAGAAGGAAACTGGGTTCACTGCAAATTCGCAAGCTAATGAGGCGGAAATATTTGGCAGCTAGGACAGGCTCCCTGGCAGGTCTGGGAGCAACGGCCCAGCCCTGGTCCCCCAGGAAATGAGCTCACTATTCCCAGCTTGTCCAACTCCACATTTGCTCCAGGCCACAGAACTCTGGGGTGGGACCCGGAGGCCAGCTAAATGGCGCCCCCTACAGGGAGACTGGCTCAATACCCAGGAACTGCTCGCCAGAAGTGGTACATTTAACGGACCCCGCAGGCCTTCATGGGACCCCACAAACATCTTTAACCACTCACCTCAGAAGATCCCTGGGACTTCAGCCTCCTCCTCAGGAAATTCGGGGAGAGGGATAGTGAAGCCTTCTTTGCCTTTCAGCCAGAAAGTTGTTTGTTCTCCTTTGCCCTGTGGGAGGCAAAGAAGAGAGCTGGTGAATCACAGGAGAGGCTGCCAGCAAGGTGTGGCCTCTGAGCAGGCCGCTCGGGCCTCCCTTGCTTACTGAAAACGCTGTTTGCAGCCAGAGCTGCAGCCAGCCAGGGGCTGCCTCGGTGAGGGAAAGGCCTTCTTGGAGACGAAAACTTAATGATTTCCTTGGGCTTTGCTGATAAGCCTAGATGGACAGCGATGGCTGGGGGGTAAGGGCCAGTGCAAAGAACATCTTTTAAAAATAATAATAAATACTTTTGAGGTCTTACTATGAATAGGGCCCCAAGTGATGCCCCTCGCACAAGTGCTCACATTTAATCCTTACATCTACCCGTTGAGAGCATTATTATCACCAGTCCCATTTTACAGATCATAAAACTAAACTCCCTAATCAGACAGCTAGTAACTAGTGGGACAGGGTTCAAAGCTAGGTCTACACTGCTGCTTTCTAGAAGATTCTTCCTCTGCTCTGAAGTCAGTTGATCCAATCCAGCTACCAGGGCCAGACTCAGCAAACTGAGGAGTTGATGCCACCCTCTTCCCTTTTACTTCTTTCCCTGGACCCACCCATCCACCCAAACACCCAGTGTCATGGTAACCACCCACCACTCCCAGTGTGAACATCTCCAAGATTTTCTTGAGAACATCTCGAGGGGAGAACCCCTCCCCACCCAGACAGGGCCATATTTATCAGAGAGATGAGATTGTGTCTCAGTACATTTCAATGACAGCCTGGATGCCAGCATGGAGGAGAAGGCAGAGGGAGAGAGAAGAGATATCTAAATGTACAGAGATGAGGGCCTACTACCCCCACACCAATGGGTTCCTCTCCCCTCTACCTGGGCACTTTAGACTCGTGAGAAAGGGTAGAGAGGAAATGTGGTGCTAGAATTCCTAGCTTGTATTTGTTGTTGCCTTGAGTAGACTTGACTGGGGTGTTCAAGCAGAAACCAGGAGACCATCCTTGGCAGAGAGAAAGGAGGCACCCCACAGGGGTTGGTCTAGGTGGGAGACAGGTGTTTCCTGGCACAGATTCCTGTCTGACCATTTAAAGGAATAGCACAGTCTTCTTTGAAGGAAGACCTGACCGTCCCAAGAGCTTCCACATGGACCTTAGGGGCCTCCATGCCCTACAGAACAGAGACTCACTCATCCATCAAGTTCTTCAACATCTCCATTAGAGACCCAAAGGTCAGGTGGGCACAGCTGGCCTGGTCTTACCTTGACTGCGATAGTGCCTCTCTTTTGCAGATTGTACCCTCCCAATGCCAGCAAGATGCCTGCAGTATTCTGGGAGACGTGAATCCGGAGAGCTGCCATAAACCAGTGATTGTTTAGTTACCACCTTGGTTGTGACCTTGTACAGGGTCAGTGGGGCAGGGGCTGGTGTGGAGAGGGAGTGCTACTCTGCTCAAATTCTCAGACTGCCAACAAATCCCAGACCACCTCTCTGAAGTCTGGGACACTTGGACTGGGAGCCCCCCCCCGCCCCCCAACCCACCATCCAGGCATTGCTCATACACTGCTGGGCACTGCTAACGTTTTAATACGTTCAGTTTAGAGCCAGAAAACAAAGCTGACTCCATATGCAAGTAGGGTACTCCCCATGGCTGGGCTCCCACTTTCAAAATGTATCCTTAAAATCTTTACTTACAAGCTAAAAGAGAGGTTTTATCAATGCAATAAAATTACTATGAAACAAAAAATTTGCTGTCCCCTGGAGCTCCTGGCCATTAGGTCTCTTCAGCATCACCAAAACCACACATCAGAGATGGGCAAGTTACCACCCACAGGCCAAATCCAACCCACCACCTGTATTTACAAATAAAGTTTTATTGCAACACAGCCACACCCATCAGTTTTATATTGTACATCGCTGCTTTCACACACAATAGCTGTTAAGTAGTTGCAACAGAGACTCTGGCCAATGAAACCTAAAATATTTACTGTCTGGTCCTGTACAGAAAGTTTGCCGCCTCCTGCTCTTTATTTAAAGAATTGGATTATACGTGTGCCTGGCTGTTAGAAGGGACAGTTCTGGAAGGAGGCAGGGTATTTACATGGCTCCACAGAGAGGACAGTGCGAAACCCCATCTGCAAAGCTTGTGATCAGTGTTGCCTGAAGTGATCTTACCCTGGAAATGGAAACCAGCAGACAGAATGCAAATGGGTCTTCTAAAAATACCCTCAGGGTAAAGGCAGGGGACTGGAGGGACAGTGAGATTGTGTTTACGACGTGCAGTAAGTGATACCCACGCAGGCTGCTGCTTTCCATCCTGGATGCCATGTTCACAGTGTCTCCAAACAGGCAGTACCTGGGCATCGCGGTTCCCACCACACCAGCCACCACGGGGCCTGCGGAGGGGAGGGCCGACGGCAGAGCTGGTCTGCGCTCCACCGCGCACATCAGGTCAACAAACGCAAGTCAGTCAGCACTTGCTAAGTGCCTTCGTGGGCAAAGCTTGGCAACAGATCTTAGTTAGAGCTCGCAGAGAGGCAAACTCCAGAACCCACACACTGCTGGTGGAAAACATAACCAGTGGTTATGGACCGAATACTCCTCTCCGTCCCACATCCACGTGTTGAAGCCCCAGGCCCCAGTACGATGGTATTCGCGGGTGGGGCCTTTGGGGGGTAATGAGGTTTAGCTGAGGCCATGAGAGGGGGCCCTTATGCTGGGATCAGTGCCCTTATAAGAAGAGGGAGCGACACCGGAGCTCTCTCTTCTCCTCCATGTGAGGACACAGGCAGCGACCGCCGCCTGCAAGCTGGGAAGCCATCCCCACCAGAACCAGAGCCTGCTGGAATCCTGATCTTAGACTTCCCGGCCCCCAGGACTGCAAGGAAAATGCCTGCTGTTTAAGCCACCAGGTCTACGGTATTTTGTTGTGACAACCGAACTAAGACAGAAATTAATGACAATATTATTCATGCACTAGAAATATAAACAAAGCAACAGCAGCACAAACATGGGACTGATTCACTCTAATTGGGGGCAGGTTTGATCTTGGCTAAGCCATAGAAGATAAGCAGGCCTCAGTGGAAAATGAAAATAAGGGACCCCGCATTCAAAGATTATTACACATTTCTGGACAGTGACAGAGGAGCATTAAAACAAGTGCAGGTCACTTCTGCACGAGTCACACTCCCATGAGTTTGACACAAACAGGACAGATCAAAGGTCATCTGATGCGGCAGCATAGAGGAAAAGCCACCCAATATAACTCTCCTGGTTTTCCATCTCCTCCTCGTTTTTGGTTCACCTTGAGGTCTTTGTGTGTCCTTGTTGTTACCAAGCAATCTAGCTAACTAGAAATATGCATGCAAAGGTAATTCAACCTTTCATTTCCTTAAGATGTTACCATGCGGTTTCAGGCTTTCCTAAAAGCCCTGGGCCCAGGACTTGAGTCCAGAACTACCTGCCACCACACCTGGGCCATGAGGCCACCTGCCATTAGTGCTTCTACCTGTGTGGAGGCCAATGCGGAGCTTGAGCTTCTCTTGAGGCATGTGCCCAATCTGGAAGTGGACAGTGGCACTGAGGAAGTGCAAGGACATGGTGGCAATCTCGGCCACGTGCTGAGTTCCATTGCGGATGGGAAGTCCACTAGCCACCATGTAGGCATCGCCAATGGTTTCAACCTGAAAACAAAGCAACAACGTGGCCTGGGTCAGAGAACAAGGTCCCTTATGACAGACCCACGCTTTGAGGCCCCAGACTTGGAAGGGTCACACTCGTTAACCTCCACTCCATCCAAGTCCCAGCATTTTCTCACGTTTGCTCTTGTCCTGGTTCTTGCACAAGCCTTCCTGCCCTGAGCCCTCCTCCTCATGGTCACTACTTCCTCCTCGGAAATCTGATAGTGGTGGTGACCCTGTTTTGCCAACCCAAGTTCAAAACCATTTAGACAGGCAATGGGGGAAATCTTCAAGGATCACATGGATCCATCAAGTGGAATCCATCTAACCCAACTGATATGTCCTAACCCCACACAAGGGCTCTTATATACATGTATACATGTGTGTCTATTATACAAAATGGGTGTTTATACACATGTGTAAATGTATGTACCTGCCTGATCGGTCCTCCTCTCTCCCCACCCTCCTAATAAAATCGGCTTTCAGATCCCTCATTCACCACAGAGACTAAATGACATGTCTATGCTTAAAGTGACATATGGACATTTCCAGATATGTTTGCATTTTAGCAGAATCCAAAGATGATATGGCAAAGGTGGAATTTCAGGCATTCGTGGGTGGTACAGATGCAGTCTCCTGGTGACCGTGAACTTGCAGAGTCGACTAGAGCACAAATCTAACTGCTTCTAGGTTGCCTCTCCCCACCATGAGCACAGCCTTTAGAAATATAAACTGACTCTAGATTCGCTCAGAAAAACATAACTGAGCAGATAACTGAGCAGGAAACCCCAGAGGAGGCCCTCCTGAGCCAAGTGGGTTTTGTTGGACGTATGTGATCTGCCCTTTGAGATTGTCCATACTACCTTTTCCAACATCTTTGAGAAATGTTGAGGGGTAACCATTAAGGACATGTCACTGAGGAACATGACTATGCTGTCCCCCGAGTCTCCCCTGCCCCAGGGCCACAGCAGAGCCCTGAAATCATGGTCAGACTGGTGCACTGGGGCTGCCCACCAGGCATGTGTGGACATGGACACCCTGGAGTCATGATCTGGCCTCATCGGAAAAGTCAGAAAACACAAGTGGCCATCATCGCCACCACCTGAACGGAGGCGATGTATCAGTCCTTGTTATCCTCTCCCGCGACCCTTTTTACTCTAGGTGACCCTGTTCATACATCCCCACAGTAGCACTGGGCAGGTGGTTCATGTCTCACTGCGAGTCTGGTCATCTAAGCGTGGGAAGCTACCTGCCTTTGAATTGCTAAGGACCACAGTAACAGAAACGGGACTCACTTAAGACCCAAAGGCAGACAACCTTTAAGAGAACCTTCTGAATCTCTCTGAATCTGAAGGCAATATATTCAGGAGGGAATTGGAGGAATTGGCCCGAAGAAGGGCATATCAATGCCTCTTTTAGAAATGAGTTTACCTTGAGATAAAATAATGGAAGGAAATGGAGAGAACAACTGATGCTTCTTGACAAATACCTACATCTGTGATTAACCAAGCCCCTTTCCAGGAAAACAAACAGGAATCAAATCTGGAGAGTCCACCATGAATTGAGATGGGAGATAGGCTGCCAGCGTGAGACAGGGCCCCCCTCCCACCGCTGTTGGGGGCTGGGCTCATCCGCACCCAGCCCAGGAGCCAGGGCCTCACCTTATAGGCGTCGTAGGTTTCAAGGATGTGATCAAATAAACTGTAGAGGTCATTGAGGAGCTTCACGACTTGCAAAGGGGAGCTGAGAGAGCAGAGTTTTGTGAATCCCACGATGTCAGAGAAAAAGATGGTCACCGACTCAAAATGTTCTGGTTCCACGGACCTCCCAGCTATGAGCTGCTCTCCGATGAAGCTGAAGCCAGAGAGAATGACTGTAGTTATTTAATGGTATCATTCATCTTGTCCCCTACAGGCCCTCCCTACAAAGTCACCCTGGTAGATCCTTTTGTTTCTATGGGATAGGTTTTTTATGAACAAAATCCATCATCTAGAAGGATTTTTCTAACGCCTGTTTCTCCACCTGCATTTTGTCTAAAGAGATAATTTTAATTGGGGTGGGGGAGGAACAGGTCGCATAAATGCCTTTACAGAAAAGATTTTCCTCCTCAGGGCACTTTATGTCTCCCTGTGTTTATAGAGTTTGATTATAAAGGCTCGGTCTGCAGATGTGGAAGCAAATGCAAGCATTCACCAATCCATAAATCAATATTTTTGCTTCAATCAACCAATCTCACATTAACACATTCAAATCCCAAACTCCATTTCTTTGCTCAAGACACATAGGAAGGGTGCAGGAATTTTAACAGCAGGTGCTTCCACCAAGGGCTTAGAGAGTGCACAGGTGAAAACAGAGCCAAAAATGAAGCAGGTTTTGAATCTAACGTCAGGGATATATATTGTGCTGTGCGAAGGTTTGGGGTGTATGATCTGAAACACTGGGAACTGACTAGAGTCATGGAACTGGAGCGCCGTCTAGTGGTCGATCTCCCATTGGTGCCTCCACCATCTTTCCCATAAAAAACCTGGGCTCATCACAAAGAGCCTCCTTCCATCGCTATTTATCCCCCCTTTACCCTGTTCCTTGGGATGGTGAACACACAGTGATGACTATTAAAAAAAAATTGTCTCAAAAATCTTCACTCCTAACTGAGACACCATGTGCATGGATTTTGCAGTCATTTGACACAACATTTCATTTGGGGAATTTTTAGGTAGCATGTATTTTAAAGAGTGGGAGCACAAAGAGTGTGCAAAGCAGGTCAAGTACATAAATAAACACCTAAATTCAAAGAAAAATAAATAAATAAATAATAGTAAATTAAGTGATGAAAAAAATAAAAGAGCTACACCCTCTATTCCTATGGGTTCTAAGATGGTCCGAATTACATGCAAAATGCTTGCCCCATTTTAGAAGAACCTGCTGCCCCCTTAGGAGGAGAACAAGGGGAATACTCTCTCCATTTGGCCTCTTAGCGGCGACGCTGCGCTTCCAGGGCCCGTCGTGCGGGCCCAGCTCTGGGGGTACCTGGGCAGCATTGTGGACAGGAGCCTGTCCACCCTCCTCTTCTCTGCCACCAGCTGGCTGGTCCTCTCCTCCACCACCTCCTCCAGGTGACCGGCGTAGGCCTCCAGCTTGCTCGCCATACTGTCCAGTATGCTCACGTGGCTTTAAAGGAACCCGATGTTAACACCCTTTCCCAAGAACTTTAGGACCACAGTAGAGCACAGCTTCCAACTCTACATTCCAAGAAAACACGGCTCATCCTTAAGGTTTCCGACTTCAGGGTTGCCAATGGGCAGCAGTGAAATGACAATGGCAAAGAGGCCACGTGGCAGACAGAGCCCGCCCTTTCCCAGCTCTGTGACCTTGAGCTGTACCCTTTATTCCTCTGAACCTCGGTTTCCTCATCTGCCACATGAGGATAATAAATCATACCTTGCAGGGTTGCTCTAACGACTCAGGGAGATAACGGGTACAAGTACCTAGAGCCGTGCCTGGAACCCAGCGAGCACTGGACAAGTGGTGGTTTGCTGGCCCGCGCCCACTTCCCACACGCTTCATACCATTGTCACAGCCAATCAGAAATGTAGATTTTTAGGACAGGTCATTCTTTGTTTTGTTTTTTTCAGATGACAGACATAAGGGACACTTCTAGATCCTATAGACTCTTGTTTCAGAAGCGTCTTATGGGAAATATACTTACCTTAACATTGGAGACCATATTGTCTGGGTAAAAAGTCATGACCTATCAACTGACCTGACACATAGCATTTAAAACTATTTCGATGTGGAAAATGCAGAATCCGGGGCTGTTGTGTTAAGGATGCATAGTGAAATGGCAGAACTGGGAGTAGAAGCCGACTCCCAGCTCAGGGTTCCTCTACCAACTCAGGCCACTTCTCACATAGCTGCGCCTTCGTGTGTTCAATGTGGCAAAAGTGGACATGACCATCCTGGTGTGAAGCGAGTTCCTGTGGAGAACACTGCTTGAGAGGCGTGAATCACTTAACTCGATAACCTGCTGTAAGGTTGGTGTATAATTCTTTGTCGCATGGTTCCATCCCAGTGGAATAGTCATGACCCTTGGAATTCTGGTTTGAAAGGGTTCTGAGGCCCTGGCACAGGCCTCCCTGGGAAAGAGGACCCTGATGGGTTAGGTGGATTAGCGATGCCTGGAATGGGCAAAGGAGGGCAATGGAAGTCTGACCCATTTTTGGAACATTTGTGAAATAAAGGGAGCATTTACCAGTCCACTTTCACCAGCACGGAGCACAGCGCTTTGCATGTGGTGGGCACTGAGTGAGTATATGATGGAAGGAAGGGAGGGAGGGAGGGAGGGAGGGAGGGAGGGGGGGGGATGAAACAACTAAGCCACACAGAGTCAATCACAGCCATACAGTTTCAAAATTCTAAAGGTTCAATGATCAGGAGAAAACATCTGTTGCACACCTAACTCACCCTTTGGGGCTGGCTTCTCGTAGAATCTTCTTGATGGACCGGAACGTGGGCCTTTTCTCGGGAGATTCATCCCAACACGCCCTCACCAGGACTGCGATCCTCTCACTGACCTTCTCCTCCGACAGTGAAGGTCGGAGGGGAGCCGAAGTCCTGGGCTCTCTGATTCGGCTGATGATTTCTGAAATCCATTTTGGGTTTAGACAGCCAAACGTCAGGACTTTGTGTCATTTAGTACACTTCACTTTAAACAGATGTGCTCTTAAATTTGTAAGCTGAGTTTCCAAGTAAATTGAACAGATTAGAATTTCAGAGAAATCTGAATCTTTTATAAGAAATGTTCTGAATCCCCCTGGAAAATGAAAATTTCTTAAATGTAAACCCTACAAGTACCTCCTGACTTATCTGTTTTTATATTATTTTTTCCTAATAGAACTTTTCTTTAAGTGAAGCATATCTCTGTATGATTTTAGAAGTGTATAAGCATTTCGTGTTAGAAATCCCCAAGGTGCGTTTTATACAATTTTCCATTCAATATATGTTATATACAAGACATTTTAACATATAATAAATGCTACCTCCATGCCCTGCCTCTCCGTCCAACTTTGTAAACCTACTTTCCTTCCCTTTCTCATTGGCTTCTACCAAAATTTATTAAACATTCTGTTAACCAGGTTTTGTAAAGGAAATATGGTGAGAACTATGTCCACATGTTTTGGTATAAAATTACTGTAGATGCAACAATATGGATAGATCTTAAATGTATATTACTAAGTCTAAGAAGCCAGTATGTAAAGGCTCTATGATTCTGTTTATGTGATGTTCTGGAAAAGGCAAAATTATAGAGACATTAAGCAGATCAGAGGCTGCCAGGAGTTTGGGGAGGAAAGAGGGTTGAATAGGCGAAGGACCAGAATTTTTTTTAGGGTGATAAATCTATTTTGTATGACACTATAATGGTGGGTACCTATTTGCCAAGACTCATAGAACTTGACAGCACAAAGTGAACCTTAAAGAATGCTAATTAAAAATATCAGTTGGGAGACTGGATGACCCCAAGACAGAATGCAGACTTGTGACAAAACAGTCTAACTGCATTACAAATGTGTGACATAATCCCGCTGAGGGGGGTGGAGGTTGGGGGACTGGAGACTCAAGAAACTTTTGACATGACCAGAGACTGTAAGACTGAAGACAAAAGGAACTGTTCATAATTACTATATTCCAGTTGGTCAGAATGCTTCATGATCTAACTCATTTTCTAAGAGGATCTGGCTGCTGTTTTAGAGTAAACTATGTAATTCTGAGTTCCTTGATTTTTTTTAAATCAAATTGCAATGGTTTTCTAATTCTTTTTAAAAATATAATTTTTAAAAAGAAAAAATAAGCCCGGCCGGGTGTGGCTCAGCAGTTGAGCATCGACCTAGGGTCCAGGCGATCGGGCTTCGATTCCTGGTCAGGGCACATGCCCAGGTTGTGGGCTCGATCAATGACTCTCTTATCATTGATGTTTCTATCTCTCTCTCCCTCTCCTTTCCTCTCTCTGAAATCAATAAAGATATATATATATTTTTAAAAAGATAAGACTGAAATAAATTGTAAATTAATGAACATTTAGTAAAGCCATCAATAAAGCAAGCATTTACAAGGCAACCCTGGTAATCAAGGCCTGCGGAGGAGCCGCCCCAGCTTTACCTTCTGGCGTCTGGTCGCGGTCGTCAAAGGGCCCGTGGTCGTGCTGGTGGACCAGCCCCCTCATCAGAATGGCGAAGCTGTAAACGTCTCCCTCCGGGGAGCCCGAGCGGGGCGCCCCTGGGAGCCGCAGCAGCTCCGGGGCCGTCCAGTAGAGCTCTGCGAAGCAGAGAGACGCAGGCCCGGAGTGAGAGGGCTCCAGGGAGCACTGGGAAGCCCCCCTTCCCATCTCGGGGAAGCTCAGAGAAATGAAAGCATCCAGCCCCCGAGAAGTCAGCCCCCACGGTGCCTACTCACAGGGCAACAGGGGTCCCCGTGGTGGATACAGAGCAGGCAGCCAGGAAGGGTGGGCACTGGCATGTTACAGAAGCTAGCTCATGGCTGTGCAGTGACAGGTGGTGTTCCTTTTACTTTTCCCTTTCCCTTTCTGAATTGCCCGCATATCATAAAATTAACCATTTCAAAGTGAGAATTCAGTGGCAGTTAGTACATTCACAAATGTTGAGAAGCCACCACCTCTATCCAGTTCCCAACTATTTCCATCACCCCAAAGTAAACCTTGTACCCATTAAGCAGTTTTTCTTTGTCTCCCTCTATCCCCAGCCCCTGAAAACCACCAGCCTGCATTCTGTTTCTAGATTTATCTATTCTGGATATTTTACGCACTTACTTTTTTTTTTTGCAGTGAGGTGTATAGGTTTGTGTTACTATAAGTTATAATCATTAAAGAAAATATAGTGGAGGGTGGAGAAGTAGGAGTGACTACAAGCAGGTTTTTTAAATGCCCCCTTTGTCTTCCTCTGTAAGACACGCCCTGTCCCATGTTACGGGACCTTCCCACATGTTCTCAGCAAAGCTGCTGGCCACGTGCTGCTCCACAGAGAGGCAGTCAGGGCTGAGGGCACTGAGCTCATCAGGGCCCGGAGACATGCAAGGTGAGACACGAGAGCACTCAATCAACTCTGGACACGTAGGAAGAGTCCCTGAGCCTCGACTGCTCTCATGAGAAGGAGGGTTGGACTCCAGGTGGTGGGTGTTTCTTGAGATGCACGTCAGAGTCACTTGAGAGCTTTTAAAAACAATACGATGCCCAGACCCCATCTTTAGATAGTCTGACTCAGTGGCTGTGGCGTGGGACCCAGCCAGCACCTACATATTTTTAAAAGTTTCTCAAGCAATACTGAAACAGAGAGAACAGAACCTCCCAGCCCTTCATCCTTAGAGTGCCTGGCAGATTGTCCTTCTATACTGAGGAGGTGGGAAGATGTGATGGGACACAGAGGACCACAGGGAAGGACAGTGACTTGTTTCAAATCACCAGGCTGAGCCGGGATGAGAGCCAGTTCCCCTAACTCAGACTTCACACCATGGACTCATGTCTCCCGCTCTCATCTCCTTGGGTGACCAGAACAGCCACACGCCACCAGCTCCAAAGGAAGGCCCGCCTGCAGGCACCTGTGCCCATGAGCATCAGGAAGCAGACTGGGGTAAGGAACCCCTTTACCACTTTGCTGATAGCTAGGGGGTCCAAGACCTGCCAATGGTTACCTGAGTGGTCCATTGCTTTCTCATTATAGGTTCTGTATGTCCGGCCGTACTTGAGTTCCCACAGCCCAAACCCTGACAGCTTCACCTGCAACCGACCATCCACCAGGCAGTTGGAAGGCTTCAGGTTGCCATGGGACTTCAGTGGGCTCCTGTGAAGGAACAGCATGCCCTGGGAGAGTGAAAATGAGCAGATGAGTTAGAGCAGGTACCGGTGGTCACCAACGGAAGGAGAGACAGATGCATAGGAACACAGATGCACAGACCCAGGGTAGGGGACATGGCTATCTCTATTCATTTGTTCAAGAGCCACTGACAGAGCCCCTCACCCAAGGAGTCAATCTGGGCATGGACACCCAAAAAGGAGAAAACAATTTCTGGTCCCTGAAGGCCAGCTTAGTGATCAGACTCCCGAGTTTAAATCCCAGCTCTACCATTTAGTAGAGGGCAAGTCACCTGACCCCTGTCAGCTTCATTCTTCTCATCAAAAGGGAGATGACCATGAATCCTACCTCATAGGGTGGCTGTGGAAATTAAATGCAGTAATGCACGTAAGACACCAGACAATATGCATTACGCAAAGTAAATATCCACTTCAATTTAATAAAAAGTTTATATAAATATGATGAAGAATATGTACTTAATCAAAAAAAGCTTGCAGTGAGTCAGAAAGGCTGTGACATAATAGCCAAGGCCTGGAAACAACCTACGTGTCCCTTGATGGATGATTGGGTGAAGAAGATGTGGTACATATATACAGTGAAATAGTATTCAGTCATGAAAAACGAAATATTTCCATTCCCGACAATACAGATGGGTCTTGAGAGTATCGCGTTAAGCGAGATAAGTCAGAAAAGGAAAAGAACCACATGCTTACACTCATATGCGGGATATAAAGCAGAAAGCAACAGATGAAAACCAAAGCAAATGAACTCAGACACAGACAACAGTATTTTGGTTACCAGAGGGAAGGGGGTGGGGGAAGGCAAAGAGGGTAACGGGGGTCGAATATAGGGTGACAGAAGGAGACCAGACTTGGGGAGGTGAACACACAATGCAACCTATAGACAACCTATTTTAAAACTGTACACTTGAATACTATATAATGTTATTAACCAGTGTCACTCCAATAAATTTACGTTTTTTAAAAAGACGGGCAGTCATAGTGCTTATTCAGCAAGGAGATGGTGGGGCGGGGGTCTTTCCATAGGCAGAGGGGGGCTTGAGGAAACACCTAGAGTTGAGGAGAGAAACAATTATTTGGGAAGCATGGGCAGAAGAGATTAGTTTGGAAAATGAGAAGAGTCATATATGAAACATGATTAGAGAGGCGGCTGTCTGTGTTTCTCTGACATTCCCAAGGACAGACCTAGAAGGAGTGAAATGAAAGTTAAAGGAGGAGAGCTAACTAATTGCAGATGCCAACCATCATAGCCTGGGGCAGTAGAAGGACCCACTGTTTCCATTTCGGTTCTTTATTTCCTTACTTTCCTCAATGGCATTGAGGAAGCATTTAAATACTAGTCATTCAACAACGCCAGTTTCTTGGACTTAAATCACTGACCTAAAGGCCCTCTATATCTTTCATTGGAACCTCTGAATCATTTACTTTCAGAATCTTTTGTTTGGAAGCTGGGAGAAAACCGACAACCTCAGTATGCTGGGCACAGGGCTGTCGTAGAGCCGACTTACCTGCATCAGGCTGGGCGGCCTGCGCTCCTCACACCTGCCGCAGCTGAGAGGTTGCAGGGCAAGAGCGAAAAGGGCAAGCCTCTCTCTCAAGGCTGTTACCAGATCTGTTTGGGTTTGTTTGTTTGTTTGTTTTTAAGTTCAGAGTGCTAACCTTATGCCAGGTGGGGATCGAAGTCCCTTACTTAAACCAGCTAATGTAACACCTAGTGACACGTAGAGGTAGGTGGTTTGACCAAATCCTCATTTTACAGGAAAGAAAAGGGAGAAATGAACTTGGCCCAGGTCCGCAGCAGGCCAGCGATGGAGGTGGGCTGGGAATTCTGCAGTGTGACTCCCAAGCCCAGCCTCTCTACCAACTGCTCCTTTGCTAATACAAGAAGCCTATGAAGGGCAGAGGGTGAGAAGTGATTATTTTAGCTCTGAAGTTCCAGGGACACCCACACTGTAATACGGATTCGTGTTGAACAAATAAGTAACCATAAAGCCTCTGTTGAGACTTACTTAGCACTATGCGTTGAAGTACTGGGAACAGGGGACCTTATACATGTTACCTATCACATTTAGCTTTTGCTGAGACAGGCAATAGTCTCCTCGTCTGTTTCACAGCAAGGAGACTCAGGGTTTTAAACTGCTCCTAAGGAGAGGGGGCAGAGCTGGGATATAAGCCCAAGCTGGGCTGCCTTCAGAGCCCACCTACTTCTAAACCACTAGATTTTACTGTTGCCAGCACCCTGGGCGATTGTAGAGGAAAAGGGGAATGGTCCAAGTGCACCCAATTCTCTTAATACTCTTATACAAGAACAGCCAGCTCAAATGAATCTCAAGCCCAGCTGAGAAGGGGGTGAAGTCACCCATGGGCACGGCCACAAGGAGGCACTGGCCCTCAAAGTTCCAGCAAGGGCTCCTGAATGGACTATTGCCCCCAGACACAGGGTCCTTGGGCCTGTTGGGCACCACCTCTTCCTCCAGCGGTGATGACAGCTTGAGTCACTGTCTCACTTGAGCAAGAGCCCTAAGCCAATACTGCACTAAAAATACAGGCTAATACAGAAAGCAATAAGGAAAGCTGCAGAACAGTGAATATACTACCCTTGCCCCTTAACCCCCGAAAATCAGGAGGGCGTATTCCTTTATCAATGTGGCTTTGAGATGATAAAGTTGAGTCACATTTTAGAAAGCCTCCCATGGCCAGCTCTAAGAGGCTGCAGTGAATTCTGTTTCTTTTAGTAATTTCAAGGAATGCTGGCAGAATAATTGGCCTTGAAGCGCCTAAATGTGCCTTGACCGAGCTCACTGTGACTTCCTTAACCAGTCCTGTCCGTGCACATTCCATTTCAGGAGAAAGCCGTCCTTCCAAAACAAGGTGCCAAGCTGTCTTTCTGGCACAGAGCAGGGGCTAGACTCAGTGACCTAGAGCAGCTGATGTCACCAGGGAGGTTTTCCCCCTTCAATTATCATTCTCATCCACTCCAGCATTTCTCCAGAGAAAACTTTTGGCTTAATGCTTCTTGAAAGCCAAATGTCTACACTGAAAAGGCTAAATCTGTTGGGCATCCCTACCTTGGTGAGAATTCACTAGCTTTCTCTTCACATCTGATATAAATGATGTAGGCTGTTTTGAATGGGGCAGGAGACAGAGCACTGGAAGTCTAGGGCACTTCCCTGGGTTTGCTGGGTAGAGAAGAGAAAGTGGGCGAAGGGAAGGAGAGGAGCCAGAGCAGGAGGGGATGCATGCCATAGCCTAGCTGGTAACCGATCACTGCCACTTCATTAATTTTATATGTTCATTTCCTGGCTCTTTTATTCCTTTTCTCCAGCTAGATTTTAAGGCATGGGAAGTTAGAAACAATCCTTGTCTTCCTATAAAAGAGCCCGGAGTAAGATAAATCATGAAAAGATGCTCAGTAAAGTTTACTGAAATAACAGTGTTGGCCCAGCATCGTCCATAGCGACCCAATTGCAAAGAGGTTTCTGTTTGTCTAACTTGCTTCCCACTAAGGCCTAGGAAATCAAAGTCTCACCAGGCCATAAAGACTCAGCGCCTTAGAAACAAAGAGCAATTAAAGCCTTGAGAAAGAAAAGCCTTTGGATGTCAACAGACCAACCTCACCATTAACCTACATGGAGGCTGAGGGACCAAAAGTCAAAGTCACCCAAGGAGTCTCTGGCCCTGTCCTCCAGCAGGGCAGAGCTTGGGTTCTGCCTTCGTATCCCTCACGACACCCAGGCTGGGCCTTGCCCACAGGAGTCTGCTGGCTGACGGATGGGCTGTTGAATGAGAGACAACCAGCCCTGCTGGTTTTCGGACTGAGGGGCTTCCTCACCAGAACTCAGTCCCAGGTCGTTGGGTTGGTCCTCTCTTATGGTAAAACAGAGGCAGCGAGTTTAGAAGGAACAGCTGTATTGTGGCCCAGGTTGAGGAGATCAGCCTCAGGTCCGTATTGACATGGCCCACCTGACTTACCTTCCATCTATGAAATGGGGCTAATAATAGATTAGCCTTATATTTTGCTGTGAAAATTAAGTAAATTAATATATACAGAGTGCTAGAAAGTATTGGGGCCAAAGTAAACACTAAATACGTTTTAGCTATTATTATTATTAACATTCTAATTATCATCATTATTATTATTATTAATATTATTATCCTCTTTTGGCCACCACAGCCCTCTCTGGCCAAAGTATAGATCTGCCTGCTTATATAAATTCGCAGGTCTGCATCCCCTGCGCAACAGCTTTGTGGTTATTGTGGCACTGATTCCCATTTTCTGGGGAAAGGAATCTGGGACTAGGATAAAGGAAGGAGTATTAGGAATTCCTTTTCCAGCTTGCTTTATGGCCTAGTAATTAGATTTTCTTTTAGGTAAAAAATTCTATCCTAAAATGTAAATACCCTTGTCTTTCCTGATTGGGTTAACCTAGCATCCCTTCTAAATTTAGTATAAAATACTTTATTCTCTTTATATTTACTTGAGATCAGGGAGAGAGAAAAGAATGGGAAAGCTGATTGAAGTGGTAGGTTTTAGAAGTGGGATCACTTTGTTTGAAGAGGAGATCTGAGAAGGACCAGAATTTTCTGGAAAGATTACAGTTTGATTTAACCCAAGACACAGAACAATTCCAAAACACTCTGGTATTTGTTCTTTAAAAAAGTTTACATTATACTCACATTGACTATGTCATACGCAAATGAGAGCTTGAATATCCAGTCCATTTCAGTATCGGAATTTTTCAAAACATCCTGAAAAACACAGTTATTTAAAATATCGCCAGGGCCCGGCCGGGCATGATTCAGCGGTTGAGCATCCACCTAGGATCCAGGAGATCAGGGTTCAATTCCCGGTCAGGGCACATGCCTGGGTTGCGGGCTCGATCTCCAGTCGGGGGCACAGGAGGCAGCCGATCAATGACTCTCTCCTCATTGATGTATCTCTCTCTCTCTCCCTCCTTTCCTCTCTCTGAAATCAATAAAGATGTTTAAAAAAACAAACAAACAAAAAAAAACAGAGAAAAGAAAAAGAATTATTTATAAAAAAAATTAAAAAAATTTATCACCATGGATTCAACCTGAAGCCCAGTGAGCTTCGTATGTTAAATGGATTTGGTTCTAATACATTGGATAGTTTTGACCAGACTAATACAACCTGACAGAGCTGAAAACTTTCCCAGGAAATATCACCTGACTCAGTAGTGAGAAAGTTACTCAGTCTTGAGTTCTATAAACACTTCCTTGTTCCTGACTTAAAGTGAATGGTCACATACCACAGGTAGGGATGGGCCCAGGAATGCAATTCAGGAGTAGCTGTGACAGCTAAGGAGATGCAACCAAGCTCAGACGTTTTCCATCCAGAACAAAGGAAACCAGATACTTGGCAACTCTGCTAATCGGATCCCCTGCAGGCAGCCCAACAAGATAATTCAGGTCTTGCAAGTAGACCAGAGAGGAACAGTTCTTGGACCGAGGGGCAAAAGCACTGATCAAGCTCTTCATTAGCAGCTGCTAATCAAACCTAAGGTAAGATTTGCTATTGTGCTTACCTTAAGACTTCCTTTTTTACAATACTGAGTGATAATGCAGATGTTGGGTGGTTCTGTGCAAACACCAAAGAAGTGAACAATATTTTCGTGTCTTAATTCGTATACCTGAAAATAATAATGGTAATAATAGCTTATGATTATAGTATGTCCTCTGAGCTGGGGACAAAGCTATGTGCTTTATATACTTTCAGTTAATTCTCACAAAGACCCTGTGAGGTAAGAACTATAACTGCTCCCATTTTACAGATGAGGAAACTGATGCCCAAAAGGTAAAGTAACATATGGAAGATTATACCACTTGCTAGTGGCAGAGTTGGGAGGCAAATCCAGGCAGTCCGCCTCTGGCATATAAATTAGAGGAATGATCAAAGTCTAACCTTAGCCCGGAGATTAACTAAAATCACGTCACAGTAAATAGACCCAGCCCTGCTTCCTGGTGTTGATGGCTGTCAAAGGCAGCGTGTGAGCCACTGCAGATCACAGATTCGGAGTAAAGAGTCAGACCCCATGAACCTGACTTCCTCTGAGGACCAGGTTCAAGAGGGGTGAGCAGCCATCACAGACACAAAGAATGAAGATGCAGAATTAAGGCCAGGGAATGAGCAAGGCTAAGAGGGATCCCAGGTCTCCGGTGACTGAGTAAGGCCTAAAAGTCTGTCTAAAGTCAGAGCTGTCGGGGGGGGGGGGGGGGGGGGGGGTGAAGGGGGGGGTGAAGGAGGGGGCCAAGTTCAGGGAAGCTGCTTTCCATCCGTGTTCCTTTGGACTGGGGCCACTCCCTCCCCAGGTGGGAACAGGAAACTGGCAAAGAGGGCCAGAGAACAGCGCCGCTTTGTCTCCTCCCGGGGCGGGGTCCTCACCAGCCGGATTTCCTGCAGCACAGATGGCTTCCTGATCCAGGCTTCTGCTTGGTCATCGACATAGCAGATGGCCACATGGTTTCCCTGGAACCAGAGACAAAGTGGAATGTTCTTAACCCAAGGTGATCCAGAAAAAGCTCTACTCAGAAAAATCTAGGAAGGGGAGCGGGAAGACTGGGAAGGCCTATGAAAAGGATCTTCAAGCTCCTCGCTGCCCAAATCAGCCCTAAGGAGGCACTGTGGTAGGTCCAGGTGCTGAGCCAGCTGCTCAACACAAGATCTTAAGGAACAGGCCCAGCCGGTGTGGCTCAGCGGTTGAACATTGAACCTATGATCCAGGAGATCTGGGTTAGGTTCCAGGTCAGGGCACATGCTGGGGTTACGGGCTTGATCCCCAATAGGGGGCTTACAGGAGGCAGCCAATCAATGACTCTCATCATTGATGTTTCTGTCTCTCTCTCCCCCTCTCCCTTCCTCTCTCTGAAACCAGTAAAGATATATTTTAAAAAACCCAAAAAACAAAAAACAAAAAAACCTCAAGTAACAGGCCTTACAGTCCTGCAAGGCGGGAATGAGTAGCCCATTCCAAGATGGGATCCCTGAAGTTAGGTAATCTGTCCAAGGTCACGCATTTGTCGGTAGTATAGCCAAAATTGGAGCATCTGACTCCAACGCTATACTTTTTCTATTATATAATAATGTCCCATTATCACTCAGAAGAATAGTAAGTTGAGGTCATAAAAGTAAGTCTGGAGTCAGTCACCTGGTTCAAAGACCATTTCTACCCCTCACTACCTACATAGCCTTGAGCAAGGGGTTTAACCTTTCCAAGCTCCATTTCCTCATCTGTACAATGAAGATTAAAAATAATAACTATCTCATAGGATTGTCTTAAAATATGTTAACTCTGTTAACTCAATGCCTGGCACAGACAGCCATAGCGGTCAGGGGAATGAAGGGAGGGTGGGAAGGGGCAGGTGGGAATTGTGCTGCAGGCTCAGCAGTCCCTGTTCATGTATAGAAGCATCAATACCCATGACTGATTCATCCCTGCTGAAGTACCAAAAATGAAACAATCCCTGCTCTAGGACTACACTGTCCAATAAGATAGCCACTAGCCCTATGACAGCAATTAAACGAAAATTACATACACTGTAAAATTCAGTTTCCCAGTCACGCTGTTTGACAGTCACGTGACGGTGGTGGCTGCCGTTGGACTGAGCCGATCTGGAATATTACCATATTCATAGAAAGCTCTATTTGACAAAGATGAGTCTCACACAGAAGCCAGCACAGGAATCACCTGGGAGTTCAGTAGGGTAAATGCACAACCTCGGGCCCTACCCCAGACCTGCCGAACCAGAACCTGCACTTCAACAAGAGCCTCTGGTGATCCATGGGCACATTAAGGTTGAGAAACACGAGTCTGGAGTCAGAAGACTACCTGGAATTTACTTGGAGATGTCCTCCCATTCAGAATGCCCTGCCAGACGGAAGGGACACACAGAGAACGGGACAGAGACACACCCTTCATTCAGCCACCTTGCTCTCGGAAGTACCTCGTAAAGCCCCACCGGGGCATGAAAGAGCCCTTCCCCCTGCTGGCTCTTGACAAAGGAGCTGAAGTCCCCAGAAACCATCACACTAGACGCGTTGGGGCTGTTTCCTCTTGACGCAGGTGTGCCTCTCCGTGGCTGTAAAATGGGACACGATCCAGGTCACACCACCTCTTCTCTGAAGCTTCCCCAATGCTGAGACATTGAAGCCCTCCATCTGCAGGGCTTCTGTCCCATCAGGCAGACACCTCTTGGAGCACTTGCCTCCCCCGATTGTATCTCATCTGCAGCGCATCCCGTGCCTTGAGCTATGTTGGGCCTACAGGAGACGTGCAACCCGTGTGTGATGGGCACATGAAACTTACTGTCTTAGTCATCAGTAGATTAGAGGCGGTAACGTGGTTTTGAAGATCACTAGATGCTTTCCAGAAAACAGCTTTAATATTTGAGCTTATATCTACAGGATAATAGAACTGGCGACCATCCGATCATTTTAAGTATTCACAAACTGAGGCCCAGGCATGATGTTCCCAGAGATATTCAGCAAGGAAACAGTAGGCCTAGAACCGGAACTCAGGGTTTGAGGCTCTCCGTTAAGTGCTCACTTTATAAATGAGTCAATCTCTGCTCTCATAAGCTCCTGGATGAGGTCCCTTCCACAAATCACCGGAAGTTAGCATGAAAGTGGACGTCTGGGCCAGGTGTGGCCTTACCTTGTCCTGGGACAGAATGGTGATGTCATTATAATTGATCTGCCACCACATGTCTCTATTTTGCCTCTGCAGTTTTCCCTTCTGCATCCTTAAAATCAGCCCTATGATGACAGTTCCCAAGACAGTGATCAGGAGGGTCATCGGGAGAATCACAGCAGTCACACCTGGGGGGACACAGACATACCATCACTCAGGCCTGCCTAAGAGCAGAAGTGAGAACATCCTGCCTTGGCCTGGCCCTGCCAAGCAGATGCCTCAAAGGGCACCTCGGCAACCCTTCAGACTTGTTTCTTCCAGGAATGCTTTTCTGACCTTCCCTCTGGTTCCCATGGCAACTGCACTCACTTCCCTCTCTATAGAAACTTTCACTGTAGAGAAATGATAGTGATGGCTTCTCATACCACCACCACGTTTTATTAAACATTTACTATGTGCTCTCTTTAAAGCTGTTTCTCAGGTATGATCCATCTAATTCTAGGGCTGGGCCCCTAACCATTGGGGAATAGTCCCCTGTCTAGAATCTTTCTACCACCTTAGAAATGAAGTTCCCGAGCTGCAAATCTCAGGATTTCCTTAGAGCAGAGGTTCTTAACAGGGGAGGTGGTTGGTGTTGCCTCCTTAGGGGATATTTATTAGTAATGTCTGGAGATATTTTGGGTGGTTACAACCAGAGGGTACCACTGGCATCTAATGGGTGGAGGCAGAGATGCTGCTAAGCAGCCTATAATGCACAGGACAACCCCGGACCCCCAACAAAGATTGTTCCACGCAAAACATCAGTTGTGCTGTTGCTATTGAAAAGCCCTGAAGTGGAGAAGCCCTTCCTGTTATCCTCTCCAGGAGCCCATACTGACCTGTAAAAGCGAGCTCACTTTCATTGTAAAATCCACAGCCAGGTCTGTCTGCAAAAAGGGAGCCATGGGGCCAAGTAATAGTGGAGAAATTCCTCATGGGTCTTTAAAAAACAGAAGACAATTAAAGGTCAGTGCCCACTCGATTTAGTCTATTTGTCTCTACCTCAGGTATAGCAAGGGCAAATAAAATACAAATGTCATTTGCAAAATGTAGGCCTTGCTCTCTTAATTCAAATGTCTGCTGACCCATCCAATTTTCCCACTTGCCTAGACTCTTCAAACCCAGCCTTCAGGTAATCTAATTCATGGAAAAGCAGTATCTTTTTACAGAGTAGAATAGCTGATTCAATCTTTTGATTTAGACCATGTCACTTCTGATTTAAAAGGCGGTGTGCCAATTCTCCAATGTTGCTGGGACTTTCTCCCGTGTTTGATATAGACAAAGCTTGTTACAGAGCGCCTTGACATTTCACAGAGCAAAACATCTCCCCCCGCGAGAGAATGCCTGTTTCTACAATCCTAAGGACCTAGTCTGCCATGGTTATTTTATTTCCTGGGGCAACCCACTTTGATACATTAAAGTTCCATAAGAATATGAGAGGAAAAAATGTCAAATCGAGTCTGGATTGGGGGTGGTGAAGGTGGAGGCAAGTGGAAATTGAATTAAGCTTTAGGTTTCCTTTCAGTCTTCTCATTGATATGTAGCTGAGAGCACAAAAACAGACTTTTTCCAGAGCTTCTTGAGTACTGGAAACCCAGGAACACCCAGGTCCTGGTGTCCACAGGACTCTCTGTTTTGGAGTCTGGCTGACAGGAGGAGGCTGTTTCCCTGACTGTGCTCCCAACCCTCTAGGGGGCGCTGTGCTCCACCACCCCTGGACCAGGGCCTCTCTCTCTGAGACCAGGCACCAGTGTTACTTTCCCTGCTGGAGCAGCAGAGGAAGCCCAGGCCCCTGTGGAGGTGCAGTTAGAGGACATTGTGCAGAATCTGAAATGGCCAAGCCAATCCTACAATCAAGGGCAAGATGGCCTGAAAGACCCAAAGACAATCTTTATGAGTTCAGAATGCACCAGGCAATGTGTGGTGGATCCTAGGAGCTGGATCCCAAACTGGTCTTCCAGCAAGACCCAGCCATCCCTCACCTCCCAGATCTCTTCCTGTAGCATGATCTAAACTCAAAGAAATTACCCCCAATTACCTGATTACTTTCTGAGTCCCACCAGTACCTGATTACTTTCTGAGAGCTGTCATAGTGAAGGACAGGAAGGAAGACGGACCAGTTTCTGGATTTCTGCAGAGCATAGACCGAGTAATCCATACACCTTTCTCCCTGGGAGTTCACAAACACTGGGCCGGTGATTCCTGGAAAGAGAAGAGACTGCACATGGTTAAGGAAGACAGAGAGGAACTCATGACTCGGACTCATACCAGCAAAACCCCCTCCCTAGCAGCCACTGAAAGCAGTGGGATTTTTGCCATTTCAGGGGATCTAAGAGAGAGCAGGAAAAAAGCTAGTTCAGAGGTGGTACCCTAGTGGGGCTCAAGGGCCACTTGGGGCAGGCAGGTGTGTTCTATTAGGCCTATGCTAAAAAAAAAGTTTCCAACTAAAACCCCAGGTGTCTGCTTCCTTAGAACAACCAGATGTGACAAAAAGAGCACAAATGACATGGAGGCAGCTGACTGGGACTGGGGACAGTTGCCACCTCCAGATGCTAAAATCCCCCTCCCCCCACCCCAGGCCCTGGGGCAGAGTTTTCAAGCTCTGTTCTCCCCTTTCCTCCTGGTTCTGGCTTGTGCTCAGGCATTGGCGTGGTGCTCAGCCCAGGCCCCAGTGTGTTCTCTGCTCTCACTTAGGATGTGGTCAACCCCATGCACAAAGACACATCCGAGAGTCTGGAGGAATAAAGTTCAGCTCATCCACACCCCAAACTAGAACCGGGGGTCTGACACAGGACTTACTGCTAATTTATTCCCGCTGGGGACAGGATACAAAAGTACCATCTATGAAGCACCTATCATGTGCCCAGCACTGCGGGTTGGGTGGTGATGATCTCACACACCTAGTCCCAGTGGACCCTGCAGAGCAGGCACCATCATCCACTCCTAACAAGCAGGGCTTGGAGGCAAGACCCCTAGATAAACCACCACCATTTATTGAGCACATATTATGTGCCAAGCCCTTGATATATTTTAATTAATCCTCAGTGTTACACAACAGTGGAGAACTTGGCCACAGAGAAAGGTGGGCATTATTCTGAATTCCAGCTCCACCATGTAGTAAATTTGTGACCTTGGCCAAGTATATCACCTTCCTACCGTGGGTTTACTCACCTGTGTTCTGTAATACAGATAGTAATAGCACTATTGCCTCATGGGTTGTGTGAGGATTAAGCGGGATAGCATGCAGAAGCTCTTGGCACCCAGCGTGCTGTAAGGTAAGCGCTCAGTAAATGCTGGCTGTTACTATTACATGTGGCAGGAGGTATTATCTCCGCCTTAGGAATGAGAAAACTGGAGTACAGGAAGGTGACAGCAGTTGGTCAGCTCCCTGGGTGATTTCAAAACAGTTCATGTCTAAGACTGTCCTCACCTTGACAAGGAAAGTGAAATGGGATTGGCCCCGTGTTTAGAGCGTGAGAGTCACGAATGAGGCCCAGGGCCCCATCAGCGAGGGATGGGATGGGAAGGGTCAAGGACCCTAGGAGGCACATCCCACTCTCTTGACTTTTATTCTTGATGGACCAGTTTGAAACCAGCTGTGGGTGAGGCTCTGGGGGCAAGGGAATAAGATGCCCCAGAGGCCCCCTCACCTGATCCAACAGCCTTTTGGACAGAGCCAGAGAGTGTACTGTGGCAGCTGGGAGGTTTAACCTCAACCATCCCTTCCAGAAGACCAGAATTCCCACGAGAAAGAGGAATCCTATAGCTCAGTGTGAGGCAGGCCCTGGAATAAACCATAAAGCGCATGCTCAACATCCCAGAGCCCCACTGACAGGAGAGGCAGGCCAAGCTCTGTACACACACACACACACACACACACACACACACACACACACACACCAGCAATCAAGCCGCTTACCCTGCAGTGCAGTCCAGTTAACACCTTTCAGAGTGCTGACCAGCTGCCGCCCATCCCGGAAATCTCTCCCAGCCTTTACCATGAACTTCACTGTCTGAGCATAGAGCAGGGCCGAGTCGTGAAGGTAGGCTGCGTAAGGGCTCACCTTCAAGGATGGAAGCAAATGCAGTGTTTAAAAAGGCCCACGGCCTCCTGAGTCACAGCCCATGGCTCAGTTAGGAGGAATTTCTCTCCATTGTCTTAACAGAGTAACGCATGTTCTCCATCCATTCCACCAAAAGGAGAGGGCCCTCTGTGTGCCTGAGTCTGGGCTATTAAACCTGGGTATCATAATCTTCACTTTTCCTCGATAGGCTCATCTGTCCAATTAGATCGCCCGATCCTTCAGGCCAGGAATAGCTCTTTAGGCCATAGGTGGGTGGGCATATGGTCTAATTGAAAGAGGGTAGATTTTGGATCCAGTGTGGCCTTTCTACTCACTGGCTATGAGATTTGGGGTAAGTTCTATAACCTCTCAGAATCTCAGCTCCCTCATTTATAAGATAAAGGCACTGTCCTGGTGAGTATAAGCACTGTTAAATGAGGCAGGATAGGTATACTACCTATCGTGCTGCCTGGCACATAGTAGGCCTTCAATACGTGTTCATGTCTGTTCATTTAGCCAACAAACATGCAAGTGCCCAAACTAAGTGCTAGGCACATAGAACCTGGTACGGAACTGACACTTAATAGATGACTCCCCGAGTGCTCATTGACTGATCGCCTTTCCTTGTATGTCGGTACCCACAATTGGCCACCTTGCTCTTAATGGAACACCTGTCACCAGTGGCCCATCACTGGAAGTAGCTCCAGTTCATGTGTGTATGTGTGTGTGTGTTAGGGGTGTGGGCAAAGAAGAAGGGAAATAAAAGGGAGAATATTAAAGCCAAACATACAAATATCCTCAAAAAAGGGAGGGGCAGGGACCTGCGCAGTGAGACCCTGTCTCAGACCTGCTCTTCTGCGGAGACGGAGCTGTGGAAGGGCGGCCCCCTCAGCCTGCGGTAGACTTCTTGTCGGAAGCCTTCGTCTCCAGCACCTTCTCCGTATGAGCTGAGGGCAATGAGAAGCACAGACTCGTAGATGGTAGGGAAGTGCCCCCCCTTCTGATTGGTTAATACCTCCTTCCAAAAACTGTCCTGAAATATAATGAAATCAGTATAGTCATTATGAGGGAGACATCCTGTACAACAGAAGTGCATCGAGTCAAGGTTGAATTTGAATCTCTACATGCTAGCCCGGGGAAGCACAATGACTCTGGAAGGCCTGCCTTGAAAGGTCCACATTCCCTAGCTGCCATGGAGGCAGCGAGAAGGAAGCCAGCAAACAAGCAAACAAACAAACAAACAAAATCAAGTCCATGTGGAACATTCTCTAGGATACCACATGTTAGGACACAAAACAAGTCTAAATAAATTTAAGAAGACTGAAAGCATATCAAGCATCTTCTCTGACCACAATGGTATGAAACTAGAAAGCAATTTAAAAAAACAAACCTGAAAAATCCATAAACACATGGAGGCTGAATAAAACATATGGTTGCTAAACAATGAAGGGGTTAACAGTGAGATCAAGGAAAGAAAAGACACTTTGAGGCAAATGAACATGAAAACACATCAAACCCAAATACACGAATACATTCAAAATGGATTAAAGACTTAAATGTGAGACTTGAAACCATAAAACCCCTGGAAGAAAACATAGGCAGTGAACTTTCTGACATTTCTCTTAGTAATATTTTTTCTGACATATCTCATTGGGCAAGGGAAACAGAGGAAAAAATAAACAAATGGGACTAAAACATGCTTTTTTTTAAATTTTATTCTCACTTGGGGATATGTTCAGTGGTTAGAGAGAGAGAGAGAGAAACATCGATGTGAGAGAGAAACGTTGATCAGTTGCCTCCCGAAAGCTCCCTGACCCAGGATTGAACCTGCAACCTTTTTGGTGCACAGGACAATGCTCCAAGCAACCAAGCCATCCAGCCAGGTGGGACTAAAAAGTTTTTGCACAGCAAAGGAAAACATCAACAAAATGAAAAGACAACCTACTATGTGGGAGAAGATATTTACCATTGATACATCCAATAAAGGATTAATACCCAAAATTTATAAAGAACTCTTACAACTTAGCACCAGAAAAACCCCCAAGCAATCCAATTAAAAAGTGGGAAACGGACCTGAATAGCCACTTCTCCAAAGAGGACACACAGATGGCCAACAAACATATGAAAAGATGCTCAACATCACTAATGATCAGAGAAACACAAATTAAACCCGCAATGAGATATCAGCTCGCACCTCTCGGAATGGCTGCCACCAACAAACACACGAGTGGCAAGTGTTGGCCGGGAAGTGGAGAAAAGGGAGCCCTCGTGCACTGTTGAGGGGAATGCAGACTGG
Organism: Miniopterus natalensis; assembly: GCF_054644295.1. Lineage (NCBI taxonomy): Eukaryota > Metazoa > Chordata > Mammalia > Chiroptera > Miniopteridae > Miniopterus > Miniopterus natalensis. The sequence continues at coordinate 49,416,387 of NC_142094.1, forward strand.
TGCAGCCGCTCTGGGTAAATTCTTCCAGCTCAGGAGCGACGGCCTCTCAGGGCTGGGGTGAGTCTGCAGCGAGCGAATGCATGTGGCACATAGCAAGCTCTCCACACCCATAGCCTCCTACTGCAGGAGCCATTCGGGGGTCATCGACACCCACCTCTAACTGCTGTAAAATGATGAAGACAAAATCCCCTGCGTGGAGTCCCAGGTTCTCTGCAGCCAGCAGAATAATTTTTGCATCCTCTGAGCTGCAGATCAAGATGATAACTATAAGAGAGAAAAAAGTCAGCCAATTGCACGTGATCATGCACATGAACATGTAACCCTCATTTTTCAATCATGAAGCATGTAACCCTTATTTTCAATTTATCAACCCTGTTCCATAACCCTGAACAAACAGTTACAAGCTAGTGCCAGGAAATAGCCAACCGTAAGGGTTAAACAATGCTTGTGTTGGCTTCTAGACATTGCTTTGCTAGGTTCCCACGCCCTCCATGCCAACCAGGGTGCAGTTTTGCCTTTAAAGTCTCCCTGTAAAGACTGTTCGGGGCTGCGAGGCTGTTTAGGGCAGGAACGCCCTCATAGCTGCTGGCTAATAAATCTCCAAATGCTCAATTTGGTCTTTGTGTGAATTAATCTCTCGAGAACTGGGTATAACACACACACGTGCGTGTACTTTTGAAAGTCTAGCCTGAAACTGCTCCCAATGAGACGTGAACATTTTCTTCCCCTGAGCACGCGATAGGGAGGAGGAATGCCGAAACTGTCCCCAGGTGCACCACCAGCAGCACCCCAAACGGCAGCCCTGCCCTGCAGAACTGAGGTCCCCCCTGCAGCTCTCTCCCAAAATGCAAGTCAGAAAGGTTAAGTCCGCTTCTGTGCTCTCCTTTCTGTTTCATTGGCTCCCAAAGACGTATCTGGCTTGTTAATCAGCAGCCACACAGGAGGAGTTGAGGGACCTAGAATCAGGACCATTCAGACTTTCTGAGTTGGGATGGGGGAGGGGAAGGAGGCGGCCATGGTACTTTTCTTCCATTCTAACACATCAGCACGCATTCTGACGACACACAAATGACATAGTGATATTCTTTAAATAAGGTAAATTATAATCTACTTCTCTGAGTTCCGACCATGTGCCAAGCACTGTGTTAACTAAGCCCAAAATACAGCAGTGAGCAAGGCAGAAGGCCCCTGCCCTCAGGGGGCTGACAGACAGACACTATACCAGTGAATCACGGCAGACAATGGGGCTGCAGATGGCACTCCAGGCCAAGGATCAGCAAGTCCCAAAGTGCCAAGGCTGGAAAGTTTATTGAAGAACAGAAAGGAGTCAGTTACTAAACAGGCTAGAAAATAGAGCCTTATAAGCACCACAACAAAAATAATTGATATCATATGTTGGCCAGTTACTATGTCCAGACACAGTGCTAAGGACTTCATACACACAACCTTATGCAATCCTTACTTTTCTATGAGGTAGGCAGTTGATATTATCTCCATTTTCCAGATAAGGTATCTGAGGCACAGAGAGGTTAAGGTATTTGCCCAGGAGCACACAGCTAGAAAGTATTAGAGGTTGGTTTCTCCAGAGTCCATGCTCGGAACAACAGCCCAAGTCCAAGACCCAGCCCACCTGGAAGATGCTTCCAGAGCTTATTCATTGAGTCATAACACTCTAGCATATGAGATTTCACTTTAAGGTTTTTAAATGTTTTTATAGATTTCAGAGAGAGGAAGGGAGAGGGAGAGAGAGATAGAAACATCAATGATGAGAGCGAGTCATTGATCTGCGGCCTCCTGCACACCCCCTACTGGGGATCAAGCCTGCAACCCAGGCATGTGCCCTGACCCGGAATCGAACAGTGACCTCCTGGGTCATGGGTTGATGCTCAACCACTGAGCCACAGCGGCTAGGATTTCACTTTAGATTAAAAACTATTGTTTTTGGTGGTGATGTCAACCAAGAAGGAAAATTGTTTTTATTTATCATTAATTTTATACCCTGTTTCCATCTGCTTTTTACACCCATAGAAAAAAGAAGAGTTTCTATTTGCTTTTCCTATTTGTCTCTCCAAACACAAGCAATAGAAGATTCTTTTCTACTTACCCCTGGCAGTTGCTGACATGTTCCTGAGATTCTCCTGCAGGAGGGCTGGATCATTGTTGGTGTATCTGACCCTGGCAGTGATGGTGAAATGGGGTTTGAGCTCATTCTCTACAACCCTCCACAACTCATCCACTCCATCCCAGGAGGAAGTCCCAGAGTGACCTCCGAACATCCCAATGTGTTTCCAGCCTAGGTACTGGAGACTTTTCTGGAGCACGTCACCAAGTTCACGCATGGGTGGCACAAGTTTCACACAGGTGTCATACAAGAAGCCGTTCTTCAGTTTTTCTGTTTGTCCAACAAAGTCAAACATGGGGATATTCCACTCAGAAGCCAGCAAGCCAATAACCTTGAAAGCAACCAAAAGGGAGACTTTTCATAATTATAATTGAGTTTATGCTACACTCAAACCCCATTGTGAGGTATCGCGTACCTTTTGGACTGACTCTCTGGGTCATGCTGGAGCCTGTCTTTTGGAATATTGATAATAATGTCTTGTATCCAACATGTTTACTATGTGCAGAGCACTGTGCTATATAAGAGCTGACATATATCATCACAATTTTTACAACATTTCCATGAGGCAGGTACTATCATTACCCCCATTTTATAGATGAAAATATAGGGGCACAGAGACGTAAGTTACAAACTAGCAAGTAGCAGAGCAGGATTGGAATATGGGCGATATATACCCCGAGCCCACACCCATGGCTACTATTCATTCCCTCAGTGTTTCTTTCTTACTGTGTTCCTTAATTGTTTCTCATTAGAAGCCTACTATTTACAAGAAACATTAGGAGTTTCTCTTAAAGGAGTTTGTGCTCTATTACAGGAGCTAAGACATATAAAAGTAGCTAGAGAGTTACACATGCCATTCACTATTTACAAACAATAGATTCATAGGCGTTTAGAAAAGTGAGAAATTATTTCTGATTTTGGACTTAGGGACGTAGAGGTGAGGATGGAGGGCTGAAGAAAGGCTCTCTGTGATTTGAGCTTGACTTTAAAGAATGGGTAGGTGTTGGATAGTGGGAAATAGGTCAAACAGGGACTTTCAGAAGGGAACAAGATTTAAATTCAAACTTAAACTTAATTCTACAGCACCCACTAGTGATAGTTCTGAAGGATTTTTGAGAGTGAGAACTGTGATGCGCCTTCCCATTTAGGCTTTGCATCAACACCTAAGCGTGAGATACCCAAGGACTTCCCAAAGCCAATCCCATTAACTAAACACATACAAGACATTGGTTTCTCTCATTTTCTTGCTCTAGCTTATCACAATGTCATACTCTTTTCCCACTTACCTTTACCATCACTGAATAATTTATGACACACGCCGAAGGGAAACCTACACAAACAAATGATATTTTCCTATTGAAAACCAGGCATTAATTTTCTTAATTTTTCTGAGCCATGTGGCTCACAGCATTAAGATAAATAATCAGTCTATCTATAACAGCGCCAAGTCCAAACAGTTAACAAGTTTGTTAGTGAACATCGGCAACTTACAGTTATTGATTTGGAAGGCTTTCTTTAAAGAGAATATTAACTGTTCTAATTACATGGTCTAATTACATCTCAAAGAAACAGTACCCAAGACCTACACCGTGATTATTTTAATAATGCCATCTTTGTCAAGAGATTATTCAAATCTGTCCCATCATCTTTAAGACCACCCCCTCCAAAGGAAACTCAGCCAGAGTTTCTAGAAGGTTGAATACCTCTGCTGCTTCTGGGCATGCTGGTCCAAACAGGGCAGAAATCTGTTCCCTCTGGACCTGGTTGGTGAAAATAGCAAGACACTCCTTGGGGTTGCAGGTTGAGTTGGTATAAGTGAACTCCCAGCTGAAGTTTCCAAGGTCCGAGTGGATCTTGTCCATGGCAATCTGGAGGCCCGCACCCAGCCTTTGCACGCTGAATGGATGGGAGATGTCCCAGGGAGCTTGGAAGCCCACGGTGAGTTTAGCAGCTTCAAGCCGAGTCACCAGCACCCTGGCAAAGAGTGTTAGAGCTAGTATTGGGTGGGCATCGTGGCATGCAACCACCAAACAGAGCCCAGATTGAAGTGGGGCCTCAGCACTTGTCCAGGGCGCCATGGAGAGCGCCTAACACCTGGATTACTGCAAAACTAGGAGAGGCTCAGCCTCCTGACCACTCGTGCCCGGAGCTTAAATGATAGTGCAGAGTTCCCCGAGGACCACAGCTTGGTTTCTATTCAGTGCCATTAATTAGCCGAAATCTTTTCAGAATCTGTCCTAACACATCTAGAAGCAGCAGTCTTGTTGAAAGAGGCGAGGGAGGGAATCCGCAAGGCCCTGTTAATTGATCCAATGGACACCACTGACAAATTTTATGGTCCTGGGCAAAGCACATGACCCCAACTCACCCCCCAGCCCCGGGATCCCTCTATGCTACTTAAATAAGAATTATGGGAACCACTCAACTGTAGGCAGATGGCCTGGGTTGGAATTCTGACTTCACCATGTTAGTTGTGTGGCCTAGGACATGTTACTTCCTCTCTCTGTGCCTTCATCTCCTGATAGATAAAATGGGGGGTTAACTGTAATGGGATCTTCCCCTAAGTAATATGGTAAGGATTAAAAGAGATCATGTAAGTCCTGAAATCAGCAAAATGCCTGGGCAAAGAGGGCCACTTTTCCATGATTAGATAACTGTGATGATGATGATGATGACCATGATTGATGATGCTGATTTCATAATAATCATAATTATCACCTGCTAAATTAATCTTATAATTTTTCTAGAACAAGTGAGCTAATGGCTATGAGAGGGTTTACTCACAACTGGCACAGTCAATGTCCCTCACCCTGGCTTAGGACACCAGGGAGAAGCTTCTAATGAATGAACGCTAGCTCTCAAAGCTTGATCTAAGGACCACCTACATCAGTCTCTTCTGATGGTTAAAAATACAGATTCCAGGCGCTCTCTCTCCTCTCCCAGGAAATCAACTCGCAAAGTCATCTGAGTCTAAAGATATCCTCTATCTAATCACAGGCAAAATTCCATGGATTTTTTTTTTTTTTTTTTTTTGGCTCAGATGCTTACCAGATATATGTGGCCTTGGGCAAGTCAGTTTAACCTGGATCTTAATTTTCTTAACTTCAGAATTAGTTTAAAAACGCCCCTTGAAGAAGGATGTTGTAAAGTTATGGTGAAATTACACAATAACCTAGCGCAGTGCCTCAGGTTAAGAAGGAATTTGGTAAAGGAGTACTCCCAATGGGTGTATCATTGCATAAGTCATGATCTCAAAACTAGGAATCTAGGAACAATATATTATACTTTCTATGTCCCCTCTCACCCTCCCATATATAAATGTCTTAAAATGTGTACTCCAGCTCTGGGTAATTTTAGATTCTTTGTGTTTACAGATTTCCTTTCTCTGAGGATCTTTGAGGCCAGGTGACTATGTGTGTCCCTCTTTGGATCCTCAGATCTAGCACAGTTTGGGACCTTATATATGCAAATTAATATTAATCATGATAAGCATAAGTATTTTTTTGTATTCCTAAGTGCTTACACGTGAGCATGGTGGAAACCAGAAGACAATACTGATGATGTTCAGCACTGGTGAGAGTTTAAAAAACAGACATGCACTGCTGGTAGGTGTGGAAAGCCATTTTTCCAACATGCATTCCAAAGCCTTAACAATATATGGATCTTTGACTCAAAAATCCCAAATTTGGAGACTTATCCTAAAGAAATAAGATCTTACAATAAGATTTTACTACACTGGCTGTTTTAAAATCAGTCAAAAATTAGACAATTTTTTTAAATGTATATGTCTTTATTGATTTCAGAGAGGGGAAGGGAGAGAGAGAGATAGAAACATCAATGATGAGAGTCACTGATGGGCTGCCTCCTGCACGCCTCCTACTGGGGATTGAGCCCGCAACCCGGGCATGTGCCCTGACCGGGAATCGAACTGCCACCTCCTGGGTCATAGGTCGATGCTCAACCGCTGAGCCACACCAGCTGGGCAGTAAACATGTTTGTTAAAAATAAACACTACAGACTTGCATTTGTGGAGAGAAAGCTTGGGGGTTAAACTCACGCTGTCTGGATTCTCAGGTCAGAAGCATCTCAGCCTGACCTGGGCCCTCACACTTTGAGGCACTTGGCTTACCTCTGTGGGCTCTAATTATTCTCTGAAGAGTTCAGCCCCTTCCACTTACCATTTCTCTCAGAGATGGAGAGAGACAGAGATGCGGTGGTCCAGGTAATGATAATCACCTGGAAACCATTGCCATAGTAACAAGCCCACCCACTTTGTGCCAAGTGCTTCATTGGCTAGAGGGGAAATGCCTGAGGTTAGAACCAATTTAGTGGGATTTGCAGGAACTGTGGTTGCTGGAGAGAGCATGATGTTTTCCAGTCCTCGTTCCTTCTAGGAGATTCTTATGCCTACAGATTACCAGGAGCATTGCGGTTGCTGGGAAAGACAGGTTGTTTCATCCAACAATGATGCTTTAGAAGAAAAGTATGCCCAGCAGAGGTGCAGAGGTTGGCTCCCTGTGTCGGTGGGGGTGGTACTTTGATTCTTAGCTACTTTACCCATCTCTGCTTCCTGAGAGACTATCACAGAGGGAGGAATCCTTCTATCTAAATTACGGTTTCCTCGATGTTGACCAGCCTGGACCATAAACCAGGTACGGGGCTAACTGTTCAGCATCTAAGGTCAAATAAGATTGGCTGTGACCAGGGTGGTGGGGTTTTCATGAAACCTCCAGCATTTTTCTAGCTGCGCCCCCCCACCCCTGCTTTCCCTTTGTATCCCTTCAATTTATAAATCAGTGGTCTGACCATGCTTAGAGAGCTGAAGGGTTAGAATGTGTGGGTTCGAACTTCTCCAGAAGGTTAAGAGGCAGGTAAAGGTGCCTGGCCATCTGGAAGAGGGAGATGGGCTGCATTGTCCTGGAGGGAAGGACAAAGGGAGAGGCACCCGTCACGCCTGCCCTCGCACACTCTCGTGAGTCTCAGGGTGTCTTCCTGGAAAAGCATCAGCCTCAGGCTTCCCTGAGTGAATTAGACTGTAGCTGAGCCTCCATTTCCATTCCTAAAAAATGGGGAAATGGCAGGGGGCAGAGACCTCTGACCTTACCAGCTTGTTGCCCTAAAATCCCAGGACTTTGTTGGCTTCATAACTAACCAAGTACTCCACGCTTGGTGGTGGCAGCCAATTTCTTTCCAGGTGTCGCTCACAGGTTCCTAAAGGGAAGGTTCCTGAAGGTCTAGCACACCTTTTACAGACCATCCCAGAAGGAAGAGCCAGTCAAAGGTGGCTATTAGCTGTCAGGGTGTGAACTTCAAACTTCCCTGTGTGTTCTCGGCTTTTGCAAACAGCTGATATAACATCACTGAATCTGAAGCTCCTGGTGAGTAAATGTTTGAGAAGGCAGAGGAAAGAGCAAATGTTGAACCTGTGCAGGAGATCGTATTTCCTAGACCCAGAACAAAGCCACTTCTTGGATCCAAAAGCCACTCCTTTAGGCTAACCGTGTGCGCAGCGCTACTCCTAGAAGGCCAGGGCCGGGGCACTGGCTTTGGCTTCCTGATGAGGACACCGGTTCTGTGTCTGAAGAGGCTTGTGCGAGAGGAGGAGCTCCTCCCTCCCGGGGCCTCTACCTCTCTCTTATATGCTCCAACCGCTTGGCATTTATCCCGAGCTGCTGAAGGAGACTCTTCCCCTGGCCTGTGATGTGTGTTCTTTCTCTCACTTGTTTCCACCAGAAATGTGTCTTGGATACCTGAGCAGTTGCTTTTGACAATCTGGGGCTTCCAACCAATATTTTCCAGTTTTCTTCTGCCTATAAATATAACCTGAAGTTGAGCAGGTTGGGCTGCTCTAAATGCCAGATTTTCCATCTGCATATTTATTTTGTGGTCTTCAATCCCAGATAAAGACCCCGCCCCCCAATACAGGGTTAGCTGGAAGAGCAAAAACTTCCAGAAAGTACTGGGGAGGTGGGGCAGCTGTGTGCTCTGGCTACTCAGTAATCAAAAATACTAAATGACTAGCAGTGATGTAATTACTTCCGAGGCCACTTTTCCGAAATTTTTAAGTTTTCTAAAATCCCCTTTGTTGTCACAGTATCTCAGACACTGAGCGAATAGAGAATGTGTCCTTGTCTTAACACATCTTTCTCTGCTGATTACATACTTTCAACCCACGAGAATGACAAGCTTCTCCGTCAGAGCCGATCAGGGACCTGAGTGGCACTAGTCTTGGTGTCTGGGTGGCTTCTCTAAAGGGAGGCAGGATGTCCCTTTTCCTGTCATTTCCCATTTCCTGTCATTTCCACTATGTTCATGTTAAACTTCCCAGGCACTCAGAGTTGCTCTCCACGCTGTGAGCGCAGGGAACTGAACCGAGGCTGCAACCCAGAGGACAATGTCCTTGCAGGCTGGGCGAGGGGGAGGGGCTGGCACGCACCCCTGAGTGTCGGGGCTGCTATCTGAGGGCTCTCCCACGCTGTCCTGTGGGAAGCGGTGTAGCAGGATGGATGGGAGAGCAGGTTTGCAATGAGACTTAGGAGACTTAAGCTGGCTTGGACAAGTGATGCACTGTCTGAACCTTGATTTCCTTGTTTGTAATTATTCTGACAAGCCCACGAGAGGATTAGGTGATGTCACAGAGGGACAGCACAGGCCATGCAGCCTGGCGTTGAACAACAGTGAAAGAGCAGCAGCAGTTTTATAGTCAAGGGACTATTGCTTCAGTCAGGCTCACACGCTCCATTGGATGAACGCTATGTAAACCCTAAAGAACAAACCATCGCCACCACAGAGACCAGGGGCTCAGGTAAAGATAGGGCTGCCTAGCCCTGGCCGGTGTGGCTCAGCGGTTGAGCATCGCCCTAGGATCCAAGAGATCTCGGGTCGATTCCCAGTCAGGCCACATGCCTGGGTTTTGGGCTCAATCCCCAGCAGGGGGCATGCAGGAGGCAGCTGATCAATGACTCATGTTTCTATCTCTCTCCATTGCTCTCTCTGAAATCAATAAAGATATTCAAAAAAAAAGACAGGGTTGCCTTCATTTTCACCTGAAGCAGTTATAACACGCTCGCTGCTGCCACTGGGTAACACCATCTTTGGCTTGTATTCTACAGGCATTAAGGCAGACAACCTCTGGCTTAAATCAGTGTCGTCCAAGAAAAATAGTGTGAGCCACACTCTCGTCAGAAATTTCCAGCAGACGCGTTGAAAAAAAGTAAGAAGAGCAGGTAAGATTACTTATCTACTATATCCTACATTATCATTTCAACATGGAATTAATATTTTTTGAGATTTTATGTTATTTTCTTCATACTAAGTCTCCAAAATTTGGTGTGTGTTTTATACTTAAACAGATCTCAGTGCAGGCTGGCCTCATTTCCATTTCTCAGCAGTCACATGTAGCTACTGGCTGCAGGACCGGAGGGTGACAGTCTGCACCTTCACTCTGAGCTCCCCTTCTAACCTGCTGGGAGGTAATGATGTTTCCTTGGGATTGTTGAAGGTTCTGGGAATTTAGAGCTGACACCTCTCTTGGGGGCCTTTACACTTTCCATCTGACTTTTAAATGCTCTTGAGAAGTTCTTGCTGATAAAGGAGTAGGTTGACTGTGTCACTGTGTTCCAACATTATTGACATCATAACCCTGAGAAGAGTAGTATTTATATGGCACACCGAGAACCCTAGATGAGGCCATTCACGAGCATACCTGGCCACTCGGGGGGCTGAGGGATCAGTATCTCTTAGCCCATCAGTGAGCCATGGCTTTTCAGTTGGGAAGCTAAGTCTGCAAGGCAACCTGTCCTGTGTGGTGTGGGTGTCGTCAGGGTTGGGGGGCATTTATCTGGGGTTGGTGGAGCTTTTATTGCAATCTGTGCAAACATGATTCTTGTCAAGCAAGTGCTCATGCTTGAGTAACACTTCCTTCCCACAAAGAGTGAGCCAGTGACCTCAAGAGCTCGGGGGATCAAGCTGTTGCTGTCAGGTGACCTCAGTTGAGCAAAATGAGCTGCTACAGACACTGAGCTATGGACCCAGCTTCTCCCTTGTGCACTGTGAAGCCACATGGTGCAGGACTGACAGCAGCCCAGCATAGGGCTGTGGACACTCACAGGACAGCAGACAACTAAACAGAAAGAGCTGGGGGTTTGGTGAGGGGGTTTGGTTCAGTACATTGCCCCCTCCCGCTGAGTGCAGCAAGCTCTGTGTGGGAAATGAGGTCAGAGGCAGGAAGGACGTCCAGGCAGATGGGACGTTCTTCTGAGAAGGGAAAAGATAGCTCTTTTTCCACCCTTGGCATCAGGGCTATGTGGCTGGCATTGGGTCTTGCTTCCTCTAGGGCAACGGTTCTTAATTTTCTTTGAGAGAGCAATGGAAGTTCCAAAGAGAAATGCATATATAAATACACAAGATTGCAAGGGGTTTATGGAATAGGTTGTACTCAATCATAGATATATGCTTGGGCTCTAGACTCAAGACTGCCTGGATGCAAAATCTGACTCAGAGACTGTGCTATCTGTAAGCCACAACTTGGCCTCTCTTAACCTTTCCTCTTTTGCAAAATGATAATAATAATTTCCTCACTGGGTTGCTGTGGGGTTAAATGAGATATCACAGACAAGCTCTTTGCGCAGTGCCACCATCACGCCCACGATCACGGTCATCTTAAAGACCTTCGGAAAGGAGTTGGCATGAAAACCTAAGATTTCTACCCTGTAAGGTGCACTTTGAGCGCCATAAGCCCTTTGAAACCTCAGATAACTAAGGAAAGGGTGGGTATGGAATTCCGATAATTGGCATGACCTATGATGGAACCCTTGTTAAGAGCTTCAAGAACTTCGCCCCTTCCTTTCACATCTCAGTAGAAGAGTAAACTCCAACGTCAGTTCTGCCATGTGGGAAGCCAAAGGTCATCCCTCACAGCTTTTTCTCTCTTTGTGCCATGACCACCTCTGCTCTGCTATATAGCTACCTATAGAGAGGGACATCTCACCTCCTTTCTCTCTAATCAGTCATTACTAAGTCAACATGAGCTGATTCAGCCTATACCTCTAGGACTCTGCTTTCTTTTCTCCTTGGGTCATATTGCCTGACTTCTAAAGACTTGGCCTAGCTGTCAAAGCAGCCGAAGATCCTTGTAAGTAAGGGTTCCCCATGTCCCATGTGCCCCCGACTTCAGACCCCCTGCTTTCTGTTTTTCTTCTCATCGCCATATTTCTTCTTTGCCCTCATTCAGAATGCTTACAATGTTGAATAACTATTCCCGAATCTAAATCTAAGGAAATACTCTAAAGCCAAGGAGCCAGAGGTTTGAGGAATCTCTGGATTCTGAAGGCAAAGTTTTATTAAAAGGACAAATTTCATTTTCTTTTGAAGGACTTCATTAGCTTCAGTGCTGCCTGGAATCTAGAAACACGCCCCCTAAACCTTGAAATAATAATTGGTGCTCTGACTGATTCATTCCCCTGCCCCTCAACCTGCCCCCTGCCCCCCCCCCACTAACAACCTGCTCTAACATTTGCTTTGCAACTAAGCATGCTCTTTAAAGGTAAGCTCATCTTCATAGACAAGCCACAAATCACCTGGATTTACAAAATAGCCTGAGATTATTTAAAAAAATAATAATAGTAACGCCTAGCCCTGCCACCACCATCATGGCCCCATGACCAAGCTATCGGATCTCGGGAAAGTGATGAACCTGTTCTGAGCTTCCTTTTTCTCATCTGTACAAATTGTAACCACCTGGCAGGCTTCCTGTGAGGGCCAAATGAAGTCCTTATCACAGGGCCTGGCCCCCAACAGCCACTGAAGGTATTGTCCTCACACCTCACAGGTTTGTTAAACGACAGTCAGGAAATATTTGGTAAACCGGGAGGAGCTATGTAAACACACAGTGGCATTATGTCAAGTTGGCTCACTTACAAGGTCTGTCTTTTTCTGCTTTCAAAAATGGAGAGGCCGCCCAGCATGGCTCAGCGGTTGAGCATCGACCTATGATCCAGGAGATCGTGGTCCAAGTCCCGGTCAGGGCACATGCCCGGGTTGCGGGCTCCATCCCCAGCTGGGGGCGTGCAGGAGGCAGCTGATCAATGACTCTCATCATTGATGTTTCTCTCTCTCTCTCCCCCTCCCTTCCTCTCTCTGAAGTCAATAAAGACTTTTTTTCTTTTTTTTTTTTAATGGAGAAACCCTGGTTTTTCTTTTGAAAAACTGTCAGGCCCCTGTCATAAGAAGTATCTTGACTGTTTCCAGGCTCTGTTACAAAACTCTGGAATGTTGGCTTCTGGTCTTCTAGAACTGTTGCCTATGAAATGTGTGGTTCCTATGTCCCCAGGAAAGGGGAGGGAATGTACACAAACCAACCAGAGCAGCATGTGTGAGTGTATCAGAGCCATGGCGACTGGGTCAGATTCTTTGACACCTCGGGCATCTCACCTATGAATGGCCTGAAAAAAATGAAGGTTTGTATTTTTTAGGGGCTATAGGATGCCCAATGCCAAAAGAATTGTCTTTTTTATTGAATTCTAACTGCATATGTCTGTGGGAAGGATGGAAGGACAGAGGGTGTTTCAAAGAAGCCTAACACTTTTTTTGTTCTAACACTTTTTTTTAATATGTTTTTATTGATTTCAGACAGAGGAAGGGAGAGGGAGAGAAAAAGAGAAACATCAGTTATGAGAGAGTCATTGATCAGCTGCTTCCTGCACACCCCCTACTGGGGATCAAGCCCGAAACCCAGGCATGTGCCCTGACTGGGAATCGAACAGTGACCTCCTGGTTCATAGACCTCTTGGTTCTCAGATTGACACTCAACCACTGAGCCACACCGGCCGGGCTCTAACACTTTTTTTTTAAGAGAGATGCTATAGGAAACAATGGTTTATCAAGAGATGCTGTAGTATGCTAGGGCGCTAGAGGCCTGGGTTCTGGACTTCCCTCCCCTACTGAATTGATGGCTTACCCTAGCTAGTTACTTCACCTTTTGGGATCTCAGGTACCCTCAAGAGTAAAGTTAGGGCTGTTGGATCAGGTAATGCCCCTGACACTCCTGCACTCACACCCACGCGGGTTGTGTAGCTGTGCTGCTGTGTGGCTCTGATTTATATCTACGTTAAGAGGAGGTGGGACAGCGAGTAGCAATTCCTCCCGCTGTTGCCAAACCTCTATTCCGGGCCTTCTGCCTGCTGATCTTGAGTAACACCTCTCTTGCCCAGCACATAGCAACTTCCACTCCGTGTCAAGCTATCTTCCCAACAGCAACACCGGCATAGCCAAGGCTACCCCAAACACAGGGGTTGTGCCCAGTCTCTTTTAACATTTCAGTAGCTGAGCCCATTGAAGGTCAGGTGACTGCCTGGAGCAGTGATGCTGAGAGTAAGCTCCTAGTGTGGTCCCCAGACCAGCAGCCTCCATATCACCTGGAATTGTTAGATATGCAGATTCCCAGGACCCAAACCAGGCCTTCTGAACCAAAAACGCTGGCACTGGCCCAGTAATCAGTGCTATAACAAGTTCTCCAGGGGACTGTGATGCTTGCTGAAGTTTGGGAACCAGTGGCTTGGAGCACCTTGCTCTGAAAAGGGCGGCTTCTTCTGTTCTAAGACACCTAGGCATTTGTCCAATCAAGTGGGACTCATGCGCCCAGCTCTTTAGCCACTTCTTAGAAGCTCTTTGTTTTTTTCCTCAGGTACTAAGTAAGGCAGGACTAGGGCTCTGTGGCAGGAAGTGGCCTTAAAGAGTTAGAGCACCTAAGATCCTGATGAGAATCTGGGCTAAGAAGACCTCTTTGTTAATATGGTTTCCACTCCTCCACGCAGGAGTCAGCAGGAAGTGGTGCTGGCTTCTAATTTTGTTATTGGCCACCTGACCAATTACAGTTAGAAGAAACCTAATGCCATTTCCACGAATCTCTGCAGGCTTTGTACACAGAAGGCCTTCAAGTGTCTAAGGTCTTTTGGTTAAATGAGCCAATGATGCGGCACCATATGGGGCAGAGGCAATGTGGTGGTGTCTGTGTCCCTGCCTCAGGTCTTGCCTTGATAACTGGTTGTGAGATTCTGGGCGATTTCTTTCACCTGAAAAGGCCTCATTGGCCTCACCTGTTAAACAGAGATCAAAGAGACTCTCCAGGGCCTCTTTCACCTCCACTCACAATTTTTGTTCAGTAATGATGCCTTTTAGTCTTCGAGATTTTGGAAACGAGAATGGGTCTAGCGACTTCCAAATGGAAAGAGAGAGTAGGCTATAGGCAGAACAGTGACGCGCTAGCAACCCTGCTCCTTCCAGGCCTTGCTAAGCTGTGGGTGGTGCAGCTTGGAACCAGGACTCTGCATTCTAATTTTTTTTTTAATTGATTGATTTGAGAGAGAGAGAGAGGAAGGGGGAGAGAGAGGGAGAGAGGGAGAGAAAGAAAGAGAATCATCGATTTGTTGTTCCATTTATTTATGCATTCACTGGTTGCTTCTTGTATGTGCCCTGATCAGAGATCAAGCCCGCAACCTTGAGGTATGGGGACAGCACTCTAACCAACCCGGCCAGGGCCAGGATTCTGCATTTTAATATGACCTAGCTAGGCTTGTGCCTCAGGCTAGGCTCTAGAGTGATTTGCCTTACTTGGTGGTTTGGAGGCATTTTAATTCTGGAGTGGTCACTGGCCTCTGCTTATTCAAGCCTTAGGGTTAGAGCTTGAGGAGCAATTAGAGCAGCTGCTCAGTCTTCTCTCTCCATCAGTTCAGGAGGTGCTTTTTCCCTGTTCTCCAGGCCCCTCTCCTTTTCCTCGTGGCAATCTCAAGGATTCCGCCCCAAAAGCAGATGCAAAGCCCTTACCTACACTCTTTTCTTCCCAGAGGTATGGACCTACAAAGGGTTTTGCTTTGTTAAACCTTAGCTTTATTGGCTGAGGGCTATTTTTTTTTTTTCCTTCCTCTTAAGCCTGTTGCATAACAATCTCCTGTTTTAACCTTTTGCCAAATTCTACACTTTTCACTGTCTGAGGTTCCAACGAGTGTTTGAACAGGTAACTTCTACCTTTGAACTTCTGTTGCAACAGGTTCAAAGTTTCCAGGGGAGTTTGTTGGCCACTCTCAGGACAGTGCGCATTGGCTTCAGGTGTGGCCAGGTCCCTGAAGCAGTGGAAAAGGCAGAGGCACCTTGAAGCAGTGCTGAACCAGTACAGCCGGCTGTGAGGGGCGCCTTCCCTGCCCCCCAGGAAGTGAGCGGATCCTTTTGAGGTAAACTGCACGAACTCTGCCTGCTCTGGAGTGTGTGTGTCTGTGGGAGAGCTGGGAAGGGAGTTGTTGGGGGGAGGAAGGTGGGACATGTGTCCATCTCAGCCTAAGGCTCTTTCAACATGAAATTGTATTTGGTTGAGTACTAATCTCAGCTGACTTTATGTGGGAGGCACAAGAAAATCAATTGGAAACCAGGTGTAGACATGGGAGCTATCTGAATGCTGGCAGGACCTAGACTTGAAAGAGAAAATGATCCATTTTACTAAATATGATCAAAGCAGAGCTAAAACCTCTAAGGATTACAGGCAGAGCTGGGATGTGGGTCTCCTTCATCTCCCATTCAGAAATGTCTGTGTCAATATGGTTAGAAAGGGCATTCATTCATCAGCTGTTGACAGCGATTCCCATTTGTAAGAAAGGAGAAGTCTTAGCAGACACTCTGTTAGGTGCTGGGTTCTCAGCTTGGCGAGCCACAGGGTTGCCTCACTGGCTCCCCACCTCCTGGGAGGTAGGCGGCGGTGCATTTCATAAACAAGCATGCCTCCGGGCTTGAACAGCATGGCCTGGGCTACAGAGCTGGGAGGCTGGGGCAAGGGTTTGAGTCATGAGCAGTGTTGCTACAGGCTGCTGCACAGTGCTGAATTCTTGTGGATTGCCAAACCTGCTGTTCTCTCAAATCTCAGTACAGTCACTCCTGTGCTCAGAGCACTGACTAGGATACAAGTCTTCTAGACCTTTAGGATGACTCAGGCTTCTGGGCTTGAGAGCTCAATTCTGGAGGAAGCCAGTAAAAAAGGAAAGGAAGGCTCGTCTCGTCCTGGCCCTGAGCTCGTCACCCTGTTGGTGAAAGAAGACAACACCCAGGGAAGAGCCGAGCATCGGGGTGGCTGAGACCCCACGCCCATTCTGCCTTCCCTGCTCGCTGCTGGGGGAGCTTCCTCTTGGTAGGTTAAGCTGCTGAAACAGTCAAGCCAAGTGCTCCTCCAGCCATGAGATGCCCCAGAAGATGGGCTGGAGGGGGCTATGCTCATTTTCTTGTCTTTGGTCTTTCTCCCACGCCTGAGGTGGGCTCCCGTGAGGCTCAGGGACCAACTAAGATCCTCTGAGACTGTGGCCCAGCTCGCCCTGGCTGTTTCAGTGGGAGCTTTTTAGGACCTCCTCTCTCATGCAGAGAAGAAATCCTAAGCAGCTCTAGTAAAGGACTGGCTGGGAAAGTGCTGTTTATTTCTGGGGTATCAGTGAGGTGGGAGGAAGGGGCAGGAAAACTCCTTATTTCTGCTTCTAAATCTAAGAATGGAAGCTCCCTGCTCCTTCTGTGGCTACAGCCTTAGACAAATCCAATGAGACCAGTACAGGTCCTGAGACCACTAGGCTAATCCCCATGACCCTTTCAGGGATCTGAACATTCAAAACAATTTTATAATAATACCAAGAAGCTATTTACCTTTTCCACTGTCATCATCTCGAGTGTGTGTGTGTGTGTGTGTGTGTGTGCGCGCGAGAGTGTGGTGGTGGTGGTGTTTTCCAGAAGCTACTAGATGTGGGGGTCCATCTGACAGCTCTGGGCACATGTGCTGTATGGTCCTGTGGTTTAATTTTTCCAGGTTTAATCTGGGAGGTGAGGGAAGCAGCAGAATTGGTTCTTAATTTAAAGTCTGAGGTATGAAAAGGACAAGCTGATGTATCATAGGGAAAAAAAAATAGTCTGTCCCTGTCTTTTCTGATCTGGTTGTTCTGTTGGCCTTATCAGAACTGCCTCAGGGCCTGAGGCAGGCATGCTGGGGACTGGGGAGAAGGTGACACCCTGGGGGCTGGGCTGGGCTGGGCTGCCCTCCAGGTGCCCCCTGAGGTCCCGGGAGTCGTTCAAGGGCTGAGGTGCCTCTGGCGGGACTTCCCTGCTCTGTAGCTGCAGCGGGAGCAGCGTCATGTCTCTGGCACAGTGGTCTGAGGGCCACCTCCTGTCATTTTTGTTTGTGGGTGTGTGTTTTTTTTTTTTGTCTTCAGTTTGAGGTAGTTGAAGAGCGAAGAGTGAGCAGGGGATGTGGGCTGGCTTTCGTCCCAGCCCTCAGGGGTTGGGGTTAAAGCGTCTGAAAAGCAGCCAGGGTGGATTTGGCGCTTTCTTCCTCCTGGACAGACGCTTCCACTTTCAGTTGTAAGCGACAAACCAGGAAGTGAGGTCCCCGAGCACGTTCGGAAGCCGGCCATGGCCTCGCTCGGGGCGGGCAGACGGGGCTGAGCTGGGCCCTCGAGCCGCGCCAGCTGCCTGCATGGAGGCTCGGAAGCCACCCTGTCCCTGCAGGGCACAGGGCTGAGGGGGGAACAGGGACTCTCGGGCCAGGAGGAGCCTGGATCAGGAAGCCCGGGTTGCTGGAGCCACCCCGAGATGCGGCCCGCCTCCCAGGGTAAGGGGACGGTATGGGGGGGGGTATTTAGCAAGGGGTCTTGGGAGCGGGGGGGGGGGGGCAGAGGCCAAGAGCGCATCCTGACCCCCAGCTTCAGGGAATCTAGAGCTGGCTGTGTCCCAGGCACATGTCAGTGCACTGCCCCCTGGCACATGTCTAGGGGACACCTGTGAACCCCCCTCATCAGGAGGGGGCAGTGGAAGGAGGGATGTGGGACCTCTCTTTAGGGAGGTGACCGGCAACCGAGACCCGGTTTTCTGGGCCTGAGCATCGGCCACAGCTCTCCTGCGGGCCCCCGATTCTCATGGAGGACCTTGGCTCCTCCCTGGGTAGGAGCTGGGGACCGCCGGCATGGGTTGGTTCTGGTGAGGCTGGGTCTGTTTCAAGGGCCTGGGCCAACACTTGTGTCTCAGATGAACTTCAAGGATGTCGGGAGTGGCCTTAGGAGGGAGCAGGCCTTAGGAGGGAGCGGGCCTTAGGAAGGGGCTCCGCCGGCCTGCCTGCCAGCTCCTGCGGGTAGCAGGCTTTGTGGTGGTTTGAAACATAGGATTGAATCTGTAGCTTCAACGTGTAAGCGACTCTCGCAGAGGCAGAGTCTTAAAGATAATTAAATTAAACTTGATTTAATTTTAAAAGTAAAAGATTGGTTTAGTAAAAAAAGAAAATCAGAGCAATTGGTTTTGCTCGGTCCCTTTTGCCACAGTCCAGCACGGGAGGTGCTCTGTGGTGCTTCCCTCTCATAAACTAGGGCTTGACATGAACATAGAATAATGTTGGGAGAGGTACGGTATAAAATTTGGTAGGTATCCCTGTGTGCTTGGCACAATGAAAGGAACAAAACCCTAAATAAAACAAGAGTCACACATGCTTATAGGACAGGCAGGTAATATCGCTAAGTAAAGCAAACGGCACAGGACAAGATGTAGCCAGAGGGGGCTCTGGCAGAATGCAAGGCAGGCATACCCCGGAAAGAAAAACACATTTCAATTTCTTTTTCTTTTTCTTTCTTTGTTTTTACAAACCAAACAATGTTTTTGCCGGGCATTTGACTTAGATCCTAACCTAAAGTAGTCATCTCTCCCAGGCTATATTCTAACTCTTTGAGGACAAAATACCTACAATAAAATCCATGTATCGAGTTCCTAAGTGCTGAGTACACAGTGGGGCCACAGATTCTGCAGGGAGCCTGGGGGTCAGGGGAAGGACAACATCAGGGAGTGAATGGAGGGGAGAGGGAAGATGAAGCCAGTTAAGGGCCGGCTCATGGTAGAAATGCTTACATTTTTTTCTTTTTCTTTTTTTAACCCTCACTCAAGGACACATTCATTGATCTTAGAGAGAGAGGAGGGGAGAGAGAGAGAAACATCAATGTGAGAGGGAAACATTGATTGGTTGCCTCCCTCACACGCCCCAACCAAGAGTCAAACTTGCAACGCTCTTGGTGCAGGAGGCAATGCTCCCACTAACTGAGCCACCCAGCCGGGCAATACTTACATTTTATTAAGACAGTCTTACGAGGTGGATGGTTTCACCATTGCATGGTTAAGAGAGCAGGCTCAAAGAGGCATGGCAACTTTCCCAAGGTCACAAAGCAACCAGTTGTCAAATGGGGACTGAAACTGATGCCAAAACCATGCTCTATCCACTCATGGGCAGAGTTAGCCTTTCTTCAGATTTCCTAGAAAGTTTTATTTGTAATAATTTTTTCAAGTATGAGGATCTGGGCAGATACTGAGCTCACATATTTATTAGATATTTTCAGGTTGACAGTTTTCTAGAACGGCAATTGTTACCGGTACCATTCATTAAATATATTCTATGGGGCAGTGCTGTCCTGCTTTATGGGGCTTTTCTCTTTTGATATTTAAAATAGTCCTGTGAGGTAGGTACTTTGTTTTATCTGTAGAAAAAGTGAGATTTAGGAAGAAAGAAACTGGACAGGTATGAAGAGATCAGAGGTGGAATTTGAACTCTGACTAATTTAGTTCCGAAGGCAAGCTATGCCTCAGGTTCTGATGAACCTAGTGTGGTGCCTGGGCCAAAGAATTAGAAATTGGGAGGAACCCTCCCTTGGCAATCCTCCCACTTCAAATCCAGAGAGACAGAAAGCAGATTGGTGGCTGCCAGGGACTGGGGGGAGAGAGGAATGCGGAGTAACTGCTTAAGGGGTACAGGGTTTCCTTGAGGGATGGTGAAAATGCTTAGGACCCAGACAGCAGTGGTGGTTGCCCAGCACTGCAAATGTTCTAGGTGTCACTGAATTGTTCACTTTAAAAATGGTTGATTTTATGTGAATCGCACCTCAGAGAAATCCTCCCACCTCCAGGCAGCGGAATTCCCAGGCCAGGCTTTGGTAATATTTTGGAAACCAGGAGTGAAGTGTCTGCTCCTGCCTGTCTCCTATACCTGCCCGGCGATGTGATGCACTGACCCTCATTTGGGGTTCAGCCTGGGGTGATTCTCATGCAGCACCTTGCAAGGGTGATGTGTCCCCAGCCGCCCTGACTTGATCCATCATTGCTAATGTCACACTCTGCTGTAAACTCCTCTAGGTCTGTTTCTCCCCTGGGTGACTATGTCCTGAGGTCAGAAATGGCCCCTCACTCCTTCCCTCTGGCACAGGGCCTGATATTTCCCAGGCTCTTACTTCATTCATGTTGTTTGAATAAATACAGGAGTTTTGGAAGGTGAAGCAGCCCTTGTACTGCTATGGGCAGGCCATGGTATTCCCCCTCTTCTGGGTTTCCATGGGTCATTCTACTATAAGAGTTATGAGGTTGTAAAGGGCTTGCAGGAGAATGCAGGGGTGGGACAGGGTCAGGGGAGACGGGTGGGTTAGAGCTCAGAGGTGTACCATGCCCTCTCCAACTAGAAATCCTCTGTTTAAGCAGAAATGAGGAGTTGTTAAGACCTTTGCATGTAAGTTGAAAGACAGTTATGGTATGAAGACCATGATTATCTCTTCTCATTTGGGACATCTCAAAACAGAACATCTGATATTGGCAAGGAGTTAGAAATTGAGGTGAGTGCAAGAGGAGAAAGGGAGCTAGTCTACCGAGGACTTCCCATGTGCCCTACAGTGTGCCCCAAGGTCCACCCACAGTATCCCTTTGGAGCGGAGAGAATCACCTGTCCCTTCTTGTGTGCAGCTGAGGGAAACGTAGGCTCAGTGACATTAAGTAACTGCCCCCACAGCCACACATCTAGTAAGTGATAGAGCTGTTGCTCTGGTACTTGGAAAAGGCAATGGCCTTGAAAGTTTGCCCCTGGAAAGGAGACTATTGGCAATAAAGCTTTGCAGTTTGGATCTGGTGACTCCTGACCATTGACTGAACCAGGTAGCGCAAGGGCTGATTCTGCGGAGAGCCCAGGTAGGGAGGTCTCTTCCACAAATTCTTGCATCATCCTGACTTTATCCTGCCATGGTGGCGGGGACCTAGCACTTTGTCCAGGCTCTCTTATCAAATCCAGTAGACTTCTGATACCAGTTCTCCTGAACTCGGTGCTCTCATAAATCACTTGGTCAGCAACAAACTTAGGAAGCCTTTGGGGGAAGCTTTTCCTCAGCCCTACCCTAAGGTGATTTGTGGAAAACCTAATGGTACATCTGTGATCCAGTTGGATTTGTCACTGCCTGTCACCAGCCTATCAATGAGTGACTCAACAAATATCCTATGCTACCTTCATAGACTGAGTTACTGGACCTACTAAGGACTTTCCTATTAAATACCACTCAGCTCAACTGGCCAAGGCCTGGCACCCCAAGGCTCTCTGGTGTTTGAGAACTGAAATGATTTCAGTGGTGTGGTATCTACACCAGGCTCCAGACACTGTCTCATTCAGCCTTCTTAGAGGCTTTTTCTTTTTCTTCCCTTCAACTAAAGATGGATCTACCTCCATCAGAAATATCTTCACCATTTCCAGTCCCCATATGTCCTGCCTGTCTTGCGTTAGTGCCTCTAGCCACATTAGCTGTCACCCCACATCTGGGTATCCTATTCCTCCCTTCTACTGAGGTTCATCCAACCTAATGTGGTGACTGGTCTCCATGGAAACAGTGGACAGGGAGACCCAGACAACAGCTGAGAACATTCTCTGGCCACAGTAGCCCTGGCTGGACTCATAGCTGGAAGTTTATTGGTGTCATCGATAGGGTCGTTGTCCTTGATCCTAGAAATGGGACTATTGGCAAAAAAGCACAGGGATCAAGGACTGCACATCCTTGAGGGCCTAAAGCTCCGTGCCTCTACTTTCACCTACTTCGTCTACACTAGCCTCTCCCTTCTCCAAATTCATTAGCCTGGGTCCCACACACTGAATCCTCCTCTAAGTATTTTCAGTGTTCGATAGACCCGTAAGCCCCCAAAAGGCAGAAACTATATCTTCTAAGTGTCTACCTCTGCACATGGCACAGTGCTGGGCACACAGTGGGTCCAATATCTTTGTTGGCCTTAAAGTAAATTATACGTAAATTTAAAGTGCAGAGAATAAACATATCTCTTGCCATGCACATACTTCTCCGGCCCACCAGATGCTCTCAGAGCTGGGGTACATCTGGTAGAGCATTTGTTTACTGCCTGGAGAACTGGCTTTATCCCCTACTATGCACTCCACTTGTGCTTTCCCCACACTAGGCACACTGTCTAGCATAGAGTAGGTGCTCAAATATTCAGATGCTTGCAGAATGAGTGAACCTTGGCCTCATTCAGGTCAGGCTGCTTAGCATTGTCCTGGCCAGGGCATGAAGCCCCTGGCCGTGGCATGTTGGAGGAGGGCTCAGCCGATTCTGCCCCCTCTGAGAATAGGTGCACATCATGTGATTGCAGGATTGAATTCTGCTGCCTGTTTTCTTCAACAGATCCCCTTCCCTAGTTACCTGTCTCTGAACCTGTGCCAGTGGCGAGTGAAAGGGGAAAGTGACTCTCTGGCTCTTAGTGGATTCCCGCTCTGTCTCAGGCACTGTGTAGGGCACAGTAGAATCTGAGAGTCTGGGAGCCTCTGCTTAGATGTGCTCAGGGCCCAAGTTATCCACTGAGCCATAGGAAGCCTCCCTGAGACCCAAATCCTAGGAAAAAGCTGGTCCTACTCCATTTCTCACAACCATCCTGAGCTCCAGTTCCTGTAGCTTTTCCTGTGCAATTTGGCAGCAAGGTATCCCCAATGGATACACATCAAAACCCTAACAATTTATTTATGGGGTGCTTGCTGACGAGTCAGGGGACCTCTCCCAAGCCTGGCCCTCGCCCTTCCGCTGCCAGCTGCCTTACAAATTGGAACACTTACGTGAGGCCTAGCAATTGGGCTAGGAGCGAGCGAGGTGTAGGAGCTTCATATCACTTTCCTCTGTTAATTATTAAAACTCTCACAGATCTTTCCATGGTATGGAAATGACTACTCAGCCACCCTCTGAGGTTTTAAAGGGGATCTTCTTTGGTAACACTGTCTTCTTGTCCTGCCCAGTATGGCCCTGTGGAGGTGAGAAGGGCCCTTTCTCCTCTGCCTCGGGCCATCCCCTGGTGTGTGTGCTTCAGAGCACACTGGGTGCCAGGCCCCAGAGGAGGAGAGCCATGTGTGGCTGGTGACATGTCCTGCCTGGCAGGGAGGGCTGCTGCAAGTCGCCTGGGCACCCGGGAGCCGGTGAGTGGCTGCGAAGTTATCTGTAGGCTCATTAATCAGGAGCTTATGCCAGCCTCTTTCCTCAGCAGCTCAGGCCCTGCAACTGAAGTTTGATCTCTGCTCTGGTTTCTTATCTGCTAAAGAAATGAATGAAACGTGTTTCTGCCCCCAGAGCTGCTGTGCACCTGGCTTCCTCGGGGCCGAGAAGCACTGTACACAGCGCCAGCGCTGGGGAAGGGCGAGTGCGGCTTCGGTGGTGGGACAGCTGTGTGTTAGAAGCAAAGCTCAGGCTGCCTTGTCTGGGGTCCTCGCAGGAAGTGGCCCCCACACACCGGAAGGTGGTGGAACTTTCTAAGTCAGCTGCGGGAGTCCAGAGGCAGAATGATTAGGAGTTGTTCACTTTATGGTTTGTTTTGTAAAGCAGGCATATTTCAGGTTAAGCGATAAGTGATATATTCTCCTTCCCACTGAGACCGACTCTAACCTCCCAAATAAAAACAAACAAACAAGCCCTGCTGAACCCTGAACCCTCAATCCTTCTACTCTAGTCTATTTTTTTATCCCATAGCACTCTATAATCTGGTTATTATTCAGGCCTGTTGCCAAACTCTCCAATAAAACACAACCCCAGGAGGGCAAGGTTTTCACTGCTGTATTCCCAGAGCCTGGAATGATGCTTGATACAGGGTCCAGCACTGAAATATCTTCGGCTGAATGATCGAATACCTGAAACTTTCTGCAAACTCCATTCATGACGTTCCCTCTTCCGCCTGTCTTTTTCTATGGGGATTATGTGTTCTGCAACACAAAAGCATACACAGTGAGTGGGTTTTCCCCTCTCCTTTCCACATCAGGGCACACAGATCTTCTTTATTTCTTTCCATACCTGCCAAGCGTTGCACTGCGTGGAAGTGCTATGATTTATTTGGCTCCTCTCTTATCTAGGAAGGCTTTCCTGGTCTACTACACTTCTGTAGATTTAATGGTAAACAGAAAGGCTAATACATGAGACTATGCATCCGGCATTGTTCTAAGCACTCCGCAGGTACATTAACCCCTTTATCATGGTGACAGCCTTCTGAGGCATATATGATTGCCATTTTGCAGATTAGAAACCACGCCTCACTTACCTAGCGCAGGTCACAAAAAGAACCAAGCAGGGCTTGAACCCAAGTAGTCTGACTCAGCCCACATCCGTCCGTGCCACCTCACGCAGCCTTGTGTAAGGTGCACTGCATTGGACTGAGCTGGCATCTTCCTGTAGGGTAAACTGCCAGCAGAGTCATCGGGTCAAAGGGCACACATCCCCGGCTGTGGTCCAGGGCAAGGGGCACATCTGTAAGAAGGCTGCGCCACATTTACATCTCCATGTCTAACCACATTTTGCACGATTTCATTACGACTAGCCTAATGGATGGGGGAAAGGCATTTCATTTAAATTTGCATTTTTTAAACTATGAATGTTTTTCCTTAATCTTATGTAACCTGCTTTGCCCTGAACTTTCTGGTCGTGGCCTCTGTCCTTTGTTTCACTGGGTCGTGTTTGCTTCTCATTTATTGCTGATTCCTTGAGAAAATGAGCTCTTGGCCTGTGTGGAGTATTTAATACTTTTCCCAATTTACCTTTGACTCTGTCTCTGATGTCCTTTCTGAAGGGCAAGGTTTTTTTTTGTTTTTTTTTAATATATCTTTATTGATTTCAGAGAGAGGAAGGGAGAGGGAGAGAGAGAGAGACATCAATGATGAGAGTCATTGATCAGGTGCCTCCTGCACGCCCCCTGCTGGGGATCGAGCCCGAAACCAGGGCATGTGCCCGGACCGGAATCGAACCCTGATCTCTTGGATCCTAGGTCGTTGCTCAACCACTGAGCCATGCCAGGCCGGTCAGGGCAAGTATTTTTTTTTAATTTTACGTAATCACACTTGCCAACATTTTTGTGGATAGCTTCTAGGTTTTGTGTCAGTCTTGAGTTTTGCCCAGACCAAAATTGTAGAAAGGTTTCTTGCAGACTTTTTATTCCCAATACTCTTATAGTTTTCATTATTTTATATTAAGTCTTCGATCCATCTTGAACTTCCTTTTGCTGTGGGAGGAAGACAGAGATCAGCTTTGTGTATTGTCTCTGAATGGCTAGGTAGTTGTCTCAATGCATTTATGAAAATGAAAAAAATCTATTTTAATTTGAAATGCAATTTAGTATTTAATAATAGACCCACTGGGAGTATTTTAAGATTCTTTTGTGACAGATTTGTCCACTCATGACCAACAGGAAACTTCCAAAGCTCTGTAGTAAGCACATGTGTTGTGTTTACTTTCCTCTCTGACCCGCCCCAGGCCTGTTATTTTTCAAAAGTTTTCTGACTTTTTTTTTGTGAGTTTTATTTTTCTGGGTGAACTTTAGAATGAACCTTTTAGTTCCTAAGAAAATCTTGTTGGTCTTTATTAGGGTTGCATTAAATGTACAGATACATTTAGGGAGATAGGACCCCTTGACTATTTTGGGTATATCTTTCCACTTTTCAAGCCTTCGTATGTCCCTCAAATATAATTATTTTTATTATAGGTTTTACACATTTATTCTCACATATGCTATTTTGAATGACTTATTTTCTATTATTTTCAAATTAGTTATTTGCATGAAATGTAAGAAAACTTTTGATTTTCTGGCTGCCAGTTTGGTAACTGGCCACCTTATTCAATTATTTCATGGTTTCTAATTGCCTCTCATTTTCTTACAGGGTTTTTCAGCTTCACTTCTAAGCTGCGTTTGCTTTTTAAATTGAGAAATATGACAACAAATTTTTATTGCAGATACAACTGAATCTTGGCCCTTCTGATTTCTGAGTCATTCTAAACAGCACAAGCAGCTGAGAATTACTCTCCTTAGGGACCAATGCTTTTCAGTATCAGGCTTTTATCTGACTGTTTAAGTTTTGTGAAACAGGATCGTTGTCTCAAATCATGTTCTCTTTTATTGCTTAGTAATAAAAAATTACATTTGATACGGAAGAGTAAACTGGTGTAAAGCCCTTAGTTCCAGGGCCCTGAGGAGACGGGGTGAAGGACCTTGCAATAGGATGCATACCTGGTTTACATGCAGTGCATGTTACGGAAAAGGCTAGCAGATCTTCCAAGTACGCTCCTGTCGACCTTTTGCCGTTACTTTGGAATCTGTCTGGAAATACTGGCTTTGTGGTTAAGGACTGAATTAGGGGTGGCAGGAATTTAGGGACAGTAACAAATGAGGCTGAGTTAGCAACTGAATGTCCGACCAATGAACCTATACAGCGTCTTCAGTAACACACAGGCCGCTTTGGAGTCATGATGAGCTGTGAAAGCTTGCGGCATGGTCTTTAGGAGAGAGTAGGTAACTCCAAATGGAAGAATGTGTTTGTTTACTAATTGGGTGTGAGAACTTAGGGACTCTGGTCTCCTATTTAATGAGCATTCTGTCACCACAGAATAAGCCCATACATGCAAGAGAGTAGAGAAGCCAATCAAATCTACGTGAGTGTGCCACCTTCTAGAGGTAGATTTTTTTAAAAAAAAACTTGTAATTACATTTTACATCTCATTATTGCACAGAAAATAATTAGTTCTTTAGGCCTCAGAGCAAAGATAATCTGCTTTATTGTCTTTTGAATTCCAGAAACCCAGGGCAACAGAATTATTTATTTCTAGGCTGGACTTTCTGCCTACTTACCACTGTACATGACTTTATTTGATAAGATTTATTCTATAGATTCTACCAAGCCTGGAGTTGACTGATCCTGAGTGGTCCTTGATATGCGTTAGAAATACATTCTTCTTACCACCCACCATCCCTAACCCATTGCCTTGATGAATTATTGATTTGGGAGCACCCATCTCTAGATTGGCCAGAATGAGTTTTGATGATCTAAGTTTGGGGAGTCTGGGGGTGTGGGGGAGTTTTACTAAGGAAAAAAATGGGTTCACTGAGAGGATTTAGAACAGACAATTCTGAGCTAGAAAACTGGTCATTCATTCAACAACCACTCATTGAAAGTTTACTGTGTGTCAGGCATTGGAGGCACCATAGTGAACAAAACAATAGTCCCTGTTCCAATGAGAACATCAGTTCATAGGGACAGTGGATAAGGGGCCAGGACTATTTCGGAGAGTGACCAGTGTCATGGAAAACAGAAGGCAAGGTCCATGGTAGTGACTGGGTGAAATGGCAACATCAAATAGAGCGATGAGAGCAAGACACTGAGGAAGTGGCACTGGAGTTGAGACCAGACCTATAAGCCATACACAGCCATTGCAGATCTGGGGCACAGTGATCCAGGCAAAGGGAAGAGTAAACACAGAGGCTCTGAGGTAGACATGGACTTGTGGTTGACCAAAACTTGAATGTTAGGGTAGAAGGGGCTATTTAGGGACTTTATGCAAAGAAAATGAGACTTAAGGAAGAGATGTTGTTCCAAATCTACAAAGAAGCAAAACCCGAAGCTGAATACAGGATGGTCGTAACCTAGACCCCGAGGCTGGTCCTGGGAGCTTGCAAACAGGTCTGAAGGCACAAGGTGACTTTCAGCTAGCTTGGGAATTAATCAGGTTAGGTGCCAGAGGATGGGTGACATGGCTGTGGCCATCCATACCACCAAATGATGGGGGCCCCGGAGTGCACCAAGGGCAGTGGCTGAGGACATGGGTGTCCAGGGGTGCGGGGCAGAGGCACGTCACTGACCGCATCAGAAAGTGGAGGGAGCTCTCCACGCGGGACCGTCCCAATGCGCCCGCCCGCGGCTCGCTCAGCCACCTTCGGATAACCTGGACGGGAGCTCCCAGAGCCGCGGAACGCAACCCTCCTTCCTCTTTGCTTTCCTGCTGTTGCATCGCTCCCTGCCCGCGCTTTCCCAACCAGGAGTGACGCAAAGGGAAGAGGAAATGCCGTCACGCCTGCCGCTTGCAGGGATTCTGTGAAGTGACCAAAACAGGATCGTAGTTTGAGTGACGCAGGACATGTGACAGAAGCGATGGTGGCATTTCCTCTCATTTATTTGAACACGTATGTAAGTGTTAACAGATTCTAAAGGCTAGAATGGTTACCACAGCTTCCCAGTCCAGTGATGGTGTGACCCAACCCGGAGGTCTCGCTCTCAGACCCTCAGTTTCCCCCGTTCACGGTGAGAGTTACATGATATGGGCACGAATCCTCTCTAGCAGTAGGTAGCATTATAAGGTTAAAAACATGTGCGCTCTGTGCATTAAAAAGACTATCAAGATCGTGAAAAGACAGCAGAATGGCAGAAAATACTAATGAATCATAAAGATCTCTTACAACTCAACAAGAGAAAGAGAAACAATTCAATTTAAAAATGGGCAAAGGACTGGAATAGCCATTTCTTTACAGAAGAAATGCAAATGGCCAATAAGCGCAGGAAAAGATAATTTTCAGCCACAAGAAGGGATGGAGAACTGGTACATAACATGGATAAATCTTGTTTTCATTGTTGACAGTATTACCCGTCCCCCATTCCCCCCCCCTTTTACCCCCCTCCCACCCAGCCCCTGCCCCACCCCAGGCCTTCACCACATTACTGTTTGCGTCCATGGGCTGTGCCCATATGCATACAAGTTCTAGGTTAATCTCTTCCAGTCCCCCACCCGCCTCCCCTCTGAAGCCTGTCAATCTGTAACATGGATAAATCTTGAAAATATTATACTGAGTGAAAGAAGTCACACACAAAAAGTCACATATCCTCTGATTCCATTTATATGAAATATTCAGAATTAGCCAATCAGTAGAAACAGAAAGTAAGTTCGAGGTTGCCAGGGCCTGGGAGGAGAAGGGAATGGGGGAGTGACTGCTTAATGGGCACAGAATGTGCTTTCTGGGGTGATGAAAATGTTCTGGAACTTATTAGGGGTGCTGGTTACACAATGAATGAACTACATGTTGCTAAGTTGTATACATTTTAAGATGATTCATCCTATGTTATTTGAATTTTACCTCATTTTTTTTTAAATATGGGGAAGCAGGGAGAGACCGTCTGAAACTCTGTGCCTGTCCTGTTTGAACTGGATACCAGGTCGTTTCGGCTCATCCCCCAGTGCCTTCTGAAATCCGGTGCAGGCGGGAGCTTTGGTTCTGAAACGGGCCTTGCGTTCGTCAACATCTCCCTTGTTTGCAAGGAAGGGGCCAGTCGCGTTCCGTTTGTGGACAGTGTGACCGGTGTGTGTCTAAAAGAAGTGCTTACGGACAGACCACGGGCCAGGCGAAACCACGTGTGTGTTTGTTAATCCCAAACCAGACACTTTCTATTTGAGCCAATAGTTAAAAGTGAGGTTTCATAAAAATCCAGCGCTCCGGGTTTTCTAGGGAGAAAAAAAAAATCTAACCATCTGGTGACCTCGGGTTCACATGACCACATGATAACAATCAGTCAAGGTTGACAGCAGGTGCCGCCTCCCCCCCCTTTCTCCCCTCCCTTTGTGTTACCTGCCAGGCTGTTTGCCCTCTCTCCTCCCCCCCATCCATACTGCCACAAGCGAACACAAATTTCACCTTTAGACCCTCTTTTAAAGCCGCTGTTTGCAAAGTCTCCCATTAAATCTGCCGTCTGTATGAAGAGGGCAAAGTCCTCAGTGGGGCACTTTGTTCCCATAGCCGAGAAGGGGGGTGCAGGTAAGAACTTCTTAATTTGACAGTGGCATTGGGGCAGAGAGATGTATCCTGGAGCCTAAGGCACTACCAGACGGGTGGCAGTGTCACGGGCTGAGGGGAGGGGCTGCCGGTGGGCAGGATGGGCGAGGGCAAAGCAGGCTTCTCCTCCCTTTGGCACCGCTCCTTGCTCTGCCCACTTCACAACCGTCCCCTCTGGGCCTGGGCTGGGGTGGCGGCCTCAGAGTCGCGTTCTGTAGGCCGGCTCCCGAGGGCTCTGTCCCCTGCAGTGTCACTCCAGGTAAGGCTGGATTCAAAAGGCCCCTGCTCTCGGAACCCTGGTGGGCGGTCACAATGGCACCTATTGTTACATAAGCCAGCACCTGTGGGGCCTCGCTTAGGTTTTCCTTTGTCTTCTTTTCCTTCCCCCAAACACAATGTGGAAGAAACCCAGGAGCTGGAGGCTGTCATCCCAGTCTCTGGAAGTTCAATTTTCCTCCCTAAAATGGAGAGGGACTATTCCAAATTCAGGTGATAAACCAATCAGGGGGGCAGAAAAATGATGGGTGACTCAGGGGCTCTTCCTTGGGACTATTCTCCCTCCCGCACAAAATTCCTAAGTTTTGTACAGCCTCGGCTGGCATGGAGTGCAGTGTGTTACCTGAAGGAAAAAGTTCCAGATCCCTGCTAATGGCAGCTGCCCCACAGTTCAAAGGGCGACTATGATCTTGATCTGATAAAAACTTTTTATTGGGCTTACTTTGCTGTTTTGATATTGAATGTGAATGTTTGGCCTCCTCTCTGAGATACTGTTCCACAGGGCATTGCAGTAAACTTTGAGGAATGTAAATTCTGATCTTCCTTTGCTGTCACCTGTAAGGTGCCAGACAAATACAGTCTCCTTGAACTTGGCGGCTAGTTTCTATAAGGAAAAACTGAGTTGTGGTTTTATAGATTTTAATGGGGACACAGCAATGGAAATGGTAAGTGAGCTTGGACAAGTCACTTTACCCCTAGGAGCTTCTGTATTCTTGTCTGTAAAATGCTACTTGATGGCATTGGTTGGATTAAGTTAGGTAATTCATGCAAACAACTCATCCTGTCATTGGTCCAATGTCTGTGGATCCAACACTTAGAAAGGTCAAAATTCAAAATGTCAGAGTTTGGAGTGAGGAAGTGTTTATTGATGAGAAGGCGCGAACTGAGAAAGTGGGAAACCTAATGGTTCCTCGAATCCATCTTTAGAAAGTACAGAGTTCGAGCTTCTTTTATGTCAAGGAAAGGAAAAATGGGAGGGGCTGTTTTTATAAATTTCAAGCGGCAAGCAGAATTTCTCTATTGTTTACAATACCTCTGTGCGAGACATAGCTGGAGCTATTAGTCTGAAGGCCACGGGAACAGGGAAGCTTGAACAAGATGGGGTTGGGGAGACGGCACAATTCATTCTGTTACAAGCCCAGGGCTTGGCATATAGTCAGTGCTCATGTGTTTGCTGCTGTTATCATCAGTGTGCAAGCTGTGAGGCAAGACTTAGTTCCTAGGACCTGCCCAAACCTTAGTCCCTTCCATTAGAGTAGTTTCAAGCTGCCCCCCTTGGCTGGAAACTACAAGAAAAGCTGTGTTGGAAGAAGCCTTTGTTGTCTTTGGTTACTTGAGATCTCTTCCTGGCCAAGATCCTCAATGCTCACCTGCCACCATTTGTCAGGCCTATTTTCCAGTGCCCTTTCTGCATACCTGATTCATGTTGCCTCCAATGAAAAAGAGTTCCTCAGAGGAGTGTGGGTTGGACATAGCAAGTTATGACGTTGATCTCTGAGCCCCTCCTGATGTTTAAAAAACGAGAAAGCAATGAGTGAGGCATATCTGGCCAGCAGGCAATGTCCTTCATGTAGAGCAATTGATTTCTAAAATCTGTGGGGGTCACCTCTACAGAGGTCCCCTTCTCTGTTTGGTTTATGCTAGGGAAATCCAGCCGGAAGAGTCCTTCTTGACCTTTGGTTCTGCCTGGGCAGGGTAAGATCTCTGGAGCACCCTGCTCTGACTACCAGCTTATGTTGGGTCCAGAACGGTTTCTTCTAGGTTTTGTGGACCAGAAATAAAAGGACAGTCCTTTCTCAAAATTGGGAAATGATTAATGGGTTTCCTTTGATCTTCCCCACCTTGTGGGAGGACAGTCAAGTGGAAGCGGGGTACGGAAGAAGGCATTCTGTCATTTTCAACATTGCTAAGGTGAAACAGTGGGAGCGATTCTGCTCCTGGAGAGGTCCAACCCTGGCTGTTTGGAGGAGTCGAAGCTGTGTGTGTGTGGTATGTGTGTGTGTATGTGTGTGTGTGCGCACGTGCGTGTTCCCTTCTATAAACCTAGAACTATTGAGTAAAAAGATAGTCATTTCCTCTAACTTTCTGTTTCCTTCTCTTTTTTTAAGGCCTCCATTTCCTGCTGCTCTTCACGAAGATGCTTTTTATCTTTAACTTCTTGTTTTCCCCACTTCCAACCCCCGTACTGATCTGCATCCTGACCGTCGGAGCTGCCATCTTCCTGTGGCTCATCAACAGACCTCACCCAGCCGTGCCTGTCATCGATCTCAACAACCAGTCAGTGGGAATTGAGGTAACTTACCCATTGCCGTTTTAGTTCAACACTGATAAAACACAAATTGTGTGTAATTCAAGACATTGGGATAACTCACGAAGGAGGCGGGTGTAGCATGGAAAAGTAAGCCTTTTAGGTTAGTGATCAACGGAAAAATCTATAAATTTAAACTTCTACTGATGACACATTTTCCTTTATAATAAAAATGAAACCTCAGCTAGCTCTTATGATGCCAGTAATCTAGATCGGGGCTGTCAAACTACAAGCCACAGGAAAAATTCACCTTTTAAAAACGGGACTAGCAAGGCAAGAATGGTTTTTGCCTTTTTTTGAAAAACATATCTTTATTGATTTCAGAGAGAGGAAGAAAGAGGGAGAGAGAGATAGAAATATCAATGATGGGTCATTGATCGGCTGCCTCCTGCACCCCCCCGTCAGGGATCGAGCACCCAACCCGGGCATGTGCCCTGACCAGGAATCAAACCACGATCTCCTGGATCCGAGGTCAATGCTCAACCACTGAACCACGCCCAGCCGGGCTGGTTTTTACATTTTTAAAGATATATGTAAAAATGTAAAATACAAATTTTTAAAAAGGGATAGATCATGTGTTCCACAAAGCCTATTTACTATCTACCCCTTTGCTATAAATCAGCGATTTTGAACCAGTGTGCCACAGGAATTTTTTTTTTTACATGCAATATCTGACTATTTAGTCAAGGGAACTACCCTCTTTTCCCTTAGATTATCAAATAAAAAAATGACAACAGCCACCACAGCAATAGCCATCCAGTGTGAATGAATCAAAGTTATACTTATTTTTTTTGTCAGATCAGCAAAAACCGTATTTTTTGGTGTGCCGCAGACTTTTAGTAATCAGTTTATATGTGCCATGAGATGAAAAAAGGTTGAGAACCATGGATGTAGATGATAGATTCAGGATTTGGGGGCAGGAGAATATTTTTATTGAGATGCCCGCTGTCTGAAAATGGTGAGTTATTTAGTTAAATTCCAGCTTTGAGTTAACTTTCATTCTTAAGACAAGCAGAAGCTGAACTTTTCCCTTCAGTTCCCCCAGCTTTCAGCAAATCATACAGCTTTGTCTATCTCTGAGCAAAGGGAAAGCTCCTAGAATGTTCTCTTCTTCATTTTTCATCTTCAGCGCTTTTTGGAGAAAGAAAGAATTCTTGTTGCTTTGTAAAGGTGACCCCCTTCTGACCTTTCATGGAACGTCTTCCCTCTACTTGGGACTCAGATTTGGAGTCACCTGCACTGTCCACCACGTTCCCTTTTACTCTGGTGCGTTCGTAGGTCCTTCATTGAAGACATTGTCCTCTCCTGCTGACCGGCTGCTTCAGGCTGCTTCTCTTTCCAGCCCTTCCTTTCCCACCTGAGTTCCCTAAGAGCAGTCTGTTTGTTGATTTCCTCATTTGAACTTCTACCCACTGACGTCAGACCTTTACTGCTACCATCTCCCCAAACTTCTCTGCATCACTCACAACCTCACTTCCAAATTTAATTTCTCCTTCAGCCTTCCTCTCGATTGACTTGAGACTTCTTAAAATTTCTCCTTTTGCCTTTCATAATATTCTTCAATGAAATTTCTTCCTAATTCCAAGACAGCCTTTCTCTGCCACTTAGGTTGTTTCCTCTCCCCATCCTAGAGTTTCAGCATCACCACCTCTTGGCTCCTCTAATGCAGGGCTTGGCAAACATGTCCCGTACAGGCTGGAGAGTTCGGGCTTTGCAGGCCGTATGGGCCCCGTTGCAACTACTCAACTCTGTTGCTGGAGCATGAACGCACCAGACGATATGTGAAATGAATGAGCGTGGCTGTGTTCCAATAAAACTTTATTTGTAAAAGCAGGTTCCAGCCGGATGTGAGCCCAGACCAGTCTGTCAATCCCTGCTTTAATTCCTCACACCTGAGAAAACCCTTCCTCACCTACCACTTAAAAACATACCTAAAAGGCTATGACACCCAAATCCAACCTCTCCCCTGAGCCCCAGTCCACCTCAGTGACACTCAAGTACCTCAAGGTCAATGAGTGTCTGTGTTGTGTAGCTCCTCTCTAAACACGCACACACACACACACACACACGCACATACATATATGCATGTGTGCTTCCTACCCTTTCTCATTTCCCTCCCTGCTCTGCCTTAGTTAAATGCATCTCTTCTTACCCAGTTGTCTGAAGTTGAGCCGGAGTCGCTTTTCATTCTTCCTGCTTCCTCAGCCCGTCTACAAAAACAGATGGCAAGCCCCTGCCTTCCTTTGCTAGACAAGGAACTTTCTTTTTTGACCTCTTGACATCTCATGGAAATCTTCCCTGATGCTCTAGACAAGTCACATCTCTTGCTATAGCCTCATGTGTTAGCCTGTACTTGAATGGCCCCTTTAGTGTGCTTATTTAATCGACGCCTGTTTCTCTCTAGACCAACTTTCATGAGGGTTGGCCCATGCCTGTAGCTCCATTGCAGCTCCAAGATCCACATGAGACCCTGACCCCGGAGTCCCAGCTGACATTTCTAGATATATCCCTAGCTGATCCCTTTTTCTCAAGTACCTTGCTCTCTAGCTGCCCACCAGACTCTGCAATATGTTTTCTGGCCTCTGAGCCTTTGCTCAGGCTATTCCGTCTCTCTGAATTATTCTTTCCCTCGCCTCTACCAATTTCACATCTTCTTGGTCAATGCTTACTTATCTTCAAAGTCTCCACTGAAATATCATTTCTTCACTGTACCTTTTCTATGTAATGCAGAATAGGTTGCTTCATTAGTCTCCCAAAACATACATTTTAGTTCAGCATGTACATCACAGTATTATATTTGTGTGTTTTTCCCTTCTCACCCCACCCTCACTCCCAAAACTTCCACTTATGCTCATAGCCAGCGATTTTGTCTTAACTTACTTTGCATCTACAGTATTTACACAGTGCCTAGAACACAGTATGCATTTCATAGATATTTAAACTTGATATGAACTTTTAAAGGATAAAAAAACTATAATATTATAAGGTCATTTCAAAGAGAGCTTATGGAATCAAAACCAGGAGCTCCTAACACTGTGACCTAAGATTGAAGTTCTCCATAGAATGTAATAGAAACTCAATAGTGCTATGTTTTCCTGAGGAGATATAAGGTAAAAAAAAAAAACACACCAAACAAACAAAACAAAAAAACCCTATAATATTATCTCTCATGTAAAGTGAGTGTGTGTGTGTGTGTGTGTGTGTGAACATAACTATGACAGTCTCAGGGTTTCTATGATGTGAAGATAGTTCAATTTTGAGATTTAAAGAATTGATTGATTGACTAGGATGGGGTGTAATACCTATGACCTCAACAGTCAGTGTTTACATTCTCTTCAGTTCAATTCATAAGGGTTTGGAAAGGGTGGGGAGAGACTCAGGTGTGGCCTAAACTTGGCCTTGTGTCTTAGGGAGGAGCACGGAAGAATGCTCGCCAGAAGAACAATGACTTGCTAAGCTACTACTTCTCAGATGCCAAGACGATGTATGAAGTTTTCAAAAGAGGACTTGCTGTGTCTGGTAAGCCTGGCAGGCTCACCTTGCCTATGAGAAGACCAAGTTGGGGACTTGTTCTATCCCTCAGCTTCCCTGCCTCACTTCTAAAACCCCAGTGGTGATCTGGGTAGAATTCCTACATACAAAATGCAGGGGACATTAGCAGTGTCGGGATAGATGAGGGGATCAGAAAATCACAGTATCAGGAAGCAGTGCAGGACAGCCTGGGGTTTGAAACCCAGTCCTTCTATTTCTAGCTGTGTGACCTTGGGCAAACCACTTTGCCTCTCTGAATCTGTCCCTCTCTCAACACAAGAGCTCCCCTGCCAAGTTGCTGTTAAACAGTCAACAGTGATGTGTATGGAAAGTATTTTGATGACCTCGCTTGTACATTAGTTCATCATATTTGTTTAGGAACACGCTTTTCATAAATGCAATTCTCCAGATGCAGAACCTGAGCCAGAATTAGCATTGAGGCCTCCTGACTTGTTAGCTTGTCCTGACCCCAACACCACACCACTCGCCCAGGCTGCTGCTCTTAGAGTCTCAGAAGACAATTATCTTTTGGACTTTCTTAGAGTTGCCACCACATGGGTTTTGGTAGGTTCACTTGGAACATAACAAACCTCGGTACTTACACTTTTTATCATTGAACACCAAGGTAGGTGTACTGATTTCCTTTTAAAATCTATTGGTTTATAGCTCTCCCTACATCTTGATTCTTTGGGGTGACATCCTGTCCAGGCACAGGCTTGCCTATGTGACTTCTTATCCCCCCCTTTCTCTTCTGTCTTTAACTATGACCATGATGATATTTAATAGCCAATTCCTCTCAAGTGCTAACTATGTAATAGGTACTGCTCCTATACTATCTACTAATCTCCCCTAATCCTCAGGGATTAGTTCCTGTTAAAATGGGAAAACAGAAACTCAGAGAGGTTCAGGAACATTCTGAAGGTACAGAACTAGAAAATGGTGCATAAGATACTTCATTTAGAGATTTTTTTTTTAATACTAAGTTAAAACCAAACAGATAAACTTAAAATGGCTTCTCATGTCAGCAAACAGGAACAATCTGGCCAATTTCCATAGAAAAATGACACTTCCGATCCCAACTGGAACTGAATTCTTCAACCCTAACACATACCTTTCACCCCTACCCAGCAGGTGGTCTGTGTTGAGAGTCACCTGTGGAGAATGTTTAAAATGTAGATCTGGCTGCACCTTGTTCACCTGAATCAGAATTCCAGGTAGTGAGACCTAAGAATTTGAATTTTTAACAAAGCTTGGTTGGGGGGAGGGGTCTGCAATGCCAGAGTTGCAGTTCTACCCAGCTTAGGGCAACAATTCTGCCAAGCTATTAATGGCTGGGCTCTTTGTAGGTGGCCGCACCATGAAACAGAAGCTAGATCAGAGTTGAGTAAGGTAAGCAAAGGCTAGCCTGTTGCCTGATCGGGACTTTGGCTAATTAGGCTGAAGCTGATTAGGGCACAGAGTTGAATGAGACCTCAGCTGGTGTCCCTTTGGGCCAATTACTGGACTTGTCCCTTGGCCATGAGCCTCTGCGTGAGTTTTCACCCACAGGGAAGTGATAAGGAGAGATGCAGTGTGTTTTCCCCCCCACATTCATCAGCTCTGCCACTTATTGAGTGAGCTTGAAGAAGCCGTCCCAGTCCTTTCTGACCCTCAGGACCATGAGGATAGCAATAGTTACAAAGACCAAATGAGCGAATGTGCCTAGCATGGAGTAAAGCTTTCCATACATGGCAGCTGTCACTAGCAATTCACGTTTGTGCCATCTCATGGGTAGACCATCGAGGCACACACTCCGGGCTGAAGCAGTGGCTGTGAGCATCTAACAGGACAGGACTTGCCCGGCTTCATGGAAAATTACAGTCTGTGACTTGACTTCTTGAGCTTTTATGCAACTGTTTGAGCAGGAAGAAAATGTCCTACCGTTTCCTGTGGACAGTCTCCTCCTTTATTTTTTATCTCTCTTGAATCAGAGCAGCTATCTCTTTCCTGCTTCCTTTCCGTTTTCCTCTGCCCCTTAGTCTGGAAGTTTGCATATTTACCTCTGAATTCCTAGTAGCCCTCTCTCTGAATGGTTCTTTTGTCAAGATCTGGATTTCTCTCGGCAATTTGGCTAGAGTCTCTGTGTCAAGTAAAAGGGGAGCCTTCCCCTCCCTTCTGCTTTTCTATTTATAACTTGGTCTCATTTTGGCTTTTCAGCCAGTTAGGCTTGTTCCTTAGTCTCTGCGGCTGAGCCTGGGTATTTCAGGAGACGCTCTCCTACAAGCAGGCAAAGTGCATTAACAGATGAGAGTAAGTCAAGTTCAGCAAACAAGGGAAAGGTCCACTTTAGTAGCTGTTAAAGAAACTTAGACTAAAGTAATTTTTTAAACCTATCAAATCACAAGATACGTTAAAAAGATACTATTTCGTGTCTATGCCTTGATATGTTGCTGATGGGAGAAAAGCAAATTGTCACCATGGGTCTTATTAAGCAATGTGGTGCCAGGTATCAACAACCTGAGCCATTCCAACCTCCCCCACCTCCCAGCTCAATTATTTCGTTTTAGGGACTCTGCTCTAAGGAAATGTTCTAAGCTTGAAATGATTAATTTGAAAATATTTACCATAGCAGTATTTAAGGTGTCAAACTTCAACACAATCTAAATATCCGCAATGAGAGACAGTAAACTACAGTAGAACCCTTCATCAGTTGGCCATAATAAGGCCACTGAAATCTCTGTAGAGAATAAATAATAACATGGGAATGTTTATATCAAACAGGAAAAGGGCAGCAAATATATATATCATAACCCTATAGAACTATGCAAACGAACTATGAAAAGAATATTAGTGGTAATAATGGTGTTTATGTAACATTATTGACAACTCATATTTTGATTTTTTTCTATATTTTTATAAGCATACTTTTTTTTTTTTTTAATCATAGGGAAACTCAGTCCAGGGTTATCCAATTCAGGTTGTGTTTACTTGTGGACTTTGACTTGATCACATTATGTGGGCTAGTCCATGTTCATGGCTTTCTCCAAATGCCTGTTACCATGGGGGTCACATATGCCAACGCTGAGCCACCCCAGCTCTGTAGAATTTCCTCAGTGTTTCAGGTGTAGTTTGTAAGACTCCAACTGCTTTTGAGAGCTGAGCACTTACTGTCTTTGAATTTCCTTGGCACATAAGAGAAGGTCACATTCTAACGAGATTTATCTTTTGTGTTTTTGTCTCTTCCTAATTCCCTTTTACCTTCTCTGGTCCAACGGATTTGCAAATGGAGCTGATGTTCTTTCAATGTTATGTTTTTAGACAATGGGCCTTGCTTGGGATACAGAAAACCAAACCAGCCCTACAGATGGCTGTCCTACAAACAGGTAAGTCAGGCCCCTGTTTGGGATAGATTCTTTTGCTAATATGATATCCTGAGCTAATTTGGTCTCCTTTGGGCCTTGGCTGTTGTGCCCTCCCACCACCACCAGCCTTCTTTCTCTCTCTTTTGTAGGTGTCTGATCGAGCAGAGTACCTGGGCTCCTGTCTCTTGCATAAAGGATATAAGCCATCACAAGACCAATTTGTTGGCATCTTTGCTCAGAATCGGCCCGAGGTAACCATGTTGAAGTTAACTCCAGAAAATGAATCAGGGCTAAGCCTAAAGACTTTAAGCCCACCCCCAATCCAGCACTCTGACACTCGTTGATGACTTACCAAAGCTATTTAAAGATCTCATTTTCTTTATTCTTCCCCTTGAAAAAAGTACAACTCAAGGCCTCCTTAATCCCTGGCTGAATGTGTAGTGCTCTAAGCTAGTGACTGGACTTCTCTTATTTCCCAGCCCACTAAGAGCCATTTTAAGTCAGTCTGTTTGTTGCTCGAGGGAAATAGGGAAGCTGAAAGGGGCTGGCCAATAAGGGCTTGAGGGTGTTCTAGAGAGGGATAGAT
Organism: Miniopterus natalensis; assembly: GCF_054644295.1. Taxonomy (NCBI): domain Eukaryota; kingdom Metazoa; phylum Chordata; class Mammalia; order Chiroptera; family Miniopteridae; genus Miniopterus; species Miniopterus natalensis. Next base: position 49,456,466 of record NC_142094.1, read on the forward strand.
TCATGTCAGAATCGGAACTTGCATGTTGTACCAAGTAAACCAAGGCATCCATTGCTAGTGAGACTGGCCATTGAAAGCATATTGTAGACATTAAGATGATTAGAATTAATTTGTTACACCCAGCCTCAATTAGGAACTAAACACCAAACCTAATGTGTTCGTCAGAGAGGCTGCCATATCAAAAGACTAGAAACTGGCGGTTTAAACAACAGAAATATATTTTCTCACAGTTCTGGAGGCTGGAAATCCAAGATCAAGGTGGCAGCCAGCTTGGTGTCTCCTGAGGCCTTTCTTTTTGGCTTGCAATCGGCTGCCTTCTCACTGTGTCCTCACATGACCTTTTCTGCCTGTCCCAGGTGTCTCTTCCTCTTCTCAGAAGGACGATACTCATATTGGGCTGTACCCACCTAACGAACTCATTTAACCTGAATTGCCTCCTTAAAGGCCCTATCTCCGAAATGAGTGGCATTGGGAGTTAGGGCTACAATTCAGCCCATAGCATCTAGACTCATTTCCTGTCCCTCTCCATGTTTCCTGATGTATATACATTGATGTCATGCTATCCTACCGTGGTTCATTCCCTGAATGCCTTCGCTGCCTCCACCTTTCCAACCAAAACTTACCAGTCCTTTCAAAGTCCTGCACCATTTTCATCACTTCCCCCAAAGCAGCCCCAGAGAGCCTTTACGCCACCCCTGAAAGTGACTTCTGCCTCCTTGAAGCTCCCTAATGCTTCCCAGACCTCTTATGGCTAGAACTCATCACACTCTACCTCTGTCTCCTGGTCCAGCCTTGTATTATAGTTATTTCTGAGCCTCTTATCTCCTTTATTTAACTGTATTTTGTAGCATTAGCAGCGGTAGTCCCTAGGGCCCCACAGTGATTTTTTTTTTTTTTAAACACAAAGGAACCACAAAATCATGTGTTGCCTAAATGACTAAGTTAATACTTTTCCTCTTCAAAGTGTTCTCTAGTCCTTACTTGACCTTCTCTCCATGCAGTGGATCATCTCTGAGCTAGCTTGCTACACGTACTCCATGGTAGCCGTCCCCCTGTATGATACCTTGGGAGCAGAAGCCGTCATATACATTATCAACAAGGGTAAAACTTTACTATTCCATTATAACTCGATTCTCTTTAAAGCTGAGTAATTCCTCAATATCTGCTTCCCAGTCAGCAGACTGGGAAGGCTGTGACCAGAAAAATGCTCACGTCTTTCCTGTCTTGTAGTAGCTACGATGTAATTTACAGGGTAGTTACAAAAGGCCCACGAGGCACCGACAGAAGAGTCAATGAAATGCTTTAAGGCGACATAGTCTGACAATGCAGTTTAGAGGACCAGGCTACTTACTTTGGCCGCACTGGAGAAAAGGCCAGAGTGGGTGACTCATCACTGTGAAACTGCCGTCTAAGTTCCTACTCTTGTAAATGGAAGTCAGTACAGTTAACTGGCATGAACCAATGTTTATGGTGAGTGTGCAGAAAAAGCTACCATTCTCAAGCAAGTGCAAGTTCAAAGGGCAAATAACAGCCCTTCCACATACCCAAGATGTTATTTCTGTTGCAAACAGTAGATCAAGTAAGAAGACCCACGAACTATAGGCGCAATCAGGTGTTTTCTATTTGCGTAAGCCAGCATCAAAGCAAAAGCTAACATTTAGAATCACAAAATGCCTGTCTGCTAGAATCCCACCTGCCCCCTCCTTTCTCTTCCCCCCTTCCCCTCCCAAGTAAAACACTTCGGCAGGACCACACCTAAGCCATTCAGCCTGAAGTCGACTATGTTCTTAAGCAGGAGGAGTTTGTGGCTTCTCTAGAGACTAAACTGTGTTGGCAGCACACACAGGAACTGTTTCTGCTTCAGTTAAGCTCCTTTATTCTCAGTGGACTGTTTCAGGTTTCATGCATTACAAAGCCGATTTGCAGACATGATGAATATCCTTTGGGGGACCCACTAGCTTTGAAATTTCCAAAAATCCCTTCCTCCTTACAAGGCAGCCAGGTGCACAGCAGAGCAGGGAGATGACCTCTGGCTGTATTTCTGCTTTCAGCTGATATTGCCATGGTGATCTGTGATACACCCAAAAAGGCATCGGTCCTGCTAGAAAATGTGGAGAAGGGCCTCACTCCAGGCCTGAGACTGATCATCCTCATGGACCCCTTTGAGGATGACCTGAGGCAAAGAGGGGAACAGAAAGGAGTTGAGATCTTATCCTTCTATGATGCTGAGGTAATGGGTGGCTCTGAGGCTGGTCTCACGCCATGGGCATCGGGGCTCATCTACTTGGCTGGACATCTCCACAAGAGCTCAGGCTGCTGTTCTCCAGGGTGGCAGGACAGGAGCAAGTTAGACTCATGCTGCGAAGAGTCGAGAATAATTTCCCCAAGACAACCCAGAAACCATGCCCTGGAAGGAGACAATCTGTGGCCAGCATGCACAGACTTCCAAGTAGAGAATTTATAAGTGCAGTGGTTGGTGGTAGCTGAGGATATGGTCCTGGAGAGAGGCACTATTAGCTAGGGGGCCTTGGACAAGTTACTCCATATCTCCCTTTCCCTTCCGTAAAATGAAGATAAACTGTCCCTACCTCACAGAGGAGTTAGAGTTAACTGTAACTCAGGACAGTGACTGGTATGTACTAAGCCTTGAAATGTCAACTATATATATTATTCAAAAAGATTTAGCAATGGTCCTAGATGACTGAACCTAAGAGTATGGTGGGAAGTTTGGACATTTGGAATCCACCCTCTTAAGATTTACAATCTAGATGAACCTTATGCTTTTCCATAGTTTCTGGGCCTGATCCAGTTGAAACTTTGGTTATATTCCCGCAGACGTGCTCTCATGACAAAGGGAGGGGGCTGGATTTGTCACCAGTCTCTCCATATCAACTAATGTCTTTCTTTCTTTCTTGGTTTTCTGCTCATTTAGAATATAGGCAAAGAGAATTTCAAAAAACCTGTGGTAAGTTTTCTCCTGCCCGAATTTGAATCTTGTGCACTGGACTCCCAGAGCTTCCTGTAGACTAAGCCCTTGTGCTTCCCCCTCCAGCCTCCTGAACCGGAAGACCTGGGTATCATCTGCTTCACCAGTGGGACCACAGGTCAGTGCCCATGAAGCTGTCCCAGAGGCCTCGGGTTAGCCGAAAACATGGCTTGAGTCACTGACCACTGGTAGGCTGGTCAGTAAACCCTGCAATGAACCATAATCCTTAGAGCTTACCACCTAAGGCTTTTGAGTATGAATACCCAGGTAGAAAACTGTAAGCATAGCAGATAGAGTTCGTTGAACATACTGGGAGGCATCTACATGCTCTGGATTTCAGATGGGTTATTCTTTCGGTCAACCTTTTCCCCCAACCCACTGCTCTTTCCATTTGACACCACTAGAATGGTCATTCAATCAAGATAACCCAGCGATAGTTGTACCCAGATCACTGTGCACCCTACCCCCACCTGGCAGCTAGCTATTAGAACCCTAATAGCTTTTAATGTGGCCCGTGATGCATTCTGCCCAGTTGGTAAGGTGGTAATTCGATAATATTGTTAGATCTAAAGTCTTCAACATAAAAACAGCCCGGGGTGGGGAAGAGTAACTTGGATTTTCCTTTCCTACTGTGTTGCTATCTGAGCTATGGCTGAGCCCTGTGTGAAGGTAGAGGGCTGTCAGCAGTAGAGCCTCTGGGGGCATTACTCATTCATAAACAGAGTCATGTACCATTCATACAGAGACAGTGGCAGGAGAAGCTCCTGGCTCTCTGGAACAGAACTCACTGAATGTCGCTTCGTATTTTAAAGCCAAAGGTTGCCTATTAGCTAAAGGATCTTTCCACCTCCTGTTTCCTACAGGTGACCCCAAAGGAGCCATGATAACCCATCAAAATGTGGTTTCAAACGCTGCATCTTTTCTCAAATGTGTGGAGGTCAGTGGTCAATAGAGAAAGAGGTCGTCATTAGAATGTGAACCTGTCATGAGATTTTAATCTTGAAGCTAGAGAAGGCAGAGAGAGATAAAAAGCCAGGTCGAGGGCCTGAGTGTGGACAACCATTTGTGCATCTTTGAGTGGGGGACTGTGCATTTTCCATCAAGCCCTGGTCTTTGAGGATCCCTGCAGACCTCTACACCCACACAGTCAGGGGCACCGCCCATGGTTCTGCACCCCCTGCTCCCCTGCATGACTGCACAGGGCACTCCTGGAAGGAAGCAGTTTTTAAAAAATATATATTTTTAATTTCAAATGAGATACCTTTGACACCTAGCATTATAATAGTTTCAGATGTACAACATAATGATTCAGTATTTGTATGTATTGCAAAACGATCCTGACATCCATCGCCACACATAGTTACTTTTTTCTTGTGACAAGAACTTCTAAGATCGACTCTCAAGTATGCAGCAGAAGATTATTAACTATAGTTAATAGGGGTAGTTCTTTAATCTCTTTGGGAGGGGCTGGCATTACTCCAATTTGTCTCCTCTTCCCGGTCTGCAGGACACCTTTGCGCCCACCCCTGAGGATGTGAGCATATCCTACCTCCCCCTGGCTCATATGTTTGAGAGGGTTGTACAGGTGAGTGCCCGGTGGCCCTGGCAGGGATGTGGAAAGGGAGTCCTCACTTGCTAGTCCCACGTCTATTCCAAAGGCAGCTGTCCAACGTCTACAGTCCCTTCTTTAAGGGGAAGGGCCCAGGCAAGGAGAAGGCACAGCGGAGTCCGAGTGCCCGCCTGCCCCTGCCCCTGCCCCTGCCCCGCGTGGCACCTTCCTCTGCTAAGCCTGCGTGTCCGGTGGGGCTCAGCTTGCTCCCGCCTTCACACAGGTGCCTGCGAGTGGAGCGAGGTCAGAGCCAGGAGCTGACCTCTGACCCTTCATTCTGACCTGCGAGAGGAGATGTTTGTCTTCTTTTTAATTTTACTTGGGCTAGAGTTTTTGAAAAGATCTAGGAGTTAGAGAAAAGGCAGTTCCCCACAGAGGGGCAGAGAAGCAGCATTTGGTCCAGGTGAGGTGTCCAGAGTGTCTAAGGGGAGGCTGTTCAGCATCGTGTGCCTGGGAGGAGAGCTGCCCGCCTGGGAGTGGACTCCAGGCTTTTCGGGCTGTGCTGAGGCCGATTTGAGGGCTGAAAGCAATGCTGGCCTTTCAAAGACACAGGCGGTGGCGGGAGTGGAAAATCCTCTCTCTGCTGCCCCCTGAAGTGGTCCTTTGGCTCTCAGCCCTTTTCTTCCGTTTTGTGTTTAGGTTGTCGTGTACTCTTGTGGAGCCAGAGTCGGGTTCTTCCAGGGAGATATTCGGCTGCTGCCCGATGACATGAAGACCCTGCAGCCCACAATGTTCCCCGTGGTGCCTCGGCTCCTCAACAGGATCTACGATAAGGTACTGAGCTTGCTTCTGCTGGGCTGACCATGGGATGAAGGGACTGTCTGTGGCTCAGGCCTCACGAGGCTCTTAGGGACTCTATACTGTTAAACTGGAGCTCTGAATGTATGTACTAAGTTTTCTTTTTTTTTTTTTTTAGTATGGACATAATTCTCTGGGCTCTTTATTACTCAGCAAACCAGCTCATGATTGAGAGCTGCTTCCTTATGAAGCTAGACGGCAACATCTCTTGTTCCCAGATGAGCCTTGGTGAGTGTCTCTAATAGGTTTCCAACTAAATGGAGTTATTGCCCCGCAGGTTCAAAATGAAGCCAAAACACCCTTGAAGAAGTTCTTGTTGAACTTGGCTATTTCCAGTAAATTCGGTGAAGTGAAAAGGGGTATCATCAGACGCAACAGTCTGTGGGACAAGCTCATCTTTGCAAAGATCCAGGTAGGTTGGGTGGGTCCTGGACAGAGCCGGGCAAACATCTAGGCTGCCCACTGACTCCGCAGATATCGCTTTCCCCCTGATGGCCAAGCATCTCTTTAACTGGAGATCCCTTCATACTCCCTGTGCTCACTCACCGTTTGAGATCTCTCCCGGACAATTATGTCACTAAAGGGAATTGTTCAAAACAGATTTTACTTACGTTCTAGCAATTTCTCATATTTTTTAAGGGTGGTCTGTTGAGATTATAAGTAATTCAAAGGGACCAAAAATACAAATTATATTTGTATTTTAATTTTAAATTAAAATTTTAAATAGTAGACAGCGGTGACAATAATAGCTAAAATTTTAAATGTGTTCCCACAATGCCAGGTCCATTTCTAAGTGCTTTGTAAATTACCAAGTTTAATTCCCAAAACAGTGGGTAGGTGGTTCAACCCACTTTGCAATGGAGGAAAATGAAGCCAAGGGGAGAGGCTTCAGCAGGTTTTTTATTTCCACTGAACAGAACAACCTGGGTGGAAAGGTTCGCATTATGGTCACTGGAGCTGCCCCCATCTCCTCTCCAGTCTTGGAGTTCCTCCGGGCGGCAATGGGATGTCCGGTAAGACACGCACCTTTAAAGATAGCTTATTTCACTTTTGCAACAACTAAGGCTCACTGTTTAAATAAAATTGAAAACACAACTGAAGATTACCCAAGAGAGAGTCACCCAAAAATCTCAATATCAGGAGAAAATATCCTTCTAGTCACCTCTTATGCATCTGTGCATGGAAACCTTTACATAAAAGGCATCAGGGCTCTAAAATACTTGTTAAATAGTGCCTGTCAACACTGTTTCTTGTCAAATAAAAATCTAAACTAGTCTGCTATTGATGGACATGAGTTGTTTACCTTTTTTTTTTTTTTTTTTTTGCTGCTGTTATAATCAATGAAGTGATTAGGATACCTGTATATCCTTTAGTATTTAATGCAATTATCAATTTGGGATTCATCCAAGGAGAGTTACTGGCTCAAAGTATACATTTTGGGTTTGTTGAACATGTTAATGTAGATTATCAAATTTCCCATCAGTATGATCTTGTCTTTTTTATTTGTTTTTTGCAAATAATTCATGAGGTCTTATTTTCCCACATCCTAAGGCTTTCTCAGTCATTTAAATCTTAGCCCATCAAATACATGAACAACCTTATTGGAGTCTTGTTTCTTTTATTAACACTCAACATCTTTTCTATCGCTTATTGGCCCTTGTATTTCTTCCACAAATCACTCTATTACTTCCTTACAGAAAACTAAGCAAAGGGGAAGTTGGTTCTCTCTCACATCACCTCCTAAGAGTTCTTCATGTAGTAATAATACTCATTTTCGTTGTGTTAGAAATATTTTTCCTAGTTTCAACTTTTATTGAAAAGCTCTCATTTCCCCCTCAACTTGAAAAGTCACATTTCCCAAAGTACAATGTAAGTTTCCATACTTCGGTCTATTTCTGGACCCTTTTGTTTTTTGAGTGAACCCCCAGCTGTAAAGACTTAGCAGCTCAGGCATGAGCTGAAGGTATTACGACACTAAGTGTCCTCCAACCCTCAGAAACCTTGCTCTCCTCTTCTGCCACAGGGCATCACCTGCTCCTGCTTTATCTTGAGTCAGTCTCAAAGCCCTTCTTTGGTTTTCCCAGGTGTTTGAAGCTTATGGTCAAACAGAATGCACTGCTGGCTGCACATTTACATCCCCTGGGGACTGGAGACCAGGTAGGTTCTCCGCCTGCTGGGCAGGAGGTGCAGTGGCTGGGAGAAGGGTTCTAACTGAACTTGGACTCATGAGTTTAGAAAACCTTCGTGCTCCAGGTGAATGCAGCCAAAGCCAACTCAGGTTTTGGTCCAGGCCTTTCTATCTTGGCCGGTGATTTTTCAGTCTTTTTACTTTTAGAGTCAATCTATACATACCTCTGAAATATGCCTGGAATTATCACCATTTCATGGTTTCCCAGCTGACTCAGTGTGGTGTGTTCTAGGCCATGTTGGAGTCCCCCTGGCTTGCAATCATGTGAAGCTGGAAGATGTACCAGACATGAACTACTTCTCAGTGAATGGTGAAGGAGAGGTGAGTAGGTTGCACTCAGTAGCCGTGGCAAGGCAGTCATGGTGGGGATATTTATATCAAGAAGAACACAATTGTGAGCGGGCTTGTGTTTGACTCTTTTGAGATCTTGAGCTAGGGACTGAATTTCTGAACCTTGCTTTCCTATCCCCCCACAATAGGGATTACAGTTGGGTGCTCTTCAAACTGTAGTTGAAACCATCAAATGATCTAAGGGCGGGAGCAGGTGTTTTGTAAAGTACCCATGCCGGGAGTGGTAGCCTTTGCTTTGTCATCACTTTGTACCATCTTATGTGCAGATCTGCATCAAGGGTGTCAACGTGTTCAAAGGATACTTGAAGGACCCTGAGAAGACAGCTGAAGCCCTGGACAAAGATGGCTGGCTTCACACGGGAGACATTGGTCGCTGGCTCCCGGTGGGTGTTTCTTTCAAACCTCTGGGAGTCTATGCTGCTGGACTGGGGAGAACCATGTGCTTATCAACAAACTGGGCAGAGATGTGAGTGGGATGATCAGCTGACTTGGCATGACTCCCGTGACAATGGAATGGATTTGCTTACAGCCAAAGGAAAATTAGGTGACTTTTCCAGGAACGGAGTGTAGTAGTCTGGGTTATTTTTGTTCGTTTACTTTTCTTGAGGAGGAAGTTGTGATTTGATAACTCCATGGGCTTATAACATTTGCCTTTTATAAGTTTCAAAGGGATGTGTTTCTTTCCACGTAATATGTAGAGACATATCAAAAGAAGGAAGCAAGATTTCTTAACTAGGCATATGCAGAGGCTCGGTTTTTCCTCTCAGTGGCCTTTGCTGCCTCTCTCTGTGGAATATACAGGAACATTTTTTTAAGCATAGCTTGCTAACAAACAATGACCAGTAGTCTCTGTCAACCCTATCTAAGAGAGGAAACGATTACATAATTGTGATGAATACTTAGAAGCCCTGCAGGGGATTTTCCAAGATCTCCTCCCTGAAAATTTGTCTACTGTGTGCTGGGAGAGTGGGGAATGTAGCCAAATCTGAAACTCCTTTCTGACTCCATAGTCTCAAGATTTAAGTGACGTTCACAGAACGTTTGGTGAGAACTTCAAGAACACTGGTCCTGATGGTGCATTTCATAGACTTGGGTCTAGTAGTATGGTGCTAACTTATCTGTTTCTGTATAAGAGTTCTCAGCTCTAATGAGCATAGAATGAAGGCAATAGATGTATCCCCACCCTAGAGTTATAAAGGGCTGAGCCTTATTAATCACTTTCAGGTAATGCCTGTTAGGCTGAACTGATGGCTGATTTCTTGAGTCAGCCTTGTTGATGGTTCAAGGGTTGGTTCAGTCCGCTGCCCTACTTAGGGGGTGATCATGTGGATTGTATTTGACTGTCGTCCGAATTCAAATCCCTAAGAACCTAAGCTCCTCAGACCAATTAGCTCAGAGACATCAAATGACCTCTGGTGGCTGGTCAGAGTCCTCCCCGGCCCTGCTTCTGCCCTAACAAGCACAATTATTGACTTGCTTGATTAGCCTTAGCACAGTGGAGCTCTTCAGCCTGCTCCCAAATCTAACAGAAGGCATACATAGAACAGAGTCAAGGAGAGGGAAGATCTAACTTATTCAAAAATCTTAATATAAGATCATTCCTTCCCTATTTCCGGGAGTGCTGGAAATGGAGTAACTGGAAATTAAGTGATTAGAAAGTTACAGCTGCAAAATTTCTTCAGTAGCTGGGGCAACAGTTTACATAAGCCCAGCAGTCCTGGGGACCTCTTCTTAGGCTGCACATTGACTCTCCAATAGCCCAGGCTCTTGCTGGAAGCTGCTTCCCTCCCCTTTCCTCAAAGCCAAGAATGGGAAGTGGAAGACAGCTCGAAAGTCAATTATAAGGAAGGAAGAGACCTGTGACTTCACTACTTTCTCCACTGACACCACCCACAGAGGGCTCAAAATCACTGATGCTGTCTCCTGTCTGTCTCATATAGAACGGAACTCTGAAGATCATTGACCGTAAAAAGAACATTTTCAAGCTGGCCCAAGGAGAATACATCGCTCCAGAGAAGATAGAAAACGTCTACCACAGAAGTAGACCGGTGCTGCAAATTTTTGTGCATGGGGAAAGCTTACGGGTAATATGTTTGTTTTAATGACAGCCCATTTCTAGGTACAGACCATGCAGCTTCTAGTGGCTTTGGGAAATCTGCTCAGGATGAGAAGGTATCAGCTTATGGAACTAAAGACACAAAGCCACGTTCCAAACCTCAAATAAGGCAATATAAACGAAAATAATTTGTTTGAAACTAGCATGGACTCCATAAACAAGTCAGTAGAATTGTCCAACAGTCATACTAAAGGGTAGCCATGCAGTAAAAAGAGATGTACGTTGAATTTAGTTCCCACTGCAATAGAAGTCCTTTGGCATAAACCTTTTTTTATATACACTGTGCTTAGACTTAGCTTTTGGAGACTGGGGAGGGTTGATAGGGACAGGTCAGGGATACTTTATTTATTTTTAAAATATATCTTTATTGATTTCAGAGAGAGAGGAAGGGAGAGGGAGTGAGAACTAGAAACATCAATGATGAGAGTCATTGACTGGCTGCCTCCTGCATGCCCTCTGCTGGGGATCGAGCCCGCAACCTGGGCATCTGGGCATGTGCCCTGACTGGGAATCAAACCTTGATCTCCTCGGTCCTAGGTTGATGCTCAACCGCTGAGCCATGCTGGGCGGCAGGCCAGGGGAAATGGGATTAGAGTTCCACGAGTTGGAAATACTCTGGCGAGAAAAGAGACCAGTGGCACTGCATCTGAGTCTCGGGAAATGCCTATTTCCGAGCTGCGATCCTGCCTCTCTACCCACCGGGAGGCGCCCTCGCAGTAGTTCTCACAGGCCTTCTTTCCTTTCCACAGTCATCCTTGGTAGCCGTGGTGGTTCCTGATGCAGAAGTGCTTTCCTCATTCGCAGCCAAACTTGGGGTTAAGGGCTCCTTTGAAGAGCTGTGCCAAAACCAAGTAAGTGTCACTTAGCAAAGCTTTGTACATGCCCCTGGGGCCCATCATGGGCGAGGGGAGGCCCCAGCAGTCTGGGCGCCCCGAGTTCCTTCTGTCTGGAAGCACAGGCTCTTCCCAAGCCCGTGGCAGGTGGCTGGACCCTAAGTAGACTGACTGGTTTCATTAGATAGGCGGACAGGACCAGGAGTTTAAAAATAACAACAACAACAAACCCCTATTTTTTTTATAGTAATAGGTTCTTTGTCGGGGGGAAATTTGGAAAATAGAAAGTTTTTGTAGGAATTTTGTGTGTGGGGGGAATTTGGAAAACAGAAAAGTTTTGTAGGCATTTTGGGTCGGTTCGTGTTCAGCCTTTCATTTAGGCTCTCTTCTAAATGGCCATGCTTTAGCCCTGTTTTTTCTTCTTAGACTGTGAAGGAAGCCATTTTAGAAGACTTGCAGAAAATTGGGAAAGAAGGCGGCCTTAAATCCTTCGAACAGGTGTGTACCGCGGATGCTGTCCTGGTCCCTCAGGTCATACTAGGAAGTTTGAGAGTGGCACTGATAATGGGCTTAAATGAACAGTTTCCAAGGAATTGGCTTTGGAGTTTGCACCATGAACCCATTAACGGTCACGGCAGCGACTGTCCGTAATTATTTGTACAGCCCCTTTTTGCTGTTCAGCACTCACTCCCCCTCTCCCTACTCATTTCTTTCCCAAACTGGAAGTGCGTGAGGATGGGCCTGCATTACTGTCCTTTCTACCCGCTTCCCCAGCCGTGGTTTATAAGGGGATGTTCCTTAAGGTTCTTCACATAGCGCTTAGAGGCCCTGCCGAGAAGTCCAGGTCACTAACAAGCGCGCGTGTGTACGTGTTCACCTTCTCTTCCAGGTCAAAAGCATCTACATCCATCCAGAGCCGTTTTCCATTGAAAATGGGCTCCTGACGCCGACATTGAAAGCAAAGCGGGGCGAGCTTTCCAAGTACTTTCAGGCCCAAATCAACAGCCTGTATGAGAACATCCAGGAGTAGGGTCAGGTACTGGCGGCTACACAGGCCTCGGAGTAGCCCGCCTTGTGGGAATATGAATTAAAAGCTAACCTTATGTTCTTTCTTTTTGTCTTTTCTCCTGCCTGTTGTTCTACCTACTAAATTATAACTATAGTTTGGGGACTTAAAAAAAAATACCGAGAGACGTGTAACACGGAAGCTTAGCTCTGGACTAAATAAACCTCCTTCCCATCATAAATGTTGCTGACATTTAGGTTTTCGGGCTGCTTTTACCAACATACCTCTCTTCAAAGTCCGCTCGTATTTTGTCTCTTCCTCATGATCTCCAACCTGTGTAAGTGACCACTAGCTCAAGAGCCAAAGCGGCCCTTTGTGACTTCTTTCTTGTTGTTTTCCAGTAAAACTGACCTTGTCAAAGGTCCCAACTCTTAGGCTTTCCCGTGTTCAAGTTAAGAGCCGTTTAAGTCCTGAAAAGCTGTTTCTGATTCCTGTTTTCTAACTACTCCACAAAATCTTCGCAACCTTGGGCCAGGCCTTAACCTATCACTGCTCTTAATCACACCTGAGAGACAGATTCCTTCCATGTACTTACGTGTACGCTGACGTCTGTGTGCACAATCCTGAAGATTCCCTAGCCTCTCTAGTCTGTCTGACTCAGGAGAATGAAAAATTGGGCCTGTGACATGTTGTCCGGAAAGAATGTTCAAGTGTTATCTGCAGGGACACTGCTGCTGAGGACATCTGTCCCCCACAGTTTGCTGCTAAGCTGGAAGCTGTGGGGGAAGGAGCTGAAACAATGTCAAGTGCACTTTCCAGTAAACAAAGCAAAGCATTGAGGGAAAACCTCGTGAACTGAGAACAAAGACCTATGGGGCAGCCCGACCCTGCCCAACATGCTTATCTTCTGGGAAGAAGCCGACTGACCTTTTCTCCCGTGACCTCCACTTCCCACTATGGTTCCCCCCCCTCCGGCAATGCGTGTCGCTTCGGCTTGTAAATGTAAAGCTTTTAAAATAATAAAGTATTGCGGATACTTACCTTGTGGCATGTCCTTCCTCACTAACGGCGATGAGAACCGGCCTTAGATGGGGGCCACGTAAGCAGGGGAGGCAGCGGCTCTAACGGGGCGCACGCTCTTACTATTACCCGGGAGTTTAGCGATGCGAACACCTGGTGCTGCCCCAGGGGTTTGATGGACGCGCCCTGGGGTGCAGCCGAGGCACTGGGTTTTTAAAGGTGCCCAGGTGATTCTAGCACACAACCAAGCTCGATAACTACCTCGGGAAACTTCTACACGGAGAGGGCCAGGCCTTCTTACCCCACAGCTGTGAACAAAACAAGGACCAGCTGAGCCCAGACGCCAGTGGAGCCCGATTTGTTCTCTCCTTTACCGTCTGTCGTACTGATCTTGACCGGTGTCCTTTCTGGCCTCTCACTGGAGTTAAGAACGTTCCTGGTTTTTTACACTCCCCGCCTGGAAAGTTGAAGAAATGTCTATTCAGTCGCTGAAACAAGGGGAAGACGGAGTTGTCCTACAGGCCCCCGTGGTCTAGCCCGACCGCCTCCTCGAGCTCTCCCACGGCCCTGGCTCTTTCCAGCTCGCCTGCCCGGGCCGCGCCAGCTCCTGAAACATCGGGCGCACTCCAGCCTGCAGTGCTTGTCGTCTCTGCCTAACATGCAGCAGTTCCCAGAGGCATGTAATTTGTCCGCATGTGTTTCAAACGTCACCTCCATCGGACCCTCCCACCTGCTGCCTTCACAGTCCTGACTCCAGCTGACATGTATGTCACTTGTCTATCTCCACACCCCTCCCTGGAATGGGGCAGAGTTTTGTTTCATTAACTGCTGAATTCCCAAGTGCTCTTCCTTTATTAACTGTTACAAGGCCGACCCATAAAGCTCAGGTTCCTGCCTTGGGAAGGATTTTGAAATAGGTGGCCTCTGTCATTGTACTCGTGTGTTTAGACATGCTTGACGTTAGGAACAGGAGGGAGTCCAGCAGCATTCTTACCACCCACACCAGCGTCAGGTTTGGAGTCAAGTGTACACGAGCAGCTCGATATCACCAGGGTGAAAGTCTCCTAGAATGCTGTGATCTCAACATGCCATTGGGGGGGTTTATATATGGAGGCGAATATGTGCGTCTTAAGACTCACTGTTAAAGATGCCAATTTTTGACTGGGTAGCAGGGCAGTTTTTCCTTAAGAAACTAAGACAAATGTTTTCAGTCACCAAAAAACAAACAAAAAAACCACTATGATTTCTAGAGAACATCCATTGATCTTTATTTGATTTGACAAAATAAGCATTATTAAAAGACAGGTAACAAAATTTCAGCTTATATCGAATCCGACAAATTAAGTCCTATCGTATCTAGAATATTACATAAGAAATATCAACAGAGGGGGAAATGGGATAGAAGCATCACATGCAGATGCTCCTGCCAGAGGGGGAACAGTATCTGCAGGTGAGGTCCAGAGTGTGCAGCACATAAAAATCCCTAGAGAAAATGCAACTGACTTACTTGGGTGAAGTGTCTTTTCTTTTGGGACATGAAAGAGGTGGCAAAAGGGCAGGAATTCAAAGGCATATGCAGAATGGCTTCTCCATTTCAAAATGATCATAAAAGTATTTAGATCATGGCACTAGGGCACCTTTGAGGAAAAGAACACCTTAACCAGAGTAGACTCATTGCATAATTCTTTAGTAGTGTGTACAGTTTTCAAGTAATGGGGCAGACTTAAAGGACCGCTGTTGTCATCGTGGCTATCTGTTTTTCTTCTCGCCCTCCGGGGCTCGATCTGCCTCAGCATCACAGGGACACTTCTCCACACATTTTCTGGGGAACCATCCTCTTATTCTTGAAACACCTGAGGGAGAAAATGAAATTAATGGGAAATAGTCAGATACACTGCAATGATATTTCTGAGACCCAGGAGTCCTATACTTCAAATTAATAAGATTTTAGTCACTTTACCCTCCCCCATTACCATCTTTTGTAAGCACAGTTCGAGGGGGGAAAATAAGGCTTTTAATCCCTTGTCCTAACAAGCTAGAAAAGTTATTTCCCCAATTTCATCATTTGGGAAAGGAGCTAATGTGGTTTAGAAAAGTCCCTAATTGGAGTCTGAGGGGCACTTTCAACATGGGTGTTCACTTCCCTGTGTGTGATCTTGGCCCATGGTCACACTCCATCTATTCCAGGGAACTGTCTTTCTTAGCCTTTGTGAATTTCCTTTTTAAGACTTTTTCTAACGTAAATTTCTCTATCAAGGTTGCCTAAGGTGTCATTTGGGGTTAATTTACAATTAACCAGTGCTTTTAAAAGAGCATCCTCGGTTAATCTTTACTTTAAAAAGGAAGAATTTTAATGTGTGAACGTAGATTCATTAATGTTAGCAAATGTACCACTCTGGTATATAATGCTGAGAGTGAGAGAGGCACTGGGGGTGTGTGTGTGGGGGGGGGGGGGCGCGCGGGGAGGTAAATGGGAATTCTCTGTATTTTCCATTCAACTTTGCTATAACCTAAAATTGCTATAAAAAATAAAATCTATTAAAAAATAGCAAAAATCAAATACAATCTATTAGTTTTTCTAAAAACTTAACAGGGATGTTCATTCAAAGGAGAGCACATGGCCTAGGGGTTTAGCTCATAGGCTCTGGAGCCAGACTGCTTGGGTTGGGGCCCTGGGCAAAGTGGCTCAGCCTCTGCTTCAGTTCCCTCACCAATAAAGTATAAATGAGAATGTCTACCAGAGGGCTGACAGGACACAGAGGGCTGATGGGGCTTTAATACCACAAGTGACAGACAGACACACTTCTACAAGTGCCTGTCCCATGGTTAGGCATAGGCTCCAATGTCAGCCATCATTAAAAAGAACTGAGAAAGCCCAGTGCTATGGAGAAATAATACAAGGAGCTTCTTTTTGTTGCTCAATGATGCGCTCTTCTCCTTAGTCCTTCTAATGCATGTGATATGTGATTGTTTATTAAAGTCATTCTTGTAAAATTGGGAGTTACTGCAGCAGTCCGTCCTTTAAACCTCCCCTTCCATTTTCATACCTTCTATAAAGGAATCATCAAGAATTTTGTCTCCATACAACCAGTATCTGAAATATTTAAAAGATTAACGTTATTTTTTTAGGCTGGATGCCAATTTTGCCACTAAAGAGAAAATGCAGTATTTTCCACCACTCACCGCAACCCTCTCGTGGCTAAAATGAACTCCCCTTTCCGTAGCCGTATCCGGGGCTCTTCAGTGCAGGGGCTCGTGAAGAATGTTTTGATTCCTTTACTCAAAGGACAGCAGGCACCACTGTAATCTTCGACTACTTTATACCGAACCTGTCACAAGCAATTAAGGCAATTGAACATTTACCCGTTATCTGCGCTTTCTTAAGTTTGAATTGTAATTGTTAAAGGTAGACCCAAACTATCAGCTGACAAGTCCTTCCCTCCCAGGTTGCTACCCACCCAGTTCCCTTATAGGAAGTAGCCGGCGTTTCTAGTTCTCAAGGCTTTTCTTCCCCTTCATTTCAAGCACATAGCGGAGAACTGAATTCTAGAGTGTGCTGTCCAATCGAACTTTCTGCAACAATGGCTGTGTTCTCTGTGGGGTCCAGTGTGGTAGCCACCAGCCACACATAGCTACTGAGCACTCCTAATGTGGCTGGTGCAACCAAGGAACTGAGTTTTTAATTTTATTTCATTTTAATTGATTTAAATGTCAATAGCCAGTGACCACTGTATTATACACTATAACTGTAAACACAGGTTTCACACTAACAAGCTATATTGAGGAAAATTGCTTTTCTGTTGGCAATATAAATTGACTAAATTCTCTCCAAGCCTCCAGTCCAAACTATTTAAATGAAAACAAAAGTCAGTTGCATTAAATTTCAACAAATATTTTAAGAAATAGTATTTAATAAAAGCCAACAGCTGGCTTCTAATCAAAGGCAATTTTTAAAACTATCTAAAATTGCAGAGCCCAACCAAAAAAAAAAAATTAGTATCATTGCAAAAGAATTACTTACACTTCTCACTCTTTTATCTGCTTTCTGTTTCAACTGTTCTATCTGGAAGATAGAAAAAGAAACAAAGCCTTATCTCAATGTTGGTATCAGACTGAACCAACAAAACTCCCAGTTTTCCAGCATTTCTAACTGCTGACAATTTAAAGGCCATGTGTGTTTTCAGCATGGAGAGAAGGCCCTGTGACAAAGAAGAAGGGCTGAAGCAGGGCTTTCTTCTCAGGACTCTCTCACTAACTTCTTCGTCTGTGTGTATTTACAGAGCACTCCCTGGGGCCCAGGGACCAGGGAGATGTGCTCTCTGCTCCTGTGGAGCTTCCAGGCCAGCACTAAGGTGAAGATGACACAGACATTCACAGATTCTCTAGGGACACGGTAGAAAGCCTGCAAAACTCACCAAACAAGAGTCCCAACTGAATGTCATTGCTATCACTACAACTCACTTTCCTCCACTTATTCATACACAGGAGGATATGACTAAGTGCTAAATCCGGAGGAGTCTAGAGTGCAGAGGTTAGACTAGAGAGGAGGCGGGACTGAAACTGGTCTTAATAAATTCCAGCAGAGAGGAGACCACATGAGCAAGAAAAAGCAGTGTGGGCGAAGTCAGGAGGCAGGAGTGTGTAAGCTGCTCACTGAGAAGACTCGGCTGGCTGGAAAAGATGATTCCTGTCTGGAAGCAGGTGGGAGGCAGTTTTAGGCCAGATTTTATAAAACCAAGTTAAGGGATCAGTACTTTATCTCACAAGTATGGAGAGTTAAGGAGAGATTTAAATAAAACAGAGACATGATACAAAAAGTGTTTCGATTATCAACTTAAGATTCATTTTGCTACGTACTGAAAAAATAATTTTATGATTTATTTTCCCATCTGAGTTAAGGGAAAGTTAAGGGGAAGAAGGTGAGGAAAAAAGGAAAGACTATTTGAACAAAAACACTCACTGTTAAGCTGTACTGGTGACAGCCTTCTCTTATTGGCCACTCCATTCCATCTCCTTCTGGGACCCCTGACCAGGTAAATACCTGTTTAAAGTTCTTCCAACGACTCCCCATGTCGTAAGGAAAAACAAAGACTTCCTCTAGTTGATAATATTGAATTCGATCTTTAGCCTGTGGGTAACAAAGACATAAGACGGCAGATGCCTTAACCAGCTCTTAGTAACACACTATTGAGGATATTTATTCTTCAGATTTGTATCGCTATTAAAATACCCCCTCCTTGTGATGTTAGTGTACATAGAAGAGCGAAGTAAACTGACCACAGTACAGGAAGAACCCAGCACACCGACCTTGTGTCAGAACATTCAGAGAGTGTCTGACGGGGCTTACTTAGGAACAAGCATTCAACACGCCTCTTAGAAGTTAATGACTTTATTCCATATAAAAGTTCTCAGCGTTCCTGTTGTTCAGCAGAATAAAAGAGTCCAGGTGTAAAGCAGAGATGCTGACAAGCAGTTGTAAGAGGCGGCAGAGTTTGTTTAGGATGGAGAAACTGTGTCGTGGGGGCACTAGAATGCAATGGTTGTATCCTGGGCTGCAGTGACACCTGTCGGAATGGCCAGGAAAAGTCTAATGGGAGTTATTTAATGAAAATCACTTTTTTAAAAAGCTAGCAGGTATGTGCGGATCTCATTTCAGTTTTCTATACCATTGCACACACATATATACTTATTAATATTTGGATTTATATGTACCTTTTCTGCATAGACAAATATTTGAGTTGTATAAATTATATTCTAGGCATTTAAATTGTTAGCTTTAACTTAAAGAGATACTGGCTTAGAATCTTAAATTCCACTGACACCTAGTGGCATAAAGACATAATATTTATTCTGATAATAAGTGAACAAACAGTTGAAATTTGTTGCATAAGTTTTAGTGTCTGGTAATTTCGGTAAATTTTCTATAAACTTAATATTATCAATTATTTGAATATTTTACTCAGCAAGAAAGCACCAGCTTTAAAATAATTCCTAGGTTCAGCATGGCACTTTATAAAGGACATTGGTCATCAGCATAAAGATGGTTAATCTAATGTCAGTACACTATGCTAACTAGAAATGATACTTAAAATATTTTATTATCAAGGGACAGTATATTAAGGACAAGCTTCTCATAGTTACTTAAAAGGTGATATTGATATTAATTCAATTAAAAGAGTTATCAACCTGTAAAATGTATGAATTTATTGAATTGTATAAATCCATACCCACCCAGACAGGAAAGGGTAATTTCTTTTCCCTTTTTATAAGCAAAAGCTTCAGAGTCTTCAAAATGTATACGAGTCTCAGAGAACAGACTTAGGCTATTAACAAAGAAGTGGTAAGGATGAGAGTAGCATACAGAAGTGACCTCGGCATGGCTCTGCCTCCGAGAAGCACTCAATGAAGTTAGGGGGGTTCTATCAATACTGTGTGACAGGTGTGTGACAGGTGCTATGGGAAAAGCAACCTTGTCTAGGGAGAGCCAAGGAAGGTTCCTTGGAAGGAATGATACCTAAAGGAAGTTTTGAGGAAGAAGAAATCAGGCAAAGAAACCGGAGGAGGAGTGTTCTAGGCAGAGGGCCCACTTGGAAAGGTACAGAAACAAATAATGAGTTACTTGGTGTAAGCTGGAATTGAGTGTGAGATGTGGTGGGGAAAGGTGGGAAATGCAGCTGAAGAAGCAGGTAAAAGAAGACATGAAAGGCCTGATTATGTATAAGCTAAGGACCTCACACTTAAACCTGCATATCAGTGCTCTTAAAGCAAGCTTTGCACACCTCTTTGAGTCCCTAAGGCCTTTTCTTGGGGTTCAACAGAGTCAAACAACTTTCTTTATAATACTAAGATGTTATTTGCCTTTTTCATTGCGTTGACATTTCCCATGGTGGGTAAAAGTGCTGGTACCTTAAGCAGGAATCAAGACAGTGGCACCAAACTGTACTAGTAGTTGTTATAGCCCTCAGCGCTACACAGTCATAGTTCAAAACAGAATAACCCCTGCGCATCCCCAAAAAAATTTTCACAGAGAATGTCTTAGATGAAGTAATAAAAATTATTCTATTAAATCTCAACCTTCAAGGAGTCCTTTTACTACTCTGTGTGACAAAACAGGACTGCATGTAAAGCATGCTGAAGTACTATCTCAAGGAAAACGCTTGTCTGAGTTGTGAGCTAACAAAAACTGTAGAGTCAGCTTTTTCATGAAATGCTACTTTTACTCGAAAGTGAATAATGTAACAAAGGTTATTCAAACTTCAGTATCTCGTGGACCCTTTCTCAAAAATGAATGAAGTCGGGCTGTTATTTCAATGTAAACAACTAAGCATTTATTGCCAGTGAAAAATGAAAGGCTTTCAAGTAAAAATTTGAATTTGGGGAAATTTATATCCACCACTATGAGCCTGACAGCTTCCCAATATTTAAAGATGTTTTTCGTAAGGTTGGTAGTGATACGAATGAATGCATCAAGATCTGGGAAAACCTGCAAGACCCTGTAAAACCACCTCTTCCAAATGACCAATGCCAGAGGGCCTAAAATCATGAATGGGTAACAGATCCATCGACAGAGCAGCACAGACTGGTGGACTGAAATGTAAGAGTACAAGAAATTTACTGAGGCAGTGTCAGGCCTCACATGCAACCAACCTTTCAAGAACTGTCCCTTGTCAAGTTTTAACATAGTGTAAAATATTTACTATTATCTAAAAGGCCTATTAAATACTCTACCCTTTTCTACCTACTTATCTGTGTGAGGCTGGACTTTCTTCATCTACTTCAATCAAAGCAATATGTCTCAACAGACTGAATTTGGAAGGAGATGTGAGAATCCAACTGCCTTCTGTTAAGTCAGATATTAAAGAGATTTGTAAAAACATAAAACAATCCCACTATTCTATTTTTTTAATTTTGGAAAATAGTGTTACTTTTTAATAAACATGCTATTCTATTAACATATAATGGGTTTACTATTTTTTAAATGAAATAATCTTCAAAAACTTCTCTAAGAAAACATGACACTGTAAATAGATGTCATATACATTAACAAAATCTCTTTAGTGTCCTGAACAAATTTTAAGAATATAAAAGGGTCCTGAGACCAGTAAGTTTGAGAACTGCTGCTGTAAATTATAATGTAGAAATTGGCTTCCAGGGGGCTGGATATGCCCTGTAGGGGTGTTATATTTGGCTCACAGGGTTTTTTGTTTTTAATTTGAATTCCTTGCTAACATTTAAAAATGGAAAGATGTCACAGAAATCCAGATCTCTTACTTTTCTTGAAACATAATGAAATGACCACACAATACTGGGAGAGTATTCCCCTGGGGCTACAATCAGTTTCATCTGTTAGGCAGCTCTGGCGCACAGGCTGACTCCACCCATTGGGGTGATCTGCCTAGCCCCTGTCGGCACTTGGGTAGACAACCTGTGCTATGGTGATGAGCCATGAGGAGGCTCTGAGCATTTTAAGCACAGAGCAGGGTAGTCAGATTTACTTTTTATAACAATCACAATAGACGGTGTGAAGTAAGTATTGGAGGCTGTGAGGTCTGAGGCAAGATAAATGTTGTAAGTCCTATCTGATGTCTGAAGCACTAAGGAAACATGATGGCGCCTTGGTGGAAGTTCCTTTCCAAATGGGTTACCTTCTCCTCTAGGCTGAGAAATGGCCAAATGGTTCAGCGTGTGGCTCAGGCCTCTTCAGCAGCTCAGAGTGTATGAGGAGCACACTTCCGAGGGAATTATATTAGACCAGGGAAGAATCAAAATGTCTTCTGTATTTACCTTTTATGTGGCATGCAAATGACTTAAGGAAGCTATCTGGTAGCCAAATTTTCACTTCCAGGCACTTATCTGGTCTATCAGTTTGATAGTGAGGGAAACAAGTATTAAATTTACCTTTTCTTCGATCCATGATTCAATAGAAGTTTGGTTTCTGAGAATAATTTTCATCTGAAAAATAGGCAGCAAAATTTTACAATGGAACTTTGGTTCATTTATAATTATTCTCCTCACACTAACCCTGGGAGACAGTGTCTATTGCTCCCTTCCTTGGATGATGATTCCAGAACGATAAGGGTTCAGTAACGGCGTGCGGTGCACCTGACTTGAAGTCCTTGTCCTGAACCGCTGCGCCACGCCTCTCCGCAAAATAATCCCATCAAGACACAAACAAATCCCAATATATTATTTTAATGAAAATTCATGTTTTAAGAATTAGCTTCTGAATAAGGTTTACAGAGTATTAATAAAACATTGATATAATCCATTCGATCAGTACTTAAGTGTCTTTTGCTATTAAAATCATAACTATTTTAACCTTAAATGTATGATTAATCTACTTATTATAAGTGACTCATTTCAGTCAACCCAGATAGTCTGCTTTCCTTAAAAACTGAATATATTCAGTCCAAATTCTATTAGATTTTCCTGCACATAACTAATTCCATTTATATAGGTTTTCACACCACAGAATTTTAGTTTATTTCTAATATGATTCTTAATTACAGGCATTGAGGAAAATAATCCAAGAATTTGACCCCAGGCTAGTAGAAAACATGAAGTATAACCCAAACCAGCTTATTTTAAACTAAGAGCTGAAAAAAGGCTGTCAAGCCCAGCATATCTAATTCCCTAACAATTCTGCATTTCCTTGAATTCTGGCTGTGTCTTCCCAGAGACAGTGTGGCACAGTCAAAACAACCCTTCACATTACTCTGTACATAAATCTACGACCTACGCGTATATATGACTGTATTAGTTAGCTGTCTACTAATTCTGAGTTCCCTAAGAGCAAGACCCTCTTCATTTTCATTATTGTAGCCTCAGAAACTAGCGAAGTAATTCACCACAGAGTAGGCATTAAACAACACCTATTTCATAGGGTTGTTACTAAGATTAAATGAGCTGACACATGTAAAGCGCCTAAAACAGTGTCTTGCACATAGCAACTGTTCAATAAATGTTAGCTATGTTGTTATGATACTGATTAAATATATGCTATTGTAAAATAACATTAATAATCATGTTTACTGAATATAAAAACGAATAATCTTAGGTATATCACTAAAAACTTTCTGTGACTCAATTACTCATCTGTAAGGAAGGGAAAATAACACTCATCTTCAACCTCTTTTGGGGTTGATGTGAAGATCAGCAGACTATAAATGTAAGATCTCTCTCAACTACAAAGTGCTATGTAACTCCAAGTTAACATTTTAAAAATTCAATTACCTAGAAATTCTGGCAAAGCTACTCCAAAATTATCTGACGAGTACAGAAAATTGAATTAGTTACCTAGATGGAGTAACAATAACTTCCATTTCATACTGCATATGTAAGTGCAGCCTCTATCTCTTTCTCATTTTAAGCAGCCCCAGTGACTTGACAGCTTTTAGCTAGCAGTAACTGAGGAGCTTACCTGGATAAAAAACAACATCCCAACGGCTATGGTTGTTCCTAAAGCTAATCCCAAGGCAAACAAGGTGGCAGCAAACGCAGCTAATCCAAACGGAATCACTGGAGGAGGATCTCTCCGGGCTGCACTCATGTCAATCTTTACCGTGTTCCACCCAAAGGAGAGCTGTAAACAACAACACAGGCTCGAAAAACTTGGTTGTGATAAATGGTTACGCTCTACTGTCACAGTTAAAATGACAGGATTCAAAAGATCAACAAATGGTTAACTTGATATTGTGGACAAAGCAAACATAGCTGTTTTTAACACTGTAGCTTGAACTCATACTGATATACATGATATCATTCTTAGCTATTCTCAAATGTTACTTTTTGTTGTTTTTTTATTGCATCCTTAGAAGGTATTAGTGAGTTAATAACAAAAAATTAACCTGTTAATTTCATTGTAAGCAAATATTGGTTAAAAGCATTTTAAAATTTAACAGGGTGTTAATTGTCACATGACATTTGGACTGGAAATTTTGTCTGTTAAATCCAAAGTCCGAAAATCTAGGGTTTACTGTATTTCCAAAAGGGACTTCAAAATAATCTTGATGATAGCTATTTAATCCGGCACAAGTGATTTTATAACATTTTCACGTACCCGGTTATAAAGCTGTGTATACATGGTCATAACAAAGATGAAGGCAGCATGAATACAGCCCAATGGTGCTAACAGGAGGAACAGTGTGAACGAAGCATGGTTTTGGTAACCACAACAGTTGTTGATCCAAGGACAGTGATGGTCCATCTTCAGCACACACCTAACAAGAAGCATTTACATAAAACATGAGGCAGGAAATCCTGTCAACTTGAAATAACTTTGGTCTTCAAAAGACCGAGCAAATAGGAATCCAGCGTGTTCATGCGTCAGAGGAATTACATTTCATGGAACAAAAAGAAAAATCTTTATGAGTTTTTAAACAACTCTGAACAGTGACTTCTTTTAAATTCTAAACAGCGCAAGAAAGGGCAGGCTTTGTAACGGCTTCTGAGGAAAAGATGTCAGCTCCTTGTGAGTTTGTTTAAAGAAGGTAGCACTGAGAGGTTCATTATAAAGAAATGAGCATGGTTCCTGGTCTTCCTCTGGCTTTGAAATGCAGTGACTGAAGTCCAATAGAGACTCAACAAAATCACTTAGAAATCTCCACTGGGGCTGTTGGGACCTAGCAGACGCTTGCAATTTCCTTCCTTCCTTCTTTCCTGTCCTTGCCTTTTAGATGTGGAGTCTCTGAGCTAATCAAGCAACTACTGAATATAAGATGTGTAATAAGCAGTCTTACTGAGCTTCCTTCTCTTGTTGTTGCTAGAAGAAAATGTCCTGGCCTCAAGCCAACTTTATTTGCTTCCATGGTTCCCCTGAACCTCAATATCTCATCAGAAAGTTCTTATTAATAAGTACATACAGCTGTTCATTTTTAAAGGTTCTAGCTTATTAATAATGGAAAAAGCAGCTCTCTTCTGTATTCAGACTCAGAACAATTCGAGAGGTAGTCAAGACGACAGTCAACAAGCACAGTTAATCGTGATCTATGGAAACAACCTGAAGATAGAACTTTCTACTGTCTCTTGGCAGGGCAAGAAGCAAACACAATCTGTACTTTTCTAGAAAAATCTTTTCACATATAACAAAAGGAATGTATTTATTATCCAAATCGATAATTTAAGAATAATATGGAGATTATGGACACAAGTATTTGGACAATATTTTTTATAGAGTAGCCACCTTGCAGAGAGGAAAAAAACTAGGACTGATGTGGCAGAGAGAACAAAAGACCAGTGGTCAAGGTGATCAGTCCCCGGCCGTACCTGTTACACTTTCGGCAGTGATGTGACCGCGGTGCCTTGTATGCTTGGCAAACTTGACAATACTGGAGGTACATGCTATCCTGAGTATTTTCCTTGGCAGCACAATATGAACAAAAATATATCAGTTAATCAATCTTAAATGATAACAAACCTTACGAATAAATGCTTTCCTATGGTTTAATGTTTTTTATGGGGGATAGTGGAGGGATGGAATCTTAATTTACATTCAGCTCTTTTGAGCTAATATTTTTAAGTAAAAGAATTCCAGTTAACAGCAGCATCACTCTCCCAATTACCCAGAAGTCATTTTTAATTTCTCTTCCCTATGCCACCCCAATTCATTGCCACAGAGTATAGCTGGCCCTATTTATCCAAAATCTTAGTGGGATGGGAGTAGTTCAGAAAAGAGGTAGCTGACAACTTGGCAGATATTTAGAGTGGGGATTCAAACACCACAGTTGATACTCTTAATAATACTCTTGTAACATGATCCTGATTATGTCAGAGCTCTGCTTGAAACCTCTGGTAGCTCCCTATGGTCTAACAATTTCTCATGTAGTTGAGGCCTTCCATAATCTACCTGTTTCAGCCTCATCTGCACTACATAATCTGTCCACAGTTTCTGAACACACACTCCCCCTACTCT
This sequence comes from Miniopterus natalensis, assembly GCF_054644295.1. Taxonomy (NCBI): domain Eukaryota; kingdom Metazoa; phylum Chordata; class Mammalia; order Chiroptera; family Miniopteridae; genus Miniopterus; species Miniopterus natalensis. Next base: position 49,482,283 of record NC_142094.1, read on the forward strand.
CTCAACCTGAAACGCCTTTTTCCCATCTCCTGAGGAAACTCTCACTCCTCCCATAGGTCCCGATGAAGATGCCCAGTTCCTTCTAACTTCCAGCACTCATCACATTCTATTCTATACAGTTATTTGTGAAAGTGCCTTAGTTTCTCACCCCAGTTACAAGGTTTTTCAGAATATGAATTGTGTCTTACTCATTTCTATACTCATTTCAAATAGCACACCAGTATTTCTTCAATTTTAACATACCTAAGAATCATCTAGGGATTTCATTAAATGCAGATGCTGACTCAATAGGTCTGGAGTGGAGCTCAAGAGTCTGCATTTCTATCAAGGTACCAGGCAATGTTCCTCAACAAGGAATACAGAAATTCATAAACATGAACTTTCAAACAAATTTTAAGAAGCATGAATTGATTCATATTGTACGTCCCAAATTTCACTGCAATGATTTAAAAACTTTATGATTTAAACCAACAGTTTCTAAAGTTTTTCTCGGTTCTGAGGATGTTAAAGCATTACATGTAAAAAGATTCTAGAGCCAAACTGCATCATGAAATTATAAGAAAGGTGTATGTGATATGCAGTGTTTCTACCATCCCTCCTTTTTTTTTTCAATGCAGGACAAGTATTCAATGAAATTGCTTTGGGAAATACTAATTTAGATCAATAATTTTAAATAGGCATGAAATAATTTGAGCTTTAAATGACCAGTAATTATAATATACTGTAGTCTCTACCATAGCAAAAAGCAGTCTGTGTTTGATATTATTGGTTAGAACCAACAAAGCAAAAACTAAATTATCATTACAATTCCAGCATCTAAAGGGACCTTTTCCTTACCGGTTTCCACCCCAGAGGGACAAAGCCAGGACCAACAAACATGGCATTGAAGTAATTATAAAGAATCATAACAGTCCAATTTATCAACATGATGAAATTCACACTTCCTCCAGTTGTATGTAGGGGCCAATACCACAGCACAGAGTCAATCATGGCCATCGTAGAACATATTGCTATGACACTAAGGGCTATCAGGGGACCCCAGTGACACAGTCTCTTTAATTCTTGGAGATTTTCAAACCTGATAACCATTTTGGTGAGGAAGAATGTCCTCCTATCTTTAAAGAATGATAGATTTCCTCTTTTTGTGCACACATATCCGTGTGCCACAAGTCCATGTGTGTTCCTTAACTGTCATGTCTTCAAGTTGTGCAATGTTAATGCAGATTACGCCATTTTCTAAGTTACATACTCCGAGCTCTTTATCTGAACTAGGAGAATCCAGTACCTTGGTTTGAAACCCAATCTAAAGAAAACAAAACGAGAAAGTTCAGTAAACAACGTATTACATACTACACTTAACTCCAATAACCACCTTAAACAAAAGCATCTCACAAGTGCACTGCTGGGTCAAATGCCAACAACTATTCTTATCTTACCCAAAATAGGGTTCAAGTCTAAAGGGCATGCAAACTGGATACCTGATTGATTGGGGGCAGCGACTGTCCAATGTTTAGGGAACAGTTTGCGGAGACAAAGAATTTTAGAGCTGGGAGGCAGGGCCTTTTGAGTTGATCTAATCCAGCTTCCTTATTAAACAAAACAAACTGGCTCGGAGTGGCTACGTGATTAGATCAAGGTCAAACGTGAGGGCTGAACCAAGTCGTTCAACTCCCCCTCCGGAGCTGAAGGCGACCTCGTACCCAGCCTCCAGCCAGGTCGAGTCTGAGCCAGACGTGGGCTCCACTCTTCGCCTGCGCCCGCCTCCCAAACACCAACGTAAGGGTCTACTCGGGCCAAAGGTGACCGAGAGGGTGAAAGCAGAGACAAGCGCGACGAGAGGACAGACGGAGGCCGGTGTGAAATCACGACGGGAAGGGTGTATGAAAAAAAGAACGCGAATGGGGCCACTTCAGGGAAAGAAAGAAGAGGAAGCTCCGTCCGCAGCGAGCGCCGGGAGGACTCGCAGGCGGGAATCCCCGGTGGAACTGCAGGGAGTCCAGGGAAGAAGGTCCGAGGTAGAGGGTTACGGAGACTTCCACGCAACGGACGCCGCTGCCTTGTGCCTCAGTTTCCCGCCCGTGTCACGGGGGACAGCTTTTAGGGGTCCTCACGCAGGGCAGGAACATCCTAGTACGCGCGGCTGGTCCCACAGCGCCGGCGATACTGGCCTCACGCGGGCGGAGGGAAGACTGCCAAACGCACAGGGACACCCGCAGCCTTGACTCCCACCTCAGTCCGGTCCTGGGGGCCCGCTCCTCGGCCATCGCATTTCCGGGGCGGCCTGGGCTCACCCGGAACAGGTTGTCTCCTTTTCAGGTAACTCCATCGTGGGTACCTCGGTCCAGAGCAAGCAGAAAGCGAATCCTGGTTGCTGGAGGCTGGGGTGCGGGACCCGACCGCACGCGTCGGTCTCTCCGCGGGCGCTCCAGCCGCTCCGCTCCGCCTCAGGCGCGGTGCGCAGCCGCCGGGACAGCCACTTCCGGAAAGTCCGCCGCATCAACCTTCCCCCCCCCCCGGAAGCAGGCTCCTGGGACCTGTAGCTTGGAGAGTTGGAGCCGCTTTCCAGAACCTGGAGGGGTTAAAAAACACACAGACCTTTCATTGATCCCTTAGAAGACGAATATTTGGGGGGCGTTCGTGGGAGCAGTACTTAAAGTGCTTTTCCTTAGAGAATTTGTTAGGTTTGGAACCTGAGAGGAAAATAAAGAGCGTACGCGACCTATTTCCCCGGGGGACTGAGATCGCGACGGACAACCAGGAAGCGGCCGGGCCGGGAGCTGTCGCCGGCTCTGCGCTCGGCTCCCGAGGGCGGCTCCCAGGGTTCCTGCGCCGTGGTCCCCGCGCCCGCGTGACCCCCGCCCGGCCTGGGCTCCGGCTCGGGCCTGTCACTCCGGAGCCGCCATGTCGTCCGACTTCGAAGGCTACGAGCAGGACTTCGCGGTGCTCACGGCAGAGATCACAAGCAAGATAGCCCGGGTCCCTCGACTCCCGCCGGGTGAGAGCCCTGCCCCGCGCCGGGGGTGGCGCGCAGGCCCGGGGGGCTCGGGGGTCGGGGGGGCGGTGGAACGCCGGCCGGACCAGTGCGCGTCTGAGGCGCGAGGCTGGAGCGAGGCGGTGCTGGGCCCTTCGGAGAAACGGAGCCTGACGTGGCCGAGGGCAAAGGGACGGCCCAAGCCGGGCTGCGGGGCGCCGTCAGCAGCGCCCTTCGGGCCTCCGGCCCCCGACCCCGCCGCCTGGGCCCTTGCGTAACCTTGGGAATGCCTCTGAGCCTCAGAGGGCTTTTGTTTGTTTGTTTTGCTTTGTTTTCATTTGTAAACTACAGAGATGGGAGAGTGTGTTCTGCAGGAATGAATGGATGGACCTAGGCTGTGGGTCTGACGTCGTTCTGTGAGTAATGACGTTTTTATCACGTGCAGCAGGACCGGGGTGAGAGCCAGGGACCCCCATTCGGGTCCCAGCTCTGCTCCTTACAAGTTTTGACATTTAGGCAAGTTTCCTGACCTCTTTCAACTTTCATTCTTGGTAGAGTGGGGAGAATTGTAGGTCTTTCACGGGGGTCTTGGCGAAGATTAAATTATTTAACATATGTAAAGCCTTTCCTTGATGTTAGCTGCTGTTATCATTGGTATTTTTCGCGGTCCCCAGCCCCATTTCATTCATTCTCATTCTTCTGGGGGGGGGGTTGTCTGTAACCCAGTGTTAGGTAAAACTTGGTGCTGGATGATTTCTCTCACTTTTAAAATGCCACAGCTTCCATGCAGAAGTGCTTTTGTTTTTTGTTTTTCAGCACGTCTGTCTTTCTTTTCTGCTGGACTGTCATCTGTGTGGAAGCGGGAGTTAATTTGATTTCGCTGGCGTTTATTGAGAAGGGGCTGAGATACGGTGCTTGAGTAAATGAACAGATCTGTGACTGCCATGTTTTGTGGTTTTTGTTTGTAAGACGTTGTTTTAGGGTTTCTCTTTCTCTAAATACAGATTTAATTTGAGGAGGTAGCTGCAGATAAGATTGTTACTTACGGGCTTCGTCGTGTTAGGGAAATTGAGCCGTCATTGGGGTGCTAGACTTGGTCCTTCCTTAACTCCGGGTGCTCACTCATCTGTGACCTGGGGCCCACGTTCCCCGTCTCACCTTGTTAGTCAGTGCTTAATGCCAGCAGTACTTTCTCCTGGACCTAAGTCGTCATTCCTCTTTCCCTGCCGCTACTTTCCCCCGAGCTTATGTGTTTGTAAATAATATTTTTCCTTTATTTCTTTGTTTTTCTTCCCTCCCATCTGTTTTCTATTAATAGGGACATTTGCTTGAAGCCAGGATCTCTGAACTTACACCCCACTCATCTCCTGAAGCCCCAGTTAGTTCTGGAGGAGGTGGATGATGTCTTAAAAGGTTTATGAGTCCAAGTGAGGGAGCAACAGGAGAGAACCAAGGTAGCATATATCACCGAGCTCCGCTGCCTCGGAGATTTTTGTGGAGAAAGTGGCTGATGGCTTCACCACTTCATGATACATCACCTCGCCTCTTCTCTTCAGCTCTGCTTTTCTCCAGTGCCCAAGATCATCTTGATTTTTGTTGTCCTTGTTGTCCCAGAGCCTCAGAATATGAGGATTTATGGTTTCATTTGGATTTTTGCTCATTTTTTATTGTAATACTTTTAGCAGTAGGAACATTTTTTGTTTGGGAGAATTCCTTTTGAATTGGGAAACTGTGTTATAAAGTAACAAAGTCACCCTTGAGTTCCAAAATGTAAAAATTGTTTCCAAGAAAACCAGTTGTGTTACAATTTTTTTTTTCTTGTCTTTATATTTTAATGTAACCATTCTTACCACATAGAAGGAAACCTTGGGATTAAGCATTTTAAAAATAAAGCCTTGACTCTCCTTAGCTATAGTATAATGTAAGCCCCAAACACAGCCCCTAAGAATGCTTACTGACTTGAATAATTGAATACTAGTAATTCTTAAAAAGGCAGTGGTTTCCCTCTTAATAATTACTTGTGCTTGCTCACTTTATAATCTGTTTCTAATTGATAAGTAGAAAAAAAAAAATATATGTAGTTATGAATTTCAGATGTATGTCTGTGGGCTAACAGAAATTAATATGGCAAAAACTATGATTAAAAATAATTACAATCTCTTTCTCTGGGCATCATTAGTGGTTGGCCCACAGGAGATGAGCTATAATTTACTTCAGTTAAGAAGGTTAAAAGTTGGAGCAAACTTTTTAGCCAAAGCAATTCATTCTCCAACATATTAACTTATTAATTTGAGGTAGAGTGAGTAGTAGGGTCAATTGCACTTATCTTCACTCTCTGCTGTGCGTGTACAATGTATTAAAGTGTCACTTGCAAAGAGAATAGAAAAGACTGAATATTTTAAATTTTTATTTTAAAACAGAAATTTGATTGCTCTGTGATATGTTTTCAACAATAAAAAGACTTTGCTCTTAGACTAAAGTGTTTGAATCTTAACTCATTTTAGAAATTGGGCTAACAAGATTGATCAGCTCCTTCTTAGGTAACACTCTATGTCACTGTATTTGAAATTTTATTTTAATGATTAGCCAGGGAAGTGAATGAGTGGAAACCCTAATTCTAATTGTGGAGTTCTTTTTCCTGTGGTGCTGAATTCTAAGTCAGAGGGATACTTTACAGGAGCAGAGGTTCCATTACATCAGGCAGGCTTCCTGAAGAACCTTAAACAAAATGTTCCCTTGCAGTTAGCTGTACACTATTCACAGAGTGAGAAACAGTCTCTTGCGAATCCTATCACTTTGTGGCTGTAAGTCAGAAATACCAAGAAAGGTATTATGGCAAGTTGGTTAAGATTCACACATAGCATCGGATCTGTTTAGAATCCCAGCTCTGCTACTTAACAGATGTGCAATCTTAGACAAATTGCTTGGTCTTTCTAAACCTGCTTCCTCCATCTGTAAAATTGGCAGAAGAGAGGTATCAGTTTCAAAGTTACAATGTTGTAAAAATTGGATGAAATAAAGTAATATATTAGCACATTTTCCCCAGAGAAAGTATGATGTATTAGCCATCAGTGATGGATGTTATTGCTACTGCTGAAGGCAGAAGCTGGTAGGGTTAGTCAGGACTCAGCTCCTCCGACTTTGTTATATTAATTGAACTTTTAAAGGAACCTTGGACCTCAATTCTTACTTCCTTTCTGTGCCTAGATTAGAGTTAGGTGAATCTCTCTTGATGAACACCTACACTTGAAAGCAGGCAAATGATCAGGGACTTCGGGATGTGAAATTGGAATTGGGTTTTAACTGGCTATCAAGGAGGGAGTCAGGAGAGTGAAGTGGAGGTAATGGGGCAAGACTGTGTCCTTTCTGGAAGGAAGTGCTCAAGTCTAGCTGATTAGCTAGAAGGGGGTTGTGCTCCACCGTTGTTTGTTTTAATATGTCTTTATTGATTTCAGAGAGGAAGAGAGGGAGAGAAAGATAGAAACATCAGTGAAGAGAGAGTCTTTGATCGGCTGCCTCCTGCACGCCCCCTACTGGGGATCGAGCCCACAACCCTTGGGCATGTGCCCTGACTGGGAATCGAACCTCCATCTCCCGGATCGTAGGTCGATGCTCCACCGCTGAGCAACGCCAGCTGGGCTCCAACTTCTTAAAGCTTAGTATCTGTGTAAATTATGTGGGATAATTCTGTACAGGAGAGAGATGTCTACTTACTTATTCAGCCATTTATATCCCTGGACTCAGTATTTATTTTATACTTGTATTACATTCCGGTACAACTTTATTTTGTTGCTCAGGCTATTCCAGCTTTGACCATTGAAAGCCCTTTCAGGTGGCTTCTGCCACCTTTTGGTAGAGCCCCATCATTGTGGGGTTTTTCCTTTTGGTACTTTCTTACCATCTTACCTATTAGAAGATACCTCAGGATCTTCTTGTATTTTTCCTATGCCTGTCCTAGAATTTCCCAACAGTCCTGTTTCCTTTTATTGAGAAATTGTGTTAGAAACTAAGATCTGGATACGATGTGTGCTCATTGCTGCTTAGCGAGCACCTGCCACATAGAGCTCTCTGTGCTAAATACAGAGTTGGGACAAAGATGTGTCGAGAGTGTCCCCTGCCTTCAAGGAGCTGGAAATGAGGCTGAAGACAAAACTATAGAAACCAATTTCTAATGACCATCAAGGCCACCAGTGCAGAGCACAGAGGTCTAGGAATCCAGAGGAGAGAGATTGTGTCCCAGGCAATCACGTAGGAGGGTAGGTGGGACCTGACAGAAAAACTGGGGAAAGCGTGTGTGATCAGAGATTGCAATGGGTGGGTGCAGAGGACTCCTGGTGTTCAGATTGCCCACAGTCCTCCTTTTACCTTCCAATGGCAGCACCTTCATTTCCCATTGAGGAGCTACCTGAACCCAGGCTCTGTAGGACTGACAGGCTGCCGTGTCTTGTCCAGGTCAAGGGGTGAACGCATTACCCAAGCAAGGACATTCAGAGAATTTGGAGTGGGGATTTAAATCTTGAGCAGAATGAGCCAAGAAGGGAGCCCTTCAGAAGGACAGTCGACACGAACCCATGGCCTTGCTGCTGAGACTGTCCTTTTGCAGAGACAGTCAGTGAATTCCTGCTCCCTTGGTACCCGCAGCCCCCTGGGCACTGTCCTCTTTGAGCCTGTGGGCTTATTTTTTCTGTTGACTTGATGAGCCACCCTATGTCATTTTCATAAATTCCTTTTTTTGGGGGTGGGAGGGAGGGGCTCAGATTAACTAGAATTAGTTCTATTATATATAGTTGTCCAGAGAATCGTAAATGGTAGCTTGGACAAAGGTTAGAGCACTAGAAGGAGATGTGCTTGTGTAGAGATGGGTGGTCAGCCTGGTTAGCATGGAGAGCACATGCTGGAGAGCTAGCAGTTGGAGTTAAAGCTGGAAAGGTCAGTGGGGTTTGGAACAGGGAGGACCTTGACTGCTAGGCTCCAGTGATCCAATCAAGGCAACACTGTAGGGAGAGTAAATGGGGAGGGGCCGGGGTGGAGATAGGGAAGTCAGCTTCTGGTGCAAATGCTCACACTAGTCTCCACTATTTATTTGATTTAATATCATTTTTCGAGAACTGATCATATGCCAGGCTCAGTGCTGGATTTTAGGACTAGGGAGATGCTTAATACACAGTTCCTGGCTTCCCAGAGCCTCCAAGGTAGAGGGTAAATCAGACCAGTGGGTGTGAGAGAGAAATCACTAAGATTAGTGTAAAGTAACAGGTCTTTGTCTTGTGTAAGGGAAAGTGGTTGACTCATGTTGGGCTAGGGAAGGTTTCACAGAGGTAGTGATTTCTGAAGAGAGTGTTGGATAGCAATTTGCCAGGTGATCACAGTGGAGGTGGGCATAGGCATTGGGATTAAAGGCGTGGAGTTCTGGAAAAATATATCAGGATTAGTGACAAAGATTTAGCATCATAAATAGATAATATGATAGTTATTAAGTGGGAGCAGATGAAATTGCCCAGGCACATAGATGATAGTCGTAGAGAAAAAAAAAGCAAGGACTAGACTCTGAGGATCACCGATAATTAAAGGACGGGCTGGAAAAGGGGGTGCCACCCAGCAGAGGACCCTGAGACAGGAGTGAGTGTTCAGGAGAGTCACAGTCAGGGTGTCGCTGAAGCCGGGAGAGCAGAGAGTGGCAGGATGGGAGGAGTGGAATGTCAGATGCCACAAGATTAAATAAAAATAGAACCAAGGAATGCCCATTAGTTTGGGTAAAGGAAAGGTCATTAGTCTTAAGTGGGAGTCATCTCAGTGGAATGGGGGGGTGTGGGCGAGATTACAGGGCGGAGCTGGGGGATGCGGCTGGGATGTGTGACCCCGGCTGGAAGGAGAGAGGTGTTAGCAGCAAAGGGGAACAGAGGTCAAAGGAGGCTGCTGCTTTTGTTTTGCTTTGTTAATGAGAAATACTGGTGACAATTAGCCCTGGAGGTCCATGGCGTGGACTAGAGTACACAGATCACCTTGCATGACAGCTGCCCTCTAGAGGGAAGGGTTTGGGGTTAGCAGGACTTCATTATTATTCTCGTAAAACAATAATTCCCACTGGAGAATCCCCACTTGGTGTTGAGTGTCCTTCTGGAGGGCTGGTCAGCTGGTAGGTGTTATGTCCACTTCAAGCTTCACAACTTTTCCAGTCCGTTTTATTAGTCGGTCAGGAATCATTAGGTTCCACGTCGCAGAAACCCAGCTTTAAGTAAAGAAAAAGAAGCAGCCCAATCTTGTAAAGTCAAGCAAAATCTCTTTCAGAATTCTCTGGAACCAGAAACTAATTAACCAACTGTAATCTATTTGTGCCTGTCTGTCTGTCTTATCTGTCTGCCTCTCTGCTGTGTTTCTTTCTAAATGTAGGCTTCATTTGCAACCACCGCTTGTTCTTTGTAGCTAGAACAATGGTTGCTATTAGCGTCTAAACTCCTGTTCTCACAGCTCTACCGAGAGAGGAAAAGACTTTCCCGTTGCTCCGGGACTTCGACTGGTCAGATTGGGTCATATGTTCCACCCACTCGAGACCAGTGTGGCCAGAGGGTTTGAGCTACTACTTGGGTCCAGCTAGGATGAGGAGCCCATCTTTTGCCAAGTCACTGTGGCTGAGAGGCAGGGTCATGGACAGCATGTGCCGGTGCCCTGCGTGGGGAAGGAGAGCCTCGGAAGAGTGGGGACTGTTGCCTGAGAACAGAAGCGTGCTAGGCAGATAAAACGATGAATGTCAGTGAGTTTGGTGAGCACAAAACATACGTGCAGTCTCCGAGCAGATGGTTTGGAATGGGGGTGGGGGAGGGGGTGTGTTCTGAAAGTACCTCCCGGGAAAGGGGATTATAGTTCGGTTGTAACTTGATTCTGGTAGAGTTTGAGTAAACCAAATACAGAGACTTAGCGCTTCTGAGTATAAAAGTAATTTCACTTGTATCAGCTTATTTGAGCTAAAGATAACCCAGTGGGTATTTTTTATCTTCATTTTTGAGAGTACAGACAGTCTCAGAAAAAAGAACTATTTCTTACCCAGTATCCTATAATCAGTGAGTAGGCAATGTCTTTGGGTTTGGAATCGGTAGTCCTGACTTCAAATATCTCTTCCATTACACCTAATTCTTTATGATAATTATTAAATGGTAGCAGATGAAATTGTCCATATATATAATATATATTTTATTGATTTCAGAGAGAGAGGAAGGGAGAGGGAGGCAGAGATAGAAATATCAATGAAAGAGGGTCATTGATCGGCTGCCTCCTGCACACCCCCTACTGGGGATCGAGCCCACAACCTGAGCATGTGCCCTGACCGGGAATCAAACGTTGATCTCCTGGATCCTAGGTTGATGTTCAACCACTGAGCCATGCCAGCCGGGCTACACCCAATTCTTAATGTTAATGAAAGTACAGTTTTTTAAAGGATGGTAAGATCTTGCCTAGTTTTAGTAACTGTTTTTGTGATTTTTACATTGTACCTGTAAATCAGTTTATTGCCGGTTTATTATAGTGAAGACTGCGGATTCCTCATGCCACCACTAAACCTGCTGTTGTCCACACAGTCTTCTCTAAAGAATGAAACAATTTTTGGTTTATCTTTAAAACGTTATGGCATCCCTCAATCGCTAGGTACTCCACAGATTATGTATTTCTACAGAGACTAGAATTAGTGGCTTTAGCGTGGTTTCTAACCCACCAGAGAATGATGTGGTCAGTTGCCCAATATGGTAATTCTCTAATCTGACTGACCAGACAGGAAAAAGGTACACAAAAATAGAAGTTTTTAAATATTACATTCATTTATATCCTTAGCAACTTTCTGATATTATTGTTTGTTTCAGATGAGAAGAAACAGATGGTTGCAAATGTGGAGAAACAGCTTGAAGAAGCGAAAGAGCTGGTATGTACAGACTTGGTGATACATTTGAGCACATGACCAGAGCTGCTCAACCTGATGCCTTCTGCTGGCCTGGTTTCTACCTTGTAGGAATGTGAAATGACTAATTAGCATTTTATAATTTAAAATTCAGCTGTTTTTAAATTGAAGAGAATGTAATAGTTTCGTGGGATTTTATTTTTCTCAATAAAGGTGATTCATTAAATGTCCATCTTTAATTTTTATTCCTTAATAATACTTTTTATAATAGCTGTCAATAGCTAATGCTTATTAGAGGCACACTGGGTACCAGACACTAGGGTAAGGATAGTACATGTTTTATAATATTAGTTTTCACAAAAACTCTGTGAGATAAGTACTGTTTGTCAAAAACTGTTAAGGATCTGAGATTTTCCCTACTTGCTCACTAATAAGTGAGCTTGCCACGACTTCATGGATGCTGATAGAAGACATGAGATTCCTAGGTCAGAGACAAAAGACTTTTATTACAGCAAAAGCAGCTGCCAGAACTTGAGCATCCTTGTATTAGTTCCTGAGCCCCAATTCCCACAGGGGTGATGCATGCCTGCACAGACAGTGGAATGTCTTACCAGAGAGGAACATGGAGCCTGGGAAACATACTGGCTTACAGCAGCCCATAAGCAAGCCTGCCCTTTGTCCCAGAGGGACACATTAGTTCCTCCCCCAAAATTGCTCCCTGCAAATACTACCTTGAGAAATGTCCAGGAAAAAAAGTGGTTAGGGCCTTGCATTCTTGCCACGCCCAGCAAGACTTCTAGTGATTTTCAACACTGTTATTACACCCCTCCCCTCATTTTGTAGATGGGAAAAGTGAGGCTTTGAAAGATTAAGTAACTTGTCGGAGGTCCACACCCAGTAAGTGGTGGAGTAAGACTTTGTATCTATCTGTGCTAAACCCAGAGCTCTAGCTCATCCACTACTTTTTAAAATATAAATACATTCACAGGGAGCAAAAAATATTGTGTCCCAATATTTGGTTTTAAAAGCCAAATATTGCAAGTATGATTCAGCTTGTTACTGCATTGTGGTCCTAAATGAGTGTGAACGCAGGCATCTGACTTGAAAGCCTGTCTCCTTAACCATCGTAAGATTTCTGCATCACCTCCCATTAGATGCTCATGTGTTGTATTCGAAGTGCTGTATGATGACAGGTTGTTAAAAAGTGCCCTGCTGTGATTTCAGTGAGCTCTGTGTAATTTAGCGTTTTACTGTATCCATTTAACTCCCAGTCAACGTGGTTATAAAGAATAAGCAGTGACGCTGGAGGTTGAGATCACATGTTGGTTGGTATGTGATTTTTCTAATCAGAAAAAACTTTCCAGAAGAATTTTTACCCAGTGACAAGGCTGAGCAGACATTCTGTGCTTAATGTTAGAATAATGGTTTGGTTTGTCTTCCCAAACCAGTTCTGGTGGTTTGGGGTCAGAACACCAGACCAGGTTGAATGATGGGATGCTTCAGACATATTAAAATCATTGTTAGTAAGGATGTTTGAATTAATGCACGCGTTTTAATAGAAATTCCGGACAAAGAAAGTGCCTTTGCACTCTTGGTGAGCACTCAGTAACTATTTGTTCACCGAAACAAAAATTAAGCACAAAAGGCGTCCCAATGTTATTTGATCGCAGGAAGTTAGCTCCCTGGACCTGGTTCCTCAGCTGCAATGAGGACTTGACATTAAATCCTTTCAGCTCTCAACATCTGGTCAAGTAAAGAATAAGCACATGGTTTAGATGACGCTTTCTCTCCCACCAGCTTGAACAGATGGATTTGGAAGTCCGAGAGATCCCGCCCCAGAGCCGAGGAATGTACAGCAACAGAATGAGGAGCTACAAGCAAGAAATGGGAAAACTTGAAGCAGATTTTGTGAGTCGGACTCCGTCCTTTGTCGTTCACTGACCCTTACGCTGCATTTTCCCTGTGTCTCTGTCGTGCCTCCCGTGCCCCGCTCAGCGCTGGGTGTGTTGTCTTCGGGAGCGTGCTCCAAAGACGAGCCACGGCTTTTGTTGTTTGTGACCTGGGGCCTGAGAATGCTTACAGAGCTAGCTAAGGATGGAGTGCGAGGGATACAGGACTCATGGCCCACAGATATACCCAAACCTGTGGTCCTTTCAGTTTGGACAGTATTTATTGGTATTTAGCATTTAATAGAATGTTGAAACCCAGTTTCAGGCCTTACGGAGTTTGCAGCCTTTTCAGTGCAGTGTGCTTGGGTGGACTTCAGAGGCTCATGCATGTCTTGAAATTATACAGTCATGCGTCGCCCGATGATGTTTTGATCAACAACGGACCACATATCGATGGAGCTGAAAAGTTTCTGTCGCCTGATGATGTTGTAGCTGCCGTAATGTCCTAGCTCAGCGCCTGACTCTCGTGTGTGTGGTGATGTTGGTGTAAACCTGCTGCACTGTCTGTCATATAAAAGTATATCACATATAATTTACAGTGCATCATACTTGATCGTGACAATAAATGACTGTCTTACAGGTTTATGTGTATACTATAGTATAATTTTTAAAAATATTATTTTAGACTGTTCTCTTTGTACTTACATAAAAAGAAGTTTTCTGTAAAATGTTGTGCTCCACTGCAGCCTCCTCCGTCCCCTGTAACCACACCTCTTGATTGCACGTCTTTCCTGCGCTTAATTTAATCTCATGCTGTTTTGTGCACCGTGCCTCTAAGAATACAAAACCCACTGCTAATGTTGCCAGTAAGAGCCCATGTGGAGCGACTGACCCGAAGTCAAAATTAAAAGCCATTAAGGACCGTGAAGGTGGAGAATCGGTGATGTCTGTTGCTCGCGTCAGTCGGGGCCCATTCCACCACAGCGACCCCCCGAAGAACAGAGCAAAGTGACAGAAGCTGTTAAAGTCTCTGCCTTATTGAAGGAAATGGGACTTAAACAAAAACCAAAGGAAGGCCTGTGTCAGACATGGAGAAACTTCTAATGACCTGGAGTGAGGACCAGATGCAGAAGCATGGCCCTCGCAGCACCATGACCGTCATGGCCAAAGCAAAATTCGTTTGCAGTGTTGAATGATAAGGCCGGAGCTGGCTGTGACGTCAAATTTACTGCGGCCTCTAGGTGGTCTGAACAGCTCAGGAACTGTTATTCATTCTGTAACGTGAAAGCGAGTCGGGAGTCAGCGGGGGCTGGTGGGAAGGCAGCCGAAGAATTTGGCAGCTCTAAATAAACTGACTGGAGGAAAATTTCTTACCAGAGCAAATATTCATTATGGTCGAATCCTCCCTATTCTGGAAACATGCCTGAAAGGACTTTCACTAATACGTAAACCAAGTCAACGCCAGGTTTCAAGGCTTTTAAGGACAGGATCACAGCCTTGCTTGGTGGCAGTGTTGCAGGCTGCAAATAGAAACCGGCTGTGATCTGGCACAGTGAGGACCCCAGCGCTATCAAGCACATCAGTAAGCACACACTGCCAGTGTCCTGCAGGAGCAATAACAAATCCTGGATGGCTCTGTGACTCAGCTTCTCCCAAAGATGCCGTCCCGATCACTGTGCCAGAGAAATGGAGGACTGTTTGGACAATAACGTACCTTCAGTATTTTGCTTATTGTTGCTAATGCTCCTAGACCTTCTCCTTTTATTGGCAGTCTTCATCTCCACCTTAAAGTAGCATTTCTCCCCCTAAACACCATCTCTTTGATTCGACCAGTGGATCAGGGAGTTACAGAAGCTTTTAAGGCCTCCCACTTGAGGAGGGCCTTTGCCCGGGTATTGCTGCAATTGAGGAAGACACCGGTGCAGTCTGGAAGGATTATGACATCTGTGCTGCATCAGGAGCCTTGCTTGGGCTCTGGGTCAGTCACCAAGGAGTGATGATGACATCAAGAGTTCCACCCATGACTTCAAGGGATTTGCCAAGAATGCGGAAGTTGTAAAAATCAGCAAGGCTGTGGGGTGGGGGGACGTGGGCAGTCACTGGTTAACGGGTATGGAGTTTCAGTTTTACAAAGTGAAAAGTTCAGAGGTTGTTTGCTCTGCAGCGTGAATACATTTAACACTTGATCTGTACACTTAAAAATAGCTAAGGTGGTAAATTTTATGTTATGCGTGTTTTACCAGAATTAAAAAGTAAAATTGAAAAAAAAGATACTGATGAGGAGAGATCTGAGCTTTACCTGGGAGTGATAGGACTCATGGGTAGGCATGTAAATCAACTATTTCTGACCCTGGCATCTAAATTCAGAAAGAAAGTCAAGAATTTACAAGGATCTTTCTGCCTCTGTTCCTGCCTTCAGTCTTTTAGAAACTACACCTTCTAGGCTGTAGGATATCTTCTCACTACAAGGCCAGTGGTACTGGATGTAGTAGACCTTCCACCTAGAGTCTAGAAATAGGGTGATCTGCATGTTTGCCTGTTTATATTTTGATGGATATTTTCCTGTGAAGTCGAGATGGGCTATGTCAGTGACTGGTGCAGTTGCCTTTTAAATTGTGTTCCTGTTCATTAAAATAATTAGAATTTGTGATGGACCTAAATGTGAAAAGAAAAGGAACACCTGCTTCTATGCTCTGTACTAGATAAACCTTCTCTAGCCACACTGTGGAAGGTGGGCTCTCTCAGCAGGAATATGAGATACGGTGAAGAAGCTGGATTGATTTAAGAATTGGATGACTCAGATTTATACTTAGACAACTCTAATTAAAGTCCGTGTTTCAATATAAATGATGAAAGGGAATAAAATATTTATAAGGATTATTTTAGTTTGCTTACCTCATTTTTATGAAACTTTTCCAATGACTTTTCCTTTGGTTTCTAAAAGGACTAAGTGTATTAGTTTTCTAGAGCTGTCATAACAAAGAACCACAGATTGTGTGGCTCAAACAACAGAAGTTATTTTCTCACATTTCCGGAATCTGGAAGCCTGAGATCAAGGTGTCAGTAGGTTCGTGTCTTAAGCTCTCTCCTTGGCTTGTGGTTGGCCGCCTTCTCCCTGTGTCTTCCCAGGGTCTTTCCTCTGTCTTAATGTGTTTTAATTTCTTCTTGTTGTAAGGAAGCCAGTGACCTGCTGGATTAAGGCCCACCCTAACGACTTCATTTTAATTCAGTTAGCTCTTTAAACACCCTGTCTCCAAATACAGTCTCATTCTGAGGGACTTAGGGTCAGAACTTCAAGGTATGAATTGGGGAGACACAGTTCAGCCCAAACCACCAAATTTAGTTTTGATCTTTTCTAATTAAAATTTTTTTCAGAAATTAAATTGCTTCCGTGGCTTACAAGTCACCTAACTCAGGTGTGTTTTTTTTCCTGAAGGATATGATCCTGGGTAGATTCTTTCAGGTATTTGGATATTGCATAGTTGGATAAGTATTCCTCAGGTGTGTTTTCTATTATAAATAAAAATAGAACCGGCAAGCATGAGCTAAGCATTTATGCTCCAGGCTATCATTAACAATCCATGTGTTTGTGTGTGTATTTGCTCCCACAGCTTTCTTCTGGGTCAGGAAACATCATTATAAAGTGCTTTAGCGTATTTCATTTTACTGCATGGAGAATAGAAAGAGTAGGTATGGATTCCTGTCCCCGTTTCACACATGACAGAACCAGGAGGCTCAGATTGACTAGGATTTCATTCACCAAGTCTTTCGTGAGCCCTGTGGTGTGTCAGGTACTGTCCTAGATGCTGGAAAGAAGCCTCTAAGATAGATAAAGATCTTGCTCTCAGGAATTCAAATTCTAACGAGAAAGACAATAATTACCAAATACACACATGTACCATAATTTCTGGTAATTACAAATGCTGTAAATAAAAGTAGAGGGACTAAATGGATAGAGAGTGATGAGCAGGGTGGTTGTGGTTAAGAGCCACGGTGATTGTGGGGCTCATTTCAGGTGTTTCCCTTCTCCGAGGGACTGCGATCCTATGCTGCCTATTGCCCAGTTTTTGAAAACAATTGCTTCATACATTTTGTCCATTTTTATAGTTGTTTAGAGTGGGAAGGTTAGTCTTGACTAATTTCTCTGTCTTGACTGGCATGAAAGTTCAGTGTCATTTTACTGTTTATTAATCCTTAGAAGATAGTTGTGTACACCTGAGAATGAAAAAGCAATAGTCTACTGTTTACAATGATCTATCATAGAATTTAATGTGTAACTTAATAAATAACTACTTAAAAGATTTTGAAATTCAGGTTATAATCTGTGTTTATAATTGTGGGAACTTGGGGTAAGGCATTGGTTACCTTTAACCCCTTTATGTTGTTGCTACTTATGATGATTCTGTTCACTTGCCTAATTCCATTCTTCTTGACTTTTGGCTTCACATAACCTAATATTTTTAATTTTTGGCTTCTTATAGCTTCAGAGTAAGTTAGGAATATTAGGTGCAGAGAAGTTAAAATTCAGTCACCTTATTTTTTAGGTGAGGAAACGGAGGACCAGGAAGACCAAATGGCTTACCTTAGAGTCGGGCTGCTTTTTAGATCTAGGACCAGAATCAAGGAATCTGCACGCATGTTCTAACATTCTCCCCATGATCCTTTGTCACCCCCCAACCTCAGCTTCATGTTTCCACAAAAGTCAATTTAATAGCCTCTTTATGTATTGGGAAACAATTTTTTAAAAAATTAGAATTCATATACTTAAGCTGTTTTTATAATTTCTTCCTTCAGTGTTTGAGTGAGGTTAGCTGGGGCATGGTCATGTCAGGACATTCCAGGAAATGAACCAGCTAACTGGAGAGAAAGTGTAGTTGAGGGGTTTTTAAGTTTAAAGATTATTTGCTTCTTAAGAAAGTAAAATCAAACAAAAAAAGCCTAAACTTGTACAAACCAAAAAACACTGACGTTATATAAACTATTTGACCACGTCTCAGTTGGTAGAAAAGATAGAAACAAGTAAGTGATGCACCAGGATTAGGTCCCTGAAGTATGAGGACTCCGTGTGCTGAATGCCTTTTACGTCTCTGATCTTGTCCTGCGATGCTGGTGCCATCTTGTGGTTGATTTGTGTAGTTGCATATTTCTTTTTTTCTTGTAGCCAAGCTGAACTTCCTTTAAGACATATTCACACACATCTAGGATTTGGGTGGAGGATCAGATTGTAATGAATGTTAGTAGTAGAGCTTTTGAGCCCCGGTCTCAAGTTCACTTCTGTCCCAGGTCAGCGGTGCCCAAATGCTGTCCTTTCCCTGTTTGGCAGGCTATGTGATGTGATTGTTAGACCTGCTCCTAGGGCAGAGCTGTCTACATCAGAGAATGGCACTTCTATTGACCGTCTCAGCAGTGAGGCTGAATGGTCCTAGAAACCCAACTACCTGCAGACTCTCGGAGCTGGTCCCTTAGGTCAGGGTTCAAAGGATATTGTGGAACAGCTTGAAGCTTTTACTGCTACTACCTGCACTCTCTTTTAACAGGTGAATGGACAACTTGAGCATCTGAGTTTATGAATAAAGCCAGTACCCATGTTCTATTTTTTTAAAGTCTAAGACAGACTAAAGGAGTGCAAACAAGAAAGATGGACCCTTTTAAATTTTGACTTTTGTTGAAAAGTCAAGAACGTGATGCTTCTGTTTACATTTTATCTTCTCTGTTCTGATTCCGGGGATATTTTATGCCTATTCTGTGGAAGCTGTAGAAAACCATGAAAGCATGTTTTAGAGAGTGGGATCGTGTCAGTGGTAATATGTTATAATTATGGCATCAGCTGATCTTTCTTGCAGAAACATGAGTACATTCTAGAAAGAAATAAGAAAGCCAGACTGGACAGACCATCGCAGAAAAGGAATTTCCTTCCACTATGTGCACTTAACAAATATGCTTTCCATTTAAAAAATTATATTTGTTGTTTGAAATTCTGTAAAAATAATGCCTGCTTATTATGGAATATTCTTAAAGAGTAGAAAGAAGAAAAAAATCACCTTAGCTCTGTTACCCCAAAAGATCCACATATTAACATTTGATTTGTTTCCTTGCAATCTTCCCTTCCCTTCTCCCTTGCATAATTTATTGTTTTATTTTACATAATAATGATGTTACTCTATCCACATTTTTTACCTTTTTTAAAACACAGATTCTAAAATTGGTATTTCCCATTTCTATAAATTCTTAATCGCTTTAATGGTAACAATATTTCTATCAGTGATGTTAGTTCATCTTTTGTTGAGTCCTAATATATTTCCATTAACTCCCTCCATAATTTATTGTGCTGCAATCAACATATTAGAACAGGATTATTTTCATCAAAAAAAGAAATTCATCACTTCTCAGAAGGCAGATGCCCGAATCATAGTGTATCAACAATATTATAGCTCTTATTAAATATTCCTTGGAATTACATTTTTATTGTGACTCATCAGATCATTTTGTTTTTATTTCTCCATATCTTCTCTGTGTTAGAATGTGATTTCAGAAATAAAAATCATAGGCAGACCAGGGCTAAGCACTTTATATGCATTACTCATTTAACCCACAATTGTATGAGAAAGATGCTGTAATTAGCTGCCATTATGGGGATTTTACAACTCTGGAATTAAATACAACTGAGATTTTTTTTTTTTAAAGATACTCTTCCATGGGAGATGCTATACTAATACTGGTAAGGCTAGCAGATATGCTCGGCTTTCGATATCTGATCTAAAACTGAACTCATTTTACATTTCCAATATTTCTTAATCAGAAACTGAAAAATATTCTAGTTATCTGGATATGACTGACCTTTAAGGGAGAAAGCAATACTGTATTTTTGTGCATGTATATGATTTTCTTTGTTTGCAGATATTTTCTTCTGACTGTGGTTCCCAAGTTCCTGCTAGGTGAAATGGTTAGAAAATCATCATGCAGTTAACCGGCCTCCTTTGTTTGTAGGCTTCTCATTCCAGGCTTTGACCTTGGTAAATCTGTTACTCACAAAGTAGCCTCCAATAATTTCAAAGGCTAACACAGGAAATGGACACACCTTATAGGGAAGAGACCAAAGTCTATTTTCAGCTGAAGTGATGCCTCCTGGGGGCTGATTTGTGCTCCAGTCTCCTAATCCAAGAGGCTGTAAAAGGCTTGTGTTCTTGACCCTTGGACCCACCATGTTTACTTGCATGAAACAGTAGTACCTACTAAATATTGTGTCATTGGTCTTATGTACTGAATTTGAGGTTGGCCTTAATAGATTTTCTTTACTTTGGAAGCTCTGACACTTTCTTCCAATGGGAATGTTTTTACGGTAACTACTTTGGGCTTTAGCCTCTTGCCTTTAGTTCCTATAGAGCTTTATGACCTACAAAACTAACTTCCATGTCCACTGTGGTCATTGGCAAAGTTGAAGTCCGTACTGGTATAGATAGATCAGTGTGTGCATTCATACATTCCCGTGTGTGTAAATTTAAAAAAAAAAAAAAAATGGTGTCAGATTTCTGATTGGATTTTGCAGTTTTATTGGAATGTTTTTCCTACCTACTTAGTAACTTTTTTAATCATTGGAATTAAAGTTATAGTGCCATTTTATGGCATTAGGGACAAATTCCTGTTACAGCTTTTCTAGTGGTTTCCTAGTGATGTTTCTAGTGGTTCGGGTGTTCTAAGCAGGTTAAATTATTTTCTGGAAACAGTGCTCAATTGCTTTAAAACAAAATATATATATAAAGTTTACTGATTTTAATATCTCTGCTTGTATTTCTTCTCAAATGATTGTTGACTTTTCTGTTGTTTGTTTGTTTTGCCTAACTTCTTCGATCTTACCAAAAAAATAAAGAGGAGAGACAAAAACACAGATTTTGAAAGGTTAATTATAAACCCCTGACAACTTTGGCCTCATTATTAGTCACTAGATGGCACTGTTTATTTGCAGAGTGCCAATTTTTTTTTTTTTTTTTTAAAGGAACTGGTAGTAACTGAAATTACTGCCTCATGAATAAAATATTTCTGATGGGATTTGCATTTCTATATTGGCTGAAGACACTGTTGAATGTTTTATTAACCAGCCCAGTGCAACTGTCAGCCTATTAAAGAGATCCAATGGTCCCTGTTTGGATAAATAAACTAAATAAATCCAATTCGTCAAATTGTGTTCCTGGCTGTTTATTTTCCATTCTTTTGATGTACAGTTTATTTTAAGTTAAAGCCACACTGGTTTAAAAATTAATGGGAAAATGTTATTTGGTGTTTGGAACATGAAGAAGCTAATTGCCACAGTCAACACGCCAGCTCTGTTTTAATGTTAAATTGTTTGCTCATAAATAGTAAACTTTTTAATGGTTGCTTATAAACTGTCCCATGGTCAAAAAATAGTCTGATGTTCTATGACTATCGGTCAAAGACTGCGTTATCAAGATCTGTGGAATCCCAGTTTAATTTCCCTGGGGAAAGTACTATTTCAAGCCTTGTACGTGGTTTTGTCTGTGAGTCATGCTCAGTTTTCATGGATGATATATTATTCCTTGGAAAGAAAAGTACTAATTGATTTTTAAATGAAATGCCCTTTATCAGAGTACTACTTGCCAGTCACTTTCCTGGTAAATGCCAAACCTCAAAGCGGAGACAGTGATGCCCGTAGTGATGTCACTGGGGCAGCCAGAGGCCTTGCGACCAGGCTCCACGCTCCATACAGAAGCAGTGCCCACACGTTCATTGCCTTCTTGAAGCTTATGTTCTGGGGATCTTGAAACTCACAGCTGTGTTATTTCATACCACTGACTGAGCTACAGCTTTCATACTTAGGCCCTAGGGTTACAAAAATATTCGAATAAAGCGTGTCAGTTTTGTGCATTGCTACACTGAGTAAGTTAGCAACTGGCAATGACACATCCTGCTTCTGACTTTTACTTCTCATTTCTTTTTTTCACAAATCCTCAGTTGCTTTTTATGCCATTCCCATTGTCTTTTATCTGGTTCTGCATTTGTGAGGTTCAGGACAAAACTTAAAACAGATTAGGCACTTCTGACTTAGCATATAGCTTTTAGGAGTATTCACGGCCTGTGATAAAGACCGAGCCAGGTCTGATCTCTAGGGTGAAGGTTTTTAATCGTGTAATAGCGGTTGAAGAGTTTTGCTGTGTCAACTATTTTGAGCTTTCCTGCGCAAGAAGTTAAAACAGGGCTGGAAAAGATTTCTCCAGAGTCTTCGCTCTTGATTTCAAATCCTTGGACGCCTTTCAGGAAATGGACCATGTATAGAGACAGTCTCATTTTTTGCTTAGGTTGTTTTGTTTAGCTTTGCGTCCTTTAGTTCCCCAAATGGAAAAATAAATCATATTTAAGAGTAAAACCAAAGAACAAATGCGGAGTCAAATCACTTTTTGGCTTTTAAGAAGTTCATCAGATCCCAGATTAAAAGCCTTTGCTAGAAATGCCCCCGAAATTCATAAGTGTGCTCACACTGGGAAACACCGAGAAACCAGACTCTGTCCTCAGCGCATCTCCTTAGTTCTTGAGGCTCCTCGTGCCTTTGCAAATTCACAAAAGCTGCTGCAGCTCGAGCTCCATCACAGACACTCTAAGGAAATGTGCCAGTTTTAGTTCTGTTAAATATTGTTTAGAACAAGTTATCGCTGTCTGGGACTTTGAGACCTGCTGTGGAAATGGAGATTTCTGTGCTGGGTTATGAAGAAGTTGGCCTGTAATTGCATCCTTCAAACGGGCGCGTGTGGAGAGTGGGTCAGACTTTATGGTTTGGAAACTCACGTACAATATTGCTGGGGCATGAAATGGAAATATAGAAATAAAAATTTCTTCAAAATGTATTCTGTACTTTAAAACAAGGCCGCCTTTTTGTTAATGTCTTCTGATTATTTTACCCTTGGACTTTCATAATGGAACATTGCATCTTTGCACGTTCAGTTTTGTTCTGTTGTTTTCTTATTTTGATCTTTTTTTATATACACCCAGTCTGCAAATAAATTTCAACTGAATATTAGGGTGGTTCTTATTTATGGACATACGTGATTTTTATTTTTTTAAATTTTTTAAAAAATATGATTTTATAGATGAGAGAGAGAGAGAAAGAGAAAGGGAAGAGAGAAACATTGATCAGCCGCCTCTTGCGTGCCCCCTACTGGGGATCGAGCCCACCACAGCCTAGGCATGTGCCCTGACTGGGAATCGAACTGGTGACCTCTCAGTGCACTTCCAGAATGATGCTCAGCTAACTGAGCCACACCAGCCAGGGCTACACATGTGGTTTTTAAAGTAAAGCTTAGAAAGGGGAAGACTATCTCTGTGGTTAGAATCTTGCAGATTTATATTCTTTTTAGTTTTAATGAAGTTTAAATTATTATTATTTTTTTTAAAGAATGTGGTTATTCATTTTAAATGCTGTCCCTATGTGACAGCTTTATTTACACTTTAAAAATAACATGTATATATTGTTAGGAATGTGTTGCGAATGGTCCATCCCATATTTTTCTGATACTGTGTGCCAGCTAAATTCAGTCATGAACCACTTTGCCAAGAGAAGACGCGTGAAACAGAGAGAAAAGGCTGGGACAGTGGACCTGAGACCGCAGATGTAGCGTATTCACACTGCACCTCAGTTTCTGTATCTGCAAATTTGGATTATCACATCAATTCTGCTTACCTAATGGGGAAATATGAGAGTCACACATGATAATAAATGTGCAAATGCTTTGAGAACCTAACTGGTTTTTAGTCAGTGACTTTGCTAAGTACTGGTAGTAATCCTACAATTAAAGAGTTTAGAGGTTAAAGTATTTCCAAGTCTGAAGATTCCTTCCACATCCTAAAAACGAGCACCCTCTTTCTCAGTGATTCAGTAGACTAACTGTAGGGACTTACACAAAGGACTGAAACGTGAAATCTTCTGTCTCATTCTCAGATATGACCTTCTAAGTTGGATTGCTTTTATATTCTAGCGCATTTTTTCTTGTCAAAGACATGTTAGAAATTAATCCTTGCAAGCAAGCTTTCTCCTTGACCTTGTGGTAGTAGAGTCAGAATTAAAGGTAGAAGAATTATGATGCTATGTATTATTCTGTATGATTTTATTGTGTGTATCATGTTACTAATTAGAGTTATATTTCTGCTGAGTTTTCCATCTAGCCTTCAAAGTACATGTCGAATTATTTCCTTTGGATTCTTTCCCATTCCTTTCCTAATTTCTAATAACTTACATTTCCCAGAAACTATTAGAAGTCACTGTCTGTGCATTGTTATATCATATTGGTCTAACATTACCAGTATTGAGAAGGAGAGGGGGGAGATTCTATAGTATCTGTTCAATATTGTCATTAATGTCAACCAAGAATTGACTTTTGTGTATCTGCGGCCAACAACCACATAGCATTGT
Organism: Miniopterus natalensis; assembly: GCF_054644295.1. Lineage (NCBI taxonomy): Eukaryota > Metazoa > Chordata > Mammalia > Chiroptera > Miniopteridae > Miniopterus > Miniopterus natalensis. The sequence goes on from NC_142094.1 coordinate 49,506,444, forward strand.
AATTAAAAAGTTCCAAATATTGTTATATACTGAGAATTTGGTTTAGAACATGCCCCATTACATAAGACAGTGTTATACACAGCTAGAAATAATAATGGAGAAAGCTAAAATAATTTAATTCAAATTCTCACCAGTAAAACAAATGATACTAAAATTAATTTGGAATCTGAGAAAGAGAACTTTCAAGCTGGTGTTCTTTCTGTTCACGTCATTAGAAGAGTAGGTTTTAGTTTGTGTGATTTTCAACAGTTTGTTGTTCTGGTCTAGATTACTGTGAAGACCTTACATGTAGTTAGTACCTATTACGCATCAAGCATTGTGCAAGGGATCAAAAGATGTGTAAGTCATATTTTTAAGGAACTCAGAGCCCTAATAACTGTAATGCCGTGGTAAGGGAAATTAGGAGCTTTCTGATGGGTTAGCATGTGAGGGGGCAGACTTTCCAGGAGGGGCACCCAACCCCGTGTTCGTGTGCGAGTGAAGGGGGGCTTCTGAGGGAAGGCACCCACCAGGAGCTGACTCCCAAACCGCAAAGGAGGAGGTGGAATTTGAGGGAAGCAGCGTCTACTCAGGTTACAAGAACAACCTAAACAAAGGAGATTGGGAGGGGGTAGAATAGTGGAAGGGAGGGAGGGGAGGCCCGGAGTGTTGATGGGAGGGGGTAGAATAGTGGAAGGGAGGGAGGGGAGGCCCGGAGTGTTGATACTGCTTCAGGTGTAAAACGGGCTAGAGCCTTAGTTCCCAAACTTTGCTACACATTAGAATCATCTGGGGGTCTTTAAAAACTCCTGATCCCCTGCGCCCACTCCCAGATGTTGTGACGTAATTGGTGTGGGGTATGTCTTGGGCATCAGAACTCGATGAGCTTGAGAGCTGGAAAAGCCTTGTTGGTTAAGTTGAGGAACTGGGCCTTTATCTCATCTGGGGTTAGAAGAGATTGAAAGATTACTACGAGCTGGTAATGTGGTTGCTTTATAATCAGTCAAGCACTGAAAACAAACTCTTTCATGTGGCTTGCGGTGCCATTTGACTTATTTTTATGTTTTTCTCTCAAATCGTTACTGCTTTTATTTTAAATACATTTTTTTAAGTTGACAAAACCCAGTATCTTACAGTGACAGTTACCCACATTTCTTTTGTCTTCAAATTATTTTAAAGACTAATTTCCTCTTGGCTTAAAATGAGATACTGTGATAACCTTTATTTGGGGAAAACAGAGAAACCATAGCATGAATGATTTTTCTCCTTAGGTGGCAAAATGATATTTTAAAATTTCACAAAACGAAACTCTCAGCCTTTAATTGTGTAGCACTAAATAGACTGTACCTTCGACCTCTTATATCAAGCCAATACCAGTAGGACATCTTCCTGGGAATTCTTGGTTTATAAATATACACTTTTAACTGCTTTGGAAACAGGCATCTTAAGTCCCTTGTAAGAGTGGAAATATAGTTATACAAGTTATATATACGTTGTTTCTGGATTTAGTAGGAAAAACTCCATATATTTTTTTTCTTCTTTCCCCCTTGTGAAGTCTTGCAAGACTGATTGCAACTTAATTTTGTACAAGAATTGTCAAGAAATTGCTAGTAACCTCTAATCAGAGAAAAGGGAGTCGGGATGTGACGGATAAATGGGATTCTGTTATGGCCAACATCTTCATTGATCTCAACAGAATTGCTCTCTGCCTCCCCTGTGTCTGTATTTTCTCTTGGCAATAAGCCGAGTGAATTTGGAACAGAAAGAAAGAGAGAAAATCTAGTTGGTTCCAAATGATGCTCGTTGTGCACTGGTGTGGGGAAAATAACTTACAACTTGATAGTAGAATTACGAGAGGATTTCTCTGGTTTAAGGGGAAATCGAAGTTCCTTTTGTGGCCAGGTTGGAAAATTCCTCACTTAACTCATAGCTTATGATATCAATTGAAATCTTATGATCATTATACCAAATGGCATTTTAGAGTTTTTAATTATGAAATAACTTTTAACCTATTTCTGAACTGCAGTCAAAACAGACTCAGATTAGAAAAAAATACTATCCAGTGTCTTAATTGCTATTTTAAAATCTATTTCTTAAAGTAAAATAATTATTTTCCTCAGGGTTTTTAAAAATATAGGGAATTGATTAAAGAGTCTTGGTTTATGGGTATATTATTTTGCGATAGACTCTGTAGTCAGAGAGATTATCCTCATGAAAATATGTAATTTTAAAATGTTTTCATCATAAGATTCATATATTTATGGCTTTTTGGCTAATTCCTACTCCCTCGGGTGGCTTGTAAGGAAATAATCTTTCCATGAACCTGGAAATGCAGATTTGGGGTGAGATTTCTTTCGGTGCGTTTTACAGCCGAGAGGCTTCGGTCTGTCAGTCTGTTCCGAGACTGTCCAAGTAGCGACATCACGCTTTCTAGTTCAGTGGCAACGTGGCCATAGAGGGCACTGCGGCTCACAGGGATATTTAAAATATACCCTGTTGTGGCATTCTCGGAGAGAAATTTCCAAGACCAAATTCATTTACAGCAGTCCCTTTGTATTAGGAGTTTACGTCTTGCTCTGAAGAGGAATGATTTTAAACGCAGCAAAATTAGAAATGCTAGCTTTATTTTTAAAAGATCAGTGAACAACAGATTGTGAGCAGCTATATTCCTTGAGCCCTTGATGTTTTTCAAAACGGGGTCTCTTTTAGGACTCCCTCCGCAAAGTCTTTTCATACAGGTATTGCGCCTAGAGAGCGCAAATTAGAGTGCGCCCCCGAATCTCCTCCTCGTCTCCCAGGAAGCGCCACTGAAGCCCTGCCACTAAATCAAGGCATTTTGTCTTTTGAGTTGTCACGACTGGGGCTAAACAACTGTCACTGGCAAGTGACAAGAGGCATAGACAGCAGGGAATGGAAAGAGAAAGAAAGAAAGTACTGTCGTAGTAGGGGAAACAGTGGAAGAGAAAGGAGGGAAGGTACAGGTCTACCAGAAGGCTGAGGCCGCCCCCAGCAGCTGCCTCGGGTGCCGGTTTGTTGGGACTCCTGCCTTGTTATGCCTGTGCCTGCTGCATCCTGATTCTTTTCATGTCTTTGTGGAATCCAGGTAGGGCTAAGAAATATCTCAAAGCACAAACTGATACTGTCATTAAGTCCAAATTTGCCTAAGGAATTTTCCAGTCTTCCAAGTTAAAAAAAAAAAAAAAATCCATAAAGAGTCACAAATTTATGTTTTTCTTTTCTTTTTTCTTTTTTTTTTAGTCAATTAGTACTCTCTCAGGTAGATTTTAAGGAAATAAATATTTCCATGTGTCTGGAAATACAGATTTTCATGCAAATCTATCTCATTCAAGTGGTCAGAATCTACACAGCAAGGAATATTCACTGAATTATATTTTTGTACTCCACGTCATAAACTGGGGAATCTGTTGCAATTCTCCCTTGATATTGACACTTTGGTAAAGTTAGCATGTTTGCCTTTGGGGCAGAAAAGACATGATCTCTCTTTTAACTGAACACCAGCAGTAATGGGTGGTCTTTCTCTTTGGTCTAGAACAGTTTCTCCACCTCAGTACCATTGAAATTTGGGGCTGGATATTTCTTTGTTGGGGTGGGGGAAGCCATCCTGTGCCCTTTAGGATGTTTAGCAATATCTCTAGCCTTTACCCACTAAATGCCAAGAGACTGTTCACACCCCACCCTGGTGGTGACAACCAAAAATATCTCTAGATATTCTAAATGTCCCCTCTGAGGCAAAATTATCCATGATTGAGAATCACTCGATTTAGAATGATCCCTGGGAGGGATTTTAGAGGGAGAGAGAATTAACACTGGAGGGCCTCTAATGGGTTAGGTGTCACGTTGTATTTCACTTATTCTTCCCAGACCATTGGTTATTCAGCCAGAGGAGGTTATGAAAAGCTAAGACACTCTTCCAGGGCCTCATGATTTCGATCCAGGACTTGAAATCAAATCTGTCTGACATTGAAGCTGCCAGATCATACTGCTTTAGAGCATTTTTCTCTAAAAAGTCCCCAAAGTCTCCGCTAGTTCCAATGTGTAGAGTTCAACCAATACAGTTTATTAACCAGCCTCCATTTATTTCAAACCAGCTGTAAATCAAGAGGCAATGTCATGCAGTGGGATTACGGTCAAGAGCTCTGGCCTTGGGTGTCGGCTCTGGTACTAACTAGCTTCGTGCCACTGGGCAAGGTCACTGTGCCTCAGCTTCTTCAACTCTAAGACGCAGGGGTCAGCCTCCATGCTCTTTAAGGCCAGTGAGCTCTGTTTTCTAAAGATGTTGAGAATTGGAATACTTGGTTGGCATTTCAAGACTGGAAAAAGTTTTCACATCACTTTGAAATCACCCTATCTGCTGTTTAGGACAGTAGGTACGCTTGGAGACTTTTGGCTCCGTTGAATCTATTAGTCTTGCATTGCTATGTCTTCCATTTCTACAGTCCCAAGCCCCTTACTCACCTCCTTCGTGAAGTCTTTTCTAATTGTCTTTCCCGTCATGGTAAATTTTCTTTACTCCCCATGAGCCTTGGCATGTATGTTGACAACCTGACCAACTAACACACTGTCTCCACGTCAGAGCCGAAATGATCTGTGGATTTTTTTCACTTAAGTTTTATTATTCCAACCAAATTAGAAGATCTTCAAGGGTCTTCTACTTTTATGTTTTCTGAAATATTTGATAAATGCTGTACATAATAGGTGTTCAGTTAGTGCCTATTGAATCAGATTTAAGAATCCATAATTTTCTTTTTCAGAAGAAACACCTGTGATCAGTGATGGGCACACAAAACATACCCACACAGTTACATCTGGTCAAATTGTTCTCTGAGCACAACTTCTGTTTAACTTTATTGGAGCAAAATAATAATGCCATGCGTTGCCATATGTGCTTCCTCTGTTCTGACTCCTTTTAAATTTCTCCTTCCCGGGAATTAAGATGCTCTCAGAATGAAGCTGCTGAAATGCTCCACTGGGTACATCTTTTCAGAAATAGCCATATGTTGGAAAATATGACATATCCGTTGGCAGAGAAGAGCTGATAAATACAATTTGATGTAGTACTTCGGCAAATGTTTCAATAACTTTTTGACATTTTCCTGTAGTCCTTGTTTACCTTATCAATAGTTATGGTGACATATGATTGTCAACTTTTTATATTAAGACCAAACTAATAAATTAAACATGCTGTGTTTATATCTGATGAAAGCTGACGTTTTGGAAGGGTGTTAGAATATACTGACAGGTCCTGTTCACAAGCTCCTTTGGAATAAATATGCAGATGACATCTTTAGATATTGTTTGTACACATGCCGATAGAAAGCGTTGACAACCTAACAAATGCAAATGTCACCCTCGCCATTTAACCTTTCTGTGTAGAAAAAGATGTGTTTTTTAAAGTTACGTGTATCTTTTAACTCTGTTTCAAAGTTTTTATTATTTTTTCGCCTGTTACCACTACTGCTTCATGTACCGCGGAAAGCTGCCGTTCCAGTAAGATTTCCACTTGAGAGCTTTTCTCTGTAGTGTGACTTCTTAAACAGTGGTAACTGCATAGGATATATATTTTTCTAATTCCCCATGTTACTTCCCCGATTCGTTTCCTATCTGTTGAAACTTTTGGCGCACCCTTCTTTTTCCCTATACAGCATTTGGAGTTAAGAGGAAAGCCTAAGGAAGACATTCTGAACCCCCTCCTTGGCCCACACATACTCTGTGTTAAAGCATGTTATAATACTTTGCCACACTTATGTCTGTGCTAAGATCTCACAGTTATGAGTGTCATATAGTACTTAAAAAAATGTTTTTTGGCTTATGAGACTTATATGAAACAGCAGTGGGGGGGAGCTGGAAAGAGCACTGAATATTCTACTTAAGTTCTGAATTTAAATCCTGTCTTTGCCATGACTACCTTTGAGAATTTTACAGGTCACCTACCTTTTCATCCCATCCTCATTTGTAAAAGGAGAGTAACAATACCTGTTTTACCTACTGACCATGAAAATAATGCGTCATGGAAATGCACTGAGAAAGGTGCTTTGGAAAACACGTCAGGAAATCCTTATCTATAGGGCCCTCATGGGTAGTATCCTCGATGACTCCTTGTTTACCATCTCGATCTCCGAAAGAGTAGTCATCTGCTTAAATGCGCTCCAAAACTAGTCTTGGAGATCTGAGTCCTGGACACCTTTGAATTAGAAAGAGTATGATTTTATAGTCATTGCATGCAATAGCCATCAGAAATAATATCGCAGGTCCAAGGGATATACATGTACCAAAGAGGAAAATAACCCATAATGACTAATAACACACTCAGATCCAAGCTCTAGATCTCATAGTTTCTGAACCTGCACATAGACCTTTTTTTCTTGACTTCATGGCCAATCCCTAAGCCACATCACTTCCAAATTTTCACATCCTCAGTTTTCTGTTTACAGCATACCCTTGATTTTACCACATGTAATCACTTTTTACTGCCATGCATTGTGTATGGGTCTGTTAAAACAGTAATATATCTATTAGCGATGATACCACTTTTTAAGGGGTAAAGAGATCTAAGAATAAGGGGGGTTGTGTAAGCGTACATATCTTACAAATGCTCTGCAGCTGGGTTGAGGAGCACTGTGATAGAGTTAAGAAATTTTTTACAGGGGGTGGGGTTTCTACAATATTTCTTCTTTGGGGAGCACTTATAGTTTCTCATTGCCAATGGAATCAAATCCAAATTTCACATTCTATCATTCATTTCACTCCTGATTCTCCCTAATTTCCAAGCCTCATCATTTTATGAGTTTACATTGCTTTTATTTGCTTTCCCTACCTAGTTACCTTTATACGTGCTATTCTGTCTGGAATTCTCTCACCCTACTTATAACCTATGGCCCTCAGTACAGGAATCAAAAATCATTAACCAAGCTGGACTCTCTGACTGATGCCATCCCCTCTACTGCACACATGTTTTGTAATGAATTTACCTAAAAGGAAGAAAATGCTTTTGGCCAAGTAGCTCAACTGAAAACTTGGCCTTCATCTCAAAGTTTAACTTAAGCTGTACAAATATTTTGCAGTGACTGATAGGCACTGTCCTAACGTTCTCTCCCTGTGCAGATTCCTTAAGAACACTAGGTGGTGATTATATAAAGAAATGTTCGAAGAACTGTTTGGATGGTGATTTGGATTATTGGGTCCCGTTTCATCACGCTGTGATCAGTAAACAGAAAGACTGCTGGATGCTGTCAAACCGTGTTTCCCACAGAACCCTTCCTTTTCCTGATTGCTTCGTTCTCCATCCATGTCATCATCCCAATGGCTACTGTTTGGTCCTAAATTTTACGATGCCTCATAGTTTGCTTTTTTTTCGTTAGTCTTGTTGCTCCAACTACATTGCATGCTATTTTAGAGTAGGAACTGTGTGACCTGCCATGCTATGTGAGAGCATATAAATTCTGAGTAAATATCCATGAATTAATAGATGCATAGGGATAGCAAGTCTGAGATTTTAGAAGCGTAGAAATAGTTGTCCAGTTAGCTCATGCAGGGCGCCCCCTAGAGTTTCTGGTTGAGGCACCCAAGAGGGAGCCCGCAAGGGGCCTGGGGCTTTGCATGTCTAGAGTCCCAGGTTGATGCTGAAGCTGGTGCCATGGGATCACACTTTGAGAGCCACTGGAGTACGTGATCCACAGTCTCTTTCAGCTCTAAAATTTGACTCAACTTTGTCAGTTTCCTGGACTTACCAGAAGATAGCTGCATCTTTTACTCTGAATGTGTAGGCCATGACTCTCTGCTTCATTCATTGTTTGGTGCCCTCTCGAGTTAATAGTGCAGGTTTCTTTCCCTTAGAAATTATTTGCTTTTTTCTACCATTCTTTGTGTACTGCCAAACAGCATGTTTGTTTAACTAATGTTAGTGCAATACATTTCCAGAACTGCCCTTTGGGGAAATTTAAATGAAATTTTACAGTATCATTAAGAATGCAAACAATAAATTCTTTGACTAGCTGTAGGCATCTTTACATTGGAATGACTAAAAAAAGGTTCTGGTTAATTAGAAGTAATTTGTTAGAAACCGGAATCTTCTTTTTTTCTCTCTCAGATTAAAACTCAGTTCCCAGCTGGATGCTTATCAGTGCAGGAACTGTAATTGTCCGATGATTAATTGCAAAAGATAGATAATTAGAGTTCATATGATGTGTCAGATATGGGTAACCAAGAGGTTGACTGACTACACGTTGAAAGAGAACAGCTGAAGTCTAGATAGTGGGTGGTGGCTGTCGAAGGGTGATTTCCCTTTATACCAGAGCTTGTAAAAAGCATTAAGGAGAAAGAACACTCACCTGAATCTTGCCTTTTTCATTCCATTTTGGGCAATATCTTTATAATAAAAGTTACTAGAAAAGAGTCCTCACTACCTGAAATTGGGCTTAGAACATTAGAGCTGATGCTGAACTACCTTTCCTGACTTCAAGTAAAGGATTTGGGATTTCTGGTTGTTTTTTCAGTGCCACATATATTTTTAAACACTTTCCATTGAACCCTCCTTAAATATTGCATTCCCAGTTGAAATGACTTGGTTTTATTTCCTAATTTTCAATGACCAAATCTTACCTCCTTTGAAATTAGTGCCCCTTGTTCCTGGAAGTTAAGTGTTTTCATCATAAGTCATTTGATGCCAACATGGAATAGTTTTGCCTTTTTTTAAAAAATGTACTTACGATGTTTCTTTAAATCATCAAAAAATAGTGAGATAAAAAAAAAAAAAAAAGACAACTTGTCAGTAAGTTGGCCATCTCCAGTCTGGTTCATGTGTTGGTTTATTTAAAATCACAATGAAATTAATAAATACTAGAATTTTCTCCCCCATTCGTAAATGGGACTTTCTCCATCTTCTAAACTTTACATTTTCACAGAAGAGTTTTGCATCCCTCAGAAATACTGCTTTACAAATTCAGCTAATGACCCAAATCCAGCTTGTTTGTTGTGTAGGAGTTGTATTAAAATAACTCACTGTATGAGTATTGTCATTAATGATATGCTCATTTTGATAATGGGGCTACAGATTCTTAGTCTATAGTCCTTGGGGAGATGCTACAATTTTTTTTAACTAAGTATTGTTCTGGCTCCTTTTCCTTGATTGGCCCAGAAATAGCAATCAGCTGGGGAGCAGGATGACATGCCTCTTAGCGATCCCTTTGATCTTTGAGATGAGTATCAACATTGTATGCTTCCTAATGGAAGTGTAATTTAATGAAATCTATGGGGTAAACATACTTCAGATGTTCAAAGGAGGTGACAAAATTTTTGCTGGCAGCCAGGACCTGGCGGCTTTCCAGCTTGCCTCTAGCTGCTATGCATATAGCATTGAGAAAGGCACTTAAAATAGGAACATAAAGTATTATTTTCATTGTGTTTCAACCCCCCTGCCGGCCCTTCTCTACCAATTTCTTTCCCTTAAGTTTATTTTTTGTGGTATTTCTACAAGTGCCCTTTGACATATAACCTTTCCTAGTATAAAGTGGAATGTGAGTTTTGATCTTTTTATATTTTTCTTGGTTTATTTTATGACCACCAAGAGTAGTACATTGGATGTATGGCTCCAAAGTGAAGAGAAGTTGTAGGCATGGGGACTGACATCGAACATCCTAGAGGGAAAAAAGACACTCCATAAAAAGTACATATTTCAGTACCGGCTGATTAAATTAAACATTCAATTTTGGGAGGAGATGATAGAGCACTTTTATTTTAACAGTCCTTGAGGAAGTGTGGTGGAAATGGCCAGACAGCAAGGAGTCCAGGGACATGACTCATCTCAGCTGTGTCACCTCCTAGCTGTGTCCTGTAGGGTCAGTCACTTTCTCTGGGCCTCAGTTTTCCTTGGCTGTAAAATGAGTGGACTGATTTAGATGATTTCAAAGGCCATTTTCAGCGCGGAGATTTTATGATTCTTTTAAAGTCTGTATATAAGTGCCGTTCAATAAAAATATCATGGCAGCCACAGGTGTAACTTTAAATTTCCTAGTAACCATATTTCTTAAAAAAGCGCAAAGAAAAAGGTGCAATTAATTTTAGTAATACATTTTAACCCAATAGATCCAACTAATATTATCATTTCAATATGTAATAAGCTTTAAACATATTGAGACATTTTCCATTGCTTTTTTTCTTACTAAGTCTTCAAAATCCAGTGCGTACATTACACAGACAGCATCTTGCAGCTCTGACTGTATTTCAAGTGCTCAGTAATCACAAATGCCTGGTGGCTACCATGCTGAACAGCAGCTTCAGGCGCTGCGATGTAGCTATTCCAGGCGACATTCCCAGGGGACAGTTGGGCATGAAAATAAAGGTTCTGAAGCCTCCACCTCTTCCACAAGACCAGTGAGCCCCAACTTTGGCTGCACCACCCAGAGGTCTTCAGAAAATACTGCCTCCTGGATCACCTTGGTCTAGGTGCAGCCAGGGCGCAGGTATTTTTAAAGCTTCCTAGGTGATTCCAGCGCTCAACGCAGAGAACTCCTCTGCTAGGCCTAATGCTCCTAAATGTGTCTGTGTCTTGTTCCTTAGCTCCCCACCATCAAGGAAGCTTCTGTAACCTCCACCTTCCCTTTCTCTACCCCACTTTCTTGGTAATAAGGAGACTATAGGACCTTTAGATCAGTATGCCATAAACTGAGGGATGGGTAGATTTTATTTCTTCCATTAAAAATAGGAATGTGATGCATAAGAGGGCATGGACACTGAAGTGTTTTCAGATCAATAACAACAACAGAAAGATGTAAGAGTAGCCTTTGACATTAGTCTTAAGAGTATTTCATAATCTCAAAATTATATGCAGTCTATAAGGCAATTTCTAGTTCACTGGTACTACTTTTTGTGTATGATTTTAGGGTTTTTTCTCAGATAAAATTTATTTCTGTATAGTCCAGCTTCTTTTTTAAAAATCAGATTTATTGAGGTATAATTTACACACTATAAAATTTCCATTGTAAGTACTTAAATCCAGTTATTGTTAATACTTTTCTTCATTTGCTTTCTCTGTTTCTTTCACAGAGGGATTCCTCAATTTGTTTTATCTATGAGTGAATATTTCTCAAGGAGGAATCAAGGATTAAACCCCTAAGTTTCTCACTTGAATAACTAGGTTTTTCCGTGGATGACACTACTTATTGAGTTGGGGAAGATTAGTGTGGGATAAATCATTTTTTTTGTTTTTCTTGTTTGTTTAGTGGGAGAATATTGGCTACAGAATCAATAATTCACTCTCAAATGGTTGAAATTTGAGGTACCTATGAGACATCCCAGCGGGAAAATTAAAGAGCCAGTTGAACACATCAAGTTTGAGTTCAGAGGAGACAGTGAATTAGATCTGTTTTGACCTCAGCATATAGGTAGTATTTAAAGCTTTAAAAATTGATGAGAATACTTAGGCAGAGAAGAGAGCAATAGAAGAGGGTTCTTGACCAAGCTCACAGGACTTGTCACATTTAGAGTTCAAGTAGAGAATGATTTGAATTAAAAAAGCTACTTGTGAGGCCGAAGTAAAGCGATATCATTTTTACAGAGGAGACTTTTGTTTTGTTTTGTTTTGTTGTTTTTTTAAAAGAGGACATTTCAGCTAAGCTGAATACTATTGAGAAGCTGAGTAAAATGAAGACATAAGAAAGTGTCCACTAGATTTTCAGCATGATGGTCACCGTTGACCTTGACAAGAACCTATAGGTTGAGTGGCAGGAATTAAGAGTCAGCAAATCCCTTGAAAGCCTGACTTTCTAACTCCCTACCATAATCATTGAAATATTTATATAAGAAGATCATTAGAGCAAAACTATTCCTCTGTTAAACAAATTCAGTGCTAAGTTTATTTCACTTAAGCAGATATTTATCAGCTACCAATGTTAAGTCATGTAAATTGTCATGGTAATACTGATTGTATTCTGATAAAATGGACAGTACAATTTTTTTTGGTCAATGTGATCCTGGTTGTTGCTGCTGACATGAAACTGTTTCAGCTAAGAACCCACATTTTTTCTGAGTGTTTGAGCAGAGCATTTATATGCAGTCCTGACCACTTACACATTTTTTTCCAGCAGTTATTTATACCTCTTTTATTCACAACCGATACAGCTGACAGTTGGACCAATATTTTAAAACAAGTTGCCTTAAAAATAAAATAAGCAAACAAACATGTTAGCTATTCTTTCTTCAGCAATGGAAGGGGAGGGGTTAGTAAATGGAAACATTTGAGTAAATGTGATTGGATTGATTATAAAAAGTGATTTCTTTTAGAAGCTTTGCCTGGTTTTAAGTTCTTACTCTTACTAGTTGTTTGAACTTGGGCAAGTTGCTTGTTTAATCTCTGCCTCTGTTTTCATATGGTGATGGGAGAAGATATGCTTTGGGTGGTGGGAACACAGAGCAATATACAGATCTTGTAACATAGAAGCCCACACCTGAAACCTGTATGTTCATATTAACCATTGTCACCCCAATAAATTTAATAAAGTGTTTAAATTTTTTTTTTCATATTTGTTAAATGGAAATAATAGTAGTGTCTGCCTCATAGGTTTATTGTAGAGAGTAAATTAACATACAGGGGTAGGTAAAGGTAGGTTTATAGTTATTATACAAATATATAATACAATAATTAATAAATAATACAAAAATAAACTTTTACGTACTCACAACTGTAAACCGACTTTTACCCACCCCTGTATACACACACACACACCCCTCTTAGAATAGTACCTGATACTTAGTAAACTACAAAAGTATATTAGCTATTTTTTGTTTTTTTTAACACAAATGAGGTTGATTTTTAAATAACTTTTGCTCAGTTCCAGAGCAAAGGATAATTTAAATGAGGTCAAAATCCCCAAGAGAGAAGTTCTCTGACATGATACTTTTCACAGTTGTAAACCCACAAACCACATTTGATTACCCAGTGTACCAAGTGAGGCCATTTACTTATTGATTCACAGCAGTTTACCGGAACTTTATTTTCTAGCTCTAGAAAATAGACCTAGATGAATATGTAGTAGGTTTAAGTTTATCTCTAATGTGGAGTCTCACGTAAACCAGTGCCAGTTCACACAGTCATGCGCCACGTAACATTTCGGTCAGTGACGGGCTGCAGGTACAGCGGTGGTTCCGGGGATTATAACGGAGCTGACAAACCCTTACTGCCTGCTGACGTCACAGCCATCCTGACGTCACAGAGCAGTGCACACTCGCATGTTTGTGCTGATGCTGGTGCAAACAAACCTTCTGCACTGTCAGTCATATAAAAGCATGTCACATACAATTTATAGTATGTTATACTTGTTAATAATAATAAACAGCTGTATCATTGGTTTATGTATCCCTATTATAGAGCAGCAATTTTCAACCTTTTGCATCTCATGGCACACATAAACTAATTACTAAGATTCTGCGGCACATCAAAAAATACATTTTTCACCAACCCAACAAAAAATAGGTATAATTTTTATTTACTTCCACTGGACGGCTATTGCTATGTTAGCTGTCATCATTTTTTTATTTGACAATCTAAGGAAAGGGAAGTCAGTGCCCCTGATTAAGTTGTCAGGTTTCACATATTTTAAAATTTCTGTGGCACACCTGTTGAAGATTTCTGTTTCTATATGCAGCTACAACAAGTTTGTCGTAGAACAGTATGCCTGTTATGCCGGCAGCAGCTTCACACATCTCGCGTTTACAGCGTCTCTTGATGGCATCATTTTCTTTTGTGCTTGATATAATTTCGTGTTGTTTTGTGCAGTGACATGCTGTACAGGCATGTAGCCTAGGAGCAGCAGGCTATATCATATACCCTAGGTGTGTACTAGGCCATCCCAGCTAGGTTTCTGCAAATACACTCTATGATGTCTGCACAATCACAAAATCAACTAACAATGCATTTCTCAGAACATATTCCCCAATGTTAAGTGGCACGTGACTGTGTGTAAGAAAAGATGCAAGATATTTGATTACCTCTTATAAAATTTATGGTTCTTAAAACTAGAAATCACACCATCATTTTCAACCTCTCATTGTTTATATTAAATGGCATGAAATAATGTAATAGTTCACCCCTGAGAAACTTCCATTGTGAGTCAGAATTGTTGATGCTCCTTGGTATGTCTTTCCTCCACTGGATTATGTGTTACATATAAATCCCTTCTGTCTAAACATTCAGGAGTAAACTTGAGTTCTTAGCTAAAACAGGTGTTTGTCAGCAGCACAGCCAAGTTTATACTGACCAAAGAATTGCTCTTCCTATTGCATTAAACCATAATTTGCATTTTTCTCATCTGTAAGGGAATGAGGTTGGGTTAAGTTATTACTAAGGAGCCTTATGATTCTGATTTGCTATTATTATGTGATTTATAAAGTGTTAATTATATTTATATTTTATCCTTGTAAAGGTAGTTTATTTTGCCTGAAATTGCATACTTTTCCTCTTATTTGATTTACCTACAGATTCCAAGCCCTAGGTAAACTAACCTCCCCACCAACAACAAATGATTTTACTGTTGTAGAATCTTCCTTTTAGGAAAGCAATATAAAATGTGCTATGACTATTCAGGGGAGCAAAATGGCTGTAATTTACAAATATATTTAAACCAGACAAAAAATAAATAATGCTTGTGGGATATATTCATCCCGGCTGGCTATTTTTTAGTTTATACATATAGGGCTCAAGTCAAATAAAGATTGAATAGATGTCTGTCTGCAGTTGGAGTGTTCACCATCATTTTTTTCCTCAAGTGACTTCCAAGGGTTATTATGTATTCAGATGAATAGTTTTCTTAGAAATGTTGTTGCTTCAAGAGGTAGGTGTTTTATTTAGGTAGCCTGTCACTTTAATAAATGTCTTCCTTCCTACGTGTCTCTACCTGAATTATTCCATTTTCACCACAGGGACTAAAATGTTACCCAGTAGGATTTTGTCCAAAGAGAATGGGGTGAAGGTGGTGGTAAAATTAATCATTCATCTGCTAGATGTCAGCAAAGGTTTAAGTAGAGGAAGAAATAACTGGGCTTTGGGAAACGTGGCCTCACCTTGTCCCTGTACTGTACAGATATTCCAGCATTTAAAGAAAGGGAGATAGTGCACTGTTTAACTTTCCTATATTACCTTGCTTCCATCTGTGATGGATATTGGACCTCTGAAACTTTGTTGCTGAAGTCACACATGACCCCTGTGTCTGAGGTCCCTTTTTATCTTCCCTGTCTTCTGTGTGGCACCTGATTCACTCCCATCTTCTTGAAACTAGCGTCCTTGACACCATCCCCCCTCGGTCTCTTCCTGGCTCTTTGATCTGTCTCCTTCATTGGATTCTCTTCTTCTGCCTTCCCCTTAATTTTTTGTGTTTCCAGGTCATTCTTGCTTTGACTTGTCATCTCTTCAGTCTCCGGTTAATTTTCTGTGTGCCCATGGCTCCCACTAATGCCCGCGTAGTGATGACTTCAAAGTCACGTCTCCGGCCCAGACTTTCGCCCTGCACGCCGGACCATTTGTTCTCAGTTGTCCCAGCTCTACAGATTTTCAAATACAGTGTTCTAACCTGAACTAATTAAACGTGTTATCTGTTCTCCAAAATCTGTTGCTCTTCTTGCTTTTATTCTGGTTAATGACTGATATATTGTATAAGAAACCTGGGAGACATCTCAGACTCGTTTCTTTGCCTTGACCCCCACATCTCGTCGCCACTAACTCCCATGGATTGTAAACCCAGATTCTCTCCCACCCTCACTGCTGCTCTGTTAATTGAGGACCGTATGGTCTCTCTCTTGACCTTTAAGAACAACCCTGAGATTTCTGCCTTTAGTCTAGTCCCTCTGCCATCTATTTTCCACTTTGAGTCTAGAGGAAATTGATCAAACCAGGTTAGTTTCTTCCTTTCTTCCACTGTACTAATAGAAACCTCCATTTTGTAGTAGTTTTACACTTATTGCAATTATTTGTCTTCATGTGCTGTCCCCTGGTATCATCGAGGCGCTCATAGCCCAGGAATCTGTTTATTAATAATACAATATTAGATATAGTGGTAATGTAGTGCTGCTCAAAATTTTTTTTTGTTAAATAAATGCAGAAATGAATGGATGAATTCGTGAATGGCACAGAACTCCACTCCTGTAGCTTATTTAGATTTGTTACCTTTTCTGGTCTGAATATGAGATGGTCAATAAAACCTTGTGGCTTTATTAATTAATAGAATTTCTTCCAGAAACAAGTAGCAATCCTATTTTATGTCATCATAACAAGAAGTTTTATAACTAACTCAAATATTTCTGATCTTTCATGGTAAGTTATTTTAATAACTTGAAATCTTTCTAGTCTCTCCTAAGGCAAATTCTAGGTTAGGGTTTTTAAAAGGAATTTTACAAAGAAAAAACTAAAAAGGAAAAATGAAAGAGGTAATAAGTGAGATGCAGATGCCACTCCCAAAATTCTTTTCTCTCCTGGTCAATACTTTGACATACTTTGTTGTTTTTCTAAGAGTACTAATAGTCACAGTAATAGTCACATTTTTAAAAACTCTGTGTGATTTAATTACTAATTGGAAATAAACTTTCTTTGTCTAGCTATCCTTTTTTCCCTCAGAAATCTAAGACTTTTACATTAAAAGTTTACTTTCAAATCAAATAGTAAGATCATTTTTGCTGGTTGGGGATATGAGCATCTCACTTTCTAAAATAATGCCTTCACTAAAAATGTAGCTCTATCCTAAAAGGGGTACTGCATGAGGTTAGTGTTGAGAAGTTTGTATGTGGGAGCCTATAAAGTAGATATTTACTTCAGTTTCTATGATCTTATAACCTCCAATTTCTATGATCTTATATCATCAGTGTTATTTCACAAATAAACATAATGCGACTAGCCAGCCTTGAAGTTAAGTAGCAAAATATGTATCTGTCCATGTTTTATAGAATCCTTACTTTTTAAAATCTGGTATAAATATTTTTACTTGTCCTAGATAAACCAGAGATTCGCATTTGCAGTTATACCTGATACCTCCCACTCAACAGTTCCTACCAAGAAAATGAACATTAAATCAAATGGAATCGGATAGTTAACAATGTGATAAATGTGGGATATTAGAAGGGTGGCTGCATATGATTTTTACATGTGTCAGATTTCCTGTGAACATGACTGCTGACCACTGTCGTCAGGCCGTGCATTTCTAACTATTCTTCTGAAAGTAAGACTAGATTTGTATACATCTCTCTTCATTTTCTCCCTAGCCCTGCTTGTGACAAACAGCCTGATCCTGTCTTTTATTAGCCTTGGCTCTAGTCCCTGGTATCAAGTGTCCACAGCTTGCTCAGGAATGGGAAGATCTTGACCTTTTCAGGAAAGTGTAAATCCTAATCTGATGTAATTATATGTGCTTTTTTTTTTTTTTTTTTTTTTAAATGGTAGTTTAGTATAAAACCTACTTTGTTTTATACTAAACTAACTTGACTTCTTTTTCATTATTCTATTGCTAGTATTGGTATCCTGCAAGCAACTGATTTTCATGTTTTTAAATCTTGATTCCTTAGGAGCAAACAAAAGAAGGAGTTTCTATGGAAGCTCAGAGTATGCTGTTAATTTAAATTGCCTTGACTTTCTTTCATTCCTGAAAGAAAACATACAAATTTTTGTGTTGCCTATTGTTTTTTCCTAAGAAGGTAGGGGGTTCCCATTTGATAAGGTGCTAATTTGTAATTGTTAAAATCTAAAATTAAAATATTGATATTAAGCAAATGTTTTCTTTGAATAAATTTTCCAAGTTTTACTTCACTAACAGATGGCTTGCAAGATATTTTAAGAGGACAACCTTTATATTAACGTTGAACTCTTCTGGAGTGTATGATAGAAATAATCTTTTATCACTTAAATGCTTGGTTTTGAATGTTTTATTGCTAGTTGTTACCCATGTGAAATAGTGCACTTACAATTTTATCTCTTGGGTCTTCAGTTACCTACCATTTCTTATTTTACCTGTGCACATGAGCCTGATGTCATAGATCTGCAGAAATTGTAAATGGAAAAGTTTCATTGGATTACTTACTTTTAACAGGGGCCAGAGTGTGATTGCTCCCCGTGGCACACTGTTGAGCATTCTACCCAAGCCACATTACTCAATGAGTCAAACTTGGGGATTTCTTCGTTTTTCCCTTGGGAAACTGCTCCATGGTCCAAAAGATTTCACTATTTTGGAATTTTCCTTAATCTCATGCCTAAAATTTTCCCATTACTTAAACTATCCTGCAAGGTATATATAGGCAAGTGCTAAAAAGTCCTAAAAATATAACTCCAAGTTTCTTGTTGCATTGTTGGAAAACTTTCACCCAGCAGATGCTGGAGATTGTGGTGCTGGTAATGATTAAGAGGGTTATAGTCATGATGGTTACAAAGATGTGCAGGGAAAATTCTCCCTTTCACCTCTGTTGCCCACCTCAGTTCCCCATTCCGCCCCCCTCCAGATCCCCAGCCTCGATAACTGCTCTTATGAATTCCCAGCTTTCCTTATGTGCATACATGCCGATACGGGTGTGTGCTCTTCTCCCTCCCTCCTCACCAGCCAAATGGCATCCCATACAAAGGACAGCATGAACGACACATACCATTCTGTACTTGCTTTCTGCACTCTCCAGGTGATCTTGGGGAACTTTTTATATCAATATGCAAAAACCTTACTCATTCTTTTTTTATACCTGAACAGTGTTGCATTGTACCCCATTTAGTTAACGAATCCCACACAGATGGCTTTTGGCGTTGCATGTGTCGCTGCAGTGAATAACTTTGAACTTTGTCATTCTTCAAGCAGACAAAGATTTTAAGAAACAAAATTACTTCTTCAAAGAGTATGTGCATTTGCAATATTGGTAATCCTTCCACAATTGTCCTCTGTGGGAGATGTCCCCACTGCCGCTCCCCGTGGTAGTGCGTGAGAGGACTGGTTACTTCCAAGATGGATTTTTTCTTGCAAAATGAACCCTCGAGCTTCTGGGTGTTAGTGGCGGTGGTAACGAGTAAAGGGGTAGCTCATTGCAGTTTTCATCAGCTTTTCTCATGAGCGAGATGGAGTGTTTTCAGAAGCTGTTCTTATCCTTTGCCAGGTATTTTGGGGGGTGAGCAGTTGTTTGGTCTTTTTCTTATTAATTTCTAAGAGTTCTTTATGTGTCTTGAAGATTAGCCCTTGTTCGAAATAAAATTTGCAAATGTTTTTTCCAGTTTGTCTTTTGACTTCATTCAATCAAACACTGAATGTATCCTATCTTTATATTTTGCCCCTTAAATATTTTCTTTTTTTTTTTTAATTGAAATGATCCATCTTTTATGGTTCTGCATTTAGAGTCATTGGGAGACAGGACTCATTTTAGCATGTCCAGTTGGGCAGAACTGCTTGAGATGAATTCTATCAGGGCTTACCTACTAAAAAATGTATTTCACTCTCATTTCAAAAATCCTTTTTATGCCTGCTCAGCGGTTGAGCATCGACTTATGATCCAGGAGATCACGGTTCGAACCCCGGTCAGGGCACATGCCCGGGTTGCGGGCTCAATTCCCAGCGGGGGGCGTGGAGGAGGCAGCCGATCAATGACTCTCTCATCATTGATGTTTCTATCTCTCTCTCTCTCTCCCCCTTCCTCTCTCTGAAATCAATAAATACATATTTTTAAAAAATCCTTTTTATTTAAGTACAGTTTGGTAATACAGTATTATATTAGTCATCGCTCTCGTTTTGGGATTAAATTTTCACTGGGTATTGACTTTTAGTTTGACAGGTCCGCTCCCCTCACCCCTCCCTCTCTGTACTTTAAAGGTGTAATGTCATTGTCTTCTCGAGTCCATTGTTTCCGGTGAGGTCAGCTGTCATTTATGTTATTTTTGCTCTCTATATGTAAGGATGCTCTTATCCTCTGGCTGCTTTTCAGAGTGGCTATTTATCTTTGTGTTTCAGCAGACAGTTTAATTATGTTGTACCTCGGTATAATTTCTTTATAGCAGGTGTCAACCTGCTTGTGACTCACTGAGTTTCCTGGACCTATGGGATGATCTTTTTCATCAGCTTTATAAAGTTTCAGTCGTTATTTATTCAAATATTTCTTCTGTCCCATTTCTCTCTCTTCCTTCTTTGACTGAAACTGCGAATATGTTATATCACTTAATATTATTTTACAGTTCTTGGATGCTTTTTTTCCCCTTTGTTCACTTTTTTGTATCTTTGTGTTTCAGTTTGGATACCTTCTATTGATCTCCTTTTAAGATTACACATCCTTTCCTTCACTGTTTCCAGTCTGCTCTTACGTCCATTTAATGATACCATATTTCAATCCCATTTTGATACCACATTTTTTGTGCTGTCATTTCTATTTGGTTTATTTTTATAATCTCTCTATTAAAATTCTTCATCTCTTTATGTTCATTTTTTCCACCATATTCTTTAGCATTTTATGATAGCTATTTTAAAGTCCCTAAGTGATAATTCAAGTATTATCTTAGTATGCTTCATTCACCATGGGTGACATTTTTTTATTCTCTATATGTCTTGTCATTTTTGATTGTATGCTAGATATTTAAAAGAGCAATAGAGAGTGAAATAAGTAAAATTTTATCAAAACAGGACAAACTAACAAAAGAAATGACTTCCTTTGTGTATCTTGGGAGGTATCTTTCAGTCCTGCTTCCTTAACTGTACCTTAGAAGGGCAGTTGCCTTCCACTGTTTGAAGATCCAGAATGCCTTAGAGGATTTTCTCTCAGCTCTCCTGCTCCCCTCTCCCATTCCAACTTTTGGTGGCTAAACTTTTGGATTGCCTTGGGTAGGTTTCTATCAGCTCTCTTCCTCCATCCCTAGCCTACAGTAGCCAAGATCTCAGAGCATTTAGCATGGACTTTTCTTAGCTCTGAAACCTTGGATGCCACTTTCAGAGGGTCACTGGCCTTAGAATTGGGACAAGTCTTGTGTAACCCAAGGGAGCATCTCTCTCAGCATCTACCGTGCTCTGAGCGCTCAGTGATGACCCATTGGAGAGCATAGGTTGGTAGACCCTGTATCTCACTCTGTTCCTTGAAATCCTGACCTGTTTCCCCAGCCCTGATGTAGCCCTAAAACATGTTAGAAGTTTGGCTGGTTTCTTTTTACCTAGGTCTCAGAGGCTCCTCTCACTCCTCCAAGAAAGAGACCAGCCATGGGTCTGTTCTCTGATATAAAAGGCTCATGATTTTCTGGATGGTACTTCATTAGATGTCTTTGTGTTATCAGCTCTCTGATAGGTTTTAAACGTATGATTGTGTAGCTTTTCCAGCTTGTTCTGCTTGTCAAGGTGAAAGCAATGGCCTCTTGCGACTTTCTGCATTCTTCAGGAGTCAGAAGTCCTGTGTTACTCTTTACGCAGCCCTGCCTCCTCTGCTCCTCTGAGCAAACTGTGGAGGACTTCCTCCAGCAGCCTGCTTACGCCTGTTCCCACAGCCACTGTTCCAACGGAGCATATAGAGCTCGTGCTTCAGAATGAGTCCCTCGCCTTCGGGAAGTGTATTTTGGCTGGCACTTTCTGAGCTCAGCTATTGTTGACTCCTGTTATCATCTGTCATGCATTTTGTCACCTACCAAGTGGCTCTGCATGATCTCATCTGCTTCTGGCCACCTCTCCACATATTTTGGGATCTATGAATAACACCTGGTTTCTAGTTTTGTCAAGAACAGAGAATCTCTTTCCTCACCCACCTACCCCACCCCAGAGGGGTAGGAGAAGCAAAAGCGGTGACTTAGTGGGAGCCTGTTAACTTATGCAGCTGTGTTTGCATCGCAAGTCTCATTTAATCATCACAACAAAGTAAGCATTTTTATTTCCCGTATGCAGATATGCAGACTGAGACTCAAAAGATTAGACACTCCCTATGCCATCACATAGATATTAAACAGCAAAGCTGGGATTTGGATCCTAGTTTAATTCATACTGTTAAACACTGTGCTGATAACCAAGCGCATTATCTTTGAAGTTGTTATGTTGTATTACTGTCCGAATTCTTTTCAGAGTTTGGGGTAACATATACAAGTATTTTCTAGAGATAGAGCAAAAGGATGAGTGGGACCCCAAATCCTCACAGAAACATTGAGGTTCAAAGCAGAAACTCAAGTTCAGGTATGCACAGAAAGAGTCACAAGAAAAAAGACCGGTAATGGGAGGCAATATTGAGTCCCCAGAGCAGGAGGGACCAGAATGAAATGTCAGCCTGGTCTTCACAGTCAGGAGTCCGGGGGATAACCAGGAGCTGAACCGAAGCGTCCGTGTTGGGTAAGATGTGTGAGAGCATCTCAAAGTAACGCGCTGAGGGGGAGACCCAGAGTTTTATGTGCTGGAGGAGTACACTTGCTGGCATTCCCAATAATAACTTATTACAATCAGAGCAGTTAGTGTTCTTTAATTCCTAGTATGTGGTAAGCACTCTACTAACTGCCTTATAAACTTTACCTCGGCTAGGCCTGAGGGGCATAGGAGTTCAGAAACTTGCGTATTGATCACAGTTAGAAAAAGGACCAGGTTGGGATTTGGATCCAAGCTAACCAGGTGCCCAAATTGGAGGCCTTTCTAATTTATCATACTGTTCCCTCAAAAGACAAGAAAATAAGAGTAACAGAAACTGGCCTCAAAACTCAAATAAAAATTGAAGTGTACATGGAATACTAAATGTTCTCGGAGCAGAAATAAGAATGAACAGAAAAAGGAGTGACCTCAACTTTACATACCATGAGTGAGATTGGGCCCACCTTGGTTTGCGTTAGAGTCTGGAAGAATCTACTAATGTCCATCTCTGAGTGTGATTGGGGCTACATGCCTAAAGATAATTCAGAGAAACTCATGGGTGGGTCCCTCAGATTAAGGCTTGGGAATTAGATCATTTTCCCTGGATAGAAAGCGTCTTCAAGTCTGTAAAGAACTGTTTTGCCAAGTATGATCAGCAGCTGCTGTTGGTCTCTACTGTGTGTGTAAACTATGGGGCCATAGATTTTCACTTAATTTAGGGAAATAATTCCTGACAGTAACTAGTGACCGTTGGCGAACCTCACCTGCAAAAGCTCAGGAACCTCCCTCCTGAGGCCTTTGTGAGGTACATTCAGCGCGCGATGATGTAAGGGAGGGAGGCACACTGGAGGACCTCTCAAGGTCCCTTCTAGCCCTAAGCTTCTGTTATCGCATATTTATAGAGTGCCAAAATTGGCTGTGTTCTTTTCAGAAAATAGAATTACATTCAGTCCCTGTCCAGGGCTATCACAGTCAAAATCAGACAGATCAGCAATACCTTGGTTGCCAAATCAAGTCACAGTGTAGGGGGCACGTGTCTGACTGCGAGGGTGTGTCGTCTGCAGGAGCGTTAGGGAATGACCTGCGAGCGCCGTTAAGATCTCCCGCCAGCGTCAGCGCCAAGCACCCCATGAGATTTGCATGAGGTTCGTCTCCGCATCTTTGTAAATAACAACAACGATTTATTATCTGTTAAGCAATCTAATTTACAATTATTGTCCTCAAAACATTAAATTCAGAATGAAATGAAGAAGGAACAGAGTGCACTGTATTGCCAAACTGTTGCCAACGGTAGACAATCTGCTGTTATTTTGAATGGATGACTTTGAACTTCTCTAACCGTGTATTGTTTGGAGTCCATTGTAACAGCTGAACTACAAATGCTAATTATGTTGCTCATTTAAAACTGCAGATAGAATCCTGTATTTTTACTGAAAAAGTGGAAAACCGCATCCTATGTGGTAAAAATGAACAGTTTAAATTGTCTGAATTTGAAAGGAGTAATGTTCTCGTATTTTTGTTTAACATGAACTCGTATTTATCTAATCAATGGTTTATTTGAACATTTAGCTAATCTCAGATATTAGCTAGTTGTAAATGATTAGTTTACCGGAACCTGTTCTTCTTCCTCCCAATAATCTTTCCACACTTTTTAATTGTTTTCAACTTTTTATTTGGAGATAATTTCAAGGTTTCAGAAAAGCTTGAATAGTCCAAAGGACACACATATGCTCTGTACCCAGATCTGCCCGTTAACATTGTGCATATGCTTTATCATTCACGTGTGCCTTCTCTGTTGGCCTTTTTCTCTGTACCTGTATGGGCATATATTTTTTTACGCCTTTTGAAAGTCAGTTGCATACATCTGCATCTGTTCATGTTTTTAAAGTAATGTGATTTTATAACTCTATTCAAAGTAAAAATAATTTTTCTCAGACAGCTCTATTATTTGCCCACATATAGAGGCAACTTGAAGCATTATATTTTACCTTGCTTTTGTCCTGTTATCTATTTTAGCTACTATTCATGAGGCCCTTTTCATGCCTTGTTTCTGGAGTATATATATTTTTTTCAGGTTACCCTTTAATAAAGTCTCAGGTCTTTACATAAAGCACCTGTTGCAACAACACACAATATTATAGCTTCGCCATTTGACATGTTACAGAAATTTGTAAGGTGCTAAATTCTTGTTACATAATTTTAACCCAAGAAAACTCATTTTCAAAATGTGTTTGCACTTGAATCATTGAGCCAGTTAGATTTCTATTTAGTAAAGTTACAAGAGTTCAGCTGAAGTTTCTGACCTTTAAGTGTGTTTATTTTCTGTTTCAGTTTGATGTGGATCCTCCAGGCTGAACTTGCATGTTTGCATTTCCCCCCACAGCATTTTTCGATTCTGCAAGTCCAAGGCTGCATTTCATTTAAGGAGTAGCTACATAAGGTCCAGAATGAACTGCAGCTGATAGGAAAAGGAACAAAATTCAAGTCAAGCAAAAATAATAGAGGAGGAGACATTTATGACCGTATTTTTTTATTGATGTAATTGATCAACACTGGTCCTGTTTGTGATTAACACCAACTTTTGAACAGATCAACTGCGAATATTTTTTTCCAGATAGTCTGCGATATGGAAGAGATTAGGTGTAACTGTGGCGAGGTCAGTTCTCTAAAGTTTTCCATTGTTCCTTGGGAATGGGGCAGACACGGGGCCAGAACCAATGTAGACCCAGGTAGAGCAATCGTCTCCCCACTCAGGCTGACTGTTCTGCGGGCGGGGTGTGCCCTGCCTTCCGGAAGGATGACAGGTCACGAAACAAACGCAAGATGCAGCGCAGTGTCCCCTTCACGTGGCCGCTGAGTGTTGGCTTGGAATTTATTAGACAGCCTCATTCCCTTCCAGTGATATGTACTTCCTGCCTGTTAGGGCGGGTTTTTTTCTTATATATTTATTAGTATTAACCATACTACGTGCTTGCTTTCGGTTAGACCTCTCCCAGAAAAACTAGACAAAACTCGTTCCCAGAATGTTTTTCTTTCCGCAACACCGGCTCGCGGGATGCGCGACCTGGAGTAATTGTTGCTCATTTGAAATACAGCACTTTGTCCCTGTCAGTAGAGGGTAGGCTTGCTGTCCCTAAATTGCCAGGTTTTGTTTTTGTTGGCACGTCCCCCAGTACAAACTGAATGGCTGACAAAAATCTACTCGTATGACAGTTCAATCTAGATAAGTGCCCTCCATTGCCTAAAGGTGCAATTTGGGGCCCGGAGATAAAAGCCCCCCGAGTGCCAGGCTTGCAGCGAGCTCCTTCCTGCAGACACAGAAGCGATCCTTGGCCCTCAGGTCCGCCAGTCGGACAGACAGGGGACAAACAGGCGCGGGGTCGCGGTGGAAACGGTGGTCTCTTAGCTCCCACATAATAAAAAACGAATATCTAACCGAAGAGAAAACAATAAAGCCGCTGATATGAGAGACCCTGTATGTGAAATTAAAGAGCAATGCATTGGCTTATAAATTGGACAGAAGCCTGTTGCTTAGCATTTTCCCATTGTACGAATGCATCTGCTTTCTATTTTAATGTGCCTATTCTGAAATACGTTGTATCTTTAGACACTGATTCTTTTATAGCTTTGATATTTTGCTGGAGGTAGGCTTGAAGGGGTCTCCTTGAGGAGCTGAGAATTGGTACCTGTTGGCTTACCTCTGCCTAAAAACGTGTCAGTCTTTCCATGCAAGTATCTCTCAGGTATAATTCACGCATGAAAAGAGGGGTGAGATATGTGTAACAACAGTTATGAGGAAAGAATTGCGGCTAGTGCCTAAGAAAACAGACATTCTAGAAATATGGCTGAGCGCTCCAATTGTGGATATTCCGAAAAACAGGAGTCCAGTCCATAGGGCTTGTTGATCGACTGGATATGGGGAGTAAGAGAGAGAGTGGGGTAATTTCTCGGTTTTTGTCTGGGAAGACCATGTGCAGGGCAACATCAAATTAGGGACCGCAGAAGGAGCAGCAGTATATAGGGAAGGAAAGTGCCCCACTTGCGTTAAGTCTGCCGCGCCTTTAGGTGATGGAATTGGTTTTGTGTGTAGAACATGTAGAAAGCATGTCTTTGCCAGCCTCTGGGTGGTATCAGAACAGTGTGTTTCGACGGGATCATTCGGATGAGAGGTAGGGTGGCCAAGTAAGGATGGAGACCTGGGGCAGACAGAGAGACGTCGTGAGTGAGACTGAGGCGGCGAGACCAGAAGGGTTGGAGGGACCGCAAAGGAAGCCAGTGCGCTAACTGCTAAGGCGAAAGTGCTCAACAGCGTCACGTGAGAGGTCAGGTGACAAAAGGACTGAAAAGTAGCCCCTGGAGCCGAAGTTGGTACAGTTTAAGTAATAGAATAAATAAGTAGTATTGGATTATGAGCCAGGGTATAACATAAATATCCATGAGCCAGGACCGATGTCAGTAAATGATTGCATAATGATTAAGCAGACAGACCCCCATGCAGGAGGATGCCAAAAAATGCCTGTAGATACCCCTCCCCCAGGGATGTGGAGCCGCATTCCCCACTCCACAGGTGCGGGTCATCACAGCGAGTGCAGCGTGGGAGGAGGGAAAGAGAAGCTTCACGGCGGCGGACACTGACAGACACGACTTCAGCCCGGTGACCAAGGCCAACGTCAACAGTGATTAAGTCCTGTTGCTGCTGTGTGCCTTTGAAACGATGTGATGAAACAGTGCTTTACCTCTGCGGCCACCCTCCCCAAACCATGTAACCCCAGTCTAGCCATAAGAAAAACTTCAGACAAATCCCCATTGAGGGACATTCTGCAAAACACCTGACCAGTACTCTTCAAAACCACCCAGGTCATCGAAGAAAAGTCTGAGATATTGTCACGGCCAAGAGCCCCCTAAGGAGGCAGGGCTCCCAGCTGCAGTGCGGAATCTCGGATGGTGTCCTGGGACAGAACAAGAGCAGTGGGTATTAAGGAACTCTAGAAACAGTATGGGCTTCAGTTAATAATGACGTATAACAATGAACAATCGATTCATTAATTGTGACAGATGTACTGTATTAATATGAGATGTTAATACAGGGGACACCGGGTGTGGGTTGTATGGGAACTCTATAACTATTCTAAAATAAAAAAAGCTTATTTAAAAAGCGTGGCCAATGAGTTTGACAACTGGGAAGTCACTGGTGATCCTGGGGAGTTCTGTGGCAAGATAAGAAAGACTTCAGTTTGTTTTAAGTTGAGAAGCGGCCAGGATGTGAGTAAGTGGAGTTAGTGCTTGTAGAATATTCTTTCAAGAAGCTTGGCTTAGAAGGGAGGGGTAGAGAGAGGTTGGGCGTTCGTTGGGGAGAGTATTGTAGGGTGAAGTAACTTTTTAAAATATATAAAGCTGGGGTACACTTAAAAATATTTATATTCTTAAAGAAAAAGTGACACATTGAAGATATGAGAGAAAGAACATTTAATTGATGAAGCAAAGCCCCTGAGTAGGCAGTAATTTATTCATAAATGAAGACATTTTTAGGAAGAGCATGTTGCTTATGAGTCAGGTATGAGTATTTATATTTACTTTATTATGTCTCATCATTTCGGGTCACCCTGCTATAGAAGTAATCTTCAGAATGTTTTCATAGAGAATTTGGGCTCAAACAATTTTGTTTCATTGCCTCGGCAGCACAGTTTTATTGGTCATGTTCATAAAGCAGTAAAAGTGTGTTGTACGTCTCTGCGTGACGAGCATCATAACCTCACTCTAACACAGCACGTTCCCTAATAAAGAACCTGTCGCAACATGGGTCCAAAAGCAAGTACCAGAAAAATAAAAAGTGTTTGCCTATGAGATGGCTGGTTCCAGTCTAGAATTTTAGAGTAACCGCACAGGGAGTCACCAGATCCCAGGGGTAAGCAGGCAGTTTTTTAACACATCTTAATAACCGGTGAGGCTCCTTTCCTGCCCGATGGGTAGATTATTGTTGCTTTATGGTGCAGCCTTTGAAGATCAATCTTGAAACCTATCTAGTTACACCCATAGGTGTGGTAGTGACTCACCCTCTGAGATCAGACAAAGAAAACACTCTTCCTTAAGCATTTGTCACCCTTGAACTTCCAAATTTATTGTCCATATTCTAGATGTTGCCAATAATGCATAAGTGAAGGTTTGGTTTTTGTTTGTTTATTTTGGAGCAGGGTGACAAGAAACAGAATCTACAGACTCATCAACCCATGTTCAGTTCACAGAGCTAGGTGATTGGTACAGCCAGCCTTGTCTTGGGAAATGAGTCACAAGACAACCCCAGCTGGTCCTGGTGGTGTGGGACAGTGACGAGGGCACTGGCTTTGAGAACTGGATTCTGTCCTCGCTCTGCCTGGTCTTCCCCAGCTGTGTGGCCCTGGGTGGATCGCCCATCTGGCTCAGAACTCCTCAGCTCTCAATGTGTAGGCTGGTCTAGGTGATGCCTCACGTCACTGTCAACTAAAAGATTGTCAGTTATGTGTTACTAAGTGTGTGATACGTACTATGTGTCTGTTAACAGACTCCTCGGGATCATTTGTTGTTGGATGTCTAGATCACTTGAAATTATGGCTCTTGACAGGTTTTTCGATGATCACTTTTCCTCCTGATACTAGGTAGATTACATAGGAAAACACGGATGCCACTTAATTGTACAAGTGTATATACTTCACTTAGTAGTTTTTAAAAAAATACAGATGAACCGTTTGTTCCATAACATTCGTGTATCAGAGTGTCATTTTCCAGTGGGAGTGTGTATCATTTTTAAGCAAAACAGTGAACATTTTGACATTCTGATCATTTCAAATACAGTCTATGGAGTTATTTTATTCTCTGTTCAGAAAGTCTTTAAAGAATTAGATTTCCTCCACTGCCTACTTACCCTGTTCCAGATGTGGGCAACATCTGGGCGTTCTATCATGAGCCGATTTTCTGAATGAAGTAACCTAATTATTGATTGACAAGCGAACATGATTTAAGACACAGCCACGCCGTGTTCAATAGCAGCGTCAAAGTCGTAAATACGAGCATGTGCAAGCAAGTGGGGCAGGATACTCACTCACTCAAGTTGCATTTTGAAACACTCACGCTGAACTTAAACTTCAGGCTCAAGTTTAAAAGTGCTGGAGAAGGAAATGAAGTGCAGTTGCACGATTCCTGGGCTCTCTGTTTTCCAGATCATTAAATGATGTAACAGCAGTGTGGCTGGACCCCCTAGTATAAATAAGAGTCTCTTCTAGCATTGTGGTCACAGATAGAGTTATTATTCCATATGGGCAGCACATGGGCTCGTGCGAGCCTCTATGTATACGTATACATATATGTGTCCTCACCATACGCATGTGTTCACATGTGACATGATAGCTAAATTTAAAAAAATACTTAAGAGCCCAGCCAGCGTGGCACGGTGGCTGAGCATCAACCTGTGATCCGGGAGATTGCGGTTCAATTCCCAGTGGGGGGGCATACTCGAGCTCAATCCCCAGCAGGGGGCGCGTGGGAGGCAGCCCATCAGTGACTCTCATCATTGATGTTTCTCTCTCTCCCCCCTCCTCTGTCTGAAATCAATAAAATATATATTAAAAAAGAAAGACAAAATGTGGTAAAGTTTACCTTTTTTTCCAGCCAAAAACATACATATCCTTTTCTAGCATGTAATATGTTTTTGCTTTTGTTTTGTTTTTTATTTATCTTTATTGTTGAAAGTATTACAGATGTCCCCTTTTTTCTAGCATGTAATATGTTTTCTAAAGTGCAAGCAAAAATAGTAAATGAGGGTGATTATAATACAGAGATATTAGTATTTAAAAATCCACCCCACTCCCCCACCTCCCGCCAAATGTAAGTATCCCTTCCCGGCATTACCGACCCAGGAACAGTGGGTTACTTCAGTGTTCTCAGGCTAACCTGCCTTTCCAACTATTGGTAGCCAGGCGGCCAGGCACATTAGTGTTTTCTCTCTGGTGGCTTGCATATGGTCCATTGGCCCTGAGTTTACGATAGATAGAAAGTATGTTTTCCTTTGTTAACACTACGGTATTGGTGACATGTGGCATGTGCACTTTCCAGTGAATGAGCTTGACCTTTAACTGGAAAGAGTCCCTTGAGCAAGAGCAAGGCATGTTGAGTGAAATGATTACTTAGAAGAAACAGATTGGAACTGAATTCCTCTGATATCATTAAAGAAAGGCAGTAAAGTTTTTACCATTAAAAATCATCCAAAAATTATAACAGCAGCAATAGGAAATTGGGCAAAACAGTGTGGTGGAATTACTGGGTTAAATAATAGGAACTTTTAAAACCTACTTTTGGCCTATATTGGCAGATCATTTTCCAGGAAGGATGCACTAATTTGTATGAACTCCCCACCCTGTATGTGTATTGGTTTTATTGGATCTTTTCCAATGTTATCAACGAATATTTAGTTGAACAGCCTTTGTAGGGTTATCACATCCAAGGTATTACGGATAGATTTCCACTTGTTTATAATATTTAAATCCTCACAACAGCCCTGGGAAATAAATATTATCAACACTCTTTTAGAGATTGAGGAAACTGATATCCAGAAAACACAATTTGACCAAGATCACATGTTATCTCTGTTCTCTGCACTCAGTGCCTGGGCTTCTTCACCCTAACAGCTTTCCAGGGATCAGACATTTGCCTAATAGTTTACTTTGCCTTTACCTAAATCATGTAGTATGGCATGTTTTAATCTTAAATCGCTTGTTGCTAGAAATTAATATAGCACAGAGAACACTGTGATAAACAAAATCTCACAAATTCCTTTTTATTTTCTTCTCCAAACTTTAAATTCCCTGTCCTGGACTGATGAGCGTTTTTAAGTCCTGGGTCAGTGGGAGAGTGGGTGAAAAGCTGAACTTGGCTGTGGCGTAATAGAAGTGCGGTTAAAAATGGAATGCTTTGTGCCAAAGATAGATGCATTTTAGAAAATGCCATCTGGGCATTACAGAAGTATGATATTATTTAATTAGAACCAGATAAAATTAGGTAAGAAATGAATGCCGGCAATTATATGACTAGCTAATAAATATAATTTCATGGTATTCTGTAGATATCCCAAAGTGTTAATTATAACAGGAGCAGTTAAATTCTTTAGAGCAGTTAAATTCTTTGGCTATGAAAGCATAGCAGTTTTTAATAGGTGTATCACCTGGTAACCTTGAGCATTATTAAATATATGGAGACTGAAAGACATGGTAGAAGCAATGGAAAAGTCTGGCCAGACTGGGTAATTTGTTTTAGACCTAAGGAGAAATCTATTAACCATTTCTTCTATAGACCAATTTGATTAAGAAGTAGGACAAGCTGTTCTTTCATTACTTACCAAAACCATACTGCACTTTATATCAATTATTTGGCTGTCTGCAGCACACAGATTAGAATAAAGGCCTTTCTTAGTGTTTGTGCATGTTGTGGATTGCTGATTAGTAATTAAAGTGCTGAATGAAGGAAATTAGGCTAAAACTGAATGGGAACGAGAAAGTCTTAATTCCGCGATACAGATGTGAGAAACAGATTGCCTGGAGCAGCCCATCCGACACAGTGACATTGTACATAACCATGGAGTGTTCGCCTCCCATGGAAAACTCGGGCCCAATGCCTTGGAGATGGTTTCCGCTCCCATGCCTTGTGATGTAGCTGTATGGGTATTAATTTAGTGAAATATCCTGTCTGCCAGGTGTGGGAACTAGCTGATTTTATTGTAATACCAGATCATTACTTAATTCATATGCAACAGAGTGCAGCACATGGAAAGCATTATAAATCTATTTACAATGTGGCTGGTCTGATGATAACATTGTATTAAATTCCCAGGTGAGGCAATTTAAGCAATTGCTTTGCCATGTGCACTCCTTGGAAATTAAATTCTCATATATGCTTTAGTAATAAACCAGCTTCATTGTTATGCTCATGCTAGTGGTGGGCCGTAGAATCCTCATTCTGGCTATGTATACCCCGTTTCCCATGTAGAATCACACAGGAGGCGGTATCCCAGATCACAGCTCTTCATTAGTTTAAGCTAAGTTAATTTTCATTTTGTTTCTAGTTTAGCAGTGCCTGTCCCGGAATACGTGCGGTTCAGTTGGGAAATGTTTAAGGCTTGGGTCAAGTCGATAGATTGTTTTAAGCCAACTTGCCAGATAGAACTGAGCAAGGATATCTGTTTGAACTTGGCTTTAAGGAAATCAGCCACTCAGTATGCAAAAGTTCTGTTCATATACCAAGTGAAAACTGCTTAGAATCTGAAATTCTCACTTTTATAACCAAAGGCTCACTTCAGTCATCAGTTTAAAATAGCCATTGAGTAACTTAGTGCATCTAACTTCTTAGGGATGACACTCAGTTGTTAATTTGTCTTTTTTTTTTTTATAGTTCATCTATGGTCTGTAGATTTTTCTGTCTAATTGTGTCTAGTTCACCTAAGTACAAGTTAGAAGGAATAAGCTTTACACAAACACAACTAAAAGTGAGGAATGCTCTTGTATTTAACATTGTGTGAATGTGTGCGGCAAATATTGTCACTTGAAGCTTTTCCACCCTTATGGTACAGACCCCAAATTGCAATAGATTACAAACTGCACAGAGCTTCTGTCTTCTCCAGAAGCCACATATAAAGCGCCAGTAGACAGTAGTAACTGACAACTAAGACTAAAAATGTTGACAATTTCTTGATTTGCCTGGTTAGCTTATGTATAGAAGTCATTAACTATTTATAAAATGCATTATGAATTGGGTTCCTTCAAACTGTAGCTGAGCGTGTGACATTTCCAGCTCAAATTCTCATGCTTGCATTTGGCTAAAGTACAGATTTTATATAGTTGACAATAAAGTAAAATTATTTTAGGTAGTTTATCAAGATACAGGAGATGTTGCAGTTTCATTAACTTTGAATCTTCCCAATTACATAGTAGTTAGTAAGGTAGGGTGAGGTTTTTAAGAGTTCCACAAACGGTGAAAAAAATTATTGATTTTTGGAGGAAAATTATCCATAAAATAAGCAGTTTGTTACTGAAAGGAATGTACTTTTTTTTTTTTTTTTTTTTGGTATTTAATTAGTTTAATGATGATCCTGCAGGCCAAATTATGGTTGATTGCAATCCTCTTACCATTTCAAACCATAAAAAATTAGGAGAAAATACCAATGCCCGGCATTTAAATATAGTTCAGAATACAACAAAGTCTTGATTTTTAAAACATTTTGTAAAATGGTACACAAGTGTAAAGAGTTCCGTTTCCAGCATTGGTTGTATCATTTTCATGAGGAGCTATTTCTGATACTCGAAACGAGTTATCTTTTCATTTAGCAGAAGTCAGTCCTATCTGGGAACATTCTGTAAACTCAGCATATCATTTGCTTAATTGCATCCAGAAAGCCATCCAAATGACCGTTTTTTGCCATCCCAATGGTAGAGAATGACATTTATCGGGACCACCCTTCAGCTGTGGATAAACCCCTCCACCTTCCTCTGTTGCTGAGCGTGTACACTCTTAATTGCTGGTTTCCAAAAGCAATGGATTCTAACCCAAACAGGATGAGATATTTAGGGATACACGCTTGTAAGGTTCTTCTTTTGAAGTATAGTATATGAAGATAGGAATAAAATGTAATTGAACAATCTATGCCGATTTGTTGGTGTTTTGGTGAAAAAAGGGAAAAACAAAAACAATCGCCATATGATATTCTTGCATACTGAGGAACGTTTTAGTCTCCCATAGTGATGAAATGAATAATTAAAAAGGCAGCTCTGATACCACAGTCTGTTTAAAGGTTCTCATTTCCTTTAATGCTGTAAAATGCTTTGGCTTAGGTAGTTTGAAACTACTGTGGTGGGGATCTCCATATGGGCAAAAAAGAAAGGTTCGGCTTGATCTAAATATTGTAGTAAGGCCATGAAGTATACTGTCCTTGTAACTTACATTTTTTCAGTACAATTCTGTATGAAGTTAATAGAAACAGCTAGTTAATAGCAGCTTCAGTAAATACAGTGAGAGGAGCAGGTTTTGTTAATATGCTCTTTGTGGTAGTAAGAAGTCTGGCATGTTCACAAGGGAATGAATTGGGTCCCTCCTGTATTGTTGAGATGTCTGATATAGATGCCATTACTGACCTCAGGCTAATGATGTAACTTTCCTACTCGGTCCTCTCTGCAGCACTGTTGGTTTTAGTTATCTACCTACAGACTTATTGTATTTGCCAAGGTATAAGACAGACATTTGTAGCAGGGAAGGCAAGCTTGGGGTAGAGACTCAGGGCAGGGATGGGATGCCATCATCCACTTTATACTGAAACATTTTGCATTTTCTTTGTATGTTTTTCCTGAGTGTATTCCAGAGGGTAATAAAATGATGAGGAAATTTTGTGTGCTGGAATGAGCACTGAGCTATGAGTCGGGACCCCAGGGTTCTAGTCTCAGTTTAACCAAAGCTACCTTTAGAACTCCATGAGGCTGGCTTTTTGCTTTTTTCCCCTAAAAAATAAAGGAGTGTCTAGATTTGTTTATTTTTATTTATACTCCATTCAGCCCTTTTCAGTTGGGTTCTGCCAGAGAGTTAAGCTCTAATGCCCTAAAGCTTCTGATCTATGTAATAAATTAAATTCTCTCTTATGTATCATTCTTGAGAGAATTCAGAAAAATAGTTACTGAAATAATTTTTGTGTTTTGTGGCTCAGATAACCACAGTTGAGAAAGGCAGCAACTTTAAAATGATTTAAAATCTACTGTTTTTGTCTTGTCAAAAGTCCTTTTAAATTCTAATATAATACAAGTTTATGTTTAAGATATTAAGATATTAAGCAGTGTTCTCATTCGCTAGTTTAGAGGTCTAATTAAAAATCTTGTTGACTTCTGTTCCTGGATAAGGGATAGTCCTTTTAAACTGCAATCATTTTTCAGATCACAGTTGGACAGGTAGGAAATTTTAACTTCTCAACTGTAGACCCCAAGTGAGAAAAAGATCACCGTTTTCCAAAGGCCATTTTAAAATCAACTGTTCTTGCTTAGTTAGCTCAGAAGCAGAAAAGGCAACAAAATAGCCCATAAATCTGCATCTGGGTTGAAGTAGTGATGCCGAAGTAGCATCCAAGGACTGCACTCGAGCTTCACAACTACTCTTCTGAGCCTTTCAGCTTTCCCAAGTGTGTGTAATTTAGATAATTCATGAATCGCTTGCAGACATGTCCCTCTGACTTTACAGGTAAAGGTAGACTTCTTGTAAAACAGAATTTCAGTGTGCCTTGACTCAGAGCCCACTTGTCTCTTATTTACTGGGATTGTGAGAAGTTGACTTATAGCCTACTTGCTTTTATTTACAAGGATTGGGAAATTTAATTCGTTTTACCAGACACACACACACACACACACACACACACACACACACACTCTCCCATTTAGAGACGTTTAAATTATTGTTTGGAAATGGGCTGGGCTTTTAAATTTCATCTCTTTTCAGTTAGTAACATCACAATAATGAAATGTAGATGTGCAATTTTCCAAGCATTCCAGTGTACATATGCAGATATAATATTATCCTAGAATTAGAGATTTTAAAAGACCTATATTGTAAAATCCGTTTCCTGTCATAATATTAAAGGACCTCATATACCTTGTTTTAATTGCAACCTGGTGAGTTTTGCAGGTATACAGCTATTTAGCTGTATTTCCTTCAGCTTAGTGTTCTTACTTGAATGACTGTGAATGGAATAATATACCAGGTCCGATCCATTTTGATTATTAACGGAGTACTTACACAGTACAGTTTTCTTTCACTGTTGGCATCTGAAAACCTTCTAATCTACATTACACTTCTCAAGTTCAAGAACTTTACACAACTTTGGTTTGCAGATTTTAGCAAATAGGTTTCCATTAGGGGGCTCTCGAGGTTTGAGATGATCAGCCTTGATACCAACAAGGATTCGAAGCCGTTACTTTCTAACGTTCCTCTCGCTCTCTCCCTTTTTGTTTTGTTTTCTAGAAAAGGTCACGGATCGCCTACAGTGACGAAGTACGCAATGAGCTCCTGGGGGACGACGGGAACTCCTCGGAGAACCAGGTAGCATGCTAATCAGGCAGGCCCGGTGGGTGGCTGCGGGGCGAGGCAGGTCGCCGCACACTGGGCTCTCAAGCTGCTCCTTAACAGCATTAGCAGCAACTCATGTGGAAGTGATACTGTTTAATGCAAAGCTGGAGTCTTAATCAACTTCAAAATGTTTCTTGGAGATCTTACATTTAACCCTTTACCTTGGGATCACTGTCTGCTATCTTTTAAAAAAATCTTTTCTTCTCGTTTCTTTATTATTTGGTACTTAAGGAGTAACTTGAAACACACTGTTTGCAGACAAAGCCAAGGTCTTCACCTCAAACACATGTAAAAGGAGTAAAAAAGTACACAATGCAGCTTTGATAATAATGCAGTATAATGAAATCAACGCTTGCAGCAAAACAAATGAAACTGAGCCTTCAAAATTCAACTGGGCATCTCAGTCGCCTATTGTGAATGCCTTAAAAATACATTCAATAAAATGCAGATGGTAAGTACCAGTGTGAAACTTGGATCCTCAGACAGAGGCACTGCTTCTGTCAAATAATAAAAATAATAATAATGACAGGAAAAGTCGTTGTGCAGTTTTAGATCTGCATAAGCAAAAAAATAAGGTACAATTTCGTCTTAAAAGGGCCTATAACTTGGCTGTCGATTCTCATTGGGTCACCTAGTAGCATCATGAGTCCAATTAATGTCCCACTTCTTTTCTTTGAATTAATACTGCAGATTTCGTTAATTCATAAAGATAATATATGATTTTTAAAAAAGTATTTCAGGAACCTCAGTGCAGAGATAATTTTTAAAATGTCTCAAACAACCTAGTGACTGATCCTCTTTGACACTTTTAAAGAAAATAAATGATAGGGAACTTCAGAAGCAAGACCTCAGCATGTTTATTAATGCTACTTTGACCAATATTATAAAGATCTCTTCTCTGCCTTAATAAAAATGAACATAAATCATTCATTGAGTAAACCAAAATTTTAATAATGTAAAACGTAAATAATATATTGATACACATTATAAAAATTGCATAACTGTATTTACCATTTCAAATAAATTTTATTATAGATCTATCTATGCTGAAACTATATTACTATTTACTATAATGTTACTATTATAAATAGGAGTGTTGCTTGTATGAATAAGGCCCCCACCCATCCACCCCGCAAAAAAGGGAGAGGAGTCACTGAGCTGATTATGTTTGTTTTTGGAAAGATCTCACCCCCTCTACTATTTGGATGTTATCAGCTTGAGTTCAGACATGTAAACACTTTAAGATTTGACTTGGGATTTCAGCTCTCCTGATTGAAATGTGAGAATAGCTAAGGGGGAAAAAATATATATGGAGCACATCAAACAGAAAAGGGTGATGTGATAAAGGGGTTTTACTCGTAATAGGTTAAATGATGTAGGGATGAGAGAGAAAAAAAATATTTTCTTCCTGTTTTAAGTGAGATTTAGGTTGCTCACACCTCTTGAATGAGTGACTCATAATTTTATTTCCTATCTTTACTGCAGAGAAAGCATTATCTTTTTTTACAAAAAAGTGAATGCGTAGTTCTCATGTCAGTTCTTTAAAAAGCCACAGATCTTTCCCTCATTTGAAACTGCTGCCTAATAGAGAGGAAACGGAGAGGAAGGGGGGATTCCTGTCTAACTCAGGCTCCTTTATTGTAATGGATGTTGTAGTACTATGACAGGGATCCCTCTTTTTTTTTTTAAAGCATGTTCACTTCTCTTAATGGACATCTTATGTGCCTAAAACATTTGTCTTACGTGCATATAGGTATGATTTTTTTGTGCCTAAAGAAAAATATTCCACAAAAATAGATTGAGTTCCTATTTTCTGAATTTTGCAAATTATATTCCTGTCACTTTAAAATGATTACACAGAGATTTCCCATGGACTTGTATAAATCAAACTTACACATTCTCAAAGTGCTTGGAGAACCTGAAGTTTAGTCATAAGGAGCTGTCACTTCCATAAATAGACTACGATAAATGATAGTCATGGCTATGTAACTGTTAGATTATTACTTATATGAACTTTTCCATCTAAAATTCTAATGAGGTTTGAAAGTTCAAAGAAACCATACTTAAATTTTTGGATATTTACTCCCCAGGTGTAGAAACATTTCCATGTTATAATAAAGAAATTAAATTTTGTTTTTAGGCTCTTTATCATTAATGTGGGTATTACAGTCCCTCAGACTAAAACATCCTTAACAGGAATGGTCACTTGAGAATAACTCTTCTGCATCACTGTTCATTCAGGCTGTGAAACTAAACAGAAGCCCTTTCTTAAGGGAAGCAAGGATTTTAACTTGGCTCTTCCGATTAGTTTCTGTAGCTAAGTGGGGGAGAAGATAGTTTTTTTCTGGGTAGGTTTACCTGTAATTTATATAAGAAAATATTACCTGCCCACAAATAGGTTTATTTCCAAGTTAATTTTTGATACATTGATTTTCAGAACTTACTGGCTTATCATAAACTTTTAACATACAGAGAAAACACGGAAATAAACAAAATGGGACAAAAATAGCAATATTAGTTTCATTGAAATTGGATATATCTCAATTATTTTAAATTGTAGATCAGAAAACGAAAATAATAAAGAATTGATAGCAAGCGTTACAAATTGGTAAAATAAACTAAGTACTGAAGATTTAGTTATTTTTGACGCATTACACACGTCCTCCCTGTTGTGTGGCTTTTTTGTGGTGATTTAGACAAATGTGAGCGCCATAGCTCCTGTTTCTTACTCTGGCCATTTATAATGCTTTTTTAAAGACATCTAAAACCTGGCTGTTTAAACACATAATTATAATCTTCCAATTAACTATAGAGGATATTAATTTACTTATACAGATAAACATTTCCACCATGATTAGAAATGTCCCTTGTATAGTACACAATTTCATTTAATTCCACATCAATTGCTTTGTATAAATTTATTTCTGATTCATATCCATTTCATACAACCAAATATAGTTCATCCCTGATTTACAAAGATGGGACAAAATTCCCTACTTTGCACATTTGAGTGCTATTGTTGGGTCATCAGCTTTCCAAGGACTGCTGTCTTAGGCATAATCATTCTATTCTTTTAAAATATCGTATTTCCCACATAGCAACATTTTAGATTTTGAGAGAATTGAGTTTTTTTAAATATAG
This sequence comes from Miniopterus natalensis, assembly GCF_054644295.1. Classification (NCBI taxonomy): domain Eukaryota; kingdom Metazoa; phylum Chordata; class Mammalia; order Chiroptera; family Miniopteridae; genus Miniopterus; species Miniopterus natalensis. The sequence goes on from NC_142094.1 coordinate 49,545,995, forward strand.
TGATGTATTTAGAGTGGAAACCTTAACAGTTGTTAACTTCATTTAGTTTCACGAAAACCATTCTCAGAAAAGGGGGGGGGGACATCTTGTAGAATGAAATCCCCTTCATAGTAAAGAATCACAGTGAGGCAAATAAAAGGTTCCAAGCAATATTTTGGACCCTAGTAGTCGCTGAGTTTTCATGTGCAAAATTATATTGATCCGTGAACAAGACTGAATAAATGAAACGAGTAAACCCTAAACAGAAGGTTCAAAGAAAGATACGGAAAGAGCGGGATATTTGCAAACGTGCCGGAAGTTTGGAGCTAAAGCAGTATTTAGCAGGTAGGATTGCTTAATTTTTTTAATACGAGGTTCTCGTAAACTCCCATTTGAGCTTGCTGTGCATAAAGTGTGTCAAACTCCAGCCCCGGAGCAGGGGGTGAAGTCGGTCAATTTAATTCCCCAAGATCTGAAGGAGGTCGGTATCGTTTCATACAGCCCCGGCAGAGCAGATCATTACCGGGCACAAATCTGTTCGTTACGTGCTGAGGGTTTATGGCCAAATAAATAGACTGTCATCCTAAGTTCAGAAAATTGTGTGTTCGACCCACGATAATGTGTAAAGGGCGTTTAATAGAGTTCAGCATTTATTCGTTATCTGTATGCGGACAGAGACGCCAGTCGCGTTATCAGGTTTAAAAAAAAAAAAAAAAAAAAAGTGGGGGCGCTGCGGGGTCACGTGGCGCGCCGGCCCCGCACACGCTCGGCCGGCTCGGCTCCCGCGGCGGAAGGCAGGGCCGCGGGAGATCCGCTGGCGCGGCCCAGCGCCAACCAGCCCGCAAGGGCGCGGATCACCGCCTGCGGCAGACTCCGCATTGGGGGGCGACGGACAAGCCACCGCAGCCCTTTGTCGGGAGGAGACGACGGTTTCCGTAAGCCAAGGTGGTGGAGCCGGGAGCCCGGCACAGAAGGAATCGCGGCTCTCGGCCCAGGCCCAGCATTGTCCGGGTTCAGACAGAGACCGTCTTTTGTTTACTTGAATGAAAACTCTCAGCTCTTAAAAAACACACAGAAACAACACCCAGATAGAGATTAACACCCTCCCGCCCTCACCTAGCTTAGCTACAAATCCTGCGTGGAGCCCGCGAGCAGCCATGCGGCACAAACGAGATAGAGGGGTTTTGTTCGGGACCTATTGAAACGACAAATGGGGAGCGTTTTAAACGCTCATTGAGTATGGCAGGGCGGCATGCCCCAAATGGTCGCCAGTGCCGAGGAGCAGTTTTAAACTTTGGCCCCTTAAGTATCATCGTCAAGTGATGAATGGCGCCCCCAGAAAGCGAAGATAGCTGCGCGGTGGACGGCCGGATCGTCGCTCTCTGGGAACTCCTGGTGGCCTGTTTCTCCCAGGACGGTCGGGTCGCAGAGAGAAGGGCGCGGGGATATGATGGGCCAGGTGTTTCCGCTGAGAATTTTGCCCCTTCTGGGCAAGAACAGCGACTTTCCACATGCAGCGGCGAGGGCCTTTGCGCACACCCACCGCATGGCCGCTGAGATGACGAGCGTGGGGAATTAATTAAAATAATGACAACGTCTTGTATATTTTGAAAAGGCGGTGTTAAAAGTTTCATTTTCACTAAATGCACTGAGAGACATCATGTAATAAATTCTGTACCCATTTTATGAGATTCGCAGCAGTTTTGAAATTCATTCTTTTGTACGCAAAATACTTTTCCTGTAACAGATGAAATAACAGAATAAGCTGGAATGCACGCTGCCTTCTTTGAACTGGAGACAAAAACAGCATTAAGCATTGAGAAATCCGGGCTATAGTAAACATGATACTTCTAGAGAGACTCATAGTGAGCAATTCATAGCACGTTTCTCCCAAAGCAATAGTTTAATGTATTGGCCTGCATATGTCAAGTGCTATAACAGATGTTACAGATATTTGGATGCTTAAAAATTATCAGTTGTGGGCCTGAATTGCTGAGGATGCACATTTCAGGCTTAGAATGTGGTTTACAGTCTCTTCCAACAGAGGTTTCAGTTTCTGTTCGTTGCAGAAGCTATGACATTCATCTCAACGATGCGGTGATATCTGTGTTGTATAATACTGTCCAACATACACCCCCCCACACAAAGGATGGGTCATGCACACGGCCTATCCATTTTCTGGTTTCTAAAGAGTTAAGCAACTTGTTTCATCTATTATATTTAAGGCAAATAGAAAAATGTTCTATAAAGGAGAATTAAAATGGTATAGGACAATTTCCTAGCAAATAAAGAGTGGCTGGGGGTCTAACGTTAGTGAAAACAGGCTGCAGTACAAATGAAGTAAGAGAGCCCATTGCTTTGAAATGGCCCAGTTTACAAAATGAAGAAAACTGAAAAATAAACACCAGAAATCACTGTGTGATTGCAGTAGCCTCTTAAACAAAACAAACACCTAGAAATTAACTCTAATATACACAGTACTTTTAAGGATAGTGAAATATTTTCTGATACCATGTCCTAAATATTATCTATTCTGGTATGCTTTATTCTCAATTAAAATAATACTGTCTCCTAATGCAATCTTTTTTACTAGGATGGGTACAAATATGACATCAACTAACGTAATAGTTTATTTTAAACACTTATTGGGACAAAAGCATGAACTATTAATCATTTTCATTTGTAGGTAAAATCTGAAATCAGTTGTCAAGATTCAAAATCGAGAAACATCCTGAAAACTTGTCTATACAAAACCTTTTCAGTGGTACATTCTTAGAAGAGAGGAACAGTAAACTTGTTTTCTTGCTTTATAATATAGACTCCTATGAAGTCGTTCCCCTTTATTTCATGATGGTGTCTTAGATGTACTTTAAAAGAGAATTTCACACTATTCTCTTTGTTGAATGTGACAGTGTGAGAAAGTGATCTTTATTCGTTCAAAAAACTCTGCATGTAGTCTATGTTTAGGTTCTTTTAATGTGTTTGTCTGTGATTTTTAAATGCTAAACATGTAAACAGATAAATTGTCAATGTTAATTCTGTATCCTGTCACACAACTGATCTTTCTTTCCTGCCATTTCTTTCCTTTTTATCTTTTTTTGTGCATTCATGTTGCAGTTGATAAAATTACGTGAAGAGGTGAGTACTTCCTAGCTTGTTTTTTTTGGTTTTTTTATAATTCTGCTTTTCCCTATAAAATTGAGTTTCTAAATCTGAAGTAGGATCTTTGGCTTCATTTTCCCAGGAAAATCTGCACACGATAAAAGTATTGATTATATTGCTAGAAATATTCTCTGCTGATTATGTTTCAAAAACAAATCTATCCAAATCATGCCTGTCACAGTGATCATTGTTTGTTAGCATCAGGGGGGAAATTCATATTTTAAAAGCCCCAAATAGAGGAAAAACAAAGGAATATCTTAAAGCTATACTCCGGTACAGTTTTAATGTAGATTAACTTCAGACTTGTTTTACTTGTATTGGCCTCACAAAGAAGTCCATATGATTAATTTTTTCCTGACAGTCTGATTTACTGTACTGAAAACTGTTTTTAAATAAATTTCTTTCCCTCACCCAACATTCAACCTAAGGTACCATGAATCTGTTATCCTTTTGGGGAAACGCATATATGTTATAAACGCCCTGCTAGTCTGTGTACACAGATACCTAAGAATAGCCAAAGCTCTCGTCATTGTTAAGCACTTTCCTTTCTGTAGGAAATAGCACCCAAGTGAGTTCTCACTTTTCTGAGTTTGCTAGCCTGTTTCACAGTGCAGCCTCGGACTTTTTTGTGGCCCAGCAAATATTAATACAGTGTTTATAATTTTATCCCCATGTCAATGGGGAATGCTGAATGATTCTGGGTGTTTTTTTAATTAAGCCAAACTCATCAAATATGCTTTGGTGCTCTTTTCAGAGATGAGTAGTCTTTATTCTTTGTGAGGTTGAGTTTTGTTACTTTTATATTAGGGAATAAAATAATGGCCCTTATTGCAATCTAAAAATTGTCCAATTGCTTATAATCATCAGAAAGCTGTGAATTATTTCTGAGGCGTCATTGACCGCAGTGATTGAGATTTTCCCAGTTCTTTTTATTGGTGTACATCATTCTCTAGGTGATGCGAATGCCAGTTTAGAGGCTTATGGATAGTGGTTTTCAACAATGCTTGCAATTGAAGACACAGGAGTGATGCCTTCTCTTAGTAAAAGTAATGATATATAAAATGAAGGGTGAAAATACACAAACTGCACCCTCTAACCTTTTTGTGTGTGTTTTTTTACCTTCTCTGCATGGAAGCAGATGTACCCACTAAATGAATATAATCAATTGCAGTTCTGACATATAAGATTATTCCTGAGTGGGGTGAGACATCCAGGTTATTTTTTTTTTTTTGCAAGACAGAATATCTGCTGTTTATATTTGCATATGTTCATGCTTAGGTGGAGAATCTGAATACTCAAATGTTATTGGAACTAACAATAGACTTGAAACCTCTGTATGAAGAAATTCACTACATGAAGCTCTGGCCCCTGAACTTAGCAATGAATATAATTAATAAAAGTTTTTGCCTTATCACAGTTGGCAGTTTTGACAGAAGACTCGTTGTTGTTATTGTTAACCTGAATTGTGTGAGTTTAGCAATCTTAATTCTAAAAGCTGCAAATATCGCGTCTGCATTTCTTTTAAAAAATTGTGGTGCCTGTAACAAGAGTTTCATCAGTTGTTGCTGAAATGTGTGTTTCCAAAACTGTAACCTGTAATGGAATTGTACTTGGAAGAATTCTCTCTCTCAACTAATGGAATAATATACTCTGAAATGGTCGTTTAACAATCTTTAAATGGATGTAGCATTGATATTTATAGACTGGATCAGGGTGATGACAGTGCACTGGTTGGTATATGGTTTGCTCAGAAGGGATTGTTTCCCAGCCAGGATCCTGACAGGAATCCAGCTGCGTGTCCCCACGTTTCCTTCTTGCGCCTGTCCTAGGGAAGCAGGCACTCATCTCCTCGGAAGTAGGGTGTTTTGCTGTGTTTGGAAACAAAGTATGCCCCGTCCCTCCCTGGCGCTGAGGCTCCCCTCGGGCTCACTTCTGGAAGCAGGGCGCGCTCGGAGGCAGGCGGGCGCGGGGCAGCTGAGCTGCCAGGGCCGTGCCTGCGCTCTTGTCGCCCGGTGTCAGTCCTGCGTCCCCAGCTCCGCACGCTGCACAGCTCCGCACACGAGCCGGGCTCTGTCTGAAGCTCCTGCGCCCTGCGCAGCTTTACTTACCTGCTTTGAAAAGGGCTGAGAAGAGGGTGAGAGGACGAGTTTGGGATGGAATGTGGGGGCAAGTTGAAAGCCTCAGCTGCGACTGTAGTGTATGTCCTTTCATTTCCAGGACCCGGGCAAAGCACAGCTCCCGGAACAATGTAAATAGCACAGCTGCTCCAGGAACTTGTGCTGAGCTTGACTTAGGGGAGGGGACCCAGAATACAAAGTGAGGTCCTGCGGGAGCACGCTCACTCCCAGAAAACCGAGCTGTCCTGTGAAACCGAAGGGGAGTTATTCTGTTATTTGGGAATATTCTTTTCAAAACACACACACACAAGTTCTTTTAGAAGCGTACCCCCATCATAGACAGCCATACACGGAATAATCTGGTTTGGTTCCCTTTCGCAGAATCCCCGAAATCAGTCCATATTTAAATGCTTTGTCTCCTACATTATATATAATCATCTAATTAGACTGTCAATTTCCAGTATTGATCTTGGACTTTTTAAAAACCTACAGTAGCTAAATGTTTTCTTTTAATTTAGGGATTTCATCCAATATGAAAATGAACTAAAAACCTTTGTTTTGTTCCTCTGGATTAAAGTCCAGATTACTCTTGATTTCACAAATCTGATCTCTTTAGAGAATCGCTGGTTTGAAATGAGGTCCTTTGTTAAGGCAGAAAACAGTATTCAGAGAAGGGAAGAGTAATCCTGTTCCCCCAAACCTGCATGTAGTAAGAATTAGCAGTGAGAAAGCTATTTTGGTAAGCTGAGTAAAATGGTTAATTTTATTTAAAAATACTCACTAATACCAAACACACAGCTCCCCTTGCTTTTCTTTTTCTCAATTACAGCCTTTAGTGATTTTGTGTTTCCATGATATAAGCTTTCCTTCCTTCCTCCCTTTTATTTATTTAGTTTTTAGCTTTTTTTTTTTTTTGCAGAGGGAGGGGCAGTTTTCTCTTAATTTCTCCCCTGTATGTGGGACGACTCTATTAATTATTATAGACTGTTGTTGCAGCTTTTCCCTGACCTTCACATCAGGTCCTCTCTTTCTGTTCAAAATGCATTGTTTTAATGATTCTTACCGCCCCCTCCCCAGCTCTTCCCCCCAAAAAAATTTTCAAGGAAA